>NC_073236.2:7935000-9392500 GCF_029281585.2 Gorilla gorilla gorilla
GAATTCCATGGAATGGAATGGAGTGGAATGGAATGGAATCGAATGGAATTGAATGGAATCGAATGGAATCAAATGGGATCGAATGGAATGGAATGGAATAGAATGGAATCAACCCGAGTAGAACGGAATGGAATGGAATGGAATGGAATGGAATGGAATGGAATGGAACGGAATGGAATGGAATGGAATCTACCCGAGTAGAACGGAATGGAACGGAATGGAATGGAATGGAATGGACAGGAGCAGAACGGAATGGAATGCAATGGAATGGAATGGAATGTACCCGAGCAGAACGGAATGGAATGAAATGGAAATGGAAAGGGAATGGAAATGGAACGGGAATGGAAATGGAACGGGAACGGAAATAGAACGGGAATGGAAATGGAACGGGAACGGAAACGGAACGAGAAGGGAAATGGAACGGGAACGGAAACGGAACGGGAACGGAAATGGAACGGGAATGGTAACGGAACAGGAATGGAAATGGAACGGGAATGGAAAAGGAACGGGAATGGAAATGGATCGGGAATGGAAATGGAACGGGAATGGTAATGGAACGGGAATGGAAATGGAACGGGAATGGAAAAGAAACGGGAATGGAAATGGAACGGGAATGGAAATGGAATGGGAATGGAAATGGAATGGAATGGAATGGAATGGAATGGAATGGAATGGAATGTACCGGAGTGGAGTGGAGTGGAGTGGAGTAGAGTGCACTGGAAAGGAATGGAATGGAATGGAATGGAATGGAACGGAACGGAATGTACCCGAGAAACACGGAATGGAATGGAATGGAATGGAATGGAATGGAATGGAATGGAATGGAATGGAATGCAATGGAATGCAATGGAATGGAAAGGAATGGAATGGAATGGAATGGAATGGAATGGAATGGAATGGAATGGAATGGAATGGAATGGAATGGACAACAGTAGAATGGAATGGAATGGAATGGAATGGAATGGAATGGAATGGAATGGAATGGAATTCAATGGAATGGAATGGAATGGAATGGAATTCAATGGAATGGAATGGAATGGAATGGAATTCAATGGAATGGAATGGAATTCTATGGAATGGAATGGAGTGGAATCGAATGGAATCGAATGGAATCGAATGGAATGGAATGGAATAGAATGGAATCAACCCGAGTAGAACGGAACGGAACGCAACGGAACGGAACGGAACGGAACGGGACGGAACGGAACGGAATGGAATGGAATGGAACGGAATTCCATGGAATGGAATGGAATGGAATGGAATTCAATGGAATGGAATGGAATGGAATGGAATGGAATGGAATGGAATGGAATTCAATGGAATGGAATGGAATGGAATGGAATGGAATGGAATGGAATGGAATGGAATGGAATGGAATTCAATGGAATGGAATGGAATGGATTGGAATGGAATGGAATAGAATGGAATCAACCCGAGTAGAACGGAACGGAACACAACGGAACGGAACGGAACGCAACGGAACGGAACGGAACGGAACGGAACGGAATGGAATGGAATGGAAAGGAATTCAATGGAATGGAATGGAATGGAATGGAATTCTATGGAATGGAATGGAATGGAATGGAATGGAATGGAATTCCATGGAATGGAATGGAATGGAATGGAATGGAACCGAGTAGAACGGAACGGAATGGAATGGAATGGAATGGAATGGAATGGAATGCAATGGAATGGAATGGAATGGAATGGAATGGAATGGAATGGAATGGAATGGAATGGACACCAGTAGAATGGAATGGAATGGAATGGAATGGAATGGAATGGAATGGAATGGAATGGAATCTACCCGAGTAGAACGGAATGGAACGGAATGGAATGGAATGGAATGGACAGCAGCAGAACGGAATGGAATGCAATGGAATGGAATGGAATGTACCCGATCCGAACGGAATGGAATGAAATGGAAATGGAAAGGGAATGGAAATGGAACGGGAATGGAAATGGAACGGGAACGGAAATGGAACGGGAATGGAAATGGAACGGGAACGGAAACGGAACGAGAACGGAAATGGAACGGGAACGGAAACGGAACGGGAACGGAAATGGAACGGGAATGGTAACGGAACGGGAATGGAAATGGAACGGGAATGGAAAAGGAACGGGAATGGAAATGGATCGGGAATGGAAATGGAACGGGAATGGTAATGGAACTGGAATGGAAATGGAACGGGAATGGAAAAGAAACGGGAATGGAAATGGAACGGGAATGGAAATGGAATGGGAATGGAAATGGAATGGAATGGAATGGAATGGAATGGAATGGAATGGAATGTACCGGAGTGGAGTGGAGTGGAGTGGAGTGGAGTAGAGTGCACTGGAACGGAATGGAATGGAATGGAATGGAATGGAATGGAACGGAACGGAATGTACCCGAGAAGCACGGAATGGAATGGAATGGAATGGAATGGAATGGAATGGAATGTACCGGAGTGGAGTGGAGTGGAATGGAGTGGAGTGGAGTGGAGTGGAGTGGAATGGAATGGAATGGAATGGAATGGAATGGAATGGAATGCAATGGAATGCAATGGAATGGAAAGGAATGGAATGGAATGGAATGGAATGGAATGGAATGGAATGGACACCAGTAGAATGGAATGGAATGGAATGGAATGGAATGGAATGGAATGGAATGGAATTCAATGGAATGGAATGGAATGGAATTCAATGGAATGGAATGGAATGGAATGGAATTCTATGGAATGGAGTGGAATCGAATGGAATCGAATGGAATCGAATGGAATGGAATGGAATAGAATGGAATCAACCCTAGTAGAACGGAACGGAACGCAACGGAACGGAACGGAACGGAAAAGGATGGAACGGAACGGAATGGAATGGAATGGAACGGAATTCCATGGAATGGAATGGAATGGAATGGAATTCAATGGAATGGAATGGAATGGAATGGAATGGAATGGAATGGATTGGAATGGAATGGAATAGAATGGAATCAACCCGAGTAGAACGGAACGGAACACAACGGAACGGAACGGAACGCAACGGAACGGAACGGAACGGAACGGAACGGAATTGAATGGAATGGAACGGAATTCAATGGAATGGAATGGAATGGAATGGAATTCTATGGATTGGAATGGAATGGAATGGAATGGAATTCCATGGAATGGAATGGAATTGAATGGAATTCAATGGAATGGAATGGAATGGAATGGAATGGAATGGAATGGAATGGAATTCTATGGAATGGAATGGAGTGGAATCGAATGGAATCGAATGGAATCGAATGCAATCGAATGGGATCGAATGGACTGGAATGGAATAGAATGGAATCAACCCGAGTAGAACGGAGCGGAACGCAACGGAAGGGAACGGAACGGAACGGAACGGAACAGAATGGAATGGAGTGGAATGGAACGGAAATCAATGGAATGGAATGGAACGGAATGGAATTCAATGGAATGGAATGGAATGGAATGGAATGGAATGGAATGGAATGGAATGGAATTCAATGGAATGGAATGGAATGGAATGGAATGGAATGGAATTCCATGGAATGGAATGGAATGGAATGGAATGGAATGGAATGGAATGGAATGGATTGGAATGGAATGGAATTCAAATGGAATGGAATGGAATGGAATGGAATGGAATGGAATGGAATGGAATTCAAATGGAATGGAATGGAATGGAATGGAATGGAATGGAATGGAATGGAATGGAATTCAATGGAATGGAATGGAATGGAATGGAATTGAATGGAATGGAATGGAATTCAATGGAATGGAATGGAATGGAATGGAATGGAATGGAATGGAATTCAATGGAATGGAATGGAATGGATTGGAATGGAATGGAATAGAATGGAATGGAATGGAATGGAATGGAATTCAATGGAATGGAATGGAATGGAATGGAATTCTATGGAATGGAATGGAGTGGAATCGAATGCAATCGAATGGAATCGAATGGAATGGAATAGAATAGAATGGAATCAACCCGAGTAGAACGGAACGGAACGCAACGGAACGGAACGGAACGGAACGGGACGGAACGCAACGGAATGGAATGGAATGGAACGGAATTCCATGGAATGGATTGGAATGGAATGGAATTCAATGGAATGGAATGGAATGGAATGGAATGGAATGGAATGGAATGGAATTCAATGGAATGGAATGGAATGGAATGGAATGGAATGGAATGGAATGGAATTCAATGGAATGGAATGGAATGGATTGGAATGGAATGGAATAGAATGGAATCATCCCGAGTAGAACGGAACGGAACACAACGGAACGGAACGGAACGCAACGGAACGGAACGGAACGGAACGGAAC
This sequence comes from Gorilla gorilla gorilla, assembly GCF_029281585.2. Taxonomy (NCBI): domain Eukaryota; kingdom Metazoa; phylum Chordata; class Mammalia; order Primates; family Hominidae; genus Gorilla; species Gorilla gorilla. The sequence continues at coordinate 7,939,320 of NC_073236.2, forward strand.
GGAATGGAATGGAATGGAACGGAATTCAATGGAATGGAATGGAATGGAATGGAATTGAATGGAATGGAATGGAATGGAATGGAATGGAATGGAATGGAATTCCATGGAATGGAATGGAATGGAATGGAATGGAATGGAATGGAATTCAATGGAATGGAATGGAGTGGAATGGAATGGAATCGAATGGAATTGAATGGAATCGAATGGAATCAAATGGGATCGAATGGAATGGAATGGAATAGAATGGAATCAACCCGAGTAGAACGGAATGGAATGGAATGGAATGGAATGGGATGGAATGGAATGGAATGGAATGGAATGGAATGGAATTCAATGGAATGGAATTCAATGGAATGGAATGGAATGGAATGGAATGGAATGGAATGGAATTCAATGGAATGGAATGGAACGGAATGGAAATGGAACGGGAACGGAAACGGAACGAGAACGGAAATGGAACGGGAACGGAAACGGAACGGGAACGGAAATGGAACGGGAATGGTAACGGAACGGGAATGGAAATGGAACGGGAATGGAAAAGGAACGGGAATGGAAATGGATCGGGAATGGAAATGGAACGGGAATGGTAATGGAACTGGAATGGAAATGGAACGGGAATGGAAAAGAAACGGGAATGGAAATGGAACGGGAATGGAAATGGAATGGGAATGGAAATGGAATGGAATGGAATGGAATTCAATGGAATGGAATGGAATGGAATGGAATGGAATGGAATGGAATTCAATGGAATGGAATGGAATGGAATGGAATGGAATGGAATGGAATGGAATGGAATGGAATGGAATTCAATGGAATGGAATGGAATGGATTGGAATGGAATGGAATAGAATGGAATCAACCCGAGTAGAACGGAACGGAACAAAACGGAACGGAACGGAACGCAACGGAACGGAACGGAACGGAACGGAACGGAATGGAATGGAATGGAACGGAATTCAATGGAATGGAATGGAATGGAATGGAATTCTATGGAATGGAATGGAATGGAATGGAATGGAACCGAGTAGAACGGAACGGAATGGAATGGAATGGAATGGAATGGAATGCAATGGAATGGAATGGAATGGAATGGAATGGAATGGAATGGAATGGAATGGACACCAGTAGAATGGAATGGAATGGAATGGAATGGAATGGAATGGAATGGAATGGAATGGAATGGAATCTACCCGAGTAGAACGGAATGGAACGGAATGGAATGGAATGGAATGGACAGGAGCAGAACGGAATGGAATGCAATGGAATGGAATGGAATGTACCCGAGCAGAACGGAATGGAATGAAATGGAAATGGAAAGGGAATGGAAATGGAACGGGAATGGAAATGGAACGGGAACGGAAATGGAACGGGAATGGAAATGGAACGGGAACGGAAACGGAACGAGAACGGAAATGGAACGGGAACGGAAACGGAACGGGAACGGAAATGGAACGGGAATGGTAACGGAACGGGAATGGAAATGGAACGGGAATGGAAAAGGAACGGGAATGGAAATGGATCGGGAATGGAAATGGAACGGGAATGGTAATGGAACTGGAATGGAAATGGAACGGGAATGGAAAAGAAACGGGAATGGAAATGGAACGGGAATGGAAATGGAATGGGAATGGAAATGGAATGGAATGGAATGGAATGGAATGGAATGGAATGCACCGGAGTGGAGTGGAGTGGAGTGGAGTGGAGTAGAGTGCACTGGAACGGAATGGAATGGAATGGAATGGAATGGAACGGAACGGAATGTACCCGAGAAGCACGGAATGGAATGGAATGGAATGGAATGGAATGGAATGGAATGGAATGGAATGGAATGTACCGGAGTGGAGTGGAGTGGAATGGAGTGGAGTGGAGTGGAGTGGAGTGGAATGGAATGGAATGGAATGGAATGGAATGGAATGGAATGCAATGGAATGCAATGGAATGGAAAGGAATGGAATGGAATGGAATGGAATGGAATGGAATGGAATGGACACCAGTAGAATGGAATGGAATGGAATGGAATGGAATGGAATGGAATTCAATGGAATGGAATGGAATGGAATGGAATTGGAATGGAATGGAATGGAATGGAATTCAATGGAATGGAATGGAATGGAATGGAATTCTATGGAATGGAATGGAGTGGAATCGAATGGAATCGAATGGAATCGAATGGAATGGAATGGAATAGAATGGAATCAACCCTAGTAGAACGGAACGGAACGCAACGGAACGGAACGGAACGGAACGGGATGGAACGGAACGGAATGGAATGGAATGGAACGGAATTCCATGGAATGGAATGGAATGGAATGGAATTCAATGGAATGGAATGGAATGGAATGGAATGGAATGGAATGGAATGGTTTGGAATGGAATGGAATAGAATGGAATCAACCCGAGTAGAACGGAACGGAACACAACGGAACGGAACGGAACGCAACGGAACGGAACGGAACGGAACGGAACGGAATGGAATGGAATGGAACGGAATTCAATGGAATGGAATGGAATGGAATGGAATTCTATGGATTGGAATGGAATGGAATGGAATGGAATTCCATGGAATGGAATGGAATTGAATGGAATTCAATGGAATGGAATGGAATGGAATGGAATGGAATGGAATGGAATTCTATGGAATGGAATGGAGTGGAATCGAATGGAATCGAATGGAATCGAATGCAATCGAATGGGATCGAATGGACTGGAATGGAATAGAATGGAATCAACCCGAGTAGAACGGAGCGGAACGCAACGGAAGGGAACGGAACGGAACGGAACGGAACAGAATGGAATGGAGTGGAATGGAACGGAATTCAATGGAATGGAATGGAACGGAATGGAATTCAATGGAATGGAATGGAATGGAATGGAATGGAATGGAATGGAATGGAATGGAATGGAATTCAATGGAATGGAATGGAATGGAATGGAATGGAATGGAATTCCATGGAATGGAATGGAATGGAATGGAATGGAATGGAATGGAATGGAATGGAATGGATTGGAATGGAATGGAATTCAAATGGAATGGAATGGAATGGAATGGAATGGAATGGAATGGAATTCAAATGGAATGGAATGGAATGGAATGGAATGGAATGGAATGGAATGGAATGGAATTCAATGGAATGGAATGGAATGGAATGGAATTGAATGGAATGGAATGGAATTCAATGGAATGGAATGGAATGGAATGGAATGGAATGGAATGGAATTCAATGGAATGGAATGGAATGGATTGGAATGGAATGGAATAGAATGGAATGGAATGGAATGGAATGGAATTCAATGGAATGGAATGGAATGGAATGGAATTCTATGGAATGGAATGGAGTGGAATCGAATGGAATCGAATGGAATCGAATGGAATGGAATGGAATAGAATGGAATCAACCCGAGTAGAACGGAACGGAACGCAACGGAACGGAACGGAACGGAACGGGACGGAACGGAACGGAATGGAATGGAATGGAACGGAATTCCATGGAATGGATTGGAATGGAATGGAATTCAATGGAATGGAATGGAATGGAATGGAATGGAATGGAATGGAATGGAATGGAATTCAATGGAATGGAATGGAATGGAATGGAATGGAATGGAATGGAATGGAATTCAATGGAATGGAATGGAATGGATTGGAATGGAATGGAATAGAATGGAATCATCCCGAGTAGAACGGAACGGAACACAACGGAACGGAACGGAACGCAACGGAACGGAACGGAACGGAACGGAACGGAATGGAATGGAATGGAACGGAATTCAATGGAATGGAATGGAATGGAATGGAATTCTATGGAATGGAATGGAATGGAATGGAATGGAATGGAATTCCATGGAATGGAATGGAATGGAATGGAATTCCATGGAATGGAATGGAATGGAATGGAATGGAATGGAATGGAATTCAATGGAATGGAATGGAGTGGAATGGAATGGAATCGAATGGAATTGAATGGAATCGAATGGAATCAAATGGGATCGAATGGAATGGAATGGAATAGAATGGAATCAACCCTAGTAGAACGGAATGGAATGGAATGGAATGGAATGGGATGGAATGGAATGGAATGGAATGGAATGGAATGGAATTCAATGGAATGGAATTCAATGGAATGGAATGGAATGGAATGGAATGGAATGGAATGGAATGGAATTCAATGGAATGGAATGGAACGGAATGGAATTCAATGGAATGGAATGGAATGGAATGGAATGGAATGGAATGGAATGGAATGGAATTCCATGGAATGGAATGGAATGGAATGGAATTCCATGGAATGGAATGGAATGGAATTCCATGGAATGGAATGGAATGGAATGGAATTCTATGGAATGGAATGGAATGGAATCGAATGGAATGGAATGGAATGGAATGGAATGGAATGGAATAGAATGGAATCAACCTGAGTAGAATGGAATGGAATGGAATGGAATGGAATGGAATGGAATGGAATGGAATGGAATGCAATGTACCAAAGTAGAACGGAATGGAATGGAATGGAATGGAATGGAATGGAATGGAATGGAGTGGAATGGAATGGAATGGAATGGAATGGAATGGAATGGAATGCCTTGGAATGCAATGGAATGGAATGGAATGGAATGGAATGGAATGGAATGGAATGGAATGGACACCAGTAGAATGGAATGGAATGGAATGGAATGGAATGGAATGGAATGGAATGGAATTCAATGGAATGGAATGGAATGGAATGGAATTCAATGGAATGGAATGGAATGGAATGGAATTCAATGGAATGGAATGGAATGGAATGGAATTCTATGGAATGGAATGGAGTGGAATCGAATGGAATCGAATGGAATCGAATGGAATGGAATGGAATAGAATGGAATCAACCCTAGTAGAACGGAACGGAACGCAACGGAACGGAACGGAACGGAACGGGATGGAACGGAACGGAATGGAATGGAATGGAACGGAATTCCATGGAATGGAATGGAATGGAATGGAATTCAATGGAATGGAATGGAATGGAATGGAATGGAATGGAATGGAATGGAATGGAATGGATTGGAATGGAATGGAATAGAATGGAATCAACCCGAGTAGAACGGAACGGAACACAACGGAACGGAACGGAACGCAACGGAACGGAACGGAACGGAACGGAACGGAATGGAATGGAATGGAACGGAATTCAATGGAATGGAATGGAATGGAATGGAATTCTATGGATTGGAATGGAATGGAATGGAATGGAATTCCATGGAATGGAATGGAATGGAATGGAATGGAATGGAATGGAATGGAATTCTATGGAATGGAATGGAGTGGAATCGAATGGAATCGAATGGAATCGAATGCAATCGAATGGGATCGAATGGACTGGAATGGAATAGAATGGAATCAACCCGAGTAGAACGGAGCAGAACGCAACGGAAGGGAACGGAACGGAACGGAACGGAGCGGAATGGAATGGAGTGGAATGGAACGGAATTCAATGGAATGGAATGGAACGGAATGGAATTCAATGGAATGGAATGGAATGGAATGGAATGGAATGGAATGGAATGGAATGGAATTCAATGGAATGGAATGGAATGGAATGGAATGGAATGGAATGGAATTCCATGGAATGGAATGGAATGGAATGGAATGGAATGGAATGGAATGGAATGGATTGGAATGGAATGGAATTCAAATGGAATGGAATGGAATTCAATGGAATGGAATGGAATGGAATTCAAATGGAATGGAATGGAATGGAATGGAATGGAACGGAATGGAATGAAATGGAATGGAATGGAATGGAATGGAATTCAATGGAATGGAATGGAATGGAATGGAATGGAATGGAATGGAATGGAATGGAATTCAATGGAATGGAATGGAATGGAATGGAATGGAATGGAATGGAATGGAATTCAATGGAATGGAATGGAATGGATTGGAATGGAATGGAATAGAATGGAATCATCCCGAGTAGAACGGAACGGAACACAACGGAACGGAACGGAACGCAACGGAACGGAACGGAACGGAACGGAACGGAATGGAATGGAATGGAACGGAATTCAATGGAATGGAATGGAATGGAATGGAATTCTATGGAATGGAATGGAATGGAATGGAATGGAATGGAATGGAATTCCATGGAATGGAATGGAATGGAATGGAATGGAATGGAATGGAATGGAATTCCATGGAATGGAATGGAGTGGAATGGAATGGAATCGAATGGAATTGAATGGAATCGAATGGAATCAAATGGGATCGAATGGAATGGAATGGAATAGAATGGAATCAACCCGAGTAGAACGGAATGGAATGGAATGGAATGGAATGGAATGGAATGGAATGGAACGGAATGGAATGGAATGGAATCTACCCGAGTAGAACGGAATGGAACGGAATGGAATGGAATGGAATGGACAGGAGCAGAACGGAATGGAATGCAATGGAATGGAATGGAATGTACCCGAGCAGAACGGAATGGAATGAAATGGAAATGGAAAGGGAATGGAAATGGAACGGGAATGGAAATGGAACGGGAACGGAAATAGAACGGGAATGGAAATGGAACGGGAACGGAAACGGAACGAGAAGGGAAATGGAACGGGAACGGAAACGGAACGGGAACGGAAATGGAACGGGAATGGTAACGGAACAGGAATGGAAATGGAACGGGAATGGAAAAGGAACGGGAATGGAAATGGATCGGGAATGGAAATGGAACGGGAATGGTAATGGAACGGGAATGGAAATGGAACGGGAATGGAAAAGAAACGGGAATGGAAATGGAACGGGAATGGAAATGGAATGGGAATGGAAATGGAATGGAATGGAATGGAATGGAATGGAATGGAATGGAATGTACCGGAGTGGAGTGGAGTGGAGTGGAGTAGAGTGCACTGGAAAGGAATGGAATGGAATGGAATGGAATGGAACGGAACGGAATGTACCCGAGAAACACGGAATGGAATGGAATGGAATGGAATGGAATGGAATGGAATGGAATGGAATGGAATGCAATGGAATGCAATGGAATGGAAAGGAATGGAATGGAATGGAATGGAATGGAATGGAATGGAATGGAATGGAATGGAATGGACAACAGTAGAATGGAATGGAATGGAATGGAATGGAATGGAATGGAATGGAATGGAATGGAATTCAATGGAATGGAATGGAATGGAATGGAATTCAATGGAATGGAATGGAATGGAATGGAATTCAATGGAATGGAATGGAATTCTATGGAATGGAATGGAGTGGAATCGAATGGAATCGAATGGAATCGAATGGAATGGAATGGAATAGAATGGAATCAACCCGAGTAGAACGGAACGGAACGCAACGGAACGGAACGGAACGGAACGGGACGGAACGGAACGGAATGGAATGGAATGGAACGGAATTCCATGGAATGGAATGGAATGGAATGGAATTCAATGGAATGGAATGGAATGGAATGGAATGGAATGGAATGGAATGGAATTCAATGGAATGGAATGGAATGGAATGGAATGGAATGGAATGGAATGGAATGGAATGGAATGGAATTCAATGGAATGGAATGGAATGGATTGGAATGGAATGGAATAGAATGGAATCAACCCGAGTAGAACGGAACGGAACACAACGGAACGGAACGGAACGCAACGGAACGGAACGGAACGGAACGGAACGGAATGGAATGGAATGGAAAGGAATTCAATGGAATGGAATGGAATGGAATGGAATTCTATGGAATGGAATGGAATGGAATGGAATGGAATGGAATTCCATGGAATGGAATGGAATGGAATGGAATGGAACCGAGTAGAACGGAACGGAATGGAATGGAATGGAATGGAATGGAATGGAATGCAATGGAATGGAATGGAATGGAATGGAATGGAATGGAATGGAATGGAATGGAATGGACACCAGTAGAATGGAATGGAATGGAATGGAATGGAATGGAATGGAATGGAATGGAATGGAATCTACCCGAGTAGAACGGAATGGAACGGAATGGAATGGAATGGAATGGACAGCAGCAGAACGGAATGGAATGCAATGGAATGGAATGGAATGTACCCGATCCGAACGGAATGGAATGAAATGGAAATGGAAAGGGAATGGAAATGGAACGGGAATGGAAATGGAACGGGAACGGAAATGGAACGGGAATGGAAATGGAACGGGAACGGAAACGGAACGAGAACGGAAATGGAACGGGAACGGAAACGGAACGGGAACGGAAATGGAACGGGAATGGTAACGGAACGGGAATGGAAATGGAACGGGAATGGAAAAGGAACGGGAATGGAAATGGATCGGGAATGGAAATGGAACGGGAATGGTAATGGAACTGGAATGGAAATGGAACGGGAATGGAAAAGAAACGGGAATGGAAATGGAACGGGAATGGAAATGGAATGGGAATGGAAATGGAATGGAATGGAATGGAATGGAATGGAATGGAATGGAATGTACCGGAGTGGAGTGGAGTGGAGTGGAGTGGAGTAGAGTGCACTGGAACGGAATGGAATGGAATGGAATGGAATGGAATGGAACGGAACGGAATGTACCCGAGAAGCACGGAATGGAATGGAATGGAATGGAATGGAATGGAATGGAATGTACCGGAGTGGAGTGGAGTGGAATGGAGTGGAGTGGAGTGGAGTGGAGTGGAATGGAATGGAATGGAATGGAATGGAATGGAATGGAATGCAATGGAATGCAATGGAATGGAAAGGAATGGAATGGAATGGAATGGAATGGAATGGAATGGAATGGACACCAGTAGAATGGAATGGAATGGAATGGAATGGAATGGAATGGAATGGAATGGAATTCAATGGAATGGAATGGAATGGAATGGAATGGAATTCAATGGAATGGAATGGAATGGAATGGAATTCTATGGAATGGAGTGGAATCGAATGGAATCGAATGGAATCGAATGGAATGGAATGGAATAGAATGGAATCAACCCTAGTAGAACGGAACGGAACGCAACGGAACGGAACGGAACGGAAAAGGATGGAACGGAACGGAATGGAATGGAATGGAACGGAATTCCATGGAATGGAATGGAATGGAATGGAATTCAATGGAATGGAATGGAATGGAATGGAATGGAATGGAATGGATTGGAATGGAATGGAATAGAATGGAATCAACCCGAGTAGAACGGAACGGAACACAACGGAACGGAACGGAACGCAACGGAACGGAACGGAACGGAACGGAACGGAATTGAATGGAATGGAACGGAATTCAATGGAATGGAATGGAATGGAATGGAATTCTATGGATTGGAATGGAATGGAATGGAATGGAATTCCATGGAATGGAATGGAATTGAATGGAATTCAATGGAATGGAATGGAATGGAATGGAATGGAATGGAATGGAATGGAATTCTATGGAATGGAATGGAGTGGAATCGAATGGAATCGAATGGAATCGAATGCAATCGAATGGGATCGAATGGACTGGAATGGAATAGAATGGAATCAACCCGAGTAGAACGGAGCGGAACGCAACGGAAGGGAACGGAACGGAACGGAACGGAACAGAATGGAATGGAGTGGAATGGAACGGAAATCAATGGAATGGAATGGAACGGAATGGAATTCAATGGAATGGAATGGAATGGAATGGAATGGAATGGAATGGAATGGAATGGAATTCAATGGAATGGAATGGAATGGAATGGAATGGAATGGAATTCCATGGAATGGAATGGAATGGAATGGAATGGAATGGAATGGAATGGAATGGATTGGAATGGAATGGAATTCAAATGGAATGGAATGGAATGGAATGGAATGGAATGGAATGGAATGGAATTCAAATGGAATGGAATGGAATGGAATGGAATGGAATGGAATGGAATGGAATGGAATTCAATGGAATGGAATGGAATGGAATGGAATTGAATGGAATGGAATGGAATTCAATGGAATGGAATGGAATGGAATGGAATGGAATGGAATGGAATTCAATGGAATGGAATGGAATGGATTGGAATGGAATGGAATAGAATGGAATGGAATGGAATGGAATGGAATTCAATGGAATGGAATGGAATGGAATGGAATTCTATGGAATGGAATGGAGTGGAATCGAATGCAATCGAATGGAATCGAATGGAATGGAATAGAATAGAATGGAATCAACCCGAGTAGAACGGAACGGAACGCAACGGAACGGAACGGAACGGAACGGGACGGAACGCAACGGAATGGAATGGAATGGAACGGAATTCCATGGAATGGATTGGAATGGAATGGAATTCAATGGAATGGAATGGAATGGAATGGAATGGAATGGAATGGAATGGAATTCAATGGAATGGAATGGAATGGAATGGAATGGAATGGAATGGAATGGAATGGATTGGAATGGAATGGAATAGAATGGAATCATCCCGAGTAGAACGGAACGGAACACAACGGAACGGAACGGAACGCAACGGAACGGAACGGAACGGAACGGAACGGAATGGAATGGAATGGAACGGAATTCAATGGAATGGAATGGAATGGAATGGAATTGAATGGAATGGAATGGAATGGAATGGAATGGAATGGAATGGAATTCCATGGAATGGAATGGAATGGAATGGAATGGAATGGAATGGAATTCAATGGAATGGAATGGAGTGGAATGGAATGGAATCGAATGGAATTGAATGGAATCGAATGGAATCAAATGGGATCGAATGGAATGGAATGGAATAGAATGGAATCAACCCGAGTAGAACGGAATGGAATGGAATGGAATGGAATGGGATGGAATGGAATGGAATGGAATGGAATGGAATGGAATTCAATGGAATGGAATTCAATGGAATGGAATGGAATGGAATGGAATGGAATGGAATGGAATTCAATGGAATGGAATGGAACGGAATGGAATTCAATGGAATGGAATGGAATGGAATTCCATGGAATGGAATGGAATGGAATGGAATTCCATGGAATGGAATGGAATGGAATTCCATGGAATGGAATGGAATGGAATGGAATTCTATGGAATGGAATGGAATGGAATCGAATGGAATGGAATGGAATGGAATGGAATGGAATGGAATGGAATAGAATGGAATCAAGCTGAGTAGAATGGAATGGAATGGAATGGAATGGAATGGAATGGAATGGAATGGAATGGAATGGAATGGAATGGAATGGAATGTACCAAAGTAGAACGGAATGGAATGGAATGGAATCGAATGGAATGGAATGGAATGGAATGGAATGGAATGGAATGGAATGTACACGAGTAGAACGGTATGGAATGGAATGGAATCGATTGGAATGGAATGGAATGGAATGGAATGGTATGTAACCCAGTAGAACGGAATGGAATGTAATTGAATGGAATGTAACCGAGTTGAACGGAACGGAATGGAATGGAATGGAATGGAATGGAATGGAATGGAATGGAATGGAATTGAGTGCAATGCAATGCAATGGAATGCAATGGAATGGAAGGGAATGGAATGGAATGGAATGGAATCTACCCGAGTAGAACGGAATGGAATGGAATTGAATGGAATGTAACCGAGTAGAACGGAACGGAATGGAATGGAATGGAATGGAATGCAATGGAATGGAATGGAATGGAATGGAATGGAATGGAATGGAATGGAATGGACACCAGTAGAATGGAATGGAATGGATTGGAATGGAATGGAATGGAATGGAATGGAATGGAATCTACCCGAGTAGAACGGAATGGAACGGAATGGAATGGAATGGAATGGACAGGAGCAGAACGGAATGGAATGCAATGGAATGGAATGGAATGTACCCGAGCAGAATGGAATGGAATGAAATGGAAATGGAAAGGGAATGGAAATGGAACAGGAATGGAAATGGAAAGGGAACGGAAATGTAACGGGAATGGAAATGGAACGGGAACGGAAACGGAACGAGAACGGAAATGGAACGGGAACGGAAACGGAACGGGAACGGAAATGGAACGGGAATGGTAACGGAACGGGAATGGAAATGGAACGGGAATGGAAATGGAACGGGAATGGAAATGGATCGGGAATGGAAATGGAACGGGAATGGTAATGGAACTGGAATGGAAATGGAACGGGAATGGAAAAGAAACGGGAATGGAAATGGAACGGGAATGGAAATGGAATGGGAATGGAAATGGAATGGAATGGAATGGAATGGAATGGAATGGAATGTACCGGAGTGGAGTGGAGTGGAGTGGAGTGGAGTAGAGTGCACTGGAACGGAATGGAATGGAATGGAATGGAATGGAATGGAACGGAACGGAATGTACCCGAGAAGCACGGAATGGAATGGAATGGAATGGAATGGAATGGAATGGAATGTACCGGAGTGGAGTGGAGTGGAATGGAGTGGAGTGGAGTGGAGTGGAGTGGAATGGAATGGAATGGAATGGAATGGAATGGAACGGAATGCAATGGAATGCAATGGAATGGAAAGGAATGGAATGGAATGGAATGGAATGGAATGGAATGGAATGGAATGGAATGGACACCAGTAGAATGGAATGGAATGGAATGGAATGGAATGGAATGGAATGGAATGGAATTCAATGGAATGGAATGGAATGGAATGGAATTCAATGGAATGGAATGGAATGGAATGGAATTAAATGGAATGGAATGGAATGGAATGGAATTCTATGGAATGGAATGGAGTGGAATCGAATGGAATCGAATGGAATCGAATGGAATGGAATGGAATAGAATGGAATCAACCCTAGTAGAACGGAACGGAACGCAACGGAACGGAACGGAACGGAACGGGATGGAACGGAACGGAATGGAATGGAATGGAACGGAATTCCATGGAATGGAATGGAATGGAATGGAATTCAATGGAATGGAATGGAATGGAATGGAATGGAATGGAATGGAATGGAATGGAATGGATTGGAATGGAATGGAATAGAATGGAATCAACCCGAGTAGAACGGAACGGAACACAACGGAACGGAACGGAACGCAACGGAACGGAACGGAACGGAACGGAACGGAACGGAATGGAATGGAACGGAATTCAATGGAATGGAATGGAATGGAATGGAATTCTATGGATTGGAATGGAATGGAATGGAATGGAATGGAATTCCATGGAATGGAATGGAATGGAATGGAATTCAATGGAATGGAATGGAATGGAATGGAATGGAATGGAATGGAACGGAATTCTATGGAATGGAATGGAGTGGAATCGAATGGAATCGAATGGAATCGAATGCAATCGAATGGGATCGAATGGACTGGAATGGAATAGAATGGAATCAACCCGAGTAGAACGGAGCGGAACGCAACGGTAGGGAACGGAACGGAACGGAACGGAACGGAATGGAATGGAGTGGAATGGAACGGAATTCAATGGAATGGAATGGAACGGAATGGAATTCAATGGAATGGAATGGAATGGAATGGAATGGAATGGAATGGAATGGAATGGAATGGAATGGAATTCAATGGAATGGAATGGAATGGAATGGAATGGAATGGAATGGAATTCCATGGAATGGAATGGAATGGAATGGAATGGAATGGAATTCCATGGAATGGAATGGAATGGAATGGAATGGAATGGAATGGAATGGAATGGAATGGAATGGATTGGAATGGAATGGAATTCAAATGGAATGGAATGGAATTCAATGGAATGGAATGGAATGGAATTCAAATGGAATGGAATGGAATGGAATGGAATGGAACGGAATGGAATGGAATGGAATGGAATGGAATGGAATGGAATTCAATGGAATGGAATGGAATGGAATGGAATGGAATGGAATGGAATGGAATTCAATGGAATGGAATGGAATGGAATGGAATGGAATGGAATGGAATTCAATGGAATGGAATGGAATGGATTGGAATGGAATGGAATAGAATGGAATCATCCCGAGTAGAACGGAACGGAACACAACGGAACGGAACGGAACGCAACGGAACGGAACGGAACGGAACGGAACGGATTGGAATGGAATGGAACGGAATTCAATGGAATGGAATGGAATGGAATGGAATTCTATGGAATGGAATGGAATGGAATGGAATGGAATGGAATTCCATGGAATGGAATGGAATGGAATGGAATGGAATGGAATGGAATGGAATTCAATGGAATGGAATGGAGTGGAATGGAATGGAATCGAATGGAATTGAATGGAATCGAATGGAATCAAATGGGATCGAATGGAATGGAATGGAATAGAATGGAATCAACCCGAGTAGAACGGAATGGAATGGAATGGAATGGAATGGGATGGAATGGAATGGAATGGAATGGAATGGAATGGAATTCAATGGAATGGAATTCAATGGAATGGAATGGAATGGAATGGAATGGAATGGAATGGAATTCAATGGAATGGAATGGAACGGAATGGAATTCCATGGAATGGAATGGAATGGAATGGAATGGAATGGAATTCCATGGAGTGGAATGGAATGGAATGGAATTCTATGGAATGGAATGGAATGGAATCGAATGGAATGGAATGGAATGGAATGGAATGGAATGGAATGGAATAGAATGGAATCAACCTGAGTAGAATGGAATGGAATGGAATGGAATGGAATGGAATGGAATGGAATGGAATGGAATGGAATGGAATGTACCAAAGTAGAACGGAATGGAATGGAATGGAATGGAATGGAATGGAATGGAATGGAATGGAATGGAATGGAATGGAATGAAATGTACACGAGTAGAACGGAATGGAATGGAATGGAATGGATTGGAATGGAATGGAATGGAATGGAATGGTATGTAACCGAGTAGAACGGAATGGAATGTAATTGAATGGAATGTAACCGAGTTGAACGGAACGGAATGGAATGGAATGGAATGGAATGGAATGGAATGGAATGGAATGGAATGGAATTGAGTGCAATGCAATGCAATGGAATGCAATGGAATGGAAAGGAATGGAATGGAATGGAATGGAATCTACCCGAGTAGAACGGAATGGAATGGAATTGAATGGAATGTAACCGAGTAGAACGGAACGGAATGGAATGGAATGGAATGGAATGCAATGGAATGGAATGGAATGGAATGGAATGGAATGGAATGGAATGGACACCAGTAGAATGGAATGGAATGGAATGGAATGGAATGGAATGGAATGGAATGGAATGGAATCTACCCGAGTAGAACGGAATGGAACGGAATGGAATGGAATGGAATGGACAGGAACAGAACGGAATGGAATGCAATGGAATGGAATGGAATGTACCCGAGCAGAATGGAATGGAATGAAATGGAAATGGAAAGGGAATGGAAATGGAACGGGAATGGAAATGGAAAGGGAACGGAAATGGAACGGGAATGGAAATGGAACGGGAACGGAAACGGAACGAGAACGGAAATGGAACGGGAACGGAAACGGAACGGGAACGGAAATGGAACGGGAATGGTAACGGAACGGGAATGGAAATGGAACGGGAATGGAAATGGAACGGGAATGGAAATGGATCGGGAATGGAAATGGAACGGGAATGGTAATGGAACTGGAATGGAAATGGAACGGGAATGGAAAAGAAACGGGAATGGAAATGGAACGGGAATGGAAATGGAATGGGAATGGAAATGGAATGGAATGGAATGGAATGGAATGGAATGGAATGTACCGGAGTGGAGTGGAGTGGAGTGGAGTGGAGTAGAGTGCACTGGAACGGAATGGAATGGAATGGAATGGAATGGAATGGAACGGAACGGAATGTACCCGAGAAGCACGGAATGGAATGGAATGGAATGGAATGGAATGGAATGGAATGTACCGGAGTGGAGTGGAGTGGAATGGAGTGGAGTGGAGTGGAGTGGAGTGGAATGGAATGGAATGGAATGGAATGGAATGGAATGGAATGCAATGGAATGCAATGGAATGGAAAGGAATGGAATGGAATGGAATGGAATGGAATGGAATGGAATGGAATGGACACCAGTAGAATGGAATGGAATGGAATGGAATGGAATGGAATGGAATGGAATGGAATTCAATGGAATGGAATGGAATGGAATGGAATTCAATGGAATGGAATGGAATGGAATGGAATTCAATGGAATGGAATGGAATGGAATGGAATTCTATGTAATGGAATGGAGTGGAATCGAATGGAATCGAATGGAATCGAATGGAATGGAATGGAATAGAATGGAATCAACCCTAGTAGAACGGAACGGAACGCAACGGAACGGAACGGAACGGAACGGGATGGAACGGAACGGAATGGAATGGAATGGAACGGAATTCCATGGAATGGAATGGAATGGAATGGAATTCAATGGAATGGAATGGAATGGAATGGAATGGAATGGAATGGAATGGAATGGAATGGATTGGAATGGAATGGAATAGAATGGAATCAACCCGAGTAGAACGGAACGGAACACAACGGAACGGAACGGAACGCAACGGAACGGAACGGAACGGAACAGAACGGAATGGAATGGAATGGAACGGAATTCAATGGAATGGAATGGAATGGAATGGAATTCTATGGATTGGAATGGAATGGAATGGAATGGAATTCCATGGAATGGAATGGAATGGAATGGAATTCCATGGAATGGAATGGAATGGAATGGAATGGAATGGAATGGAATGGAATTCTATGGAATGGAATGGAGTGGAATCGAATGGAATCGAATGGAATCGAATGCAATCGAATGGGATCGAATGGACTGGAATGGAATAGAATGGAATCAACCCGAGTAGAACGGAGCGGAACGCAACGGAAGGGAACGGAACGGAACGGAACGGAACGGAATGGAATGGAGTGGAATGGAACGGAATTCAATGGAATGGAATGGAACGGAATGGAATTCAATGGAATGGAATGGAATGGAATGGAATGGAATGGAATGGAATGGAACGGAACGGAATGTACCCGAGAAGCACGGAATGGAATGGAATGGAATGGAATGGAATGGAATGGAATGGAATGGAATGGAATGTACCGGAGTGGAGTGGAGTGGAATGGAGTGGAGTGGAGTGGAGTGGAGTGGAATGGAATGGAATGGAATGGAATGGAATGGAATGGAATGCAATGGAATGCAATGGAATGGAAAGGAATGGAATGGAATGGAATGGAATGGAATGGAATGGAATGGACACCAGTAGAATGGAATGGAATGGAATGGAATGGAATGGAATGGAATTCAATGGAATGGAATGGAATGGAATGGAATTGGAATGGAATGGAATGGAATGGAATTCAATGGAATGGAATGGAATGGAATGGAATTCTATGGAATGGAATGGAGTGGAATCGAATGGAATCGAATGGAATCGAATGGAATGGAATGGAATAGAATGGAATCAACCCTAGTAGAACGGAACGGAACGCAACGGAACGGAACGGAACGGAACGGGATGGAACGGAACGGAATGGAATGGAATGGAACGGAATTCCATGGAATGGAATGGAATGGAATGGAATTCAATGGAATGGAATGGAATGGAATGGAATGGAATGGAATGGAATGGTTTGGAATGGAATGGAATAGAATGGAATCAACCCGAGTAGAACGGAACGGAACACAACGGAACGGAACGGAACGCAACGGAACGGAACGGAACGGAACGGAACGGAATGGAATGGAATGGAACGGAATTCAATGGAATGGAATGGAATGGAATGGAATTCTATGGATTGGAATGGAATGGAATGGAATGGAATTCCATGGAATGGAATGGAATTGAATGGAATTCAATGGAATGGAATGGAATGGAATGGAATGGAATGGAATGGAATTCTATGGAATGGAATGGAGTGGAATCGAATGGAATCGAATGGAATCGAATGCAATCGAATGGGATCGAATGGACTGGAATGGAATAGAATGGAATCAACCCGAGTAGAACGGAGCGGAACGCAACGGAAGGGAACGGAACGGAACGGAACGGAACAGAATGGAATGGAGTGGAATGGAACGGAATTCAATGGAATGGAATGGAACGGAATGGAATTCAATGGAATGGAATGGAATGGAATGGAATGGAATGGAATGGAATGGAATGGAATGGAATTCAATGGAATGGAATGGAATGGAATGGAATGGAATGGAATTCCATGGAATGGAATGGAATGGAATGGAATGGAATGGAATGGAATGGAATGGAATGGATTGGAATGGAATGGAATTCAAATGGAATGGAATGGAATGGAATGGAATGGAATGGAATGGAATTCAAATGGAATGGAATGGAATGGAATGGAATGGAATGGAATGGAATGGAATGGAATTCAATGGAATGGAATGGAATGGAATGGAATTGAATGGAATGGAATGGAATTCAATGGAATGGAATGGAATGGAATGGAATGGAATGGAATGGAATTCAATGGAATGGAATGGAATGGATTGGAATGGAATGGAATAGAATGGAATGGAATGGAATGGAATGGAATTCAATGGAATGGAATGGAATGGAATGGAATTCTATGGAATGGAATGGAGTGGAATCGAATGGAATCGAATGGAATCGAATGGAATGGAATGGAATAGAATGGAATCAACCCGAGTAGAACGGAACGGAACGCAACGGAACGGAACGGAACGGAACGGGACGGAACGGAACGGAATGGAATGGAATGGAACGGAATTCCATGGAATGGATTGGAATGGAATGGAATTCAATGGAATGGAATGGAATGGAATGGAATGGAATGGAATGGAATGGAATGGAATTCAATGGAATGGAATGGAATGGAATGGAATGGAATGGAATGGAATGGAATTCAATGGAATGGAATGGAATGGATTGGAATGGAATGGAATAGAATGGAATCATCCCGAGTAGAACGGAACGGAACACAACGGAACGGAACGGAACGCAACGGAACGGAACGGAACGGAACGGAACGGAATGGAATGGAATGGAACGGAATTCAATGGAATGGAATGGAATGGAATGGAATTCTATGGAATGGAATGGAATGGAATGGAATGGAATGGAATTCCATGGAATGGAATGGAATGGAATGGAATTCCATGGAATGGAATGGAATGGAATGGAATGGAATGGAATGGAATTCAATGGAATGGAATGGAGTGGAATGGAATGGAATCGAATGGAATTGAATGGAATCGAATGGAATCAAATGGGATCGAATGGAATGGAATGGAATAGAATGGAATCAACCCTAGTAGAACGGAATGGAATGGAATGGAATGGAATGGGATGGAATGGAATGGAATGGAATGGAATGGAATGGAATTCAATGGAATGGAATTCAATGGAATGGAATGGAATGGAATGGAATGGAATGGAATGGAATGGAATTCAATGGAATGGAATGGAACGGAATGGAATTCAATGGAATGGAATGGAATGGAATGGAATGGAATGGAATGGAATGGAATGGAATTCCATGGAATGGAATGGAATGGAATGGAATTCCATGGAATGGAATGGAATGGAATTCCATGGAATGGAATGGAATGGAATGGAATTCTATGGAATGGAATGGAATGGAATCGAATGGAATGGAATGGAATGGAATGGAATGGAATGGAATAGAATGGAATCAACCTGAGTAGAATGGAATGGAATGGAATGGAATGGAATGGAATGGAATGGAATGGAATGGAATGCAATGTACCAAAGTAGAACGGAATGGAATGGAATGGAATGGAATGGAATGGAATGGAATGGAGTGGAATGGAATGGAATGGAATGGAATGGAATGGAATGGAATGCCTTGGAATGCAATGGAATGGAATGGAATGGAATGGAATGGAATGGAATGGAATGGAATGGACACCAGTAGAATGGAATGGAATGGAATGGAATGGAATGGAATGGAATGGAATGGAATTCAATGGAATGGAATGGAATGGAATGGAATTCAATGGAATGGAATGGAATGGAATGGAATTCAATGGAATGGAATGGAATGGAATGGAATTCTATGGAATGGAATGGAGTGGAATCGAATGGAATCGAATGGAATCGAATGGAATGGAATGGAATAGAATGGAATCAACCCTAGTAGAACGGAACGGAACGCAACGGAACGGAACGGAACGGAACGGGATGGAACGGAACGGAATGGAATGGAATGGAACGGAATTCCATGGAATGGAATGGAATGGAATGGAATTCAATGGAATGGAATGGAATGGAATGGAATGGAATGGAATGGAATGGAATGGAATGGATTGGAATGGAATGGAATAGAATGGAATCAACCCGAGTAGAACGGAACGGAACACAACGGAACGGAACGGAACGCAACGGAACGGAACGGAACGGAACGGAACGGAATGGAATGGAATGGAACGGAATTCAATGGAATGGAATGGAATGGAATGGAATTCTATGGATTGGAATGGAATGGAATGGAATGGAATTCCATGGAATGGAATGGAATGGAATGGAATGGAATGGAATGGAATGGAATTCTATGGAATGGAATGGAGTGGAATCGAATGGAATCGAATGGAATCGAATGCAATCGAATGGGATCGAATGGACTGGAATGGAATAGAATGGAATCAACCCGAGTAGAACGGAGCAGAACGCAACGGAAGGGAACGGAACGGAACGGAACGGAGCGGAATGGAATGGAGTGGAATGGAACGGAATTCAATGGAATGGAATGGAACGGAATGGAATTCAATGGAATGGAATGGAATGGAATGGAATGGAATGGAATGGAATGGAATGGAATTCAATGGAATGGAATGGAATGGAATGGAATGGAATGGAATGGAATTCCATGGAATGGAATGGAATGGAATGGAATGGAATGGAATGGAATGGAATGGATTGGAATGGAATGGAATTCAAATGGAATGGAATGGAATTCAATGGAATGGAATGGAATGGAATTCAAATGGAATGGAATGGAATGGAATGGAATGGAACGGAATGGAATGAAATGGAATGGAATGGAATGGAATGGAATTCAATGGAATGGAATGGAATGGAATGGAATGGAATGGAATGGAATGGAATGGAATTCAATGGAATGGAATGGAATGGAATGGAATGGAATGGAATGGAATGGAATTCAATGGAATGGAATGGAATGGATTGGAATGGAATGGAATAGAATGGAATCATCCCGAGTAGAACGGAACGGAACACAACGGAACGGAACGGAACGCAACGGAACGGAACGGAACGGAACGGAACGGAATGGAATGGAATGGAACGGAATTCAATGGAATGGAATGGAATGGAATGGAATTCTATGGAATGGAATGGAATGGAATGGAATGGAATGGAATGGAATTCCATGGAATGGAATGGAATGGAATGGAATGGAATGGAATGGAATGGAATTCCATGGAATGGAATGGAGTGGAATGGAATGGAATCGAATGGAATTGAATGGAATCGAATGGAATCAAATGGGATCGAATGGAATGGAATGGAATAGAATGGAATCAACCCGAGTAGAACGGAATGGAATGGAATGGAATGGAATGGAATGGAATGGAATGGAACGGAATGGAATGGAATGGAATCTACCCGAGTAGAACGGAATGGAACGGAATGGAATGGAATGGAATGGACAGGAGCAGAACGGAATGGAATGCAATGGAATGGAATGGAATGTACCCGAGCAGAACGGAATGGAATGAAATGGAAATGGAAAGGGAATGGAAATGGAACGGGAATGGAAATGGAACGGGAACGGAAATAGAACGGGAATGGAAATGGAACGGGAACGGAAACGGAACGAGAAGGGAAATGGAACGGGAACGGAAACGGAACGGGAACGGAAATGGAACGGGAATGGTAACGGAACAGGAATGGAAATGGAACGGGAATGGAAAAGGAACGGGAATGGAAATGGATCGGGAATGGAAATGGAACGGGAATGGTAATGGAACGGGAATGGAAATGGAACGGGAATGGAAAAGAAACGGGAATGGAAATGGAACGGGAATGGAAATGGAATGGGAATGGAAATGGAATGGAATGGAATGGAATGGAATGGAATGGAATGGAATGTACCGGAGTGGAGTGGAGTGGAGTGGAGTAGAGTGCACTGGAAAGGAATGGAATGGAATGGAATGGAATGGAACGGAACGGAATGTACCCGAGAAACACGGAATGGAATGGAATGGAATGGAATGGAATGGAATGGAATGGAATGGAATGGAATGCAATGGAATGCAATGGAATGGAAAGGAATGGAATGGAATGGAATGGAATGGAATGGAATGGAATGGAATGGAATGGAATGGACAACAGTAGAATGGAATGGAATGGAATGGAATGGAATGGAATGGAATGGAATGGAATGGAATTCAATGGAATGGAATGGAATGGAATGGAATTCAATGGAATGGAATGGAATGGAATGGAATTCAATGGAATGGAATGGAATTCTATGGAATGGAATGGAGTGGAATCGAATGGAATCGAATGGAATCGAATGGAATGGAATGGAATAGAATGGAATCAACCCGAGTAGAACGGAACGGAACGCAACGGAACGGAACGGAACGGAACGGGACGGAACGGAACGGAATGGAATGGAATGGAACGGAATTCCATGGAATGGAATGGAATGGAATGGAATTCAATGGAATGGAATGGAATGGAATGGAATGGAATGGAATGGAATGGAATTCAATGGAATGGAATGGAATGGAATGGAATGGAATGGAATGGAATGGAATGGAATGGAATGGAATTCAATGGAATGGAATGGAATGGATTGGAATGGAATGGAATAGAATGGAATCAACCCGAGTAGAACGGAACGGAACACAACGGAACGGAACGGAACGCAACGGAACGGAACGGAACGGAACGGAACGGAATGGAATGGAATGGAAAGGAATTCAATGGAATGGAATGGAATGGAATGGAATTCTATGGAATGGAATGGAATGGAATGGAATGGAATGGAATTCCATGGAATGGAATGGAATGGAATGGAATGGAACCGAGTAGAACGGAACGGAATGGAATGGAATGGAATGGAATGGAATGGAATGCAATGGAATGGAATGGAATGGAATGGAATGGAATGGAATGGAATGGAATGGAATGGACACCAGTAGAATGGAATGGAATGGAATGGAATGGAATGGAATGGAATGGAATGGAATGGAATCTACCCGAGTAGAACGGAATGGAACGGAATGGAATGGAATGGAATGGACAGCAGCAGAACGGAATGGAATGCAATGGAATGGAATGGAATGTACCCGATCCGAACGGAATGGAATGAAATGGAAATGGAAAGGGAATGGAAATGGAACGGGAATGGAAATGGAACGGGAACGGAAATGGAACGGGAATGGAAATGGAACGGGAACGGAAACGGAACGAGAACGGAAATGGAACGGGAACGGAAACGGAACGGGAACGGAAATGGAACGGGAATGGTAACGGAACGGGAATGGAAATGGAACGGGAATGGAAAAGGAACGGGAATGGAAATGGATCGGGAATGGAAATGGAACGGGAATGGTAATGGAACTGGAATGGAAATGGAACGGGAATGGAAAAGAAACGGGAATGGAAATGGAACGGGAATGGAAATGGAATGGGAATGGAAATGGAATGGAATGGAATGGAATGGAATGGAATGGAATGGAATGTACCGGAGTGGAGTGGAGTGGAGTGGAGTGGAGTAGAGTGCACTGGAACGGAATGGAATGGAATGGAATGGAATGGAATGGAACGGAACGGAATGTACCCGAGAAGCACGGAATGGAATGGAATGGAATGGAATGGAATGGAATGGAATGTACCGGAGTGGAGTGGAGTGGAATGGAGTGGAGTGGAGTGGAGTGGAGTGGAATGGAATGGAATGGAATGGAATGGAATGGAATGGAATGCAATGGAATGCAATGGAATGGAAAGGAATGGAATGGAATGGAATGGAATGGAATGGAATGGAATGGACACCAGTAGAATGGAATGGAATGGAATGGAATGGAATGGAATGGAATGGAATGGAATTCAATGGAATGGAATGGAATGGAATGGAATGGAATTCAATGGAATGGAATGGAATGGAATGGAATTCTATGGAATGGAGTGGAATCGAATGGAATCGAATGGAATCGAATGGAATGGAATGGAATAGAATGGAATCAACCCTAGTAGAACGGAACGGAACGCAACGGAACGGAACGGAACGGAAAAGGATGGAACGGAACGGAATGGAATGGAATGGAACGGAATTCCATGGAATGGAATGGAATGGAATGGAATTCAATGGAATGGAATGGAATGGAATGGAATGGAATGGAATGGATTGGAATGGAATGGAATAGAATGGAATCAACCCGAGTAGAACGGAACGGAACACAACGGAACGGAACGGAACGCAACGGAACGGAACGGAACGGAACGGAACGGAATTGAATGGAATGGAACGGAATTCAATGGAATGGAATGGAATGGAATGGAATTCTATGGATTGGAATGGAATGGAATGGAATGGAATTCCATGGAATGGAATGGAATTGAATGGAATTCAATGGAATGGAATGGAATGGAATGGAATGGAATGGAATGGAATGGAATTCTATGGAATGGAATGGAGTGGAATCGAATGGAATCGAATGGAATCGAATGCAATCGAATGGGATCGAATGGACTGGAATGGAATAGAATGGAATCAACCCGAGTAGAACGGAGCGGAACGCAACGGAAGGGAACGGAACGGAACGGAACGGAACAGAATGGAATGGAGTGGAATGGAACGGAAATCAATGGAATGGAATGGAACGGAATGGAATTCAATGGAATGGAATGGAATGGAATGGAATGGAATGGAATGGAATGGAATGGAATTCAATGGAATGGAATGGAATGGAATGGAATGGAATGGAATTCCATGGAATGGAATGGAATGGAATGGAATGGAATGGAATGGAATGGAATGGATTGGAATGGAATGGAATTCAAATGGAATGGAATGGAATGGAATGGAATGGAATGGAATGGAATGGAATTCAAATGGAATGGAATGGAATGGAATGGAATGGAATGGAATGGAATGGAATGGAATTCAATGGAATGGAATGGAATGGAATGGAATTGAATGGAATGGAATGGAATTCAATGGAATGGAATGGAATGGAATGGAATGGAATGGAATGGAATTCAATGGAATGGAATGGAATGGATTGGAATGGAATGGAATAGAATGGAATGGAATGGAATGGAATGGAATTCAATGGAATGGAATGGAATGGAATGGAATTCTATGGAATGGAATGGAGTGGAATCGAATGCAATCGAATGGAATCGAATGGAATGGAATAGAATAGAATGGAATCAACCCGAGTAGAACGGAACGGAACGCAACGGAACGGAACGGAACGGAACGGGACGGAACGCAACGGAATGGAATGGAATGGAACGGAATTCCATGGAATGGATTGGAATGGAATGGAATTCAATGGAATGGAATGGAATGGAATGGAATGGAATGGAATGGAATGGAATTCAATGGAATGGAATGGAATGGAATGGAATGGAATGGAATGGAATGGAATGGATTGGAATGGAATGGAATAGAATGGAATCATCCCGAGTAGAACGGAACGGAACACAACGGAACGGAACGGAACGCAACGGAACGGAACGGAACGGAACGGAACGGAATGGAATGGAATGGAACGGAATTCAATGGAATGGAATGGAATGGAATGGAATTGAATGGAATGGAATGGAATGGAATGGAATGGAATGGAATGGAATTCCATGGAATGGAATGGAATGGAATGGAATGGAATGGAATGGAATTCAATGGAATGGAATGGAGTGGAATGGAATGGAATCGAATGGAATTGAATGGAATCGAATGGAATCAAATGGGATCGAATGGAATGGAATGGAATAGAATGGAATCAACCCGAGTAGAACGGAATGGAATGGAATGGAATGGAATGGGATGGAATGGAATGGAATGGAATGGAATGGAATGGAATTCAATGGAATGGAATTCAATGGAATGGAATGGAATGGAATGGAATGGAATGGAATGGAATTCAATGGAATGGAATGGAACGGAATGGAATTCAATGGAATGGAATGGAATGGAATTCCATGGAATGGAATGGAATGGAATGGAATTCCATGGAATGGAATGGAATGGAATTCCATGGAATGGAATGGAATGGAATGGAATTCTATGGAATGGAATGGAATGGAATCGAATGGAATGGAATGGAATGGAATGGAATGGAATGGAATGGAATAGAATGGAATCAAGCTGAGTAGAATGGAATGGAATGGAATGGAATGGAATGGAATGGAATGGAATGGAATGGAATGGAATGGAATGGAATGGAATGTACCAAAGTAGAACGGAATGGAATGGAATGGAATCGAATGGAATGGAATGGAATGGAATGGAATGGAATGGAATGGAATGTACACGAGTAGAACGGTATGGAATGGAATGGAATCGATTGGAATGGAATGGAATGGAATGGAATGGTATGTAACCCAGTAGAACGGAATGGAATGTAATTGAATGGAATGTAACCGAGTTGAACGGAACGGAATGGAATGGAATGGAATGGAATGGAATGGAATGGAATGGAATGGAATTGAGTGCAATGCAATGCAATGGAATGCAATGGAATGGAAGGGAATGGAATGGAATGGAATGGAATCTACCCGAGTAGAACGGAATGGAATGGAATTGAATGGAATGTAACCGAGTAGAACGGAACGGAATGGAATGGAATGGAATGGAATGCAATGGAATGGAATGGAATGGAATGGAATGGAATGGAATGGAATGGAATGGACACCAGTAGAATGGAATGGAATGGATTGGAATGGAATGGAATGGAATGGAATGGAATGGAATCTACCCGAGTAGAACGGAATGGAACGGAATGGAATGGAATGGAATGGACAGGAGCAGAACGGAATGGAATGCAATGGAATGGAATGGAATGTACCCGAGCAGAATGGAATGGAATGAAATGGAAATGGAAAGGGAATGGAAATGGAACAGGAATGGAAATGGAAAGGGAACGGAAATGTAACGGGAATGGAAATGGAACGGGAACGGAAACGGAACGAGAACGGAAATGGAACGGGAACGGAAACGGAACGGGAACGGAAATGGAACGGGAATGGTAACGGAACGGGAATGGAAATGGAACGGGAATGGAAATGGAACGGGAATGGAAATGGATCGGGAATGGAAATGGAACGGGAATGGTAATGGAACTGGAATGGAAATGGAACGGGAATGGAAAAGAAACGGGAATGGAAATGGAACGGGAATGGAAATGGAATGGGAATGGAAATGGAATGGAATGGAATGGAATGGAATGGAATGGAATGTACCGGAGTGGAGTGGAGTGGAGTGGAGTGGAGTAGAGTGCACTGGAACGGAATGGAATGGAATGGAATGGAATGGAATGGAACGGAACGGAATGTACCCGAGAAGCACGGAATGGAATGGAATGGAATGGAATGGAATGGAATGGAATGTACCGGAGTGGAGTGGAGTGGAATGGAGTGGAGTGGAGTGGAGTGGAGTGGAATGGAATGGAATGGAATGGAATGGAATGGAACGGAATGCAATGGAATGCAATGGAATGGAAAGGAATGGAATGGAATGGAATGGAATGGAATGGAATGGAATGGAATGGAATGGACACCAGTAGAATGGAATGGAATGGAATGGAATGGAATGGAATGGAATGGAATGGAATTCAATGGAATGGAATGGAATGGAATGGAATTCAATGGAATGGAATGGAATGGAATGGAATTAAATGGAATGGAATGGAATGGAATGGAATTCTATGGAATGGAATGGAGTGGAATCGAATGGAATCGAATGGAATCGAATGGAATGGAATGGAATAGAATGGAATCAACCCTAGTAGAACGGAACGGAACGCAACGGAACGGAACGGAACGGAACGGGATGGAACGGAACGGAATGGAATGGAATGGAACGGAATTCCATGGAATGGAATGGAATGGAATGGAATTCAATGGAATGGAATGGAATGGAATGGAATGGAATGGAATGGAATGGAATGGAATGGATTGGAATGGAATGGAATAGAATGGAATCAACCCGAGTAGAACGGAACGGAACACAACGGAACGGAACGGAACGCAACGGAACGGAACGGAACGGAACGGAACGGAACGGAATGGAATGGAACGGAATTCAATGGAATGGAATGGAATGGAATGGAATTCTATGGATTGGAATGGAATGGAATGGAATGGAATGGAATTCCATGGAATGGAATGGAATGGAATGGAATTCAATGGAATGGAATGGAATGGAATGGAATGGAATGGAATGGAACGGAATTCTATGGAATGGAATGGAGTGGAATCGAATGGAATCGAATGGAATCGAATGCAATCGAATGGGATCGAATGGACTGGAATGGAATAGAATGGAATCAACCCGAGTAGAACGGAGCGGAACGCAACGGTAGGGAACGGAACGGAACGGAACGGAACGGAATGGAATGGAGTGGAATGGAACGGAATTCAATGGAATGGAATGGAACGGAATGGAATTCAATGGAATGGAATGGAATGGAATGGAATGGAATGGAATGGAATGGAATGGAATGGAATGGAATTCAATGGAATGGAATGGAATGGAATGGAATGGAATGGAATGGAATTCCATGGAATGGAATGGAATGGAATGGAATGGAATGGAATTCCATGGAATGGAATGGAATGGAATGGAATGGAATGGAATGGAATGGAATGGAATGGAATGGATTGGAATGGAATGGAATTCAAATGGAATGGAATGGAATTCAATGGAATGGAATGGAATGGAATTCAAATGGAATGGAATGGAATGGAATGGAATGGAACGGAATGGAATGGAATGGAATGGAATGGAATGGAATGGAATTCAATGGAATGGAATGGAATGGAATGGAATGGAATGGAATGGAATGGAATTCAATGGAATGGAATGGAATGGAATGGAATGGAATGGAATGGAATTCAATGGAATGGAATGGAATGGATTGGAATGGAATGGAATAGAATGGAATCATCCCGAGTAGAACGGAACGGAACACAACGGAACGGAACGGAACGCAACGGAACGGAACGGAACGGAACGGAACGGATTGGAATGGAATGGAACGGAATTCAATGGAATGGAATGGAATGGAATGGAATTCTATGGAATGGAATGGAATGGAATGGAATGGAATGGAATTCCATGGAATGGAATGGAATGGAATGGAATGGAATGGAATGGAATGGAATTCAATGGAATGGAATGGAGTGGAATGGAATGGAATCGAATGGAATTGAATGGAATCGAATGGAATCAAATGGGATCGAATGGAATGGAATGGAATAGAATGGAATCAACCCGAGTAGAACGGAATGGAATGGAATGGAATGGAATGGGATGGAATGGAATGGAATGGAATGGAATGGAATGGAATTCAATGGAATGGAATTCAATGGAATGGAATGGAATGGAATGGAATGGAATGGAATGGAATTCAATGGAATGGAATGGAACGGAATGGAATTCCATGGAATGGAATGGAATGGAATGGAATGGAATGGAATTCCATGGAGTGGAATGGAATGGAATGGAATTCTATGGAATGGAATGGAATGGAATCGAATGGAATGGAATGGAATGGAATGGAATGGAATGGAATGGAATAGAATGGAATCAACCTGAGTAGAATGGAATGGAATGGAATGGAATGGAATGGAATGGAATGGAATGGAATGGAATGGAATGGAATGTACCAAAGTAGAACGGAATGGAATGGAATGGAATGGAATGGAATGGAATGGAATGGAATGGAATGGAATGGAATGGAATGAAATGTACACGAGTAGAACGGAATGGAATGGAATGGAATGGATTGGAATGGAATGGAATGGAATGGAATGGTATGTAACCGAGTAGAACGGAATGGAATGTAATTGAATGGAATGTAACCGAGTTGAACGGAACGGAATGGAATGGAATGGAATGGAATGGAATGGAATGGAATGGAATGGAATGGAATTGAGTGCAATGCAATGCAATGGAATGCAATGGAATGGAAAGGAATGGAATGGAATGGAATGGAATCTACCCGAGTAGAACGGAATGGAATGGAATTGAATGGAATGTAACCGAGTAGAACGGAACGGAATGGAATGGAATGGAATGGAATGCAATGGAATGGAATGGAATGGAATGGAATGGAATGGAATGGAATGGACACCAGTAGAATGGAATGGAATGGAATGGAATGGAATGGAATGGAATGGAATGGAATGGAATCTACCCGAGTAGAACGGAATGGAACGGAATGGAATGGAATGGAATGGACAGGAACAGAACGGAATGGAATGCAATGGAATGGAATGGAATGTACCCGAGCAGAATGGAATGGAATGAAATGGAAATGGAAAGGGAATGGAAATGGAACGGGAATGGAAATGGAAAGGGAACGGAAATGGAACGGGAATGGAAATGGAACGGGAACGGAAACGGAACGAGAACGGAAATGGAACGGGAACGGAAACGGAACGGGAACGGAAATGGAACGGGAATGGTAACGGAACGGGAATGGAAATGGAACGGGAATGGAAATGGAACGGGAATGGAAATGGATCGGGAATGGAAATGGAACGGGAATGGTAATGGAACTGGAATGGAAATGGAACGGGAATGGAAAAGAAACGGGAATGGAAATGGAACGGGAATGGAAATGGAATGGGAATGGAAATGGAATGGAATGGAATGGAATGGAATGGAATGGAATGTACCGGAGTGGAGTGGAGTGGAGTGGAGTGGAGTAGAGTGCACTGGAACGGAATGGAATGGAATGGAATGGAATGGAATGGAACGGAACGGAATGTACCCGAGAAGCACGGAATGGAATGGAATGGAATGGAATGGAATGGAATGGAATGTACCGGAGTGGAGTGGAGTGGAATGGAGTGGAGTGGAGTGGAGTGGAGTGGAATGGAATGGAATGGAATGGAATGGAATGGAATGGAATGCAATGGAATGCAATGGAATGGAAAGGAATGGAATGGAATGGAATGGAATGGAATGGAATGGAATGGAATGGACACCAGTAGAATGGAATGGAATGGAATGGAATGGAATGGAATGGAATGGAATGGAATTCAATGGAATGGAATGGAATGGAATGGAATTCAATGGAATGGAATGGAATGGAATGGAATTCAATGGAATGGAATGGAATGGAATGGAATTCTATGTAATGGAATGGAGTGGAATCGAATGGAATCGAATGGAATCGAATGGAATGGAATGGAATAGAATGGAATCAACCCTAGTAGAACGGAACGGAACGCAACGGAACGGAACGGAACGGAACGGGATGGAACGGAACGGAATGGAATGGAATGGAACGGAATTCCATGGAATGGAATGGAATGGAATGGAATTCAATGGAATGGAATGGAATGGAATGGAATGGAATGGAATGGAATGGAATGGAATGGATTGGAATGGAATGGAATAGAATGGAATCAACCCGAGTAGAACGGAACGGAACACAACGGAACGGAACGGAACGCAACGGAACGGAACGGAACGGAACAGAACGGAATGGAATGGAATGGAACGGAATTCAATGGAATGGAATGGAATGGAATGGAATTCTATGGATTGGAATGGAATGGAATGGAATGGAATTCCATGGAATGGAATGGAATGGAATGGAATTCCATGGAATGGAATGGAATGGAATGGAATGGAATGGAATGGAATGGAATTCTATGGAATGGAATGGAGTGGAATCGAATGGAATCGAATGGAATCGAATGCAATCGAATGGGATCGAATGGACTGGAATGGAATAGAATGGAATCAACCCGAGTAGAACGGAGCGGAACGCAACGGAAGGGAACGGAACGGAACGGAACGGAACGGAATGGAATGGAGTGGAATGGAACGGAATTCAATGGAATGGAATGGAACGGAATGGAATTCAATGGAATGGAATGGAATGGAATGGAATGGAATGGAATGGAATGGAATTCAATGGAATGGAATGGAATGGAATGGAATGGAATGGAATTCCATGGAATGGAATGGAATGGAATGGAATGGAATGGAATGGAATGGAATGGAATGGAATGGATTGGAATGGAATGGAATTCAAATGGAATGGAATGGAATGGAATGGAATGGAATTCAAATGGAATGGAATGCAATGGAATGGAATGGAATGGAATGGAATGGAATGGAATGGAATTCAATGGAATGGAATGGAATGGAATGGAATTGAATGGAATGGAATTCAATGGAATGGAATGGAATCGAATGGAATCGAATGGAATCGAATGGAATGGAATGGGATAGAATGCAATCAACCCGAGTAGAATAGAATGGAATGGAATGGAATGGAATGGAATGGAATAGAATGGAATGGAATGGAATGGAATGGAATTCAAATGGAATGGAATGGAATGGAATGGAATGGAATGGAATGGAATGGAATGGTATGGAACGGAATTCTATGGAATGGAATGGAATGGAATGGAATGGAATTCTATGGAATGGAATGGAATGGAATGGAATGGAATTCAATTGAATGGAATGGAATGGAATGGATTGGAATGGAATTCAATGGAATGGAATGGAATGGAGTGGAACGGAATGGAATTCAATGGAATGGAATGGAATGGAATCGAATGGAATCGAAAGGAATCAATTGGTATCGAATGGAATGGAATGGAATGGAATGGAATAGAATGGAATCATTCCGAGTAGAACAGAACGGCACGCAACGGAACGGAATGGAATGGAACGGGACGGAACGGAACGGAATGGAATGGAATGGAACGGAATTCAATGGAATGGAATGGAATGGAATTCAATGGAATGGAATGGAATGGAATGGAATGGAATGGAATGGAATGGAATGGAACGGAATCGAATGGAATCGAATGGGATCGAATGGAATGGAATGGAATAGAATGGAATCAACCCGAGTAGAATGGAATGGAATGGAATGGAATGGAATGGAATGGAATTCAATGGAATGGAATGGAATGGAATGGAATGGAATTGAATGGAATTCAATGAAATGGAATGTAATGGAATGGAATGGAATGGAATTCAATGGAATGGAATGGAATGGAATGGAATGGAATTCTATGGAATGGAATGGAATCGAATGGAATCGAATGGAATCGAATGGAATCGAATGGAATGGAATGGAATAGAATGGAATCAACCCGAGTAGAACGGAATGGAATGGAATGGAATGGAATGGAATCGAATCGAATCGAATGGAATCGAATGGAATGGAATGGAATAGAATGGAATCAACCCGAGTAGAATGGAATGGAATGGAATGGAAGGGAATGGAATGGAATGGAACGGAATGGAATTCAAATGGAATGGAATGGAATGGAATGGAATGGAATTGAATGGAATGGAATGGAATGGAACGGAATGGAATTCTATGGAATGGAATGGAATGGAATTCAATGGAATGGAATGGAATGGAATGGAATGGAATGGAATGGAACGGAATTCAATGGAATGGAAGGGAACGGAATGGAATTCTATGGAATGGAATGGAATGGAATGGAATGGAATTCAATGGAATGGAATGGAATGGAATGGAATGGAATGGAATTCAATGGAATGGAATGGAATGGAATGGAATTCAATGGAATGGAATTCAATGGAATGGAATGGAATGGAATGGAATGGAATGGAATGGAATGGAATTCAATGGAATGGAATGGAACGGAATGGAATTCAATGGAATGGAATGGAATGGAATGGAATGGAATGGAATGGAATTCCATGGAATGGAATGGAATGGAATGGAATTCCATGGAATGGAA
The DNA here is from genome assembly GCF_029281585.2 of Gorilla gorilla gorilla. Lineage (NCBI taxonomy): Eukaryota > Metazoa > Chordata > Mammalia > Primates > Hominidae > Gorilla > Gorilla gorilla. Next base: position 7,973,113 of record NC_073236.2, read on the forward strand.
TGGAATGGAATTCCATGGAATGGAATGGAATGGAATGGAATTCTATGGAATGGAATGGAATGGAATCGAATGGAATGGAATGGAATGGAATGGAATGGAATGGAATGGAATAGAATGGAATCAACCTGAGTAGAATGGAATGGAATGGAATGGAATGGAATGGAATGGAATGGAATGGAATGGAATGGAATGGAATGGAATGGAATGTACCAAAGTAGAACGGAATGGAATGGAATGGAATGGAATGGAATGGAATGGAATGGAATGGAATGTACACGAGTAGAACGGAATGGAATGGAATGGAATGGATTGGAATGGAATGGAATGGAATGGAATGGTATGTAACCGAGTAGAACGGAATGGAATGTAATTGAATGGAATGTAACCGAGTTGAACGGAACGGAATGGAATGGAATGGAATGGAATGGAATGGAATGGAATGGAATGGAATGGAATTGAGTGCAATGCAATGCAATGGAATGCAATGGAATGGAAAGGAATGGAATGGAATGGAATGGAATCTACCCGAGTAGAACGGAATGGAATGGAATTGAATGGAATGTAACCGAGTAGAACGGAACGGAATGGAATGGAATGGAATGGAATGCAATGGAATGGAATGGAATGGAATGGAATGGAATGGAATGGAATGGACACCAGTAGAATGGAATGGAATGGAATGGAATGGAATGGAATGGAATGGAATGGAATGGAATCTACCCGAGTAGAACGGAATGGAACGGAATGGAATGGAATGGAATGGACAGGAACAGAACGGAATGGAATGCAATGGAATGGAATGGAATGTACCCGAGCAGAATGGAATGGAATGAAATGGAAATGGAAAGGGAATGGAAATGGAACGGGAATGGAAATGGAAAGGGAACGGAAATGGAACGGGAATGGAAATGGAACGGGAACGGAAACGGAACGAGAACGGAAATGGAACGGGAACGGAAACGGAACGGGAACGGAAATGGAACGGGAATGGTAACGGAACGGGAATGGAAATGGAACGGGAATGGAAATGGAACGGGAATGGAAATGGATCGGGAATGGAAATGGAACGGGAATGGTAATGGAACTGGAATGGAAATGGAACGGGAATGGAAAAGAAACGGGAATGGAAATGGAACGGGAATGGAAATGGAATGGGAATGGAAATGGAATGGAATGGAATGGAATGGAATGGAATGGAATGTACCGGAGTGGAGTGGAGTGGAGTGGAGTGGAGTAGAGTGCACTGGAACGGAATGGAATGGAATGGAATGGAATGGAATGGAATGGAACGGAACGGAATGTACCCGAGAAGCACGGAATGGAATGGAATGGAATGGAATGGAATGGAATGGAATGTACCGGAGTGGAGTGGAGTGGAATGGAGTGGAGTGGAGTGGAGTGGAGTGGAATGGAATGGAATGGAATGGAATGGAATGGAATGGAATGCAATGGAATGCAATGGAATGGAAAGGAATGGAATGGAATGGAATGGAATGGAATGGAATGGAATGGACACCAGTAGAATGGAATGGAATGGAATGGAATTGAATGGAATGGAATGGAATGGAATTCAATGGAATGGAATGGAATGGAATGGAATTCAATGGAATGGAATGGAATGGAATGGAATTCAATGGAATGGAATGGAATGGAATGGAATTCTATGTAATGGAATGGAGTGGAATCGAATGGAATCGAATGGAATCGAATTGAATGGAATGGAATAGAATGGAATCAACCCTAGTAGAACGGAACGGAACGCAACGGAACGGAACGGAACGGAACGGGATGGAACGGAACGGAATGGAATGGAATGGAACGGAATTCCATGGAATGGAATGGAATGGAATGGAATTCAATGGAATGGAATGGAATGGAATGGAATGGAATGGAATGGAATGGAATGGATTGGAATGGAATGGAATAGAATGGAATCAACCCGAGTAGAACGGAACGGAACACAACGGAACGGAACGGAACGCAACGGAACGGAACGGAACGGAACAGAACGGAATGGAATGGAATGGAACGGAATTCAATGGAATGGAATGGAATGGAATGGAATTCTATGGATTGGAATGGAATGGAATGGAATGGAATTCCATGGAATGGAATGGAATGGAATGGAATTCCATGGAATGGAATGGAATGGAATGGAATGGAATGGAATGGAATGGAATTCTATGGAATGGAATGGAGTGGAATCGAATGGAATCGAATGGAATCGAATGCAATCGAATGGGATCGAATGGACTGGAATGGAATAGAATGGAATCAACCCGAGTAGAACGGAGCGGAACGCAACGGAAGGGAACGGAACGGAACGGAACGGAACGGAATGGAATGGAGTGGAATGGAACGGAATTCAATGGAATGGAATGGAACGGAATGGAATTCAATGGAATGGAATGGAATGGAATGGAATGGAATGGAATGGAATGGAATGGAATTCAATGGAATGGAATGGAATGGAATGGAATGGAATGGAATTCCATGGAATGGAATGGAATGGAATGGAATGGAATGGAATGGAATGGAATGGAATGGAATGGAATGGATTGGAATGGAATGGAATTCAAATGGAATGGAATGGAATGGAATGGAATGGAATTCAAATGGAATGGAATGCAATGGAATGGAATGGAATGGAATGGAATGGAATGGAATGGAATTCAATGGAATGGAATGGAATGGAATGGAATTGAATGGAATGGAATTCAATGGAATGGAATGGAATCGAATGGAATCGAATGGAATCGAATGGAATGGAATGGGATAGAATGCAATCAACCCGAGTAGAATAGAATGGAATGGAATGGAATGGAATGGAATGGAATAGAATGGAATGGAATGGAATGGAATGGAATTCAAATGGAATGGAATGGAATGGAATGGAATGGAATGGAATGGAATGGAATGGTACGGAACGGAATTCAATGGAATGGAATGGAATGGAATGGAATGGAATGGAATGGAATGGAATGGAACGGAATCGAATGGAATCGAATGGGATCGAATGGAATGGAATGGAATAGAATGGAATCAACCCGAGTAGAATGGAATGGAATGGAATGGAATGGAATGGAATGGAATTCAATGGAATGGAATGGAATGGAATGGAATGGAATTGAATGGAATTCAATGAAATGGAATGTAATGGAATGGAATGGAATGGAATTCAATGGAATGGAATGGAATGGAATGGAATGGAATTCTATGGAATGGAATGGAATCGAATGGAATCGAATGGAATCGAATGGAATCGAATGGAATGGAATGGAATAGAATGGAATCAACCCGAGTAGAACGGAATGGAATGGAATGGAATGGAATGGAATCGAATCGAATCGAATGGAATCGAATGGAATGGAATGGAATAGAATGGAATCAACCCGAGTAGAATGGAATGGAATGGAATGGAAGGGAATGGAATGGAATGGAACGGAATGGAATTCAAATGGAATGGAATGGAATGGAATGGAATGGAATTGAATGGAATGGAATGGAATGGAACGGAATGGAATTCTATGGAATGGAATGGAATGGAATTCAATGGAATGGAATGGAATGGAATGGAATGGAATGGAATGGAACGGAATTCAATGGAATGGAAGGGAACGGAATGGAATTCTATGGAATGGAATGGAATGGAATGGAATGGAATTCAATGGAATGGAATGGAATGGAATGGAATGGAATGGAATTCAATGGAATGGAATGGAATGGAATGGAATTCAATGGAATGGAATTCAATGGAATGGAATGGAATGGAATGGAATGGAATGGAATGGAATGGAATTCAATGGAATGGAATGGAACGGAATGGAATTCAATGGAATGGAATGGAATGGAATGGAATGGAATGGAATGGAATTCCATGGAATGGAATGGAATGGAATGGAATTCCATGGAATGGAATGGAATGGAATTCCATGGAATGGAATGGAATGGAATGGAATTCTATGGAATGGAATGGAATGGAATCGAATGGAATGGAATGGAATGGAATGGAATGGAATGGAATGGAATAGAATGGAATCAACCTGAGTAGAATGGAATGGAATGGAATGGAATGGAATGGAATGGAATGGAATGGAATGGAATGGAATGGAATGGAATGTACCAAAGTAGAACGGAATGGAATGGAATGGAATGGAATGGAATGGAATGGAATGGAATGGAATGTACACGAGTAGAACGGAATGGAATGGAATGGAATGGATTGGAATGGAATGGAATGGAATGGAATGGTATGTAACCGAGTAGAACGGAATGGAATGTAATTGAATGGAATGTAACCGAGTTGAACGGAACGGAATGGAATGGAATGGAATGGAATGGAATGGAATGGAATGGAATGGAATGGAATTGAGTGCAATGCAATGCAATGGAATGCAATGGAATGGAAAGGAATGGAATGGAATGGAATGGAATCTACCCGAGTAGAACGGAATGGAATGGAATTGAATGGAATGTAACCGAGTAGAACGGAACGGAATGGAATGGAATGGAATGGAATGCAATGGAATGGAATGGAATGGAATGGAATGGAATGGAATGGAATGGACACCAGTAGAATGGAATGGAATGGAATGGAATGGAATGGAATGGAATGGAATGGAATGGAATCTACCCGAGTAGAACGGAATGGAACGGAATGGAATGGAATGGAATGGACAGGAACAGAACGGAATGGAATGCAATGGAATGGAATGGAATGTACCCGAGCAGAATGGAATGGAATGAAATGGAAATGGAAAGGGAATGGAAATGGAACGGGAATGGAAATGGAAAGGGAACGGAAATGGAACGGGAATGGAAATGGAACGGGAACGGAAACGGAACGAGAACGGAAATGGAACGGGAACGGAAACGGAACGGGAACGGAAATGGAACGGGAATGGTAACGGAACGGGAATGGAAATGGAACGGGAATGGAAATGGAACGGGAATGGAAATGGATCGGGAATGGAAATGGAACGGGAATGGTAATGGAACTGGAATGGAAATGGAACGGGAATGGAAAAGAAACGGGAATGGAAATGGAACGGGAATGGAAATGGAATGGGAATGGAAATGGAATGGAATGGAATGGAATGGAATGGAATGGAATGTACCGGAGTGGAGTGGAGTGGAGTGGAGTGGAGTAGAGTGCACTGGAACGGAATGGAATGGAATGGAATGGAATGGAATGGAATGGAACGGAACGGAATGTACCCGAGAAGCACGGAATGGAATGGAATGGAATGGAATGGAATGGAATGGAATGTACCGGAGTGGAGTGGAGTGGAATGGAGTGGAGTGGAGTGGAGTGGAGTGGAATGGAATGGAATGGAATGGAATGGAATGGAATGGAATGCAATGGAATGCAATGGAATGGAAAGGAATGGAATGGAATGGAATGGAATGGAATGGAATGGAATGGACACCAGTAGAATGGAATGGAATGGAATGGAATGGAATGGAATGGAATGGAATGGAATTCAATGGAATGGAATGGAATGGAATGGAATTCAATGGAATGGAATGGAATGGAATGGAATTCAATGGAATGGAATGGAATGGAATGGAATTCTATGTAATGGAATGGAGTGGAATCGAATGGAATCGAATGGAATCGAATTGAATGGAATGGAATAGAATGGAATCAACCCTAGTAGAACGGAACGGAACGCAACGGAACGGAACGGAACGGAACGGGATGGAACGGAACGGAATGGAATGGAATGGAACGGAATTCCATGGAATGGAATGGAATGGAATGGAATTCAATGGAATGGAATGGAATGGAATGGAATGGAATGGAATGGAATGGAATGGAATGGATTGGAATGGAATGGAATAGAATGGAATCAACCCGAGTAGAACGGAACGGAACACAACGGAACGGAACGGAACGCAACGGAACGGAACGGAACGGAACAGAACGGAATGGAATGGAATGGAACGGAATTCAATGGAATGGAATGGAATGGAATGGAATTCTATGGATTGGAATGGAATGGAATGGAATGGAATTCCATGGAATGGAATGGAATGGAATGGAATTCCATGGAATGGAATGGAATGGAATGGAATGGAATGGAATGGAATGGAATTCTATGGAATGGAATGGAGTGGAATCGAATGGAATCGAATGGAATCGAATGCAATCGAATGGGATCGAATGGACTGGAATGGAATAGAATGGAATCAACCCGAGTAGAACGGAGCGGAACGCAACGGAAGGGAACGGAACGGAACGGAACGGAACGGAATGGAATGGAGTGGAATGGAACGGAATTCAATGGAATGGAATGGAACGGAATGGAATTCAATGGAATGGAATGGAATGGAATGGAATGGAATGGAATGGAATGGAATGGAATTCAATGGAATGGAATGGAATGGAATGGAATGGAATGGAATTCCATGGAATGGAATGGAATGGAATGGAATGGAATGGAATGGAATGGAATGGAATGGAATGGAATGGATTGGAATGGAATGGAATTCAAATGGAATGGAATGGAATGGAATGGAATGGAATTCAAATGGAATGGAATGCAATGGAATGGAATGGAATGGAATGGAATGGAATGGAATGGAATTCAATGGAATGGAATGGAATGGAATGGAATTGAATGGAATGGAATTCAATGGAATGGAATGGAATCGAATGGAATCGAATGGAATCGAATGGAATGGAATGGGATAGAATGCAATCAACCCGAGTAGAATAGAATGGAATGGAATGGAATGGAATGGAATGGAATAGAATGGAATGGAATGGAATGGAATGGAATTCAAATGGAATGGAATGGAATGGAATGGAATGGAATGGAATGGAATGGAATGGTATGGAACGGAATTCTATGGAATGGAATGGAATGGAATGGAATGGAATTCTATGGAATGGAATGGAATGGAATGGAATGGAATTCAATTGAATGGAATGGAATGGAATGGATTGGAATGGAATTCAATGGAATGGAATGGAATGGAGTGGAACGGAATGGAATTCAATGGAATGGAATGGAATGGAATCGAATGGAATCGAAAGGAATCAATTGGTATCGAATGGAATGGAATGGAATGGAATGGAATAGAATGGAATCATTCCGAGTAGAACAGAACGGCACGCAACGGAACGGAATGGAATGGAACGGGACGGAACGGAACGGAATGGAATGGAATGGAACGGAATTCAATGGAATGGAATGGAATGGAATTCAATGGAATGGAATGGAATGGAATGGAATGGAATGGAATGGAATGGAATGGAACGGAATCGAATGGAATCGAATGGGATCAAATGGAATGGAATGGAATAGAATGGAATCAACCCGAGTAGAATGGAATGGAATGGAATGGAATGGAATGGAATGGAATTCAATGGAATGGAATGGAATGGAATGGAATGGAATTGAATGGAATTCAATGAAATGGAATGTAATGGAATGGAATGGAATGGAATTCAATGGAATGGAATGGAATGGAATGGAATGGAATTCTATGGAATGGAATGGAATCGAATGGAATCGAATGGAATCGAATGGAATCGAATGGAATGGAATGGAATAGAATGGAATCAACCCGAGTAGAACGGAATGGAATGGAATGGAATGGAATGGAATCGAATCGAATCGAATGGAATCGAATGGAATGGAATGGAATAGAATGGAATCAACCCGAGTAGAATGGAATGGAATGGAATGGAAGGGAATGGAATGGAATGGAACGGAATGGAATTCAAATGGAATGGAATGGAATGGAATGGAATGGAATTGAATGGAATGGAATGGAATGGAACGGAATGGAATTCTATGGAATGGAATGGAATGGAATTCAATGGAATGGAATGGAATGGAATGGAATGGAATGGAATGGAACGGAATTCAATGGAATGGAAGGGAACGGAATGGAATTCTATGGAATGGAATGGAATGGAATGGAATGGAATTCAATGGAATGGAATGGAATGGAATGGAATGGAATGGAATTCAATGGAATGGAATGGAATGGAATGGAATTCAATGGAATGGAATTCAATGGAATGGAATGGAATGGAATGGAATGGAATGGAATGGAATTCAATGGAATGGAATGGAACGGAATGGAATTCAATGGAATGGAATGGAATGGAATGGAATGGAATGGAATGGAATTCCATGGAATGGAATGGAATGGAATGGAATTCCATGGAATGGAATGGAATGGAATTCCATGGAATGGAATGGAATGGAATGGAATTCTATGGAATGGAATGGAATGGAATCGAATGGAATGGAATGGAATGGAATGGAATGGAATGGAATGGAATAGAATGGAATCAACCTGAGTAGAATGGAATGGAATGGAATGGAATGGAATGGAATGGAATGGAATGGAATGGAATGGAATGGAATGTACCAAAGTAGAACGGAATGGAATGGAATGGAATGGAATGGAATGGAATGGAATGGAATGGAATGTACACGAGTAGAACGGAATGGAATGGAATGGAATGGATTGGAATGGAATGGAATGGAATGGAATGGTATGTAACCGAGTAGAACGGAATGGAATGTAATTGAATGGAATGTAACCGAGTTGAACGGAACGGAATGGAATGGAATGGAATGGAATGGAATGGAATGGAATGGAATGGAATGGAATTGAGTGCAATGCAATGCAATGGAATGCAATGGAATGGAAAGGAATGGAATGGAATGGAATGGAATCTACCCGAGTAGAACGGAATGGAATGGAATTGAATGGAATGTAACCGAGTAGAACGGAACGGAATGGAATGGAATGGAATGGAATGCAATGGAATGGAATGGAATGGAATGGAATGGAATGGAATGGAATGGAATGGAATGGACACCAGTAGAATGGAATGGAATGGAATGGAATGGAATGGAATGGAATGGAATGGAATGGAATCTACCCGAGTAGAACGGAATGGAACGGAATGGAATGGAATGGAATGGACAGGAACAGAACGGAATGGAATGCAATGGAATGGAATGGAATGTACCCGAGCAGAATGGAATGGAATGAAATGGAAATGGAAAGGGAATGGAAATGGAACGGGAATGGAAATGGAAAGGGAACGGAAATGGAACGGGAATGGAAATGGAACGGGAACGGAAACGGAACGAGAACGGAAATGGAACGGGAACGGAAACGGAACGGGAACGGAAATGGAACGGGAATGGTAACGGAACGGGAATGGAAATGGAACGGGAATGGAAATGGAACGGGAATGGAAATGGATCGGGAATGGAAATGGAACGGGAATGGTAATGGAACTGGAATGGAAATGGAACGGGAATGGAAAAGAAACGGGAATGGAAATGGAACGGGAATGGAAATGGAATGGGAATGGAAATGGAATGGAATGGAATGGAATGGAATGGAATGGAATGTACCGGAGTGGAGTGGAGTGGAGTGGAGTGGAGTAGAGTGCACTGGAACGGAATGGAATGGAATGGAATGGAATGGAATGGAACGGAACGGAATGTACCCGAGAAGCACGGAATGGAATGGAATGGAATGGAATGGAATGGAATGGAATGTACCGGAGTGGAGTGGAGTGGAATGGAGTGGAGTGGAGTGGAGTGGAGTGGAATGGAATGGAATGGAATGGAATGGAATGGAATGGAATGCAATGGAATGCAATGGAATGGAAAGGAATGGAATGGAATGGAATGGAATGGAATGGAATGGAATGGACACCAGTAGAATGGAATGGAATGGAATGGAATGGAATGGAATGGAATGGAATGGAATGGAATGGAATTCAATGGAATGGAATGGAATGGAATGGAATTCAATGGAATGGAATGGAATGGAATGGAATTCAATGGAATGGAATGGAATGGAATGGAATTCTATGGAATGGAATGGAGTGGAATCGAATGGAATCGAATGGAATCGAATGGAATGGAATGGAATAGAATGGAATCAACCCTAGTAGAACGGAACGGAACGCAACGGAACGGAACGGAATGGAACGGGATGGAACGGAACGGAATGGAATGGAATGGAACGGAATTCCATGGAATGGAATGGAATGGAATGGAATTCAATGGAATGGAATGGAATGGAATGGAATGGAATGGAATGGAATGGAATGGAATGGAATGGATTGGAATGGAATGGAATAGAATGGAATCAACCCGAGTAGAACGGAACGGAACACAACGGAACGGAACGGAACGCAACGGAACGGAACGGAACGGAACGGAACGGAATGGAATGGAATGGAACGGAATTCAATGGAATGGAATGGAATGGAATGGAATTCTATGGATTGGAATGGAATGGAATGGAATGGAATTCCATGGAATGGAATGGAATGGAATGGAATTCAATGGAATGGAATGGAAGGGAATGGAATGGAATGGAATGGAATGGAATTCTATGGAATGGAATGGAGTGGAATCGAATGGAATCGAATGGAATCGAATGCAATCGAATGGGATCGAATGGACTGGAATGGAATAGAATGGAATCAACCCGAGTAGAACGGAGCGGAACGCAACGGAAGGGAACGGAACGGAACGGAACGGAACGGAATGGAATGGAGTGGAATGGAACGGAATTCAATGGAATGGAATGGAATGGAATGGAATTCAATGGAATGGAATGGAATGGAATGGAATGGAATGGAATGGAATTCAATGGAATGGAATGGAATGGAATGGAATGGAATGGAATTCCATGGAATGGAATGGAATGGAATGGAATGGAATGGAATGGAATGGAATGGATTGGAATGGAATGGAATGGAATGGAATGGAATGGAATGGAATGGAATGGAATGGAATTCAATGGAATGGAATGGAATGGAATGGAATGGAATGGAATGGAATGGAATTCAATGGAATGGAATGGAATGGAATGGAATTCTATGGAATGGAATGGAATGGAATGGAATGGAATGGAATTCCATGGAATGGAATGGAATGGAATGGAATGGAATGGAATGGAATGGAATTCAATGGAATGGAATGGAGTGGAATGGAATGGAATCGAATGGAATTGAATGGAATCGAATGGAATCAAATGGGATCGAATGGAATGGAATGGAATAGAATGGAATCAACCCGAGTAGAACGGAATGGAATGGAATGGAATGGAATGGGATGGAATGGAATGGAATGGAATGGAATGGAATGGAATGGAATTCAATGGGATGGAATGGAATGGAATGGAATGGAATGGAATGGAATGGAATTCAATGGAATGGAATGGGATGGAATGGAATGGAATGGAATGGAATGGAATGGAATGGAATGGAATTCAATGGAATGGAATGGAACGGAATGGAATTCCATGGAATGGAATGGAATGGAATGGAATGGAATGGAATGGAATGGAATGGAATTCCATGGAATGGAATGGAATGGAATGGAATTCCATGGAATGGAATGGAATGGAATTCCATGGAATGGAATGGAATGGAATGGAATTCTATGGAATGGAATGGAATGGAATCGAATGGAATGGAATGGAATGGAATGGAATGGAATGGAATGGAATAGAATGGAATCAACCTGAGTAGAATGGAATGGAATGGAATGGAATGGAATGGAATGGAATGGAATGGAATGTACCAAAGTAGAACGGAATGGAATGGAATGGAATGGAATGGAATGGAATGGAATGGAATGGAATGGAATGGAATGGAATGGAATGGAATGGAATGTACACGAGTAGAACGGAATGGAATGGAATGGAATGGATTGGAATGGAATGGAATGGAATGGAATGGTATGTAACCGAGTAGAACGGAATGGAATGTAATTGAATGGAATGTAACCGAGTTGAACGGAACGGAATGGAATGGAATGGAATGGAATGGAATGGAATGGAATGGAATGGAATGGAATTGAGTGCAATGCAATGCAATGGAATGCAATGGAATGGAAAGGAATGGAATGGAATGGAATGGAATCTACCCGAGTAGAACGGAATGGAATGGAATTGAATGGAATGTAACCGAGTAGAACGGAACGGAATGGAATGGAATGGAATGGAATGCAATGGAATGGAATGGAATGGAATGGAATGGAATGGAATGGAATGGACACCAGTAGAATGGAATGGAATGGAATGGAATGGAATGGAATGGAATGGAATGGAATGGAATCTACCCGAGTAGAACGGAATGGAACGGAATGGAATGGAATGGAATGGACAGGAACAGAACGGAATGGAATGCAATGGAATGGAATGGAATGTACCCGAGCAGAATGGAATGGAATGAAATGGAAATGGAAAGGGAATGGAAATGGAACGGGAATGGAAATGGAAAGGGAACGGAAATGGAACGGGAATGGAAATGGAACGGGAACGGAAACGGAACGAGAACGGAAATGGAACGGGAACGGAAACGGAACGGGAACGGAAATGGAACGGGAATGGTAACGGAACGGGAATGGAAATGGAACGGGAATGGAAATGGAACGGGAATGGAAATGGATCGGGAATGGAAATGGAACGGGAATGGTAATGGAACTGGAATGGAAATGGAACGGGAATGGAAAAGAAACGGGAATGGAAATGGAACGGGAATGGAAATGGAATGGGAATGGAAATGGAATGGAATGGAATGGAATGGAATGGAATGGAATGTACCGGAGTGGAGTGGAGTGGAGTGGAGTGGAGTAGAGTGCACTGGAACGGAATGGAATGGAATGGAATGGAATGGAATGGAACGGAACGGAATGTACCCGAGAAGCACGGAATGGAATGGAATGGAATGGAATGGAATGGAATGGAATGGAATGTACCGGAGTGGAGTGGAGTGGAATGGAGTGGAGTGGAGTGGAGTGGAGTGGAATGGAATGGAATGGAATGGAATGGAATGGAATGGAATGCAATGGAATGCAATGGAATGGAAAGGAATGGAATGGAATGGAATGGAATGGAATGGAATGGAATGGAATGGACACCAGTAGAATGGAATGGAATGGAATGGAATGGAATGGAATGGAATGGAATGGAATTCAATGGAATGGAATGGAATGGAATGGAATTCAATGGAATGGAATGGAATGGAATGGAATTCAATGGAATGGAATGGAATGGAATGGAATTCTATGTAATGGAATGGAGTGGAATCGAATGGAATCGAATGGAATCGAATGGAATGGAATGGAATAGAATGGAATCAACCCTAGTAGAACGGAACGGAACGCAACGGAACGGAACGGAACGGAACGGGATGGAACGGAACGGAATGGAATGGAATGGAACGGAATTCCATGGAATGGAATGGAATGGAATGGAATTCAATGGAATGGAATGGAATGGAATGGAATGGAATGGAATGGAATGGAATGGAATGGATTGGAATGGAATGGAATAGAATGGAATCAACCCGAGTAGAACGGAACGGAACACAACGGAACGGAACGGAACGCAACGGAACGGAACGGAACGGAACAGAACGGAATGGAATGGAATGGAACGGAATTCAATGGAATGGAATGGAATGGAATGGAATTCTATGGATTGGAATGGAATGGAATGGAATGGAATTCCATGGAATGGAATGGAATGGAATGGAATTCCATGGAATGGAATGGAATGGAATGGAATGGAATGGAATGGAATGGAATTCTATGGAATGGAATGGAGTGGAATCGAATGGAATCGAATGGAATCGAATGCAATCGAATGGGATCGAATGGACTGGAATGGAATAGAATGGAATCAACCCGAGTAGAACGGAGCGGAACGCAACGGAAGGGAACGGAACGGAACGGAACGGAACGGAATGGAATGGAGTGGAATGGAACGGAATTCAATGGAATGGAATGGAACGGAATGGAATTCAATGGAATGGAATGGAATGGAATGGAATGGAATGGAATGGAATGGAATTCAATGGAATGGAATGGAATGGAATGGAATGGAATGGAATTCCATGGAATGGAATGGAATGGAATGGAATGGAATGGAATGGAATGGAATGGAATGGAATGGATTGGAATGGAATGGAATTCAAATGGAATGGAATGGAATGGAATGGAATGGAATTCAAATGGAATGGAATGCAATGGAATGGAATGGAATGGAATGGAATGGAATGGAATGGAATTCAATGGAATGGAATGGAATGGAATGGAATTGAATGGAATGGAATTCAATGGAATGGAATGGAATCGAATGGAATCGAATGGAATCGAATGGAATGGAATGGGATAGAATGCAATCAACCCGAGTAGAATAGAATGGAATGGAATGGAATGGAATGGAATGGAATAGAATGGAATGGAATGGAATGGAATGGAATTCAAATGGAATGGAATGGAATGGAATGGAATGGAATGGAATGGAATGGAATGGTACGGAACGGAATTCTATGGAATGGAATGGAATGGAATGGAATGGAATTCTATGGAATGGAATGGAATGGAATGGAATGGAATTCAATTGAATGGAATGGAATGGAATGGATTGGAATGGAATTCAATGGAATGGAATGGAATGGAGTGGAACGGAATGGAATTCGATGGAATGGAATGGAATGGAATCGAATGGAATCGAAAGGAATCAATTGGTATCGAATGGAATGGAATGGAATGGAATGGAATAGAATGGAATCATTCCGAGTAGAACAGAACGGCACGCAACGGAACGGAATGGAATGGAACGGGACGGAACGGAACGGAATGGAATGGAATGGAACGGAATTCAATGGAATGGAATGGAATGGAATTCAATGGAATGGAATGGAATGGAATGGAATGGAATGGAATGGAATGGAATGGAACGGAATCGAATGGAATCGAATGGGATCGAATGGAATGGAATGGAATAGAATGGAATCAACCCGAGTAGAATGGAATGGAATGGAATGGAATGGAATGGAATGGAATTCAATGGAATGGAATGGAATGGAATGGAATGGAATTGAATGGAATTCAATGAAATGGAATGTAATGGAATGGAATGGAATGGAATTCAATGGAATGGAATGGAATGGAATGGAATGGAATTCTATGGAATGGAATGGAATCGAATGGAATCGAATGGAATCGAATGGAATCGAATGGAATGGAATGGAATAGAATGGAATCAACCCGAGTAGAACGGAATGGAATGGAATGGAATGGAATGGAATCGAATCGAATCGAATGGAATCGAATGGAATGGAATGGAATAGAATGGAATCAACCCGAGTAGAATGGAATGGAATGGAATGGAAGCGAATGGAATGGAATGGAACGGAATGGAATTCAAATGGAATGGAATGGAATGGAATGGAATGGAATTGAATGGAATGGAATGGAATGGAACGGAATGGAATTCTATGGAATGGAATGGAATGGAATTCAATGGAATGGAATGGAATGGAATGGAATGGAATGGAATGGAACGGAATTCAATGGAATGGAAGGGAACGGAATGGAATTCTATGGAATGGAATGGAATGGAATGGAATGGAATTCAATGGAATGGAATGGAATGGAATGGAATGGAATGGAATTCAATGGAATGGAATGGAATGGAATGGAATTCAATGGAATGGAATTCAATGGAATGGAATGGAATGGAATGGAATGGAATGGAATTCAATGGAATGGAATGGAACGGAATGGAATTCAATGGAATGGAATGGAATGGAATGGAATGGAATGGAATGGAATTCCATGGAATGGAATGGAATGGAATGGAATTCCATGGAATGGAATGGAATGGAATTCCATGGAATGGAATGGAATGGAATGGAATTCTATGGAATGGAATGGAATGGAATCGAATGGAATGGAATGGAATGGAATGGAATGGAATGGAATGGAATAGAATGGAATCAACCTGAGTAGAATGGAATGGAATGGAATGGAATGGAATGGAATGGAATGGAATGGAATGGAATGGAATGGAATGGAATGTACCAAAGTAGAACGGAATGGAATGGAATGGAATGGAATGGAATGGAATGGAATGGAATGGAATGTACACGAGTAGAACGGAATGGAATGGAATGGAATGGATTGGAATGGAATGGAATGGAATGGAATGGTATGTAACCGAGTAGAACGGAATGGAATGTAATTGAATGGAATGTAACCGAGTTGAACGGAACGGAATGGAATGGAATGGAATGGAATGGAATGGAATGGAATGGAATGGAATGGAATGGAATTGAGTGCAATGCAATGCAATGGAATGCAATGGAATGGAAAGGAATGGAATGGAATGGAATGGAATCTACCCGAGTAGAACGGAATGGAATGGAATTGAATGGAATGTAACCGAGTAGAACGGAACGGAATGGAATGGAATGGAATGGAATGCAATGGAATGGAATGGAATGGAATGGAATGGAATGGAATGGAATGGAATGGAATGGACACCAGTAGAATGGAATGGAATGGAATGGAATGGAATGGAATGGAATGGAATGGAATGGAATCTACCCGAGTAGAACGGAATGGAACGGAATGGAATGGAATGGAATGGACAGGAACAGAACGGAATGGAATGCAATGGAATGGAATGGAATGTACCCGAGCAGAATGGAATGGAATGAAATGGAAATGGAAAGGGAATGGAAATGGAACGGGAACGGAAATGGAACGGGAATGGAAATGGAACGGGAACGGAAACGGAACGAGAACGGAAATGGAACGGGAACGGAAACGGAACGGGAACGGAAATGGAACGGGAATGGTAACGGAACGGGAATGGAAATGGAACGGGAATGGAAATGGAACGGGAATGGAAATGGATCGGGAATGGAAATGGAACGGGAATGGTAATGGAACTGGAATGGAAATGGAACGGGAATGGAAAAGAAACGGGAATGGAAATGGAACGGGAATGGAAATGGAATGGGAATGGAAATGGAATGGAATGGAATGGAATGGAATGGAATGGAATGGAATGTACCGGAGTGGAGTGGAGTGGAGTGGAGTGGAGTAGAGTGCACTGGAACGGAATGGAATGGAATGGAATGGAATGGAATGGAACGGAACGGAATGTACCCGAGAAGCACGGAATGGAATGGAATGGAATGGAATGGAATGGAATGGAATGTACCGGAGTGGAGTGGAGTGGAATGGAGTGGAGTGGAGTGGAGTGGAGTGGAATGGAATGGAATGGAATGGAATGGAATGGAATGGAATGCAATGGAATGCAATGGAATGGAAAGGAATGGAATGGAATGGAATGGAATGGAATGGAATGGAATGGACACCAGTAGAATGGAATGGAATGGAATGGAATGGAATGGAATGGAATGGAATGGAATGGAATGGAATGGAATTCAATGGAATGGAATGGAATGGAATGGAATTCAATGGAATGGAATGGAATGGAATGGAATTCAATGGAATGGAATGGAATGGAATGGAATTCTATGGAATGGAATGGAGTGGAATCGAATGGAATCGAATGGAATCGAATGGAATGGAATGGAATAGAATGGAATCAACCCTAGTAGAACGGAACGGAACGCAACGGAACGGAACGGAATGGAACGGGATGGAACGGAACGGAATGGAATGGAATGGAACGGAATTCCATGGAATGGAATGGAATGGAATGGAATTCAATGGAATGGAATGGAATGGAATGGAATGGAATGGAATGGAATGGAATGGAATGGAATGGATTGGAATGGAATGGAATAGAATGGAATCAACCCGAGTAGAACGGAACGGAACACAACGGAACGGAACGGAACGCAACGGAACGGAACGGAACGGAACGGAACGGAATGGAATGGAATGGAACGGAATTCAATGGAATGGAATGGAATGGAATGGAATTCTATGGATTGGAATGGAATGGAATGGAATGGAATTCCATGGAATGGAATGGAATGGAATGGAATTCAATGGAATGGAATGGAAGGGAATGGAATGGAATGGAATGGAATGGAATTCTATGGAATGGAATGGAGTGGAATCGAATGGAATCGAATGGAATCGAATGCAATCGAATGGGATCGAATGGACTGGAATGGAATAGAATGGAATCAACCCGAGTAGAACGGAGCGGAACGCAACGGAAGGGAACGGAACGGAACGGAACGGAACGGAATGGAATGGAGTGGAATGGAACGGAATTCAATGGAATGGAATGGAATGGAATGGAATTCAATGGAATGGAATGGAATGGAATGGAATGGAATGGAATGGAATTCAATGGAATGGAATGGAATGGAATGGAATGGAATGGAATTCCATGGAATGGAATGGAATGGAATGGAATGGAATGGAATGGAATGGATTGGAATGGAATGGAATGGAATGGAATGGAATGGAATGGAATGGAATGGAATGGAATTCAATGGAATGGAATAGAATGGAATGGAATGGAATGGAATGGAATGGAATTCAATGGAATGGAATGGAATGGAATGGAATTCTATGGAATGGAATGGAATGGAATGGAATGGAATGGAATTCCATGGAATGGAATGGAATGGAATGGAATGGAATGGAATGGAATGGAATGGAATTCAATGGAATGGAATGGAGTGGAATGGAATGGAATCGAATGGAATTGAATGGAATCGAATGGAATCAAATGGGATCGAATGGAATGGAATGGAATAGAATGGAATCAACCCGAGTAGAACGGAATGGAATGGAATGGAATGGAATGGGATGGAATGGAATGGAATGGAATGGAATGGAATGGAATGGAATTCAATGGGATGGAATGGAATGGAATGGAATGGAATGGAATGGAATGGAATGGAATTCAATGGAATGGAATGGGATGGAATGGAATGGAATGGAATGGAATGGAATGGAATGGAATGGAATTCAATGGAATGGAATGGAACGGAATGGAATTCCATGGAATGGAATGGAATGGAATGGAATGGAATGGAATGGAATGGAATTCCATGGAATGGAATGGAATGGAATGGAATTCCATGGAATGGAATGGAATGGAATTCCATGGAATGGAATGGAATGGAATGGAATTCTATGGAATGGAATGGAATGGAATCGAATGGAATGGAATGGAATGGAATGGAATGGAATGGAATGGAATAGAATGGAATCAACCTGAGTAGAATGGAATGGAATGGAATGGAATGGAATGGAATGGAATGGAATGGAATGGAATGTACCAAAGTAGAACGGAATGGAATGGAATGGAATGGAATGGAATGGAATGGAATGGAATGGAATGGAATGGAATGGAATGGAATGGAATGGAATGTACACGAGTAGAACGGAATGGAATGGAATGGAATGGATTGGAATGGAATGGAATGGAATGGAATGGTATGTAACCGAGTAGAACGGAATGGAATGTAATTGAATGGAATGTAACCGAGTTGAACGGAACGGAATGGAATGGAATGGAATGGAATGGAATGGAATGGAATGGAATGGAATTGAGTGCAATGCAATGCAATGGAATGCAATGGAATGGAAAGGAATGGAATGGAATGGAATGGAATCTACCCGAGTAGAACGGAATGGAATGGAATTGAATGGAATGTAACCGAGTAGAACGGAACGGAATGGAATGGAATGGAATGGAATGCAATGGAATGGAATGGAATGGAATGGAATGGAATGGAATGGAATGGACACCAGTAGAATGGAATGGAATGGAATGGAATGGAATGGAATGGAATGGAATGGAATCTACCCGAGTAGAACGGAATGGAACGGAATGGAATGGAATGGAATGGACAGGAACAGAACGGAATGGAATGCAATGGAATGGAATGGAATGTACCCGAGCAGAATGGAATGGAATGAAATGGAAATGGAAAGGGAATGGAAATGGAACGGGAATGGAAATGGAAAGGGAACGGAAATGGAACGGGAATGGAAATGGAACGGGAACGGAAACGGAACGAGAACGGAAATGGAACGGGAACGGAAACGGAACGGGAACGGAAATGGAACGGGAATGGTAACGGAACGGGAATGGAAATGGAACGGGAATGGAAATGGAACGGGAATGGAAATGGATCGGGAATGGAAATGCAACGGGAATGGTAATGGAACTGGAATGGAAATGGAACGGGAATGGAAAAGAAACGGGAATGGAAATGGAACGGGAATGGAAATGGAATGGGAATGGAAATGGAATGGAATGGAATGGAATGGAATGGAATGGAATGTACCGGAGTGGAGTGGAGTGGAGTGGAGTGGAGTAGAGTGCACTGGAACGGAATGGAATGGAATGGAATGGAATGGAATGGAACGGAACGGAATGTACCCGAGAAGCACGGAATGGAATGGAATGGAATGGAATGGAATGGAATGGAATGTACCGGAGTGGAGTGGAGTGGAAAGGAGTGGAGTGGAGTGGAGTGGAGTGGAATGGAATGGAATGGAATGGAATGGAATGGAATGGAATGCAATGGAATGCAATGGAATGGAAAGGAATGGAATGGAATGGAATGGAATGGAATGGAATGGAATGGACACCAGTAGAATGGAATGGAATGGAATGGAATGGAATGGAATGGAATGGAATGGAATTCAATGGAATGGAATGGAATGGAATGGAATTCAATGGAATGGAATGGAATGGAATTCAATGGAATGGAATGGAATGGAATGGAATTCTATGGAATGGAATGGAGTGGAATCGAATGGAATCGAATGGAATCGAATGGAATGGAATGGAATAGAATGGAATCAACCCTAGTAGAACGGAACGGAACGCAACGGAACGGAACGGAACGGAACGGGATGGAACGGAACGGAATGGAATGGAATGGAACGGAATTCCATGGAATGGAATGGAATGGAATGGAATGGAATGGAATGGAATGGAATGGAATGGAATGGAATGGAATGGAATGGAATGGAATGGAATGGAATGGAATGGATTGGAATGGAATGGAATAGAATGGAATCAACCCGAGTAGAACGGAACGGAACACAACGGAACGGAACGGAACGCAACGGAACGGAACGGAACGGAACGGAACGGAATGGAATGGAATGGAACGGGATTCAATGGAATGGAATGGAATGGAATGGAATTCTATGGATTGGAATGGAATGGAATGGAATGGAATTCCATGGAATGGAATGGAATGGAATGGAATTCAATGGAATGGAATGGAAGGGAATGGAATGGAATGGAATGGAATGGAATTCTATGGAATGGAATGGAGTGGAATCGAATGGAATCGAATGGAATCGAATGCAATCGAATGGGATCGAATGGACTGGAATGGAATAGAATGGAATCAACCCGAGTAGAACGGAGCGGAACGCAACGGAAGGGAACGGAACGGAACGGAACGGAACGGAATGGAATGGAGTGGAATGGAACGGAATTCAATGGAATGGAATGGAATGGAATGGAATTCAATGGAATGGAATGGAATGGAATGGAATGGAATGGAATGGAATGGAATGGAATGGAATTCAATGGAATGGAATGGAATGGAATGGAATGGAATGGAATTCCATGGAATGGAATGGAATGGAATGGAATGGAATGGAATGGAATGGATTGGAATGGAATGCAATGGAATGGAATGGAATGGAATGGAATGGAATGGAATTCAATGGAATGGAACGGAATGGAATGGAATGGAATGGAATGGAATGGAATGGAATTCAATGGAATGGAATGGAATGGAATGGAATGGAATGGAATGGAATTCAATGGAATGGAATGGAATGGATTGGAATGGAATGGAATAGAATGGAATCATCCCGAGTAGAACGGAACGGAACACAACGGAACGGAACGGAACGCAACGGAACGGAACGGAACGGAACGGAACGGAATGGAATGGAATGGAACGGAATTCAATGGAATGGAATGGAATGGAATTCAATGGAATGGAATGGAATTCCATGGAATGGAATGGAATGGAATGGAATGGAATGGAATGGAATGGAATTCAATGGAATGGAATGGAGTGGAATGGAATGGAATCGAATGGAATTGAATGGAATCGAATGGAATCAAATGGGATCGAATGGAATGGAATGGAATAGAATGGAATCAACCCGAGTAGAACGGAATGGAATGGAATGGAATGGAATGGGATGGAATGGAATGGAATGGAATGGAATGGAATGGAATGGAATTCAATGGAATGGAATGGGATGGAATGGAATGGAATGGAATGGAATGGAATGGAATGGAATTCAATGGAATGGAATGAAACGGAATGGAATTCAATGGAATGGAATGGAATGGAATGGAATGGAATGGAATGGAATGGAATGGAATTCCATGGAATGGAATGGAATGGAATGGAATGGAATGGAATGGAATGGAATGGAATTCCATGGAATGGAATGGAATGGAATGGAATTCTATGGAATGGAATGGAATGGAATCGAATGGAATGGAATGGAATGGAATGGAATGGAATGGAATGGAATAGAATGGAATCAACCTGAGTAGAATGGAATGGAATGGAATGGAATGGAATGGAATGGAATGGAATGGAATGGAATGGAATGGAATGTACCAAAGTAGAACGGAATGGAATGGAATGGAATGGAATGGAATGGAATGGAATGGAATGGAATGGAATGGAATGGAATGGAATGTACACGAGTAGAACGGAATGGAATGGAATGGAATGGATTGGAATGGAATGGAATGGAATGGAATGGTATGTAACCGAGTAGAACGGAATGGAATGTAATTGAATGGAATGTAACCGAGTTGAACGGAACGGAATGGAATGGAATGGAATGGAATGGAATGGAATGGAATGGAATGGAATTGAGTGCAATGCAATGCAATGGAATGCAATGGAATGGAAAGGAATGGAATGGAATGGAATGGAATCTACCCGAGTAGAACGGAATGGAATGGAATTGAATGGAATGTAACCGAGTAGAACGGAACGGAATGGAATGGAATGGAATGGAATGCAATGGAATGGAATGGAATGGAATGGAATGGAATGGAATGGAATGGAATGGACACCAGTAGAATGGAATGGAATGGAATGGAATGGAATGGAATGGAATGGAATTTAATGGAATCTTCCCAAGTAGAACGGAATGGAACGGAATGGAATGGAATGGAATGGACAGGAACAGAACGGAATGGAATGCAATGGAATGGAATGGAATGTACCCGAGCAGAATGGAATGGAATGAAATGGAAATGGAAAGGGAATGGAAATGGAACGGGAATGGAAATGGAAAGGGAACGGAAATGGAACGGGAATGGAAATGGAACGGGAACGGAAACGGAACGAGAACGGAAATGGAACGGGAACGGAAACGGAACGGGAACGGAAATGGAACGGGAATGGTAACGGAACGGGAATGGAAATGGAACGGGAATGGAAATGGAACGGGAATGGAAATGGATCGGGAATGGAAATGGAACGGGAATGGTAATGGAACTGGAATGGAAATGGAACGGGAATGGAAAAGAAACGGGAATGGAAATGGAACGGGAATGGAAATGGAATGGGAATGGAAATGGAATGGAATGGAATGGAATGGAATGGAATGGAATGTACCGGAGTGGAGTGGAGTGGAGTGGAGTGGAGTAGAGTGCACTGGAACGGAATGGAATGGAATGGAATGGAATGGAATGGAACGGAACGGAATGTACCCGAGAAGCACGGAATGGAATGGAATGGAATGGAATGGAATGGAATGGAATGTACCGGAGTGGAGTGGAGTGAAATGGAGTGGACTGGAGTGGAGTGGAGTGGAATGGAATGGAATGGAATGGAATGGAATGGAATGGAATGCAATGGAATGCAATGGAATGGAAAGGAATGGAATGGAATGGAATGGAATGGAATGGAATGGAATGGAATGGACACCAGTAGAATGGAATGGAATGGAATGGAATGGAATGGAATGGAATGGAATGGAATGGAATTCAATGGAATGGAATGGAATGGAATGGAATGGAATTCAATGGAATGGAATGGAATGGAATGGAATTCAATGGAATGGAATGGAATGGAATGGAATTCTATGGAATGGAATGGAGTGGAATCGAATGGAATCGAATGGAATCGAATGGAATGGAATGGAATAGAATGGAATCAACCCTAGTAGAACGGAACGGAACGCAACGGAACGGAACGGAACGGAACGGGATGGAACGGAACGGAATGGAATGGAATGGAACGGAATTCCATGGAATGGAATGGAATGGAATGGAATTCAATGGAATGGAATGGAATGGAATGGAATGGAATGGAATGGAATGGAATGGAATGGAATGGAATGGAATGGATTGGAATGGAATGGAATAGAATGGAATCAACCCGAGTAGAACGGAACGGAACACAACGGAACGGAACGGAACGCAACGGAACGGAACGGAACGGAACGGAACGGAATGGAATGGAATGGAACGGAATTCAATGGAATGGAATGGAATGGAATGGAATTCTATGGATTGGAATGGAATGGAATGGAATGGAATTCCATGGAATGGAATGGAATGGAATGGAATTCAATGGAATGGAATGGAATGGAATGGAATGGAATGGAATGGAATGGAATTCTATGGAATGGAATGGAGTGGAATCGAATGGAATCGAATGAAATCGAATGCAATCGAATGGGATCGAATGGACTGGAATGGAATAGAATGGAATCAACCCGAGTAGAACGGAGCGGAACGCAACGGAAGGGAACGGAACGGAACGGAACGGAACGGAATGGAATGGAGTGGAATGGAACGGAATTCAATGGAATGGAATGGAACGGAATGGAATTCAATGGAATGGAATGGAATGGAATGGAATGGAATGGAATGGAATGGAATGGAATTCAATGGAATGGAATGGAATGGAATGGAATGGAATGGAATTCCATGGAATGGAATGGAATGGAATGGAATGGAATGGAATGGAATGGAATGGAATGGATTGGAATGGAATGGAATTCAAATGGAATGGAATGGAATGGAATGGAATGGAATGGAATGGAATTCAAATGGAATGGAATGCAATGGAATGGAATGGAATGGAATGGAATGGAATGGAATGGAATTCAATGGAATGGAATGGAATGGAATGGAATTGAATGGAATGGAATTCAATGGAATGGAATGGAATGGAATCGAATGGAATCGAATGGAATCGAATGGAATGGAATGGAATAGAATGCAATCAA
This sequence comes from Gorilla gorilla gorilla, assembly GCF_029281585.2. NCBI lineage: Eukaryota > Metazoa > Chordata > Mammalia > Primates > Hominidae > Gorilla > Gorilla gorilla. The sequence goes on from NC_073236.2 coordinate 7,998,162, forward strand.
CCCGAGTAGAATGGAATGGAATGGAATGGAATGGAATGGAATGGAATAGAATGGAATGGAATGGAATGGAATGGAATTCAAATGGAATGGAATGGAATGGAATGGAATGGAATGGAATGGAATGGAATGGTATGGAACGGAATTCTATGGAATGGAATGGAATGGAATGGAATGGAATTCTATGGAATGGAATGGAATGGAATGGAATGGAATTCAATGGAATGGAATGGAATTGAATGGATTGGAATGGAATTCAATGGAATGGAATGGAATGGAGTGGAACGGAATGGAATTCAATGGAATGGAATGGAATGGAATCGAATGGAATCGAAAGGAATCAATTGGTATCGAATGGAATGGAATGGAATGGAATGGAATAGAATGGAATCATTCCGAGTAGAACAGAACGGCACGCAACGGAACGGAATGGAATGGAACGGGACGGAACGGAACGGAATGGAATGGAATGGAACGGAATTCAATGGAATGGAATGGAATGGAATTCAATGGAATGGAATGGAATGGAATGGAATGGAATGGAATGGAATGGAATGGAACGGAATCGAATGGAATCGAATGGGATCGAATGGAATGGAATGGAATAGAATGGAATCAACCCGAGTAGAATGGAATGGAATGGAATGGAATGGAATGGAATGGAATTCAATGGAATGGAATGGAATGGAATGGAATGGAATTGAATAGAATTCAATGAAATGGAATGGAATGGAATGGAATGGAATTGAATGGAATTCAATGAAATGGAATGTAATGTAATGGAATGGAATGGAATCCAATGGAATGGAATGGAATGGAATGGAATGGAATTCTATGGAATGGAATGGAATCGAATGGAATCGAATGGAATCGAATGGAATCGAATGGAATGGAATGGAATAGAATGGAATCAACCCGAGTAGAACGGAATGGAATGGAATGGAATGGAATGGAATCGAATCGAATCGAATGGAATCGAATGGAATGGAATGGAATAGAATGGAATCAACCCGAGTAGAATGGAATGGAATGGAATGGAAGGGAATGGAATGGAATGGAACGGAATGGAATTCAAATGGAATGGAATGGAATGGAATGGAATGGAATTGAATGGAATGGAATGGAATGGAACGGAATGGAATTCTATGGAATGGAATGGAATGGAATTCAATGGAATGGAATGGAATGGAATGGAATGGAATGGAATGGAACGGAATTCAATGGAATGGAAGGGAACGGAATGGAATTCTATGGAATGGAATGGAATGGAATGGAATGGAATTCAATGGAATGGAATGGAATGGAATGGAATGGAATGGAATTCAATGGAATGGAATGGAATGGAATGGAATTCAATGGAATGGAATTCAATGGAATGGAATGGAATGGAATGGAATGGAATGGAATGGAATTCAATGGAATGGAATGGAATGGAATGGAATTCAATGGAATGGAATGGAATGGAATGGAATGGAATGGAATGGAATGGAATGGAATTCCATGGAATGGAATGGAATGGAATGGAATTCCATGGAATGGAATGGAATGGAATTCCATGGAATGGAATGGAATGGAATGGAATTCTATGGAATGGAATGGAATGGAATCGAATGGAATGGAATGGAATGGAATGGAATGGAATGGAATGGAATAGAATGGAATCAACCTGAGTAGAATGGAATGGAATGGAATGGAATGGAATGGAATGGAATGGAATGGAATGGAATGGAATGGAATGTACCAAAGTAGAACGGAATGGAATGGAATGGAATGGAATGGAATGGAATGGAATGGAATGGAATGTACACGAGTAGAACGGAATGGAATGGAATGGAATTTATTGGAATGGAATGGAATGGAATGGAATGGTATGTAACCGAGTAGAACGGAATGGAATGTAATTGAATGGAATGTAACCGAGTTGAACGGAACGGAATGGAATGGAATGGAATGGAATGGAATGGAATGGAATGGAATGGAATGGAATTGAGTGCAATGCAATGCAATGGAATGCAATGGAATGGAAAGGAATGGAATGGAATGGAATGGAATCTACCCGAGTAGAACGGAATGGAATGGAATTGAATGGAATGTAACCGAGTAGAACGGAACGGAATGGAATGGAATGGAATGGAATGCAATGGAATGGAATGGAATGGAATGGAATGGAATGGAATGGAATGGAATGGAATGGACACCAGTAGAATGGAATGGAATGGAATGGAATGGAATGGAATGGAATGGAATGGAATGGAATGGAATGGAATGGAATCTACCCGAGTAGAACGGAATGGAACGGAATGGAATGGAATGGAATGGACAGGAACAGAACGGAATGGAATGCAATGGAATGGAATGGAATGTACCCGAGCAGAATGGAATGGAATGAAATGGAAATGGAAAGGGAATGGAAATGGAACGGGAATGGAAATGGAAAGGGAACGGAAATGGAACGGGAATGGAAATGGAACGGGAACGGAAACGGAACGAGAATGGTAACGGAACGGGAATGGAAATGGAACGGGAATGGAAATGGAACGGGAATGGAAATGGATCGGGAATGGAAATGGAACGGGAATGGTAATGGAACTGGAATGGAAATGGAACGGGAATGGAAAAGAAACGGGAATGGAAATGGAACGGGAATGGAAATGGAATGGGAATGGAAATGGAATGGAATGGAATGGAATGGAATGGAATGTACCGGAGTGGAGTGGAGTGGAGTGGAGTGGAGTGGAGTAGAGTGCACTGGAACGGAATGGAATGGAATGGAATGGAATGGAATGGAATGGAATGGAACGGAACGGAATGTACCCGAGAAGCACGGAATGGAATGGAATGGAATGGAATGGAATGGAATGGAATGTACCTGAGTGGAGTGGAGTGGAATGGAGTGGAGTGGAGTGGAGTGGAGTGGAATGGAATGGAATGGAATGGAATGGAATGGAATGCAATGGAATGCAATGGAATGGAAAGGAATGGAATGGAATGGAATGGAATGGAATGGAATGGAATGGACACCAGTAGAATGGAATGGAATGGAATGGAATGGAATGGAATGGAATGGAATGGAATGGAATTCAATGGAATGGAATGGAATGGAATGGAATTCAATGGAATGGAATGGAATGGAATGGAATTCAATGGAATGGAATGGAATGGAATGGAATTCTATGGAATGGAATGGAGTGGAATCGAATGGAATCGAATGGAATCGAATGGAATGGAATGGAATAGAATGGAATCAACCCTAGTAGAACGGAACGGAACGCAACGGAACGGAACGGAACGGAACGGGATGGAACGGAACGGAATGGAATGGAATGGAACGGAATTCCATGGAATGGAATGGAATGGAATGGAATTCAATGGAATGGAATGGAATGGAATGGAATGGAATGGAATGGAATGGAATGGAATGGAATGGAATGGATTGGAATGGAATGGAATAGAATGGAATCAACCCGAGTAGAACGGAACGGAACACAACGGAACGGAACGGAACGCAACGGAACGGAACGGAACGGAACGGAACGGAATGGAATGGAATGGAACGGAATTCAATGGAATGGAATGGAATGGAATGGAATTCTATGGATTGGAATGGAATGGAATGGAATGGAATTCCATGGAATGGAATGGAATGGAATGGAATTCAATGGAATGGAATGGAAGGGAATGGAATGGAATGGAATGGAATGGAATTCTATGGAATGGAATGGAGTGGAATCGAATGGAATCGAATGGAATCGAATGCAATCGAATGGGATCGAATGGACTGGAATGGAATAGAATGGAATCAACCCGAGTAGAACGGAGCGGAACGCAACGGAAGGGAACGGAACGGAACGGAACGGAACGGAATGGAATGGAGTGGAATGGAACGGAATTCAATGGAATGGAATGGAATGGAATGGAATTCAATGGAATGGAATGGAATGGAATGGAATGGAATGGAATGGAATGGAATGGAATTCAATGGAATGGAATGGAATGGAATGGAATGGAATGGAATTCCATGGAATGGAATGGAATGGAATGGAATGGAATGGAATGGAATGGATTGGAATGGAATGGAATGGAATGGAATGGAATGGAATGGAATGGAATGGAATTCAATGGAATGGAATGGAATGGAATGGAATGGAATGGAATGGAATGGAATTCAATGGAATGGAATGGAATGGAATGGAATTCTATGGAATGGAATGGAATGGAATGGAATGGAATGGAATTCCATGGAATGGAATGGAATGGAATGGAATGGAATGGAATGGAATGGAATGGAATTCAATGGAATGGAATGGAGTGGAATGGAATGGAATCGAATGGAATTGAATGGAATCGAATGGAATCAAATGGGATCGAATGGAATGGAATGGAATAGAATGGAATCAACCCGAGTAGAACGGAATGGAATGGAATGGAATGGAATGGGATGGAATGGAATGGAATGGAATGGAATGGAATGGAATGGAATTCAATGGGATGGAATGGAATGGAATGGAATGGAATGGAATGGAATGGAATTCAATGGAATGGAATGGGATGGAATGGAATGGAATGGAATGGAATGGAATGGAATGGAATGGAATTCAATGGAATGGAATGGAACGGAATGGAATTCAATGGAATGGAATGGAATGGAATGGAATGGAATGGAATGGAATGGAATTCCATGGAATGGAATGGAATGGAATGGAATTCCATGGAATGGAATGGAATGGAATGGAATTCCATGGAATGGAATGGAATGGAATTCCATATAATGGAATGGAATGGAATGGAATTCTATGGAATGGAATGGAATGGAATCGAATGGAATGGAATGGAATGGAATGGAATGGAATGGAATGGAATAGAATGGAATCAACCTGAGTAGAATGGAATGGAATGGAATGGAATGGAATGGAATGGAATGGAATGGAATGGAATGGAATGGAATGTACCAAAGTAGAACGGAATGGAATGGAATGGAATGGAATGGAATGGAATGGAATGGAATGGAATGGAATGGAATGGAATGGAATGGAATGGAATGGAATGGAATGTACACGAGTAGAACGGAATGGAATGGAATGGAATGGATTGGAATGGAATGGAATGGAATGGAATGGTATGTAACCGAGTAGAACGGAATGGAATGTAATTGAATGGAATGTAACCGAGTTGAACGGAACGGAATGGAATGGAATGGAATGGAATGGAATGGAATGGAATGGAATGGAATGGAATTGAGTGCAATGCAATGCAATGGAATGCAATGGAATGGAAAGGAATGGAATGGAATGGAATGGAATCTACCCGAGTAGAACGGAATGGAATGGAATTGAATGGAATGTAACCGAGTAGAACGGAACGGAATGGAATGGAATGGAATGGAATGCAATGGAATGGAATGGAATGGAATGGAATGGAATGGAATGGAATGGAATGGAATGGACACCAGTAGAATGGAATGGAATGGAATGGAATGGAATGGAATGGAATGGAATGGAATGGAATCTACCCGAGTAGAACGGAATGGAACGGAATGGAATGGAATGGAATGGACAGGAACAGAACGGAATGGAATGCAATGGAATGGAATGGAATGTACCCGAGCAGAATGGAATGGAATGAAATGGAAATGGAAAGGGAATGGAAATGGAACGGGAATGGAAATGGAAAGGGAACGGAAATGGAACGGGAATGGAAATGGAACGGGAACGGAAACGGAACGAGAACGGAAATGGAACGGGAACGGAAACGGAACGGGAACGGAAATGGAACGGGAATGGTAACGGAACGAGAATGGAAATGGAACGGGAATGGAAATGGAACGGGAATGGAAATGGATCGGGAATGGAAATGGAACGGGAATGGTAATGGAACTGGAATGGAAATGGAACGGGAATGGAAAAGAAACGGGAATGGAAATGGAACGGGAATGGAAATGGAATGGGAATGGAAATGGAATGGAATGGAATGGAATGGAATGGAATGGAATGTACCGGAGTGGAGTGGAGTGGAGTGGAGTGGAGTAGAGTGCACTGGAACGGAATGGAATGGAATGGAATGGAATGGAATGGAACGGAACGGAATGTACCCGAGAAGCACGGAATGGAATGGAATGGAATGGAATGGAATGGAATGGAATGTACCGGAGTGGAGTGGAGTGGAATGGAGTGGAGTGGAGTGGAGTGGAGTGGAATGGAATGGAATGGAATGGAATGGAATGGAATGGAATGCAATGGAATGCAATGGAATGGAAAGGAATGGAATGGAATGGAATGGAATGGAATGGAATGGAATGGACACCAGTAGAATGGAATGGAATGGAATGGAATGGAATGGAATGGAATGGAATGGAATGGAATTCAATGGAATGGAATGGAATGGAATGGAATTCAATGGAATGGAATGGAATGGAATGGAATTCAATGGAATGGAATGGAATGGAATGGAATTCTATGGAATGGAATGGAGTGGAATCGAATGGAATCGAATGGAATCGAATGGAATGGAATGGAATAGAATGGAATCAACCCTAGTAGAACGGAACGGAACGCAACGGAACGGAACGGAACGGAACGGGATGGAACGGAACGGAATGGAATGGAATGGAACGGAATTCCATGGAATGGAATGGAATGGAATGGAATTCAATGGAATGGAATGGAATGGAATGGAATGGAATGGAATGGAATGGAATGGAATGGAATGGAATGGATTGGAATGGAATGGAATAGAATGGAATCAACCCGAGTAGAACGGAACGGAACACAACGGAACGGAACGGAACGCAACGGAACGGAACGGAACGGAACGGAACGGAATGGAATGGAATGGAACGGGATTCAATGGAATGGAATGGAATGGAATGGAATTCTATGGATTGGAATGGAATGGAATGGAATGGAATTCCATGGAATGGAATGGAATGGAATGGAATTCAATGGAATGGAATGGAAGGGAATGGAATGGAATGGAATGGAATGGAATTCTATGGAATGGAATGGAGTGGAATCGAATGGAATCGAATGGAATCGAATGCAATCGAATGGGATCGAATGGACTGGAATGGAATAGAATGGAATCAACCCGAGTAGAACGGAGCGGAACGCAACGGAAGGGAACGGAACGGAACGGAACGGAACGGAATGGAATGGAGTGGAATGGAACGGAATTCAATGGAATGGAATGGAATGGAATGGAATTCAATGGAATGGAATGGAATGGAATGGAATGGAATGGAATGGAATGGAATGGAATTCAATGGAATGGAATGGAATGGAATGGAATGGAATGGAATGGAATGGAATGGAATGGAATGGAATGGAATGGAATGGAATGGAATGGATTGGAATGGAATGGAATGGAATGGAATGGAATGGAATGGAATGGAATGGAATTCAATGGAATGGAATGGAATGGAATGGAATGGAATGGAATGGAATGGAATTCAATGGAATGGAATGGAATGGAATGGAATGGAATGGAATGGAATTCAATGGAATGGAATGGAATGGATTGGAATGGAATGGAATAGAATGGAATCATCCCGAGTAGAACGGAACGGAACACAACGGAACGGAACGGAACGCAACGGAACGGAACGGAACGGAACGGAACGGAATGGAATGGAATGGAACGGAATTCAATGGAATGGAATGGAATGGAATTCAATGGAATGGAATGGAATTCCATGGAATGGAATGGAATGGAATTCAATGGAATGGAATGGAATTCCATGGAATGGAATGGAATGGAATGGAATGGAATGGAATGGAATGGAATGGAATGGAATTCAATGGAATGGAATGGAGTGGAATGGAATGGAATCGAATGGAATTGAATGGAATCGAATGGAATCAAATGGGATCGAATGGAATGGAATGGAATAGAATGGAATCAACCCGAGTAGAACGGAATGGAATGGAATGGAATGGGATGGAATGGAATGGAATGGAATGGAATGGAATGGAATGGAATTCAATGGAATGGAATGGGATGGAATGGAATGGAATGGAATGGAATGGAATGGAATGGAATTCAATGGAATGGAATGGAACGGAATGGAATTCAATGGAATGGAATGGAATGGAATGGAATGGAATGGAATGGAATGGAATGGAATGGAATGGAATGGAATGGAATGGAATGGAATGGAATGGAATGTACACGAGTAGAACGGAATGGAATGGAATGGAATGGATTGGAATGGAATGGAATGGAATGGAATGGTATGTAACCGAGTAGAACGGAATGGAATGTAATTGAATGGAATGTAACCGAGTTGAACGGAACGGAATGGAATGGAATGGAATGGAATGGAATGGAATGGAATGGAATGGAATTGAGTGCAATGCAATGCAATGGAATGCAATGGAATGGAAAGGAATGGAATGGAATGGAATGGAATCTACCCGAGTAGAACGGAATGGAATGGAATTGAATGGAATGTAACCGAGTAGAACGGAACGGAATGGAATGGAATGGAATGGAATGCAATGGAATGGAATGGAATGGAATGGAATGGAATGGAATGGAATGGAATGGACACCAGTAGAATGGAATGGAATGGAATGGAATGGAATGGAATGGAATGGAATTTAATGGAATCTACCCAAGTAGAACGGAATGGAACGGAATGGAATGGAATGGAATGGACAGGAAAAGAACGGAATGGAATGCAATGGAATGGAATGGAATGTACCCGAGCAGAATGGAATGGAATGAAATGGAAATGGAAAGGGAATGGAAATGGAACGGGAATGGAAATGGAAAGGGAACGGAAATGGAACGGGAATGGAAATGGAACGGGAACGGAAACGGAACGAGAACGGAAATGGAACGGGAACGGAAACGGAACGGGAACGGAAATGGAACGGGAATGGTAACGGAACGGGAATGGAAATGGAACGGGAATGGAAATGGAACGGGAATGGAAATGGATCGGGAATGGAAATGGAACGGGAATGGTAATGGAACTGGAATGGAAATGGAACGGGAATGGAAAAGAAACGGGAATGGAAATGGAACGGGAATGGAAATGGAATGGGAATGGAAATGGAATGGAATGGAATGGAATGGAATGGAATGGAATGTACCGGAGTGGAGTGGAGTGGAGTGGAGTGGAGTAGAGTGCACTGGAACGGAATGGAATGGAATGGAATGGAATGGAATGGAACGGAAGGGAATGTACCCGAGAAGCACGGAATGGAATGGAATGGAATGGAATGGAATGGAATGGAATGTACCGGAGTGGAGTGGAGTGAAATGGAGTGGACTGGAGTGGAGTGGAGTGGAATGGAATGGAATGGAATGGAATGGAATGGAATGGAATGCAATGGAATGCAATGGAATGGAAAGGAATGGAATGGAATGGAATGGAATGGAATGGAATGGAATGGAATGGAATGGACACCAGTAGAATGGAATGGAATGGAATGGAATGGAATTCAATGGAATGGAATGGAATGGAACGGAATTCAATGGAATGGAATGGAATGGAATGGAATTCAATGGAATGGAATGGAATGGAATGGAATTCTATGTAATGGAATGGAGTGGAATCGAATGGAATCGAATGGAATCGAATGGAATGGAATGGAATAGAATGGAATCAACCCTAGTAGAACGGAACGGAACGCAACGGAACGGAACGGAACGGAACGGGATGGAACGGAACGGAATGGAATGGAATGGAACGGAATTCCATGGAATGGAATGGAATGGAATGGAATTCAATGGAATGGAATGGAATGGAATGGAATGGAATGGAATGGAATGGAATGGAATGGAATGGAATGGAATGGATTGGAATGGAATGGAATAGAATGGAATCAACCCGAGTAGAACGGAACGGAACACAACGGAACGGAACGGAACGCAACGGAACGGAACGGAACGGAACGGAACGGAATGGAATGGAATGGAACGGAATTCAATGGAATGGAATGGAATGGAATGGAATTCTATGGATTGGAATGGAATGGAATGGAATGGAATTCCATGGAATGGAATGGAATGGAATGGAATTCAATGGAATGGAATGGAATGGAATGGAATGGAATGGAATGGAATGGAATTCTATGGAATGGAATGGAGTGGAATCGAATGGAATCGAATGGAATCGAATGCAATCGAATGGGATCGAATGGACTGGAATGGAATAGAATGGAATCAACCCGAGTAGAACGGAGCGGAACGCAACGGAAGGGAACGGAACGGAACGGAACGGAACGGAATGGAATGGAGTGGAATGGAACGGAATTCAATGGAATGGAATGGAACGGAATGGAATTCAATGGAATGGAATGGAATGGAATGGAATGGAATGGAATGGAATGGAATGGAATTCAATGGAATGGAATGGAATGGAATGGAATGGAATGGAATTCCATGGAATGGAATGGAATGGAATGGAATGGAATGGAATGGAATGGAATGGAATGGATTGGAATGGAATGGAATTCAAATGGAATGGAATGGAATGGAATGGAATGGAATGGAATTCAAATGGAATGGAATGCAATGGAATGGAATGGAATGGAATGGAATGGAATGGAATGGAATTCAATGGAATGGAATGGAATGGAATGGAATTGAATGGAATGGAATTCAATGGAATGGAATGGAATGGAATCGAATGGAATCGAATGGAATCGAATGGAATGGAATGGAATAGAATGCAATCAACCCGAGTAGAATGGAATGGAATGGAATGGAATGGAATGGAATGGAATAGAATGGAATGGAATGGAATGGAATGGAATTCAAATGGAATGGAATGGAATGGAATGGAATGGAATGGAATGGAATGGAATGGAATGGAATGGTATGGAACGGAATTCTATGGAATGGAATGGAATGGAATGGAATGGAATTCTATGGAATGGAATGGAATGGAATGGAATGGAATTCAATGGAATGGAATGGAATGGAATGGATTGGAATGGAATTCAATGGAATGGAATGGAATGGAGTGGAACGGAATGGAATTCAATGGAATGGAATGGAATGGAATCGAATGGAATCGAAAGGAATCAATTGGTATCGAATGGAATGGAATGGAATGGAATGGAATAGAATGGAATCATTCCGAGTAGAACAGAACGGCACGCAACGGAACGGAATGGAATGGAACGGGACGGAACGGAACGGAATGGAATGGAATGGAACGGAATTCAATGGAATGGAATGGAATGGAATTCAATGGAATGGAATGGAATGGAATGGAATGGAATGGAATGGAATGGAATGGAATGGAACGGAATCGAATGGAATCGAATGGGATCGAATGGAATGGAATGGAATAGAATGGAATCAACCCGAGTAGAATGGAATGGAATGGAATGGAATGGAATGGAATGGAATTCAATGGAATGGAATGGAATGGAATGGAATGGAATTGAATAGAATTCAATGAAATGGAATGGAATGGAATGGAATGGAATTGAATGGAATTCAATGAAATGGAATGTAATGGAATGGAATGGAATGGAATTCAATGGAATGGAATGGAATGGAATGGAATGGAATTCTATGGAATGGAATGGAATCGAATGCAATCGAATGGAATCGAATGGAATCGAATGGAATGGAATGGAATAGAATGGAATCAACCCGAGTAGAACGGAATGGAATGGAATGGAATGGAATGGAATCGAATCGAATCGAATGGAATCGAATGGAATGGAATGGAATAGAATGGAATCAACCCGAGTAGAATGGAATGGAATGGAATGGAAGGGAATGGAATGGAATGGAACGGAATGGAATTCAAATGGAATGGAATGGAATGGAATGGAATGGAATTGAATGGAATGGAATGGAATTTAATGGAATGGAATGGAATGGAACGCAATGGAATTCTATGGAATGGAATGGAATGGAATTCAATGGAATGGAATGGAATGGAATGGAATGGAATGGAATGGAACGGAATTCAATGGAATGGAATGGAACGGAATGGAATTCTATGGAATGGAATGGAATGGAATGGAATGGAATTCAATGGAATGGAATGGAATGGAATGGAATGGAATGGAATTCAATGGAATGGAATGGAATGGAATGGAATTCAATGGAATGGAATGGAATGGAATCGAATGGAATCGAATGGAATCGAATGGAATCGAATGGAAAGGAATGGAATAGAATGGAATCAACCCGAGTAGAACGGAACGGAACGCAACGGAGCGGAACGGGACGGAACGGAACGGAATGGAATGGAATGGAACGGAATTCCATGGAATGGAATGGAATGGAATGGAATTCAATGGAATGGAATGGAATGGAATGGAATGGAATGGAATGGAATGGAATTCAATGGAATGGAATGGAATGGAATGGAATGGAATGGAATGGAATGGAATGGAATGGAATGGAATGGAATAGAATGGAATCAACCCGAGTAGAACGGAACGGAACACAACGGAACGGAACGGAACGCAACGGAACGGAACGGAACGGAACGGAATGGAATGGAATGGAACGGAATTCAATGGAATGGAATGGAATGGAATGGAATTCTATGGATTGGAATGGAATGGAATGGAATGGAATTCCATGGAATGGAATGGAATGGAATGGAATTCAATGGAATGGAATGGAATGGAATGGAATGGAATGGAATGGAATGGAATGGAATTCTATGGAATGGAATGGAGTGGAATCGAATGGAATCGAATGGAATCGAATGCAATCGAATGGGATCGAATGGACTGGAATGGAATAGAATGGAATCAACCCGAGTAGAACGGAGCGGAACGCAACGGAAGGGAACGGAACAGAACGGAACAGAACGGAATGGAATGGAGTGGAATGGAACGGAATTCAATGGAATGGAATGGAACGGAATGGAATTCAATGGAATGGAATGGAATGGAATGGAATGGAATGGAATGGAATGGAATGGAATTCCATGGAATGGAATGGAATGGAATGGAATGGAATGGAATTCAATGGAATGGAATGGAATGGAATGGAATGGAATGGAATTCCATGGAATGGAATGGAATGGAATGGAATGGAATGGAATTCAATGGAATGGAATTCCATGGAATGGAATGGAATGGAATGGAATCGAATGGAATCGAATGGAATCGAATGGAATCGAATGGAATGGAATGGAATAGAATGCAATCAACCCGAGTAGAATGGAATGGAATGGAATGGAATGGAATGGAATGGAATGGAATGGAATGGAGTGGAATGGAATGGAATGGAATGGAACGGAATTCTATGGAATGGAATGGAATGGAATGGAATGGAATGGAATTGAGTGCAATGCAATGCAATGGAATGCAATGGAATGGAAAGGAATGGAATGGAATGGAATGGAATCTACCCGAGTAGAACGGAATGGAATGGAATTGAATGGAATGTAACCGAGTAGAACGGAACGGAATGGAATGGAATGGAATGGAATGGAATGCAATGGAATGGAATGGAATGGAATGGAATGGAATGGAATGGAATGGAATGGACACCAGTAGAATGGAATGGAATGGAATGGAATGGAATGGAATGGAATGGAATGGAATCTACCCGAATAGAACGGAATGGAACTAAATGGAATGGAATGGAATGGACAGGAGCAGAACGGAATGGAATGCAATGGAATGGAATGGAATGTACCCGAGCAGAACGGAATGGAATGAAATGGAAATGGAAAGGGAATGGAAATGGAACGGGAATGGAAATGGAACGGGAACGGAAATGGAACGGGAATGGAAATGGAACGGGAACGGAAACGGAACGAAAACGGAAATGGAACGGGAACGGAAACGGAACGGGAACGGAAATGGAACGGGAATGGTAACGGAACAGGAATGGAAATGGAACGGGAATGGAAAAGGAACGGGAATGGAAATGGATCGGGAATGGAAATGGAACGGGAATGGTAATGGAACGGGAATGGAAATGGAAGGGGAATGGAAAAGAAAAGGGAATGGAAATGGAACGGGAATGGAAATGGAATGGGAATGGAAATGGAATGGAATGGAATGGAATGGAATGGAATGGAATGTACCGGAGTGGAGTGGAGTGGAGTGGAGTAGAGTGCACTGGAAGGGAATGGAATGGAATGGAATGGAATGGAACGGAACGGAATGCACCCGAGAAGCACGGAATGGAATGGAATGGAATGGAATGGAATGGAATGGAATGTACCGGAGTGGAGTGGAGTGGAATGGAGTGGAGTGGAGTGGTGTGGAGTGGAATGGAATGGAATGGAATGGAATGGAATGGAATGGAATGCAATGGAATGCAATGGAATGGAAAGGAATGGAATGGAATGCAATGGAATGGAATGGAATGGAATGGAATGGAATGGAATGGACAACAGTAGAATGGAATGGAATGGAATGGAATGGAATGGAATGGAATGGAATTCAATGGAATGGAATGGAATGGAATGGAATTCAATGGAATGGAATGGAATGGAATGGAATTCAATGGAATGGAATGGAATGGAATGGAATTCTATGGAATGGAATGGAATCGAATGGAATCGAATGGAATCGAATGGAATCGAATGGAATGGAATGGAATAGAATGGAATCAACCCGAGTAGAACGGAATGGAATGGAATGGAATGGAATGGAATCGAATCGAATCGAATGGAATCGAATGGAATGGAATGGAATAGAATGGAATCAACCCGAGTAGAATGGAATGGAATGGAATGGAAGGGAATGGAATGGAATGGAACGGAATGGAATTCAAATGGAATGGAATGGAATGGAATGGAAAGGAATTGAATGGAATGGAATGGAATTTAATGGAATGGAATGGAATGGAACGGAATGGAATTCTATGGAATGGAATGGAATGGAATTCAATGGAATGGAATGGAATGGAATGGAATGGAATGGAATGGAATGGAACGGAATTCAATGGAATGGAATGGAACGGAATGGAATTCTATGGAATGGAATGGAATGGAATGGAATGGAATTCAATGGAATGGAATGGAATGGAATGGAATGGAATGGAATTCAATGGAATGGAATGGAATGGAATGGAATTCAATGGAATGGAATGGAATGGAATCGAATGGAATCGAATGGAATCGAATGGAATCGAATGGAAAGGAATGGAATAGAATGGAATCAACCCGAGTAGAACGGAACGGAACGCAACGGAGCGGAACGGGACGGAACGGAACGGAATGGAATGGAATGGAACGGAATTCCATGGAATGGAATGGAATGGAATGGAATTCAATGGAATGGAATGGAATGGAATGGAATGGAATGGAATGGAATGGAATGGAATGGAATTCAATGGAATGGAATGGAATGGAATGGAATGGAATGGAATGGAATGGAATGGAATGGAATGGAATGGATTGGAATGGAATGGAATAGAATGGAATCAACCCGAGTAGAACGGAACGGAACACAACGGAACGGAACGGAACGCAACGGAACGGAACGGAACGGAACGGAATGGAATGGAATGGAACGGAATTCAATGGAATGGAATGGAATGGAATGGAATTCTATGGATTGGAATGGAATGGAATGGAATGGAATTCCATGGAATGGAATGGAATGGAATGGAATTCAATGGAATGGAATGGAATGGAATGGAATGGAATGGAATGGAATGGAATTCTATGGAATGGAATGGAGTGGAATCGAATGGAATCGAATGGAATCGAATGCAATCGAATGGGATCGAATGGACTGGAATGGAATAGAATGGAATCAACCCGAGTAGAACGGAGCGGAACGCAACGGAAGGGAACGGAACAGAACGGAACAGAACGGAATGGAATGGAGTGGAATGGAACGGAATTCAATGGAATGGAATGGAACGGAATGGAATTCAATGGAATGGAATGGAATGGAATGGAATGGAATGGAATGGAATGGAATTCCATGGAATGGAATGGAATGGAATGGAATGGAATGGAATGGAATGGAATTGAGTGCAATGCAATGCAATGGAATGCAATGGAATGGAAAGGAATGGAATGGAATGGAATGGAATCTACCCGAGTAGAACGGAATGGAATGGAATTGAATGGAATGTAACCGAGTAGAACGGAACGGAATGGAATGGAATGGAATGGAATGGAATGCAATGGAATGGAATGGAATGGAATGGAATGGAATGGAATGGAATGGAATGGAATGGAATGGAATGGAATTCTATGGAATGGAATGGAATGGAATGGAATGGAATGGAATGGAATGGAATGGAATGGAATGGAATCTACCCGAATAGAACGGAATGGAACTAAATGGAATGGAATGGAATGGACAGGAGCAGAACGGAATGGAATGCAATGGAATGGAATGGAATGTACCCGAGCAGAACGGAATGGAATGAAATGGAAATGGAAAGGGAATGGAAATGGAACGGGAATGGAAATGGAACGGGAACGGAAATGGAACGGGAATGGAAATGGAACGGGAACGGAAACGGAACGAAAACGGAAATGGAACGGGAACGGAAACGGAACGGGAACGGAAATGGAACGGGAATGGTAACGGAACAGGAATGGAAATGGAACGGGAATGGAAAAGGAACGGGAATGGAAATGGATCGGGAATGGAAATGGAACGGGAATGGTAATGGAACGGGAATGGAAATGGAAGGGGAATGGAAAAGAAACGGGAATGGAAATGGAACGGGAATGGAAATGGAATGGGAATGGAAATGGAATGGAATGGAATGGAATGGAATGGAATGGAATGTACCGGAGTGGAGTGGAGTGGAGTGGAGTAGAGTGCACTGGAAGGGAATGGAATGGAATGGAATGGAATGGAACGGAACGGAATGTACCCGAGAAGCACGGAATGGAATGGAATGGAATGGAATGGAATGGAATGGAATGTACCGGAGTGGAGTGGAGTGGAATGGAGTGGAGTGGAGTGGTGTGGAGTGGAATGGAATGGAATGGAATGGAATGGAATGGAATGGAATGCAATGGAATGCAATGGAATGGAAAGGAATGGAATGGAATGCAATGGAATGGAATGGAATGGAATGGAATGGAATGGAATGGACAACAGTAGAATGGAATGGAATGGAATGGAATGGAATGGAATGGAATGGAATGGAATTCAATGGAATGGAATGGAATGGAATGGAATTCAATGGAATGGAATGGAATGGAATGGAATTCAATGGAATGGAATGGAATGGAATGGAATTCTATGGAATGGAATGGAATCGAATGGAATCGAATGGAATCGAATGGAATCGAATGGAATGGAATGGAATAGAATGGAATCAACCCGAGTAGAACGGAATGGAATGGAATGGAATGGAATGGAATCGAATCGAATCGAATGGAATCGAATGGAATGGAATGGAATAGAATGGAATCAACCCGAGTAGAATGGAATGGAATGGAATGGAAGGGAATGGAATGGAATGGAACGGAATGGAATTCAAATGGAATGGAATGGAATGGAATGGAATGGAATTGAATGGAATGGAATGGAATTTAATGGAATGGAATGGAATGGAACGGAATGGAATTCTATGGAATGGAATGGAATGGAATTCAATGGAATGGAATGGAATGGAATGGAATGGAATGGAATGGAATGGAACGGAATTCAATGGAATGGAATGGAACGGAATGGAATTCTATGGAATGGAATGGAATGGAATGGAATGGAATTCAATGGAATGGAATGGAATGGAATGGAATTCAATGGAATGGAATGGAATGGAATGGAATTCAATGGAATGGAATGGAATGGAATCGAATGGAATCGAATGGAATCGAATGGAATCGAATGGAAAGGAATGGAATAGAATGGAATCAACCCGAGTAGAACGGAACGGAACGCAACGGAGCGGAACGGGACGGAACGGAACGGAATGGAATGGAATGGAACGGAATTCCATGGAATGGAATGGAATGGAATGGAATTCAATGGAATGGAATGGAATGGAATGGAATGGAATGGAATGGAATGGAATGGAATGGAATGGAATGGAATGGAATGGAATGGAATGGAATGGATTGGAATGGAATGGAATAGAATGGAATCAACCCGAGTAGAACGGAACGGAACACAACGGAACGGAACGGAACGCAACGGAACGGAACGGAACGGAACGGAATGGAATGGAATGGAACGGAATTCAATGGAATGGAATGGAATGGAATGGAATTCTATGGATTGGAATGGAATGGAATGGAATGGAATTCCATGGAATGGAATGGAATGGAATGGAATTCAATGGAATGGAATGGAATGGAATGGAATGGAATGGAATGGAATGGAATGGAATGGAGTGGAATCGAATGGAATCGAATGGAATCGAATGCAATCGAATGGGATCGAATGGACTGGAATGGAATAGAATGGAATCAACCCGAGTAGAACGGAGCGGAACGCAACGGAAGGGAACGGAACAGAACGGAACAGAACGGAATGGAATGGAGTGGAATGGAACGGAATTCAATGGAATGGAATGGAACGGAATGGAATTCAATGGAATGGAATGGAATGGAATGGAATGGAATGGAATGGAATGGAATGGAATTCCATGGAATGGAATGGAATGGAATGGAATGGAATGGAATTCAATGGAATGGAATGGAATGGAATGGAATGGAATGGAATGGAATTCCATGGAATGGAATGGAATGGAATGGAATTCCATGGAATGGAATGGAATGGAATGGAATGGAATGGAATTCAATGGAATGGAATTCCATGGAATGGAATGGAATGGAATGGAATCGAATGGAATCGAATGGAATCGAATGGAATCGAATGGAATGGAATGGAATAGAATGCAATCAACCCGAGTAGAATGGAATGGAATGGAATGGAATGGAATGGAATGGAATGGAATGGAGTGGAATGGAATGGAATGGAATGGAACGGAATTCTATGGAATGGAATGGAATGGAATGGAATGGAATTGAGTGCAATGCAATGCAATGGAATGCAATGGAATGGAAAGGAATGGAATGGAATGGAATGGAATCTACCCGAGTAGAACGGAATGGAATGGAATTGAATGGAATGTAACCGAGTAGAACGGAATGGAATGGAATGGAATGGAATGGAATGGAATGCAATGGAATGGAATGGAATGGAATGGAATGGAATGGAATGGAATGGAATGGAATGGACACCAGTAGAATGGAATGGAATGGAATGGAATGGAATGGAATGGAATGGAATGGAATGGAATGGAATCTACCCGAATAGAACGGAATGGAACTAAATGGAATGGAATGGAATGGACAGGAGCAGAACGGAATGGAATGCAATGGAATGGAATGGAATGTACCCGAGCAGAACGGAATGGAATGAAATGGAAATGGAAAGGGAATGGAAATGGAACGGGAATGGAAATGGAACGGGAACGGAAATGGAACGGGAATGGAAATGGAACGGGAACGGAAACGGAACGAAAACGGAAATGGAACGGGAACGGAAACGGAACGGGAACGGAAATGGAACGGGAATGGTAACGGAACAGGAATGGAAATGGAACGGGAATGGAAAAGGAACGGGAATGGAAATGGATCGGGAATGGAAATGGAACGGGAATGGTAATGGAACGGGAATGGAAATGGAAGGGGAATGGAAAAGAAAAGGGAATGGAAATGGAACGGGAATGGAAATGGAATGGGAATGGAAATGGAATGGAATGGAATGGAATGGAATGGAATGGAATGTACCGGAGTGGAGTGGAGTGGAGTGGAGTAGAGTGCACTGGAAGGGAATGGAATGGAATGGAATGGAATGGAACGGAACGGAATGTACCCGAGAAGCACGGAATGGAATGGAATGGAATGGAATGGAATGGAATGGAATGTACCGGAGTGGAGTGGAGTGGAATGGAGTGGAGTGGAGTGGTGTGGAGTGGAATGGAATGGAATGGAATGGAATGGAATGGAATGGAATGCAATGGAATGCAATGGAATGGAAAGGAATGGAATGGAATGCAATGGAATGGAATGGAATGGAATGGAATGGAATGGAATGGACAACAGTAGAATGGAATGGAATGGAATGGAATGGAATGGAATGGAATGGAATTCAATGGAATGGAATGGAATGGAATGGAATTCAATGGAATGGAATGGAATGGAATGGAATTCAATGGAATGGAATGGAATGGAATGGAATTCTATGGAATGGAATGGAATCGAATGGAATCGAATGGAATCGAATGGAATCGAATGGAATGGAATGGAATAGAATGGAATCAACCCGAGTAGAACGGAATGGAATGGAATGGAATGGAATGGAATCGAATCGAATCGAATGGAATCGAATGGAATGGAATGGAATAGAATGGAATCAACCCGAGTAGAATGGAATGGAATGGAATGGAAGGGAATGGAATGGAATGGAACGGAATGGAATTCAAATGGAATGGAATGGAATGGAATGGAATGGAATTGAATGGAATGGAATGGAATTTAATGGAATGGAATGGAATGGAACGGAATGGAATTCTATGGAATGGAATGGAATGGAATTCAATGGAATGGAATGGAATGGAATGGAATGGAATGGAATGGAATGGAATTCAATGGAATGGAATGGAATGGAATGGAATGGAATTCAATGGAATGGAATGGAATGGAATGGAATTCAATGGAATGGAATGGAATGGAATCGAATGGAATCGAATGGAATCGAATGGAATCGAATGGAAAGGAATGGAATAGAATGGAATCAACCCGAGTAGAACGGAACGGAACGCAACGGAGCGGAACGGGACGGAACGGAACGGAATGGAATGGAATGGAACGGAATTCCATGGAATGGAATGGAATGGAATGGAATTCAATGGAATGGAATGGAATGGAATGGAATGGAATGGAATGGAATGGAATGGAATTCAATGGAATGGAATGGAATGGAATGGAATGGAATGGAATGGAATGGAATGGAATGGAATGGAATGGAATGGATTGGAATGGAATGGAATAGAATGGAATCAACCCGAGTAGAACGGAACGGAACACAACGGAACGGAACGGAACGCAACGGAACGGAACGGAACGGAACGGAATGGAATGGAATGGAACGGAATTCAATGGAATGGAATGGAATGGAATGGAATTCTATGGATTGGAATGGAATGGAATGGAATGGAATTCCATGGAATGGAATGGAATGGAATGGAATTCAATGGAATGGAATGGAATGGAATGGAATGGAATTGAATAGAATTCAATGAAATGGAATGGAATGGAATGGAATGGAATTGAATGGAATTCAATGAAATGGAATGTAATGTAATGGAATGGAATGGAATCCAATGGAATGGAATGGAATGGAATGGAATGGAATTCTATGGAATGGAATGGAATCGAATGGAATCGAATGGAATCGAATGGAATCGAATGGAATGGAATGGAATAGAATGGAATCAACCCGAGTAGAACGGAATGGAATGGAATGGAATGGAATGGAATCGAATCGAATCGAATGGAATCGAATGGAATGGAATGGAATAGAATGGAATCAACCCGAGTAGAATGGAATGGAATGGAATGGAAGGGAATGGAATGGAATGGAACGGAATGGAATTCAAATGGAATGGAATGGAATGGAATGGAATGGAATTGAATGGAATGGAATGGAATGGAACGGAATGGAATTCTATGGAATGGAATGGAATGGAATTCAATGGAATGGAATGGAATGGAATGGAATGGAATGGAATGGAACGGAATTCAATGGAATGGAAGGGAACGGAATGGAATTCTATGGAATGGAATGGAATGGAATGGAATGGAATTCAATGGAATGGAATGGAATGGAATGGAATGGAATGGAATTCAATGGAATGGAATGGAATGGAATGGAATTCAATGGAATGGAATTCAATGGAATGGAATGGAATGGAATGGAATGGAATGGAATGGAATTCAATGGAATGGAATGGAACGGAATGGAATTCAATGGAATGGAATGGAATGGAATGGAATGGAATGGAATGGAATGGAATGGAATTCCATGGAATGGAATGGAATGGAATGGAATTCCATGGAATGGAATGGAATGGAATGGAATTCCATGGAATGGAATGGAATGGAATTCCATGGAATGGAATGGAATGGAATGGAATTCTATGGAATGGAATGGAATGGAATCGAATGGAATGGAATGGAATGGAATGGAATGGAATGGAATGGAATAGAATGGAATCAACCTGAGTAGAATGGAATGGAATGGAATGGAATGGAATGGAATGGAATGGAATGGAATGGAATGGAATGGAATGTACCAAAGTAGAACGGAATGGAATGGAATGGAATGGAATGGAATGGAATGGAATGGAATGGAATGTACACGAGTAGAACGGAATGGAATGGAATGGAATTTATTGGAATGGAATGGAATGGAATGGAATGGTATGTAACCGAGTAGAACGGAATGGAATGTAATTGAATGGAATGTAACCGAGTTGAACGGAACGGAATGGAATGGAATGGAATGGAATGGAATGGAATGGAATGGAATGGAATGGAATTGAGTGCAATGCAATGCAATGGAATGCAATGGAATGGAAAGGAATGGAATGGAATGGAATGGAATCTACCCGAGTAGAACGGAATGGAATGGAATTGAATGGAATGTAACCGAGTAGAACGGAACGGAATGGAATGGAATGGAATGGAATGCAATGGAATGGAATGGAATGGAATGGAATGGAATGGAATGGAATGGAATGGAATGGACACCAGTAGAATGGAATGGAATGGAATGGAATGGAATGGAATGGAATGGAATGGAATGGAATGGAATGGAATCTACCCGAGTAGAACGGAATGGAACGGAATGGAATGGAATGGAATGGACAGGAACAGAACGGAATGGAATGCAATGGAATGGAATGGAATGTACCCGAGCAGAATGGAATGGAATGAAATGGAAATGGAAAGGGAATGGAAATGGAACGGGAATGGAAATGGAAAGGGAACGGAAATGGAACGGGAATGGAAATGGAACGGGAACGGAAACGGAACGAGAATGGTAACGGAACGGGAATGGAAATGGAACGGGAATGGAAATGGAACGGGAATGGAAATGGATCGGGAATGGAAATGGAACGGGAATGGTAATGGAACTGGAATGGAAATGGAACGGGAATGGAAAAGAAACGGGAATGGAAATGGAACGGGAATGGAAATGGAATGGGAATGGAAATGGAATGGAATGGAATGGAATGGAATGGAATGGAATGTACCGGAGTGGAGTGGAGTGGAGTGGAGTGGAGTAGAGTGCACTGGAACGGAATGGAATGGAATGGAATGGAATGGAATGGAATGGAACGGAACGGAATGTACCCGAGAAGCACGGAATGGAATGGAATGGAATGGAATGGAATGGAATGGAATGTACCTGAGTGGAGTGGAGTGGAATGGAGTGGAGTGGAGTGGAGTGGAGTGGAATGGAATGGAATGGAATGGAATGGAATGGAATGGAATGGAATGCAATGGAATGCAATGGAATGGAAAGGAATGGAATGGAATGGAATGGAATGGAATGGAATGGAATGGACACCAGTAGAATGGAATGGAATGGAATGGAATGGAATGGAATGGAATGGAATGGAATGGAATTCAATGGAATGGAATGGAATGGAATGGAATTCAATGGAATGGAATGGAATGGAATGGAATTCAATGGAATGGAATGGAATGGAATGGAATTCTATGGAATGGAATGGAGTGGAATCGAATGGAATCGAATGGAATCGAATGGAATGGAATGGAATAGAATGGAATCAACCCTAGTAGAACGGAACGGAACGCAACGGAACGGAACGGAACGGAACGGGATGGAACGGAACGGAATGGAATGGAATGGAACGGAATTCCATGGAATGGAATGGAATGGAATGGAATTCAATGGAATGGAATGGAATGGAATGGAATGGAATGGAATGGAATGGAATGGAATGGAATGGAATGGATTGGAATGGAATGGAATAGAATGGAATCAACCCGAGTAGAACGGAACGGAACACAACGGAACGGAACGGAACGCAACGGAACGGAACGGAACGGAACGGAACGGAATGGAATGGAATGGAACGGAATTCAATGGAATGGAATGGAATGGAATGGAATTCTATGGATTGGAATGGAATGGAATGGAATGGAATTCCATGGAATGGAATGGAATGGAATGGAATTCAATGGAATGGAATGGAAGGGAATGGAATGGAATGGAATGGAATGGAATTCTATGGAATGGAATGGAGTGGAATCGAATGGAATCGAATGGAATCGAATGCAATCGAATGGGATCGAATGGACTGGAATGGAATAGAATGGAATCAACCCGAGTAGAACGGAGCGGAACACAACGGAAGGGAACGGAACGGAACGGAACGGAACGGAATGGAATGGAGTGGAATGGAACGGAATTCAATGGAATGGAATGGAATGGAATGGAATTCAATGGAATGGAATGGAATGGAATGGAATGGAATGGAATGGAATGGAATGGAATTCAATGGAATGGAATGGAATGGAATGGAATGGAATGGAATTCCATGGAATGGAATGGAATGGAATGGAATGGAATGGAATGGAATGGATTGGAATGGAATGGAATGGAATGGAATGGAATGGAATGGAATGGAATGGAATTCAATGGAATGGAATGGAATGGAATGGAATGGAATGGAATGGAATGGAATGGAATTCAATGGAATGGAATGGAATGGAATGGAATTCTATGGAATGGAATGGAATGGAATGGAATGGAATGGAATTCCATGGAATGGAATGGAATGGAATGGAATGGAATGGAATGGAATGGAATTCAATGGAATGGAATGGAGTGGAATGGAATGGAATCGAATGGAATTGAATGGAATCGAATGGAATCAAATGGGATCGAATGGAATGGAATGGAATAGAATGGAATCAACCCGAGTAGAACGGAATGGAATGGAATGGAATGGAATGGGATGGAATGGAATGGAATGGAATGGAATGGAATGGAATGGAATTCAATGGGATGGAATGGAATGGAATGGAATGGAATGGAATGGAATGGAATTCAATGGAATGGAATGGGATGGAATGGAATGGAATGGAATGGAATGGAATGGAATGGAATGGAATTCAATGGAATGGAATGGAACGGAATGGAATTCAATGGAATGGAATGGAATGGAATGGAATGGAATGGAATGGAATGGAATTCCATGGAATGGAATGGAATGGAATGGAATTCCATGGAATGGAATGGAATGGAATTCCATGGAATGGAATGGAATGGAATGGAATTCTATGGAATGGAATGGAATGGAATCGAATGGAATGGAATGGAATGGAATGGAATGGAATGGAATGGAATAGAATGGAATCAACCTGAGTAGAATGGAATGGAATGGAATGGAATGGAATGGAATGGAATGGAATGGAATGGAATGGAATGTACCAAAGTAGAACGGAATGGAATGGAATGGAATGGAATGGAATGGAATGGAATGGAATGGAATGGAATGGAATGGAATGGAATGGAATGGAATGTACACGAGTAGAACGGAATGGAATGGAATGGAATGGATTGGAATGGAATGGAATGGAATGGAATGGTATGTAACCGAGTAGAACGGAATGGAATGTAATTGAATGGAATGTAACCGAGTTGAACGGAACGGAATGGAATGGAATGGAATGGAATGGAATGGAATGGAATGGAATGGAATGGAATGGAATTGAGTGCAATGCAATGCAATGGAATGCAATGGAATGGAAAGGAATGGAATGGAATGGAATGGAATCTACCCGAGTAGAACGGAATGGAATGGAATTGAATGGAATGTAACCGAGTAGAACGGAACGGAATGGAATGGAATGGAATGGAATGCAATGGAATGGAATGGAATGGAATGGAATGGAATGGAATGGAATGGAATGGAATGGACACCAGTAGAATGGAATGGAATGGAATGGAATGGAATGGAATGGAATGGAATGGAATGGAATCTACCCGAGTAGAACGGAATGGAACGGAATGGAATGGAATGGAATGGACAGGAACAGAACGGAATGGAATGCAATGGAATGGAATGGAATGTACCCGAGCAGAATGGAATGGAATGAAATGGAAATGGAAAGGGAATGGAAATGGAACGGGAATGGAAATGGAAAGGGAACGGAAATGGAACGGGAATGGAAATGGAACGGGAACGGAAACGGAACGAGAACGGAAATGGAACGGGAACGGAAACGGAACGGGAACGGAAATGGAACGGGAATGGTAACGGAACGAGAATGGAAATGGAACGGGAATGGAAATGGAACGGGAATGGAAATGGATCGGGAATGGAAATGGAACGGGAATGGTAATGGAACTGGAATGGAAATGGAACGGGAATGGAAAAGAAACGGGAATGGAAATGGAACGGGAATGGAAATGGAATGGGAATGGAAATGGAATGGAATGGAATGGAATGGAATGGAATGGAATGTACCGGAGTGGAGTGGAGTGGAGTGGAGTGGAGTAGAGTGCACTGGAACGGAATGGAATGGAATGGAATGGAATGGAATGGAACGGAACGGAATGTACCCGAGAAGCACGGAATGGAATGGAATGGAATGGAATGGAATGGAATGGAATGTACCGGAGTGGAGTGGAGTGGAATGGAGTGGAGTGGAGTGGAGTGGAGTGGAATGGAATGGAATGGAATGGAATGGAATGGAATGGAATGCAATGGAATGCAATGGAATGGAAAGGAATGGAATGGAATGGAATGGAATGGAATGGAATGGAATGGACACCAGTAGAATGGAATGGAATGGAATGGAATGGAATGGAATGGAATGGAATGGAATGGAATTCAATGGAATGGAATGGAATGGAATGGAATTCAATGGAATGGAATGGAATGGAATGGAATTCAATGGAATGGAATGGAATGGAATGGAATTCTATGGAATGGAATGGAGTGGAATCGAATGGAATCGAATGGAATCGAATGGAATGGAATGGAATAGAATGGAATCAACCCTAGTAGAACGGAACGGAACGCAACGGAACGGAACGGAACGGAACGGGATGGAACGGAACGGAATGGAATGGAATGGAACGGAATTCCATGGAATGGAATGGAATGGAATGGAATTCAATGGAATGGAATGGAATGGAATGGAATGGAATGGAATGGAATGGAATGGAATGGAATGGAATGGATTGGAATGGAATGGAATAGAATGGAATCAACCCGAGTAGAACGGAACGGAACACAACGGAACGGAACGGAACGCAACGGAACGGAACGGAACGGAACGGAACGGAATGGAATGGAATGGAACGGGATTCAATGGAATGGAATGGAATGGAATGGAATTCTATGGATTGGAATGGAATGGAATGGAATGGAATTCCATGGAATGGAATGGAATGGAATGGAATTCAATGGAATGGAATGGAAGGGAATGGAATGGAATGGAATGGAATGGAATTCTATGGAATGGAATGGAGTGGAATCGAATGGAATCGAATGGAATCGAATGCAATCGAATGGGATCGAATGGACTGGAATGGAATAGAATGGAATCAACCCGAGTAGAACGGAGCGGAACGCAACGGAAGGGAACGGAACGGAACGGAACGGAACGGAATGGAATGGAATGGAATGGAATGGAATTCAATGGAATGGAATGGAATGGAATGGAATTCTATGTAATGGAATGGAGTGGAATCGAATGGAATCGAATGGAATCGAATGGAATGGAATGGAATAGAATGGAATCAACCCTAGTAGAACGGAACGGAACGCAACGGAACGGAACGGAACGGAACGGGATGGAACGGAACGGAATGGAATGGAATGGAACGGAATTCCATGGAATGGAATGGAATGGAATGGAATTCAATGGAATGGAATGGAATGGAATGGAATGGAATGGAATGGAATGGAATGGAATGGAATGGAATGGATTGGAATGGAATGGAATAGAATGGAATCAACCCGAGTAGAACGGAACGGAACACAACGGAACGGAACGGAACGCAACGGAACGGAACGGAACGGAACGGAACGGAATGGAATGGAATGGAACGGAATTCAATGGAATGGAATGGAATGGAATGGAATTCTATGGATTGGAATGGAATGGAATGGAATGGAATTCCATGGAATGGAATGGAATGGAATGGAATTCAATGGAATGGAATGGAATGGAATGGAATGGAATGGAATGGAATGGAATTCTATGGAATGGAATGGAGTGGAATCGAATGGAATCGAATGGAATCGAATGCAATCGAATGGGATCGAATGGACTGGAATGGAATAGAATGGAATCAACCCGAGTAGAACGGAGCGGAACGCAACGGAAGGGAACGGAACGGAACGGAACGGAACGGAATGGAATGGAGTGGAATGGAACGGAATTCAATGGAATGGAATGGAACGGAATGGAATTCAATGGAATGGAATGGAATGGAATGGAATGGAATGGAATGGAATGGAATGGAATTCAATGGAATGGAATGGAATGGAATGGAATGGAATGGAATTCCATGGAATGGAATGGAATGGAATGGAATGGAATGGAATGGAATGGAATGGAATGGATTGGAATGGAATGGAATTCAAATGGAATGGAATGGAATGGAATGGAATGGAATGGAATTCAA
Source organism: Gorilla gorilla gorilla (assembly GCF_029281585.2). NCBI lineage: Eukaryota > Metazoa > Chordata > Mammalia > Primates > Hominidae > Gorilla > Gorilla gorilla. The sequence goes on from NC_073236.2 coordinate 8,026,769, forward strand.
ATGGAATGGAATGCAATGGAATGGAATGGAATGGAATGGAATGGAATGGAATGGAATTCAATGGAATGGAATGGAATGGAATGGAATTGAATGGAATGGAATTCAATGGAATGGAATGGAATGGAATCGAATGGAATCGAATGGAATCGAATGGAATGGAATGGAATAGAATGCAATCAACCCGAGTAGAATGGAATGGAATGGAATGGAATGGAATGGAATGGAATAGAATGGAATGGAATGGAATGGAATGGAATTCAAATGGAATGGAATGGAATGGAATGGAATGGAATGGAATGGAATGGAATGGAATGGAATGGTATGGAACGGAATTCTATGGAATGGAATGGAATGGAATGGAATGGAATTCTATGGAATGGAATGGAATGGAATGGAATGGAATTCAATGGAATGGAATGGAATGGAATGGATTGGAATGGAATTCAATGGAATGGAATGGAATGGAGTGGAACGGAATGGAATTCAATGGAATGGAATGGAATGGAATCGAATGGAATCGAAAGGAATCAATTGGTATCGAATGGAATGGAATGGAATGGAATGGAATAGAATGGAATCATTCCGAGTAGAACAGAACGGCACGCAACGGAACGGAATGGAATGGAACGGGACGGAACGGAACGGAATGGAATGGAATGGAACGGAATTCAATGGAATGGAATGGAATGGAATTCAATGGAATGGAATGGAATGGAATGGAATGGAATGGAATGGAATGGAATGGAATGGAATGGAACGGAATCGAATGGAATCGAATGGGATCGAATGGAATGGAATGGAATAGAATGGAATCAACCCGAGTAGAATGGAATGGAATGGAATGGAATGGAATGGAATGGAATTCAATGGAATGGAATGGAATGGAATGGAATGGAATTGAATAGAATTCAATGAAATGGAATGGAATGGAATGGAATGGAATTGAATGGAATTCAATGAAATGGAATGTAATGGAATGGAATGGAATGGAATTCAATGGAATGGAATGGAATGGAATGGAATGGAATTCTATGGAATGGAATGGAATCGAATGCAATCGAATGGAATCGAATGGAATCGAATGGAATGGAATGGAATAGAATGGAATCAACCCGAGTAGAACGGAATGGAATGGAATGGAATGGAATGGAATCGAATCGAATCGAATGGAATCGAATGGAATGGAATGGAATAGAATGGAATCAACCCGAGTAGAATGGAATGGAATGGAATGGAAGGGAATGGAATGGAATGGAACGGAATGGAATTCAAATGGAATGGAATGGAATGGAATGGAATGGAATTGAATGGAATGGAATGGAATTTAATGGAATGGAATGGAATGGAACGCAATGGAATTCTATGGAATGGAATGGAATGGAATTCAATGGAATGGAATGGAATGGAATGGAATGGAATGGAATGGAACGGAATTCAATGGAATGGAATGGAACGGAATGGAATTCTATGGAATGGAATGGAATGGAATGGAATGGAATTCAATGGAATGGAATGGAATGGAATGGAATGGAATGGAATTCAATGGAATGGAATGGAATGGAATGGAATTCAATGGAATGGAATGGAATGGAATCGAATGGAATCGAATGGAATCGAATGGAATCGAATGGAAAGGAATGGAATAGAATGGAATCAACCCGAGTAGAACGGAACGGAACGCAACGGAGCGGAACGGGACGGAACGGAACGGAATGGAATGGAATGGAACGGAATTCCATGGAATGGAATGGAATGGAATGGAATTCAATGGAATGGAATGGAATGGAATGGAATGGAATGGAATGGAATGGAATTCAATGGAATGGAATGGAATGGAATGGAATGGAATGGAATGGAATGGAATGGAATGGAATGGAATGGAATAGAATGGAATCAACCCGAGTAGAACGGAACGGAACACAACGGAACGGAACGGAACGCAACGGAACGGAACGGAACGGAACGGAATGGAATGGAATGGAACGGAATTCAATGGAATGGAATGGAATGGAATGGAATTCTATGGATTGGAATGGAATGGAATGGAATGGAATTCCATGGAATGGAATGGAATGGAATGGAATTCAATGGAATGGAATGGAATGGAATGGAATGGAATGGAATGGAATGGAATGGAATTCTATGGAATGGAATGGAGTGGAATCGAATGGAATCGAATGGAATCGAATGCAATCGAATGGGATCGAATGGACTGGAATGGAATAGAATGGAATCAACCCGAGTAGAACGGAGCGGAACGCAACGGAAGGGAACGGAACAGAACGGAACAGAACGGAATGGAATGGAGTGGAATGGAACGGAATTCAATGGAATGGAATGGAACGGAATGGAATTCAATGGAATGGAATGGAATGGAATGGAATGGAATGGAATGGAATGGAATGGAATTCCATGGAATGGAATGGAATGGAATGGAATGGAATGGAATTCAATGGAATGGAATGGAATGGAATGGAATGGAATGGAATTCCATGGAATGGAATGGAATGGAATGGAATGGAATGGAATTCAATGGAATGGAATTCCATGGAATGGAATGGAATGGAATGGAATCGAATGGAATCGAATGGAATCGAATGGAATCGAATGGAATGGAATGGAATAGAATGCAATCAACCCGAGTAGAATGGAATGGAATGGAATGGAATGGAATGGAATGGAATGGAATGGAATGGAGTGGAATGGAATGGAATGGAATGGAACGGAATTCTATGGAATGGAATGGAATGGAATGGAATGGAATGGAATTGAGTGCAATGCAATGCAATGGAATGCAATGGAATGGAAAGGAATGGAATGGAATGGAATGGAATCTACCCGAGTAGAACGGAATGGAATGGAATTGAATGGAATGTAACCGAGTAGAACGGAACGGAATGGAATGGAATGGAATGGAATGGAATGCAATGGAATGGAATGGAATGGAATGGAATGGAATGGAATGGAATGGAATGGACACCAGTAGAATGGAATGGAATGGAATGGAATGGAATGGAATGGAATGGAATGGAATGGAATCTACCCGAATAGAACGGAATGGAACTAAATGGAATGGAATGGAATGGACAGGAGCAGAACGGAATGGAATGCAATGGAATGGAATGGAATGTACCCGAGCAGAACGGAATGGAATGAAATGGAAATGGAAAGGGAATGGAAATGGAACGGGAATGGAAATGGAACGGGAACGGAAATGGAACGGGAATGGAAATGGAACGGGAACGGAAACGGAACGAAAACGGAAATGGAACGGGAACGGAAACGGAACGGGAACGGAAATGGAACGGGAATGGTAACGGAACAGGAATGGAAATGGAACGGGAATGGAAAAGGAACGGGAATGGAAATGGATCGGGAATGGAAATGGAACGGGAATGGTAATGGAACGGGAATGGAAATGGAAGGGGAATGGAAAAGAAAAGGGAATGGAAATGGAACGGGAATGGAAATGGAATGGGAATGGAAATGGAATGGAATGGAATGGAATGGAATGGAATGGAATGTACCGGAGTGGAGTGGAGTGGAGTGGAGTAGAGTGCACTGGAAGGGAATGGAATGGAATGGAATGGAATGGAACGGAACGGAATGCACCCGAGAAGCACGGAATGGAATGGAATGGAATGGAATGGAATGGAATGGAATGTACCGGAGTGGAGTGGAGTGGAATGGAGTGGAGTGGAGTGGTGTGGAGTGGAATGGAATGGAATGGAATGGAATGGAATGGAATGGAATGCAATGGAATGCAATGGAATGGAAAGGAATGGAATGGAATGCAATGGAATGGAATGGAATGGAATGGAATGGAATGGAATGGACAACAGTAGAATGGAATGGAATGGAATGGAATGGAATGGAATGGAATGGAATTCAATGGAATGGAATGGAATGGAATGGAATTCAATGGAATGGAATGGAATGGAATGGAATTCAATGGAATGGAATGGAATGGAATGGAATTCTATGGAATGGAATGGAATCGAATGGAATCGAATGGAATCGAATGGAATCGAATGGAATGGAATGGAATAGAATGGAATCAACCCGAGTAGAACGGAATGGAATGGAATGGAATGGAATGGAATCGAATCGAATCGAATGGAATCGAATGGAATGGAATGGAATAGAATGGAATCAACCCGAGTAGAATGGAATGGAATGGAATGGAAGGGAATGGAATGGAATGGAACGGAATGGAATTCAAATGGAATGGAATGGAATGGAATGGAATGGAATTGAATGGAATGGAATGGAATTTAATGGAATGGAATGGAATGGAACGGAATGGAATTCTATGGAATGGAATGGAATGGAATTCAATGGAATGGAATGGAATGGAATGGAATGGAATGGAATGGAATGGAACGGAATTCAATGGAATGGAATGGAACGGAATGGAATTCTATGGAATGGAATGGAATGGAATGGAATGGAATTCAATGGAATGGAATGGAATGGAATGGAATGGAATGGAATTCAATGGAATGGAATGGAATGGAATGGAATTCAATGGAATGGAATGGAATGGAATCGAATGGAATCGAATGGAATCGAATGGAATCGAATGGAAAGGAATGGAATAGAATGGAATCAACCCGAGTAGAACGGAACGGAACGCAACGGAGCGGAACGGGACGGAACGGAACGGAATGGAATGGAATGGAACGGAATTCCATGGAATGGAATGGAATGGAATGGAATTCAATGGAATGGAATGGAATGGAATGGAATGGAATGGAATGGAATGGAATGGAATTCAATGGAATGGAATGGAATGGAATGGAATGGAATGGAATGGAATGGAATGGAATGGAATGGAATGGAATGGATTGGAATGGAATGGAATAGAATGGAATCAACCCGAGTAGAACGGAACGGAACACAACGGAACGGAACGGAACGCAACGGAACGGAACGGAACGGAACGGAATGGAATGGAATGGAACGGAATTCAATGGAATGGAATGGAATGGAATGGAATTCTATGGATTGGAATGGAATGGAATGGAATGGAATTCCATGGAATGGAATGGAATGGAATGGAATTCAATGGAATGGAATGGAATGGAATGGAATGGAATGGAATGGAATGGAATTCTATGGAATGGAATGGAGTGGAATCGAATGGAATCGAATGGAATCGAATGCAATCGAATGGGATCGAATGGACTGGAATGGAATAGAATGGAATCAACCCGAGTAGAACGGAGCGGAACGCAACGGAAGGGAACGGAACAGAACGGAACAGAACGGAATGGAATGGAGTGGAATGGAACGGAATTCAATGGAATGGAATGGAACGGAATGGAATTCAATGGAATGGAATGGAATGGAATGGAATGGAATGGAATGGAATGGAATTCCATGGAATGGAATGGAATGGAATGGAATGGAATGGAATGGAATGGAATGGAATTGAGTGCAATGCAATGCAATGGAATGCAATGGAATGGAAAGGAATGGAATGGAATGGAATGGAATCTACCCGAGTAGAACGGAATGGAATGGAATTGAATGGAATGTAACCGAGTAGAACGGAACGGAATGGAATGGAATGGAATGGAATGGAATGCAATGGAATGGAATGGAATGGAATGGAATGGAATGGAATGGAATGGAATGGAATGGAATGGAATGGAATTCTATGGAATGGAATGGAATGGAATGGAATGGAATGGAATGGAATGGAATGGAATGGAATGGAATCTACCCGAATAGAACGGAATGGAACTAAATGGAATGGAATGGAATGGACAGGAGCAGAACGGAATGGAATGCAATGGAATGGAATGGAATGTACCCGAGCAGAACGGAATGGAATGAAATGGAAATGGAAAGGGAATGGAAATGGAACGGGAATGGAAATGGAACGGGAACGGAAATGGAACGGGAATGGAAATGGAACGGGAACGGAAACGGAACGAAAACGGAAATGGAACGGGAACGGAAACGGAACGGGAACGGAAATGGAACGGGAATGGTAACGGAACAGGAATGGAAATGGAACGGGAATGGAAAAGGAACGGGAATGGAAATGGATCGGGAATGGAAATGGAACGGGAATGGTAATGGAACGGGAATGGAAATGGAAGGGGAATGGAAAAGAAACGGGAATGGAAATGGAACGGGAATGGAAATGGAATGGGAATGGAAATGGAATGGAATGGAATGGAATGGAATGGAATGGAATGTACCGGAGTGGAGTGGAGTGGAGTGGAGTAGAGTGCACTGGAAGGGAATGGAATGGAATGGAATGGAATGGAACGGAACGGAATGTACCCGAGAAGCACGGAATGGAATGGAATGGAATGGAATGGAATGGAATGGAATGTACCGGAGTGGAGTGGAGTGGAATGGAGTGGAGTGGAGTGGTGTGGAGTGGAATGGAATGGAATGGAATGGAATGGAATGGAATGGAATGCAATGGAATGCAATGGAATGGAAAGGAATGGAATGGAATGCAATGGAATGGAATGGAATGGAATGGAATGGAATGGAATGGACAACAGTAGAATGGAATGGAATGGAATGGAATGGAATGGAATGGAATGGAATGGAATTCAATGGAATGGAATGGAATGGAATGGAATTCAATGGAATGGAATGGAATGGAATGGAATTCAATGGAATGGAATGGAATGGAATGGAATTCTATGGAATGGAATGGAATCGAATGGAATCGAATGGAATCGAATGGAATCGAATGGAATGGAATGGAATAGAATGGAATCAACCCGAGTAGAACGGAATGGAATGGAATGGAATGGAATGGAATCGAATCGAATCGAATGGAATCGAATGGAATGGAATGGAATAGAATGGAATCAACCCGAGTAGAATGGAATGGAATGGAATGGAAGGGAATGGAATGGAATGGAACGGAATGGAATTCAAATGGAATGGAATGGAATGGAATGGAATGGAATTGAATGGAATGGAATGGAATTTAATGGAATGGAATGGAATGGAACGGAATGGAATTCTATGGAATGGAATGGAATGGAATTCAATGGAATGGAATGGAATGGAATGGAATGGAATGGAATGGAACGGAATTCAATGGAATGGAATGGAACGGAATGGAATTCTATGGAATGGAATGGAATGGAATGGAATGGAATTCAATGGAATGGAATGGAATGGAATGGAATTCAATGGAATGGAATGGAATGGAATGGAATTCAATGGAATGGAATGGAATGGAATCGAATGGAATCGAATGGAATCGAATGGAATCGAATGGAAAGGAATGGAATAGAATGGAATCAACCCGAGTAGAACGGAACGGAACGCAACGGAGCGGAACGGGACGGAACGGAACGGAATGGAATGGAATGGAACGGAATTCCATGGAATGGAATGGAATGGAATGGAATTCAATGGAATGGAATGGAATGGAATGGAATGGAATGGAATGGAATGGAATGGAATGGAATGGAATGGAATGGAATGGAATGGAATGGAATGGATTGGAATGGAATGGAATAGAATGGAATCAACCCGAGTAGAACGGAACGGAACACAACGGAACGGAACGGAACGCAACGGAACGGAACGGAACGGAACGGAATGGAATGGAATGGAACGGAATTCAATGGAATGGAATGGAATGGAATGGAATTCTATGGATTGGAATGGAATGGAATGGAATGGAATTCCATGGAATGGAATGGAATGGAATGGAATTCAATGGAATGGAATGGAATGGAATGGAATGGAATGGAATGGAATGGAATGGAATTCTATGGAATGGAATGGAGTGGAATCGAATGGAATCGAATGGAATCGAATGCAATCGAATGGGATCGAATGGACTGGAATGGAATAGAATGGAATCAACCCGAGTAGAACGGAGCGGAACGCAACGGAAGGGAACGGAACAGAACGGAACAGAACGGAATGGAATGGAGTGGAATGGAACGGAATTCAATGGAATGGAATGGAACGGAATGGAATTCAATGGAATGGAATGGAATGGAATGGAATGGAATGGAATGGAATGGAATGGAATTCCATGGAATGGAATGGAATGGAATGGAATGGAATGGAATTCAATGGAATGGAATGGAATGGAATGGAATGGAATGGAATGGAATTCCATGGAATGGAATGGAATGGAATGGAATTCCATGGAATGGAATGGAATGGAATGGAATGGAATGGAATTCAATGGAATGGAATTCCATGGAATGGAATGGAATGGAATGGAATCGAATGGAATCGAATGGAATCGAATGGAATCGAATGGAATGGAATGGAATAGAATGCAATCAACCCGAGTAGAATGGAATGGAATGGAATGGAATGGAATGGAATGGAATGGAATGGAGTGGAATGGAATGGAATGGAATGGAACGGAATTCTATGGAATGGAATGGAATGGAATGGAATGGAATTGAGTGCAATGCAATGCAATGGAATGCAATGGAATGGAAAGGAATGGAATGGAATGGAATGGAATCTACCCGAGTAGAACGGAATGGAATGGAATTGAATGGAATGTAACCGAGTAGAACGGAATGGAATGGAATGGAATGGAATGGAATGGAATGCAATGGAATGGAATGGAATGGAATGGAATGGAATGGAATGGAATGGAATGGAATGGACACCAGTAGAATGGAATGGAATGGAATGGAATGGAATGGAATGGAATGGAATGGAATGGAATCTACCCGAATAGAACGGAATGGAACTAAATGGAATGGAATGGAATGGACAGGAGCAGAACGGAATGGAATGCAATGGAATGGAATGGAATGTACCCGAGCAGAACGGAATGGAATGAAATGGAAATGGAAAGGGAATGGAAATGGAACGGGAATGGAAATGGAACGGGAACGGAAATGGAACGGGAATGGAAATGGAACGGGAACGGAAACGGAACGAAAACGGAAATGGAACGGGAACGGAAACGGAACGGGAACGGAAATGGAACGGGAATGGTAACGGAACAGGAATGGAAATGGAACGGGAATGGAAAAGGAACGGGAATGGAAATGGATCGGGAATGGAAATGGAACGGGAATGGTAATGGAACGGGAATGGAAATGGAAGGGGAATGGAAAAGAAAAGGGAATGGAAATGGAACGGGAATGGAAATGGAATGGGAATGGAAATGGAATGGAATGGAATGGAATGGAATGGAATGGAATGTACCGGAGTGGAGTGGAGTGGAGTGGAGTAGAGTGCACTGGAAGGGAATGGAATGGAATGGAATGGAATGGAACGGAACGGAATGTACCCGAGAAGCACGGAATGGAATGGAATGGAATGGAATGGAATGGAATGGAATGTACCGGAGTGGAGTGGAGTGGAATGGAGTGGAGTGGAGTGGTGTGGAGTGGAATGGAATGGAATGGAATGGAATGGAATGGAATGGAATGCAATGGAATGCAATGGAATGGAAAGGAATGGAATGGAATGCAATGGAATGGAATGGAATGGAATGGAATGGAATGGAATGGACAACAGTAGAATGGAATGGAATGGAATGGAATGGAATGGAATGGAATGGAATTCAATGGAATGGAATGGAATGGAATGGAATTCAATGGAATGGAATGGAATGGAATGGAATTCAATGGAATGGAATGGAATGGAATGGAATTCTATGGAATGGAATGGAATCGAATGGAATCGAATGGAATCGAATGGAATCGAATGGAATGGAATGGAATAGAATGGAATCAACCCGAGTAGAACGGAATGGAATGGAATGGAATGGAATGGAATCGAATCGAATCGAATGGAATCGAATGGAATGGAATGGAATAGAATGGAATCAACCCGAGTAGAATGGAATGGAATGGAATGGAAGGGAATGGAATGGAATGGAACGGAATGGAATTCAAATGGAATGGAATGGAATGGAATGGAATGGAATTGAATGGAATGGAATGGAATTTAATGGAATGGAATGGAATGGAACGGAATGGAATTCTATGGAATGGAATGGAATGGAATTCAATGGAATGGAATGGAATGGAATGGAATGGAATGGAATGGAATGGAATTCAATGGAATGGAATGGAATGGAATGGAATGGAATTCAATGGAATGGAATGGAATGGAATGGAATTCAATGGAATGGAATGGAATGGAATCGAATGGAATCGAATGGAATCGAATGGAATCGAATGGAAAGGAATGGAATAGAATGGAATCAACCCGAGTAGAACGGAACGGAACGCAACGGAGCGGAACGGGACGGAACGGAACGGAATGGAATGGAATGGAACGGAATTCCATGGAATGGAATGGAATGGAATGGAATTCAATGGAATGGAATGGAATGGAATGGAATGGAATGGAATGGAATGGAATGGAATTCAATGGAATGGAATGGAATGGAATGGAATGGAATGGAATGGAATGGAATGGAATGGAATGGAATGGAATGGATTGGAATGGAATGGAATAGAATGGAATCAACCCGAGTAGAACGGAACGGAACACAACGGAACGGAACGGAACGCAACGGAACGGAACGGAACGGAACGGAATGGAATGGAATGGAACGGAATTCAATGGAATGGAATGGAATGGAATGGAATTCTATGGATTGGAATGGAATGGAATGGAATGGAATTCCATGGAATGGAATGGAATGGAATGGAATTCAATGGAATGGAATGGAATGGAATGGAATGGAATGGAATGGAATGGAATTCTATGGAATGGAATGGAGTGGAATCGAATGGAATCGAATGGAATCGAATGCAATCGAATGGGATCGAATGGACTGGAATGGAATAGAATGGAATCAACCCGAGTAGAACGGAGCGGAACGCAACGGAAGGGAACGGAACAGAACGGAACAGAACGGAATGGAATGGAGTGGAATGGAACGGAATTCAATGGAATGGAATGGAACGGAATGGAATTCAATGGAATGGAATGGAATGGAATGGAATGGAATGGAATGGAATGGAATTCCATGGAATGGAATGGAATGGAATGGAATGGAATGGAATGGAATGGAATTCAATGGAATGGAATGGAATGGAATGGAATGGAATTGAGTGCAATGCAATGCAATGGAATGCAATGGAATGGAAAGGAATGGAATGGAATGGAATGGAATCTACCCGAGTAGAACGGAATGGAATGGAATTGAATGGAATGTAACCGAGTAGAACGGAACGGAATGGAATGGAATGGAATGGAATGGAATGCAATGGAATGGAATGGAATGGAATGGAATGGAATGGAATGGAATGGAATGGAATGGAATGGAATGGAATTCTATGGAATGGAATGGAATGGAATGGAATGGAATGGAATGGAATGGAATGGAATGGAATCTACCCGAATAGAACGGAATGGAACTAAATGGAATGGAATGGAATGGACAGGAGCAGAACGGAATGGAATGCAATGGAATGGAATGGAATGTACCCGAGCAGAACGGAATGGAATGAAATGGAAATGGAAAGGGAATGGAAATGGAACGGGAATGGAAATGGAACGGGAACGGAAATGGAACGGGAATGGAAATGGAACGGGAACGGAAACGGAACGAAAACGGAAATGGAACGGGAACGGAAACGGAACGGGAACGGAAATGGAACGGGAATGGTAACGGAACAGGAATGGAAATGGAACGGGAATGGAAAAGGAACGGGAATGGAAATGGATCGGGAATGGAAATGGAACGGGAATGGTAATGGAACGGGAATGGAAATGGAAGGGGAATGGAAAAGAAACGGGAATGGAAATGGAACGGGAATGGAAATGGAATGGGAATGGAAATGGAATGGAATGGAATGGAATGGAATGGAATGGAATGTACCGGAGTGGAGTGGAGTGGAGTGGAGTAGAGTGCACTGGAAGGGAATGGAATGGAATGGAATGGAATGGAACGGAACGGAATGTACCCGAGAAGCACGGAATGGAATGGAATGGAATGGAATGGAATGGAATGGAATGTACCGGAGTGGAGTGGAGTGGAATGGAGTGGAGTGGAGTGGTGTGGAGTGGAATGGAATGGAATGGAATGGAATGGAATGGAATGGAATGCAATGGAATGCAATGGAATGGAAAGGAATGGAATGGAATGCAATGGAATGGAATGGAATGGAATGGAATGGAATGGAATGGACAACAGTAGAATGGAATGGAATGGAATGGAATGGAATGGAATGGAATGGAATGGAATTCAATGGAATGGAATGGAATGGAATGGAATTCAATGGAATGGAATGGAATGGAATGGAATTCAATGGAATGGAATGGAATGGAATGGAATTCTATGGAATGGAATGGAATCGAATGGAATCGAATGGAATCGAATGGAATCGAATGGAATGGAATGGAATAGAATGGAATCAACCCGAGTAGAACGGAATGGAATGGAATGGAATGGAATGGAATCGAATCGAATCGAATGGAATCGAATGGAATGGAATGGAATAGAATGGAATCAACCCGAGTAGAATGGAATGGAATGGAATGGAAGGGAATGGAATGGAATGGAACGGAATGGAATTCAAATGGAATGGAATGGAATGGAATGGAATGGAATTGAATGGAATGGAATGGAATTTAATGGAATGGAATGGAATGGAACGGAATGGAATTCTATGGAATGGAATGGAATGGAATTCAATGGAATGGAATGGAATGGAATGGAATGGAATGGAATGGAATGGAATGGAACGGAATTCAATGGAATGGAATGGAACGGAATGGAATTCTATGGAATGGAATGGAATGGAATGGAATGGAATTCAATGGAATGGAATGGAATGGAATGGAATTCAATGGAATGGAATGGAATGGAATGGAATTCAATGGAATGGAATGGAATGGAATCGAATGGAATCGAATGGAATCGAATGGAATCGAATGGAAAGGAATGGAATAGAATGGAATCAACCCGAGTAGAACGGAACGGAACGCAACGGAGCGGAACGGGACGGAACGGAACGGAATGGAATGGAATGGAACGGAATTCCATGGAATGGAATGGAATGGAATGGAATTCAATGGAATGGAATGGAATGGAATGGAATGGAATGGAATGGAATGGAATGGAATGGAATGGAATGGAATGGAATGGAATGGAATGGAATGGAATGGAATGGATTGGAATGGAATGGAATAGAATGGAATCAACCCGAGTAGAACGGAACGGAACACAACGGAACGGAACGGAACGCAACGGAACGGAACGGAACGGAACGGAATGGAATGGAATGGAACGGAATTCAATGGAATGGAATGGAATGGAATGGAATTCTATGGATTGGAATGGAATGGAATGGAATGGAATTCCATGGAATGGAATGGAATGGAATGGAATTCAATGGAATGGAATGGAATGGAATGGAATGGAATGGAATGGAATGGAATGGAATTCTATGGAATGGAATGGAGTGGAATCGAATGGAATCGAATGGAATCGAATGCAATCGAATGGGATCGAATGGACTGGAATGGAATAGAATGGAATCAACCCGAGTAGAACGGAGCGGAACGCAACGGAAGGGAACGGAACAGAACGGAACAGAACGGAATGGAATGGAGTGGAATGGAACGGAATTCAATGGAATGGAATGGAACGGAATGGAATTCAATGGAATGGAATGGAATGGAATGGAATGGAATGGAATGGAATGGAATGGAATTCCATGGAATGGAATGGAATGGAATGGAATGGAATGGAATTCAATGGAATGGAATGGAATGGAATGGAATGGAATGGAATGGAATTCCATGGAATGGAATGGAATGGAATGGAATTCCATGGAATGGAATGGAATGGAATGGAATGGAATGGAATTCAATGGAATGGAATTCCATGGAATGGAATGGAATGGAATGGAATCGAATGGAATCGAATGGAATCGAATGGAATCGAATGGAATGGAATGGAATAGAATGCAATCAACCCGAGTAGAATGGAATGGAATGGAATGGAATGGAATGGAATGGAATGGAATGGAATGGAGTGGAATGGAATGGAATGGAATGGAACGGAATTCTATGGAATGGAATGGAATGGAATGGAATGGAATTGAGTGCAATGCAATGCAATGGAATGCAATGGAATGGAAAGGAATGGAATGGAATGGAATGGAATCTACCCGAGTAGAACGGAATGGAATGGAATTGAATGGAATGTAACCGAGTAGAACGGAATGGAATGGAATGGAATGGAATGGAATGGAATGCAATGGAATGGAATGGAATGGAATGGAATGGAATGGAATGGAATGGAATGGAATGGAATGGACACCAGTAGAATGGAATGGAATGGAATGGAATGGAATGGAATGGAATGGAATGGAATGGAATCTACCCGAATAGAACGGAATGGAACTAAATGGAATGGAATGGAATGGACAGGAGCAGAACGGAATGGAATGCAATGGAATGGAATGGAATGTACCCGAGCAGAACGGAATGGAATGAAATGGAAATGGAAAGGGAATGGAAATGGAACGGGAATGGAAATGGAACGGGAACGGAAATGGAACGGGAATGGAAATGGAACGGGAACGGAAACGGAACGAAAACGGAAATGGAACGGGAACGGAAACGGAACGGGAACGGAAATGGAACGGGAATGGTAACGGAACAGGAATGGAAATGGAACGGGAATGGAAAAGGAACGGGAATGGAAATGGATCGGGAATGGAAATGGAACGGGAATGGTAATGGAACGGGAATGGAAATGGAAGGGGAATGGAAAAGAAAAGGGAATGGAAATGGAACGGGAATGGAAATGGAATGGGAATGGAAATGGAATGGAATGGAATGGAATGGAATGGAATGGAATGTACCGGAGTGGAGTGGAGTGGAGTGGAGTAGAGTGCACTGGAAGGGAATGGAATGGAATGGAATGGAATGGAACGGAACGGAATGTACCCGAGAAGCACGGAATGGAATGGAATGGAATGGAATGGAATGGAATGGAATGTACCGGAGTGGAGTGGAGTGGAATGGAGTGGAGTGGAGTGGTGTGGAGTGGAATGGAATGGAATGGAATGGAATGGAATGGAATGGAATGCAATGGAATGCAATGGAATGGAAAGGAATGGAATGGAATGCAATGGAATGGAATGGAATGGAATGGAATGGAATGGAATGGACAACAGTAGAATGGAATGGAATGGAATGGAATGGAATGGAATGGAATGGAATTCAATGGAATGGAATGGAATGGAATGGAATTCAATGGAATGGAATGGAATGGAATGGAATTCAATGGAATGGAATGGAATGGAATGGAATTCTATGGAATGGAATGGAATCGAATGGAATCGAATGGAATCGAATGGAATCGAATGGAATGGAATGGAATAGAATGGAATCAACCCGAGTAGAACGGAATGGAATGGAATGGAATGGAATGGAATCGAATCGAATCGAATGGAATCGAATGGAATGGAATGGAATAGAATGGAATCAACCCGAGTAGAATGGAATGGAATGGAATGGAAGGGAATGGAATGGAATGGAACGGAATGGAATTCAAATGGAATGGAATGGAATGGAATGGAATGGAATTGAATGGAATGGAATGGAATTTAATGGAATGGAATGGAATGGAACGGAATGGAATTCTATGGAATGGAATGGAATGGAATTCAATGGAATGGAATGGAATGGAATGGAATGGAATGGAATGGAATGGAATTCAATGGAATGGAATGGAATGGAATGGAATGGAATGGAATTCAATGGAATGGAATGGAATGGAATGGAATTCAATGGAATGGAATGGAATGGAATCGAATGGAATCGAATGGAATCGAATGGAATCGAATGGAAAGGAATGGAATAGAATGGAATCAACCCGAGTAGAACGGAACGGAACGCAACGGAGCGGAACGGGACGGAACGGAACGGAATGGAATGGAATGGAACGGAATTCCATGGAATGGAATGGAATGGAATGGAATTCAATGGAATGGAATGGAATGGAATGGAATGGAATGGAATGGAATGGAATTCAATGGAATGGAATGGAATGGAATGGAATGGAATGGAATGGAATGGAATGGAATGGAATGGAATGGATTGGAATGGAATGGAATAGAATGGAATCAACCCGAGTAGAACGGAACGGAACACAACGGAACGGAACGGAACGCAACGGAATGGAACGGAACGGAACGGAATGGAATGGAATGGAACGGAATTCAATGGAATGGAATGGAATGGAATGGAATTCTATGGATTGGAATGGAATGGAATGGAATGGAATTCCATGGAATGGAATGGAATGGAATGGAATTCAATGGAATGGAATGGAATGGAATGGAATGGAATGGAATGGAATTCTATGGAATGGAATGGAGTGGAATCGAATGGAATCGAATGGAATCGAATGCAATCGAATGGGATCGAATGGACTGGAATGGAATAGAATGGAATCAACCCGAGTAGAACGGAGCGGAACGCAACGGAAGGGAACGGAACAGAACGGAACAGAACGGAATGGAATGGAGTGGAATGGAACGGAATTCAATGGAATGGAATGGAACGGAATGGAATTCAATGGAATGGAATGGAATGGAATGGAATGGAATGGAATGGAATGGAATTCCATGGAATGGAATGGAATGGAATGGAATGGAATGGAATGGAATTCAATGGAATGGAATGGAATGGAATGGAATGGAATTGAGTGCAATGCAATGCAATGGAATGCAATGGAATGGAAAGGAATGGAATGGAATGGAATGGAATCTACCCGAGTAGAACGGAATGGAATGGAATTGAATGGAATGTAACCGAGTAGAACGGAACGGAATGGAATGGAATGGAATGGAATGGAATGCAATGGAATGGAATGGAATGGAATGGAATGGAATGGAATGGAATGGAATGGAATGGAATGGACACCAGTAGAATGGAATGGAATGGAATGGAATGGAATGGAATGGAATGGAATGGAATGGAATCTACCCGAATAGAACGGAATGGAACTAAATGGAATGGAATGGAATGGACAGGAGCAGAACGGAATGGAATGCAATGGAATGGAATGGAATGTACCCGAGCAGAACGGAATGGAATGAAATGGAAATGGAAAGGGAATGGAAATGGAACGGGAATGGAAATGGAACGGGAACGGAAATGGAACGGGAATGGAAATGGAACGGGAACGGAAACGGAACGAAAACGGAAATGGAACGGGAACGGAAACGGAACGGGAACGGAAATGGAACGGGAATGGTAACGGAACAGGAATGGAAATGGAACGGGAATGGAAAAGGAACGGGAATGGAAATGGATCGGGAATGGAAATGGAACGGGAATGGTAATGGAACGGGAATGGAAATGGAAGGGGAATGGAAAAGAAACGGGAATGGAAATGGAATGGGAATGGAAATGGAATGGGAATGGAAATGGAATGGAATGGAATGGAATGGAATGGAATGGAATGTACCGGAGTGGAGTGGAGTGGAGTGGAGTAGAGTGCACTGGAAGGGAATGGAATGGAATGGAATGGAATGGAACGGAACGGAATGTACCCGAGAAGCACGGAATGGAATGGAATGGAATGGAATGGAATGGAATGGAATGTACCGGAGTGGAGTGGAGTGGAATGGAGTGGAGTGGAGTGGTGTGGAGTGGAATGGAATGGAATGGAATGGAATGGAATGGAATGGAATGCAATGGAATGCAATGGAATGGAAAGGAATGGAATGGAATGCAATGGAATGGAATGGAATGGAATGGAATGGAATGGAATGGACAACAGTAGAATGGAATGGAATGGAATGGAATGGAATGGAATGGAATGGAATGGAATTCAATGGAATGGAATGGAATGGAATGGAATTCAATGGAATGGAATGGAATGGAATGGAATTCAATGGAATGGAATGGAATGGAATGGAATTCTATGGAATGGAATGGAATCGAATGGAATCGAATGGAATCGAATGGAATCGAATGGAATGGAATGGAATAGAATGGAATCAACCCGAGTAGAACGGAATGGAATGGAATGGAATGGAATGGAATCGAATCGAATCGAATGGAATCGAATGGAATGGAATGGAATAGAATGGAATCAACCCGAGTAGAATGGAATGGAATGGAATGGAAGGGAATGGAATGGAATGGAACGGAATGGAATTCAAATGGAATGGAATGGAATGGAATGGAATGGAATTGAATGGAATGGAATGGAATTTAATGGAATGGAATGGAATGGAACGGAATGGAATTCTATGGAATGGAATGGAATGGAATTCAATGGAATGGAATGGAATGGAATGGAATGGAATGGAATGGAATGGAACGGAATTCAATGGAATGGAATGGAACGGAATGGAATTCTATGGAATGGAATGGAATGGAATGGAATGGAATTCAATGGAATGGAATGGAATGGAATGGAATTCAATGGAATGGAATGGAATGGAATGGAATTCAATGGAATGGAATGGAATGGAATCGAATGGAATCGAATGGAATCGAATGGAATCGAATGGAAAGGAATGGAATAGAATGGAATCAACCCGAGTAGAACGGAACGGAACGCAACGGAGCGGAACGGGACGGAACGGAACGGAATGGAATGGAATGGAACGGAATTCCATGGAATGGAATGGAATGGAATGGAATTCAATGGAATGGAATGGAATGGAATGGAATGGAATGGAATGGAATGGAATTCAATGGAATGGAATGGAATGGAATGGAATGGAATGGAATGGAATGGAATGGAATGGAATGGAATGGAATGGATTGGAATGGAATGGAATAGAATGGAATCAACCCGAGTAGAACGGAACGGAACACAACGGAACGGAACGGAACGCAACGGAACGGAACGGAACGGAACGGAATGGAATGGAATGGAACGGAATTCAATGGAATGGAATGGAATGGAATGGAATTCTATGGATTGGAATGGAATGGAATGGAATGGAACCGAGTAGAACGGAACGGAATGGAATGGAATGGAATGGAATGGAATGCAATGGAATGGAATGGAATGGAATGGAATGGAATGGAATGGAATGGAATGGAATTCCATGGAATGGAATGGAATGGAATGGAATGGAATGGAATTCAATGGAATGGAATGGAATGGAATGGAATGGAATGGAATCGAATGGAATCGAATGGAATCGAATGGAATCGAATGGAATGGAATGGAATAGAATGCAATCAACCCGAGTAGAATGGAATGGAATGGAATGGAATGGAATGGAATGGAATGGAATGGAATGGAATGGAGTGGAATGGAATGGAATGGAATGGAACGGAATTCTATGGAATGGAATGGAATGGAATGGAATGGAATTGAGTGCAATGCAATGCAATGGAATGCAATGGAATGGAAAGGAATGGAATGGAATGGAATGGAATCTACCCGAGTAGAACGGAATGGAATGGAATTGAATGGAATGTAACCGAGTAGAACGGAACGGAATGGAATGGAATGGAATGGAATGGAATGCAATGGAATGGAATGGAATGGAATGGAATGGAATGGAATGGAATGGAATGGACACCAGTAGAATGGAATGGAATGGAATGGAATGGAATGGAATGGAATGGAATTTAATGGAATGGAATCTACCCGAATAGAACGGAATGGAACTAAATGGAATGGAATGGAATGGACAGGAGCAGAACGGAATGGAATGCAATGGAATGGAATGGAATGTACCCGAGCAGAACGGAATGGAATGAAATGGAAATGGAAAGGGAATGGAAATGGAACGGGAATGGAAATGGAACGGGAACGGAAATGGAACGGGAATGGAAATGGAACGGGAACGGAAACGGAACGAAAACGGAAATGGAACGGGAACGGAAACGGAACGGGAACGGAAATGGAACGGGAATGGTAACGGAACAGGAATGGAAATGGAACGGGAATGGAAAAGGAACGGGAATGGAAATGGATCGGGAATGGAAATGGAACGGGAATGGTAATGGAACGGGAATGGAAATGGAAGGGGAATGGAAAAGAAACGGGAATGGAAATGGAACGGGAATGGAAATGGAATGGGAATGGAAATGGAATGGAATGGAATGGAATGGAATGGAATGGAATGTACCGGAGTGGAGTGGAGTGGAGTGGAGTAGAGTGCACTGGAAGGGAATGGAATGGAATGGAATGGAATGGAACGGAACGGAATGTACCCGAGAAGCACGGAATGGAATGGAATGGAATGGAATGGAATGGAATGGAATGTACCGGAGTGGAGTGGAGTGGAATGGAGTGGAGTGGAGTGGTGTGGAGTGGAATGGAATGGAATGGAATGGAATGGAATGGAATGGAATGCAATGGAATGCAATGGAATGGAAAGGAATGGAATGGAATGCAATGGAATGGAATGGAATGGAATGGAATGGAATGGAATGGACAACAGTAGAATGGAATGGAATGGAATGGAATGGAATGGAATGGAATGGAATGGAATTCAATGGAATGGAATGGAATGGAATGGAATTCAATGGAATGGAATGGAATGGAATGGAATTCAATGGAATGGAATGGAATGGAATGGAATTCTATGGAATGGAATGGAATCGAATGGAATCGAATGGAATCGAATGGAATCGAATGGAATGGAATGGAATAGAATGGAATCAACCCGAGTAGAACGGAATGGAATGGAATGGAATGGAATGGAATCGAATCGAATCGAATGGAATCGAATGGAATGGAATGGAATAGAATGGAATCAACCCGAGTAGAATGGAATGGAATGGAATGGAAGGGAATGGAATGGAATGGAACGGAATGGAATTCAAATGGAATGGAATGGAATGGAATGGAATGGAATTGAATGGAATGGAATGGAATTTAATGGAATGGAATGGAATGGAACGGAATGGAATTCTATGGAATGGAATGGAATGGAATTCAATGGAATGGAATGGAATGGAATGGAATGGAATGGAATGGAATGGAATGGAACGGAATTCAATGGAATGGAATGGAACGGAATGGAATTCTATGGAATGGAATGGAATGGAATGGAATGGAATTCAATGGAATGGAATGGAATGGAATGGAATTCAATGGAATGGAATGGAATGGAATGGAATTCAATGGAATGGAATGGAATGGAATCGAATGGAATCGAATGGAATCGAATGGAATCGAATGGAAAGGAATGGAATAGAATGGAATCAACCCGAGTAGAACGGAACGGAACGCAACGGAGCGGAACGGGACGGAACGGAACGGAATGGAATGGAATGGAACGGAATTCCATGGAATGGAATGGAATGGAATGGAATTCAATGGAATGGAATGGAATGGAATGGAATGGAATGGAATGGAATGGAATTCAATGGAATGGAATGGAATGGAATGGAATGGAATGGAATGGAATGGAATGGAATGGAATGGAATGGAATGGATTGGAATGGAATGGAATAGAATGGAATCAACCCGAGTAGAACGGAACGGAACACAACGGAACGGAACGGAACGCAACGGAACGGAACGGAACGGAACGGAATGGAATGGAATGGAACGGAATTCAATGGAATGGAATGGAATGGAATGGAATTCTATGGATTGGAATGGAATGGAATGGAATGGAACCGAGTAGAACGGAACGGAATGGAATGGAATGGAATGGAATGGAATGCAATGGAATGGAATGGAATGGAATGGAATGGAATGGAATGGAATGGAATGGAATTCCATGGAATGGAATGGAATGGAATGGAATGGAATGGAATTCAATGGAATGGAATGGAATGGAATGGAATGGAATGGAATCGAATGGAATCGAATGGAATCGAATGGAATCGAATGGAATGGAATGGAATAGAATGCAATCAACCCGAGTAGAATGGAATGGAATGGAATGGAATGGAATGGAATGGAATGGAATGGAATGGAATGGAGTGGAATGGAATGGAATGGAATGGAACGGAATTCTATGGAATGGAATGGAATGGAATGGAATGGAATTGAGTGCAATGCAATGCAATGGAATGCAATGGAATGGAAAGGAATGGAATGGAATGGAATGGAATCTACCCGAGTAGAACGGAATGGAATGGAATTGAATGGAATGTAACCGAGTAGAACGGAACGGAATGGAATGGAATGGAATGGAATGGAATGCAATGGAATGGAATGGAATGGAATGGAATGGAATGGAATGGAATGGAATGGACACCAGTAGAATGGAATGGAATGGAATGGAATGGAATGGAATGGAATGGAATGGAATTTAATGGAATGGAATCTACCCGAATAGAACGGAATGGAACTAAATGGAATGGAATGGAATGGACAGGAGCAGAACGGAATGGAATGCAATGGAATGGAATGGAATGTACCCGAGCAGAACGGAATGGAATGAAATGGAAATGGAAAGGGAATGGAAATGGAACGGGAATGGAAATGGAACGGGAACGGAAATGGAACGGGAATGGAAATGGAACGGGAACGGAAACGGAACGAAAACGGAAATGGAACGGGAACGGAAACGGAACGGGAACGGAAATGGAACGGGAATGGTAACGGAACAGGAATGGAAATGGAACGGGAATGGAAAAGGAACGGGAATGGAAATGGATCGGGAATGGAAATGGAACGGGAATGGTAATGGAACGGGAATGGAAATGGAAGGGGAATGGAAAAGAAACGGGAATGGAAATGGAACGGGAATGGAAATGGAATGGGAATGGAAATGGAATGGAATGGAATGGAATGGAATGGAATGGAATGTACCGGAGTGGAGTGGAGTGGAGTGGAGTAGAGTGCACTGGAAGGGAATGGAATGGAATGGAATGGAATGGAACGGAACGGAATGTACCCGAGAAGCACGGAATGGAATGGAATGGAATGGAATGGAATGGAATGGAATGTACCGGAGTGGAGTGGAGTGGAATGGAGTGGAGTGGAGTGGTGTGGAGTGGAATGGAATGGAATGGAATGGAATGGAATGGAATGGAATGCAATGGAATGCAATGGAATGGAAAGGAATGGAATGGAATGCAATGGAATGGAATGGAATGGAATGGAATGGAATGGAATGGACAACAGTAGAATGGAATGGAATGGAATGGAATGGAATGGAATGGAATGGAATGGAATTCAATGGAATGGAATGGAATGGAATGGAATTCAATGGAATGGAATGGAATGGAATGGAATTCAATGGAATGGAATGGAATGGAATGGAATTCTATGGAATGGAATGGAATCGAATGGAATCGAATGGAATCGAATGGAATCGAATGGAATGGAATGGAATAGAATGGAATCAACCCGAGTAGAACGGAATGGAATGGAATGGAATGGAATGGAATCGAATCGAATCGAATGGAATCGAATGGAATGGAATGGAATAGAATGGAATCAACCCGAGTAGAATGGAATGGAATGGAATGGAAGGGAATGGAATGGAATGGAACGGAATGGAATTCAAATGGAATGGAATGGAATGGAATGGAATGGAATTGAATGGAATGGAATGGAATTTAATGGAATGGAATGGAATGGAACGGAATGGAATTCTATGGAATGGAATGGAATGGAATTCAATGGAATGGAATGGAATGGAATGGAATGGAATGGAATGGAATGGAACGGAATTCAATGGAATGGAATGGAACGGAATGGAACTCTATGGAATGGAATGGAATGGAATGGAATGGAATTCAATGGAATGGAATGGAATGGAATGGAATGGAATGGAATTCAATGGAATGGAATGGAATGGAATGGAATTCAATGGAATGGAATGGAATGGAATCGAATGGAATCGAATGGAATCGAATGGAATCGAATGGAAAGGAATGGAATAGAATGGAATCAACCCGAGTAGAACGGAACGGAACGCAACGGAGCGGAACGGGACGGAACGGAACGGAATGGAATGGAATGGAACGGAATTCCATGGAATGGAATGGAATGGAATGGAATTCAATGGAATGGAATGGAATGGAATGGAATGGAATGGAATGGAATTCTATGGAATGGAATGGAATGGAATGGAATGGAATGGAATGGAATGGAATGGAATGGAATGGAATGGAATGGAATGGAATGGATTGGAATGGAATGGAATAGAATGGAATCAACCCGAGTAGAACGGAACGGAACACAACGGAACGGAACGGAACGCAACGGAACGGAACGGAACGGAACGGAATGGAATGGAATGGAACGGAATTCAATGGAATGGAATGGAATGGAATGGAATTCTATGGATTGGAATGGAATGGAATGGAATGGAATTCCATGGAATGGAATGGAATGGAATGGAATTCAATGGAATGGAATGGAATGGAATGGAATGGAATGGAATGGAATGGAATTCTATGGAATGGAATGGAGTGGAATCGAATGGAATCGAATGGACTGGAATGGAATAGAATGGAATCAACCCGAGTAGAACGGAGCGGAACGCAACGGAAGGGAACGGAACAGAACGGAACAGAACGGAATGGAATGGAGTGGAATGGAACGGAATTCAATGGAATGGAATGGAACGGAATGGAATTCAATGGAATGGAATGGAATGGAATGGAATGGAATGGAATGGAATGGAATGGAATTCCATGGAATGGAATGGAATGGAATGGAATGGAATGGAATGGAATTCAATGGAATGGAATGGAATGGAATGGAATGGAATGGAATGGAATTCCATGGAATGGAATGGAATGGAATGGAATGGAATGGAATTCAATGGAATGGAATGGAATGGAATGGAATGGAATGGAATGGAATCGAATGGAATCGAATGGAATCGAATGGAATCGAATGGAATGGAATGGAATAGAATGCAATCAACCCGAGTAGAATGGAATGGAATGGAATGGAATGGAATGGAATGGAATGGAATGGAATGGAATGGAGTGGAATGGAATGGAATGGAATGGAACGGAATTCTATGGAATGGAATGGAATGGAATGGAATGGAATTGAGTGCAATGCAATGCAATGGAATGCAATGGAATGGAAAGGAATGGAATGGAATGGAATGGAATCTACCCGAGTAGAACGGAATGGAATGGAATTGAATGGAATGTAACCGAGTAGAACGGAACGGAATGGAATGGAATGGAATGGAATGGAATGCAATGGAATGGAATGGAATGGAATGGAATGGAATGGAATGGAATGGAATGGACACCAGTAGAATGGAATGGAATGGAATGGAATGGAATGGAATGGAATGGAATGGAATGGAATCTACCCGAATAGAACGGAATGGAACTAAATGGAATGGAATGGAATGGACAGGAGCAGAACGGAATGGAATGCAATGGAATGGAATGGAATGTACTCGAGCAGAACGGAATGGAATGAAATGGAAATGGAAAGGGAATGGAAAGGAACGGGAATGGAAATGGAACGGGAACGGAAATGGAACGGGAATGGAAATGGAACGGGAACGGAAACGGAACGAAAACGGAAATGGAACGGGAACGGAAACGGAACGGGAACGGAAATGGAACGGGAATGGTAACGGAACAGGAATGGAAATGGAACGGGAATGGAAAAGGAACGGGAATGGAAATGGATCGGGAATGGAAATGGAACGGGAATGGTAATGGAACGGGAATGGAAATGGAAGGGGAATGGAAAAGAAACGGGAATGGAAATGGAACGGGAATGGAAATGGAATGGGAATGGAAATGGAATGGAATGGAATGGAATGGAATGGAATGGAATGTACCGGAGTGGAGTGGAGTGGAGTGGAGTAGAGTGCACTGGAAGGGAATGGAATGGAATGGAATGGAATGGAACGGAACGGAATGTACCCGAGAAGCACGGAATGGAATGGAATGGAATGGAATGGAATGGAATGGAATGGAATGGAATGTACCGGAGTGGAGTGGAGTGGAATGGAGTGGAGTGGAGTGGTGTGGAGTGGAATGGAATGGAATGGAATGGAATGGAATGGAATGGAATGCAATGGAATGCAATGGAATGGAAAGGAATGGAATGGAATGCAATGGAATGGAATGGAATGGAATGGAATGGAATGGAATGGACAACAGTAGAATGGAATGGAATGGAATGGAATGGAATGGAATGGAATGGAATGGAATTCAATGGAATGGAATGGAATGGAATGGAATTCAATGGAATGGAATGGAATGGAATGGAATTCAATGGAATGGAATGGAATGGAATGGAATTCTATGTAATGGAATGGAGTGGAATCGAATGGAATCGAATGGAATCGAATGGAATGGAATGGAATAGAATGGAATCAACCCGAGTAGAACGGAACGGAACGCAACGGAACGGAACGGAACGGAACGGGACGGAACGGAACGGAATGGAATGGAATGGAACGGAATTCCATGGAATGGATTGGAATGGAATGGAATTCAATGGAATGGAATGGAATTCAATGGAATGGAATGGAATGGATTGGAATGGAATGGAATAGAATGGAATCATCCCGAGTAGAACGGAACGGAACACAACGGAATGGAACGGAACGCAACGGAACGGAACGGAACGGAACGGAACGGAATGGAATGGAATGGAACGGAATTCAATGGAATGGAATGGAATGGAATGGAATTCTATGGAATGGAATGGAATGGAATGGAATGGAATTCCATGGAATGGAATGGAATGGAATGGAATGGAATGGAATGGAATTCAATGGAATGGAATGGAGTGGAATGGAATGGAATCGAATGGAATTGAATGGAATCGAATGGAATCAAATGGGATCGAATGGAATGGAATGGAATAGAATGGAATCAACCCGAGTAGAACGGAATGGAATGGAATGGAATGGAATGGGATGGAATGGAATGGAATGGAATGGAATGGAATGGAATGGAATTCAATGGAATGGAATGGAATGGAATGGAATGGAATGGAATGGAATGGAATTCAATGGAATGGAATGGATTGGAATCGAATGGAATGGAATGTACCAAAGTAGAACGGAATGGAATGGAATGGAATGGAATGGAATGGAATGGAATGGAATGGAATGTACACGAGTAGAACGGAATGGAATGGAATGGAATGGATTGGAATGGAATGGAATGGAATGGAATGGAATGTAACCGAGTAGAACGGAATGGAATGTAATTGAATGGAATGTAACCGAGTTGAACGGAACGGAATGCAATGGAATGGAATGGAATGGAATGGAATGGAATGGAATTGAGTGCAATGCAATGCAATGGAATGCAATGGAATGGAATGGAATGGAATGGAATAGACACCAGTAGAATGGAATGGAATGGAATGGAATGGAATGGAATGGAATGGAATGGAATGGAATGGAATCTACCCGAGTAGAACGGAATGGAACGGAATGGAATGGAATGGAATGGACAGGAGCAGAACGGAATGGAATGCAATGGAATGGAATGGAATGTACCCGAGCAGAATGGAATGGAATGAAATGGAAATGGAAAGGGAATGGAAATGGAACGGGAATGGAAATGGAAAGGGAACGGAAATGCAACGGGAATGGAAATGGAACGGGAACGGAAACGGAACGAGAACGGAAATGGAACGGGAACGGAAACGGAACGGGAACGGAAATGGAACGGGAATGGTAACGGAACGGGAATGGAAATGGAACGGGAATGGAAATGGAACGGGAATGGAAATGGATCGGGAATGGAAATGGAACGGGAAAGGTAATGGAACTGGAAAGGAAATGGAACGGGAATGGAAAAGAAACGGGAATGGAAATGGAACGGGAATGGAAATGGAATGGGAATGGAAATGGAATGGAATGGAATGGAATGGAATGGAATGGAATGGAATGGAATGTACCGGAGTGGAGTGGAGTGGAGTGGAGTGGAGTAGAGTGCACTGAAACGGAATGGAATGGAATGGAATGGAATGGAATGGAACGGAACGGAATGTACCCGAGAAGCACGGAATGGAATGGAATGGAATGGAATGGAATGGAATGGAATGTACCGGAGTGGAGTGGAGTGGAATGGAGTGGAGTGGAGTGGAGTGGAGTGGAATGGAATGGAATGGAATGGAATGGAATGGAATGCAATGGAATGCAATGGAATGGAAAGGAAAGGAATGGAATGGAATGGAATGGAATGGAATGGAATGGACACCAGTAGAATGGAATGGAATGGAATGGAATGGAATGGAATGGAATGGAATGGAATTCAATGGAATGGAATGGAATGGAATGGAATTCAATGGAATGGAATGGAATGGAATGGAATTCAATGGAATGGAATGGAATGGAATGGAATTCAATGGAATGGAATGGAATGGAATGGAATGGAATGGAGTGGAATCGAATGGAATCGAATGGAATCGAATGGAATGGAATGGAATAGAATGGAATCAACCCGAGTAGAACGGAACGGAACGCAACGGAACGGAACGGAACGGAACGGGACGGAACGGAACGGAATGGAATGGAATGGAACGGAATTCCATGGAATGGAATGGAATGGAATGGAATTCAATGGAATGGAATGGAATGGAATGGAATGGAATGGAATGGAATGGAATTCAATGGAATGGAATGGAATGGATTGGAATGGAATGGAATAGAATGGAATCAACACGAGTAGAACGGAACGGACCACAACGGAACGGTACGGAACGCAACGGAACGGAACGGAACGGAACGGAAAGGAATGGAATGGAATGGAACGGAATTCAATGGAATGGAATGGAATAGAATGGAATTCTATGGATTGGAATGGAATGGAATGGAATGGAATTCCATGGAATGGAATGGAATGGAATGGAATTCAATGGAATGGAATGGAATGGAATGGAATGGAATGGAATGGAATGGAATGGAATGGAATTGTATGGAATGGAATGGAGTGGAATCGAATGGAATCGAACGGAATCGAATGCAATCGAATGGGATCGAATGGACTGGAATGGAATAGAATGGAATCAACCCGAGTAGAACGGAGCGGAACGCAATGGAAGGGAACGGAACGGAACGGAACGGAATGGAATGGAGTGGAATGGAACGGAATTCAATGAAATGGAATGGAACGGAATGGAATTCTATGGAATGGAATGGAATGGAATGGAATGGAATGGAATGGAATGGAATGGAATGGAATGGAATTCAATGGAATGGAATGGAATGGAATGGAATGGAATTCAATGGAATGGAATGGAATGGAATGGAATGGAATGGAATGGAATGGAATGGATTGGAATGGAATGGAATTCAAATGGAATGGAATGGAATGGAATGGAATGGAATGGAATGGAATGGAATTCAAATGGAATGGAATGGAATGGAATGGAATGGAATGGAATGGAATGGAATGGAATGCAATGGAATGGAATGGAATGGAATGGAATGGAATTCAATGGAATGGAATGGAATGGAATCGAATGGAATCGAGTGGAATCGAATGGAATGGAATGGAATAGAATGCAATCAACCCGAGTAGAATGGAATGGAATGGAATGGAATGGAATGGAATGGAATGGAATGGAATAGAATGGAATGGAATGGAATGGAATGGAATTCAAATGGAATGGAATGGAATGGAATGGAATGGAATTCCATGGAATGGAATGGAATGGAATGGAATGGAATGGAATTCAATGGAATGGAATGGAATGGAATGGAATGGAATGGAATGGAATCGAATGGAATCGAATGGAATCGAATGGAATCGAATGGAATGGAATGGAATAGAATGCAATCAACCCGAGTAGAATGGAATGGAATGGAATGGAATGGAATGGAATGGAATGGAATGGAATGGAGTGGAATGGAATGGAATGGAATGGAACGGAATTCTATGGAATGGAATGGAATGGAATGGAATGGAATGGAATTGAGTGCAATGCAATGCAATGGAATGCAATGGAATGGAAAGGAATGGAATGGAATGGAATGGAATCTACCCGAGTAGAACGGAATGGAATGGAATTGAATGGAATGTAACCGAGTAGAACGGAACGGAATGGAATGGAATGGAATGGAATGGAATGCAATGGAATGGAATGGAATGGAATGGAATGGAATGGAATGGAATGGAATGGAATGGAATGGACACCAGTAGAATGGAATGGAATGGAATGGAATGGAATGGAATGGAATGGAATGGAATGGAATCTACCCGAATAGAACGGAATGGAACTAAATGGAATGGAATGGAATGGACAGGAGCAGAACGGAATGGAATGCAATGGAATGGAATGGAATGTACCCGAGCAGAACGGAATGGAATGAAATGGAAATGGAAAGGGAATGGAAATGGAACGGGAATGGAAATGGAACGGGAACGGAAATGGAACGGGAATGGAAATGGTACGGGAACGGAAACGGAACGAAAACGGAAATGGAACGGGAACGGAAACGGAACGGGAACGGAAATGGAACGGGAATGGTAACGGAACAGGAATGGAAATGGAACGGGAATGGAAAAGGAACGGGAATGGAAATGGATCGGGAATGGAAATGGAACGGGAATGGTAATGGAACGGGAATGGAAATGGAAGGGGAATGGAAAAGAAACGGGAATGGAAATGGAACGGGAATGGAAATGGAATGGGAATGGAAATGGAATGGAATGGAATGGAATGGAATGGAATGGAATGTACCGGAGTGGAGTGGAGTGGAGTGGAGTAGAGTGCACTGGAAGGGAATGGAATGGAATGGAATGGAATGGAACGGAACGGAATGTACCCGAGAAGCACGGAATGGAATGGAATGGAATGGAATGGAATGGAATGGAATGGAATGGAATGTACCGGAGTGGAGTGGAGTGGAATGGAGTGGAGTGGAGTGGTGTGGAGTGGAATGGAATGGAATGGAATGGAATGGAATGGAATGGAATGCAATGGAATGCAATGGAATGGAAAGGAATGGAATGGAATGCAATGGAATGGAATGGAATGGAATGGAATGGAATGGAATGGACAACAGTAGAATGGAATGGAATGGAATGGAATGGAATGGAATGGAATGGAATGGAATGGAATTCAATGGAATGGAATGGAATGGAATGGAATTCAATGGAATGGAATGGAATGGAATGGAATTCAATGGAATGGAATGGAATGGAATGGAATTCTATGGAATGGAATGGAATCGAATGGAATCGAATGGAATCGAATGGAATCGAATGGAATGGAATGGAATAGAATGGAATCAACCCGAGTAGAACGGAATGGAATGGAATGGAATGGAATGGAATCGAATCGAATCGAATGGAATCGAATGGAATGGAATGGAATAGAATGGAATCAACCCGAGTAGAATGGAATGGAATGGAATGGAAGGGAATGGAATGGAATGGAACGGAATGGAATTCAAATGGAATGGAATGGAATGGAATGGAATGGAATTGAATGGAATGGAATGGAATTTAATGGAATGGAATGGAATGGAACGGAATGGAATTCTATGGAATGGAATGGAATGGAATTCAATGGAATGGAATGGAATGGAATGGAATGGAATGGAATGGAATGGAATTGAACGGAATTCAATGGAATGGAATGGAACGGAATGGAATTCTATGGAATGGAATGGAATGGAATGGAATGGAATTCAATGGAATGGAATGGAATGGAATGGAATGGAATGGAATTCAATGGAATGGAATGGAATGGAATGGAATTCAATGGAATGGAATGGAATGGAATCGAATGGAATCGAATGGAATCGAATGGAATCGAATGGAAAGGAATGGAATAGAATGGAATCAACCCGAGTAGAACGGAACGGAACGCAACGGAGCGGAACGGGACGGAACGGAACGGAATGGAATGGAATGGAACGGAATTCCATGGAATGGAATGGAATGGAATGGAATTCAATGGAATGGAATGGAATGGAATGGAATGGAATGGAATGGAATTCAATGGAATGGAATGGAATGGAATGGAATGGAATGGAATGGAATGGAATGGAATGGAATGGAATGGAATGGAATGGATTGGAATGGAATGGAATAGAATGGAATCAACCCGAGTAGAACGGAACGGAACACAACGGAACGGAACGGAACGCAACGGAACGGAACGGAACGGAACGGAATGGAATGGAATGGAACGGAATTCAATGGAATGGAATGGAATGGAATGGAATTCTATGGATTGGAATGGAATGGAATGGAATGGAATTACATGGAATGGAATGGAATGGAATGGAATTCAATGGAATGGAATGGAATGGAATGGAATGGAATGGAATGGAATGGAATTCTATGGAATGGAATGGAGTGGAATCGAATGGAATCGAATGGAATCGAATGCAATCGAATGGGATCGAATGGACTGGAATGGAATAGAATGGAATCAACCCGAGTAGAACGGAGCGGAACGCAACGGAAGGGAACGGAACAGAACGGAACAGAACGGAATGGAATGGAGTGGAATGGAACGGAATTCAATGGAATGGAATGGAACGGAATGGAATTCAATGGAATGGAATGGAATGGAATGGAATGGAATGGAATGGAATGGAATTCCATGGAATGGAATGGAATGGAATGGAATGGAATGGAATGGAATTCAATGGAATGGAATGGAATGGAATGGAATGGAATGGAATGGAATTCCATGGAATGGAATGGAATGGAATGGAATGGAATGGAATTCAATGGAATGGAATTCCATGGAATGGAATGGAATGGAATGGAATCGAATGGAATCGAATGGAATCGAATGGAATCGAATGGAATGGAATGGAATAGAATGCAATCAACCCGAGTAGAATGGAATGGAATGGAATGGAATGGAATGGAATGGAATGGAATGGAATGGAGTGGAATGGAATGGAATGGAATGGAACGGAATTCTATGGAATGGAATGGAATGGAATGGAATGGAATTGAGTGCAATGCAATGCAATGGAATGCAATGGAATGGAAAGGAATGGAATGGAATGGAATGGAATCTACCCGAGTAGAACGGAATGGAATGGAATTGAATGGAATGTAACCGAGTAGAACGGAACGGAATGGAATGGAATGGAATGGAATGGAATGCAATGGAATGGAATGGAATGGAATGGAATGGAATGGAATGGAATGGAATGGAATGGAATGGACACCAGTAGAATGGAATGGAATGGAATGGAATGGAATGGAATGGAATGGAATGGAATGGAATGGAATCTACCCGAATAGAACGGAATGGAACTAAATGGAATGGAATGGAATGGACAGGAGCAGAACGGAATGGAATGCAATGGAATGGAATGGAATGTACCCGAGCAGAACGGAATGGAATGAAATGGAAATGGAAAGGGAATGGAAATGGAACGGGAATGGAAATGGAACGGGAACGGAAATGGAACGGGAATGGAAATGGAACGGGAACGGAAACGGAACGAAAACGGAAATGGAACGGGAACGGAAACGGAACGGGAACGGAAATGGAACGGGAATGGTAACGGAACAGGAATGGAAATGGAACGGGAATGGAAAAGGAACGGGAATGGAAATGGATCGGGAATGGAAATGGAACGGGAATGGTAATGGAACGGGAATGGAAATGGAAGGGGAATGGAAAAGAAACGGGAATGGAAATGGAACGGGAATGGAAATGGAATGGGAATGGAAATGGAATGGAATGGAATGGAATGGAATGGAATGGAATGTACCGGAGTGGAGTGGAGTGGAGTGGAGTAGAGTGCACTGGAAGGGAATGGAATGGAATGGAATGGAATGGAACGGAACGGAATGTACCCGAGAAGCACGGAATGGAATGGAATGGAATGGAATGGAATGGAATGGAATGTACCGGAGTGGAGTGGAGTGGAATGGAGTGGAGTGGAGTGGTGTGGAGTGGAATGGAATGGAATGGAATGGAATGGAATGGAATGGAATGCAATGGAATGCAATGGAATGGAAAGGAATGGAATGGAATGCAATGGAATGGAATGGAATGGAATGGAATGGAATGGAATGGACAACAGTAGAATGGAATGGAATGGAATGGAATGGAATGGAATGGAATGGAATTCAATGGAATGGAATGGAATGGAATGGAATTCAATGGAATGGAATGGAATGGAATGGAATTCAATGGAATGGAATGGAATGGAATGGAATTCTATGGAATGGAATGGAATCGAATGGAATCGAATGGAATCGAATGGAATCGAATGGAATGGAATGGAATAGAATGGAATCAACCCGAGTAGAACGGAATGGAATGGAATGGAATGGAATGGAATCGAATCGAATCGAATGGAATCGAATGGAATGGAATGGAATAGAATGGAATCAACCCGAGTAGAATGGAATGGAATGGAATGGAAGGGAATGGAATGGAATGGAACGGAATGGAATTCAAATGGAATGGAATGGAATGGAATGGAATGGAATTGAATGGAATGGAATGGAATATAATGGAATGGAATGGAATGGAACGGAATGGAATTCTATGGAATGGAATGGAATGGAATTCAATGGAATGGAATGGAATGGAATGGAATGGAATGGAATGGAATGGAACGGAATTCAATGGAATGGAATGGAACGGAATGGAATTCTATGGAATGGAATGGAATGGAATGGAATGGAATTCAATGGAATGGAATGGAATGGAATGGAATTCAATGGAATGGAATGGAATGGAATGGAATTCAATGGAATGGAATGGAATGGAATCGAATGGAATCGAATGGAATCGAATGGAATCGAATGGAAAGGAATGGAATAGAATGGAATCAACCCGAGTAGAACGGAACGGAACGCAACGGAGCGGAACGGGACGGAACGGAACGGAATGGAATGGAATGGAACGGAATTCCATGGAATGGAATGGAATGGAATGGAATTCAATGGAATGGAATGGAATGGAATGGAATGGAATGGAATGGAATGGAATGGAATTCAATGGAATGGAATGGAATGGAATGGAATGGAATGGAATGGAATGGAATGGAATGGAATGGAATGGAATGGATTGGAATGGAATGGAATAGAATGGAATCAACCCGAGTAGAACGGAACGGAACACAACGGAACGGAACGGAACGCAACGGAACGGAACGGAACGGAACGGAATGGAATGGAATGGAACGGAATTCAATGGAATGGAATGGAATGGAATGGAATTCTATGGATTGGAATGGAATGGAATGGAATGGAATTCCATGGAATGGAATGGAATGGAATGGAATTCAATGGAATGGAATGGAATGGAATGGAATGGAATGGAATGGAATGGAATTCTATGGAATGGAATGGAGTGGAATCGAATGGAATCGAATGGAATCGAATGCAATCGAATGGGATCGAATGGACTGGAATGGAATAGAATGGAATCAACCCGAGTAGAACGGAGCGGAACGCAACGGAAGGGAACGGAACAGAACGGAACAGAACGGAATGGAATGGAGTGGAATGGAACGGAATTCAATGGAATGGAATGGAACGGAATGGAATTCAATGGAATGGAATGGAATGGAATGGAATGGAATGGAATGGAATGGAATGGAATTCCATGGAATGGAATGGAATGGAATGGAATGGAATGGAATGGAATTCAATGGAATGGAATGGAATGGAATGGAATGGAATGGAATGGAATGGAATTCCATGGAATGGAATGGAATGGAATGGAATGGAATGGAATTCAATGGAATGGAATGGAATGGAATGGAATGGAATGGAATCGAATGGAATCGAATGGAATCGAATGGAATCGAATGGAATGGAATGGAATAGAATGCAATCAACCCGAGTAGAATGGAATGGAATGGAATGGAATGGAATGGAATGGAATGGAATGGAATGGAATGGAGTGGAATGGAATGGAATGGAATGGAACGGAATTCTATGGAATGGAATGGAATGGAATGGAATGGAATTGAGTGCAATGCAATGCAATGGAATGCAATGGAATGGAAAGGAATGGAATGGAATGGAATGGAATCTACCCGAGTAGAACGGAATGGAATGGAATTGAATGGAATGTAACCGAGTAGAACGGAACGGAATGGAATGGAATGGAATGGAATGGAATGCAATGGAATGGAATGGAATGGAATGGAATGGAATGGAATGGAATGGAATGGACACCAGTAGAATGGAATGGAATGGAATGGAATGGAATGGAATGGAATGGAATGGAATGGAATCTACCCGAATAGAACGGAATGGAACTAAATGGAATGGAATGGAATGGACAGGAGCAGAACGGAATGGAATGCAATGGAATGGAATGGAATGTACCCGAGCAGAACGGAATGGAATGAAATGGAAATGGAAAGGGAATGGAAATGGAACGGGAATGGAAATGGAACGGGAACGGAAATGGAACGGGAATGGAAATGGAACGGGAACGGAAACGGAACGAAAACGGAAATGGAACGGGAACGGAAACGGAACGGGAACGGAAATGGAACGGGAATGGTAACGGAACAGGAATGGAAATGGAACGGGAATGGAAAAGGAACGGGAATGGAAATGGATCGGGAATGGAAATGGAACGGGAATGGTAATGGAACGGGAATGGAAATGGAAGGGGAATGGAAAAGAAACGGGAATGGAAATGGAACGGGAATGGAAATGGAATGGGAATGGAAATGGAATGGAATGGAATGGAATGGAATGGAATGGAATGTACCGGAGTGGAGTGGAGTGGAGTGGAGTAGAGTGCACTGGAAGGGAATGGAATGGAATGGAATGGAATGGAACGGAACGGAATGTACCCGAGAAGCACGGAATGGAATGGAATGGAATGGAATGGAATGGAATGGAATGGAATGGAATGTACCGGAGTGGAGTGGAGTGGAATGGAGTGGAGTGGAGTGGTGTGGAGTGGAATGGAATGGAATGGAATGGAATGGAATGGAATGGAATGCAATGGAATGCAATGGAATGGAAAGGAATGGAATGGAATGCAATGGAATGGAATGGAATGGAATGGAATGGAATGGAATGGACAACAGTAGAATGGAATGGAATGGAATGGAATGGAATGGAATGGAATGGAATGGAATTCAATGGAATGGAATGGAATGGAATGGAATTCAATGGAATGGAATGGAATGGAATGGAATTCAATGGAATGGAATGGAATGGAATGGAATTCTATGTAATGGAATGGAGTGGAATCGAATGGAATCGAATGGAATCGAATGGAATGGAATGGAATAGAATGGAATCAACCCGAGTAGAACGGAACGGAACGCAACGGAACGGAACGGAACGGAACGGGACGGAACGGAACGGAATGGAATGGAATGGAACGGAATTCCATGGAATGGATTGGAATGGAATGGAATTCAATGGAATGGAATGGAATTCAATGGAATGGAATGGAATGGATTGGAATGGAATGGAATAGAATGGAATCATCCCGAGTAGAACGGAACGGAACACAACGGAATGGAACGGAACGCAACGGAACGGAACGGAACGGAACGGAACGGAATGGAATGGAATGGAACGGAATTCAATGGAATGGAATGGAATGGAATGGAATTCTATGGAATGGAATGGAATGGAATGGAATGGAATTCCATGGAATGGAATGGAATGGAATGGAATGGAATGGAATGGAATTCAATGGAATGGAATGGAGTGGAATGGAATGGAATCGAATGGAATTGAATGGAATCGAATGGAATCAAATGGGATCGAATGGAATGGAATGGAATAGAATGGAATCAACCCGAGTAGAACGGAATGGAATGGAATGGAATGGAATGGGATGGAATGGAATGGAATGGAATGGAATGGAATGGAATGGAATTCAATGGAATGGAATGGAATGGAATGGAATGGAATGGAATGGAATGGAATTCAATGGAATGGAATGGATTGGAATCGAATGGAATGGAATGTACCAAAGTAGAACGGAATGGAATGGAATGGAATGGAATGGAATGGAATGGAATGGAATGGAATGTACACGAGTAGAACGGAATGGAATGGAATGGAATGGATTGGAATGGAATGGAATGGAATGGAATGGAATGTAACCGAGTAGAACGGAATGGAATGTAATTGAATGGAATGTAACCGAGTTGAACGGAACGGAATGCAATGGAATGGAATGGAATGGAATGGAATGGAATGGAATTGAGTGCAATGCAATGCAATGGAATGCAATGGAATGGAATGGAATGGAATGGAATAGACACCAGTAGAATGGAATGGAATGGAATGGAATGGAATGGAATGGAATGGAATGGAATGGAATGGAATCTACCCGAGTAGAACGGAATGGAACGGAATGGAATGGAATGGAATGGACAGGAGCAGAACGGAATGGAATGCAATGGAATGGAATGGAATGTACCCGAGCAGAATGGAATGGAATTAAATGGAAATGGAAAGGGAATGGAAATGGAACGGGAATGGAAATGGAAAGGGAACGGAAATGCAACGGGAATGGAAATGGAACGGGAACGGAAACGGAACGAGAACGGAAATGGAACGGGAACGGAAACGGAACGGGAACGGAAATGGAACGGGAATGGTAACGGAACGGGAATGGAAATGGAACGGGAATGGAAATGGAACGGGAATGGAAATGGATCGGGAATGGAAATGGAACGGGAAAGGTAATGGAACTGGAAAGGAAATGGAACGGGAATGGAAAAGAAACGGGAATGGAAATGGAACGGGAATGGAAATGGAATGGGAATGGAAATGGAATGGAATGGAATGGAATGGAATGGAATGGAATGGAATGTACCGGAGTGGAGTGGAGTGGAGTGGAGTGGAGTAGAGTGCACTGAAACGGAATGGAATGGAATGGAATGGAATGGAATGGAACGGAACGGAATGTACCCGAGAAGCACGGAATGGAATGGAATGGAATGGAATGGAATGGAATGGAATGTACCGGAGTGGAGTGGAGTGGAATGGAGTGGAGTGGAGTGGAGTGGAGTGGAATGGAATGGAATGGAATGGAATGGAATGGAATGGAATGCAATGGAATGCAATGGGATGGAAAGGAAAGGAATGGAATGGAATGGAATGGAATGGAATGGAATGGACACCAGTAGAATGGAATGGAATGGAATGGAATGGAATGGAATGGAATGGAATGGAATTCAATGGAATGGAATGGAATGGAATGGAATTCAATGGAATGGAATGGAATGGAATGGAATTCAATGGAATGGAATGGAATGGAATGGAATTCAATGGAATGGAATGGAATGGAATGGAATGGAATGGAATGGAATGGAGTGGAATCGAATGGAATCGAATGGAATCGAATGGAATGGAATGGAATAGAATGGAATCAACCCGAGTAGAACGGAGCGGAACGCAACGGAAGGGAACGGAACAGAACGGAACAGAACGGAATGGAATGGAGTGGAATGGAACGGAATTCAATGGAATGGAATGGAACGGAATGGAATTCAATGGAATGGAATGGAATGGAATGGAATGGAATGGAATGGAATGGAATGGAATTCCATGGAATGGAATGGAATGGAATGGAATGGAATGGAATGGAATTCAATGGAATGGAATGGAATGGAATGGAATGGAATGGAATGGAATGGAATTCCATGGAATGGAATGGAATGGAATGGAATGGAATGGAATTCAATGGAATGGAATGGAATGGAATGGAATGGAATGGAATCGAATGGAATCGAATGGAATCGAATGGAATCGAATGGAATGGAATGGAATAGAATGCAATCAACCCGAGTAGAATGGAATGGAATGGAATGGAATGGAATGGAATGGAATGGAATGGAATGGAATGGAGTGGAATGGAATGGAATGGAATGGAACGGAATTCTATGGAATGGAATGGAATGGAATGGAATGGAATTGAGTGCAATGCAATGCAATGGAATGCAATGGAATGGAAAGGAATGGAATGGAATGGAATGGAATCTACCCGAGTAGAACGGAATGGAATGGAATTGAATGGAATGTAACCGAGTAGAACGGAACGGAATGGAATGGAATGGAATGGAATGGAATGCAATGGAATGGAATGGAATGGAATGGAATGGAATGGAATGGAATGGAATGGAATGGACACCAGTAGAATGGAATGGAATGGAATGGAATGGAATGGAATGGAATGGAATGGAATGGAATCTACCCGAATAGAACGGAATGGAACTAAATGGAATGGAATGGAATGGACAGGAGCAGAACGGAATGGAATGCAATGGAATGGAATGGAATGTACCCGAGCAGAACGGAATGGAATGAAATGGAAATGGAAAGGGAATGGAAATGGAACGGGAATGGAAATGGAACGGGAACGGAAATGGAACGGGAATGGAAATGGAACGGGAACGGAAACGGAACGAAAACGGAAATGGAACGGGAACGGAAACGGAACGGGAACGGAAATGGAACGGGAATGGAAATGGAACGGGAATGGAAAAGGAACGGGAATGGAAATGGATCGGGAATGGAAATGGAACGGGAATGGTAATGGAACGGGAATGGAAATGGAAGGGGAATGGAAAAGAAACGGGAATGGAAATGGAACGGGAATGGAAATGGAATGGGAATGGAAATGGAATGGAATGGAATGGAATGGAATGGAATGGAATGTACCGGAGTGGAGTGGAGTGGAGTGGAGTAGAGTGCACTGGAAGGGAATGGAATGGAATGGAATGGAATGGAACGGAACGGAATGTACCCGAGAAGCACGGAATGGAATGGAATGGAATGGAATGGAATGGAATGGAATGGAATGGAATGTACCGGAGTGGAGTGGAGTGGAATGGAGTGGAGTGGAGTGGTGTGGAGTGGAATGGAATGGAATGGAATGGAATGGAATGGAATGGAATGGAATGCAATGGAATGCAATGGAATGGAAAGGAATGGAATGGAATGCAATGGAATGGAATGGAATGGAATGGAATGGAATGGAATGGACAACAGTAGAATGGAATGGAATGGAATGGAATGGAATGGAATGGAATGGAATGGAATTCAATGGAATGGAATGGAATGGAATGGAATTCAATGGAATGGAATGGAATGGAATGGAATTCAATGGAATGGAATGGAATGGAATGGAATTCTATGTAATGGAATGGAGTGGAATCGAATGGAATCGAATGGAATCGAATGGAATGGAATGGAATAGAATGGAATCAACCCGAGTAGAACGGAACGGAACGCAACGGAACGGAACGGAACGGAACGGGACGGAACGGAACGGAATGGAATGGAATGGAACGGAATTCCATGGAATGGATTGGAATGGAATGGAATTCAATGGAATGGAATGGAATTCAATGGAATGGAATGGAATGGATTGGAATGGAATGGAATAGAATGGAATCATCCCGAGTAGAACGGAACGGAACACAACGGAATGGAACGGAACGCAACGGAACGGAACGGAACGGAACGGAACGGAATGGAATGGAATGGAACGGAATTCAATGGAATGGAATGGAATGGAATGGAATTCTATGGAATGGAATGGAATGGAATGGAATGGAATTCCATGGAATGGAATGGAATGGAATGGAATGGAATGGAATGGAATTCAATGGAATGGAATGGAGTGGAATGGAATGGAATCGAATGGAATTGAATGGAATCGAATGGAATCAAATGGGATCGAATGGAATGGAATGGAATAGAATGGAATCAACCCGAGTAGAACGGAATGGAATGGAATGGAATGGAATGGGATGGAATGGAATGGAATGGAATGGAATGGAATGGAATGGAATTCAATGGAATGGAATGGAATGGAATGGAATGGAATGGAATGGAATGGAATTCAATGGAATGGAATGGATTGGAATCGAATGGAATGGAATGTACCAAAGTAGAACGGAATGGAATGGAATGGAATGGAATGGAATGGAATGGAATGGAATGGAATGTACACGAGTAGAACGGAATGGAATGGAATGGAATGGATTGGAATGGAATGGAATGGAATGGAATGGAATGTAACCGAGTAGAACGGAATGGAATGTAATTGAATGGAATGTAACCGAGTTGAACGGAACGGAATGCAATGGAATGGAATGGAATGGAATGGAATGGAATGGAATTGAGTGCAATGCAATGCAATGGAATGCAATGGAATGGAATGGAATGGAATGGAATAGACACCAGTAGAATGGAATGGAATGGAATGGAATGGAATGGAATGGAATGGAATGGAATGGAATGGAATCTACCCGAGTAGAACGGAATGGAACGGAATGGAATGGAATGGAATGGACAGGAGCAGAACGGAATGGAATGCAATGGAATGGAATGGAATGTACCCGAGCAGAATGGAATGGAATTAAATGGAAATGGAAAGGGAATGGAAATGGAACGGGAATGGAAATGGAAAGGGAACGGAAATGCAACGGGAATGGAAATGGAACGGGAACGGAAACGGAACGAGAACGGAAATGGAACGGGAACGGAAACGGAACGGGAACGGAAATGGAACGGGAATGGTAACGGAACGGGAATGGAAATGGAACGGGAATGGAAATGGAACGGGAATGGAAATGGATCGGGAATGGAAATGGAACGGGAAAGGTAATGGAACTGGAAAGGAAATGGAACGGGAATGGAAAAGAAACGGGAATGGAAATGGAACGGGAATGGAAATGGAATGGGAATGGAAATGGAATGGAATGGAATGGAATGGAATGGAATGGAATGGAATGTACCGGAGTGGAGTGGAGTGGAGTGGAGTGGAGTAGAGTGCACTGAAACGGAATGGAATGGAATGGAATGGAATGGAATGGAACGGAACGGAATGTACCCGAGAAGCACGGAATGGAATGGAATGGAATGGAATGGAATGGAATGGAATGTACCGGAGTGGAGTGGAGTGGAATGGAGTGGAGTGGAGTGGAGTGGAGTGGAATGGAATGGAATGGAATGGAATGGAATGGAATGGAATGCAATGGAATGCAATGGGATGGAAAGGAAAGGAATGGAATGGAATGGAATGGAATGGAATGGAATGGACACCAGTAGAATGGAATGGAATGGAATGGAATGGAATGGAATGGAATGGAATGGAATTCAATGGAATGGAATGGAATGGAATGGAATTCAATGGAATGGAATGGAATGGAATGGAATTCAATGGAATGGAATGGAATGGAATGGAATTCAATGGAATGGAATGGAATGGAATGGAATGGAATGGAATGGAATGGAGTGGAATCGAATGGAATCGAATGGAATCGAATGGAATGGAATGGAATAG
This sequence comes from Gorilla gorilla gorilla, assembly GCF_029281585.2. Taxonomy (NCBI): domain Eukaryota; kingdom Metazoa; phylum Chordata; class Mammalia; order Primates; family Hominidae; genus Gorilla; species Gorilla gorilla. Next base: position 8,069,844 of record NC_073236.2, read on the forward strand.
AATGGAATCAACCCGAGTAGAACGGAACGGAACGCAACGGAACGGAACGGAACGGAACGGGACGGAACGGAACGGAATGGAATGGAATGGAACGGAATTCCATGGAATGGAATGGAATGGAATGGAATTCAATGGAATGGAATGGAATGGAATGGAATGGAATGGAATGGAATGGAATTCAATGGAATGGAATGGAATGGATTGGAATGGAATGGAATAGAATGGAATCAACACGAGTAGAACGGAACGGAACACAACGGAACGGAACGGAACGCAACGGAACGGAACGGAACGGAACGGAAAGGAATGGAATGGAATGGAACGGAATTCAATGGAATGGAATGGAATAGAATGGAATTCTATGGATTGGAATGGAATGGAATGGAATGGAATTCCATGGAATGGAATTCCATGGAATGGAATTCAATGGAATGGAATGGAATGGAATGGAATGGAATGGAATGGAATGGAATGGAATGGAATTGTATGGAATGGAATGGAGTGGAATCGAATGGAATCGAACGGAATCGAATGAAATCGAATGGGATCGAATGGACTGGAATGGAATAGAATGGAATCAACCCGAGTAGAACGGAGCGGAACGCAATGGAAGGGAACGGAACGGAACGGAACGGAATGGAATGGAGTGGAATGGAACGGAATTCAATGAAATGGAATGGAACGGAATGGAATTCTATGGAATGGAATGGAATGGAATGGAATGGAATGGAATGGAATGGAATGGAATGGAATGGAATTCAATGGAATGGAATGGAATGGAATGGAATGGAATTCAATGGAATGGAATGGAATGGAATGGAATGGAATGGAATGGAATGGAATGGATTGGAATGGAATGGAATTCAAATGGAATGGAATGGAATGGAATGGAATGGAATGGAATGGAATGGAATTCAAATGGAATGGAATGGAATGGAATGGAATGGAATGGAATGGAATGGAATGGAATGCAATGGAATGGAATGGAATGGAATGGAATGGAATTCAATGGAATGGAATGGAATGGAATCGAATGGAATCGAGTGGAATCGAATGGAATGGAATGGAATAGAATGCAATCAACCCGAGTAGAATGGAATGGAATGGAATGGAATGGAATGGAATGGAATGGAATGGAATAGAATGGAATGGAATGGAATGGAATGGAATTCAAATGGAATGGAATGGAATGGAATGGAATGGAATTCCATGGAATGGAATGGAATGGAATGGAATGGAATGGAATTCAATGGAATGGAATGGAATGGAATGGAATGGAATGGAATGGAATCGAATGGAATCGAATGGAATCGAATGGAATCGAATGGAGTGGAATGGAATAGAATGCAATCAACCCGAGTAGAATGGAATGGAATGGAATGGAATGGAATGGAATGGAATGGAATGGAATGGAGTGGAATGGAATGGAATGGAATGGAACGGAATTCTATGGAATGGAATGGAATGGAATGGAATGGAATGGAATTGAGTGCAATGCAATGCAATGGAATGCAATGGAATGGAAAGGAATGGAATGGAATGGAATGGAATCTACCCGAGTAGAACGGAATGGAATGGAATTGAATGGAATGTAACCGAGTAGAACGGAACGGAATGGAATGGAATGGAATGGAATGGAATGCAATGGAATGGAATGGAATGGAATGGAATGGAATGGAATGGAATGGAATGGACACCAGTAGAATGGAATGGAATGGAATGGAATGGAATGGAATGGAATGGAATGGAATGGAATCTACCCGAATAGAACGGAATGGAACTAAATGGAATGGAATGGAATGGACAGGAGCAGAACGGAATGGAATGCAATGGAATGGAATGGAATGTACCCGAGCAGAACGGAATGGAATGAAATGGAAATGGAAAGGGAATGGAAATGGAACGGGAATGGAAATGGAACGGGAACGGAAATGGAACGGGAATGGAAATGGTACGGGAACGGAAACGGAACGAAAACGGAAATGGAACGGGAACGGAAACGGAACGGGAACGGAAATGGAACGGGAATGGTAACGGAACAGGAATGGAAATGGAACGGGAATGGAAAAGGAACGGGAATGGAAATGGATCGGGAATGGAAATGGAACGGGAATGGTAATGGAACGGGAATGGAAATGGAAGGGGAATGGAAAAGAAACGGGAATGGAAATGGAACGGGAATGGAAATGGAATGGGAATGGAAATGGAATGGAATAGAATGGAATGGAATGGAATGGAATGTACCGGAGTGGAGTGGAGTGGAGTGGAGTAGAGTGCACTGGAAGGGAATGGAATGGAATGGAATGGAATGGAACGGAACGGAATGTACCCGAGAAGCACGGAATGGAATGGAATGGAATGGAATGGAATGGAATGGAATGTACCGGAGTGGAGTGGAGTGGAATGGAGTGGAGTGGAGTGGTGTGGAGTGGAATGGAATGGAATGGAATGGAATGGAATGGAATGGAATGCAATGGAATGCAATGGAATGGAAAGGAATGGAATGGAATGCAATGGAATGGAATGGAATGGAATGGAATGGAATGGAATGGACAACAGTAGAATGGAATGGAATGGAATGGAATGGAATGGAATGGAATGGAATGGAATGGAATTCAATGGAATGGAATGGAATGGAATGGAATTCAATGGAATGGAATGGAATGGAATGGAATTCAATGGAATGGAATGGAATGGAATGGAATTCTATGGAATGGAATGGAATCGAATGGAATCGAATGGAATCGAATGGAATCGAATGGAATGGAATGGAATAGAATGGAATCAACCCGAGTAGAACGGAATGGAATGGAATGGAATGGAATGGAATCGAATCGAATCGAATGGAATCGAATGGAATGGAATGGAATAGAATGGAATCAACCCGAGTAGAATGGAATGGAATGGAATGGAAGGGAATGGAATGGAATGGAACGGAATGGAATTCAAATGGAATGGAATGGAATGGAATGGAATGGAATTGAATGGAATGGAATGGAATTTAATGGAATGGAATGGAATGGAACGGAATGGAATTCTATGGAATGGAATGGAATGGAATTCAATGGAATGGAATGGAATGGAATGGAATGGAATGGAATGGAATGGAATTGAACGGAATTCAATGGAATGGAATGGAACGGAATGGAATTCTATGGAATGGAATGGAATGGAATGGAATGGAATTCAATGGAATGGAATGGAATGGAATGGAATGGAATGGAATTCAATGGAATGGAATGGAATGGAATGGAATTCAATGGAATGGAATGGAATGGAATCGAATGGAATCGAATGGAATCGAATGGAATCGAATGGAAAGGAATGGAATAGAATGGAATCAACCCGAGTAGAACGGAACGGAACGCAACGGAGCGGAACGGGACGGAACGGAACGGAATGGAATGGAATGGAACGGAATTCCATGGAATGGAATGGAATGGAATGGAATTCAATGGAATGGAATGGAATGGAATGGAATGGAATGGAATGGAATTCAATGGAATGGAATGGAATGGAATGGAATGGAATGGAATGGAATGGAATGGAATGGAATGGAATGGAATGGATTGGAATGGAATGGAATAGAATGGAATCAACCCGAGTAGAACGGAACGGAACACAACGGAACGGAACGGAACGCAACGGAACGGAACGGAACGGAACGGAATGGAATGGAATGGAACGGAATTCAATGGAATGGAATGGAATGGAATGGAATTCTATGGATTGGAATGGAATGGAATGGAATGGAATTCCATGGAATGGAATGGAATGGAATGGAATTCAATGGAATGGAATGGAATGGAATGGAATGGAATGGAATGGAATGGAATTCTATGGAATGGAATGGAGTGGAATCGAATGGAATCGAATGGAATCGAATGCAATCGAATGGGATCGAATGGACTGGAATGGAATAGAATGGAATCAACCCGAGTAGAACGGAGCGGAACGCAACGGAAGGGAACGGAACAGAACGGAACAGAACGGAATGGAATGGAGTGGAATGGAACGGAATTCAATGGAATGGAATGGAACGGAATGGAATTCAATGGAATGGAATGGAATGGAATGGAATGGAATGGAATGGAATGGAATTCCATGGAATGGAATGGAATGGAATGGAATGGAATGGAATGGAATTCAATGGAATGGAATGGAATGGAATGGAATGGAATGGAATGGAATTCCATGGAATGGAATGGAATGGAATGGAATGGAATGGAATTCAATGGAATGGAATGGAATGGAATGGAATGGAATGGAATGGAATCGAATGGAATCGAATGGAATCGAATGGAATCGAATGGAATGGAATGGAATAGAATGCAATCAACCCGAGTAGAATGGAATGGAATGGAATGGAATGGAATGGAATGGAATGGAATGGAATGGAATGGAGTGGAATGGAATGGAATGGAATGGAACGGAATTCTATGGAATGGAATGGAATGGAATGGAATGGAATTGAGTGCAATGCAATGCAATGGAATGCAATGGAATGGAAAGGAATGGAATGGAATGGAATGGAATCTACCCGAGTAGAACGGAATGGAATGGAATTGAATGGAATGTAACCGAGTAGAACGGAACGGAATGGAATGGAATGGAATGGAATGGAATGCAATGGAATGGAATGGAATGGAATGGAATGGAATGGAATGGAATGGAATGGAATGGAATGGACACCAGTAGAATGGAATGGAATGGAATGGAATGGAATGGAATGGAATGGAATGGAATGGAATGGAATCTACCCGAATAGAACGGAATGGAACTAAATGGAATGGAATGGAATGGACAGGAGCAGAACGGAATGGAATGCAATGGAATGGAATGGAATGTACCCGAGCAGAACGGAATGGAATGAAATGGAAATGGAAAGGGAATGGAAATGGAACGGGAATGGAAATGGAACGGGAACGGAAATGGAACGGGAATGGAAATGGAACGGGAACGGAAACGGAACGAAAACGGAAATGGAACGGGAACGGAAACGGAACGGGAACGGAAATGGAACGGGAATGGAAAAGAAACGGGAATGGAAATGGAACGGGAATGGAAAAGGAACGGGAATGGAAATGGATCGGGAATGGAAATGGAACGGGAATGGTAATGGAACTGGAATGGAAATGGAACGGGAATGGAAAAGAAACGGGAATGGAAATGGAACGGGAATGGAAATGGAATGGGAATGGTAACGGAACAGGAATGGAAATGGAACGGGAATGGAAAAGGAACGGGAATGGAAATGGATCGGGAATGGAAATGGAACGGGAATGGTAATGGAACGGGAATGGAAATGGAAGGGGAATGGAAAAGAAACGGGAATGGAAATGGAACGGGAATGGAAATGGAATGGGAATGGAAATGGAATGGAATGGAATGGAATGGAATGGAATGGAATGGAATGTACCGGAGTGGAGTGGAGTGGAGTGGAGTAGAGTGCACTGGAAGGGAATGGAATGGAATGGAATGGAATGGAACGGAACGGAATGTACCCGACAAGCACGGAATGGAATGGAATGGAATGGAATGGAATGGAATGGAATGGAATGGAATGGAATGGAATGTACCGGAGTGGAGTGGAGTGGAATGGAGTGGAGTGGAGTGGTGTGGAGTGGAATGGAATGGAATGGAATGGAATGGAATGGAATGGAATGCAATGGAATGCAATGGAATGGAAAGGAATGGAATGGAATGCAATGGAATGGAATGGAATGGAATGGAATGGAATGGAATGGACAACAGTAGAATGGAATGGAATGGAATGGAATGGAATGGAATGGAATGGAATGGAATGGAATTCAATGGAATGGAATGGAATGGAATGGAATTCAATGGAATGGAATGGAATGGAATGGAATTCAATGGAATGGAATGGAATGGAATGGAATTCTATGTAATGGAATGGAGTGGAATCGAATGGAATCGAATGGAATCGAATGGAATGGAATGGAATAGAATGGAATCAACCCGAGTAGAACGGAACGGAACGCAACGGAACGGAACGGAACGGAACTGGACGGAACGGAACGGAATGGAATGGAATGGAACGGAATTCCATGGAATGGATTGGAATGGAATGGAATTCAATGGAATGGAATGGAATTCAATGGAATGGAATGGAATGGATTGGAATGGAATGGAATAGAATGGAATCATCCCGAGTAGAACGGAACGGAACACAACGGAATGGAACGGAACGCAACGGAACGGAACGGAACGGAACGGAACGGAATGGAATGGAATGGAACGGAATTCAATGGAATGGAATGGAATGGAATGGAATTCTATGGAATGGAATGGAATGGAATGGAATGGAATTCCATGGAATGGAATGGAATGGAATGGAATGGAATGGAATGGAATTCAATGGAATGGAATGGAGTGGAATGGAATGGAATCGAATGGAATTGAATGGAATCGAATGGAATCAAATGGGATCGAATGGAATGGAATGGAATAGAATGGAATCAACCCGAGTAGAACGGAATGGAATGGAATGGAATGGAATGGGATGGAATGGAATGGAATGGAATGGAATGGAATGGAATGGAATGGAATTCAATGGAATGGAATGGAATGGAATGGAATGGAATGGAATGGAATGGAATTCAATGGAATGGAATGGATTGGAATCGAATGGAATGGAATGTACCAAAGTAGAACGGAATGGAATGGAATGGAATGGAATGGAATGGAATGGAATGGAATGGAATGGAATGGAATGTACACGAGTAGAACGGAATGGAATGGAATGGAATGGATTGGAATGGAATGGAATGGAATGGAATGGAATGTAACCGAGGAGAACGGAATGGAATGTAATTGAATGGAATGTAACCGAGTTGAACGGAACGGAATGCAATGGAATGGAATGGAATGGAATGGAATGGAATGGAATTGAGTGCAATGCAATGCAATGGAATGCAATGGAATGGAATGGAATGGAATGGAATAGACACCAGTAGAATGGAATGGAATGGAATGGAATGGAATGGAATGGAATGGAATGGAATGGAATGGAATCTACCCGAGTAGAACGGAATGGAACGGAATGGAATGGAATGGAATGGACAGGAGCAGAACGGAATGGAATGCAATGGAATGGAATGGAATGTACCCGAGCAGAATGGAATGGAATGAAATGGAAATGGAAAGGGAATGGAAATGGAACGGGAATGGAAATGGAAAGGGAACGGAAATGCAACGGGAATGGAAATGGAACGGGAACGGAAACGGAACGAGAACGGAAATGGAACGGGAACGGAAACGGAACGGGAACGGAAATGGAACGGGAATGGTAACGGAACGGGAATGGAAATGGAACGGGAATGGAAATGGAACGGGAATGGAAATGGATTGGGAATGGAAATGGAACGGGAAAGGTAATGGAACTGGAATGGAAATGGAACGGGAATGGAAAAGAAACGGGAATGGAAATGGAACGGGAATGGAAATGGAATGGGAATGGAAATGGAATGGAATGGAATGGAATGGAATGGAATGGAATGGAATGTACCGGAGTGGAGTGGAGTGGAGTGGAGTGGAGTAGAGTGCACTGAAACGGAATGGAATGGAATGGAATGGAATGGAATGGAACGGAACGGAATGTACCCGAGAAGCACGGAATGGAATGGAATGGAATGGAATGGAATGGAATGGAATGTACCGGAGTGGAGTGGAGTGGAATGGAGTGGAGTGGAGTGGAGTGGAGTGGAATGGAATGGAATGGAATGGAATGGAATGGAATGGAATGCAATGGAATGCAATGGAATGGAAAGGAAAGGAATGGAATGGAATGGAATGGAATGGAATGGAATGGACACCAGTAGAATGGAATGGAATGGAATGGAATGGAATGGAATGGAATGGAATGGAATTCAATGGAATGGAATGGAATGGAATGGAATTCAATGGAATGGAATGGAATGGAATGGAATTCAATGGAATGGAATGGAATGGAATGGAATTCAATGGAATGGAATGGAATGGAATGGAATGGAATGGAGTGGAATCGAATGGAATCGAATGGAATCGAATGGAATGGAATGGAATAGAATGGAATCAACCCGAGTAGAACGGAACGGAACGCAACGGAACGGAACGGAACGGAACGGGACGGAACGGAACGGAATGGAATGGAATGGAACGGAATTCCATGGAATGGAATGGAATGGAATGGAATTCAATGGAATGGAATGGAATGGAATGGAATGGAACGGAACGGAATGGAATGGAATGGAATGGAATGGATTGGAATGGAATGGAATAGAATGGAATCAACACGAGTAGAACGGAACGGAACACAACGGAACGGAACGGAACGCAACGGAACGGAACGGAACGGAACGGAAAGGAATTGAATGGAATGGAACGGAATTCAATGGAATGGAATGGAATAGAATGGAATTCTATGGATTGGAATGGAATGGAATGGAATGGAATTCCATGGAATGGAATGGAATGGAATGGAATTCAATGGAATGGAAAGGAATGGAATGGAATGGAATGGAATGGAATGGAATGGAATGGAATGGAATTGTATGGAATGGAATGGAGTGGAATCGAATGGAATCGAATGGAATCGAATGCAATCGAATGGGATCGAATGGACTGGAATGGAATAGAATGGAATCAACCCGAGTAGAACGGAGCGGAACGCAACGGAAGGGAACGGAACGGAACGGAACGGAATGGAATGGAGTGGAATGGAACGGAATTCAATGGAATGGAATGGAACGGAATGGAATTCTATGGAATGGAATGGAATGGAATGGAATGGAATGGAATGGAATGGAATGGAATTCAATGGAATGGAATGGAATGGAATGGAATGGAATTCAATGGAATGGAATGGAATGGAATGGAATGGAATGGAATGGAATGGAATGGATTGGAATGGAATGGAATTCAAATGGAATGGAATGGAATGGAATGGAATGGAATGGAATGGAATGGAATGGAATGGAATTCAAATGGAATGGAATGGAATGGAATGGAATGGAATGGAATGGAATGGAATGGAATGCAATGGAATGGAATGGAATGGAATGGAATGGAATTCAATGGAATGGAATGGAATGGAATCGAATGGAATCGAGTGGAATCGAATGGAATGGAATGGAATAGAATGCAATCAACCCGAGTAGAATGGAATGGAATGGAATGGAATGGAATGGAATGGAATGGAATGGAATAGAATGGAATGGAATGGAATGGAATGGAATTCAAATGGAATGGAATGGAATGGAATGGAATGGAATGGAATGGAATGGAACGGAATTCCATGGAATGGAATGGAATGGAATTCAATGGAATGGAATGGAATGGAATGGAATGGAATTCTATGGAATGGAATGGAATGGAATGGAATGGAATTCAATGGAATGGAATGGAATGGAATGGATTGGAATGGAATTCAATGGAATGGAATGGAATGGAGTGGAACGGAATGGAATTCAATGGAATGGAATGGAATGGAATCGAATGGAATCGAATGGAATCAATTGGTATCGAATGGAATGGAATGGAATGGAATGGAATAGAATGGAATCATCCCGAGTAGAACAGAACGGCACGCAACGGAACGGAATGGAATGGAACGGGACGGAACGGAACGGAATGGAATGGAATGGAACGGAATTCAATGGAATGGAATGGAATGGAATGGAATTCTATGGAATGGAATGGAGTGGAATCGAATGGAATCGAATGGAATCGAATGGAATCGAATGGGATCGAACGGACTGGAATGGAATAGAATGGAATCAACCCGAGTAGAACGGAGCGGAACGCAACGGAAGGGAACGGAACGCAACGGAACGGAACGGAATGGAATGGAGTGGAATGGAACGGAATTCAATGGAATGGAATGGAACGGAATGGAATTCAATGGAATGGAATGGAATGGAATGGAATGGAATGGAATGGAATGGAATGGAATGGAATTCAATGGAATGGAATTGAATGGAATGGAATGGAATTCAATGGAATGGAATGGAATGGAATGGAATGGAATGGAATCGAATGGAATCGAATGGAATCGAATGGAATCGAATGGAATGGAATGGAATAGAATGCAATCAACCCGAGTAGAATGGAATGGAATGGAATGGAATGGAATGGAATGGAATGGAATGGAATGGAACGGAATTCTATAAAATGGAATGGAATGGAATGGAATGGAATTGAGTGCAATGCAATGCAATGGAATGCAATGGAATGGAAAGGAATGGAATGGAATGGAATGGAATCTACCCGAGTAGAACGGAATGGAATGGAATGGAATGGAATGTAACCGAGTAGAACGGAACGGAATGGAATGGAATGGAATGGAATGGAATGCAATGGAATGGAATGGAATGGAATGGAATGGAATGGAATGGACACCAGTAGAATGGAATGGAATGGAATGGAATGGAATGGAATGGAATCTACCCGAGTAGAACGGAATGGAACGGAATGGAATGGAATGGAATGGACAGGAGCAGAACGGAATGGAATGCAATGGAATGGAATGGAATGTACCCGAGCAGAACGGAATGGAATGAAATGGAAATGGAAAGGGAATGGAAATGGAACGGGAATGGAAATGGAACGGGAACGGAAATGGAACGGGAATGGAAATGGAACGGGAACGGAAACGGAACGAGAACGGAAATGGAACGGGAATGGAAACAGAACGGGAACGGAAATGGAACGGGAATGGTAACGGAACAGGAATGGAAATGGAACGGGAATGGAAAAGGAACGGGAATGGAAATGGATCGGGAATGGAAATGGAACGGGAATGGTAATGGAACGGGAATGGAAATGGAACGGGAATGGAAAAGAAACGGGAATGGAAATGGAACGGGAATGGAAATGGAATGGGAATGGAAATGGAATGGAATGGAATGGAATGGAATGGAATGGAATGTACCGGAGTGGAGTGGAGTGGAGTGGAGTAGAGTGCACTGGAACGGAATGGAATGGAATGGAATGGAATGGAACGGAACGGAATGTACCCGAGAAGCACGGAATGGAATGGAATGGAATGGAATGGAATGGAATGGAATGGAATGGAATGGAATGTACCGGAGTGGAGTGGAGTGGAATGGAGTGGAGTGGAGTGGTGTGGAGTGGAATGGAATGGAATAGAATGGAATGGAATGGAATGGAATGGAATGCAATGGAATGCAATGGAATGGAAAGGAATGGAATGGAATGGAATGGAATGGAATGGAATGGAATGGAATGGAATGGAATGGAATGGACAACAGTAGAATGGAATGGAATGGAATGGAATGGAATGGAACGGAATGGAATTCAAATGGAATGGAATGGAATGGAATGGAATGGAATTGAATGGAATGGAATGGAATTTAATGGAATGGAATGGAATGGAACGGAATGGAATTCTATGGAATGGAATGGAATGGAATTCAATGGAATGGAATGGAATGGAATGGAATGGAATGGAATGGAATGGAACGGAACGGAATTCAATGGAATGGAATGGAACGGAATGGAATTCTATGGAATGGAATGGAATGGAATGGAATGGAATTCAATGGAATGGAATGGAATGGAATGGAATGGAATGGAATTCAATGGAATGGAATGGAATGGAATGGAATTCAATGGAATGGAATGGAATGGAATCGAATGGAATCGAATGGAATCGAATGGAATCGAATGGAAAGGAATGGAATAGAATGGAATCAACCCGAGTAGAACGGAACGGAACGCAACGGAGCGGAACGGGACGGAACGGAACGGAATGGAATGGAATGGAACGGAATTCCATGGAATGGAATGGAATGGAATGGAATTCAATGGAATGGAATGGAATGGAATGGAATGGAATGGAATGGAATGGAATGGAATGGAATGGAATGGAATGGATTGGAATGGAATGGAATAGAATGGAATCAACCCGAGTAGAACGGAACGGAACACAACGGAACGGAACGGAACGCAACGGAACGGAACGGAACGGAACGGAATGGAATGGAATGGAACGGAATTCAATGGAATGGAATGGAATGGAATGGAATTCTATGGATTGGAATGGAATGGAATGGAATGGAATTCCATGGAATGGAATGGAATGGAATGGAATTCAATGGAATGGAATGGAATGGAATGGAATGGAATGGAATGGAATGGAATTCTATGGAATGGAATGGAGTGGAATCGAATGGAATCGAATGGAATCGAATGCAATCGAATGGGATCGAATGGACTGGAATGGAATAGAATGGAATCAACCCGAGTAGAACGGAGCGGAACGCAACGGAAGGGAACGGAACAGAACGGAACAGAACGGAATGGAATGGAGTGGAATGGAACGGAATTCAATGGAATGGAATGGAACGGAATGGAATTCAATGGAATGGAATGGAATGGAATGGAATGGAATGGAATGGAATGGAATTCCATGGAATGGAATGGAATGGAATGGAATGGAATGGAATGGAATTCAATGGAATGGAATGGAATGGAATGGAATGGAATTGAGTGCAATGCAATGCAATGGAATGCAATGGAATGGAAAGGAATGGAATGGAATGGAATGAAATCTACCCGAGTAGAACGGAATGGAATGGAATTGAATGGAATGTAACCGAGTAGAACGGAACGGAATGGAATGGAATGGAATGGAATGGAATGCAATGGAATGGAATGGAATGGAATGGAATGGAATGGAATGGAATGGAATGGACACCAGTAGAATGGAATGGAATGGAATGGAATGGAATGGAATGGAATGGAATGGAATGGAATCTACCCGAATAGAACGGAATGGAACTAAATGGAATGGAATGGAATGGACAGGAGCAGAACGGAATGGAATGCAATGGAATGGAATGGAATGGAATGTACCCGAGCAGAACGGAATGGAATGAAATGGAAATGGAAAGGGAATGGAAATGGAACGGGAATGGAAATGGAACGGGAACGGAAATGGAACGGGAATGGAAATGGAACGGGAACGGAAACGGAACGAAAACGGAAATGGAACGGGAACGGAAACGGAACGGGAACGGAAATGGAACGGGAATGGTAACGGAACAGGAATGGAAATGGAACGGGAATGGAAAAGGAACGGGAATGGAAATGGATCGGGAATGGAAATGGAACGGGAATGGTAATGGAACGGGAATGGAAATGGAAGGGGAATGGAAAAGAAACGGGAATGGAAATGGAACGGGAATGGAAATGGAATGGGAATGGAAATGGAATGGAATGGAATGGAATGGAATGGAATGGAATGTACCGGAGTGGAGTGGAGTGGAGTGGAGTAGAGTGCACTGGAAGGGAATGGAATGGAATGGAATGGAATGGAACGGAACGGAATGTACCCGAGAAGCACGGAATGGAATGGAATGGAATGGAATGGAATGGAATGGAATGTACCGGAGTGGAGTGGAGTGGAATGGAGTGGAGTGGAGTGGTGTGGAGTGGAATGGAATGGAATGGAATGGAATGGAATGGAATGGAATGCAATGGAATGCAATGGAATGGAAAGGAATGGAATGGAATGCAATGGAATGGAATGGAATGGAATGGAATGGAATGGAATGGACAACAGTAGAATGGAATGGAATGGAATGGAATGGAATGGAATGGAATGGAATGGAATTCAATGGAATGGAATGGAATGGAATGGAATTCAATGGAATGGAATGGAATGGAATGGAATTCAATGGAATGGAATGGAATGGAATGGAATTCTATGGAATGGAATGGAATCGAATGGAATCGAATGGAATCGAATGGAATCGAATGGAATGGAATGGAATAGAATGGAATCAACCCGAGTAGAACGGAATGGAATGGAATGGAATGGAATGGAATCGAATCGAATCGAATGGAATCGAATGGAATGGAATGGAATAGAATGGAATCAACCCGAGTAGAATGGAATGGAATGGAATGGAAGGGAATGGAATGGAATGGAACGGAATGGAATTCAAATGGAATGGAATGGAATGGAATGGAATGGAATTGAATGGAATGGAATGGAATTTAATGGAATGGAATGGAATGGAACGGAATGGAATTCTATGGAATGGAATGGAATGGAATTCAATGGAATGGAATGGAATGGAATGGAATGGAATGGAATGGAATGGAACGGAATTCAATGGAATGGAATGGAACGGAATGGAATTCTATGGAATGGAATGGAATGGAATGGAATGGAATTCAATGGAATGGAATGGAATGGAATGGAATTCAATGGAATGGAATGGAATGGAATGGAATTCAATGGAATGGAATGGAATGGAATCGAATGGAATCGAATGGAATCGAATGGAATCGAATGGAAAGGAATGGAATAGAATGGAATCAACCCGAGTAGAACGGAACGGAACGCAACGGAGCGGAACGGGACGGAACGGAACGGAATGGAATGGAATGGAACGGAATTCCATGGAATGGAATGGAATGGAATGGAATTCAATGGAATGGAATGGAATGGAATGGAATGGAATGGAATGGAATGGAATTCAATGGAATGGAATGGAATGGAATGGAATGGAATGGAATGGAATGGAATGGAATGGAATGGAATGGAATGGAATGGAATGGATTGGAATGGAATGGAATAGAATGGAATCAACCCGAGTAGAACGGAACGGAACACAACGGAACGGAACGGAACGCAACGGAACGGAACGGAACGGAACGGAATGGAATGGAATGGAACGGAATTCAATGGAATGGAATGGAATGGAATGGAATTCTATGGATTGGAATGGAATGGAATGGAATGGAATTCCATGGAATGGAATGGAATGGAATGGAATTCAATGGAATGGAATGGAATGGAATGGAATGGAATGGAATGGAATGGAATTCTATGGAATGGAATGGAGTGGAATCGAATGGAATCGAATGGAATCGAATGCAATCGAATGGGATCGAATGGACTGGAATGGAATAGAATGGAATCAACCCGAGTAGAACGGAGCGGAACGCAACGCAAGGGAACGGAACAGAACGGAACAGAACGGAATGGAATGGAGTGGAATGGAACGGAATTCAATGGAATGGAATGGAACGGAATGGAATTCAATGGAATGGAATGGAATGGAATGGAATGGAATGGAATGGAATGGAATTCCATGGAATGGAATGGAATGGAATGGAATGGAATGGAATGGAATGGAATTCAATGGAATGGAATGGAATGGAATGGAATGGAATGGAATGGAATGGAATTCCATGGAATGGAATGGAATGGAATGGAATGGAATGGAATTCAATGGAATGGAATGGAATGGAATGGAATGGAATGGAATCGAATGGAATCGAATGGAATCGAATGGAATCGAATGGAATGGAATGGAATAGAATGCAATCAACCCGAGTAGAATGGAATGGAATGGAATGGAATGGAATGGAATGGAATGGAATGGAATGGAATGGAGTGGAATGGAATGGAATGGAATGGAACGGAATTCTATGGAATGGAATGGAATGGAATGGAATGGAATTGAGTGCAATGCAATGCAATGGAATGCAATGGAATGGAAAGGAATGGAATGGAATGGAATGGAATCTACCCGAGTAGAACGGAATGGAATGGAATTGAATGGAATGTAACCGAGTAGAACGGAACGGAATGGAATGGAATGGAATGGAATGGAATGCAATGGAATGGAATGGAATGGAATGGAATGGAATGGAATGGAATGGAATGGAATGGACACCAGTAGAATGGAATGGAATGGAATGGAATGGAATGGAATGGAATGGAATGGAATGGAATCTACCCGAATAGAACGGAATGGAACTAAATGGAATGGAATGGAATGGACAGGAGCAGAACGGAATGGAATGCAATGGAATGGAATGGAATGTACCCGAGCAGAACGGAATGGAATGAAATGGAAATGGAAAGGGAATGGAAATGGAACGGGAATGGAAATGGAACGGGAACGGAAATGGAACGGGAATGGAAATGGAACGGGAACGGAAACGGAACGAAAACGGAAATGGAACGGGAACGGAAACGGAACGGGAACGGAAATGGAACGGGAATGGTAACGGAACAGGAATGGAAATGGAACGGGAATGGAAAAGGAACGGGAATGGAAATGGATCGGGAATGGAAATGGAACGGGAATGGTAATGGAACGGGAATGGAAATGGAAGGGGAATGGAAAAGAAACGGGAATGGAAATGGAACGGGAATGGAAATGGAATGGGAATGGAAATGGAATGGAATGGAATGGAATGGAATGGAATGGAATGTACCGGAGTGGAGTGGAGTGGAGTGGAGTAGAGTGCACTGGAAGGGAATGGAATGGAATGGAATGGAATGGAACGGAACGGAATGTACCCGAGAAGCACGGAATGGAATGGAATGGAATGGAATGGAATGGAATGGAATGGAATGGAATGTACCGGAGTGGAGTGGAGTGGAATGGAGTGGAGTGGAGTGGTGTGGAGTGGAATGGAATGGAATGGAATGGAATGGAATGGAATGGAATGCAATGGAATGCAATGGAATGGAAAGGAATGGAATGGAATGCAATGGAATGGAATGGAATGGAATGGAATGGAATGGAATGGACAACAGTAGAATGGAATGGAATGGAATGGAATGGAATGGAATGGAATGGAATGGAATGGAATTCAATGGAATGGAATGGAATGGAATGGAATTCAATGGAATGGAATGGAATGGAATGGAATTCAATGGAATGGAATGGAATGGAATGGAATTCTATGTAATGGAATGGAGTGGAATCGAATGGAATCGAATGGAATCGAATGGAATGGAATGGAATAGAATGGAATCAACCCGAGTAGAACGGAACGGAACGCAACGGAACGGAACGGAACGGAACGGGACGGAACGGAACGGAATGGAATGGAATGGAACGGAATTCCATGGAATGGATTGGAATGGAATGGAATTCAATGGAATGGAATGGAATTCAATGGAATGGAATGGAATGGATTGGAATGGAATGGAATAGAATGGAATCATCCCGAGTAGAACGGAACGGAACACAACGGAATGGAACGGAACGCAACGGAACGGAACGGAACGGAACGGAACGGAATGGAATGGAATGGAACGGAATTCAATGGAATGGAATGGAATGGAATGGAATTCTATGGAATGGAATGGAATGGAATGGAATGGAATTCCATGGAATGGAATGGAATGGAATGGAATGGAGTGGAATGGAATGGAATCGAATGGAATTGAATGGAATCGAATGGAATCAAATGGGATCGAATGGAATGGAATGGAATAGAATGGAATCAACCCGAGTAGAACGGAATGGAATGGAATGGAATGGAATGGGATGGAATGGAATGGAATGGAATGGAATGGAATGGAATGGAATGGAATTCAATGGAATGGAATGGATTGGAATCGAATGGAATGGAATGTACCAAAGTAGAACGGAATGGAATGGAATGGAATGGAATGGAATGGAATGGAATGGAATGGAATGGAATGTACACGAGTAGAACGGAATGGAATGGAATGGAATGGATTGGAATGGAATGGAATGGAATGGAATGGAATGTAACCGAGTAGAACGGAATGGAATGTAATTGAATGGAATGTAACCGAGTTGAACGGAACGGAATGCAATGGAATGGAATGGAATGGAATGGAATGGAATGGAATTGAGTGCAATGCAATGCAATGGAATGCAATGGAATGGAATGGAATGGAATGGAATAGACACCAGTAGAATGGAATGGAATGGAATGGAATGGAATGGAATGGAATGGAATGGAATGGAATCTACCCGAGTAGAACGGAATGGAACGGAATGGAATGGAATGGAATGGACAGGAGCAGAACGGAATGGAATGCAATGGAATGGAATGGAATGTACCCGAGCAGAATGGAATGGAATTAAATGGAAATGGAAAGGGAATGGAAATGGAACGGGAATGGAAATGGAAAGGGAACGGAAATGCAACGGGAATGGAAATGGAACGGGAACGGAAACGGAACGAGAACGGAAATGGAACGGGAACGGAAACGGAACGGGAACGGAAATGGAACGGGAATGGTAACGGAACGGGAATGGAAATGGAACGGGAATGGAAATGGAACGGGAATGGAAATGGATCGGGAATGGAAATGGAACGGGAAAGGTAATGGAACTGGAAAGGAAATGGAACGGGAATGGAAAAGAAACGGGAATGGAAATGGAACGGGAATGGAAATGGAATGGGAATGGAAATGGAATGGAATGGAATGGAATGGAATGGAATGGAATGGAATGTACCGGAGTGGAGTGGAGTGGAGTGGAGTGGAGTAGAGTGCACTGAAACGGAATGGAATGGAATGGAATGGAATGGAATGGAACGGAACGGAATGTACCCGAGAAGCACGGAATGGAATGGAATGGAATGGAATGGAATGGAATGGAATGTACCGGAGTGGAGTGGAGTGGAATGGAGTGGAGTGGAGTGGAGTGGAGTGGAATGGAATGGAATGGAATGGAATGGAATGGAATGGAATGCAATGGAATGCAATGGGATGGAAAGGAAAGGAATGGAATGGAATGGAATGGAATGGAATGGAATGGAATGGACACCAGTAGAATGGAATGGAATGGAATGGAATGGAATGGAATGGAATGGAATGGAATTCAATGGAATGGAATGGAATGGAATGGAATTCAATGGAATGGAATGGAATGGAATGGAATTCAATGGAATGGAATGGAATGGAATGGAATTCAATGGAATGGAATGGAATGGAATGGAATGGAATGGAATGGAATGGAGTGGAATCGAATGGAATCGAATGGAATCGAATGGAATGGAATGGAATAGAATGGAATCAACCCGAGTAGAACGGAACGGAACGCAACGGAACGGAACGGAACGGAACGGGACGGAACGGAACGGAATGGAATGGAATGGAACGGAATTCCATGGAATGGAATGGAATGGAATGGAATTCAATGGAATGGAATGGAATGGAATGGAATGGAATGGAATGGAATGGAATTCAATGGAATGGAATGGAATGGATTGGAATGGAATGGAATAGAATGGAATCAACACGAGTAGAACGGAACGGAACACAACGGAACGGAACGGAACGCAACGGAACGGAACGGAACGGAACGGAAAGGAATGGAATGGAATGGAACGGAATTCAATGGAATGGAATGGAATAGAATGGAATTCTATGGATTGGAATGGAATGGAATGGAATGGAATTCCATGGAATGGAATTCCATGGAATGGAATTCAATGGAATGGAATGGAATGGAATGGAATGGAATGGAATGGAATGGAATTGTATGGAATGGAATGGAGTGGAATCGAATGGAATCGAACGGAATCGAATGCAATCGAATGGGATCGAATGGACTGGAATGGAATAGAATGGAATCAACCCGAGTAGAACGGAGCGGAACGCAATGGAAGGGAACGGAACGGAACAGAACGGAATGGAATGGAGTGGAATGGAACGGAATTCAATGAAATGGAATGGAACGGAATGGAATTCTATGGAATGGAATGGAATGGAATGGAATGGAATGGAATGGAATGGAATGGAATGGAATTCAATGGAATGGAATGGAATGGAATGGAATGGAATGGAATTCAATGGAATGGAATGGAATGGAATGGAATGGAATGGAATGGAATGGAATGGAATGGATTGGAATGGAATGGAATTCAAATGGAATGGAATGGAATGGAATGGAATGGAATGGAATGGAATGGAATTCAAATGGAATGGAATGGAATGGAATGGAATGGAATGGAATGGAATGGAATGGAATGCAATGGAATGGAATTCAATGGAATGGAATGGAATGGAATGGAATGGAATGGAATTCAATGGAATGGAATGGAATGGAATGGAATGGAATGGAATGGAATGGAATGGAATGGATTGGAATGGAATGGAATTCAAATGGAATGGAATGGAATGGAATGGAATGGAATGGAATGGAATGGAATTCAAATGGAATGGAATGGAATGGAATGGAATGGAATGGAATGGAATGGAATGGAATGCAATGGAATGGAATGGAATGGAATGGAATGGAATTCAATGGAATGGAATGGAATGGAATCGAATGGAATCGAGTGGAATCGAATGGAATGGAATGGAATAGAATGCAATCAACCCGAGTAGAATGGAATGGAATGGAATGGAATGGAATGGAATGGAATGGAATGGAATAGAATGGAATGGAATGGAATGGAATGGAATTCAAATGGAATGGAATGGAATGGAATGGAATGGAATTCCATGGAATGGAATGGAATGGAATGGAATGGAATGGAATTCAATGGAATGGAATGGAATGGAATGGAATGGAATGGAATGGAATCGAATGGAATCGAATGGAATCGAATGGAATGGAATGGAATAGAATGGAATCAACCCGAGTAGAATGGAATGGAATGGAATGGAAGGGAATGGAATGGAATGGAACGGAATGGAATTCAAATGGAATGGAATGGAATGGAATGGAATGGAATTGAATGGAATGGAATGGAATTTAATGGAATGGAATGGAATGGAACGGAATGGAATTCTATGGAATGGAATGGAATGGAATTCAATGGAATGGAATGGAATGGAATGGAATGGAATGGAATGGAATTGAACGGAATTCAATGGAATGGAATGGAACGGAATGGAATTCTATGGAATGGAATGGAATGGAATGGAATGGAATTCAATGGAATGGAATGGAATGGAATGGAATGGAATGGAATTCAATGGAATGGAATGGAATGGAATGGAATTCAATGGAATGGAATGGAATGGAATCGAATGGAATCGAATGGAATCGAATGGAATCGAATGGAAAGGAATGGAATAGAATGGAATCAACCCGAGTAGAACGGAACGGAACGCAACGGAGCGGAACGGGACGGAACGGAACGGAATGGAATGGAATGGAACGGAATTCCATGGAATGGAATGGAATGGAATGGAATTCAATGGAATGGAATGGAATGGAATGGAATGGAATGGAATGGAATTCAATGGAATGGAATGGAATGGAATGGAATGGAATGGAATGGAATGGAATGGAATGGAATGGAATGGAATGGATTGGAATGGAATGGAATAGAATGGAATCAACCCGAGTAGAACGGAACGGAACACAACGGAACGGAACGGAACGCAACGGAACGGAACGGAACGGAACGGAATGGAATGGAATGGAACGGAATTCAATGGAATGGAATGGAATGGAATGGAATTCTATGGATTGGAATGGAATGGAATGGAATGGAATTCCATGGAATGGAATGGAATGGAATGGAATTCAATGGAATGGAATGGAATGGAATGGAATGGAATGGAATGGAATGGAATTCAATGGAATGGAATGGAATGGATTGGAATGGAATGGAATAGAATGGAATCAACACGAGTAGAACGGAACGGAACACAACGGAACGGAACGGAACGCAACGGAACGGAACGGAACGGAACGGAAAGGAATGGAATGGAATGGAACGGAATTCAATGGAATGGAATGGAATAGAATGGAATTCTATGGATTGGAATGGAATGGAATGGAATGGAATTCCATGGAATGGAATTCCATGGAATGGAATTCAATGGAATGGAATGGAATGGAATGGAATGGAATGGAATGGAATGGAATTGTATGGAATGGAATGGAGTGGAATCGAATGGAATCGAACGGAATCGAATGCAATCGAATGGGATCGAATGGACTGGAATGGAATAGAATGGAATCAACCCGAGTAGAACGGAGCGGAACGCAATGGAAGGGAACGGAACGGAACAGAACGGAATGGAATGGAGTGGAATGGAACGGAATTCAATGAAATGGAATGGAACGGAATGGAATTCTATGGAATGGAATGGAATGGAATGGAATGGAATGGAATGGAATGGAATGGAATGGAATTCAATGGAATGGAATGGAATGGAATGGAATGGAATGGAATTCAATGGAATGGAATGGAATGGAATGGAATGGAATGGAATGGAATGGAATGGAATGGATTGGAATGGAATGGAATTCAAATGGAATGGAATGGAATGGAATGGAATGGAATGGAATGGAATGGAATTCAAATGGAATGGAATGGAATGGAATGGAATGGAATGGAATGGAATGGAATGGAATGCAATGGAATGGAATTCAATGGAATGGAATGGAATGGAATGGAATGGAATGGAATTCAATGGAATGGAATGGAATGGAATGGAATGGAATGGAATGGAATGGAATGGAATGGATTGGAATGGAATGGAATTCAAATGGAATGGAATGGAATGGAATGGAATGGAATGGAATGGAATGGAATTCAAATGGAATGGAATGGAATGGAATGGAATGGAATGGAATGGAATGGAATGGAATGCAATGGAATGGAATGGAATGGAATGGAATGGAATTCAATGGAATGGAATGGAATGGAATCGAATGGAATCGAGTGGAATCGAATGGAATGGAATGGAATAGAATGCAATCAACCCGAGTAGAATGGAATGGAATGGAATGGAATGGAATGGAATGGAATGGAATGGAATAGAATGGAATGGAATGGAATGGAATGGAATTCAAATGGAATGGAATGGAATGGAATGGAATGGAATTCCATGGAATGGAATGGAATGGAATGGAATGGAATGGAATTCAATGGAATGGAATGGAATGGAATGGAATGGAATGGAATGGAATCGAATGGAATCGAATGGAATCGAATGGAATCGAATGGAGTGGAATGGAATAGAATGCAATCAACCCGAGTAGAATGGAATGGAATGGAATGGAATGGAATGGAATGGAATGGAATGGAATGGAATGGAGTGGAATGGAATGGAATGGAATGGAACGGAATTCTATGGAATGGAATGGAATGGAATGGAATGGAATGGAATTGAGTGCAATGCAATGCAATGGAATGCAATGGAATGGAAAGGAATGGAATGGAATGGAATGGAATCTACCCGAGTAGAACGGAATGGAATGGAATTGAATGGAATGTAACCGAGTAGAACGGAACGGAATGGAATGGAATGGAATGGAATGGAATGCAATGGAATGGAATGGAATGGAATGGAATGGAATGGAATGGAATGGAATGGAATGGACACCAGTAGAATGGAATGGAATGGAATGGAATGGAATGGAATGGAATGGAATGGAATGGAATCTACCCGAATAGAACGGAATGGAACTAAATGGAATGGAATGGAATGGACAGGAGCAGAACGGAATGGAATGCAATGGAATGGAATGGAATGTACCCGAGCAGAACGGAATGGAATGAAATGGAAATGGAAAGGGAATGGAAATGGAACGGGAATGGAAATGGAACGGGAACGGAAATGGAACGGGAATGGAAATGGTACGGGAACGGAAACGGAACGAAAACGGAAATGGAACGGGAACGGAAACGGAACGGGAACGGAAATGGAACGGGAATGGTAACGGAACAGGAATGGAAATGGAACGGGAATGGAAAAGGAACGGGAATGGAAATGGATCGGGAATGGAAATGGAACGGGAATGGTAATGGAACGGGAATGGAAATGGAAGGGGAATGGAAAAGAAACGGGAATGGAAATGGAACGGGAATGGAAATGGAATGGGAATGGAAATGGAATGGAATAGAATGGAATGGAATGGAATGGAATGTACCGGAGTGGAGTGGAGTGGAGTGGAGTAGAGTGCACTGGAAGGGAATGGAATGGAATGGAATGGAATGGAACGGAACGGAATGTACCCGAGAAGCACGGAATGGAATGGAATGGAATGGAATGGAATGGAATGGAATGTACCGGAGTGGAGTGGAGTGGAATGGAGTGGAGTGGAGTGGTGTGGAGTGGAATGGAATGGAATGGAATGGAATGGAATGGAATGGAATGCAATGGAATGCAATGGAATGGAAAGGAATGGAATGGAATGCAATGGAATGGAATGGAATGGAATGGAATGGAATGGAATGGACAACAGTAGAATGGAATGGAATGGAATGGAATGGAATGGAATGGAATGGAATGGAATGGAATGGAATTCAATGGAATGGAATGGAATGGAATGGAATTCAATGGAATGGAATGGAATGGAATGGAATTCAATGGAATGGAATGGAATGGAATGGAATTCTATGGAATGGAATGGAATCGAATGGAATCGAATGGAATCGAATGGAATCGAATGGAATGGAATGGAATAGAATGGAATCAACCCGAGTAGAACGGAATGGAATGGAATGGAATGGAATGGAATCGAATCGAATCGAATGGAATCGAATGGAATGGAATGGAATAGAATGGAATCAACCCGAGTAGAATGGAATGGAATGGAATGGAAGGGAATGGAATGGAATGGAACGGAATGGAATTCAAATGGAATGGAATGGAATGGAATGGAATGGAATTGAATGGAATGGAATGGAATTTAATGGAATGGAATGGAATGGAACGGAATGGAATTCTATGGAATGGAATGGAATGGAATTCAATGGAATGGAATGGAATGGAATGGAATGGAATGGAATGGAATTGAACGGAATTCAATGGAATGGAATGGAACGGAATGGAATTCTATGGAATGGAATGGAATGGAATGGAATGGAATTCAATGGAATGGAATGGAATGGAATGGAATGGAATGGAATTCAATGGAATGGAATGGAATGGAATGGAATTCAATGGAATGGAATGGAATGGAATCGAATGGAATCGAATGGAATCGAATGGAATCGAATGGAAAGGAATGGAATAGAATGGAATCAACCCGAGTAGAACGGAACGGAACGCAACGGAGCGGAACGGGACGGAACGGAACGGAATGGAATGGAATGGAACGGAATTCCATGGAATGGAATGGAATGGAATGGAATTCAATGGAATGGAATGGAATGGAATGGAATGGAATGGAATGGAATTCAATGGAATGGAATGGAATGGAATGGAATGGAATGGAATGGAATGGAATGGAATGGAATGGAATGGAATGGAATGGATTGGAATGGAATGGAATAGAATGGAATCAACCCGAGTAGAACGGAACGGAACACAACGGAACGGAACGGAACGCAACGGAACGGAACGGAACGGAACGGAATGGAATGGAATGGAACGGAATTCAATGGAATGGAATGGAATGGAATGGAATTCTATGGATTGGAATGGAATGGAATGGAATGGAATTCCATGGAATGGAATGGAATGGAATGGAATTCAATGGAATGGAATGGAATGGAATGGAATGGAATGGAATGGAATGGAATTCTATGGAATGGAATGGAGTGGAATCGAATGGAATCGAATGGAATCGAATGCAATCGAATGGGATCGAATGGACTGGAATGGAATAGAATGGAATCAACCCGAGTAGAACGGAGCGGAACGCAACGGAAGGGAACGGAACAGAACGGAACAGAACGGAATGGAATGGAGTGGAATGGAACGGAATTCAATGGAATGGAATGGAACGGAATGGAATTCAATGGAATGGAATGGAATGGAATGGAATGGAATGGAATGGAATTCCATGGAATGGAATGGAATGGAATGGAATTCCATGGAATGGAATGGAATGGAATGGAATTCCATGGAATGGAATGGAATGGAATGGAATGGAATGGAATGGAATTCAATGGAATGGAATGGAATGGAATGGAATGGAATGGAATGGAATGGAATTCCATGGAATGGAATGGAATGGAATGGAATGGAATGGAATTCAATGGAATGGAATGGAATGGAATGGAATGGAATGGAATCGAATGGAATCGAATGGAATCGAATGGAATCGAATGGAATGGAATGGAATAGAATGCAATCAACCCGAGTAGAATGGAATGGAATGGAATGGAATGGAATGGAATGGAATGGAATGGAATGGAATGGAATGGAGTGGAATGGAATGGAATGGAATGGAACGGAATTCTATGGAATGGAATGGAATGGAATGGAATGGAATTGAGTGCAATGCAATGCAATGGAATGCAATGGAATGGAAAGGAATGGAATGGAATGGAATGGAATTCAATGGAATGGAATGGAATGGAATGGAATGGAATGGAATGGAATCGAATGGAATCGAATGGAATCGAATGGAATCGAATGGAATGGAATGGAATAGAATGCAATCAACCCGAGTAGAATGGAATGGAATGGAATGGAATGGAATGGAATGGAATGGATTGGAATGGAGTGGAATGGAATGGAATGGAATGGAACGGAATTCTATGGAATGGAATGGAATGGAATGGAATGGAATTGAGTGCAATGCAATGCAATGGAATGCAATGGAATGGAAAGGAATGGAATGGAATGGAATGGAATCTACCCGAGTAGAACGGAATGGAATGGAATTGAATGGAATGTAACCGAGTAGAACGGAACGGAATGGAATGGAATGGAATGGAATGGAATGCAATGGAATGGAATGGAATGGAATGGAATGGAATGGAATGGAATGGAATGGACACCAGTAGAATGGAATGGAATGGAATGGAATGGAATGGAATGGAATGGAATGGAATGGAATGGAATCTACCCGAATAGAACGGAATGGAACTAAATGGAATGGAATGGAATGGACAGGAGCAGAACGGAATGGAATGCAATGGAATGGAATGGAATGTACCCGAGCAGAACGGAATGGAATGAAATGGAAATGGAAAGGGAATGGAAATGGAACGGGAATGGAAATGGAACGGGAACGGAAATGGAACGGGAATGGAAATGGAACGGGAACGGAAACGGAACGAAAACGGAAATGGAACGGGAACGGAAACGGAACGGGAACGGAAATGGAACGGGAATGGTAACGGAACAGGAATGGAAATGGAACGGGAATGGAAAAGGAACGGGAATGGAAATGGATCGGGAATGGAAATGGAACGGGAATGGTAATGGAACGGGAATGGAAATGGAAGGGGAATGGAAAAGAAACGGGAATGGAAATGGAACGGGAATGGAAATGGAATGGGAATGGAAATGGAATGGAATGGAATGGAATGGAATGGAATGGAATGGAATGGAATGTACCGGAGTGGAGTGGAGTGGAGTGGAGTAGAGTGCACTGGAAGGGAATGGAATGGAATGGAATGGAATGGAACGGAACGGAATGTACCCGAGAAGCACGGAATGGAATGGAATGGAATGGAATGGAATGGAATGGAATGGAATGGAATGTACCGGAGTGGAGTGGAGTGGAATGGAGTGGAGTGGAGTGGTGTGGAGTGGAATGGAATGGAATGGAATGGAATGGAATGGAATGGAATGCAATGGAATGCAATGGAATGGAAAGGAATGGAATGGAATGCAATGGAATGGAATGGAATGGAATGGAATGGAATGGAATGGACAACAGTAGAATGGAATGGAATGGAATGGAATGGAATGGAATGGAATGGAATGGAATGGAATTCAATGGAATGGAATGGAATGGAATGGAATTCAATGGAATGGAATGGAATGGAATGGAATTCAATGGAATGGAATGGAATGGAATGGAATTCTATGTAATGGAATGGAGTGGAATCGAATGGAATCGAATGGAATCGAATGGAATGGAATGGAATAGAATGGAATCAACCCGAGTAGAACGGAACGGAACGCAACGGAACGGAACGGAACGGAACGGGACGGAACGGAACGGAATGGAATGGAATGGAACGGAATTCCATGGAATGGATTGGAATGGAATGGAATTCAATGGAATGGAATGGAATTCAATGGAATGGAATGGAATGGATTGGAATGGAATGGAATAGAATGGAATCATCCCGAGTAGAACGGAACGGAACACAACGGAATGGAACGGAACGCAACGGAACGGAACGGAACGGAACGGAACGGAATGGAATGGAATGGAACGGAATTCAATGGAATGGAATGGAATGGAATGGAATTCTATGGAATGGAATGGAATGGAATGGAATGGAATTCCATGGAATGGAATGGAATGGAATGGAATGGAATGGAATGGAATTCAATGGAATGGAATGGAGTGGAATGGAATGGAATCGAATGGAATTGAATGGAATCGAATGGAATCAAATGGGATCGAATGGAATGGAATGGAATAGAATGGAATCAACCCGAGTAGAACGGAATGGAATGGAATGGAATGGAATGGGATGGAATGGAATGGAATGGAATGGAATGGAATGGAATGGAATTCAATGGAATGGAATGGAATGGAATGGAATGGAATGGAATGGAATGGAATTCAATGGAATGGAATGGATTGGAATCGAATGGAATGGAATGTACCAAAGTAGAACGGAATGGAATGGAATGGAATGGAATGGAATGGAATGGAATGGAATGGAATGGAATGTACACGAGTAGAACGGAATGGAATGGAATGGAATGGATTGGAATGGAATGGAATGGAATGGAATGGAATGTAACCGAGGAGAACGGAATGGAATGTAATTGAATGGAATGTAACCGAGTTGAACGGAACGGAATGCAATGGGATGGAATGGAATGGAATGGAATGGAATGGAATTGAGTGCAATGCAATGCAATGGAATGCAATGGAATGGAATGGAATGGAATGGAATAGACACCAGTAGAATGGAATGGAATGGAATGGAATGGAATGGAATGGAATGGAATGGAATGGAATGGAATCTACCCGAGTAGAACGGAATGGAACGGAATGGAATGGAATGGAATGGACAGGAGCAGAACGGAATGGAATGCAATGGAATGGAATGGAATGTACCCGAGCAGAATGGAATGGAATGAAATGGAAATGGAAAGGGAATGGAAATGGAACGGGAATGGAAATGGAAAGGGAACGGAAATGCAACGGGAATGGAAATGGAACGGGAACGGAAACGGAACGAGAACGGAAATGGAACGGGAACGGAAACGGAACGGGAACGGAAATGGAACGGGAATGGTAACGGAACGGGAATGGAAATGGAACGGGAATGGAAATGGAACGGGAATGGAAATGGATCGGGAATGGAAATGGAACGGGAAAGGTAATGGAACTGGAATGGAAATGGAACGGGAATGGAAAAGAAACGGGAATGGAAATGGAACGGGAATGGAAATGGAATGGGAATGGAAATGGAATGGAATGGAATGGAATGGAATGGAATGGAATGGAATGTACCGGAGTGGAGTGGAGTGGAGTGGAGTGGAGTAGAGTGCACTGAAACGGAATGGAATGGAATGGAATGGAATGGAATGGAACGGAACGGAATGTACCCGAGAAGCACGGAATGGAATGGAATGGAATGGAATGGAATGGAATGGAATGTACCGGAGTGGAGTGGAGTGGAATGGAGTGGAGTGGAGTGGAGTGGAGTGGAATGGAATGGAATGGAATGGAATGGAATGGAATGGAATGCAATGGAATGCAATGGAATGGAAAGGAAAGGAATGGAATGGAATGGAATGGAATGGAATGGAATGGACACCAGTAGAATGGAATGGAATGGAATGGAATGGAATGGAATGGAATGGAATGGAATTCAATGGAATGGAATGGAATGGAATGGAATTCAATGGAATGGAATGGAATGGAATGGAATGGAATGGAGTGGAATCGAATGGAATCGAATGGAATCGAATGGAATGGAATGGAATAGAATGGAATCAACCCGAGTAGAACGGAACGGAACGCAACGGAACGGAACGGAACGGAACGGGACGGAACGGAACGGAATGGAATGGAATGGAACGGAATTCCATGGAATGGAATGGAATGGAATGGAATTCAATGGAATGGAATGGAATGGAATGGAATGGAACGGAACGGAATGGAATGGAATGGAATGGAATGGATTGGAATGGAATGGAATAGAATGGAATCAACACGAGTAGAACGGAACGGAACACAACGGAACGGAACGGAACGCAACGGAACGGAACGGAACGGAACGGAAAGGAATGGAATGGAATGGAACGGAATTCAATGGAATGGAATGGAATAGAATGGAATTCTATGGATTGGAATGGAATGGAATGGAATGGAATTCCATGGAATGGAATGGAATGGAATGGAATTCAATGGAATGGAATGGAATGGAATGGAATGGAATGGAATGGAATGGAATGGAATGGAATTGTATGGAATGGAATGGAGTGGAATCGAATGGAATCGAATGGAATCGAATGCAATCGAATGGGATCGAATGGACTGGAATGGAATAGAATGGAATCAACCCGAGTAGAACGGAGCGGAACGCAACGGAAGGGAACGGAACGGAACGGAACGGAATGGAATGGAGTGGAATGGAACGGAATTCAATGGAATGGAATGGAACGGAATGGAATTCTATGGAATGGAATGGAATGGAATGGAATGGAATGGAATGGAATGGAATGGAATTCAATGGAATGGAATGGAATGGAATGGAATGGAATTCAATGGAATGGAATGGAATGGAATGGAATGGAATGGAATGGAATGGAATGGATTGGAATGGAATGGAATTCAAATGGAATGGAATGGAATGGAATGGAATGGAATGGAATGGAATGGAATGGAATGGAATTCAAATGGAATGGAATGGAATGGAATGGAATGGAATGGAATGGAATGGAATGGAATGCAATGGAATGGAATGGAATGGAATGGAATGGAATTCAATGGAATGGAATGGAATGGAATCGAATGGAATCGAGTGGAATCGAATGGAATGGAATGGAATAGAATGCAATCAACCCGAGTAGAATGGAATGGAATGGAATGGAATGGAATGGAATGGAATGGAATGGAATAGAATGGAATGGAATGGAATGGAATGGAATTCAAATGGAATGGAATGGAATGGAATGGAATGGAATGGAATGGAATGGAACGGAATTCCATGGAATGGAATGGAATGGAATTCAATGGAATGGAATGGAATGGAATGGAATGGAATTCTATGGAATGGAATGGAATGGAATGGAATGGAATTCAATGGAATGGAATGGAATGGAATGGATTGGAATGGAATTCAATGGAATGGAATGGAATGGAGTGGAACGGAATGGAATTCAATGGAATGGAATGGAATGGAATCGAATGGAATCGAATGGAATCAATTGGTATCGAATGGAATGGAATGGAATGGAATGGAATAGAATGGAATCATCCCGAGTAGAACAGAACGGCACGCAACGGAACGGAATGGAATGGAACGGGACGGAACGGAACGGAATGGAATGGAATGGAACGGAATTCAATGGAATGGAATGGAATGGAATGGAATTCTATGGAATGGAATGGAGTGGAATCGAATGGAATCGAATGGAATCGAATGGAATCGAATGGGATCGAACGGACTGGAATGGAATAGAATGGAATCAACCCGAGTAGAACGGAGCGGAACGCAACGGAAGGGAACGGAACGCAACGGAACGGAACGGAATGGAATGGAGTGGAATGGAACGGAATTCAATGGAATGGAATGGAACGGAATGGAATTCAATGGAATGGAATGGAATGGAATGGAATGGAATGGAATGGAATGGAATTCAATGGAATGGAATTGAATGGAATGGAATGGAATTCAATGGAATGGAATGGAATGGAATGGAATGGAATGGAATCGAATGGAATCGAATGGAATCGAATGGAATCGAATGGAATGGAATGGAATAGAATGCAATCAACCCGAGTAGAATGGAATGGAATGGAATGGAATGGAATGGAATGGAATGGAATGGAATGGAATGGAATGGAATGGAACGGAATTCTATAAAATGGAATGGAATGGAATGGAATGGAATTGAGTGCAATGCAATGCAATGGAATGCAATGGAATGGAAAGGAATGGAATGGAATGGAATGGAATCTACCCGAGTAGAACGGAATGGAATGGAATGGAATGGAATGTAACCGAGTAGAACGGAACGGAATGGAATGGAATGGAATGGAATGGAATGCAATGGAATGGAATGGAATGGAATGGAATGGAATGGAATGGACACCAGTAGAATGGAATGGAATGGAATGGAATGGAATGGAATGGAATCTACCCGAGTAGAACGGAATGGAACGGAATGGAATGGAATGGAATGGACAGGAGCAGAACGGAATGGAATGCAATGGAATGGAATGGAATGTACCCGAGCAGAACGGAATGGAATGAAATGGAAATGGAAAGGGAATGGAAATGGAACGGGAATGGAAATGGAACGGGAACGGAAATGGAACGGGAATGGAAATGGAACGGGAACGGAAACGGAACGAGAACGGAAATGGAACGGGAATGGAAACGGAACGGGAACGGAAATGGAACGGGAATGGTAACGGAACAGGAATGGAAATGGAACGGGAATGGAAAAGGAACGGGAATGGAAATGGATCGGGAATGGAAATGGAACGGGAATGGTAATGGAACGGGAATGGAAATGGAACGGGAATGGAAAAGAAACGGGAATGGAAATGGAACGGGAATGGAAATGGAATGGGAATGGAAATGGAATGGAATGGAATGGAATGGAATGGAATGGAATGTACCGGAGTGGAGTGGAGTGGAGTGGAGTAGAGTGCACTGGAATGGAATGGAATGGAATGGAATGGAATGGAACGGAACGGAATGTACCCGAGAAGCACGGAATGGAATGGAATGGAATGGAATGGAATGGAATGGAATGGAATGGAATGGAATGGAATGTACCGGAGTGGAGTGGAGTGGAATGGAGTGGAGTGGAGTGGTGTGGAGTGGAATGGAATGGAATGGAATGGAATGGAATGGAATGGAATGGAATGCAATGGAATGCAATGGAATGGAAAGGAATGGAATGGAATGGAATGGAATGGAATGGAATGGAATGGAATGGAATGGAATGGACAACAGTAGAATGGAATGGAATGGAATGGAATGGAATGGAATGGAATGGAATGGAATGGAATGGAATTCAATGGAATGGAATGGAATGGAATGGAATTCAATGGAATGGAATGGAATGGAATGGAATTCAATGGAATGGAATGGAATGGAATGGAATTCTATGGAATGGAATGGAGTGGAATCGAATGGAATCGAATGGAATCGAATGGAATGGAATGGAATAGAATGGAATCAACCCGAGTAGAACGGAACGGAACGCAACGGAACGGAACGGAACGGAACGGGACGGAACGGAACGGAATGGAATGGAATGGAACGGAATTCCATGGAATGGATTGGAATGGAATGGAATTCAATGGCATGGAATGGAATGGAATGGAATGGAATGGAATGGAATGGAATGGAATTCAATGGAATGGAATGGAATGGAATGGAATGGAATGGAATGGAATGGAATTCAATGGAATGGAATGGAATGGATTGGAATGGAATGGAATAGAATGGAATCATCCCGAGTAGAACGGAACGGAACACAACGGAACGGAACGGAACGCAACGGAACGGAACGGAACGGAACGGAACGGAATGGAATGGAATGGAACGGAATTCAATGGAATGGAATGGAATGGAACGGAATTCAATGGAATGGAATGGAATGGAATTCAATGGAATGGAATGGAATGGAATGGAATTCAATGGAATGGAATGGAACGGAATGGAATTCAATGGAATGGAATGGAATGGAATTCAATGGAATGGAATGGAATGGAATGGAATGGAATGGAATTCAATGGAATGGAATGGAGTGGAATGGAATGGAATCGAATGGAATTGAATGGAATCGAATGGAATCAAATGGGATCGAATGGAATGGAATGGAATAGAATGGAATCAACCCGAGTAGAACGGAATGGAATGGAATGGAATGGAATGGGATGGAATGGAATGGAATGGAATGGAATGGAATTCAATGGAATGGAATGGAATGGAATGGAATGGAATGGAATGGAATGGAATGGAATGGAATTCTATGGAATGGAATGGAACGGAATGGAATTCAATGGAATGGAATGGAATGGAATTCAATGGAATGGAATGGAATGGAATGGAATGGAATGGAATGGAATTCCATGGAAAGGAGTGGAATGGAATGGAATGGAATCGAATGGAATGGAATGTAATGGAATGGAATGGAATGGAATGGAATGGAATGGAATGGAATGTACCAAAGTAGAACGGAATGGAATGGAATGGAATGGAATGGAATGGAATGTACCAAAGTAGAACGGAATGGAATGGAATGGAATGGAATGGAATGGAATGGAATGGAATGTACCCGAGTAGAACGGAATGGAATGGAATGGAATGGATTGGAATGGAATGGAATGGAATGGAATGGAATGTAACCGAGTAGAACGGAATGGAATGTAATTCAATGGAATGTAACCGGGTTGAACGGAACGGAATGGAATGGAATGGAATGGAATGGAATGGAATGGAATGGAATTGAGTGCAATGCAATGCAATGGAATGCAATGGCATGGAAAGGAATGGAATGGAATGGAATGGAATCTACCCGAGTAGAACGGAATGGAATGGAATTGAATGGAATGTAACCGAGTAGAACGGAACGGAATGGAATGGAATGGAATGGAATGGAATGGAATGCAATGGAATGGAATGGAATGGAATGGAATGGAATGGAATGGAATGGAATGGAATGGACACCAGTAGAATGGAATGGAATGGAATGGAATGGAATGGAATCTACCCGAGTAGAACGGAATGGAACGGAATGGAATGGAATGGAATGGACAGGAGCAGAACGGAATGGAATGCAATGGAATGGAATGGAATGTACCCGAGCAGAACGGAATGGAATGAAATGGAAATGGAAAGGGAATGGAAATGGAACGGGAATGGAAATGGAACGGGAACGGAAATAGAACGGGAATGGAAATGGAACGGGAACGGAAACGGAACGAGAAGGGAAATGGAACGGGAACGGAAACGGAACGGGAACGGAAATGGAACGGGAATGGTAACGGAACAGGAATGGAAATGGAACGGGAATGGAAAAGGAACGGGAATGGAAATGGATCGGGAATGGAAATGGAACGGGAATGGTAATGGAACGGGAATGGAAATGGAACGGGAATGGAAAAGAAACGGGAATGGAAATGGAACGGGAATGGAAATGGAATGGGAATGGAAATGGAATGGAATGGAATGGAATGGAATGGAATGGAATGTACCGGAGTGGAGTGGAGTGGAGTGGAGTAGAGTGCACTGGAACGGAATGGAATGGAATGGAATGGAATGGAACGGAACGGAATGTACCCGAGAAGCACGGAATGGAATGGAATGGAATGGAATGGAATGGAATGGAATGGAATGGAATGTACCGGAGTGGAGTGGAGTGGAATGGAGTGGAGTGGAGTGGTGTGGAGTGGAATGGAATGGAATGGAATGGAATGGAATGGAATGGAATGGAATGGAATGCAATGGAATGCAATGGAATGGAAAGGAATGGAATGGAATGGAATGGAATGGAATGGAATGGAATGGAATGGAATGGAATGGACAACAGTAGAATGGAATGGAATGGAATGGAATGGAATGGAATGGAATGGAATGGAATGGAATGGAATTCAATGGAATCGAATGGAATGGAATGGAATTCAATGGAATGGAATGGAATGGAATGGAATTCAATGGAATGGAATGGAGTTCTATGGAATGGAATGGAGTGGAATCGAATGGAATCGAATGGAATCGAATGGAATGGAATGGAATAGAATGGAATCAACCCGAGTAGAACGGAACGGAACGCAACGGAACGGAACGGAACGGAACGGGACGGAACGGAATGGAATGGAATGGAATGGAACGGAATTCCATGGAATGGAATGGAATGGAATGGAATTCAATGGAATGGAATGGAATGGAATGGAATGGAATGGAATGGAATGGAATTCAATGGAATGGAATGGAATGGAATGGAATGGAATGGAATGGAATGGAATTCAATGGAATGGAATGGAATGGATTGGAATGGAATGGAATAGAATGGAATCAACCCGAGTAGAACGGAACGGAACACAACGGAACGGAACGGAACGCAACGGAACGGAACGGAACGGAACGGAACGGAATGGAATGGAATGGAATGGAATTCAATGGAATGGAATGGAATGGAATGGAATTCTATGGAATGGAATGGAATGGAATGGAATGGAATTCCATGGAATGGAATGGAATTCAATGGAATTCAATGGAATGGAATGCAATGGAATGGAATGGAATGGAATGGAATGGAATGGAATTCAATGGAATAGAATGGAATGGAATGGAATGGAAACGAATGGAATCGAATGGAATCGAATGGAATCTAATGGAATCGAATGGAATGGAATGGAATAGAATGGAATCAACCCGAGTAGAACGGAATGGAATGGAATGGAATGGAATGGAATGGAATGGAATGGAATGAAATGTTATGGAATGGAATGGAATGGAATTCAATGCAATTCAATTGAATGGAATGGAAGGGAATGGAATGGAGTGGAGTGGAGTGGAGTGGAGTGGAGTGGAATGGAATGGAGTGGAATGGAATGGAATGGAATGGAATGGAATGGAATGGAACGGAATTCAATTTAATGGAATGGAAGGGAGTGGAGTGGAGTGCAGTGGAGTGTAATGGAATGGAGTGGAATGGAATGGAATGGAATGGAATGGAATGGAATGGAATGGAATGGAATTCAATGGAGTGGAATGGAGTGGAATGGAATGGAATGGAATGGAATGGAATGGAATGGAATGGAATGGAATTCAATGGAGTGGAATGGAATGGAATGGAATGGAATGGAATGGAATGGAATGGAATGGAATTCATTGCAATGGAATGGAATGGAATCGAATGGAGTCAAATGGAATGGAATGGAATAGAATGGAATCAACCCGAGTAGAACGGAACGGAACGCAACGGAACGGAACGGAACGGAACGGAACGGAATGGAATGTAATGGAATGGAATGGAATGGAATGGAATGGAATGGAGTGGAATGGAATGCAATGGAATGGAATGGAATGGAATGGAATGGAATGGAATGGAGTCGAATGGAATCGAATGGAATGGAATGGAATAGAATGGAATCAACCCGAGTAGAACGGTACGGAACGGAACGGAACGGAACGGAATGGAATGATCAACCCGTGTAGAATGGAATGGAATGGAATTGAATAGAATGGAATCAACCCTAGTTGAACGGAACGGAACGCAACGGATCGGAACGGAACGGGACGGAACGGAACGGAATGGAATGGAATGGAACGGAATTCAATTGAATGGAATGGAATGGAATGGAATTCAATGGAATGGAATGGAATGGAATGGAATGGAATGGAATGGAATGGAATGGAATTGACACCAGTAGAATGGAATGGAATGGAATGGAATGGAATGGAATGGAATGGAATGGAATGGAATGGAATGGAATGGAATGGAATCTACCCGAGTAGAACGGAATGGAACGGAATGGAATGGAATGGAATGGACAGGAGCAGAACGGAATGGAATGCAATGGAATGGAATGGAATGTACCCGAGCAGAACGGAATGGAATGAAATGGAAATGGAAAGGGAATGGAAATGGAACGGGAATGGAAATGGAACGGGAACGGAAACGGAACGGGAATGGAAATGGAACGGGAACGGAAACGGAACGAGAACGGAAATGGAACGGGAACGGAAACGGAACGGGAACGGAAATGGAACGGGAATGGTAATGGAACGGGAATGGAAATGGAACGGGAATGGAAATGGAACGGGAATGGAAATGGATCGGGAATGGAAATGGAACGGGAATGGTAATGGAACTGGAATGGAAATGGAACGGGAATGGAAAAGAAACGGGAATGGAAATGGAACGGGAATGGAAATGGAATGGGAATGGAAATGGAATGGAATGGAATGGAATGGAATGTACCAGAAAGGAGTGGAGTGGAGTGGAGTGGAGTAGAGTGCACTGGAACGGAATGGAATGGAATGGAATGGAATGGAACGGAACGGAATGTACCCGAGAAGCACGGAATGGAATGGAATGGAATGGAATGGAATGGAATGGAATTGAATGTACCGGAGTGGAGTGGAGTGGAATGGAGTGGAGTGGAGTGGAGTGGAGTGGAATGGAATGGAATGGAACGGAATGGAATGGAATGGAATGCAATGGAATGCAATGGAATGGAAAGGAATGGAATGGAATGGAATGGAATGGAATGGAATGGAATGGACACCAGTAGAATGGAATGGAATGGAATGGAATGGAATGGAATGGAATGGAATGGAATGGAATGGAATTCAATGGAATGGAATGGAATGGAATGGAATTCTATGGAATGGAATGGAATGGAATGGAATTCAATGGAATGGAATGGAATGGAATGGAATTCTATGGAATGGAATGGAGTGGAATCGAATGGAATCGAATGGAATCGAATGGAATGGAATGGAATAGAATGGAATCAACCCGAGTAGAACGGAACGGAACGCAACGGAACGGAACGGAACGGAACGGGACGGAACGGAACGGAATGGAATGGAATGGAACGGAATTCCATGGAATGGAATGGAATGGAATGGAATTCAATGGAATGGAATGGAATGGAATGGAATGGAATGGAATTCAATGGAATGGAATGGAATGGAATGGAATGGAATGGAATGGAATGGAATGGAATTCAATGGAATGGAATGGAATGGATTGGAATGGAATGGAATAGAATGGAATCAACCCGAGTAGAACGGAACGGAACACAACGGAACGGAACGGAACGCAACGGAACGGAACGGAACGGAACGGAACGGAATGGAATGGAATGGAACGGAATTCAATGGAATGGAATGGAATGGAACGGAATTCAATGGAATGGAATGGAATGGAATTCAATGGAATGGAATGGAATGGAATGGAATTCAATGGAATGGAATGGAACGGAATGGAATTCAATGGAATGGAATGGAATGGAATTCAATGGAATGGAATGGAATGGAATGGAATGGAATGGAATTCAATGGAATGGAATGGAGTGGAATGGAATGGAATCGAATGGAATTGAATGGAATCGAATGGAATCAAATGGGATCGAATGGAATGGAATGGAATAGAATGGAATCAACCCGAGTAGAACGGAATGGAATGGAATGGAATGGAATGGGATGGAATGGAATGGAATGGAATGGAATGGAATTCAATGGAATGGAATGGAATGGAATGGAATGGAATGGAATGGAATGGAATGGAATGGAATTCTATGGAATGGAATGGAACGGAATGGAATTCAATGGAATGGAATGGAATGGAATTCAATGGAATGGAATGGAATGGAATGGAATGGAATGGAATGGAATTCCATGGAAAGGAGTGGAATGGAATGGAATGGAATCGAATGGAATGGAATGTAATGGAATGGAATGGAATGGAATGGAATGGAATGGAATGGAATGTACCAAAGTAGAACGGAATGGAATGGAATGGAATGGAATGGAATGGAATGTACCAAAGTAGAACGGAATGGAATGGAATGGAATGGAATGGAATGGAATGGAATGGAATGTACCCGAGTAGAACGGAATGGAATGGAATGGAATGGATTGGAATGGAATGGAATGGAATGGAATGGAATGTAACCGAGTAGAACGGAATGGAATGTAATTCAATGGAATGTAACCGGGTTGAACGGAACGGAATGGAATGGAATGGAATGGAATGGAATGGAATGGAATGGAATTGAGTGCAATGCAATGCAATGGAATGCAATGGCATGGAAAGGAATGGAATGGAATGGAATGGAATCTACCCGAGTAGAACGGAATGGAATGGAATTGAATGGAATGTAACCGAGTAGAACGGAACGGAATGGAATGGAATGGAATGGAATGGAATGGAATGCAATGGAATGGAATGGAATGGAATGGAATGGAATGGAATGGAATGGAATGGAATGGACACCAGTAGAATGGAATGGAATGGAATGGAATGGAATGGAATGGAATGGAATGGAATGGAATGGAATGGAATCTACCCGAGTAGAACGGAATGGAACGGAATGGAATGGAATGGAATGGACAGGAGCAGAACGGAATGGAATGCAATGGAATGGAATGGAATGTACCCGAGCAGAACGGAATGGAATGAAATGGAAATGGAAAGGGAATGGAAATGGAACGGGAATGGAAATGGAACGGGAACGGAAATAGAACGGGAATGGAAATGGAACGGGAACGGAAACGGAACGAGAAGGGAAATGGAACGGGAACGGAAACGGAACGGGAACGGAAATGGAACGGGAATGGTAACGGAACAGGAATGGAAATGGAACGGGAATGGAAAAGGAACGGGAATGGAAATGGATCGGGAATGGAAATGGAACGGGAATGGTAATGGAACGGGAATGGAAATGGAACGGGAATGGAAAAGAAACGGGAATGGAAATGGAACGGGAATGGAAATGGAATGGGAATGGAAATGGAATGGAATGGAATGGAATGGAATGGAATGGAATGTACCGGAGTGGAGTGGAGTGGAGTGGAGTAGAGTGCACTGGAACGGAATGGAATGGAATGGAATGGAATGGAACGGAACGGAATGTACCCGAGAAGCACGGAATGGAATGGAATGGAATGGAATGGAATGGAATGGAATGTACCGGAGTGGAGTGGAGTGGAATGGAGTGG
Source organism: Gorilla gorilla gorilla (assembly GCF_029281585.2). Taxonomy (NCBI): domain Eukaryota; kingdom Metazoa; phylum Chordata; class Mammalia; order Primates; family Hominidae; genus Gorilla; species Gorilla gorilla. The sequence goes on from NC_073236.2 coordinate 8,110,362, forward strand.
AGTGGAGTGGTGTGGAGTGGAATGGAATGGAATGGAATGGAATGGAATGGAATGGAATGGAATGGAATGCAATGGAATGCAATGGAATGGAAAGGAATGGAATGGAATGGAATGGAATGGAATGGAATGGAATGGAATGGAATGGAATGGACAACAGTAGAATGGAATGGAATGGAATGGAATGGAATGGAATGGAATGGAATGGAATGGAATGGAATTCAATGGAATCGAATGGAATGGAATGGAATTCAATGGAATGGAATGGAATGGAATGGAATTCAATGGAATGGAATGGAGTTCTATGGAATGGAATGGAGTGGAATCGAATGGAATCGAATGGAATCGAATGGAATGGAATGGAATAGAATGGAATCAACCCGAGTAGAACGGAACGGAACGCAACGGAACGGAACGGAACGGAACGGGACGGAACGGAATGGAATGGAATGGAATGGAACGGAATTCCATGGAATGGAATGGAATGGAATGGAATTCAATGGAATGGAATGGAATGGAATGGAATGGAATGGAATGGAATGGAATTCAATGGAATGGAATGGAATGGAATGGAATGGAATGGAATGGAATGGAATTCAATGGAATGGAATGGAATGGATTGGAATGGAATGGAATAGAATGGAATCAACCCGAGTAGAACGGAACGGAACACAACGGAACGGAACGGAACGCAACGGAACGGAACGGAACGGAACGGAACGGAATGGAATGGAATGGAACGGAATTCAATGGAATGGAATGGAATGGAATGGAATTCTATGGAATGGAATGGAATGGAATGGAATGGAATTCCATGGAATGGAATGGAATTCAATGGAATTCAATGGAATGGAATGCAATGGAATGGAATGGAATGGAATGGAATGGAATGGAATTCAATGGAATAGAATGGAATGGAATGGAATGGAAACGAATGGAATCGAATGGAATCGAATGGAATCTAATGGAATCGAATGGAATGGAATGGAATAGAATGGAATCAACCCGAGTAGAACGGAATGGAATGGAATGGAATGGAATGGAATGGAATGGAATTGAATGTACCGGAGTGGAGTGGAGTGGAATGGAGTGGAGTGGAGTGGAGTGGAGTGGAATGGAATGGAATGGAACGGAATGGAATGGAATGGAATGCAATGGAATGCAATGGAATGGAAAGGAATGGAATGGAATGGAATGGAATGGAATGGAATGGAATGGAATGGACACCAGTAGAATGGAATGGAATGGAATGGAATGGAATGGAATGGAATGGAATGGAATGGAATGGAATTCAATGGAATGGAATGGAATGGAATGGAATTCTATGGAATGGAATGGAATGGAATGGAATTCAATGGAATGGAATGGAATGGAATGGAATTCTATGGAATGGAATGGAGTGGAATCGAATGGAATCGAATGGAATCGAATGGAATGGAATGGAATAGAATGGAATCAACCCGAGTAGAACGGAACGGAACGCAACGGAACGGAACGGAACGGAACGGGACGGAACGGAACGGAATGGAATGGAATGGAACGGAATTCCATGGAATGGAATGGAATGGAATGGAATTCAATGGAATGGAATGGAATGGAATGGAATGGAATGGAATTCAATGGAATGGAATGGAATGGAATGGAATGGAATGGAATGGAATGGAATGGAATTCAATGGAATGGAATGGAATGGAATGGAATGGAATGGAATGGAATGGAATGGAATTCAATGGAATGGAATGGAATGGATTGGAATGGAATGGAATAGAATGGAATCAACCCGAGTAGAACGGAACGGAACACAACGGAACGGAACGGAACGCAACGGAACGGAACGGAACGGAACGGAACGGAATGGAATGGAATGGAACGGAATTCAATGGAATGGAATGGAATGGAACGGAATTCAATGGAATGGAATGGAATGGAATTCAATGGAATGGAATGGAATGGAATGGAATTCAATGGAATGGAATGGAACGGAATGGAATTCAATGGAATGGAATGGAATGGAATTCAATGGAATGGAATGGAATGGAATGGAATGGAATGGAATTCAATGGAATGGAATGGAGTGGAATGGAATGGAATCGAATGGAATTGAATGGAATCGAATGGAATCAAATGGGATCGAATGGAATGGAATGGAATAGAATGGAATCAACCCGAGTAGAACGGAATGGAATGGAATGGAATGGAATGGGATGGAATGGAATGGAATGGAATGGAATGGAATTCAATGGAATGGAATGGAATGGAATGGAATGGAATGGAATGGAATGGAATGGAATGGAATTCTATGGAATGGAATGGAACGGAATGGAATTCAATGGAATGGAATGGAATGGAATTCAATGGAATGGAATGGAATGGAATGGAATGGAATGGAATGGAATTCCATGGAAAGGAGTGGAATGGAATGGAATGGAATCGAATGGAATGGAATGTAATGGAATGGAATGGAATGGAATGGAATGGAATGGAATGGAATGTACCAAAGTAGAACGGAATGGAATGGAATGGAATGGAATGGAATGGAATGTACCAAAGTAGAACGGAATGGAATGGAATGGAATGGAATGGAATGGAATGGAATGGAATGTACCCGAGTAGAACGGAATGGAATGGAATGGAATGGATTGGAATGGAATGGAATGGAATGGAATGGAATGTAACCGAGTAGAACGGAATGGAATGTAATTCAATGGAATGTAACCGGGTTGAACGGAACGGAATGGAATGGAATGGAATGGAATGGAATGGAATGGAATGGAATTGAGTGCAATGCAATGCAATGGAATGCAATGGCATGGAAAGGAATGGAATGGAATGGAATGGAATCTACCCGAGTAGAACGGAATGGAATGGAATTGAATGGAATGTAACCGAGTAGAACGGAACGGAATGGAATGGAATGGAATGGAATGGAATGGAATGCAATGGAATGGAATGGAATGGAATGGAATGGAATGGAATGGAATGGAATGGAATGGACACCAGTAGAATGGAATGGAATGGAATGGAATGGAATGGAATGGAATGGAATGGAATGGAATGGAATGGAATCTACCCGAGTAGAACGGAATGGAACGGAATGGAATGGAATGGAATGGACAGGAGCAGAACGGAATGGAATGCAATGGAATGGAATGGAATGTACCCGAGCAGAACGGAATGGAATGAAATGGAAATGGAAAGGGAATGGAAATGGAACGGGAATGGAAATGGAACGGGAACGGAAATAGAACGGGAATGGAAATGGAACGGGAACGGAAACGGAACGAGAAGGGAAATGGAACGGGAACGGAAACGGAACGGGAACGGAAATGGAACGGGAATGGTAACGGAACAGGAATGGAAATGGAACGGGAATGGAAAAGGAACGGGAATGGAAATGGATCGGGAATGGAAATGGAACGGGAATGGTAATGGAACGGGAATGGAAATGGAACGGGAATGGAAAAGAAACGGGAATGGAAATGGAACGGGAATGGAAATGGAATGGGAATGGAAATGGAATGGAATGGAATGGAATGGAATGGAATGGAATGTACCGGAGTGGAGTGGAGTGGAGTGGAGTAGAGTGCACTGGAACGGAATGGAATGGAATGGAATGGAATGGAACGGAACGGAATGTACCCGAGAAGCACGGAATGGAATGGAATGGAATGGAATGGAATGGAATGTACCGGAGTGGAGTGGAGTGGAATGGAGTGGAGTGGAGTGGTGTGGAGTGGAATGGAATGGAATGGAATGGAATGGAATGGAATGGAATGGAATGGAATGCAATGGAATGCAATGGAATGGAAAGGAATGGAATGGAATGGAATGGAATGGAATGGAATGGAATGGAATGGAATGGACAACAGTAGAATGGAATGGAATGGAATGGAATGGAATGGAATGGAATGGAATGGAATGGAATGGAATTCAATGGAATCGAATGGAATGGAATGGAATTCAATGGAATGGAATGGAATGGAATGGAATTCAATGGAATGGAATGGAGTTCTATGGAATGGAATGGAGTGGAATCGAATGGAATCGAATGGAATCGAATGGAATGGAATGGAATAGAATGGAATCAACCCGAGTAGAACGGAACGGAACGCAACGGAACGGAACGGAACGGAACGGGACGGAACGGAATGGAATGGAATGGAATGGAACGGAATTCCATGGAATGGAATGGAATGGAATGGAATTCAATGGAATGGAATGGAATGGAATGGAATGGAATGGAATGGAATGGAATTCAATGGAATGGAATGGAATGGAATGGAATGGAATGGAATGGAATGGAATTCAATGGAATGGAATGGAATGGATTGGAATGGAATGGAATAGAATGGAATCAACCCGAGTAGAACGGAACGGAACACAACGGAACGGAACGGAACGCAACGGAACGGAACGGAACGGAACGGAACGGAATGGAATGGAATGGAACGGAATTCAATGGAATGGAATGGAATGGAATGGAATTCTATGGAATGGAATGGAATGGAATGGAATGGAATTCCATGGAATGGAATGGAATTCAATGGAATTCAATGGAATGGAATGCAATGGAATGGAATGGAATGGAATGGAATGGAATGGAATTCAATGGAATAGAATGGAATGGAATGGAATGGAAACGAATGGAATCGAATGGAATCGAATGGAATCTAATGGAATCGAATGGAATGGAATGGAATAGAATGGAATCAACCCGAGTAGAACGGAATGGAATGGAATGGAATGGAATGGAATGGAATGGAATGGAATGAAATGTTATGGAATGGAATGGAATGGAATTCAATGCAATTCAATTGAATGGAATGGAAGGGAATGGAATGGAGTGGAGTGGAGTGGAGTGGAGTGGAGTGGAATGGAATGGAGTGGAATGGAATGGAATGGAATGGAATGGAATGGAATGGAACGGAATTCAATTTAATGGAATGGAAGGGAGTGGAATGGAGTGGAGTGGAGTGGAGTGGAGTGCAGTGGAGTGTAATGGAATGGAGTGGAATGGAATGGAATGGAATGGAATGGAATGGAATGGAATGGAATGGAATTCAATGGAGTGGAATGGAATGGAATGGAATGGAATGGAATGGAATGGAATGGAATTCATTGCAATGGAATGGAATGGAATCGAATGGAGTCAAATGGAATGGAATGGAATAGAATGGAATCAACCCGAGTAGAACGGAACGGAACGCAACGGAACGGAACGGAACGGAACGGAACGGAATGGAATGTAATGGAATGGAATGGAATGGAATGGAATGGAGTGGAATGGAATGCAATGGAATGGAATGGAATGGAATGGAATGGAATGGAATGGAGTCGAATGGAATCGAATGGAATGGAATGGAATAGAATGGAATCAACCCGAGTAGAACGGTACGGAACGGAACGGAACGGAACGGAATGGAATGATCAACCCGTGTAGAATGGAATGGAATGGAATTGAATAGAATGGAATCAACCCTAGTTGAACGGAACGGAACGCAACGGATCGGAACGGAACGGGACGGAACGGAACGGAATGGAATGGAATGGAACGGAATTCAATTGAATGGAATGGAATGGAATGGAATTCAATGGAATGGAATGGAATGGAATGGAATGGAATGGAATGGAATGGAATGGAATTGACACCAGTAGAATGGAATGGAATGGAATGGAATGGAATGGAATGGAATGGAATGGAATGGAATGGAATGGAATGGAATGGAATGGAATCTACCCGAGTAGAACGGAATGGAACGGAATGGAATGGAATGGAATGGACAGGAGCAGAACGGAATGGAATGCAATGGAATGGAATGGAATGTACCCGAGCAGAACGGAATGGAATGAAATGGAAATGGAAAGGGAATGGAAATGGAACGGGAATGGAAATGGAACGGGAACGGAAACGGAACGGGAATGGAAATGGAACGGGAACGGAAACGGAACGAGAACGGAAATGGAACGGGAACGGAAACGGAACGGGAACGGAAATGGAACGGGAATGGTAATGGAACGGGAATGGAAATGGAACGGGAATGGAAATGGAACGGGAATGGAAATGGATCGGGAATGGAAATGGAACGGGAATGGTAATGGAACTGGAATGGAAATGGAACGGGAATGGAAAAGAAACGGGAATGGAAATGGAACGGGAATGGAAATGGAATGGGAATGGAAATGGAATGGAATGGAATGGAATGGAATGTACCAGAAAGGAGTGGAGTGGAGTGGAGTGGAGTAGAGTGCACTGGAACGGAATGGAATGGAATGGAATGGAATGGAACGGAACGGAATGTACCCGAGAAGCACGGAATGGAATGGAATGGAATGGAATGGAATGGAATGGAATTGAATGTACCGGAGTGGATTGGAGTGGAATGGAGTGGAGTGGAGTGGAGTGGAGTGGAATGGAATGGAATGGAACGGAATGGAATGGAATGGAATGCAATGGAATGCAATGGAATGGAAAGGAATGGAATGGAATGGAATGGAATGGAATGGAATGGAATGGACACCAGTAGAATGGAATGGAATGGAATGGAATGGAATGGAATGGAATGGAATGGAATGGAATGGAATGGAATTCAATGGAATGGAATGGAATGGAATGGAATTCTATGGAATGGAATGGAATGGAATGGAATTCAATGGAATGGAATGGAATGGAATGGAATTCTATGGAATGGAATGGAGTGGAATCGAATGGAATCGAATGGAATCGAATGGAATGGAATGGAATAGAATGGAATCAACCCGAGTAGAACGGAACGGAACGCAACGGAACGGAACGGAACGGAACGGGACGGAACGGAACGGAATGGAATGGAATGGAACGGAATTCCATGGAATGGAATGGAATGGAATGGAATTCAATGGAATGGAATGGAATGGAATGGAATGGAATGGAATTCAATGGAATGGAATGGAATGGAATGGAATGGAATGGAATGGAATGGAATGGAATTCAATGGAATGGAATGGAATGGATTGGAATGGAATGGAATAGAATGGAATCAACCCGAGTAGAACGGAACGGAACACAACGGAACGGAACGGAACGCAACGGAACGGAACGGAACGGAACGGAACGGAATGGAATGGAATGGAACGGAATTCCATGGAATGGAATGGAATGGAATGGAATTCTATGGAATGGAATGGAATGGAATGGAATGGAATTCCATGGAATGGAATGGAATTCAATGGAATTCAATGGAATGGAATGCAATGGAATGGAATGGAATGGAATGGAATGGAATGGAATTCAATGGAATAGAATGGAATGGAATGGAATGGAAACGAATGGAATCGAATGGAATCGAATGGAATCTAATGGAATCGAATGGAATGGAATGGAATAGAATGGAATCAACCCGAGTAGAACGGAATGGAATGGAATGGAATGGAATGGAATGGAATGGAATGGAATGAAATGTTATGGAATGGAATGGAATGGAATTCAATGCAATTCAATTGAATGGAATGGAAGGGAATGGAATGGAGTGGAGTGGAGTGGAGTGGAGTGGAGTGGAATGGAATGGAGTGGAATGGAATGGAATGGAATGGAATGGAATGGAATGGAATTCAATTTAATGGAATGGAAGGGAGTGGAATGGAGTGGAGTGGAGTGGAGTGGAGTGCAGTGGAGTGTAATGGAATGGAGTGGAATGGAATGGAATGGAATGGAATGGAATGGAATGGAATGGAATTCAATGGAGTGGAATGGAATGGAATGGAATGGAATGGAATGGAATGGAATTCGATGCAATGGAATGGAATGGAATCGAATGGAGTCAAATGGAATGGAATGGAATAGAATGGAATCAACCCGAGTAGAACGGAACGGAACGCAACGGAACGGAACGGAACGGAACGGAACGGAATGGAATGTAATGGAATGGAATGGAATGGAATGGAATGGAGTGGAATGGAATGCAATGGAATGGAATGGAATGGAATGGTATGGAATGGAATGGAATGGAGTCGAATGGAATCGAATGGAATGGAATGGAATAGAATGGAATCAACCCGAGTAGAACGGTACGGAACGGAACGGAACGGAACGGAACGGAATGGAATGATCAACCCGTGTAGAATGGAATGGAATGGAATTGAATAGAATGGAATCAACCCTAGTTGAACGGAACGGAACGCAACGGAACGGAACGGAACGGGACGGAACGGAACGGAATGGAATGGAATGGAACGGAATTCAATTGAATGGAATGGAATGGAATGGAATTCAATGGAATGGAATGGAATGGAATGGAATGGAATGGAATGGAATGGAATGGAATGGACACCAGTAGAATGGAATGGAATGGAATGGAATGGAATGGAATGGAATGGAATGGAATGGAATGGAATAGAATGGAATCTACCCGAGTAGAACGGAATGGAACAGAATGGAATGGAATGGAATGGACAGGAGCAGAACGGAATGGAATGCAATGGAATGGAATGGAATGTACCCGAGCAGAACGGAATGGAATGAAATGGAAATGGAAAGGGAATGGAAATGGAACGGGAATGGAAATGGAACGGGAACGGAAATGGAACGGGAATGGAAATGGAACGGGAACGGAAACGGAACGAGAACGGAAATGGAACGGGAACGGAAACGGAACGGGAACGGAAATGGAACGGGAATGGTAATGGAACGGGAATGGAAATGGAACGGGAATGGAAATGGAACGGGAATGGAAATGGATCGGGAATGGAAATGGAACGGGAATGGTAATGGAACTGGAATGGAAATGGAACGGGAATGGAAAAGAAACGGGAATGGAAATGGAACGGGAATGGAAATGGAATGGGAATGGAAATGGAATGGAATGGAATGGAATGGAATGTACCAGAGTGGAGTGGAGTGGAGTGGAGTGGAGTAGAGTGCACTGGAACGGAATGGAATGGAATGGAATGGAATGGAACGGAACGGAATGTACCCGAGAAGCACGGAATGGAATGGAATGGAATGTACCGGAGTGGAGTGGAGTGGAGTGGAGTGGAGTAGAGTGCACTGGAACGGAATGGAATGGAATGGAATGGAATGGAACGGAACGGAATGTACCCGAGAAGCACGGAATGGAATGGAATGGAATGTAATGGAATTGAATATACCCGAGTGGAGTGGAGTGGAATGGAGTGGAGTGGAGTGGAGTGGAGTGGAATGGAATGGAATGGAACGGAATGGAATGGAATGGAATGCAATGGAATGCAATGGAATGGAAAGGAATGGAATGGAATGGAATGGAATGGAATGGAATGGAATGGAATGGAATGGACACCAGTAGAATGGAATGGAATGTAATGGAATGGAATGGAATGGAATGGAATGGAATGGAATGGAATGGAATGGAATGGAATTCAATGGAATGGAATGGAATGGAATGGAATTCTATGGAATGGAATGGAATGGAATGGAATTCAATGGAATGGAATGGAATGGAATGGAATTCTATGGAATGGAATGGAGTGGAATCGAATGGAATCGAATGGAATCGAATGGAATGGAATGGAATAGAATGGAATCAACCCGAGTAGAACGGAACGGAATGCAACGGAACGGAACGGAACGGAACGGGACGGAACGGAACGGAATGGAATGGAATGGAACGGAATTCCATGGAATGGAATGGAATGGAATGGAATTCAATGGAATGGAATGGAATGGAATGGAATGGAATGGAATGCAATGGAATGGAATGGAATGGAATGGAATGGAATGGATTGGAATGGAATGGAATAGAATGGAATGGAATGGAATGGAATGGAATTCAATGGAATGGAATGGAATGGAATGGAATTCTATGGAATGGAATGGAGTGGAATCGAATGGAATCGAATGGAATCGAATGGAATGGAATGGAATAGAATGGAATCAACCCGAGTAGAACGGAACGGAATGCAACGGAACGGAACGGAACGGAACGGGACGGAACGGAACGGAATGGAATGGAATGGAACGGAATTCCATGGAATGGAATGGAATGGAATGGAATTCAATGGAATGGAATGGAATGGAATGGAATGGAATGGAATGCAATGGAATGGAATGGAATGGAATGGAATGGAATGGATTGGAATGGAATGGAATAGAATGGAATGGAATGGAATGGAATGGAATTCAATGGAATGGAATGGAATGGAATGGAATTCAATGGAATGGAATGGAATGGCATGGAATGGAATGGAATGGAATGGAATGGAATGGAATAGAATGGAATCAACCCGAGTAGAACGGAACGCAACGGAACGGAACGGAACGCAACGGAACTGAACGGAACGGAACGGAACGGAATGGAATGGAAAGGAACGGAATTCAATGGAATGGAATGGAATGGAATGGAATGGAATGGAATGGAATGGAATGGAATCAACCCGAGTAGAACGGAACGGCACGCAACGGAACGGAACGGAACGGAACGGGACGGAACGGAACGGAATGGAATATAATGCAACGGAATTCAATGGAATGGAATGGAATGGAATGGAATTCAATGGAATCGATTGGAATCGAATGGAATCGATTGGAATTGAATGGAATCGAATAGAATGGAATGGAATAGAATTTAATCAACCCGAGTAGAACGGAACGGAACGCAACGGAACGGAACAGAACGGAACGGAACGGGACGGAACGGAACGGAATGGAATGGAATGGAACGGAATTCAATTGAATGGAATGGAATGGAATGGAATTCAATGGAATGGAATGGAATGGAATGGAATGGAATGGAATGGAATGGAATGGACACCAGTAGAATGGAATGGAATGGAATGGAATGGAATGGAATGGAATGGAATGGAATGGAATGGAATCTACCCGAGTAGAACGGAATGGAACGGAATGGAATGGAATGGAATGGACAGGAGCAGAACGGAATGGAATGCAATGGAATGGAATGGAATGTACCCGAGCAGAACGGAATGGAATGAAATGGAAATGGAAAGGGAATGGAAATGGAACGGGAATGGAAATGGAACGGGAACGGAAACGGAACGGGAATGGAAATGGAACGGGAACGGAAACGGAACGAGAACGGAAATGGAACGGGAACGGAAACGGAACGGGAACGGAAATGGAACGGGAATGGTAATGGAACGGGAATGGAAATGGAACGGGAATGGAAATGGAACGGGAATGGAAATGGATCGGGAATGGAAATGGAACGGGAATGGTAATGGAACTGGAATGGAAATGGAACGGGAATGGAAAAGAAACGGGAATGGAAATGGAACGGGAATGGAAATGGAATGGGAATGGAAATGGAATGGAATGGAATGGAATGGAATGTACCAGAAAGGAGTGGAGTGGAGTGGAGTGGAGTAGAGTGCACTGGAACGGAATGGAATGGAATGGAATGGAATGGAACGGAACGGAATGTACCCGAGAAGCACGGAATGGAATGGAATGGAATGGAATGGAATGGAATGGAATTGAATGTACCGGAGTGGAGTGGAGTGGAATGGAGTGGAGTGGAGTGGAGTGGAGTGGAATGGAATGGAATGGAACGGAATGGAATGGAATGGAATGCAATGGAATGCAATGGAATGGAAAGGAATGGAATGGAATGGAATGGAATGGAATGGAATGGAATGGACACCAGTAGAATGGAATGGAATGGAATGGAATGGAATGGAATGGAATGGAATGGAATGGAATGGAATGGAATTCAATGGAATGGAATGGAATGGAATGGAATTCTATGGAATGGAATGGAATGGAATGGAATTCAATGGAATGGAATGGAATGGAATGGAATTCTATGGAATGGAATGGAGTGGAATCGAATGGAATCGAATGGAATCGAATGGAATGGAATGGAATAGAATGGAATCAACCCGAGTAGAACGGAACGGAACGCAATGGAACGGAACGGAACGGAACGGGACGGAACGGAACGGAATGGAATGGAATGGAACGGAATTCCATGGAATGGAATGGAATGGAATGGAATTCAATGGAATGGAATGGAATGGAATGGAATGGAATGGAATTCAATGGAATGGAATGGAATGGAATGGAATGGAATGGAATGGAATGGAATTCAATGGAATGGAATGGAATGGATTGGAATGGAATGGAATAGAATGGAATCAACCCGAGTAGAACGGAACGGAACACAACGGAACGGAACGGAACGCAACGGAACGGAACGGAACGGAACGGAACGGAATGGAATGGAATGGAACGGAATTCCATGGAATGGAATGGAATGGAATGGAATTCTATGGAATGGAATGGAATGGAATGGAATGGAATTCAATGGAATTCAATGGAATGGAATGCAATGGAATGGAATGGAATGGAATGGAATGGAATGGAATTCAATGGAATAGAATGGAATGGAATGGAATGGAAACGAATGGAATCGAATGGAATCGAATGGAATCTAATGGAATCGAATGGAATGGAATGGAATAGAATGGAATCAACCCGAGTAGAACGGAATGGAATGGAATGGAATGGAATGGAATGGAATGGAATGGAATGAAATGTTATGGAATGGAATGGAATGGAATTCAATGCAATTCAATTGAATGGAATGGAAGGGAATGGAATGGAGTGGAGTGGAGTGGAGTGGAGTGGAGTGGAATGGAATGGAGTGGAATGGAATGGAATGGAATGGAATGGAATGGAATGGAATGGAATGGAATTCAATTTAATGGAATGGAATTCAATTTAATGGAATGGAAGGGAGTGGAATGGAGTGGAGTGGAGTGGAGTGGAGTGCAGTGGAGTGTAATGCAATGGAGTGGAATGGAATGGAATGGAATGGAATGGAATGGAATGGAATGGAATGGAATTCAATGGAGTGGAATGGAATGGAATGGAATGGAATGGAATGGAATGGAATGGAATTCAATGCAATGGAATGGAATGGAATCGAATGGAGTCAAATGGAATGGAATGGAATAGAATGGAATCAACCCGAGTAGAACGGAACGGAACGCAACGGAACGGAACGGAACGGAACGGAACGGAATGGAATGTAATGGAATGGAATGGAATGGAATGGAATGGAGTGGAATGGAATGCAATGGAATGGAATGGAATGGAATGGAATGGAATGGAATGGAATGGAGTCGAATGGAATCGAATGGAATGGAATGGAATAGAATGGAATCAACCCGAGTAGAACGGTACGGAACGGAACGGAACGGAACGGAACGGAACGGAATGGAATGATCAACCCGTGTAGAATGGAATGGAATGGAATTGAATAGAATGGAATCAACCCTAGTTGAACGGAACGGAACGCAACGGAACGGAACGGAACGGGACGGAACGGAACGGAATGGAATGGAATGGAACGGAATTCAATTGAATGGAATGGAATGGAATGGAATTCAATGGAATGGAATGGAATGGAATGGAATGGAATGGAATGGAATGGAATGGAATGGAATGGACACCAGTAGAATGGAATGGAATGGAATGGAATGGAATGGAATGGAATGGAATGGAATGGAATGGAATAGAATGGAATCTACCCGAGTAGAACGGAATGGAACAGAATGGAATGGAATGGAATGGACAGGAGCAGAACGGAATGGAATGCAATGGAATGGAATGGAATGTACCCGAGCAGAACGGAATGGAATGAAATGGAAATGGAAAGGGAATGGAAATGGAACGGGAATGGAAATGGAACGGGAACGGAAATGGAACGGGAATGGAAATGGAACGGGAACGGAAACGGAACGAGAACGGAAATGGAACGGGAACGGAAACGGAACGGGAACGGAAATGGAACGGGAATGGTAATGGAACGGGAATGGAAATGGAACGGGAATGGAAATGGAACGGGAATGGAAATGGATCGGGAATGGAAATGGAACGGGAATGGTAATGGAACTGGAATGGAAATGGAACGGGAATGGAAAAGAAACGGGAATGGAAATGGAACGGGAATGGAAATGGAATGGGAATGGAAATGGAATGGAATGGAATGGAATGGAATGTACCAGAGTGGAGTGGAGTGGAGTGGAGTGGAGTAGAGTGCACTGGAACGGAATGGAATGGAATGGAATGGAATGGAACGGAACGGAATGTACCCGAGAAGCACGGAATGGAATGGAATGGAATGGAATGGAATGGAATGGAATGTACCGGAGTGGAGTGGAGTGGAGTGGAGTGGAGTAGAGTGCACTGGAACGGAATGGAATGGAATGGAATGGAATGGAACGGAACGGAATGTACCCGAGAAGCACGGAATGGAATGGAATGGAATGGAATGGAATTGAATATACCGGAGTGGAGTGGAGTGGAATGGAGTGGAGTGGAGTGGAGTGGAGTGGAATGGAATGGAATGGAACGGAATGGAATGGAATGGAATGCAATGGAATGCAATGGAATGGAAAAGAATGGAATGGAATGGAATGGAATGGAATGGAATGGAATGGAATGGACACCAGTAGAATGGAATGGAATGGAATGGAATGGAATGGAATGGAATGGAATGGAATGGAATGGAATGGAATTCAATGGAATGGAATGGAATGGAATGGAATTCTATGGAATGGAATGGAATGGAATGGAATTCAATGGAATGGAATGGAATGGAATGGAATTCTATGGAATGGAATGGAGTGGAATCGAATGGAATCGAATGGAATCGAATGGAATGGAATGGAATAGAATGGAATCAACCCGAGTAGAACGGAACGGAATGCAACGGAACGGAACGGAACGGAACGGGACGGAACGGAACGGAATGGAATGGAATGGAACGGAATTCCATGGAATGGAATGGAATGGAATGGAATTCAATGGAATGGAATGGAATGGAATGGAATGGAATGGAATGCAATGGAATGGAATGGAATGGAATGGATTGGAATGGAATGGAATAGAATGGAATGGAATGGAATGGAATGGAATTCAATGGAATGGAATGGAATGGAATGGAATTCAATGGAATGGAATGGAATGGCATGGAATGGAATGGAATGGAATGGAATGGAATGGAATAGAATGGAATCAACCCGAGTAGAACGGAACGCAACGGAACGGAACGGAACGCAACGGAACGGAACGGAACGGAACGGAACGGAATGGAATGGAAAGGAACGGAATTCAATGGAATGGAATGGAATGGAATGGAATTCAATGGAATGGAATGGAATGGAATGGAATTCAATGGAATGGAATGGAATGGAATTCAAATGGAATGGAATGGAATGGAATTCTATGGAATGGAATGGAGTGGAATCGAATGGAATCGAATGGAATCGAATGGAATCGAATGGGATCGAATGGAATGGAATGGAATAGAATGGAATCAACCCGAGTAGAACGGAGCGGAACGAAACGGAACGGAACGGAACGGAACGGAAAGGAAAGGAATGGAATGGAATGGAATGGAACGGAATTCAAAGGAATGGAATGGAACAGAATGGAATTCAATGGAAAGGAATGGAATGAAATGGAATTGAATTCAATGGAATGGAATGGAATGGAATGGAATGGAATGGAATGGAATGGAATGGAACGGAATTCTATGGAATGGAATGGAATGGAATTCAATGGAATGGAATGGAATGGAATGGAATGGAAAGGAATTCAATGGAATGGAATGGAATGGAATGGAATTCAATGGAATGGAATGGAATTCAATGGAATGGAATGGAATGGAATGGAATGGAATGGAATGGAATTCAATGGAATGGAATGGTATTCAATGGAATGGAATGGAATGGAATGGAATGGAATGGAATGGAATGGAAATCAATGGAATGGAATGGAATGGAATGGAATGGAATGGAATGGAATTCAATGGAATGGAATGGAGTGGAATCGAATGGAATCGAATGGAATCGAATGAGATCGAATGGAATGGAATGGAATAGAATGGAATCAACCCGAGTAGAACGGAATGGAATGGAATGGAATGGAATGGAATGGAATGGAATGGAATGGAATTCAATGGAATGGAATGGAATGGAATGGAATGGAATGGAATGGAATGGAATGGAATCAACCCGAGTAGAACGGAACGGCACGCAACGGAACGGAACGGAACGGAACGGGACGGAACGGAACGGAATGGAATATAATGCAACGGAATTCAATGGAATGGAATGGAATGGAATGGAATTCAATGGAATCGATTGGAATCGAATGGAATCGATTGGAATTGAATGGAATCGAATAGAATGGAATGGAATAGAATTTAATCAACCCGAGTAGAACGGAACGGAACGCAACGGAACGGAACGGAACGGAACGGAACGGGACGGAACGGAACGGAATGGAATGGAATGGAACGGAATTCAATTGAATGGAATGGAATGGAATGGAATTCAATGGAATGGAATGGAATGGAATGGAATGGAATGGAATGGAATGGAATGGACACCAGTAGAATGGAATGGAATGGAATGGAATGGAATGGAATGGAATGGAATGGAATGGAATCTACCCGAGTAGAACGGAATGGAACGGAATGGAATGGAATGGAATGGACAGGAGCAGAACGGAATGGAATGCAATGGAATGGAATGGAATGTACCCGAGCAGAACGGAATGGAATGAAATGGAAATGGAAAGGGAATGGAAATGGAACGGGAATGGAAATGGAACGGGAACGGAAATGGAACGGGAATGGAAATGGAACGGGAACGGAAACGGAACGAGAACGGAAATGGAACGGGAACGGAAATGGAACGGGAATGGAAATGGAATGGGAATGAAAATGGAATGGAATGGAATGGAATGGAATGTACCAGAGTGGAGTGGAGTGGAGTGGAGTGGAGTAGAGTGCACTGGAACGGAATGGAATGGAATGGAATGGAATGGAACGGAACGGAATGTACCCGAGAAGCACGGAATGGAATGGAATGGAATGGAATGGAATGGAATGGAATGGAATGTACCGGAGTGGAGTGGAGTGGAATGGAGTGGAGTGGAGTGGAGTGGATTGGAATGGAATGGAATGGAATGGAATGGAATGCAATGGAATGCAATGGAATGGAAAGGAATGGAATGGAATGGAATGGAATGGAATGGAATGGAATGGAATGGAATGGACAACAGTAGAATGGAATGGAATGGAATGGAATGGAATGGAATGGAATGGAATGGAATGGAATGGAATTCAATGGAATGGAATGGAATGGAATGGAATTCAATGGAATGGAATGGAATGGAATGGAATTCAATGGAATGGAATGGAATGGAATGGAATTCTATGGAATGGAATGGAGTGGAATCGAATGGAATCGAATGGAATCGAATGGAATGGAATGGAATAGAATGGAATCAACCCGAGGAGAACGGAACGGAACGCAACGGAACGGAACGGAACGGAACGGGACGGAACGGAACGGAATGGAATGGAATGGAACGGAATTCAATGGAATGGAATGGAATGGAATGGAATTCTATGGAATGGAATGGAATGGAATGGAATGGAATTCCATGGAATGGAATGGAATTCAATGGAATTCAATGGAATGGAATGCAATGGAATGGAATGGAATGGAATGGAATGGAATGGAATTCAATGGAATAGAATGGAATGGAATGGAATGGAAACGAATGGAATCGAATGGAATCGAATGGAATCTAATGGAATCGAATGGAATGGAATGGAATAGAATGGAATCAACCCGAGTAGAACGGAATGGAATGGAATGGAATGGAATGGAATGGAATGGAATGGAATGAAATGTTATGGAATGGAATGGAATGGAATTCAATGCAATTCAATTGAATGGAATGGAAGGGAATGGAATGGAGTGGAGTGGAGTGGAGTGGAGTGGAGTGGAATGGAATGGAGTGGAATGGAATGGAATGGAATGGAATGGAATGGAATGGAACGGAATTCAATTTAATGGAATGGAAGGGAGTGGAATGGAGTGGAGTGGAGTGGAGTGGAGTGCAGTGGAGTGTAATGGAATGGAGTGGAATGGAATGGAATGGAATGGAATGGAATGGAATGGAATGGAATGGAATTCAATGGAGTGGAATGGAATGGAATGGAATGGAATGGAATGGAATGGAATGGAATTCATTGCAATGGAATGGAATGGAATCGAATGGAGTCAAATGGAATGGAATGGAATAGAATGGAATCAACCCGAGTAGAACGGAACGGAACGCAACGGAACGGAACGGAACGGAACGGAACGGAATGGAATGTAATGGAATGGAATGGAATGGAATGGAATGGAGTGGAATGGAATGCAATGGAATGGAATGGAATGGAATGGAATGGAATGGAATGGAGTCGAATGGAATCGAATGGAATGGAATGGAATAGAATGGAATCAACCCGAGTAGAACGGTACGGAACGGAACGGAACGGAACGGAACGGAACGGAATGGAATGATCAACCCGTGTAGAATGGAATGGAATGGAATTGAATAGAATGGAATCAACCCTAGTTGAACGGAACGGAACGCAACGGATCGGAACGGAACGGGACGGAACGGAACGGAATGGAATGTAATGGAACGGAATTCAATTGAATGGAATGGAATGGAATGGAATTCAATGGAATGGAATGGAATGGAATGGAATGGAATGGAATGGAATGGAATGGAATGGAATGGACACCAGTAGAATGGAATGGAATGGAATGGAATGGAATGGAATGGAATGGAATGGAATGGAATGGAATCTACCCGAGTAGAACGGAATGGAACGGAATGGAATGGAATGGAATGGACAGGAGCAGAACGGAATGGAATGCAATGGAATGGAATGGAATGTACCCGAGCAGAACGGAATGGAATGAAATGGAAATGGAAAGGGAATGGAAATGGAACGGGAACGGAAACGGAACGGGAATGGAAATGGAACGGGAACGGAAACGGAACGAGAACGGAAATGGAACGGGAACGGAAACGGAACGGGAACGGAAATGGAACGGGAATGGTAATGGAACGGGAATGGAAATGGAACGGGAATGGAAATGGAACGGGAATGGAAATGGATCGGGAATGGAAATGGAACGGGAATGGTAATGGAACTGGAATGGAAATGGAACGGGAATGGAAAAGAAACGGGAATGGAAATGGAACGGGAATGGAAATGGAATGGGAATGGAAATGGAATGGAATGGAATGGAATGGAATGTACCAGAAAGGAGTGGAGTGGAGTGGAGTGGAGTAGAGTGCACTGGAACGGAATGGAATGGAATGGAATGGAATGGAACGGAACGGAATGTACCCGAGAAGCACGGAATGGAATGGAATGGAATGGAATGGAATGGAATGGAATTGAATGTACCGGAGTGGAGTGGAGTGGAATGGAGTGGAGTGGAGTGGAGTGGAGTGGAATGGAATGGAATGGAACGGAATGGAATGGAATGGAATGCAATGGAATGCAATGGAATGGAAAGGAATGGAATGGAATGGAATGGAATGGAATGGAATGGAATGGACACCAGTAGAATGGAATGGAATGGAATGGAATGGAATGGAATGGAATGGAATGGAATGGAATGGAATTCAATGGAATGGAATGGAATGGAATGGAATTCTATGGAATGGAATGGAATGGAATGGAATTCAATGGAATGGAATGGAATGGAATGGAATTCTATGGAATGGAATGGAGTGGAATCGAATGGAATCGAATGGAATCGAATGGAATGGAATGGAATAGAATGGAATCAACCCGAGTAGAACGGAACGGAACGCAACGGAACGGAACGGAACGGAACGGGACGGAACGGAACGGAATGGAATGGAATGGAACGGAATTCCATGGAATGGAATGGAATGGAATGGAATTCAATGGAATGGAATGGAATGGAATGGAATGGAATGGAATTCAATGGAATGGAATGGAATGGAATGGAATGGAATGGAATGGAATTCAATGGAATGGAATGGAATGGATTGGAATGGAATGGAATAGAATGGAATCAACCCGAGTAGAACGGAACGGAACACAACGGAACGGAACGGAACGCAACGGAACGGAACGGAACGGAACGGAACGGAATGGAATGGAATGGAACGGAATTCCATGGAATGGAATGGAATGGAATGGAATTCTATGGAATGGAATGGAATGGAATGGAATGGAATTCCATGGAATGGAATGGAATTCAATGGAATTCAATGGAATGGAATGCAATGGAATGGAATGGAATGGAATGGAATGGAATGGAATTCAATGGAATAGAATGGAATGGAATGGAATGGAAACGAATGGAATCGAATGGAATCGAATGGAATCTAATGGAATCGAATGGAATGGAATGGAATAGAATGGAATCAACCCGAGTAGAACGGAATGGAATGGAATGGAATGGAATGGAATGGAATGGAATGGAATGAAATGTTATGGAATGGAATGGAATGGAATTCAATGCAATTCAATTGAATGGAATGGAAGGGAATGGAATGGAGTGGAGTGGAGTGGAGTGGAGTGGAGTGGAATGGAATGGAGTGGAATGGAATGGAATGGAATGGAATGGAATGGAATGGAATGGAATGGAATTCAATTTAATGGAATGGAAGGGAGTGGAATGGAGTGGAGTGGAGTGGAGTGGAGTGCAGTGGAGTGTAATGGAATGGAGTGGAATGGAATGGAATGGAATGGAATGGAATGGAATGGAATGGAATTCAATGGAGTGGAATGGAATGGAATGGAATGGAATGGAATGGAATGGAATGGAATTCGATGCAATGGAATGGAATGGAATCGAATGGAGTCAAATGGAATGGAATGGAATAGAATGGAATCAACCCGAGTAGAACGGAACGGAACGCAACGGAACGGAACGGAACGGAACGGAACGGAATGGAATGTAATGGAATGGAATGGAATGGAATGGATTGGAGTGGAATGGAATGCAATGGAATGGAATGGAATGGAATGGAATGGAATGGAATGGAATGGAGTCGAATGGAATCGAATGGAATGGAATGGAATAGAATGGAATCAACCCGAGTAGAACGGTACGGAACGGAACGGAACGGAACGGAACGGAATGGAATGATCAACCCGTGTAGAATGGAATGGAATGGAATTGAATAGAATGGAATCAACCCTAGTTGAACGGAACGGAACGCAACGGAACGGAACGGAACGGGACGGAACGGAACGGAATGGAATGGAATGGAACGGAATTCAATTGAATGGAATGGAATGGAATGGAATTCAATGGAATGGAATGGAATGGAATGGAATGGAATGGAATGGAATGGAATGGACACCAGTAGAATGGAATGGAATGGAATGGAATGGAATGGAATGGAATGGAATGGAATGGAATAGAATGGAATCTACCCGAGTAGAACGGAATGGAACAGAATGGAATGGAATGGAATGGACAGGAGCAGAACGGAATGGAATGCAATGGAATGGAATGGAATGTACCCGAGCAGAACGGAATGGAATGAAATGGAAATGGAAAGGGAATGGAAATGGAACGGGAATGGAAATGGAACGGGAACGGAAATGGAACGGGAATGGAAATGGAACGGGAACGGAAACGGAACGAGAACGGAAATGGAACGGGAACGGAAACGGAACGGGAACGGAAATGGAACGGGAATGGTAATGGAACGGGAATGGAAATGGAACGGGAATGGAAATGGAACGGGAATGGAAATGGATCGGGAATGGAAATGGAACGGGAATGGTAATGGAACTGGAATGGAAATGGAACGGGAATGGAAAAGAAACGGGAATGGAAATGGAACGGGAATGGAAATGGAATGGGAATGGAAATGGAATGGAATGGAATTGAATGGAATGTACCAGAGTGGAGTGGAGTGGAGTGGAGTGGAGTAGAGTGCACTGGAACGGAATGGAATGGAATGGAATGGAATGGAACGGAACGGAATGTACCCGAGAAGCACGGAATGGAATGGAATGGAATGGAATGGAATGGAATGTACCGGAGTGGAGTGGAGTGGAGTGGAGTGGAGTAGAGTGCACTGGAACGGAATGGAATGGAATGGAATGGAATGGAACGGAACGGAATGTACCCGAGAAGCACGGAATGGAATGGAATGGAATGGAATGGAATTGAATATACCGGAGTGGAGTGGAGTGGAATGGAGTGGAGTGGAGTGGAGTGGAGTGGAATGGAATGGAATGGAACGGAATGGAATGGAATGGAATGCAATGGAATGCAATGGAATGGAAAGGAATGGAATGGAATGGAATGGAATGGAATGGAATGGAATGGAATGGAATGGACACCAGTAGAATGGAATGGAATGGAATGGAATGGAATGGAATGGAATGGAATGGAATGGAATGGAATTCAATGGAATGGAATGGAATGGAATGGAATTCTATGGAATGGAATGGAATGGAATGGAATTCAATGGAATGGAATGGAATGGAATGGAATTCTATGGAATGGAATGGAGTGGAATCGAATGGAATCGAATGGAATCGAATGGAATGGAATGGAATTGAATGGAATCAACCCGAGTAGAACGGAACGGAATGCAACGGAACGGAACGGAACGGAACGGGACGGAACGGAACGGAATGGAATGGAATGGAACGGAATTCCATGGAATGGAATGGAATGGAATGGAATTCAATGGAATGGAATGGAATGGAATGGAATGGAATGGAATGGAATGCAATGGAATGGAATGGAATGGAATGGAATGGATTGGAATGGAATGGAATAGAATGGAATGGAATGGAATGGAATGGAATTCAATGGAATGGAATGGAATGGAATGGAATTCTATGGAATGGAATGGAGTGGAATCGAATGGAATCGAATGGAATCGAATGGAATGGAATGGAATAGAATGGAATCAACCCGAGTAGAACGGAACGGAACGCAACGGAACGGAACGGAACGGAACGGGATGGAACGGAACGGAATGGAATGGAATGGAACGGAATTCCATGGAATGGAATGGAATGGAATGGAATTCAATGGAATGGAATGGAATGGAATGGAATGGAATGGAATGGATTGGAATGGAATGGAATAGAATGGAATCAACCCGAGTAGAACGGAACGGAACACAACGGAACGGAACGGAACGCAACGGAACGGAACGGAACGGAACGGGACGGAACGGAACGGAATGGAATGGAATGGAACGGAATTCCATGGAATGGATTGGAATGGAATGGAATTCAATGGAATGGAATGGAATGGAATGGAATGGAATGGAATGGAATGGAATGGAATGGAATTCAATGGAATGGAATGGAATGGATTGGAATGGAATGGAATAGAATGGAATCATCCCGAGTAGAACGGAACGGAACACAACGGAACGGAACGGAACGCAACGGAACGGAACGGAACGGAACGGAACGGAATGGAATGGAATGGAACGGAATTCAATGGAATGGAATGGAATGGAATTCAATGGAATGGAATGGAATGGAATGGAATTCAATGGAATGGAATGGAACGGAATGGAATTCAATGGAATGGAATGGAATGGAATTCAATGGAATGGAATGGAATGGAATGGAATGGAATTCAATGGAATGGAATGGAGTGGAATGGAATGGAATCGAATGGAATTGAATGGAATCGAATGGAATCAAATGGGATCGAATGGAATGGAATGGAATAGAATGGAATCAACCCGAGTAGAACGGAATGGAATGGAATGGAATGGAATGGGATGGAATGGAATGGAATGGAATGGAATGGAATTCAATGGAATGGAATGGAATGGAATGGAATGGAATGGAATGGAATGGAATGGAATTCAATGGAATGGAATGGAACGGAATGGAATTCAATGGAATGGAATGGAATGGAATTCAATGGAATGGAATGGAATGGAATGGAATGGAATGGAATGGAATTCCATGGAATGGAGTGGAATGGAATGGAATGGAATCGAATGGAATGGAATGTAATGTAATGGAATGGAATGGAATGGAATGGAATGGAATGGAATGTACCAAAGTAGAACGGAATGGAATGGAATGGAATGGAATGGAATGGAATGGAATGGAATGGAATGGAATGTACCCGAGTAGAACGGAATGGAATGGAATGGAATGGATTGGAATGGAATGGAATGGAATGGAATGGAATGTAACCGAGTAGAACGGAATGGAATGTAATTCAATGGAATGTAACCGGATTGAACGGAACGGAATGGAATGGAATGGAATGGAATGGAATGGAATGGAATGGAATGGAATGGAATTGAGTGCAATGCAATGCAATGGAATGCAATGGAATGGAAAGGAATGGAATGGAATGGAATGGAATCTACCCGAGTAGAACGGAATGGAATGGAATTGAATGGAATGTAACCGAGTAGAACGGAACGGAATGGAATGGAATGGAATGGAATGGAATGGAATGGAATGCAATGGAATGGAATGGAATGGAATGGAATGGAATGGAATGGAATGGACACCAGTAGAATGGAATGGAATGGAATGGAATGGAATGGAATGGAATGGAATGGAATGGAATGGAATCTACCCGAGTAGAACGGAATGGAACGGAATGGAATGGAATGGAATGGACAGGAGCAGAACGGAATGGAATGCAATGGAATGGAATGGAATGTACCCGAGCAGAACGGAATGGAATGAAATGGAAATGGAAAGGGAATGGAAATGGAACGGGAATGGAAATGGAACGGGAACGGAAATGGAACGGGAATGGAAATGGAACGGGAACGGAAACGGAACGAGAACGGAAATGGAACGGGAACGGAAACGGAACGGGAACGGAAATGGAACGGGAATGGTAACGGAACGGGAATGGAAATGGAACGGGAATGGAAAAGGAACGGGAATGGAAATGGATCGGGAATGGAAATGGAACGGGAATGGTAATGGAACTGGAATGGAAATGGAACGGGAATGGAAAAGAAACGGGAATGGAAATGGAACGGGAATGGAAATGGAATGGGAATGGAAATGGAATGGAATGGAATGGAATTCAATGGAATGGAATGGAATGGAATGGAATGGAATGGAATGGAATTCAATGGAATGGAATGGAATGGAATGGAATGGAATGGAATGGAATGGAATGGAATGGAATGGAATTCAATGGAATGGAATGGAATGGATTGGAATGGAATGGAATAGAATGGAATCAACCCGAGTAGAACGGAACGGAACAAAACGGAACGGAACGGAACGCAACGGAACGGAACGGAACGGAACGGAACGGAATGGAATGGAATGGAACGGAATTCAATGGAATGGAATGGAATGGAATGGAATTCTATGGAATGGAATGGAATGGAATGGAATGGAACCGAGTAGAACGGAACGGAATGGAATGGAATGGAATGGAATGGAATGCAATGGAATGGAATGGAATGGAATGGAATGGAATGGAATGGAATGGAATGGACACCAGTAGAATGGAATGGAATGGAATGGAATGGAATGGAATGGAATGGAATGGAATGGAATGGAATCTACCCGAGTAGAACGGAATGGAACGGAATGGAATGGAATGGAATGGACAGGAGCAGAACGGAATGGAATGCAATGGAATGGAATGGAATGTACCCGAGCAGAACGGAATGGAATGAAATGGAAATGGAAAGGGAATGGAAATGGAACGGGAATGGAAATGGAACGGGAACGGAAATGGAACGGGAATGGAAATGGAACGGGAACGGAAACGGAACGAGAACGGAAATGGAACGGGAACGGAAACGGAACGGGAACGGAAATGGAACGGGAATGGTAACGGAACGGGAATGGAAATGGAACGGGAATGGAAAAGGAACGGGAATGGAAATGGATCGGGAATGGAAATGGAACGGGAATGGTAATGGAACTGGAATGGAAATGGAACGGGAATGGAAAAGAAACGGGAATGGAAATGGAACGGGAATGGAAATGGAATGGGAATGGAAATGGAATGGAATGGAATGGAATGGAATGGAATGGAATGCACCGGAGTGGAGTGGAGTGGAGTGGAGTGGAGTAGAGTGCACTGGAACGGAATGGAATGGAATGGAATGGAATGGAACGGAACGGAATGTACCCGAGAAGCACGGAATGGAATGGAATGGAATGGAATGGAATGGAATGGAATGGAATGGAATGTACCGGAGTGGAGTGGAGTGGAATGGAGTGGAGTGGAGTGGAGTGGAGTGGAATGGAATGGAATGGAATGGAATGGAATGGAATGGAATGCAATGGAATGCAATGGAATGGAAAGGAATGGAATGGAATGGAATGGAATGGAATGGAATGGAATGGACACCAGTAGAATGGAATGGAATGGAATGGAATGGAATGGAATGGAATGGAATGGAATTCAATGGAATGGAATGGAATGGAATGGAATTGGAATGGAATGGAATGGAATGGAATTCAATGGAATGGAATGGAATGGAATGGAATTCTATGGAATGGAATGGAGTGGAATCGAATGGAATCGAATGGAATCGAATGGAATGGAATGGAATAGAATGGAATCAACCCTAGTAGAACGGAACGGAACGCAACGGAACGGAACGGAACGGAACGGGATGGAACGGAACGGAATGGAATGGAATGGAACGGAATTCCATGGAATGGAATGGAATGGAATGGAATTCAATGGAATGGAATGGAATGGAATGGAATGGAATGGAATGGAATGGTTTGGAATGGAATGGAATAGAATGGAATCAACCCGAGTAGAACGGAACGGAACACAACGGAACGGAACGGAACGCAACGGAACGGAACGGAACGGAACGGAACGGAATGGAATGGAATGGAACGGAATTCAATGGAATGGAATGGAATGGAATGGAATTCTATGGATTGGAATGGAATGGAATGGAATGGAATTCCATGGAATGGAATGGAATTGAATGGAATTCAATGGAATGGAATGGAATGGAATGGAATGGAATGGAATGGAATTCTATGGAATGGAATGGAGTGGAATCGAATGGAATCGAATGGAATCGAATGCAATCGAATGGGATCGAATGGACTGGAATGGAATAGAATGGAATCAACCCGAGTAGAACGGAGCGGAACGCAACGGAAGGGAACGGAACGGAACGGAACGGAACAGAATGGAATGGAGTGGAATGGAACGGAATTCAATGGAATGGAATGGAACGGAATGGAATTCAATGGAATGGAATGGAATGGAATGGAATGGAATGGAATGGAATGGAATGGAATGGAATTCAATGGAATGGAATGGAATGGAATGGAATGGAATGGAATTCCATGGAATGGAATGGAATGGAATGGAATGGAATGGAATGGAATGGAATGGATTGGAATGGAATGGAATTCAAATGGAATGGAATGGAATGGAATGGAATGGAATGGAATGGAATTCAAATGGAATGGAATGGAATGGAATGGAATGGAATGGAATGGAATGGAATGGAATTCAATGGAATGGAATGGAATGGAATGGAATTGAATGGAATGGAATGGAATTCAATGGAATGGAATGGAATGGAATGGAATGGAATGGAATGGAATTCAATGGAATGGAATGGAATGGATTGGAATGGAATGGAATAGAATGGAATGGAATGGAATGGAATGGAATTCAATGGAATGGAATGGAATGGAATGGAATTCTATGGAATGGAATGGAGTGGAATCGAATGGAATCGAATGGAATCGAATGGAATGGAATGGAATAGAATGGAATCAACCCGAGTAGAACGGAACGGAACGCAACGGAACGGAACGGAACGGAACGGGACGGAACGGAACGGAATGGAATGGAATGGAACGGAATTCCATGGAATGGATTGGAATGGAATGGAATTCAATGGAATGGAATGGAATGGAATGGAATGGAATGGAATGGAATGGAATGGAATTCAATGGAATGGAATGGAATGGAATGGAATGGAATGGAATGGAATGGAATTCAATGGAATGGAATGGAATGGATTGGAATGGAATGGAATAGAATGGAATCATCCCGGGTAGAACGGAACGGAACACAACGGAACGGAACGGAACGCAACGGAACGGAACGGAACGGAACGGAACGGAATGGAATGGAATGGAACGGAATTCAATGGAATGGAATGGAATGGAATGGAATTCTATGGAATGGAATGGAATGGAATGGAATGGAATGGAATTCCATGGAATGGAATGGAATGGAATGGAATTCCATGGAATGGAATGGAATGGAATGGAATGGAATGGAATGGAATTCAATGGAATGGAATGGAGTGGAATGGAATGGAATCGAATGGAATTGAATGGAATCGAATGGAATCAAATGGGATCGAATGGAATGGAATGGAATAGAATGGAATAAACCCTAGTAGAACGGAATGGAATGGAATGGAATGGAATGGGATGGAATGGAATGGAATGGAATGGAATGGAATGGAATTCAATGGAATGGAATTCAATGGAATGGAATGGAATGGAATGGAATGGAATGGAATGGAATGGAATTCAATGGAATGGAATGGAACGGAATGGAATTCAATGGAATGGAATGGAATGGAATGGAATGGAATGGAATGGAATGGAATGGAATGGAATTCCATGGAATGGAATGGAATGGAATGGAATTCCATGGAATGGAATGGAATGGAATTCCATGGAATGGAATGGAATGGAATGGAATTCTATGGAATGGAATGGAATGGAATCGAATGGAATGGAATGGAATGGAATGGAATGGAATGGAATAGAATGGAATCAACCTGAGTAGAATGGAATGGAATGGAATGGAATGGAATGGAATGGAATGGAATGGAATGGAATGCAATGTACCAAAGTAGAACGGAATGGAATGGAATGGAATGGAATGGAATGGAATGGAATGGAGTGGAATGGAATGGAATGTACACGAGTAGAACGGAATGGAATGGAATGGAATGGATTGGAATGGAATGGAATGGAATGGAATGGTATGTAACCGAGTAGAACGGAATGGAATGTAATTGAATGGAATGTAACCGAGTTGAACGGAACGGAATGGAATGGAATGGAATGGAATGGAATGGAATGGAATGGAATGGAATTGAGTGCAATGCAATGCAATGGAATGCAATGGAATGGAAAGGAATGGAATGGAATGGAATGGAATCTACCCGAGTAGAACGGAATGGAATGGAATTGAATGGAATGTAACCGAGTAGAACGGAACGGAATGGAATGGAATGGAATGGAATGGAATGCAATGGAATGGAATGGAATGGAATGGAATGGAATGGAATGGATTGGAATGGACACCAGTAGAATGGAATGGAATGGAATGGAATGGAATGGAATGGAATGGAATGGAATGGAATCTACCCGAGTAGAACGGAATGGAACGGAATGGAATGGAATGGAATGGACAGGAGCAGAACGGAATGGAATGCAATGGAATGGAATGGAATGTACACGAGCAGAATGGAATGGAATGAAATGGAAATGGAAAGGGAATGGAAATGGAACGGGAATGGAAATGGAAAGGGAACGGAAATGGAACGGGAATGGAAATGGAACGGGAACGGAAACGGAACGAGAACGGAAATGGAACGGGAACGGAAACGGAACGGGAACGGAAATGGAACGGGAATGGTAACGGAACGGGAATGGAAATGGAACGGGAATGGAAATGGAACGGGAATGGAAATGGATCGGGAATGGAAATGGAACGGGAATGGTAATGGAACTGGAATGGAAATGGAACGGGAATGGAAAAGAAACGGGAATGGAAATGGAACGGGAATGGAAATGGAATGGGAATGGAAATGGAATGGAATGGAATGGAATGGAATGGAATGGAATGGAATGTACCGGAGTGGAGTGGAGTGGAGTGGAGTGGAGTAGAGTGCACTGGAACGGAATGGAATGGAATGGAATGGAATGGAATGGAACGGAACGGAATGTACCCGAGAAGCACGGAATGGAATGGAATGGAATGGAATGGAATGGAATGGAATGTACCGGAGTGGAGTGGAGTGGAATGGAGTGGAGTGGAGTGGAGTGGAATGGAATGGAATGGAATGGAATGGAATGGAATGGAATGCCTTGGAATGCAATGGAATGGAATGGAATGGAATGGAATGGAATGGAATGGAATGGAATGGAATGGACACCAGTAGAATGGAATGGAATGGAATGGAATGGAATGGAATGGAATGGAATGGAATTCAATGGAATGGAATGGAATGGAATGGAATTCAATGGAATGGAATGGAATGGAATGGAATTCAATGGAATGGAATGGAATGGAATGGAATTCTATGGAATGGAATGGAGTGGAATCGAATGGAATCGAATGGAATCGAATGGAATGGAATGGAATAGAATGGAATCAACCCTAGTAGAACGGAACGGAACGCAACGGAACGGAACGGAACGGAACGGGATGGAACGGAACGGAATGGAATGGAATGGAACGGAATTCCATGGAATGGAATGGAATGGAATGGAATTCAATGGAATGGAATGGAATGGAATGGAATGGAATGGAATGGAATGGAATGGAATGGAATGGAATGGAATGGATTGGAATGGAATGGAATAGAATGGAATCAACCCGAGTAGAACGGAACGGAACACAACGGAACGGAACGGAACGCAACGGAACGGAACGGAACGGAACGGAACGGAATGGAATGGAATGGAACGGAATTCAATGGAATGGAATGGAATGGAATGGAATTCTATGGATTGGAATGGAATGGAATGGAATGGAATTCCATGGAATGGAATGGAATGGAATGGAATTCAATGGAATGGAATGGAATGGAATGGAATGGAATGGAATGGAATGGAATGGAATTCTATGGAATGGAATGGAGTGGAATCGAATGGAATCGAATGGAATCGAATGCAATCGAATGGGATCGAATGGACTGGAATGGAATAGAATGGAATCAACCCGAGTAGAACGGAGCAGAACGCAACGGAAGGGAACGGAACGGAACGGAACGGAGCGGAATGGAATGGAGTGGAATGGAACGGAATTCAATGGAATGGAATGGAACGGAATGGAATTCAATGGAATGGAATGGAATGGAATGGAATGGAATGGAATGGAATGGAATGGAATTCAATGGAATGGAATGGAATGGAATGGAATGGAATGGAATGGAATTCCATGGAATGGAATGGAATGGAATGGATTGGAATGGAATGGAATTCAAATGGAATGGAATGGAATTCAATGGAATGGAATGGAATGGAATTCAAATGGAATGGAATGGAATGGAATGGAATGGAACGGAATGGAATGAAATGGAATGGAATGGAATGGAATGGAATTCAATGGAATGGAATGGAATGGAATGGAATGGAATGGAATGGAATGGAATTCAATGGAATGGAATGGAATGGAATGGAATGGAATGGAATGGAATGGAATGGAATGGAATTCAATGGAATGGAATGGAATGGATTGGAATGGAATGGAATAGAATGGAATCATCCCGAGTAGAACGGAACGGAACACAACGGAACGGAACGGAACGCAACGGAACGGAACGGAACGGAACGGAACGGAATGGAATGGAATGGAACGGAATTCAATGGAATGGAATGGAATGGAATGGAATTCTATGGAATGGAATGGAATGGAATGGAATGGAATGGAATGGAATTCCATGGAATGGAATGGAATGGAATGGAATGGAATGGAATGGAATGGAATTCCATGGAATGGAATGGAGTGGAATGGAATGGAATCGAATGGAATTGAATGGAATCGAATGGAATCAAATGGGATCGAATGGAATGGAATGGAATAGAATGGAATCAACCCGAGTAGAACGGAATGGAATGGAATGGAATGGAATGGAATGGAATGGAATGGAACGGAATGGAATGGAATGGAATCTACCCGAGTAGAACGGAATGGAACGGAATGGAATGGAATGGAATGGACAGGAGCAGAACGGAATGGAATGCAATGGAATGGAATGGAATGTACCCGAGCAGAACGGAATGGAATGAAATGGAAATGGAAAGGGAATGGAAATGGAACGGGAATGGAAATGGAACGGGAACGGAAATAGAACGGGAATGGAAA
Organism: Gorilla gorilla gorilla; assembly: GCF_029281585.2. Lineage (NCBI taxonomy): Eukaryota > Metazoa > Chordata > Mammalia > Primates > Hominidae > Gorilla > Gorilla gorilla. The sequence continues at coordinate 8,142,276 of NC_073236.2, forward strand.
TGGAACGGGAACGGAAACGGAACGAGAAGGGAAATGGAACGGGAACGGAAACGGAACGGGAACGGAAATGGAACGGGAATGGTAACGGAACAGGAATGGAAATGGAACGGGAATGGAAAAGGAACGGGAATGGAAATGGATCGGGAATGGAAATGGAACGGGAATGGTAATGGAACGGGAATGGAAATGGAACGGGAATGGAAAAGAAACGGGAATGGAAATGGAACGGGAATGGAAATGGAATGGGAATGGAAATGGAATGGAATGGAATGGAATGGAATGGAATGGAATGGAATGTACCGGAGTGGAGTGGAGTGGAGTGGAGTAGAGTGCACTGGAAAGGAATGGAATGGAATGGAATGGAATGGAACGGAACGGAATGTACCCGAGAAACACGGAATGGAATGGAATGGAATGGAATGGAATGGAATGGAATGGAATGGAATGGAATGCAATGGAATGCAATGGAATGGAAAGGAATGGAATGGAATGGAATGGAATGGAATGGAATGGAATGGAATGGAATGGAATGGACAACAGTAGAATGGAATGGAATGGAATGGAATGGAATGGAATGGAATGGAATGGAATGGAATGGAATTCAATGGAATGGAATGGAATGGAATGGAATTCAATGGAATGGAATGGAATGGAATGGAATTCAATGGAATGGAATGGAATTCTATGGAATGGAATGGAGTGGAATCGAATGGAATCGAATGGAATCGAATGGAATGGAATGGAATAGAATGGAATCAACCCGAGTAGAACGGAACGGAACGCAACGGAACGGAACGGAACGGAACGGGACGGAACGGAACGGAATGGAATGGAATGGAACGGAATTCCATGGAATGGAATGGAATGGAATGGAATTCAATGGAATGGAATGGAATGGAATGGAATGGAATGGAATGGAATTCAATGGAATGGAATGGAATGGAATGGAATGGAATGGAATGGAATGGAATGGAATGGAATGGAATTCAATGGAATGGAATGGAATGGATTGGAATGGAATGGAATAGAATGGAATCAACCCGAGTAGAACGGAACGGAACACAACGGAACGGAACGGAACGCAACGGAACGGAACGGAACGGAACGGAACGGAATGGAATGGAATGGAAAGGAATTCAATGGAATGGAATGGAATGGAATGGAATTCTATGGAATGGAATGGAATGGAATGGAATGGAATGGAATTCCATGGAATGGAATGGAATGGAATGGAATGGAACCGAGTAGAACGGAACGGAATGGAATGGAATGGAATGGAATGGAATGGAATGCAATGGAATGGAATGGAATGGAATGGAATGGAATGGAATGGAATGGAATGGAATGGACACCAGTAGAATGGAATGGAATGGAATGGAATGGAATGGAATGGAATGGAATGGAATGGAATCTACCCGAGTAGAACGGAATGGAACGGAATGGAATGGAATGGAATGGACAGCAGCAGAACGGAATGGAATGCAATGGAATGGAATGGAATGTACCCGAGCAGAACGGAATGGAATGAAATGGAAATGGAAAGGGAATGGAAATGGAACGGGAATGGAAATGGAACGGGAACGGAAATGGAACGGGAATGGAAATGGAACGGGAACGGAAACGGAACGAGAACGGAAATGGAACGGGAACGGAAACGGAACGGGAACGGAAATGGAACGGGAATGGTAACGGAACGGGAATGGAAATGGAACGGGAATGGAAAAGGAACGGGAATGGAAATGGATCGGGAATGGAAATGGAACGGGAATGGTAATGGAACTGGAATGGAAATGGAACGGGAATGGAAAAGAAACGGGAATGGAAATGGAACGGGAATGGAAATGGAATGGGAATGGAAATGGAATGGAATGGAATGGAATGGAATGGAATGGAATGGAATGTACCGGAGTGGAGTGGAGTGGAGTGGAGTGGAGTAGAGTGCACTGGAACGGAATGGAATGGAATGGAATGGAATGGAATGGAATGGAACGGAACGGAATGTACCCGAGAAGCACGGAATGGAATGGAATGGAATGGAATGGAATGGAATGGAATGTACCGGAGTGGAGTGGAGTGGAATGGAGTGGAGTGGAGTGGAGTGGAGTGGAATGGAATGGAATGGAATGGAATGGAATGGAATGGAATGCAATGGAATGCAATGGAATGGAAAGGAATGGAATGGAATGGAATGGAATGGAATGGAATGGAATGGAATGGACACCAGTAGAATGGAATGGAATGGAATGGAATGGAATGGAATGGAATGGAATGGAATTCAATGGAATGGAATGGAATGGAATGGAATGGAATTCAATGGAATGGAATGGAATGGAATGGAATTCTATGGAATGGAGTGGAATCGAATGGAATCGAATGGAATCGAATGGAATGGAATGGAATAGAATGGAATCAACCCTAGTAGAACGGAACGGAACGCAACGGAACGGAACGGAACGGAACGGGATGGAACGGAACGGAATGGAATGGAATGGAACGGAATTCCATGGAATGGAATGGAATGGAATGGAATTCAATGGAATGGAATGGAATGGAATGGAATGGAATGGAATGGATTGGAATGGAATGGAATAGAATGGAATCAACCCGAGTAGAACGGAATGGAACACAACGGAACGGAACGGAACGCAACGGAACGGAACGGAACGGAACGGAACGGAATTGAATGGAATGGAACGGAATTCAATGGAATGGAATGGAATGGAATGGAATTCTATGGATTGGAATGGAATGGAATGGAATGGAATTCCATGGAATGGAATGGAATTGAATGGAATTCAATGGAATGGAATGGAATGGAATGGAATGGAATGGAATGGAATGGAATTCTATGGAATGGAATGGAGTGGAATCGAATGGAATCGAATGGAATCGAATGCAATCGAATGGGATCGAATGGACTGGAATGGAATAGAATGGAATCAACCCGAGTAGAACGGAGCGGAACGCAACGGAAGGGAACGGAACGGAACGGAACGGAACAGAATGGAATGGAGTGGAATGGAACGGAAATCAATGGAATGGAATGGAACGGAATGGAATTCAATGGAATGGAATGGAATGGAATGGAATGGAATGGAATGGAATGGAATGGAATTCAATGGAATGGAATGGAATGGAATGGAATGGAATGGAATTCCATGGAATGGAATGGAATGGAATGGAATGGAATGGAATGGAATGGAATGGATTGGAATGGAATGGAATTCAAATGGAATGGAATGGAATGGAATGGAATGGAATGGAATTCAAATGGAATGGAATGGAATGGAATGGAATGGAATGGAATGGAATGGAATGGAATTCAATGGAATGGAATGGAATGGAATGGAATTGAATGGAATGGAATGGAATTCAATGGAATGGAATGGAATGGAATGGAATGGAATGGAATGGAATTCAATGGAATGGAATGGAATGGATTGGAATGGAATGGAATAGAATGGAATGGAATGGAATGGAATGGAATTCAATGGAATGGAATGGAATGGAATGGAATTCTATGGAATGGAATGGAGTGGAATCGAATGGAATCGAATGGAATCGAATGGAATGGAATAGAATAGAATGGAATCAACCCGAGTAGAACGGAACGGAACGCAACGGAACGGAACGGAACGGAACGGGACGGAACGCAACGGAATGGAATGGAATGGAACGGAATTCCATGGAATGGATTGGAATGGAATGGAATTCAATGGAATGGAATGGAATGGAATGGAATGGAATGGAATGGAATGGAATGGAATTCAATGGAATGGAATGGAATGGAATGGAATGGAATGGAATGGAATGGAATTCAATGGAATGGAATGGAATGGATTGGAATGGAATGGAATAGAATGGAATCATCCCGAGTAGAACGGAACGGAACACAACGGAACGGAACGGAACGCAACGGAACGGAACGGAACGGAACGGAACGGAATGGAATGGAATGGAACGGAATTCAATGGAATGGAATGGAATGGAATGGAATTGAATGGAATGGAATGGAATGGAATGGAACGGAATGGAATGGAATTCCATGGAATGGAATGGAATGGAATGGAATGGAATGGAATGGAATTCAATGGAATGGAATGGAGTGGAATGGAATGGAATCGAATGGAATTGAATGGAATCGAATGGAATCAAATGGGATCGAATGGAATGGAATGGAATAGAATGGAATCAACCCGAGTAGAACGGAATGGAATGGAATGGAATGGAATGGGATGGAATGGAATGGAATGGAATGGAATGGAATGGAATTCAATGGAATGGAATTCAATGGAATGGAATGGAATGGAATGGAATGGAATGGAATGGAATGGAATGGAATGGAACGGAATGGAATTCAATGGAATGGAATGGAATGGAATGGAATGGAATGGAATGGAATGGAATTCCATGGAATGGAATGGAATGGAATGGAATTCCATGGAATGGAATGGAATGGAATTCCATGGAATGGAATGGAATGGAATGGAATTCTATGGAATGGAATGGAATGGAATCGAATGGAATGGAATGGAATGGAATGGAATGGAATGGAATGGAATAGAATGGAATCAAGCTGAGTAGAATGGAATGGAATGGAATGGAATGGAATGGAATGGAATGGAATGGAATGGAATGGAATGGAATGTACCAAAGTAGAACGGAATGGAATGGAATGGAATCGAATGGAATGGAATGGAATGGAATGGAATGGAATGGAATGGAATGTACACGAGTAGAACGGTATGGAATGGAATGGAATGGATTGGAATGGAATGGAATGGAATGGAATGGTATGTAACCCAGTAGAACGGAATGGAATGTAATTGAATGGAATGTAACCGAGTTGAACGGAACGGAATGGAATGGAATGGAATGGAATGGAATGGAATGGAATGGAATGGAATTGAGTGCAATGCAATGCAATGGAATGCAATGGAATGGAAGGGAATGGAATGGAATGGAATGGAATCTACCCGAGTAGAACGGAATGGAATGGAATTGAATGGAATGTAACCGAGTAGAACGGAACGGAATGGAATGGAATGGAATGGAATGCAATGGAATGGAATGGAATGGAATGGAATGGAATGGAATGGAATGGAATGGAATGGACACCAGTAGAATGGAATGGAATGGATTGGAATGGAATGGAATGGAATGGAATGGAATGGAATCTACCCGAGTAGAACGGAATGGAATGGAATGGAATGGAATGGAATGGACAGGAGCAGAACGGAATGGAATGCAATGGAATGGAATGGAATGTACCCGAGCAGAATGGAATGGAATGAAATGGAAATGGAAAGGGAATGGAAATGGAACGGGAATGGAAATGGAAAGGGAACGGAAATGTAACGGGAATGGAAATGGAACGGGAACGGAAACGGAACGAGAACGGAAATGGAACGGGAACGGAAACGGAACGGGAACGGAAATGGAACGGGAATGGTAACGGAACGGGAATGGAAATGGAACGGGAATGGAAATGGAACGGGAATGGAAATGGATCGGGAATGGAAATGGAACGGGAATGGTAATGGAACTGGAATGGAAATGGAACGGGAATGGAAAAGAAACGGGAATGGAAATGGAACGGGAATGGAAATGGAATGGGAATGGAAATGGAATGGAATGGAATGGAATGGAATGGAATGGAATGTACCGGAGTGGAGTGGAGTGGAGTGGAGTGGAGTAGAGTGCACTGGAACGGAATGGAATGGAATGGAATGGAATGGAATGGAACGGAACGGAATGTACCCGAGAAGCACGGAATGGAATGGAATGGAATGGAATGGAATGGAATGGAATGTACCGGAGTGGAGTGGAGTGGAATGGAGTGGAGTGGAGTGGAGTGGAGTGGAATGGAATGGAATGGAATGGAATGGAATGGAATGGAATGCAATGGAATGCAATGGAATGGAAAGGAATGGAATGGAATGGAATGGAATGGAATGGAATGGAATGGACACCAGTAGAATGGAATGGAATGGAATGGAATGGAATGGAATGGAATGGAATGGAATGGAATTCAATGGAATGGAATGGAATGGAATGGAATTCAATGGAATGGAATGGAATGGAATGGAATTAAATGGAATGGAATGGAATGGAATGGAATTCTATGGAATGGAATGGAGTGGAATCGAATGGAATCGAATGGAATCGAATGGAATGGAATGGAATAGAATGGAATCAACCCTAGTAGAACGGAACGGAACGCAACGGAACGGAACGGAACGGAACGGGATGGAACGGAACGGAATGGAATGGAATGGAACGGAATTCCATGGAATGGAATGGAATGGAATGGAATTCAATGGAATGGAATGGAATGGAATGGAATGGAATGGAATGGAATGGAATGGAATGGAATGGATTGGAATGGAATGGAATAGAATGGAATCAACCCGAGTAGAACGGAACGGAACACAACGGAACGGAACGGAACGCAACGGAACGGAACGGAACGGAACGGAACGGAACGGAATGGAATGGAACGGAATTCAATGGAATGGAATGGAATGGAATGGAATTCTATGGATTGGAATGGAATGGAATGGAATGGAATGGAATTCCATGGAATGGAATGGAATGGAATGGAATTCAATGGAATGGAATGGAATGGAATGGAATGGAATGGAATGGAACGGAATTCTATGGAATGGAATGGAGTGGAATCGAATGGAATCGAATGGAATCGAATGCAATCGAATGGGATCGAATGGACTGGAATGGAATAGAATGGAATCAACCCGAGTAGAACGGAGCGGAACGCAACGGAAGGGAACGGAACGGAACGGAACGGAACGGAATGGAATGGAGTGGAATGGAACGGAATTCAATGGAATGGAATGGAACGGAATGGAATTCAATGGAATGGAATGGAATGGAATTGAATGGAATGGAATGGAATGGAATGGAATGGAATGGAATTCAATGGAATGGAATGGAATGGAATGGAATGGAATGGAATGGAATTCCATGGAATGGAATGGAATGGAATGGAATGGAATGGAATGGAATGGAATGGAATGGATTGGAATGGAATGGAATTCAAATGGAATGGAATGGAATTCAATGGAATGGAATGGAATGGAATTCAAATGGAATGGAATGGAATGGAATGGAATGGAACGGAATGGAATGGAATGGAATGGAATGGAATGGAATGGAATTCAATGGAATGGAATGGAATGGAATGGAATGGAATGGAATGGAATGGAATTCAATGGAATGGAATGGAATGGAATGGAATGGAATGGAATGGAATGGAATTCAATGGAATGGAATGGAATGGATTGGAATGGAATGGAATAGAATGGAATCATCCCGAGTAGAACGGAACGGAACACAACGGAACGGAACGGAACGCAACGGAACGGAACGGAACGGAACGGAACGGATTGGAATGGAATGGAACGGAATTCAATGGAATGGAATGGAATGGAATGGAATTCTATGGAATGGAATGGAATGGAATGGAATGGAATGGAATTCCATGGAATGGAATGGAATGGAATGGAATGGAATGGAATGGAATGGAATTCAATGGAATGGAATGGAGTGGAATGGAATGGAATCGAATGGAATTGAATGGAATCGAATGGAATCAAATGGGATCGAATGGAATGGAATGGAATAGAATGGAATCAACCCGAGTAGAACGGAATGGAATGGAATGGAATGGAATGGGATGGAATGGAATGGAATGGAATGGAATGGAATGGAATTCAATGGAATGGAATTCAATGGAATGGAATGGAATGGAATGGAATGGAATGGAATGGAATTCAATGGAATGGAATGGAACGGAATGGAATTCCATGGAATGGAATGGAATGGAATGGAATGGAATGGAATTCCATGGAGTGGAATGGAATGGAATGGAATTCTATGGAATGGAATGGAATGGAATCGAATGGAATGGAATGGAATGGAATGGAATGGAATGGAATGGAATGGAATGGAATGTACCAAAGTAGAACGGAATGGAATGGAATGGAATGGAATGGAATGGAATGGAATGGAATGGAATGGAATGGAATGGAATGGAATGTACACGAGTAGAACGGAATGGAATGGAATGGAATGGATTGGAATGGAATGGAATGGAATGGAATGGTATGTAACCGAGTAGAACGGAATGGAATGTAATTGAATGGAATGTAACCGAGTTGAACGGAACGGAATGGAATGGAATGGAATGGAATGGAATGGAATGGAATGGAATGGAATTGAGTGCAATGCAATGCAATGGAATGCAATGGAATGGAAAGGAATGGAATGGAATGGAATGGAATCTACCCGAGTAGAACGGAATGGAATGGAATTGAATGGAATGTAACCGAGTAGAACGGAACGGAATGGAATGGAATGGAATGGAATGCAATGGAATGGAATGGAATGGAATGGAATGGAATGGAATGGAATGGAATCTACCCGAGTAGAACGGAATGGAACGGAATGGAATGGAATGGAATGGACAGGAACAGAACGGAATGGAATGCAATGGAATGGAATGGAATGTACCCGAGCAGAATGGAATGGAATGAAATGGAAATGGAAAGGGAATGGAAATGGAACGGGAATGGAAATGGAAAGGGAACGGAAATGGAACGGGAATGGAAACGGAACGGGAACGGAAACGGAACGAGAACGGAAATGGAACGGGAACGGAAACGGAACGGGAACGGAAATGGAACGGGAATGGTAACGGAACGGGAATGGAAATGGAACGGGAATGGAAATGGAACGGGAATGGAAATGGATCGGGAATGGAAATGGAACGGGAATGGTAATGGAACTGGAATGGAAATGGAACGGGAATGGAAAAGAAACGGGAATGGAAATGGAACGGGAATGGAAATGGAATGGGAATGGAAATGGAATGGAATGGAATGGAATGGAATGGAATGGAATGTACCGGAGTGGAGTGGAGTGGAGTGGAGTGGAGTAGAGTGCACTGGAACGGAATGGAATGGAATGGAATGGAATGGAATGGAACGGAACGGAATGTACCCGAGAAGCACGGAATGGAATGGAATGGAATGGAATGGAATGGAATGGAATGTACCGGAGTGGAGTGGAGTGGAATGGAGTGGAGTGGAGTGGAGTGGAGTGGAATGGAATGGAATGGAATGGAATGGAATGGAATGCAATGGAATGCAATGGAATGGAAAGGAATGGAATGGAATGGAATGGAATGGAATGGAATGGAATGGACACCAGTAGAATGGAATGGAATGGAATGGAATGGAATGGAATGGAATGGAATGGAATTCAATGGAATGGAATGGAATGGAATGGAATTCAATGGAATGGAATGGAATGGAATGGAATTCAATGGAATGGAATGGAATGGAATGGAATTCTATGTAATGGAATGGAGTGGAATCGAATGGAATCGAATGGAATCGAATGGAATGGAATGGAATAGAATGGAATCAACCCTAGTAGAACGGAACGGAACGCAACGGAACGGAACGGAACGGAACGGGATGGAACGGAACGGAATGGAATGGAATGGAACGGAATTCCATGGAATGGAATGGAATGGAATGGAATTCAATGGAATGGAATGGAATGGAATGGAATGGAATGGAATGGAATGGAATGGAATGGATTGGAATGGAATGGAATAGAATGGAATCAACCCGAGTAGAACGGAACGGAACACAACGGAACGGAACGGAACGCAACGGAACGGAACGGAACGGAACAGAACGGAATGGAATGGAATGGAACGGAATTCAATGGAATGGAATGGAATGGAATGGAATTCTATGGATTGGAATGGAATGGAATGGAATGGAATTCCATGGAATGGAATGGAATGGAATGGAATTCCATGGAATGGAATGGAATGGAATGGAATGGAATGGAATGGAATGGAATTCTATGGAATGGAATGGAGTGGAATCGAATGGAATCGAATGGAATCGAATGCAATCGAATGGGATCGAATGGACTGGAATGGAATAGAATGGAATCAACCCGAGTAGAACGGAGCGGAACGCAACGGAAGGGAACGGAACGGAACGGAACGGAACGGAATGGAATGGAGTGGAATGGAACGGAATTCAATGGAATGGAATGGAACGGAATGGAATTCAATGGAATGGAATGGAATGGAATGGAATGGAATGGAATGGAATGGAATGGAATTCAATGGAATGGAATGGAATGGAATGGAATGGAATGGAATTCCATGGAATGGAATGGAATGGAATGGAATGGAATGGAATGGAATGGAATGGAATGGAATGGAATGGATTGGAATGGAATGGAATTCAAATGGAATGGAATGGAATGGAATGGAATGGAATGGAATGGAATTCAAATGGAATGGAATGCAATGGAATGGAATGGAATGGAATGGAATGGAATGGAATGGAATTCAATGGAATGGAATGGAATGGAATGGAATTGAATGGAATGGAATTCAATGGAATGGAATGGAATGGAATCGAATGGAATCGAATGGAATCGAATGGAATGGAATGGGATAGAATGCAATCAACCCGAGTAGAATGGAATGGAATGGAATGGAATGGAATGGAATGGAATGGAATAGAATGGAATGGAATGGAATGGAATGGAATTCAAATGGAATGGAAAGGAATGGAATGGAATGGAATGGAATGGAATGGAATGGTATGGAACGGAATTCTATGGAATGGAATGGAATGGAATGGAATGGAATTCTATGGAATGGAATGGAATGGAATGGAATGGAATTCAATGGAATGGAATGGAATGGAATGGATTGGAATGGAATTCAATGGAATGGAATGGAATGGAGTGGAACGGAATGGAATTCAATGGAATGGAATGGAATGGAATCGAATGGAATCGAAAGGAATCAATTGGTATCGAATGGAATGGAATGGAATGGAATGGAATAGAATGGAATCATTCCGAGTAGAACAGAACGGCACGCAACGGAACGGAATGGAATGGAACGGGACGGAACGGAACGGAATGGAATGGAATGGAACGGAATTCAATGGAATGGAATGGAATGGAATTCAATGGAATGGAATGGAATGGAATGGAATGGAATGGAATGGAATGGAACGGAATCGAATGGAATCGAATGGGATCGAATGGAATGGAATGGAATAGAATGGAATCAACCCGAGTAGAATGGAATGGAATGGAATGGAATGGAATGGAATGGAATTCAATGGAATGGAATGGAATGGAATGGAATGGAATTGAATGGAATTCAATGAAATGGAATGTAATGGAATGGAATGGAATGGAATTCAATGGAATGGAATGGAATGGAATGGAATGGAATTCTATGGAATGGAATGGAATCGAATGGAATCGATTGGAATCGAATGGAATCGAATGGAATGGAATGGAATAGAATGGAATCAACCCGAGTAGAACGGAATGGAATGGAATGGAATGGAATGGAATCGAATCGAATCGAATGGAATCGAATGGAATGGAATGGAATAGAATGGAATCAACCCGAGTAGAATGGAATGGAATGGAATGGAAGGGAATGGAATGGAATGGAACGGAATGGAATTCAAATGGAATGGAATGGAATGGAATGGAATGGAATTGAATGGAATGGAATGGAATGGAACGGAATGGAATTCTATGGAATGGAATGGAATGGAATTCAATGGAATGGAATGGAATGGAATGGAATGGAATGGAATGGAACGGAATTCAATGGAATGGAAGGGAACGGAATGGAATTCTATGGAATGGAATGGAATGGAATGGAATGGAATTCAATGGAATGGAATGGAATGGAATGGAATGGAATGGAATTCAATGGAATGGAATGGAATGGAATGGAATTCAATGGAATGGAATTCAATGGAATGGAATGGAATGGAATGGAATGGAATGGAATGGAATTCAATGGAATGGAATGGAACGGAATGGAATTCAATGGAATGGAATGGAATGGAATGGAATGGAATGGAATGGAATGGAATGGAATGGAATTCCATGGAATGGAATGGAATGGAATGGAATGGAATTCTATGGAATGGAATGGAATGGAATCGAATGGAATGGAATGGAATGGAATGGAATGGAATGGAATGGAATAGAATGGAATCAACCTGAGTAGAATGGAATGGAATGGAATGGAATGGAATGGAATGGAATGGAATGGAATGGAATGGAATGGAATGGAATGTACCAAAGTAGAACGGAATGGAATGGAATGGAATGGAATGGAATGGAATGGAATGGAATGGAATGGAATGTACACGAGTAGAACGGAATGGAATGGAATGGAATGGATTGGAATGGAATGGAATGGAATGGAATGGTATGTAACCGAGTAGAACGGAATGGAATGTAATTGAATGGAATGTAACCGAGTTGAACGGAACGGAATGGAATGGAATGGAATGGAATGGAATGGAATGGAATGGAATGGAATGGAATTGAGTGCAATGCAATGCAATGGAATGCAATGGAATGGAAAGGAATGGAATGGAATGGAATGGAATCTACCCGAGTAGAACGGAATGGAATGGAATTGAATGGAATGTAACCGAGTAGAACGGAACGGAATGGAATGGAATGGAATGGAATGCAATGGAATGGAATGGAATGGAATGGAATGGAATGGAATGGAATGGAATGGAATGGACACCAGTAGAATGGAATGGAATGGAATGGAATGGAATGGAATGGAATGGAATGGAATGGAATCTACCCGAGTAGAACGGAATGGAACGGAATGGAATGGAATGGAATGGACAGGAACAGAACGGAATGGAATGCAATGGAATGGAATGGAATGTACCCGAGCAGAATGGAATGGAATGAAATGGAAATGGAAAGGGAATGGAAATGGAACGGGAATGGAAATGGAAAGGGAACGGAAATGGAACGGGAATGGAAATGGAACGGGAACGGAAACGGAACGAGAACGGAAATGGAACGGGAACGGAAACGGAACGGGAACGGAAATGGAACGGGAATGGTAACGGAACGGGAATGGAAATGGAACGGGAATGGAAATGGAACGGGAATGGAAATGGATCGGGAATGGAAATGGAACGGGAATGGTAATGGAACTGGAATGGAAATGGAACGGGAATGGAAAAGAAACGGGAATGGAAATGGAACGGGAATGGAAATGGAATGGGAATGGAAATGGAATGGAATGGAATGGAATGGAATGGAATGGAATGTACCGGAGTGGAGTGGAGTGGAGTGGAGTGGAGTAGAGTGCACTGGAACGGAATGGAATGGAATGGAATGGAATGGAATGGAATGGAACGGAACGGAATGTACCCGAGAAGCACGGAATGGAATGGAATGGAATGGAATGGAATGGAATGGAATGTACCGGAGTGGAGTGGAGTGGAATGGAGTGGAGTGGAGTGGAGTGGAGTGGAATGGAATGGAATGGAATGGAATGGAATGGAATGGAATGGAATGCAATGGAATGCAATGGAATGGAAAGGAATGGAATGGAATGGAATGGAATGGAATGGAATGGAATGGAATGGACACCAGTAGAATGGAATGGAATGGAATGGAATGGAATGGAATGGAATGGAATGGAATGGAATGGAATTCAATGGAATGGAATGGAATGGAATGGAATTCAATGGAATGGAATGGAATGGAATGGAATTCAATGGAATGGAATGGAATGGAATGGAATTCTATGGAATGGAATGGAGTGGAATCGAATGGAATCGAATGGAATCGAATGGAATGGAATGGAATAGAATGGAATCAACCCTAGTAGAACGGAACGGAACGCAACGGAACGGAACGGAATGGAACGGGATGGAACGGAACGGAATGGAATGGAATGGAACGGAATTCCATGGAATGGAATGGAATGGAATGGAATTCAATGGAATGGAATGGAATGGAATGGAATGGAATGGAATGGAATGGAATGGAATGGAATGGATTGGAATGGAATGGAATAGAATGGAATCAACCCGAGTAGAACGGAACGGAACACAACGGAACGGAACGGAACACAACGGAACGGAACGGAACGGAACGGAACGGAATGGAATGGAATGGAACGGAATTCAATGGAATGGAATGGAATGGAATGGAATTCTATGGATTGGAATGGAATGGAATGGAATGGAATTCCATGGAATGGAATGGAATGGAATGGAATTCAATGGAATGGAATGGAAGGGAATGGAATGGAATGGAATGGAATGGAATTCTATGGAATGGAATGGAGTGGAATCGAATGGAATCGAATGGAATCGAATGCAATCGAATGGGATCGAATGGACTGGAATGGAATAGAATGGAATCAACCCGAGTAGAACGGAGCGGAACGCAACGGAAGGGAACGGAACGGAACGGAACGGAACGGAATGGAATGGAGTGGAATGGAACGGAATTCCATGGAATGGAATGGAATGGAATGGAATTCAATGGAATGGAATGGAATGGAATGGAATGGAACGGAACGGAATGGAATGGAATGGAATGGAATGGATTGGAATGGAATGGAATAGAATGGAATCAACACGAGTAGAACGGAACGGAACACAACGGAACGGAACGGAACGCAACGGAACGGAACGGAACGGAACGGAAAGGAATGGAATGGAATGGAACGGAATTCAATGGAATGGAATGGAATAGAATGGAATTCTATGGATTGGAATGGAATGGAATGGAATGGAATTCCATGGAATGGAATGGAATGGAATGGAATTCAATGGAATGGAATGGAATGGAATGGAATGGAATGGAATGGAATGGAATGGAATGGAATTGTATGGAATGGAATGGAGTGGAATCGAATGGAATCGAATGGAATCGAATGCAATCGAATGGGATCGAATGGACTGGAATGGAATAGAATGGAATCAACCCGAGTAGAACGGAGCGGAACGCAACGGAAGGGAACGGAACGGAACGGAACGGAATGGAATGGAGTGGAATGGAACGGAATTCAATGGAATGGAATGGAACGGAATGGAATTCTATGGAATGGAATGGAATGGAATGGAATGGAATGGAATGGAATGGAATGGAATTCAATGGAATGGAATGGAATGGAATGGAATGGAATTCAATGGAATGGAATGGAATGGAATGGAATGGAATGGAATGGAATGGAATGGATTGGAATGGAATGGAATTCAAATGGAATGGAATGGAATGGAATGGAATGGAATGGAATGGAATGGAATGGAATTCAAATGGAATGGAATGGAATGGAATGGAATGGAATGGAATGGAATGGAATGGAATGCAATGGAATGGAATGGAATGGAATGGAATGGAATTCAATGGAATGGAATGGAATGGAATCGAATGGAATCGAGTGGAATCGAATGGAATGGAATGGAATAGAATGCAATCAACCCGAGTAGAATGGAATGGAATGGAATGGAATGGAATGGAATGGAATGGAATGGAATAGAATGGAATGGAATGGAATGGAATGGAATTGAAATGGAATGGAATGGAATGGAATGGAATGGAATGGAATGGAATGGAACGGAATTCCATGGAATGGAATGGAATGGAATTCAATGGAATGGAATGGAATGGAATGGAATGGAATTCTATGGAATGGAATGGAATGGAATGGAATGGAATTCAATGGAATGGAATGGAATGGAATGGATTGGAATGGAATTCAATGGAATGGAATGGAATGGAGTGGAACGGAATGGAATTCAATGGAATGGAATGGAATGGAATCGAATGGAATCGAATGGAATCAATTGGTATCGAATGGAATGGAATGGAATGGAATGGAATAGAATGGAATCATCCCGAGTAGAACAGAACGGCACGCAACGGAACGGAATGGAATGGAACGGGACGGAACGGAACGGAATGGAATGGAATGGAACGGAATTCAATGGAATGGAATGGAATGGAATGGAATTCTATGGAATGGAATGGAGTGGAATCGAATGGAATCGAATGGAATCGAATGGAATCGAATGGGATCGAACGGACTGGAATGGAATAGAATGGAATCAACCCGAGTAGAACGGAGCGGAACGCAACGGAAGGGAACGGAACGCAACGGAACGGAACGGAATGGAATGGAGTGGAATGGAACGGAATTCAATGGAATGGAATGGAACGGAATGGAATTCAATGGAATGGAATGGAATGGAATGGAATGGAATGGAATGGAATGGAATTCAATGGAATGGAATTGAATGGAATGGAATGGAATTCAATGGAATGGAATGGAATGGAATGGAATGGAATGGAATCGAATGGAATCGAATGGAATCGAATGGAATCGAATGGAATGGAATGGAATAGAATGCAATCAACCCGAGTAGAATGGAATGGAATGGAATGGAATGGAATGGAATGGAATGGAATGGAATGGAATGGAATGGAACGGAATTCTATAAAATGGAATGGAATGGAATGGAATGGAATTGAGTGCAATGCAATGCAATGGAATGCAATGGAATGGAAAGGAATGGAATGGAATGGAATGGAATCTACCCGAGTAGAACGGAATGGAATGGAATGGAATGGAATGTAACCGAGTAGAACGGAACGGAATGGAATGGAATGGAATGGAATGGAATGCAATGGAATGGAATGGAATGGAATGGAATGGAATGGAATGGACACCAGTAGAATGGAATGGAATGGAATGGAATGGAATGGAATGGAATCTACCCGAGTAGAACGGAATGGAACGGAATGGAATGGAATGGAATGGACAGGAGCAGAACGGAATGGAATGCAATGGAATGGAATGGAATGTACCCGAGCAGAACGGAATGGAATGAAATGGAAATGGAAAGGGAATGGAAATGGAACGGGAATGGAAATGGAACGGGAACGGAAATGGAACGGGAATGGAAATGGAACGGGAACGGAAACGGAACGAGAACGGAAATGGAACGGGAATGGAAACGGAACGGGAACGGAAATGGAACGGGAATGGTAACGGAACAGGAATGGAAATGGAACGGGAATGGAAAAGGAACGGGAATGGAAATGGATCGGGAATGGAAATGGAACGGGAATGGTAATGGAACGGGAATGGAAATGGAACGGGAATGGAAAAGAAACGGGAATGGAAATGGAACGGGAATGGAAATGGAATGGGAATGGAAATGGAATGGAATGGAATGGAATGGAATGGAATGGAATGTACCGGAGTGGAGTGGAGTGGAGTGGAGTAGAGTGCACTGGAACGGAATGGAATGGAATGGAATGGAATGGAACGGAACGGAATGTACCCGAGAAGCACGGAATGGAATGGAATGGAATGGAATGGAATGGAATGGAATGGAATGGAATGGAATGGAATGTACCGGAGTGGAGTGGAGTGGAATGGAGTGGAGTGGAGTGGTGTGGAGTGGAATGGAATGGAATGGAATGGAATGGAATGGAATGGAATGGAATGCAATGGAATGCAATGGAATGGAAAGGAATGGAATGGAATGGAATGGAATGGAATGGAATGGAATGGAATGGAATGGAATGGACAACAGTAGAATGGAATGGAATGGAATGGAATGGAATGGAATGGAATGGAATGGAATGGAATGGAATTCAATGGAATGGAATGGAATGGAATGGAATTCAATGGAATGGAATGGAATGGAATGGAATTCAATGGAATGGAATGGAATGGAATGGAATTCTATGGAATGGAATGGAGTGGAATCGAATGGAATCGAATGGAATCGAATGGAATGGAATGGAATAGAATGGAATCAACCCGAGTAGAACGGAACGGAACGCAACGGAACGGAACGGAACGGAACGGGACGGAACGGAACGGAATGGAATGGAATGGAACGGAATTCCATGGAATGGATTGGAATGGAATGGAATTCAATGGCATGGAATGGAATGGAATGGAATGGAATGGAATGGAATGGAATGGAATTCAATGGAATGGAATGGAATGGAATGGAATGGAATGGAATGGAATGGAATTCAATGGAATGGAATGGAATGGATTGGAATGGAATGGAATAGAATGGAATCATCCCGAGTAGAACGGAACGGAACACAACGGAACGGAACGGAACGCAACGGAACGGAACGGAACGGAACGGAACGGAATGGAATGGAATGGAACGGAATTCAATGGAATGGAATGGAATGGAACGGAATTCAATGGAATGGAATGGAATGGAATTCAATGGAATGGAATGGAATGGAATGGAATTCAATGGAATGGAATGGAACGGAATGGAATTCAATGGAATGGAATGGAATGGAATTCAATGGAATGGAATGGAATGGAATGGAATGGAATGGAATTCAATGGAATGGAATGGAGTGGAATGGAATGGAATCGAATGGAATTGAATGGAATCGAATGGAATCAAATGGGATCGAATGGAATGGAATGGAATAGAATGGAATCAACCCGAGTAGAACGGAATGGAATGGAATGGAATGGAATGGGATGGAATGGAATGGAATGGAATGGAATGGAATTCAATGGAATGGAATGGAATGGAATGGAATGGAATGGAATGGAATGGAATGGAATGGAATTCTATGGAATGGAATGGAACGGAATGGAATTCAATGGAATGGAATGGAATGGAATTCAATGGAATGGAATGGAATGGAATGGAATGGAATGGAATGGAATTCCATGGAAAGGAGTGGAATGGAATGGAATGGAATCGAATGGAATGGAATGTAATGGAATGGAATGGAATGGAATGGAATGGAATGGAATGTACCAAAGTAGAACGGAATGGAATGGAATGGAATGGAATGGAATGGAATGTACCAAAGTAGAACGGAATGGAATGGAATGGAATGGAATGGAATGGAATGGAATGGAATGTACCCGAGTAGAACGGAATGGAATGGAATGGAATGGATTGGAATGGAATGGAATGGAATGGAATGGAATGTAACCGAGTAGAACGGAATGGAATGTAATTCAATGGAATGTAACCGGGTTGAACGGAACGGAATGGAATGGAATGGAATGGAATGGAATGGAATGGAATGGAATTGAGTGCAATGCAATGCAATGGAATGCAATGGCATGTAAAGGAATGGAATGGAATGGAATGGAATCTACCCGAGTAGAACGGAATGGAATGGAATTGAATGGAATGTAACCGAGTAGAACGGAACGGAATGGAATGGAATGGAATGGAATGGAATGGAATGCAATGGAATGGAATGGAATGGAATGGAATGGAATGGAATGGAATGGAATGGACACCAGTAGAATGGAATGGAATGGAATGGAATGGAATGGAATGGAATGGAATGGAATGGAATGGAATCTACCCGAGTAGAACGGAATGGAACGGAATGGAATGGAATGGAATGGACAGGAGCAGAACGGAATGGAATGCAATGGAATGGAATGGAATGTACCCGAGCAGAACGGAATGGAATGAAATGGAAATGGAAAGGGAATGGAAATGGAACGGGAATGGAAATGGAACGGGAACGGAAATGGAACGGGAATGGAAATGGAACGGGAACGGAAACGGAACGAGAAGGGAAATGGAACGGGAACGGAAACGGAACGGGAACGGAAATGGAACGGGAATGGTAACGGAACAGGAATGGAAATGGAACGGGAATGGAAAAGGAACGGGAATGGAAATGGATCGGGAATGGAAATGGAACGGGAATGGTAATGGAACGGGAATGGAAATGGAACGGTAATGGAAAAGAAACGGGAATGGAAATGGAACGGGAATGGAAATGGAATGGGAATGGAAATGGAATGGAATGGAATGGAATGGAATGGAATGGAATGTACCGGAGTGGAGTGGAGTGGAGTGGAGTAGAGTGCACTGGAACGGAATGGAATGGAATGGAATGGAATGGAACGGAACGGAATGTACCCGAGAAGCACGGAATGGAATGGAATGGAATGGAATGGAATGGAATGGAATGGAATGGAATGTACCGGAGTGGAGTGGAGTGGAATGGAGTGGAGTGGAGTGGTGTGGAGTGGAATGGAATGGAATGGAATGGAATGGAATGGAATGGAATGGAATGGAATGCAATGGAATGCAATGGAATGGAAAGGAATGGAATGGAATGGAATGGAATGGAATGGAATGGAATGGAATGGAATGGACAACAGTAGAATGGAATGGAATGGAATGGAATGGAATGGAATGGAATGGAATGGAATGGAATGGAATTCAATGGAATCGAATGGAATGGAATGGAATTCAATGGAATGGAATGGAATGGAATGGAATTCAATGGAATGGAATGGAGTTCTATGGAATGGAATGGAGTGGAATCGAATGGAATCGAATGGAATCGAATGGAATGGAATGGAATAGAATGGAATCAACCCGAGTAGAACGGAACGGAACGCAACGGAACGGAACGGAACGGAACGGGACGGAACGGAATGGAATGGAATGGAATGGAACGGAATTCCATGGAATGGAATGGAATGGAATGGAATTCAATGGAATGGAATGGAATGGAATGGAATGGAATGGAATGGAATGGAATTCAATGGAATGGAATGGAATGGAATGGAATGGAATGGAATGGAATGGAATTCAATGGAATGGAATGGAATGGATTGGAATGGAATGGAATAGAATGGAATCAACCCGAGTAGAACGGAACGGAACACAACGGAACGGAACGGAACGCAACGGAACGGAACGGAACGGAACGGAACGGAATGGAATGGAATGGAACGGAATTCAATGGAATGGAATGGAATGGAATGGAATTCTATGGAATGGAATGGAATGGAATGGAATGGAATTCCATGGAATGGAATGGAATTCAATGGAATTCAATGGAATGGAATGCAATGGAATGGAATGGAATGGAATGGAATGGAATGGAATTCAATGGAATAGAATGGAATGGAATGGAATGGAAACGAATGGAATCGAATGGAATCGAATGGAATCTAATGGAATCGAATGGAATGGAATGGAATAGAATGGAATCAACCCGAGTAGAACGGAATGGAATGGAATGGAATGGAATGGAATGGAATGGAATGGAATGAAATGTTATGGAATGGAATGGAATGGAATTCAATGCAATTCAATTGAATGGAATGGAAGGGAATGGAATGGAGTGGAGTGGAGTGGAGTGGAGTGGAGTGGAATGGAATGGAGTGGAATGGAATGGAATGGAATGGAATGGAATGGAATGGAACGGAATTCAATTTAATGGAATGGAAGGGAGTGGAATGGAGTGGAGTGGAGTGGAGTGGAGTGCAGTGGAGTGTAATGGAATGGAGTGGAATGGAATGGAATGGAATGGAATGGAATGGAATGGAATGGAATGGAATTCAATGGAGTGGAATGGAGTGGAATGGAATGGAATGGAATGGAATGGAATGGAATGGAATGGAATGGAATTCAATGGAGTGGAATGGAATGGAATGGAATGGAATGGAATGGAATGGAATTCATTGCAATGGAATGGAATGGAATCGAATGGAGTCAAATGGAATGGAATGGAATAGAATGGAATCAACCCGAGTAGAACGGAACGGAACGCAACGGAACGGAACGGAACGGAACGGAACGGAATGGAATGTAATGGAATGGAATGGAATGGAATGGAATGGAATGGAGTGGAATGGAATGCAATGGAATGGCATGGAATGGAATGGAATGGAATGGAATGGAGTCGAATGGAATCGAATGGAATGGAATGGAATAGAATGGAATCAACCCGAGTAGAACGGTACGGAACGGAACGGAACGGAACGGAATGGAATGATCAACCCGTGTAGAATGGAATGGAATGGAATTGAATAGAATGGAATCAACCCTAGTTGAACGGAACGGAACGCAACGGATCGGAACGGAACGGGACGGAACGGAACGGAATGGAATGGAATGGAACGGAATTCAATTGAATGGAATGGAATGGAATGGAATTCAATG
Organism: Gorilla gorilla gorilla; assembly: GCF_029281585.2. Taxonomy (NCBI): domain Eukaryota; kingdom Metazoa; phylum Chordata; class Mammalia; order Primates; family Hominidae; genus Gorilla; species Gorilla gorilla. The sequence goes on from NC_073236.2 coordinate 8,164,136, forward strand.
GAATGGAATGGAATGGAATGGAATGGAATGGAATGGAATGGAATGGAATTGACACCAGTAGAATGGAATGGAATGGAATGGAATGGAATGGAATGGAATGGAATGGAATGGAATGGAATGGAATGGAATGGAATCTACCCGAGTAGAACGGAATGGAACGGAATGGAATGGAATGGAATGGACAGGAGCAGAACGGAATGGAATGCAATGGAATGGAATGGAATGTACCCGAGCAGAACGGAATGGAATGAAATGGAAATGGAAAGGGAATGGAAATGGAACGGGAATGGAAATGGAACGGGAACGGAAACGGAACGGGAATGGAAATGGAACGGGAACGGAAACGGAACGAGAACGGAAATGGAACGGGAACGGAAACGGAACGGGAACGGAAATGGAACGGGAATGGTAATGGAACGGGAATGGAAATGGAACGGGAATGGAAATGGAACGGGAATGGAAATGGATCGGGAATGGAAATGGAACGGGAATGGTAATGGAACTGGAATGGAAATGGAACGGGAATGGAAAAGAAACGGGAATGGAAATGGAACGGGAATGGAAATGGAATGGGAATGGAAATGGAATGGAATGGAATGGAATGGAATGTACCAGAAAGGAGTGGAGTGGAGTGGAGTGGAGTAGAGTGCACTGGAACGGAATGGAATGGAATGGAATGGAATGGAACGGAACGGAATGTACCCGAGAAGCACGGAATGGAATGGAATGGAATGGAATGGAATGGAATGGAATTGAATGTACCGGAGTGGAGTGGAGTGGAATGGAGTGGAGTGGAGTGGAGTGGAGTGGAATGGAATGGAATGGAACGGAATGGAATGGAATGGAATGCAATGGAATGCAATGGAATGGAAAGGAATGGAATGGAATGGAATGGAATGGAATGGAATGGAATGGACACCAGTAGAATGGAATGGAATGGAATGGAATGGAATGGAATGGAATGGAATGGAATGGAATGGAATTCAATGGAATGGAATGGAATGGAATGGAATTCTATGGAATGGAATGGAATGGAATGGAATTCAATGGAATGGAATGGAATGGAATGGAATTCTATGGAATGGAATGGAGTGGAATCGAATGGAATCGAATGGAATCGAATGGAATGGAATGGAATAGAATGGAATCAACCCGAGTAGAACGGAACGGAACGCAACGGAACGGAACGGAACGGAACGGGACGGAACGGAACGGAATGGAATGGAATGGAACGGAATTCCATGGAATGGAATGGAATGGAATGGAATTCAATGGAATGGAATGGAATGGAATGGAATGGAATGGAATTCAATGGAATGGAATGGAATGGAATGGAATGGAATGGAATGGAATGGAATGGAATTCAATGGAATGGAATGGAATGGATTGGAATGGAATGGAATAGAATGGAATCAACCCGAGTAGAACGGAACGGAACACAACGGAACGGAACGGAACGCAACGGAACGGAACGGAACGGAACGGAACGGAATGGAATGGAATGGAACGGAATTCAATGGAATGGAATGGAATGGAACGGAATTCAATGGAATGGAATGGAATGGAATTCAATGGAATGGAATGGAATGGAATGGAATTCAATGGAATGGAATGGAACGGAATGGAATTCAATGGAATGGAATGGAATGGAATTCAATGGAATGGAATGGAATGGAATGGAATGGAATGGAATGGAATTCAATGGAATGGAATGGAGTGGAATGGAATGGAATCGAATGGAATTGAATGGAATCGAATGGAATCAAATGGGATCGAATGGAATGGAATGGAATAGAATGGAATCAACCCGAGTAGAACGGAATGGAATGGAATGGAATGGAATGGGATGGAATGGAATGGAATGGAATGGAATGGAATTCAATGGAATGGAATGGAATGGAATGGAATGGAATGGAATGGAATGGAATGGAATGGAATTCTATGGAATGGAATGGAACGGAATGGAATTCAATGGAATGGAATGGAATGGAATTCAATGGAATGGAATGGAATGGAATGGAATGGAATGGAATGGAATTCCATGGAAAGGAGTGGAATGGAATGGAATGGAATCGAATGGAATGGAATGTAATGGAATGGAATGGAATGGAATGGAATGGAATGGAATGGAATGTACCAAAGTAGAACGGAATGGAATGGAATGGAATGGAATGGAATGGAATGTACCAAAGTAGAACGGAATGGAATGGAATGGAATGGAATGGAATGGAATGGAATGGAATGGAATGTACCCGAGTAGAACGGAATGGAATGGAATGGAATGGATTGGAATGGAATGGAATGGAATGGAATGGAATGTAACCGAGTAGAACGGAATGGAATGTAATTCAATGGAATGTAACCGGGTTGAACGGAACGGAATGGAATGGAATGGAATGGAATGGAATGGAATGGAATGGAATTGAGTGCAATGCAATGCAATGGAATGCAATGGCATGGAAAGGAATGGAATGGAATGGAATGGAATCTACCCGAGTAGAACGGAATGGAATGGAATTGAATGGAATGTAACCGAGTAGAACGGAACGGAATGGAATGGAATGGAATGGAATGGAATGGAATGCAATGGAATGGAATGGAATGGAATGGAATGGAATGGAATGGAATGGAATGGAATGGACACCAGTAGAATGGAATGGAATGGAATGGAATGGAATGGAATGGAATGGAATGGAATGGAATGGAATGGAATCTACCCGAGTAGAACGGAATGGAACGGAATGGAATGGAATGGAATGGACAGGAGCAGAACGGAATGGAATGCAATGGAATGGAATGGAATGTACCCGAGCAGAACGGAATGGAATGAAATGGAAATGGAAAGGGAATGGAAATGGAACGGGAATGGAAATGGAACGGGAACGGAAATAGAACGGGAATGGAAATGGAACCGGAACGGAAACGGAACGAGAAGGGAAATGGAACGGGAACGGAAACGGAACGGGAACGGAAATGGAACGGGAATGGTAACGGAACAGGAATGGAAATGGAACGGGAATGGAAAAGGAACGGGAATGGAAATGGATCGGGAATGGAAATGGAACGGGAATGGTAATGGAACGGGAATGGAAATGGAACGGGAATGGAAAAGAAACGGGAATGGAAATGGAACGGGAATGGAAATGGAATGGGAATGGAAATGGAATGGAATGGAATGGAATGGAATGGAATGGAATGTACCGGAGTGGAGTGGAGTGGAGTGGAGTAGAGTGCACTGGAACGGAATGGAATGGAATGGAATGGAATGGAACGGAACGGAATGTACCCGAGAAGCACGGAATGGAATGGAATGGAATGGAATGGAATGGAATGGAATGTACCGGAGTGGAGTGGAGTGGAATGGAGTGGAGTGGAGTGGTGTGGAGTGGAATGGAATGGAATGGAATGGAATGGAATGGAATGGAATGGAATGGAATGCAATGGAATGCAATGGAATGGAAAGGAATGGAATGGAATGGAATGGAATGGAATGGAATGGAATGGAATGGAATGGAATGGACAACAGTAGAATGGAATGGAATGGAATGGAATGGAATGGAATGGAATGGAATGGAATGGAATGGAATTCAATGGAATCGAATGGAATGGAATGGAATTCAATGGAATGGAATGGAATGGAATGGAATTCAATGGAATGGAATGGAGTTCTATGGAATGGAATGGAGTGGAATCGAATGGAATCGAATGGAATCGAATGGAATGGAATGGAATAGAATGGAATCAACCCGAGTAGAACGGAACGGAACGCAACGGAACGGAACGGAACGGAACGGGACGGAACGGAATGGAATGGAATGGAATGGAACGGAATTCCATGGAATGGAATGGAATGGAATGGAATTCAATGGAATGGAATGGAATGGAATGGAATGGAATGGAATGGAATGGAATTCAATGGAATGGAATGGAATGGAATGGAATGGAATGGAATGGAATGGAATTCAATGGAATGGAATGGAATGGATTGGAATGGAATGGAATAGAATGGAATCAACCCGAGTAGAACGGAACGGAACACAACGGAACGGAACGGAACGCAACGGAACGGAACGGAACGGAACGGAACGGAATGGAATGGAATGGAACGGAATTCAATGGAATGGAATGGAATGGAATGGAATTCTATGGAATGGAATGGAATGGAATGGAATGGAATTCCATGGAATGGAATGGAATTCAATGGAATTCAATGGAATGGAATGCAATGGAATGGAATGGAATGGAATGGAATGGAATGGAATGGAATTCAATGGAATAGAATGGAATGGAATGGAATGGAAACGAATGGAATCGAATGGAATCGAATGGAATCTAATGGAATCGAATGGAATGGAATGGAATAGAATGGAATCAACCCGAGTAGAACGGAATGGAATGGAATGGAATGGAATGGAATGGAATGGAATGGAATGAAATGTTATGGAATGGAATGGAATGGAATTCAATGCAATTCAATTGAATGGAATGGAAGGGAATGGAATGGAGTGGAGTGGAGTGGAGTGGAGTGGAGTGGAATGGAATGGAGTGGAATGGAATGGAATGGAATGGAATGGAATGGAATGGAATGGAATGGAATGGAATTCAATTTAATGGAATGGAAGGGAGTGGAATGGAGTGGAGTGGAGTGGAGTGGAGTGCAGTGGAGTGTAATGGAATGGAGTGGAATGGAATGGAATGGAATGGAATGGAATGGAATGGAATGGAATTCAATGGAGTGGAATGGAATGGAATGGAATGGAATGGAATGGAATGGAATGGAATTCGATGCAATGGAATGGAATGGAATCGAATGGAGTCAAATGGAATGGAATGGAATAGAATGGAATCAACCCGAGTAGAACGGAACGGAACGCAACGGAACGGAACGGAACGGAACGGAACGGAATGGAATGTAATGGAATGGAATGGAATGGAATGGAATGGAGTGGAATGGAATGCAATGGAATGGAATGGAATGGAATGGTATGGAATGGAATGGAATGGAGTCGAATGCAATCGAATGGAATGGAATGGAATAGAATGGAATCAACCCGAGTAGAACGGTACGGAACGGAACGGAACGGAACGGAACGGAATGGAATGATCAACCCGTGTAGAATGGAATGGAATGGAATTGAATAGAATGGAATCAACCCTAGTTGAACGGAACGGAACGCAACGGAACGGAACGGAACGGGACGGAACGGAACGGAATGGAATGGAATGGAACGGAATTCAATTGAATGGAATGGAATGGAATGGAATTCAATGGAATGGAATGGAATGGAATGGAATGGAATGGAATGGAATGGAATGGAATGGAATGGACACCAGTAGAATGGAATGGAATGGAATGGAATGGAATGGAATGGAATGGAATGGAATGGAATAGAATGGAATCTACCCGAGTAGAACGGAATGGAACAGAATGGAATGGAATGGAATGGACAGGAGCAGAACGGAATGGAATGCAATGGAATGGAATGGAATGTACCCGAGCAGAACGGAATGGAATGAAATGGAAATGGAAAGGGAATGGAAATGGAACGGGAATGGAAATGGAACGGGAACGGAAATGGAACGGGAATGGAAATGGAACGGGAACGGAAACGGAACGAGAACGGAAATGGAACGGGAACGGAAACGGAACGGGAACGGAAATGGAACGGGAATGGTAATGGAACGGGAATGGAAATGGAACGGGAATGGAAATGGAACGGGAATGGAAATGGATCGGGAATGGAAATGGAACGGGAATGGTAATGGAACTGGAATGGAAATGGAACGGGAATGGAAAAGAAACGGGAATGGAAATGGAACGGGAATGGAAATGGAATGGGAATGGAAATGGAATGGAATGGAATGGAATGGAATGTACCAGAGTGGAGTGGAGTGGAGTGGAGTGGAGTAGAGTGCACTGGAACGGAATGGAATGGAATGGAATGGAATGGAACGGAACGGAATGTACCCGAGAAGCACGGAATGGAATGGAATGGAATGTACCGGAGTGGAGTGGAGTGGAGTGGAGTGGAGTAGAGTGCACTGGAACGGAATGGAATGGAATGGAATGGAATGGAACGGAACGGAATGTACCCGAGAAGCACGGAATGGAATGGAATGGAATGTAATGGAATTGAATATACCCGAGTGGAGTGGAGTGGAATGGAGTGGAGTGGAGTGGAGTGGAGTGGAATGGAATGGAATGGAACGGAATGGAATGGAATGGAATGCAATGGAATGCAATGGAATGGAAAGGAATGGAATGGAATGGAATGGAATGGAATGGAATGGAATGGAATGGAATGGACACCAGTAGAATGGAATGGAATGTAATGTAATGGAATGGAATGGAATGGAATGGAATGGAATGGAATGGAATGGAATGGAATTCAATGGAATGGAATGGAATGGAATGGAATTCTATGGAATGGAATGGAATGGAATGGAATTCAATGGAATGGAATGGAATGGAATGGAATTCTATGGAATGGAATGGAGTGGAATCGAATGGAATCGAATGGAATCGAATGGAATGGAATGGAATAGAATGGAATCAACCCGAGTAGAACGGAACGGAATGCAACGGAACGGAACGGAACGGAACGGGACGGAACGGAACGGAATGGAATGGAATGGAACGGAATTCCATGGAATGGAATGGAATGGAATGGAATTCAATGGAATGGAATGGAATGGAATGGAATGGAATGGAATGCAATGGAATGGAATGGAATGGAATGGAATGGAATGGATTGGAATGGAATGGAATAGAATGGAATGGAATGGAATGGAATGGAATTCAATGGAATGGAATGGAATGGAATGGAATTCTATGGAATGGAATGGAGTGGAATCGAATGGAATCGAATGGAATCGAATGGAATGGAATGGAATAGAATGGAATCAACCCGAGTAGAACGGAACGGAATGCAACGGAACGGAACGGAACGGAACGGGACGGAACGGAACGGAATGGAATGGAATGGAACGGAATTCCATGGAATGGAATGGAATGGAATGGAATTCAATGGAATGGAATGGAATGGAATGGAATGGAATGGAATGCAATGGAATGGAATGGAATGGAATGGAATGGAATGGATTGGAATGGAATGGAATAGAATGGAATGGAATGGAATGGAATGGAATTCAATGGAATGGAATGGAATGGAATGGAATTCAATGGAATGGAATGGAATGGCATGGAATGGAATGGAATGGAATGGAATGGAATGGAATAGAATGGAATCAACCCGAGTAGAACGGAACGCAACGGAACGGAACGGAACGCAACGGAACTGAACGGAACGGAACGGAACGGAATGGAATGGAAAGGAACGGAATTCAATGGAATGGAATGGAATGGAATGGAATGGAATGGAATGGAATGGAATGGAATCAACCCGAGTAGAACGGAACGGCACGCAACGGAACGGAACGGAACGGAACGGGACGGAACGGAACGGAATGGAATATAATGCAACGGAATTCAATGGAATGGAATGGAATGGAATGGAATTCAATGGAATCGATTGGAATCGAATGGAATCGATTGGAATTGAATGGAATCGAATAGAATGGAATGGAATAGAATTTAATCAACCCGAGTAGAACGGAACGGAACGCAACGGAACGGAACGGAACGGAACGGAACGGGACGGAACGGAACGGAATGGAATGGAATGGAACGGAATTCAATTGAATGGAATGGAATGGAATGGAATTCAATGGAATGGAATGGAATGGAATGGAATGGAATGGAATGGAATGGAATGGACACCAGTAGAATGGAATGGAATGGAATGGAATGGAATGGAATGGAATGGAATGGAATGGAATGGAATCTACCCGAGTAGAACGGAATGGAACGGAATGGAATGGAATGGAATGGACAGGAGCAGAACGGAATGGAATGCAATGGAATGGAATGGAATGTACCCGAGCAGAACGGAATGGAATGAAATGGAAATGGAAAGGGAATGGAAATGGAACGGGAATGGAAATGGAACGGGAACGGAAACGGAACGGGAATGGAAATGGAACGGGAACGGAAACGGAACGAGAACGGAAATGGAACGGGAACGGAAACGGAACGGGAACGGAAATGGAACGGGAATGGTAATGGAACGGGAATGGAAATGGAACGGGAATGGAAATGGAACGGGAATGGAAATGGATCGGGAATGGAAATGGAACGGGAATGGTAATGGAACTGGAATGGAAATGGAACGGGAATGGAAAAGAAACGGGAATGGAAATGGAACGGGAATGGAAATGGAATGGGAATGGAAATGGAATGGAATGGAATGGAATGGAATGTACCAGAAAGGAGTGGAGTGGAGTGGAGTGGAGTAGAGTGCACTGGAACGGAATGGAATGGAATGGAATGGAATGGAACGGAACGGAATGTACCCGAGAAGCACGGAATGGAATGGAATGGAATGGAATGGAATGGAATGGAATTGAATGTACCGGAGTGGAGTGGAGTGGAATGGAGTGGAGTGGAGTGGAGTGGAGTGGAATGGAATGGAATGGAACGGAATGGAATGGAATGGAATGCAATGGAATGCAATGGAATGGAAAGGAATGGAATGGAATGGAATGGAATGGAATGGAATGGAATGGACACCAGTAGAATGGAATGGAATGGAATGGAATGGAATGGAATGGAATGGAATGGAATGGAATGGAATGGAATTCAATGGAATGGAATGGAATGGAATGGAATTCTATGGAATGGAATGGAATGGAATGGAATTCAATGGAATGGAATGGAATGGAATGGAATTCTATGGAATGGAATGGAGTGGAATCGAATGGAATCGAATGGAATCGAATGGAATGGAATGGAATAGAATGGAATCAACCCGAGTAGAACGGAACGGAACGCAATGGAACGGAACGGAACGGAACGGGACGGAACGGAACGGAATGGAATGGAATGGAACGGAATTCCATGGAATGGAATGGAATGGAATGGAATTCAATGGAATGGAATGGAATGGAATGGAATGGAATGGAATTCAATGGAATGGAATGGAATGGAATGGAATGGAATGGAATGGAATGGAATTCAATGGAATGGAATGGAATGGATTGGAATGGAATGGAATAGAATGGAATCAACCCGAGTAGAACGGAACGGAACACAACGGAACGGAACGGAACGCAACGGAACGGAACGGAACGGAACGGAACGGAATGGAATGGAATGGAACGGAATTCCATGGAATGGAATGGAATGGAATGGAATTCTATGGAATGGAATGGAATGGAATGGAATGGAATTCAATGGAATTCAATGGAATGGAATGCAATGGAATGGAATGGAATGGAATGGAATGGAATGGAATTCAATGGAATAGAATGGAATGGAATGGAATGGAAACGAATGGAATCGAATGGAATCGAATGGAATCTAATGGAATCGAATGGAATGGAATGGAATAGAATGGAATCAACCCGAGTAGAACGGAATGGAATGGAATGGAATGGAATGGAATGGAATGGAATGGAATGAAATGTTATGGAATGGAATGGAATGGAATTCAATGCAATTCAATTGAATGGAATGGAAGGGAATGGAATGGAGTGGAGTGGAGTGGAGTGGAGTGGAGTGGAATGGAATGGAGTGGAATGGAATGGAATGGAATGGAATGGAATGGAATGGAATGGAATGGAATTCAATTTAATGGAATGGAATTCAATTTAATGGAATGGAAGGGAGTGGAATGGAGTGGAGTGGAGTGGAGTGGAGTGCAGTGGAGTGTAATGCAATGGAGTGGAATGGAATGGAATGGAATGGAATGGAATGGAATGGAATGGAATGGAATTCAATGGAGTGGAATGGAATGGAATGGAATGGAATGGAATGGAATGGAATGGAATTCAATGCAATGGAATGGAATGGAATCGAATGGAGTCAAATGGAATGGAATGGAATAGAATGGAATCAACCCGAGTAGAACGGAACGGAACGCAACGGAACGGAACGGAACGGAACGGAACGGAATGGAATGTAATGGAATGGAATGGAATGGAATGGAATGGAATGGAGTGGAATGGAATGCAATGGAATGGAATGGAATGGAATGGAATGGAATGGAATGGAATGGAGTCGAATGGAATCGAATGGAATGGAATGGAATAGAATGGAATCAACCCGAGTAGAACGGTACGGAACGGAACGGAACGGAACGGAACGGAACGGAATGGAATGATCAACCCGTGTAGAATGGAATGGAATGGAATTGAATAGAATGGAATCAACCCTAGTTGAACGGAACGGAACGCAACGGAACGGAACGGAACGGGACGGAACGGAACGGAATGGAATGGAATGGAACGGAATTCAATTGAATGGAATGGAATGGAATGGAATTCAATGGAATGGAATGGAATGGAATGGAATGGAATGGAATGGAATGGAATGGAATGGAATGGACACCAGTAGAATGGAATGGAATGGAATGGAATGGAATGGAATGGAATGGAATGGAATGGAATGGAATAGAATGGAATCTACCCGAGTAGAACGGAATGGAACAGAATGGAATGGAATGGAATGGACAGGAGCAGAACGGAATGGAATGCAATGGAATGGAATGGAATGTACCCGAGCAGAACGGAATGGAATGAAATGGAAATGGAAAGGGAATGGAAATGGAACGGGAATGGAAATGGAACGGGAACGGAAATGGAACGGGAATGGAAATGGAACGGGAACGGAAACGGAACGAGAACGGAAATGGAACGGGAACGGAAACGGAACGGGAACGGAAATGGAACGGGAATGGTAATGGAACGGGAATGGAAATGGAACGGGAATGGAAATGGAACGGGAATGGAAATGGATCGGGAATGGAAATGGAACGGGAATGGTAATGGAACTGGAATGGAAATGGAACGGGAATGGAAAAGAAACGGGAATGGAAATGGAACGGGAATGGAAATGGAATGGGAATGGAAATGGAATGGAATGGAATGGAATGGAATGTACCAGAGTGGAGTGGAGTGGAGTGGAGTGGAGTAGAGTGCACTGGAACGGAATGGAATGGAATGGAATGGAATGGAACGGAACGGAATGTACCCGAGAAGCACGGAATGGAATGGAATGGAATGGAATGGAATGGAATGTACCGGAGTGGAGTGGAGTGGAGTGGAGTGGAGTAGAGTGCACTGGAACGGAATGGAATGGAATGGAATGGAATGGAACGGAACGGAATGTACCCGAGAAGCACGGAATGGAATGGAATGGAATGGAATGGAATTGAATATACCGGAGTGGAGTGGAGTGGAATGGAGTGGAGTGGAGTGGAGTGGAGTGGAATGGAATGGAATGGAACGGAATGGAATGGAATGGAATGCAATGGAATGCAATGGAATGGAAAAGAATGGAATGGAATGGAATGGAATGGAATGGAATGGAATGGAATGGACACCAGTAGAATGGAATGGAATGGAATGGAATGGAATGGAATGGAATGGAATGGAATGGAATGGAATGGAATTCAATGGAATGGAATGGAATGGAATGGAATTCTATGGAATGGAATGGAATGGAATGGAATTCAATGGAATGGAATGGAATGGAATGGAATTCTATGGAATGGAATGGAGTGGAATCGAATGGAATCGAATGGAATCGAATGGAATGGAATGGAATAGAATGGAATCAACCCGAGTAGAACGGAACGGAATGCAACGGAACGGAACGGAACGGAACGGGACGGAACGGAACGGAATGGAATGGAATGGAACGGAATTCCATGGAATGGAATGGAATGGAATGGAATTCAATGGAATGGAATGGAATGGAATGGAATGGAATGGAATGCAATGGAATGGAATGGAATGGAATGGATTGGAATGGAATGGAATAGAATGGAATGGAATGGAATGGAATGGAATTCAATGGAATGGAATGGAATGGAATGGAATTCAATGGAATGGAATGGAATGGCATGGAATGGAATGGAATGGAATGGAATGGAATGGAATAGAATGGAATCAACCCGAGTAGAACGGAACGCAACGGAACGGAACGGAACGCAACGGAACGGAACGGAACGGAACGGAACGGAATGGAATGGAAAGGAACGGAATTCAATGGAATGGAATGGAATGGAATGGAATTCAATGGAATGGAATGGAATGGAATGGAATTCAATGGAATGGAATGGAATGGAATTCAAATGGAATGGAATGGAATGGAATTCTATGGAATGGAATGGAGTGGAATCGAATGGAATCGAATGGAATCGAATGGAATCGAATGGGATCGAATGGAATGGAATGGAATAGAATGGAATCAACCCGAGTAGAACGGAGCGGAACGCAACGGAACGGAACGGAACGGAACGGAAAGGAAAGGAATGGAATGGAATGGAATGGAACGGAATTCAAAGGAATGGAAGGGAACAGAATGGAATTCAATGGAAAGGAATGGAATGAAATGGAATTGAATTCAATGGAATGGAATGGAATGGAATGGAATGGAATGGAATGGAATGGAATGGAATGGAACGGAATTCTATGGAATGGAATGGAATGGAATTCAATGGAATGGAATGGAATGGAATGGAATGGAAAGGAATTCAATGGAATGGAATGGAATGGAATGGAATTCAATGGAATGGAATGGAATTCAATGGAATGGAATGGAATGGAATGGAATGGAATGGAATGGAATTCAATGGAATGGAATGGTATTCAATGGAATGGAATGGAATGGAATGGAATGGAATGGAATGGAATGGAAATCAATGGAATGGAATGGAATGGAATGGAATGGAATGGAATGGAATGGAATTCAATGGAATGGAATGGAGTGGAATCGAATGGAATCGAATGGAATCGAATGAGATCGAATGGAATGGAATGGAATAGAATGGAATCAACCCGAGTAGAACGGAATGGAATGGAATGGAATGGAATGGAATGGAATGGAATGGAATGGAATTCAATGGAATGGAATGGAATGGAATGGAATGGAATGGAATGGAATGGAATGGAATCAACCCGAGTAGAACGGAACGGCACGCAACGGAACGGAACGGAACGGAACGGGACGGAACGGAACGGAATGGAATATAATGCAACGGAATTCAATGGAATGGAATGGAATGGAATGGAATGGAATTCAATGGAATCGATTGGAATCGAATGGAATCGATTGGAATTGAATGGAATCGAATAGAATGGAATGGAATAGAATTTAATCAACCCGAGTAGAACGGAACGGAACGCAACGGAACGGAACGGAACGGAACGGAACGGGACGGAACGGAACGGAATGGAATGGAATGGAACGGAATTCAATTGAATGGAATGGAATGGAATGGAATTCAATGGAATGGAATGGAATGGAATGGAATGGAATGGAATGGAATGGAATGGACACCAGTAGAATGGAATGGAATGGAATGGAATGGAATGGAATGGAATGGAATGGAATGGAATCTACCCGAGTAGAACGGAATGGAACGGAATGGAATGGAATGGAATGGACAGGAGCAGAACGGAATGGAATGCAATGGAATGGAATGGAATGTACCCGAGCAGAACGGAATGGAATGAAATGGAAATGGAAAGGGAATGGAAATGGAACGGGAATGGAAATGGAACGGGAACGGAAATGGAACGGGAATGGAAATGGAACGGGAACGGAAACGGAACGAGAACGGAAATGGAACGGGAACGGAAATGGAACGGGAATGGAAATGGAATGGGAATGAAAATGGAATGGAATGGAATGGAATGGAATGTACCAGAGTGGAGTGGAGTGGAGTGGAGTGGAGTAGAGTGCACTGGAACGGAATGGAATGGAATGGAATGGAATGGAACGGAACGGAATGTACCCGAGAAGCACGGAATGGAATGGAATGGAATGGAATGGAATGGAATGGAATGGAATGTACCGGAGTGGAGTGGAGTGGAATGGAGTGGAGTGGAGTGGAGTGGATTGGAATGGAATGGAATGGAATGGAATGGAATGCAATGGAATGCAATGGAATGGAAAGGAATGGAATGGAATGGAATGGAATGGAATGGAATGGAATGGAATGGACAACAGTAGAATGGAATGGAATGGAATGGAATGGAATGGAATGGAATGGAATGGAATGGAATGGAATTCAATGGAATGGAATGGAATGGAATGGAATTCAATGGAATGGAATGGAATGGAATGGAATTCAATGGAATGGAATGGAATGGAATGGAATTCTATGGAATGGAATGGAGTGGAATCGAATGGAATCGAATGGAATCGAATGGAATGGAATGGAATAGAATGGAATCAACCCGAGGAGAACGGAACGGAACGCAACGGAACGGAACGGAACGGAACGGGACGGAACGGAACGGAATGGAATGGAATGGAACGGAATTCAATGGAATGGAATGGAATGGAATGGAATTCTATGGAATGGAATGGAATGGAATGGAATGGAATTCCATGGAATGGAATGGAATTCAATGGAATTCAATGGAATGGAATGCAATGGAATGGAATGGAATGGAATGGAATGGAATTCAATGGAATAGAATGGAATGGAATGGAATGGAAACGAATGGAATCGAATGGAATCGAATGGAATCTAATGGAATCGAATGGAATGGAATGGAATAGAATGGAATCAACCCGAGTAGAACGGAATGGAATGGAATGGAATGGAATGGAATGGAATGGAATGGAATGAAATGTTATGGAATGGAATGGAATGGAATTCAATGCAATTCAATTGAATGGAATGGAAGGGAATGGAATGGAGTGGAGTGGAGTGGAGTGGAGTGGAGTGGAATGGAATGGAGTGGAATGGAATGGAATGGAATGGAATGGAATGGAATGGAACGGAATTCAATTTAATGGAATGGAAGGGAGTGGAATGGAGTGGAGTGGAGTGGAGTGGAGTGCAGTGGAGTGTAATGGAATGGAGTGGAATGGAATGGAATGGAATGGAATGGAATGGAATGGAATGGAATGGAATTCAATGGAGTGGAATGGAATGGAATGGAATGGAATGGAATGGAATGGAATGGAATTCATTGCAATGGAATGGAATGGAATCGAATGGAGTCAAATGGAATGGAATGGAATAGAATGGAATCAACCCGAGTAGAACGGAACGGAACGCAACGGAACGGAACGGAACGGAACGGAACGGAATGGAATGTAATGGAATGGAATGGAATGGAATGGAATGGAGTGGAATGGAATGCAATGGAATGGAATGGAATGGAATGGAATGGAATGGAATGGAGTCGAATGGAATCGAATGGAATGGAATGGAATAGAATGGAATCAACCCGAGTAGAACGGTACGGAACGGAACGGAACGGAACGGAACGGAACGGAATGGAATGATCAACCCGTGTAGAATGGAATGGAATGGAATTGAATAGAATGGAATCAACCCTAGTTGAACGGAACGGAACGCAACGGATCGGAACGGAACGGGACGGAACGGAACGGAATGGAATGGAATGGAACGGAATTCAATTGAATGGAATGGAATGGAATGGAATTCAATGGAATGGAATGGAATGGAATGGAATGGAATGGAATGGAATGGACACCAGTAGAATGGAATGGAATGGAATGGAATGGAATGGAATGGAATGGAATGGAATGGAATGGAATGGAATGGAATCTACCCGAGTAGAACGGAATGGAACGGAATGGAATGGAATGGAATGGACAGGAGCAGAACGGAATGGAATGCAATGGAATGGAATGGAATGTACCCGAGCAGAACGGAATGGAATGAAATGGAAATGGAAAGGGAATGGAAATGGAACGGGAACGGAAACGGAACGGGAATGGAAATGGAACGGGAACGGAAACGGAACGAGAACGGAAATGGAACGGGAACGGAAACGGAACGGGAACGGAAATGGAACGGGAATGGTAATGGAACGGGAATGGAAATGGAACGGGAATGGAAATGGAACGGGAATGGAAATGGATCGGGAATGGAAATGGAACGGGAATGGTAATGGAACTGGAATGGAAATGGAACGGGAATGGAAAAGAAACGGGAATGGAAATGGAACGGGAATGGAAATGGAATGGGAATGGAAATGGAATGGAATGGAATGGAATGGAATGTACCAGAAAGGAGTGGAGTGGAGTGGAGTGGAGTAGAGTGCACTGGAACGGAATGGAATGGAATGGAATGGAATGGAACGGAACGGAATGTACCCGAGAAGCACGGAATGGAATGGAATGGAATGGAATGGAATGGAATGGAATTGAATGTACCGGAGTGGAGTGGAGTGGAATGGAGTGGAGTGGAGTGGAGTGGAGTGGAATGGAATGGAATGGAACGGAATGGAATGGAATGGAATGCAATGGAATGCAATGGAATGGAAAGGAATGGAATGGAATGGAATGGAATGGAATGGAATGGAATGGACACCAGTAGAATGGAATGGAATGGAATGGAATGGAATGGAATGGAATGGAATGGAATGGAATGGAATGGAATTCAATGGAATGGAATGGAATGGAATGGAATTCTATGGAATGGAATGGAATGGAATGGAATTCAATGGAATGGAATGGAATGGAATGGAATTCTATGGAATGGAATGGAGTGGAATCGAATGGAATCGAATGGAATCGAATGGAATGGAATGGAATAGAATGGAATCAACCCGAGTAGAACGGAACGGAACGCAACGGAACGGAACGGAACGGAACGGGACGGAACGGAACGGAATGGAATGGAATGGAACGGAATTCCATGGAATGGAATGGAATGGAATGGAATTCAATGGAATGGAATAGAATGGAATGGAATGGAATGGAATTCAATGGAATGGAATGGAATGGAATGGAATGGAATGGAATGGAATTCAATGGAATGGAATGGAATGGATTGGAATGGAATGGAATAGAATGGAATCAACCCGAGTAGAACGGAACGGAACACAACGGAACGGAACGGAACGCAACGGAACGGAACGGAACGGAACGGAACGGAATGGAATGGAATGGAACGGAATTCCATGGAATGGAATGGAATGGAATGGAATTCTATGGAATGGAATGGAATGGAATGGAATGGAATTCCATGGAATGGAATGGAATTCAATGGAATTCAATGGAATGGAATGCAATGGAATGGAATGGAATGGAATGGAATGGAATGGAATTCAATGGAATAGAATGGAATGGAATGGAATGGAAACGAATGGAATCGAATGGAATCGAATGGAATCTAATGGAATCGAATGGAATGGAATGGAATAGAATGGAATCAACCCGAGTAGAACGGAATGGAATGGAATGGAATGGAATGGAATGGAATGGAATGGAATGAAATGTTATGGAATGGAATGGAATGGAATTCAATGCAATTCAATTGAATGGAATGGAAGGGAATGGAATGGAGTGGAGTGGAGTGGAGTGGAGTGGAGTGGAATGGAATGGAGTGGAATGGAATGGAATGGAATGGAATGGAATGGAATGGAATGGAATGGAATTCAATTTAATGGAATGGAAGGGAGTGGAATGGAGTGGAGTGGAGTGGAGTGGAGTGCAGTGGAGTGTAATGGAATGGAGTGGAATGGAATGGAATGGAATGGAATGGAATGGAATGGAATGGAATTCAATGGAGTGGAATGGAATGGAATGGAATGGAATGGAATGGAATGGAATGGAATTCGATGCAATGGAATGGAATGGAATCGAATGGAGTCAAATGGAATGGAATGGAATAGAATGGAATCAACCCGAGTAGAACGGAACGGAACGCAACGGAACGGAACGGAACGGAACGGAACGGAATGTAATGTAATGGAATGGAATGGAATGGAATGGATTGGAGTGGAATGGAATGCAATGGAATGGAATGGAATGGAATGGAATGGAATGGAATGGAATGGAGTCGAATGGAATCGAATGGAATGGAATGGAATAGAATGGAATCAACCCGAGTAGAACGGTACGGAACGGAACGGAACGGAACGGAACGGAATGGAATGATCAACCCGTGTAGAATGGAATGGAATGGAATTGAATAGAATGGAATCAACCCTAGTTGAACGGAACGGAACGCAACGGAACGGAACGGAACGGGACGGAACGGAACGGAATGGAATGGAATGGAACGGAATTCAATTGAATGGAATGGAATGGAATGGAATTCAATGGAATGGAATGGAATGGAATGGAATGGAATGGAATGGAATGGAATGGACACCAGTAGAATGGAATGGAATGGAATGGAATGGAATGGAATGGAATGGAATGGAATGGAATAGAATGGAATCTACCCGAGTAGAACGGAATGGAACAGAATGGAATGGAATGGAATGGACAGGAGCAGAACGGAATGGAATGCAATGGAATGGAATGGAATGTACCCGAGCAGAACGGAATGGAATGAAATGGAAATGGAAAGGGAATGGAAATGGAACGGGAATGGAAATGGAACGGGAACGGAAATGGAACGGGAATGGAAATGGAACGGGAACGGAAACGGAACGAGAACGGAAATGGAACGGGAACGGAAACGGAACGGGAACGGAAATGGAACGGGAATGGTAATGGAACGGGAATGGAAATGGAACGGGAATGGAAATGGAACGGGAATGGAAATGGATCGGGAATGGAAATGGAACGGGAATGGTAATGGAACTGGAATGGAAATGGAACGGGAATGGAAAAGAAACGGGAATGGAAATGGAACGGGAATGGAAATGGAATGGGAATGGAAATGGAATGGAATGGAATTGAATGGAATGTACCAGAGTGGAGTGGAGTGGAGTGGAGTGGAGTAGAGTGCACTGGAACGGAATGGAATGGAATGGAATGGAATGGAACGGAACGGAATGTACCCGAGAAGCACGGAATGGAATGGAATGGAATGGAATGGAATGGAATGTACCGGAGTGGAGTGGAGTGGAGTGGAGTGGAGTAGAGTGCACTGGAACGGAATGGAATGGAATGGAATGGAATGGAACGGAACGGAATGTACCCGAGAAGCACGGAATGGAATGGAATGGAATGGAATGGAATTGAATATACCGGAGTGGAGTGGAGTGGAATGGAGTGGAGTGGAGTGGAGTGGAGTGGAATGGAATGGAATGGAACGGAATGGAATGGAATGGAATGCAATGGAATGCAATGGAATGGAAAGGAATGGAATGGAATGGAATGGAATGGAATGGAATGGAATGGAATGGAATGGACACCAGTAGAATGGAATGGAATGGAATGGAATGGAATGGAATGGAATGGAATGGAATGGAATGGAATTCAATGGAATGGAATGGAATGGAATGGAATTCTATGGAATGGAATGGAATGGAATGGAATTCAATGGAATGGAATGGAATGGAATGGAATTCTATGGAATGGAATGGAGTGGAATCGAATGGAATCGAATGGAATCGAATGGAATGGAATGGAATTGAATGGAATCAACCCGAGTAGAACGGAACGGAATGCAACGGAACGGAACGGAACGGAACGGGACGGAACGGAACGGAATGGAATGGAATGGAACGGAATTCCATGGAATGGAATGGAATGGAATGGAATTCAATGGAATGGAATGGAATGGAATGGAATGGAATGGAATGGAATGCAATGGAATGGAATGGAATGGAATGGAATGGATTGGAATGGAATGGAATAGAATGGAATGGAATGGAATGGAATGGAATTCAATGGAATGGAATGGAATGGAATGGAATTCTATGGAATGGAATGGAGTGGAATCGAATGGAATCGAATGGAATCGAATGGAATGGAATGGAATAGAATGGAATCAACCCGAGTAGAACGGAACGGAACGCAACGGAACGGAACGGAACGGAACGGGATGGAACGGAACGGAATGGAATGGAATGGAACGGAATTCCATGGAATGGAATGGAATGGAATGGAATTCAATGGAATGGAATGGAATGGAATGGAATGGAATGGAATGGATTGGAATGGAATGGAATAGAATGGAATCAACCCGAGTAGAACGGAACGGAACACAACGGAACGGAACGGAACGCAACGGAACGGAACGGAACGGAACGGGACGGAACGGAACGGAATGGAATGGAATGGAACGGAATTCCATGGAATGGATTGGAATGGAATGGAATTCAATGGAATGGAATGGAATGGAATGGAATGGAATGGAATGGAATGGAATGGAATGGAATTCAATGCAATGGAATGGAATGGAATGGAATGGAATGGAATTCAATGGAATGGAATGGAATGGATTGGAATGGAATGGAATAGAATGGAATCATCCCGAGTAGAACGGAACGGAACACAACGGAACGGAACGGAACGCAACGGAACGGAACGGAACAGAACGGAACGGAATGGAATGGAATGGAACGGAATTCAATGGAATGGAATGGAATGGAATTCAATGGAATGGAATGGAATGGAATGGAATTCAATGGAATGGAATGGAACGGAATGGAATTCAATGGAATGGAATGGAATGGAATTCAATGGAATGGAATGGAATGGAATGGAATGGAATTCAATGGAATGGAATGGAGTGGAATGGAATGGAATCGAATGGAATTGAATGGAATCGAATGGAATCAAATGGGATCGAATGGAATGGAATGGAATAGAATGGAATCAACCCGAGTAGAACGGAATGGAATGGAATGGAATGGAATGGGATGGAATGGAATGGAATGGAATGGAATGGAATTCAATGGAATGGAATGGAATGGAATGGAATGGAATGGAATGGAATGGAATGGAATTCAATGGAATGGAATGGAACGGAATGGAATTCAATGGAATGGAATGGAATGGAATTCAATGGAATGGAATGGAATGGAATGGAATGGAATGGAATGGAATTCCATGGAATGGAGTGGAATGGAATGGAATGGAATCGAATGGAATGGAATGTAATGTAATGGAATGGAATGGAATGGAATGGAATGGAATGGAATGTACCAAAGTAGAACGGAATGGAATGGAATGGAATGGAATGGAATGGAATGGAATGGAATGGAATGGAATGTACCCGAGTAGAACGGAATGGAATGGAATGGAATGGATTGGAATGGAATGGAATGGAATGGAATGGAATGTAACCGAGTAGAACGGAATGGAATGTAATTCAATGGAATGTAACCGGATTGAACGGAACGGAATGGAATGGAATGGAATGGAATGGAATGGAATGGAATGGAATGGAATGGAATTGAGTGCAATGCAATGCAATGGAATGCAATGGAATGGAAAGGAATGGAATGGAATGGAATGGAATCTACCCGAGTAGAACGGAATGGAATGGAATTGAATGGAATGTAACCGAGTAGAACGGAACGGAATGGAATGGAATGGAATGGAATGGAATGGAATGGAATGCAATGGAATGGAATGGAATGGAATGGAATGCAATGGAATGGAATGGAATGGAATGGAATGGAATGGAATGGAATGGACACCAGTAGAATGGAATGGAATGGAATGGAATGGAATGGAATGGAATGGAATGGAATGGAATGGAATCTACCCGAGTAGAACGGAATGGAACGGAATGGAATGGAATGGAATGGACAGGAGCAGAACGGAATGGAATGCAATGGAATGGAATGGAATGTACCCGAGCAGAACGGAATGGAATGAAATGGAAATGGAAAGGGAATGGAAATGGAACGGGAATGGAAATGGAACGGGAACGGAAATGGAACGGGAATGGAAATGGAACGGGAACGGAAACGGAACGAGAACGGAAATGGAACGGGAACGGAAACGGAACGGGAACGGAAATGGAACGGGAATGGTAACGGAACGGGAATGGAAATGGAACGGGAATGGAAAAGGAACGGGAATGGAAATGGATCGGGAATGGAAATGGAACGGGAATGGTAATGGAACTGGAATGGAAATGGAACGGGAATGGAAAAGAAACGGGAATGGAAATGGAACGGGAATGGAAATGGAATGGGAATGGAAATGGAATGGAATGGAATGGAATTCAATGGAATGGAATGGAATGGAATGGAATGGAATGGAATGGAATTCAATGGAATGGAATGGAATGGAATGGAATGGAATGGAATGGAATGGAATGGAATGGAATGGAATTCAATGGAATGGAATGGAATGGATTGGAATGGAATGGAATAGAATGGAATCAACCCGAGTAGAACGGAACGGAACAAAACGGAACGGAACGGAACGCAACGGAACGGAACGGAACGGAACGGAACGGAATGGAATGGAATGGAACGGAATTCAATGGAATGGAATGGAATGGAATGGAATTCTATGGAATGGAATGGAATGGAATGGAATGGAACCGAGTAGAACGGAACGGAATGGAATGGAATGGAATGGAATGGAATGCAATGGAATGGAATGGAATGGAATGGAATGGAATGGAATGGAATGGAATGGACACCAGTAGAATGGAATGGAATGGAATGGAATGGAATGGAATGGAATGGAATGGAATGGAATGGAATCTACCCGAGTAGAACGGAATGGAACGGAATGGAATGGAATGGAATGGACAGGAGCAGAACGGAATGGAATGCAATGGAATGGAATGGAATGTACCCGAGCAGAACGGAATGGAATGAAATGGAAATGGAAAGGGAATGGAAATGGAACGGGAATGGAAATGGAACGGGAACGGAAATGGAACGGGAATGGAAATGGAACGGGAACGGAAACGGAACGAGAACGGAAATGGAACGGGAACGGAAACGGAACGGGAACGGAAATGGAACGGGAATGGTAACGGAACGGGAATGGAAATGGAACGGGAATGGAAAAGGAACGGGAATGGAAATGGATCGGGAATGGAAATGGAACGGGAATGGTAATGGAACTGGAATGGAAATGGAACGGGAATGGAAAAGAAACGGGAATGGAAATGGAACGGGAATGGAAATGGAATGGGAATGGAAATGGAATGGAATGGAATGGAATGGAATGGAATGGAATGCACCGGAGTGGAGTGGAGTGGAGTGGAGTGGAGTAGAGTGCACTGGAACGGAATGGAATGGAATGGAATGGAATGGAACGGAACGGAATGTACCCGAGAAGCACGGAATGGAATGGAATGGAATGGAATGGAATGGAATGGAATGGAATGGAATGTACCGGAGTGGAGTGGAGTGGAATGGAGTGGAGTGGAGTGGAGTGGAGTGGAATGGAATGGAATGGAATGGAATGGAATGGAATGGAATGCAATGGAATGCAATGGAATGGAAAGGAATGGAATGGAATGGAATGGAATGGAATGGAATGGAATGGACACCAGTAGAATGGAATGGAATGGAATGGAATGGAATGGAATGGAATGGAATGGAATTCAATGGAATGGAATGGAATGGAATGGAATTGGAATGGAATGGAATGGAATGGAATTCAATGGAATGGAATGGAATGGAATGGAATTCTATGGAATGGAATGGAGTGGAATCGAATGGAATCGAATGGAATCGAATGGAATGGAATGGAATAGAATGGAATCAACCCTAGTAGAACGGAACGGAACGCAACGGAACGGAACGGAACGGAACGGGATGGAACGGAACGGAATGGAATGGAATGGAACGGAATTCCAAGGAATGGAATGGAATGGAATGGAATTCAATGGAATGGAATGGAATGGAATGGAATGGAATGGAATGGAATGGTTTGGAATGGAATGGAATAGAATGGAATCAACCCGAGTAGAACGGAACGGAACACAACGGAACGGAACGGAACGCAACGGAACGGAACGGAACGGAACGGAACGGAATGGAATGGAATGGAACGGAATTCAATGGAATGGAATGGAATGGAATGGAATTCTATGGATTGGAATGGAATGGAATGGAATGGAATTCCATGGAATGGAATGGAATTGAATGGAATTCAATGGAATGGAATGGAATGGAATGGAATGGAATGGAATGGAATTCTATGGAATGGAATGGAGTGGAATCGAATGGAATCGAATGGAATCGAATGCAATCGAATGGGATCGAATGGACTGGAATGGAATAGAATGGAATCAACCCGAGTAGAACGGAGCGGAACGCAACGGAAGGGAACGGAACGGAACGGAACGGAACAGAATGGAATGGAGTGGAATGGAACGGAATTCAATGGAATGGAATGGAACGGAATGGAATTCAATGGAATGGAATGGAATGGAATGGAATGGAATGGAATGGAATGGAATGGAATTCAATGGAATGGAATGGAATGGAATGGAATGGAATGGAATTCCATGGAATGGAATGGAATGGAATGGAATGGAATGGAATGGAATGGAATGGATTGGAATGGAATGGAATTCAAATGGAATGGAATGGAATGGAATGGAATGGAATGGAATGGAATTCAAATGGAATGGAATGGAATGGAATGGAATGGAATGGAATGGAATGGAATGGAATTCAATGGAATGGAATGGAATGGAATGGAATTGAATGGAATGGAATGGAATGGAATGGAATGGAATGGAATGGAATTCAATGGAATGGAATGGAATGGATTGGAATGGAATGGAATAGAATGGAATGGAATGGAATGGAATGGAATTCAATGGAATGGAATGGAATGGAATGGAATTCTATGGAATGGAATGGAGTGGAATCGAATGGAATCGAATGGAATCGAATGGAATGGAATGGAATAGAATGGAATCAACCCGAGTAGAACGGAACGGAACGCAACGGAACGGAACGGAACGGAACGGGACGGAACGGAACGGAATGGAATGGAATGGAACGGAATTCCATGGAATGGATTGGAATGGAATGGAATTCAATGGAATGGAATGGAATGGAATGGAATGGAATGGAATGGAATGGAATGGAATGGAATTCAATGGAATGGAATGGAATGGAATGGAATGGAATGGAATGGAATGGAATTCAATGGAATGGAATGGAATGGATTGGAATGGAATGGAATAGAATGGAATCATCCCGAGTAGAACGGAACGGAACACAACGGAACGGAACGGAACGCAACGGAACGGAACGGAACGGAACGGAACGGAATGGAATGGAATGGAACGGAATTCAATGGAATGGAATGGAATGGAATGGAATTCTATGGAATGGAATGGAATGGAATGGAATGGAATGGAATTCCATGGAATGGAATGGAATGGAATGGAATTCCATGGAATGGAATGGAATGGAATGGAATGGAATGGAATGGAATTCAATGGAATGGAATGGAGTGGAATGGAATGGAATCGAATGGAATTGAATGGAATCGAATGGAATCAAATGGGATCGAATGGAATGGAATGGAATAGAATGGAATCAACCCTAGTAGAACGGAATGGAATGGAATGGAATGGAATGGGATGGAATGGAATGGAATGGAATGGAATGGAATGGAATTCAATGGAATGGAATTCAATGGAATGGAATGGAATGGAATGGAATGGAATGGAATGGAATGGAATTCAATGGAATGGAATGGAACGGAATGGAATTCAATGGAATGGAATGGAATGGAATGGAATGGAATGGAATGGAATGGAATGGAATTCCATTGAATGGAATGGAATGGAATGGAATTCCATGGAATGGAATGGAATGGAATTCCATGGAATGGAATGGAATGGAATGGAATTCTATGGAATGGAATGGAATGGAATCGAATGGAATGGAATGGAATGGAATGGAATGGAATGGAATGGAATAGAATGGAATCAACCTGAGTAGAATGGAATGGAATGGAATGGAATGGAATGGAATGGAATGGAATGGAATGGAATGCAATGTACCAAAGTAGAACGGAATGGAATGGAATGGAATGGAATGGAATGGAATGGAATGGAGTGGAATGGAATGGAATGTACACGAGTAGAACGGAATGGAATGGAATGGAATGGATTGGAATGGAATGGAATGGAATGGAATGGTATGTAACCGAGTAGAACGGAATGGAATGTAATTGAATGGAATGTAACCGAGTTGAACGGAACGGAATGGAATGGAATGGAATGGAATGGAATGGAATGGAATGGAATGGAATTGAGTGCAATGCAATGCAATGGAATGCAATGGAATGGAAAGGAATGGAATGGAATGGAATGGAATCTACCCGAGTAGAACGGAATGGAATGGAATTGAATGGAATGTAACCGAGTAGAACGGAACGGAATGGAATGGAATGGAATGGAATGGAATGCAATGGAATGGAATGGAATGGAATGGAATGGAATGGAATGGAATGGATTGGAATGGACACCAGTAGAATGGAATGGAATGGAATGGAATGGAATGGAATGGAATGGAATGGAATGGAATCTACCCGAGTAGAACGGAATGGAACGGAATGGAATGGAATGGAATGGACAGGAGCAGAACGGAATGGAATGCAATGGAATGGAATGGAATGTACACGAGCAGAATGGAATGGAATGAAATGGAAATGGAAAGGGAATGGAAATGGAACGGGAATGGAAATGGAAAGGGAACGGAAATGGAACGGGAATGGAAATGGAACGGGAACGGAAACGGAACGAGAACGGAAATGGAACGGGAACGGAAACGGAACGGGAACGGAAATGGAACGGGAATGGTAACGGAACGGGAATGGAAATGGAACGGGAATGGAAATGGAACGGGAATGGAAATGGATCGGGAATGGAAATGGAACGGGAATGGTAATGGAACTGGAATGGAAATGGAACGGGAATGGAAAAGAAACGGGAATGGAAATGGAACGGGAATGGAAATGGAATGGGAATGGAAATGGAATGGAATGGAATGGAATGGAATGGAATGGAATGGAATGGAATGTACCGGAGTGGAGTGGAGTGGAGTGGAGTGGAGTAGAGTGCACTGGAACGGAATGGAATGGAATGGAATGGAATGGAATGGAACGGAACGGAATGTACCCGAGAAGCACGGAATGGAATGGAATGGAATGGAATGGAATGGAATGGAATGTACCGGAGTGGAGTGGAGTGGAATGGAGTGGAGTGGAGTGGAGTGGAATGGAATGGAATGGAATGGAATGGAATGGAATGGAATGCCTTGGAATGCAATGGAATGGAATGGAATGGAATGGAATGGAATGGAATGGAATGGAATGGAATGGACACCAGTAGAATGGAATGGAATGGAATGGAATGGAATGGAATGGAATGGAATGCAATGGAATTCAATGGAATGGAATGGAATGGAATGGAATTCAATGGAATGGAATGGAATGGAATGGAATTCAATGGAATGGAATGGAATGGAATGGAATTCTATGGAATGGAATGGAGTGGAATCGAATGGAATCGAATGGAATCGAATGGAATGGAATGGAATAGAATGGAATCAACCCTAGTAGAACGGAACGGAACGCAACGGAACGGAACGGAACGGAACGGGATGGAACGGAACGGAATGGAATGGAATGGAACGGAATTCCATGGAATGGAATGGAATGGAATGGAATTCAATGGAATGGAATGGAATGGAATGGAATGGAATGGAATGGAATGGAATGGAATGGAATGGAATGGAATGGATTGGAATGGAATGGAATAGAATGGAATCAACCCGAGTAGAACGGAACGGAACACAACGGAACGGAACGGAACGCAACGGAACGGAACGGAACGGAACGGAACGGAATGGAATGGAATGGAACGGAATTCAATGGAATGGAATGGAATGGAATGGAATTCTATGGATTGGAATGGAATGGAATGGAATGGAATTCCATGGAATGGAATGGAATGGAATGGAATTCAATGGAATGGAATGGAATGGAATGGAATGGAATGGAATGGAATGGAATGGAATTCTATGGAATGGAATGGAGTGGAATCGAATGGAATCGAATGGAATCGAATGCAATCGAATGGGATCGAATGGACTGGAATGGAATAGAATGGAATCAACCCGAGTAGAACGGAGCAGAACGCAACGGAAGGGAACGGAACGGAACGGAACGGAGCGGAATGGAATGGAGTGGAATGGAACGGAATTCAATGGAATGGAATGGAACGGAATGGAATTCAATGGAATGGAATGGAATGGAATGGAATGGAATGGAATGGAATGGAATGGAATTCAATGGAATGGAATGGAATGGAATGGAATGGAATGGAATGGAATTCCATGGAATGGAATGGAATGGAATGGATTGGAATGGAATGGAATTCAAATGGAATGGAATGGAATTCAATGGAATGGAATGGAATGGAATTCAAATGGAATGGAATGGAATGGAATGGAATGGAACGGAATGGAATGAAATGGAATGGAATGGAATGGAATGGAATTCAATGGAATGGAATGGAATGGAATGGAATGGAATGGAATGGAATGGAATTCAATGGAATGGAATGGAATGGAATGGAATGGAATGGAATGGAATGGAATGGAATGGAATTCAATGGAATGGAATGGAATGGATTGGAATGGAATGGAATAGAATGGAATCATCCCGAGTAGAACGGAACGGAACACAACGGAACGGAACGGAACGCAACGGAACGGAACGGAACGGAACGGAACGGAATGGAATGGAATGGAACGGAATTCAATGGAATGGAATGGAATGGAATGGAATTCTATGGAATGGAATGGAATGGAATGGAATGGAATGGAATGGAATTCCATGGAATGGAATGGAATGGAATGGAATGGAATGGAATGGAATGGAATTCCATGGAATGGAATGGAGTGGAATGGAATGGAATCGAATGGAATTGAATGGAATCGAATGGAATCAAATGGGATCGAATGGAATGGAATGGAATAGAATGGAATCAACCCGAGTAGAACGGAATGGAATGGAATGGAATGGAATGGAATGGAATGGAATGGAACGGAATGGAATGGAATGGAATCTACCCGAGTAGAACGGAATGGAACGGAATGGAATGGAATGGAATGGACAGGAGCAGAACGGAATGGAATGCAATGGAATGGAATGGAATGTACCCGAGCAGAACGGAATGGAATGAAATGGAAATGGAAAGGGAATGGAAATGGAACGGGAATGGAAATGGAACGGGAACGGAAATAGAACGGGAATGGAAATGGAACGGGAACGGAAACGGAACGAGAAGGGAAATGGAACGGGAACGGAAACGGAACGGGAACGGAAATGGAACGGGAATGGTAACGGAACAGGAATGGAAATGGAACGGGAATGGAAAAGGAACGGGAATGGAAATGGATCGGGAATGGAAATGGAACGGGAATGGTAATGGAACGGGAATGGAAATGGAACGGGAATGGAAAAGAAACGGGAATGGAAATGGAACGGGAATGGAAATGGAATGGGAATGGAAATGGAATGGAATGGAATGGAATGTACCGGAGTGGAGTGGAGTGGAGTGGAGTAGAGTGCACTGGAAAGGAATGGAATGGAATGGAATGGAATGGAACGGAACGGAATGTACCCGAGAAACACGGAATGGAATGGAATGGAATGGAATGGAATGGAATGGAATGGAATGGAATGGAATGCAATGGAATGCAATGGAATGGAAAGGAATGGAATGGAATGGAATGGAATGGAATGGAATGGAATGGAATGGAATGGAATGGACAACAGTAGAATGGAATGGAATGGAATGGAATGGAATGGAATGGAATGGAATGGAATGGAATGGAATTCAATGGAATGGAATGGAATGGAATGGAATTCAATGGAATGGAATGGAATGGAATGGAATTCAATGGAATGGAATGGAATTCTATGGAATGGAATGGAGTGGAATCGAATGGAATCGAATGGAATCGAATGGAATGGAATGGAATAGAATGGAATCAACCCGAGTAGAACGGAACGGAACGCAACGGAACGGAACGGAACGGAACGGGACGGAACGGAACGGAATGGAATGGAATGGAACGGAATTCCATGGAATGGAATGGAATGGAATGGAATTCAATGGAATGGAATGGAATGGAATGGAATGGAATGGAATGGAATTCAATGGAATGGAATGGAATGGAATGGAATGGAATGGAATGGAATGGAATGGAATGGAATGGAATTCAATGGAATGGAATGGAATGGATTGGAATGGAATGGAATAGAATGGAATCAACCCGAGTAGAACGGAACGGAACACAACGGAACGGAACGGAACGCAACGGAACGGAACGGAACGGAACGGAACGGAATGGAATGGAATGGAAAGGAATTCAATGGAATGGAATGGAATGGAATGGAATTCTATGGAATGGAATGGAATGGAATGGAATGGAATGGAATTCCATGGAATGGAATGGAATGGAATGGAATGGAACCGAGTAGAACGGAACGGAATGGAATGGAATGGAATGGAATGGAATGGAATGCAATGGAATGGAATGGAATGGAATGGAATGGAATGGAATGGAATGGAATGGAATGGACACCAGTAGAATGGAATGGAATGGAATGGAATGGAATGGAATGGAATGGAATGGAATGGAATCTACCCGAGTAGAACGGAATGGAACGGAATGGAATGGAATGGAATGGACAGCAGCAGAACGGAATGGAATGCAATGGAATGGAATGGAATGTACCCGAGCAGAACGGAATGGAATGAAATGGAAATGGAAAGGGAATGGAAATGGAACGGGAATGGAAATGGAACGGGAACGGAAATGGAACGGGAATGGAAATGGAACGGGAACGGAAACGGAACGAGAACGGAAATGGAACGGGAACGGAAACGGAACGGGAACGGAAATGGAACGGGAATGGTAACGGAACGGGAATGGAAATGGAACGGGAATGGAAAAGGAACGGGAATGGAAATGGATCGGGAATGGAAATGGAACGGGAATGGTAATGGAACTGGAATGGAAATGGAACGGGAATGGAAAAGAAACGGGAATGGAAATGGAACGGGAATGGAAATGGAATGGGAATGGAAATGGAATGGAATGGAATGGAATGGAATGGAATGGAATGGAATGTACCGGAGTGGAGTGGAGTGGAGTGGAGTGGAGTAGAGTGCACTGGAACGGAATGGAATGGAATGGAATGGAATGGAATGGAATGGAACGGAACGGAATGTACCCGAGAAGCACGGAATGGAATGGAATGGAATGGAATGGAATGGAATGGAATGTACCGGAGTGGAGTGGAGTGGAATGGAGTGGAGTGGAGTGGAGTGGAGTGGAATGGAATGGAATGGAATGGAATGGAATGGAATGGAATGCAATGGAATGCAATGGAATGGAAAGGAATGGAATGGAATGGAATGGAATGGAATGGAATGGAATGGAATGGACACCAGTAGAATGGAATGGAATGGAATGGAATGGAATGGAATGGAATGGAATGGAATTCAATGGAATGGAATGGAATGGAATGGAATGGAATTCAATGGAATGGAATGGAATGGAATGGAATTCTATGGAATGGAGTGGAATCGAATGGAATCGAATGGAATCGAATGGAATGGAATGGAATAGAATGGAATCAACCCTAGTAGAACGGAACGGAACGCAACGGAACGGAACGGAACGGAACGGGATGGAACGGAACGGAATGGAATGGAATGGAACGGAATTCCATGGAATGGAATGGAATGGAATGGAATTCAATGGAATGGAATGGAATGGAATGGAATGGAATGGAATGGATTGGAATGGAATGGAATAGAATGGAATCAACCCGAGTAGAACGGAATGGAACACAACGGAACGGAACGGAACGCAACGGAACGGAACGGAACGGAACGGAACGGAATTGAATGGAATGGAACGGAATTCAATGGAATGGAATGGAATGGAATGGAATTCTATGGATTGGAATGGAATGGAATGGAATGGAATTCCATGGAATGGAATGGAATTGAATGGAATTCAATGGAATGGAATGGAATGGAATGGAATGGAATGGAATGGAATGGAATTCTATGGAATGGAATGGAGTGGAATCGAATGGAATCGAATGGAATCGAATGCAATCGAATGGGATCGAATGGACTGGAATGGAATAGAATGGAATCAACCCGAGTAGAACGGAGCGGAACGCAACGGAAGGGAACGGAACGGAACGGAACGGAACAGAATGGAATGGAGTGGAATGGAACGGAAATCAATGGAATGGAATGGAACGGAATGGAATTCAATGGAATGGAATGGAATGGAATGGAATGGAATGGAATGGAATGGAATGGAATTCAATGGAATGGAATGGAATGGAATGGAATGGAATGGAATTCCATGGAATGGAATGGAATGGAATGGAATGGAATGGAATGGAATGGAATGGATTGGAATGGAATGGAATTCAAATGGAATGGAATGGAATGGAATGGAATGGAATGGAATTCAAATGGAATGGAATGGAATGGAATGGAATGGAATGGAATGGAATGGAATGGAATTCAATGGAATGGAATGGAATGGAATGGAATTGAATGGAATGGAATGGAATTCAATGGAATGGAATGGAATGGAATGGAATGGAATGGAATGGAATTCAATGGAATGGAATGGAATGGATTGGAATGGAATGGAATAGAATGG
Source organism: Gorilla gorilla gorilla (assembly GCF_029281585.2). Lineage (NCBI taxonomy): Eukaryota > Metazoa > Chordata > Mammalia > Primates > Hominidae > Gorilla > Gorilla gorilla. The sequence continues at coordinate 8,196,587 of NC_073236.2, forward strand.
AATGGAATGGAATGGAATGGAATTCAATGGAATGGAATGGAATGGAATGGAATTCTATGGAATGGAATGGAGTGGAATCGAATGGAATCGAATGGAATCGAATGGAATGGAATAGAATAGAATGGAATCAACCCGAGTAGAACGGAACGGAACGCAACGGAACGGAACGGAACGGAACGGGACGGAACGCAACGGAATGGAATGGAATGGAACGGAATTCCATGGAATGGATTGGAATGGAATGGAATTCAATGGAATGGAATGGAATGGAATGGAATGGAATGGAATGGAATGGAATGGAATGGAATTCAATGGAATGGAATGGAATGGAATGGAATGGAATGGAATGGAATGGAATTCAATGGAATGGAATGGAATGGATTGGAATGGAATGGAATAGAATGGAATCATCCCGAGTAGAACGGAACGGAACACAACGGAACGGAACGGAACGCAACGGAACGGAACGGAACGGAACGGAACGGAATGGAATGGAATGGAACGGAATTCAATGGAATGGAATGGAATGGAATGGAATTGAATGGAATGGAATGGAATGGAATGGAACGGAATGGAATGGAATTCCATGGAATGGAATGGAATGGAATGGAATGGAATGGAATGGAATTCAATGGAATGGAATGGAGTGGAATGGAATGGAATCGAATGGAATTGAATGGAATCGAATGGAATCAAATGGGATCGAATGGAATGGAATGGAATAGAATGGAATCAACCCGAGTAGAACGGAATGGAATGGAATGGAATGGAATGGGATGGAATGGAATGGAATGGAATGGAATGGAATGGAATTCAATGGAATGGAATTCAATGGAATGGAATGGAATGGAATGGAATGGAATGGAATGGAATGGAATGGAACGGAATGGAATTCAATGGAATGGAATGGAATGGAATGGAATGGAATGGAATGGAATGGAATTCCATGGAATGGAATGGAATGGAATGGAATTCCATGGAATGGAATGGAATGGAATTCCATGGAATGGAATGGAATGGAATGGAATTCTATGGAATGGAATGGAATGGAATCGAATGGAATGGAATGGAATGGAATGGAATGGAATGGAATGGAATAGAATGGAATCAAGCTGAGTAGAATGGAATGGAATGGAATGGAATGGAATGGAATGGAATGGAATGGAATGGAATGGAATGGAATGGAATGGAATGTACCAAAGTAGAACGGAATGGAATGGAATGGAATCGAATGGAATGGAATGGAATGGAATGGAATGGAATGGAATGGAATGTACACGAGTAGAACGGTATGGAATGGAATGGAATGGATTGGAATGGAATGGAATGGAATGGAATGGTATGTAACCCAGTAGAACGGAATGGAATGTAATTGAATGGAATGTAACCGAGTTGAACGGAACGGAATGGAATGGAATGGAATGGAATGGAATGGAATGGAATGGAATGGAATTGAGTGCAATGCAATGCAATGGAATGCAATGGAATGGAAGGGAATGGAATGGAATGGAATGGAATCTACCCGAGTAGAACGGAATGGAATGGAATTGAATGGAATGTAACCGAGTAGAACGGAACGGAATGGAATGGAATGGAATGGAATGCAATGGAATGGAATGGAATGGAATGGAATGGAATGGAATGGAATGGAATGGAATGGACACCAGTAGAATGGAATGGAATGGATTGGAATGGAATGGAATGGAATGGAATGGAATGGAATCTACCCGAGTAGAACGGAATGGAACGGAATGGAATGGAATGGAATGGAATGGACAGGAGCAGAACGGAATGGAATGCAATGGAATGGAATGGAATGTACCCGAGCAGAATGGAATGGAATGAAATGGAAATGGAAAGGGAATGGAAATGGAACGGGAATGGAAATGGAAAGGGAACGGAAATGTAACGGGAATGGAAATGGAATGGGAACGGAAACGGAACGAGAACGGAAATGGAACGGGAACGGAAACGGAACGGGAACGGAAATGGAACGGGAATGGTAACGGAACGGGAATGGAAATGGAACGGGAATGGAAATGGAACGGGAATGGAAATGGATCGGGAATGGAAATGGAACGGGAATGGTAATGGAACTGGAATGGAAATGGAACGGGAATGGAAAAGAAACGGGAATGGAAATGGAACGGGAATGGAAATGGAATGGGAATGGAAATGGAATGGAATGGAATGGAATGGAATGGAATGGAATGTACCGGAGTGGAGTGGAGTGGAGTGGAGTGGAGTAGAGTGCACTGGAACGGAATGGAATGGAATGGAATGGAATGGAATGGAACGGAACGGAATGTACCCGAGAAGCACGGAATGGAATGGAATGGAATGGAATGGAATGGAATGGAATGTACCGGAGTGGAGTGGAGTGGAATGGAGTGGAGTGGAGTGGAGTGGAGTGGAATGGAATGGAATGGAATGGAATGGAATGGAATGGAATGCAATGGAATGCAATGGAATGGAAAGGAATGGAATGGAATGGAATGGAATGGAATGGAATGGAATGGAATGGAATGGACACCAGTAGAATGGAATGGAATGGAATGGAATGGAATGGAATGGAATGGAATGGAATTCAATGGAATGGAATGGAATGGAATGGAATTCAATGGAATGGAATGGAATGGAATGGAATTAAATGGAATGGAATGGAATGGAATGGAATTCTATGGAATGGAATGGAGTGGAATCGAATGGAATCGAATGGAATCGAATGGAATGGAATGGAATAGAATGGAATCAACCCTAGTAGAACGGAACGGAACGCAACGGAACGGAACGGAACGGAACGGGATGGAACGGAACGGAATGGAATGGAATGGAACGGAATTCCATGGAATGGAATGGAATGGAATGGAATTCAATGGAATGGAATGGAATGGAATGGAATGGAATGGAATGGAATGGAATGGAATGGAATGGAATGGAATGGAATGGAATGGAATGGATTGGAATGGAATGGAATAGAATGGAATCAACCCGAGTAGAACGGAACGGAACACAACGGAACGGAACGGAACGCAACGGAACGGAACGGAACGGAACGGAACGGAACGGAATGGAATGGAACGGAATTCAATGGAATGGAATGGAATGGAATGGAATTCTATGGATTGGAATGGAATGGAATGGAATGGAATGGAATTCCATGGAATGGAATGGAATGGAATGGAATTCAATGGAATGGAATGGAATGGAATGGAATGGAATGGAATGGAACGGAATTCTATGGAATGGAATGGAGTGGAATCGAATGGAATCGAATGGAATCGAATGCAATCGAATGGGATCGAATGGACTGGAATGGAATAGAATGGAATCAACCCGAGTAGAACGGAGCGGAACGCAACGGAAGGGAACGGAACGGAACGGAACGGAACGGAATGGAATGGAGTGGAATGGAACGGAATTCAATGGAATGGAATGGAACGGAATGGAATTCAATGGAATGGAATGGAATGGAATTGAATGGAATGGAATGGAATGGAATGGAATGGAATGGAATTCAATGGAATGGAATGGAATGGAATGGAATGGAATGGAATGGAATTCCATGGAATGGAATGGAATGGAATGGAATGGAATGGAATGGAATGGAATGGAATGGATTGGAATGGAATGGAATTCAAATGGAATGGAATGGAATTCAATGGAATGGAATGGAATGGAATTCAAATGGAATGGAATGGAATGGAATGGAATGGAACGGAATGGAATGGAATGGAATGGAATGGAATGGAATGGAATTCAATGGAATGGAATGGAATGGAATGGAATGGAATGGAATGGAATGGAATTCAATGGAATGGAATGGAATGGAATGGAATGGAATGGAATGGAATGGAATTCAATGGAATGGAATGGAATGGATTGGAATGGAATGGAATAGAATGGAATCATCCCGAGTAGAACGGAACGGAACACAACGGAACGGAACGGAACGCAACGGAACGGAACGGAACGGAACGGAACGGATTGGAATGGAATGGAACGGAATTCAATGGAATGGAATGGAATGGAATGGAATTCTATGGAATGGAATGGAATGGAATGGAATGGAATGGAATTCCATGGAATGGAATGGAATGGAATGGAATGGAATGGAATGGAATGGAATTCAATGGAATGGAATGGAGTGGAATGGAATGGAATCGAATGGAATTGAATGGAATCGAATGGAATCAAATGGGATCGAATGGAATGGAATGGAATAGAATGGAATCAACCCGAGTAGAACGGAATGGAATGGAATGGAATGGAATGGGATGGAATGGAATGGAATGGAATGGAATGGAATGGAATTCAATGGAATGGAATTCAATGGAATGGAATGGAATGGAATGGAATGGAATGGAATGGAATTCAATGGAATGGAATGGAACGGAATGGAATTCCATGGAATGGAATGGAATGGAATGGAATGGAATGGAATTCCATGGAGTGGAATGGAATGGAATGGAATTCTATGGAATGGAATGGAATGGAATCGAATGGAATGGAATGGAATGGAATGGAATGGAATGGAATGGAATAGAATGGAATCAACCTGAGTAGAATGGAATGGAATGGAATGGAATGGAATGGAATGGAATGGAATGGAATGGAATGGAATGGAATGGAATGTACCAAAGTAGAACGGAATGGAATGGAATGGAATGGAATGGAATGGAATGGAATGGAATGGAATGGAATGGAATGGAATGGAATGTACACGAGTAGAACGGAATGGAATGGAATGGAATGGATTGGAATGGAATGGAATGGAATGGAATGGTATGTAACCGAGTAGAACGGAATGGAATGTAATTGAATGGAATGTAACCGAGTTGAACGGAACGGAATGGAATGGAATGGAATGGAATGGAATGGAATGGAATGGAATGGAATGGAATTGAGTGCAATGCAATGCAATGGAATGCAATGGAATGGAAAGGAATGGAATGGAATGGAATGGAATCTACCCGAGTAGAACGGAATGGAATGGAATTGAATGGAATGTAACCGAGTAGAACGGAACGGAATGGAATGGAATGGAATGGAATGCAATGGAATGGAATGGAATGGAATGGAATGGAATGGAATGGAATGGACACCAGTAGAATGGAATGGAATGGAATGGAATGGAATGGAATGGAATGGAATGGAATGGAATCTACCCGAGTAGAACGGAATGGAACGGAATGGAATGGAATGGAATGGACAGGAACAGAACGGAATGGAATGCAATGGAATGGAATGGAATGTACCCGAGCAGAATGGAATGGAATGAAATGGAAATGGAAAGGGAATGGAAATGGAACGGGAATGGAAATGGAAAGGGAACGGAAATGGAACGGGAATGGAAACGGAACGGGAACGGAAACGGAACGAGAACGGAAATGGAACGGGAACGGAAACGGAACGGGAACGGAAATGGAACGGGAATGGTAACGGAACGGGAATGGAAATGGAACGGGAATGGAAATGGAACGGGAATGGAAATGGATCGGGAATGGAAATGGAACGGGAATGGTAATGGAACTGGAATGGAAATGGAACGGGAATGGAAAAGAAACGGGAATGGAAATGGAACGGGAATGGAAATGGAATGGGAATGGAAATGGAATGGAATGGAATGGAATGGAATGGAATGGAATGTACCGGAGTGGAGTGGAGTGGAGTGGAGTGGAGTAGAGTGCACTGGAACGGAATGGAATGGAATGGAATGGAATGGAATGGAACGGAACGGAATGTACCCGAGAAGCACGGAATGGAATGGAATGGAATGGAATGGAATGGAATGGAATGTACCGGAGTGGAGTGGAGTGGAATGGAGTGGAGTGGAGTGGAGTGGAGTGGAATGGAATGGAATGGAATGGAATGGAATGGAATGGAATGCAATGGAATGCAATGGAATGGAAAGGAATGGAATGGAATGGAATGGAATGGAATGGAATGGACACCAGTAGAATGGAATGGAATGGAATGGAATGGAATGGAATGGAATGGAATGGAATTCAATGGAATGGAATGGAATGGAATGGAATTCAATGGAATGGAATGGAATGGAATGGAATTCAATGGAATGGAATGGAATGGAATGGAATTCTATGTAATGGAATGGAGTGGAATCGAATGGAATCGAATGGAATCGAATGGAATGGAATGGAATAGAATGGAATCAACCCTAGTAGAACGGAACGGAACGCAACGGAACGGAACGGAACGGAACGGGATGGAACGGAACGGAATGGAATGGAATGGAACGGAATTCCATGGAATGGAATGGAATGGAATGGAATTCAATGGAATGGAATGGAATGGAATGGAATGGAATGGAATGGAATGGAATGGAATGGATTGGAATGGAATGGAATAGAATGGAATCAACCCGAGTAGAACGGAACGGAACACAACGGAACGGAACGGAACGCAACGGAACGGAACGGAACGGAACAGAACGGAATGGAATGGAATGGAACGGAATTCAATGGAATGGAATGGAATGGAATGGAATTCTATGGATTGGAATGGAATGGAATGGAATGGAATTCCATGGAATGGAATGGAATGGAATGGAATTCCATGGAATGGAATGGAATGGAATGGAATGGAATGGAATGGAATGGAATTCTATGGAATGGAATGGAGTGGAATCGAATGGAATCGAATGGAATCGAATGCAATCGAATGGGATCGAATGGACTGGAATGGAATAGAATGGAATCAACCCGAGTAGAACGGAGCGGAACGCAACGGAAGGGAACGGAACGGAACGGAACGGAACGGAATGGAATGGAGTGGAATGGAACGGAATTCAATGGAATGGAATGGAACGGAATGGAATTCAATGGAATGGAATGGAATGGAATGGAATGGAATGGAATGGAATGGAATGGAATTCAATGGAATGGAATGGAATGGAATGGAATGGAATGGAATTCCATGGAATGGAATGGAATGGAATGGAATGGAATGGAATGGAATGGAATGGAATGGAATGGATTGGAATGGAATGGAATTCAAATGGAATGGAATGGAATGGAATGGAATGGAATGGAATGGAATTCAAATGGAATGGAATGCAATGGAATGGAATGGAATGGAATGGAATGGAATGGAATGGAATTCAATGGAATGGAATGGAATGGAATGGAATTGAATGGAATGGAATTCAATGGAATGGAATGGAATGGAATCGAATGGAATCGAATGGAATCGAATGGAATGGAATGGGATAGAATGCAATCAACCCGAGTAGAATGGAATGGAATGGAATGGAATGGAATGGAATGGAATGGAATAGAATGGAATGGAATGGAATGGAATGGAATTCAAATGGAATGGAATGGAATGGAATGGAATGGAATGGAATGGAATGGAATGGTATGGAACGGAATTCTATGGAATGGAATGGAATGGAATGGAATGGAATTCTATGGAATGGAATGGAATGGAATGGAATGGAATTCAATTGAATGGAATGGAATGGAATGGATTGGAATGGAATTCAATGGAATGGAATGGAATGGAGTGGAACGGAATGGAATTCAATGGAATGGAATGGAATGGAATCGAATGGAATCGAAAGGAATCAATTGGTATCGAATGGAATGGAATGGAATGGAATGGAATAGAATGGAATCATTCCGAGTAGAACAGAACGGCACGCAACGGAACGGAATGGAATGGAACGGGACGGAACGGAACGGAATGGAATGGAATGGAACGGAATTCAATGGAATGGAATGGAATGGAATTCAATGGAATGGAATGGAATGGAATGGAATGGAATGGAATGGAATGGAATGGAACGGAATCGAATGGAATCGAATGGGATCGAATGGAATGGAATGGAATAGAATGGAATCAACCCGAGTAGAATGGAATGGAATGGAATGGAATGGAATGGAATGGAATTCAATGGAATGGAATGGAATGGAATGGAATGGAATTGAATGGAATTCAATGAAATGGAATGTAATGGAATGGAATGGAATGGAATTCAATGGAATGGAATGGAATGGAATGGAATGGAATTCTATGGAATGGAATGGAATCGAATGGAATCGAATGGAATCGAATGGAATCGAATGGAATGGAATGGAATAGAATGGAATCAACCCGAGTAGAACGGAATGGAATGGAATGGAATGGAATGGAATCGAATCGAATCGAATGGAATCGAATGGAATGGAATGGAATAGAATGGAATCAACCCGAGTAGAATGGAATGGAATGGAATGGAAGGGAATGGAATGGAATGGAACGGAATGGAATTCAAATGGAATGGAATGGAATGGAATGGAATGGAATTGAATGGAATGGAATGGAATGGAACGGAATGGAATTCTATGGAATGGAATGGAATGGAATTCAATGGAATGGAATGGAATGGAATGGAATGGAATGGAATGGAACGGAATTCAATGGAATGGAAGGGAACGGAATGGAATTCTATGGAATGGAATGGAATGGAATGGAATGGAATTCAATGGAATGGAATGGAATGGAATGGAATGGAATGGAATTCAATGGAATGGAATGGAATGGAATGGAATTCAATGGAATGGAATTCAATGGAATGGAATGGAATGGAATGGAATGGAATGGAATGGAATTCAATGGAATGGAATGGAACGGAATGGAATTCAATGGAATGGAATGGAATGGAATGGAATGGAATGGAATGGAATGGAATGGAATTCCATGGAATGGAATGGAATGGAATGGAATGGAATTCTATGGAATGGAATGGAATGGAATCGAATGGAATGGAATGGAATGGAATGGAATGGAATGGAATAGAATGGAATCAACCTGAGTAGAATGGAATGGAATGGAATGGAATGGAATGGAATGGAATGGAATGGAATGGAATGGAATGGAATGTACCAAAGTAGAACGGAATGGAATGGAATGGAATGGAATGGAATGGAATGGAATGGAATGGAATGGAATGTACACGAGTAGAACGGAATGGAATGGAATGGAATGGATTGGAATGGAATGGAATGGAATGGAATGGTATGTAACCGAGTAGAACGGAATGGAATGTAATTGAATGGAATGTAACCGAGTTGAACGGAACGGAATGGAATGGAATGGAATGGAATGGAATGGAATGGAATGGAATGGAATGGAATTGAGTGCAATGCAATGCAATGGAATGCAATGGAATGGAAAGGAATGGAATGGAATGGAATGGAATCTACCCGAGTAGAACGGAATGGAATGGAATTGAATGGAATGTAACCGAGTAGAACGGAACGGAATGGAATGGAATGGAATGGAATGCAATGGAATGGAATGGAATGGAATGGAATGGAATGGAATGGAATGGAATGGAATGGACACCAGTAGAATGGAATGGAATGGAATGGAATGGAATGGAATGGAATGGAATGGAATGGAATCTACCCGAGTAGAACGGAATGGAACGGAATGGAATGGAATGGAATGGACAGGAACAGAACGGAATGGAATGCAATGGAATGGAATGGAATGTACCCGAGCAGAATGGAATGGAATGAAATGGAAATGGAAAGGGAATGGAAATGGAACGGGAATGGAAATGGAAAGGGAACGGAAATGGAACGGGAATGGAAATGGAACGGGAACGGAAACGGAACGAGAACGGAAATGGAACGGGAACGGAAACGGAACGGGAACGGAAATGGAACGGGAATGGTAACGGAACGGGAATGGAAATGGAACGGGAATGGAAATGGAACGGGAATGGAAATGGATCGGGAATGGAAATGGAACGGGAATGGTAATGGAACTGGAATGGAAATGGAACGGGAATGGAAAAGAAACGGGAATGGAAATGGAACGGGAATGGAAATGGAATGGGAATGGAAATGGAATGGAATGGAATGGAATGGAATGGAATGGAATGTACCGGAGTGGAGTGGAGTGGAGTGGAGTGGAGTAGAGTGCACTGGAACGGAATGGAATGGAATGGAATGGAATGGAATGGAATGGAACGGAACGGAATGTACCCGAGAAGCACGGAATGGAATGGAATGGAATGGAATGGAATGGAATGGAATGTACCGGAGTGGAGTGGAGTGGAATGGAGTGGAGTGGAGTGGAGTGGAGTGGAATGGAATGGAATGGAATGGAATGGAATGGAATGGAATGGAATGCAATGGAATGCAATGGAATGGAAAGGAATGGAATGGAATGGAATGGAATGGAATGGAATGGAATGGACACCAGTAGAATGGAATGGAATGGAATGGAATGGAATGGAATGGAATGGAATGGAATGGAATGGAATTCAATGGAATGGAATGGAATGGAATGGAATTCAATGGAATGGAATGGAATGGAATGGAATTCAATGGAATGGAATGGAATGGAATGGAATTCTATGGAATGGAATGGAGTGGAATCGAATGGAATCGAATGGAATCGAATGGAATGGAATGGAATAGAATGGAATCAACCCTAGTAGAACGGAACGGAACGCAACGGAACGGAACGGAATGGAACGGGATGGAACGGAACGGAATGGAATGGAATGGAACGGAATTCCATGGAATGGAATGGAATGGAATGGAATTCAATGGAATGGAATGGAATGGAATGGAATGGAATGGAATGGAATGGAATGGAATGGAATGGATTGGAATGGAATGGAATAGAATGGAATCAACCCGAGTAGAACGGAACGGAACACAACGGAACGGAACGGAACACAACGGAACGGAACGGAACGGAACGGAACGGAATGGAATGGAATGGAACGGAATTCAATGGAATGGAATGGAATGGAATGGAATTCTATGGATTGGAATGGAATGGAATGGAATGGAATTCCATGGAATGGAATGGAATGGAATGGAATTCAATGGAATGGAATGGAAGGGAATGGAATGGAATGGAATGGAATGGAATTCTATGGAATGGAATGGAGTGGAATCGAATGGAATCGAATGGAATCGAATGCAATCGAATGGGATCGAATGGACTGGAATGGAATAGAATGGAATCAACCCGAGTAGAACGGAGCGGAACGCAACGGAAGGGAACGGAACGGAACGGAACGGAACGGAATGGAATGGAGTGGAATGGAACGGAATTCAATGGAATGGAATGGAATGGAATGGAATTCAATGGAATGGAATGGAATGGAATGGAATAGAATGGAATGGAATTCAATGGAATGGAATGGAATGGAATGGAATGGAATGGAATTCCATGGAATGGAATGGAATGGAATGGAATGGAATGGAATGGAATGGATTGGAATGGAATGGAATGGAATGGAATGGAATGGAATGGAATGGAATGGAATTCAATGGAATGGAATGGAATGGAATGGAATGGAATGGAATGGAATGGAATTCAATGGAATGGAATGGAATGGAATGGAATTCTATGGAATGGAATGGAATGGAATGGAATGGAATGGAATTCCATGGAATGGAATGGAATGGAATGGAATGGAATGGAATGGAATGGAATTCAATGGAATGGAATGGAGTGGAATGGAATGGAATCGAATGGAATTGAATGGAATCGAATGGAATCAAATGGGATCGAATGGAATGGAATGGAATAGAATGGAATCAACCCGAGTAGAACGGAATGGAATGGAATGGAATGGAATGGGATGGAATGGAATGGAATGGAATGGAATGGAATGGAATGGAATTCAATGGGATGGAATGGAATGGAATGGAATGGAATGGAATGGAATGGAATTCAATGGAATGGAATGGGATGGAATGGAATGGAATGGAATGGAATGGAATGGAATGGAATGGAATTCAATGGAATGGAATGGAACGGAATGGAATTCAATGGAATGGAATGGAATGGAATGGAATGGAATGGAATGGAATGGAATTCCATGGAATGGAATGGAATGGAATGGAATTCCATGGAATGGAATGGAATGGAATTCCATGGAATGGAATGGAATGGAATGGAATTCTATGGAATGGAATGGAATGGAATCGAATGGAATGGAATGGAATGGAATGGAATGGAATGGAATGGAATAGAAAGGAATCAACCTGAGTAGAATGGAATGGAATGGAATGGAATGGAATGGAATGGAATGGAATGGAATGGAATGTACCAAAGTAGAACGGAATGGAATGGAATGGAATGGAATGGAATGGAATGGAATGGAATGGAATGGAATGGAATGGAATGGAATGGAATGGAATGTACACGAGTAGAACGGAATGGAATGGAATGGAATGGATTGGAATGGAATGGAATGGAATGGAATGGTATGTAACCGAGTAGAACGGAATGGAATGTAATTGAATGGAATGTAACCGAGTTGAACGGAACGGAATGGAATGGAATGGAATGGAATGGAATGGAATGGAATGGAATGGAATGGAATGGAATTGAGTGCAATGCAATGCAATGGAATGCAATGGAATGGAAAGGAATGGAATGGAATGGAATGGAATCTACCCGAGTAGAACGGAATGGAATGGAATTGAATGGAATGTAACCGAGTAGAACGGAACGGAATGGAATGGAATGGAATGGAATGCAATGGAATGGAATGGAATGGAATGGAATGGAATGGAATGGAATGGAATGGAATGGACACCAGTAGAATGGAATGGAATGGAATGGAATGGAATGGAATGGAATGGAATGGAATGGAATCTACCCGAGTAGAACGGAATGGAACGGAATGGAATGGAATGGAATGGACAGGAACAGAACGGAATGGAATGCAATGGAATGGAATGGAATGTACCCGAGCAGAATGGAATGGAATGAAATGGAAATGGAAAGGGAATGGAAATGGAACGGGAATGGAAATGGAAAGGGAACGGAAATGGAACGGGAATGGAAATGGAACGGGAACGGAAACGGAACGAGAACGGAAATGGAACGGGAACGGAAACGGAACGGGAACGGAAATGGAACGGGAATGGTAACGGAACGGGAATGGAAATGGAACGGGAATGGAAATGGAACGGGAATGGAAATGGATCGGGAATGGAAATGGAACGGGAATGGTAATGGAACTGGAATGGAAATGGAACGGGAATGGAAAAGAAACGGGAATGGAAATGGAACGGGAATGGAAATGGAATGGGAATGGAAATGGAATGGAATGGAATGGAATGGAATGGAATGGAATGTACCGGAGTGGAGTGGAGTGGAGTGGAGTGGAGTAGAGTGCACTGGAACGGAATGGAATGGAATGGAATGGAATGGAATGGAACGGAACGGAATGTACCCGAGAAGCACGGAATGGAATGGAATGGAATGGAATGGAATGGAATGGAATGTACCGGAGTGGAGTGGAGTGGAATGGAGTGGAGTGGAGTGGAGTGGAGTGGAATGGAATGGAATGGAATGGAATGGAATGGAATGGAATGGAATGCAATGGAATGCAATGGAATGGAAAGGAATGGAATGGAATGGAATGGAAAGGAATGGAATGGAATGGACACCAGTAGAATGGAATGGAATGGAATGGAATGGAATGGAATGGAATGGAATGGAATTCAATGGAATGGAATGGAATGGAATGGAATTCAATGGAATGGAATGGAATGGAATGGAATTCAATGGAATGGAATGGAATGGAATGGAATTCTATGGAATGGAATGGAGTGGAATCGAATGGAATCGAATGGAATCGAATGGAATGGAATGGAATAGAATGGAATCAACCCTAGTAGAACGGAACGGAACGCAACGGAACGGAACGGAACGGAACGGGATGGAACGGAACGGAATGGAATGGAATGGAACGGAATTCCATGGAATGGAATGGAATGGAATGGAATTCAATGGAATGGAATGGAATGGAATGGAATGGAATGGAATGGAATGGAATGGAATGGAATGGAATGGAATGGATTGGAATGGAATGGAATAGAATGGAATCAACCCGAGTAGAACGGAACGGAACACAACGGAACGGAACGGAACGCAACGGAACGGAACGGAACGGAACGGAACGGAATGGAATGGAATGGAACGGGATTCAATGGAATGGAATGGAATGGAATGGAATTCTATGGATTGGAATGGAATGGAATGGAATGGAATGGAATGGAATGGAATGGAATGGAATGGAATTCAATGGAATGGAATGGAAGGGAATGGAATGGAATGGAATGGAATGTAATTCTATGGAATGGAATGGAGTGGAATCGAATGGAATCGAATGGAATCGAATGCAATCGAATGGGATCGAATGGACTGGAATGGAATAGAATGGAATCAACCCGAGTAGAACGGAGCGGAACGCAACGGAAGGGAACGGAACGGAACGGAACGGAACGGAATGGAATGGAGTGGAATGGAACGGAATTCAATGGAATGGAATGGAATGGAATGGAATTCAATGGAATGGAATGGAATGGAATGGAATGGAATGGAATGGAATGGAATGGAATGGAATGGAATGGAATTCAATGGAATGGAATGGAATGGAATGGAATGGAATGGAATTCCATGGAATGGAATGGAATGGAATGGAATGGAATGGAATGGAATGGATTGGAATGGAATGGAATGGAATGGAATGGAATGGAATGGAATGGAATGGAATTCAATGGAATGGAATGGAATGGAATGGAATGGAATGGAATGGAATGGAATGGAATGGAATTCAATGGAATGGAATGGAATGGAATGGAATGGAATGGAATGGAATTCAATGGAATGGAATGGAATGGATTGGAATGGAATGGAATAGAATGGAATCATCCCGAGTAGAACGGAACGGAACACAACGGAACGGAACGGAACGCAACGGAACGGAACGGAACGGAACGGAACGGAATGGAATGGAATGGAACGGAATTCAATGGAATGGAATGGAATGGAATTCAATGGAATGGAATGGAATTCCATGGAATGGAATGGAATGGAATGGAATGGAATGGAATGGAATGGAATTCAATGGAATGGAATGGAGTGGAATGGAATGGAATCGAATGGAATTGAATGGAATCGAATGGAATCAAATGGGATCGAATGGAATGGAATGGAATAGAATGGAATCAACCCGAGTAGAACGGAATGGAATGGAATGGAATGGAATGGGATGGAATGGAATGGAATGGAATGGAATGGAATGGAATGGAATTCAATGGAATGGAATGGGATGGAATGGAATGGAATGGAATGGAATGGAATGGAATGGAATTCAATGGAATGGAATGAAACGGAATGGAATTCAATGGAATGGAATGGAATGGAATGGAATGGAATGGAATGGAATGGAATTCCATGGAATGGAATGGAATGGAATGGAATTCCATGGAATGGAATGGAATGGAATTCCATGGAATGGAATGGAATGGAATGGAATTCTATGGAATGGAATGGAATGGAATCGAATGGAATGGAATGGAATGGAATGGAATGGAATGGAATGGAATAGAATGGAATCAACCTGAGTAGAATGGAATGGAATGGAATGGAATGGAATGGAATGGAATGGAATGGAATGGAATGGAATGGAATGTACCAAAGTAGAACGGAATGGAATGGAATGGAATGGAATGGAATGGAATGGAATGGAATGGAATGGAATGGAATGGAATGTACACGAGTAGAACGGAATGGAATGGAATGGAATGGATTGGAATGGAATGGAATGGAATGGAATGGTATGTAACCGAGTAGAACGGAATGGAATGTAATTGAATGGAATGTAACCGAGTTGAACGGAACGGAATGGAATGGAATGGAATGGAATGGAATGGAATGGAATGGAATGGAATTGAGTGCAATGCAATGCAATGGAATGCAATGGAATGGAAAGGAATGGAATGGAATGGAATGGAATCTACCCGAGTAGAACGGAATGGAATGGAATTGAATGGAATGTAACCGAGTAGAACGGAACGGAATGGAATGGAATGGAATGGAATGCAATGGAATGGAATGGAATGGAATGGAATGGAATGGAATGGAATGGACACCAGTAGAATGGAATGGAATGGAATGGAATGGAATGGAATGGAATGGAATTTAATGGAATCTACCCAAGTAGAACGGAATGGAACGGAATGGAATGGAATGGAATGGACAGGAACAGAACGGAATGGAATGCAATGGAATGGAATGGAATGTACCCGAGCAGAATGGAATGGAATGAAATGGAAATGGAAAGGGAATGGAAATGGAACGGGAATGGAAATGGAAAGGGAACGGAAATGGAACGGGAATGGAAATGGAACGGGAACGGAAACGGAACGAGAACGGAAATGGAACAGGAACGGAAACGGAACGGGAACGGAAATGGAACGGGAATGGTAACGGAACGGGAATGGAAATGGAACGGGAATGGAAATGGAACGGGAATGGAAATGGATCGGGAATGGAAATGGAACGGGAATGGTAATGGAACTGGAATGGAAATGGAACGGGAATGGAAAAGAAACGGGAATGGAAATGGAACGGGAATGGAAATGGAATGGGAATGGAAATGGAATGGAATGGAATGGAATGGAATGGAATGGAATGTACCGGAGTGGAGTGGAGTGGAGTGGAGTGGAGTAGAGTGCACTGGAACGGAATGGAATGGAATGGAATGGAATGGAATGGAACGGAACGGAATGTACCCGAGAAGCACGGAATGGAATGGAATGGAATGGAATGGAATGAATTGAATGTACCGGAGTGGAGTGGAGTGAAATGGAGTGGACTGGAGTGGAGTGGAGTGGAATGGAATGGAATGGAATGGAATGGAATGGAATGGAATGCAATGGAATGCAATGGAATGGAAAGGAATGGAATGGAATGGATTGGAATGGAATGGAATGGAATGGAATGGACACCAGTAGAATGGAATGGAATGGAATGGAATGGAATGGAATGGAATGGAATGGAATGGAATTCAATGGAATGGAATGGAATGGAATGGAATTCAATGGAATGGAATGGAATGGAATGGAATTCAATGGAATGGAATGGAATGGAATGGAATTCTATGTAATGGAATGGAGTGGAATCGAATGGAATCGAATAGAATCGAATGGAATGGAATGGAATAGAATGGAATCAACCCTAGTAGAACGGAACGGAACGCAACGGAACGGAACGGAACGGAACGGGATGGAACGGAACGGAATGGAATGGAATGGAACGGAATTCCATGGAATGGAATGGAATGGAATGGAATTCAATGGAATGGAATGGAATGGAATGGAATGGAATGGAATGGAATGGAATGGAATGGAATGGAATGGAATGGAATGGATTGGAATGGAATGGAATAGAATGGAATCAACCCGAGTAGAACGGAACGGAACACAACGGAACGGAACGGAACGCAACGGAACGGAACGGAACGGAACGGAACGGAATGGAATGGAATGGAACGGAATTCAATGGAATGGAATGGAATGGAATGGAATTCTATGGATTGGAATGGAATGGAATGGAATGGAATTCCATGGAATGGAATGGAATGGAATGGAATTCAATGGAATGGAATGGAATGGAATGGAATGGAATGGAATGGAATGGAATTCTATGGAATGGAATGGAGTGGAATCGAATGGAATCGAATGGAATCGAATGCAATCGAATGGGATCGAATGGACTGGAATGGAATAGAATGGAATCAACCCGAGTAGAACGGAGCGGAACGCAACGGAAGGGAACGGAATGGAACGGAACGGAACGGAATGGAATGGAGTGGAATGGAACGGAATTCAATGGAATGGAATGGAACGGAATGGAATTCAATGGAATGGAATGGAATGGAATGGAATGGAATGGAATGGAATGGAATGGAATTCAATGGAATGGAATGGAATGGAATGGAATGGAATGGAATTCCATGGAATGGAATGGAATGGAATGGAATGGAATGGAATGGAATGGAATGGAATGGATTGGAATGGAATGGAATTCAAATGGAATGGAATGGAATGGAATGGAATGGAATGGAATGGAATGGAATTCAAATGGAATGGAATGCAATGGAATGGAATGGAATGGAATGGAATGGAATGGAATGGAATTCAATGGAATGGAATGGAATGGAATGGAATTGAATGGAATGGAATTCAATGGAATGGAATGGAATGGAATCGAATGGAATCGAATGGAATCGAATGGAATGGAATGGAATAGAATGCAATCAACCCGAGTAGAATGGAATGGAATGGAATGGAATGGAATGGAATGGAATAGAATGGAATGGAATGGAATGGAATGGAATTCAAATGGAATGGAATGGAATGGAATGGAATGGAATGGAATGGAATGGAATGGAATGGAATGGTATGGAACGGAATTCTATGGAATGGAATGGAATGGAATGGAATGGAATTCTATGGAATGGAATGGAATGGAATGGAATGGAATTCAATGGAATGGAATGGAATGGAATGGATTGGAATGGAATTCAATGGAATGGAATGGAATGGAGTGGAACGGAATGGAATTCAATGGAATGGAATGGAATGGAATCGAATGGAATCGAAAGGAATCAATTGGTATCGAATGGAATGGAATGGAATGGAATGGAATAGAATGGAATCATTCCGAGTAGAACAGAACGGCACGCAACGGAACGGAATGGAATGGAACGGGACGGAACGGAACGGAATGGAATGGAATGGAACGGAATTCAATGGAATGGAATGGAATGGAATTCAATGGAATGGAATGGAATGGAATGGAATGGAATGGAATGGAATGGAATGGAACGGAATCGAATGGAATCGAATGGGATCGAATGGAATGGAATGGAATAGAATGGAATCAACCCGAGTAGAATGGAATGGAATGGAATGGAATGGAATGGAATGGAATTCAATGGAATGGAATGGAATGGAATGGAATGGAATTGAATAGAATTCAATGAAATGGAATGGAATGGAATGGAATGGAATTGAATGGAATTCAATGAAATGGAATGTAATGTAATGGAATGGAATGGAATTCAATGGAATGGAATGGAATGGAATGGAATGGAATTCTATGGAATGGAATGGAATCGAATGGAATCGAATGGAATCGAATGGAATCGAATGGAATGGAATGGAATAGAATGGAATCAACCCGAGTAGAACGGAATGGAATGGAATGGAATGGAATGGAATCGAATCGAATCGAATGGAATCGAATGGAATGGAATGGAATAGAATGGAATCAACCCGAGTAGAATGGAATGGAATGGAATGGAAGGGAATGGAATGGAATGGAACGGAATGGAATTCAAATGGAATGGAATGGAATGGAATGGAATGGAATTGAATGGAATGGAATGGAATTTAATGGAATGGAATGGAATGGAACGCAATGGAATTCTATGGAATGGAATGGAATGGAATTCAATGGAATGGAATGGAATGGAATGGAATGGAATGGAATGGAACGGAATTCAATGGAATGGAATGGAACGGAATGGAATTCTATGGAATGGAATGGAATGGAATGGAATGGAATTCAATGGAATGGAATGGAATGGAATGGAATGGAATGGAATTCAATGGAATGGAATGGAATGGAATGGAATTCAATGGAATGGAATGGAATGGAATCGAATGGAATCGAATGGAATCGAATGGAATCGAATGGAATGGAATGGAATAGAATGGAATCAACCCGAGTAGAACGGAACGGAACACAACGGAACGGAACGGAACGCAATGGAACGGAACGGAACGGAACGGAATGGAATGGAATGGAACGGAATTCAATGGAATGGAATGGAATGGAATGGAATTCTATGGATTGGAATGGAATGGAATGGAATGGAATTCCATGGAATGGAATGGAATGGAATGGAATTCAATGGAATGGAATGGAATGGAATGGAATGGAATGGAATGGAATGGAATGGAATTCTATGGAATGGAATGGAGTGGAATCGAATGGAATCGAATGGAATCGAATGCAATCGAATGGGATCGAATGGACTGGAATGGAATAGAATGGAATCAACCCGAGTAGAACGGAGCGGAACGCAACGGAAGGGAACGGAACAGAACGGAACAGAACGGAATGGAATGGAGTGGAATGGAACGGAATTCAATGGAATGGAATGGAACGGAATGGAATTCAATGGAATGGAATGGAATGGAATGGAATGGAATGGAATGGAATGGAATGGAATGGAATTCCATGGAATGGAATGGAATGGAATGGAATGGAATGGAATTCAATGGAATGGAATGGAATGGAATGGAATGGAATGGAATGGAATGGAATGGAATGGAATGGAATTCCATGGAATGGAATGGAATGGAATGGAATGGAATGGAATTCAATGGAATGGAATGGAATGGAATGGAATGGAATGGAATGGAATCGAATGGAATCGAATGGAATCGAATGGAATCGAATGGAATGGAATGGAATAGAATGCAATCAACCCGAGTAGAATGGAATGGAATGGAATGGAATGGAATGGAATGGAATGGAATGGAATGGAGTGGAATGGAATGGAATGGAATGGAACGGAATTCTATGGAATGGAATGGAATGGAATGGAATGGAATTGAGTGCAATGCAATGCAATGGAATGCAATGGAATGGAAAGGAATGGAATGGAATGGAATGGAATCTACCCGAGTAGAACGGAATGGAATGGAATTGAATGGAATGTAACCGAGTAGAACGGAACGGAATGGAATGGAATGGAATGGAATGGAATGCAATGGAATGGAATGGAATGGAATGGAATGGAATGGAATGGAATGGACACCAGTAGAATGGAATGGAATGGAATGGAATGGAATGGAATGGAATGGAATGGAATGGAATCTACCCGAATAGAACGGAATGGAACTAAATGGAATGGAATGGAATGGACAGGAGCAGAACGGAATGGAATGCAATGGAATGGAATGGAATGTACCCGAGCAGAACGGAATGGAATGAAATGGAAATGGAAAGGGAATGGAAATGGAACGGGAATGGAAATGGAACGGGAACGGAAATGGAACGGGAATGGAAATGGAACGGGAACGGAAACGGAACGAAAACGGAAATGGAACGGGAACGGAAACGGAACGGGAACGGAAATGGAACGGGAATGGTAACGGAACAGGAATGGAAATGGAACGGGAATGGAAAAGGAACGGGAATGGAAATGGATCGGGAATGGAAATGGAACGGGAATGGTAATGGAACGGGAATGGAAATGGAAGGGGAATGGAAAAGAAAAGGGAATGGAAATGGAACGGGAATGGAAATGGAATGGGAATGGAAATGGAATGGAATGGAATGGAATGGAATGGAATGGAATGGAATGTACCGGACTGGAGTGGAGTGGAGTGGAGTAGAGTGCACTGGAAGGGAATGGAATGGAATGGAATGGAATGGAACGGAACGGAATGTACCCGAGAAGCACGGAATGGAATGGAATGGAATGGAATGGAATGGAATGGAATGGAATGTACCGGAGTGGAGTGGAGTGGAATGGAGTGGAGTGGAGTGGTGTGGAGTGGAATGGAATGGAATGGAATGGAATGGAATGGAATGGAATGCAATGGAATGCAATGGAATGGAAAGGAATGGAATGGAATGCAATGGAATGGAATGGAATGGAATGGAATGGAATGGAATGGAATGGACAACAGTAGAATGGAATGGAATGGAATGGAATGGAATGGAATGGAATGGAATTCAATGGAATGGAATGGAATGGAATGGAATTCAATGGAATGGAATGGAATGGAATGGAATTCAATGGAATGGAATGGAATGGAATGGAATTCTATGGAATGGAATGGAAACGAATGGAATCGAATGGAATCGAATGGAATCGAATGGAATGGAATGGAATAGAATGGAATCAACCCGAGTAGAACGGAATGGAATGGAATGGAATGGAATGGAATCGAATCGAATCGAATGGAATCGAATGGAATGGAATGGAATAGAATGGAATCAACCCGAGTAGAATGGAATGGAATGGAATGGAAGGGAATGGAATGGAATGGAACGGAATGGAATTCAAATGGAATGGAATGGAATGGAATGGAATGGAATTGAATGGAATGGAATGGAATTTAATGGAATGGAATGGAATGGAACGGAATGGAATTCTATGGAATGGAATGGAATGGAATTCAATGGAATGGAATGGAATGGAATGGAATGGAATGGAATGGAATGGAACGGAATTCAATGGAATGGAATGGAACGGAATGGAATTCTATGGAATGGAATGGAATGGAATGGAATGGAATTCAATGGAATGGAATGGAATGGAATGGAATGGAATGGAATTCAATGGAATGGAATGGAATGGAATGGAATTCAATGGAATGGAATGGAATGGAATCGAATGGAATCGAATGGAATCGAATGGAATCGAATGGAAAGGAATGGAATAGAATGGAATCAACCCGAGTAGAACGGAACGGAACGCAACGGAGCGGAACGGGACGGAACGGAACGGAATGGAATGGAATGGAACGGAATTCCATGGAATGGAATGGAATGGAATGGAATGGAATGGAATGGAACGGAATGGAATGGAATGGAATGGATTGGAATGGAATGGAATAGAATGGAATCAACCCGAGTAGAACGGAACGGAACACAACGGAACGGAACGGAACGCAACGGAACGGAACGGAACGGAACGGAATGGAATGGAATGGAACGGAATTCAATGGAATGGAATGGAATGGAATGGAATTCTATGGATTGGAATGGAATGGAATGGAATGGAATTCCATGGAATGGAATGGAATGGAATGGAATTCAATGGAATGGAATGGAATGGAATGGAATGGAATGGAATGGAATGGAATTCTATGGAATGGAATGGAGTGGAATCGAATGGAATCGAATGGAATCGAATGCAATCGAATGGGATCGAATGGACTGGAATGGAATAGAATGGAATCAACCCGAGTAGAACGGAGCGGAACGCAACGGAAGGGAACGGAACAGAACGGAACAGAACGGAATGGAATGGAGTGGAATGGAACGGAATTCAATGGAATGGAATGGAACGGAATGGAATTCAATGGAATGGAATGGAATGGAATGGAATGGAATGGAATGGAATGGAATTCCATGGAATGGAATGGAATGGAATGGAATGGAATGGAATGGAATTCAATGGAATGGAATGGAATGGAATGGAATGGAATTGAGTGCAATGCAATGCAATGGAATGCAATGGAATGGAAAGGAATGGAATGGAATGGAATGGAATCTACCCGAGTAGAACGGAATGGAATGGAATTGAATGGAATGTAACCGAGTAGAACGGAACGGAATGGAATGGAATGGAATGGAATGGAATGCAATGGAATGGAATGGAATGGAATGGAATGGAATGGAATGGAATGGAATGGAATGGACACCAGTAGAATGGAATGGAATGGAATGGAATGGAATGGAATGGAATGGAATGGAATGGAATGGAATCTACCCGAATAGAACGGAATGGAACTAAATGGAATGGAATGGAATGGACAGGAGCAGAACGGAATGGAATGCAATGGAATGGAATGGAATGTACCCGAGCAGAACGGAATGGAATGAAATGGAAATGGAAAGGGAATGGAAATGGAACGGGAATGGAAATGGAACGGGAACGGAAATGGAACGGGAATGGAAATGGAACGGGAACGGAAACGGAACGAAAACGGAAATGGAACGGGAACGGAAACGGAACGGGAACGGAAATGGAACGGGAATGGTAACGGAACAGGAATGGAAATGGAACGGGAATGGAAAAGGAACGGGAATGGAAATGGATCGGGAATGGAAATGGAACGGGAATGGTAATGGAACGGGAATGGAAATGGAAGGGGAATGGAAAAGAAACGGGAATGGAAATGGAACGGGAATGGAAATGGAATGGGAATGGAAATGGAATGGAATGGAATGGAATGGAATGGAATGGAATGGAATGTACCGGAGTGGAGTGGAGTGGAGTGGAGTAGAGTGCACTGGAAGGGAATGGAATGGAATGGAATGGAATGGAACGGAACGGAATGTACCCGAGAAGCACGGAATGGAATGGAATGGAATGGAATGGAATGGAATGGAATGGAATCGAATCGAATCGAATGGAATCGAATGGAATGGAATGGAATAGAATGGAATCAACCCGAGTAGAATGGAATGGAATGGAATGGAAGGGAATGGAATGGAATGGAACGGAATGGAATTCAAATGGAATGGAATGGAATGGAATGGAATGGAATTGAATGGAATGGAATGGAATTTAATGGAATGGAATGGAATGGAACGCAATGGAATTCTATGGAATGGAATGGAATGGAATTCAATGGAATGGAATGGAATGGAATGGAATGGAATGGAATGGAACGGAATTCAATGGAATGGAATGGAACGGAATGGAATTCTATGGAATGGAATGGAATGGAATGGAATGGAATTCAATGGAATGGAATGGAATGGAATGGAATGGAATGGAATTCAATGGAATGGAATGGAATGGAATGGAATTCAATGGAATGGAATGGAATGGAATCGAATGGAATCGAATGGAATCGAATGGAATCGAATGGAATGGAATGGAATAGAATGGAATCAACCCGAGTAGAACGGAACGGAACACAACGGAACGGAACGGAACGCAATGGAACGGAACGGAACGGAACGGAATGGAATGGAATGGAACGGAATTCAATGGAATGGAATGGAATGGAATGGAATTCTATGGATTGGAATGGAATGGAATGGAATGGAATTCCATGGAATGGAATGGAATGGAATGGAATTCAATGGAATGGAATGGAATGGAATGGAATGGAATGGAATGGAATGGAATGGAATTCTATGGAATGGAATGGAGTGGAATCGAATGGAATCGAATGGAATCGAATGCAATCGAATGGGATCGAATGGACTGGAATGGAATAGAATGGAATCAACCCGAGTAGAACGGAGCGGAACGCAACGGAAGGGAACGGAACAGAACGGAAGAGAACGGAATGGAATGGAGTGGAATGGAACGGAATTCAATGGAATGGAATGGAACGGAATGGAATTCAATGGAATGGAATGGAATGGAATGGAATGGAATGGAATGGAATGGAATGGAATGGAATTCCATGGAATGGAATGGAATGGAATGGAATGGAATGGAATTCAATGGAATGGAATGGAATGGAATGGAATGGAATGGAATGGAATGGAATGGAATGGAATTCCATGGAATGGAATGGAATGGAATGGAATGGAATGGAATTCAATGGAATGGAATGGAATGGAATGGAATGGAATGGAATGGAATGGAATCGAATGGAATCGAATGGAATCGAATGGAATCGAATGGAATGGAATGGAATAGAATGCAATCAACCCGAGTAGAATGGAATGGAATGGAATGGAATGGAATGGAATGGAATGGAATGGAATGGAGTGGAATGGAATGGAATGGAATGGAACGGAATTCTATGGAATGGAATGGAATGGAATGGAATGGAATTGAGTGCAATGCAATGCAATGGAATGCAATGGAATGGAAAGGAATGGAATGGAATGGAATGGAATCTACCCGAGTAGAACGGAATGGAATGGAATTGAATGGAATGTAACCGAGTAGAACGGAACGGAATGGAATGGAATGGAATGGAATGGAATGCAATGGAATGGAATGGAATGGAATGGAATGGAATGGAATGGAATGGAATGGACACCAGTAGAATGGAATGGAATGGAATGGAATGGAATGGAATGGAATGGAATGGAATGGAATCTACCCGAATAGAACGGAATGGAACTAAATGGAATGGAATGGAATGGACAGGAGCAGAACGGAATGGAATGCAATGGAATGGAATGGAATGTACCCGAGCAGAACGGAATGGAATGAAATGGAAATGGAAAGGGAATGGAAATGGAACGGGAATGGAAATGGAACGGGAACGGAAATGGAACGGGAATGGAAATGGAACGGGAACGGAAACGGAACGAAAACGGAAATGGAACGGGAACGGAAACGGAACGGGAACGGAAATGGAACGGGAATGGTAACGGAACAGGAATGGAAATGGAACGGGAATGGAAAAGGAACGGGAATGGAAATGGATCGGGAATGGAAATGGAACGGGAATGGTAATGGAACGGGAATGGAAATGGAAGGGGAATGGAAAAGAAAAGGGAATGGAAATGGAACGGGAATGGAAATGGAATGGGAATGGAAATGGAATGGAATGGAATGGAATGGAATGGAATGGAATGGAATGTACCGGAGTGGAGTGGAGTGGAGTGGAGTAGAGTGCACTGGAAGGGAATGGAATGGAATGGAATGGAATGGAACGGAACGGAATGTACCCGAGAAGCACGGAATGGAATGGAATTCAATGGAATGGAATGGAATGGAATGGAATGGAATGGAATGGAATGGAATTCAATGGAATGGAATGGAATGGAATGGAATGGAATGGAATGGAACGGAATGGAATGGAATGGAATGGAATGCAATGGAATGCAATGGAATGGAAAGGAATGGAATGGAATGCAATGGAATGGAATGGAATGGAATGGAATGGAATGGAATGGACAACAGTAGAATGGAATGGAATGGAATGGAATGGAATGGAATGGAATGGAATTCAATGGAATGGAATGGAATGGAATGGAATGGAATGGAATGGAACGGAATGGAATGGAATGGAATGGAATGCAATGGAATGCAATGGAATGGAAAGGAATGGAATGGAATGCAATGGAATGGAATGGAATGGAATGGAATGGAATGGAATGGACAACAGTAGAATGGAATGGAACGGAATGGAATGGAATGGAATGGAATGGAATGCAATGGAATGGAATGGAATGGAATGGAATGGAATGGAATGGAATGGAATGGACACCAGTAGAATGGAATGGAATGGAATGGAATGGAATGGAATGGAATGGAATGGAATGGAATCTACCCGAATAGAACGGAATGGAACTAAATGGAATGGAATGGAATGGACAGGAGCAGAACGGAATGGAATGCAATGGAATGGAATGGAATGTACCCGAGCAGAACGGAATGGAATGAAATGGAAATGGAAAGGGAATGGAAATGGAACGGGAATGGAAATGGAACGGGAACGGAAATGGAACGGGAATGGAAATGGAACGGGAACGGAAACGGAACGAAAACGGAAATGGAACGGGAACGGAAACGGAACGGGAACGGAAATGGAACGGGAATGGTAACGGAACAGGAATGGAAATGGAACGGGAATGGAAAAGGAACGGGAATGGAAATGGATCGGGAATGGAAATGGAACGGGAATGGTAATGGAACGGGAATGGAAATGGAAGGGGAATGGAAAAGAAAAGGGAATGGAAATGGAACGGGAATGGAAATGGAATGGGAATGGAAATGGAATGGAATGGAATGGAATGGAATGGAATGGAATGGAATGTACCGGAGTGGAGTGGAGTGGAGTGGAGTAGAGTGCACTGGAAGGGAATGGAATGGAATGGAATGGAATGGAACGGAACGGAATGTACCCGAGAAGCACGGAATGGAATGGAATTCAATGGAATGGAATGGAATGGAATGGAATGGAATGGAATGGAATGGAATTCAATGGAATGGAATGGAATGGAATGGAATGGAATGGAATGGAACGGAATGGAATGGAATGGAATGGATTGGAATGGAATGGAATAGAATGGAATCAACCCGAGTAGAACGGAACGGAACACAACGGAACGGAACGGAACGCAACGGAACGGAACGGAACGGAACGGAATGGAATGGAATGGAACGGAATTCAATGGAATGGAATGGAATGGAATGGAATTCTATGGATTGGAATGGAATGGAATGGAATGGAATTCCATGGAATGGAATGGAATGGAATGGAATTCAATGGAATGGAATGGAATGGAATGGAATGGAATGGAATGGAATGGAATTCTATGGAATGGAATGGAGTGGAATCGAATGGAATCGAATGGAATCGAATGCAATCGAATGGGATCGAATGGACTGGAATGGAATAGAATGGAATCAACCCGAGTAGAACGGAGCGGAACGCAACGGAAGGGAACGGAACAGAACGGAACAGAACGGAATGGAATGGAGTGGAATGGAACGGAATTCAATGGAATGGAATGGAACGGAATGGAATTCAATGGAATGGAATGGAATGGAATGGAATGGAATGGAATGGAATGGAATTCCATGGAATGGAATGGAATGGAATGGAATGGAATGGAATGGAATTCAATGGAATGGAATGGAATGGAATGGAATGGAATTGAGTGCAATGCAATGCAATGGAATGCAATGGAATGGAAAGGAATGGAATGGAATGGAATGGAATCTACCCGAGTAGAACGGAATGGAATGGAATTGAATGGAATGTAACCGAGTAGAACGGAACGGAATGGAATGGAATGGAATGGAATGGAATGCAATGGAATGGAATGGAATGGAATGGAATGGAATGGAATGGAATGGAATGGAATGGACACCAGTAGAATGGAATGGAATGGAATGGAATGGAATGGAATGGAATGGAATGGAATGGAATGGAATCTACCCGAATAGAACGGAATGGAACTAAATGGAATGGAATGGAATGGACAGGAGCAGAACGGAATGGAATGCAATGGAATGGAATGGAATGTACCCGAGCAGAACGGAATGGAATGAAATGGAAATGGAAAGGGAATGGAAATGGAACGGGAATGGAAATGGAACGGGAACGGAAATGGAACGGGAATGGAAATGGAACGGGAACGGAAACGGAACGAAAACGGAAATGGAACGGGAACGGAAACGGAACGGGAACGGAAATGGAACGGGAATGGTAACGGAACAGGAATGGAAATGGAACGGGAATGGAAAAGGAACGGGAATGGAAATGGATCGGGAATGGAAATGGAACGGGAATGGTAATGGAACGGGAATGGAAATGGAAGGGGAATGGAAAAGAAACGGGAATGGAAATGGAACGGGAATGGAAATGGAATGGGAATGGAAATGGAATGGAATGGAATGGAATGGAATGGAATGGAATGGAATGTACCGGAGTGGAGTGGAGTGGAGTGGAGTAGAGTGCACTGGAAGGGAATGGAATGGAATGGAATGGAATGGAACGGAACGGAATGTACCCGAGAAGCACGGAATGGAATGGAATGGAATGGAATGGAATGGAATGGAATGGAATCGAATCGAATCGAATGGAATCGAATGGAATGGAATGGAATAGAATGGAATCAACCCGAGTAGAATGGAATGGAATGGAATGGAAGGGAATGGAATGGAATGGAACGGAATGGAATTCAAATGGAATGGAATGGAATGGAATGGAATGGAATTGAATGGAATGGAATGGAATTTAATGGAATGGAATGGAATGGAACGCAATGGAATTCTATGGAATGGAATGGAATGGAATTCAATGGAATGGAATGGAATGGAATGGAATGGAATGGAATGGAACGGAATTCAATGGAATGGAATGGAACGGAATGGAATTCTATGGAATGGAATGGAATGGAATGGAATGGAATTCAATGGAATGGAATGGAATGGAATGGAATGGAATGGAATTCAATGGAATGGAATGGAATGGAATGGAATTCAATGGAATGGAATGGAATGGAATCGAATGGAATCGAATGGAATCGAATGGAATCGAATGGAATGGAATGGAATAGAATGGAATCAACCCGAGTAGAACGGAACGGAACACAACGGAACGGAACGGAACGCAATGGAACGGAACGGAACGGAACGGAATGGAATGGAATGGAACGGAATTCAATGGAATGGAATGGAATGGAATGGAATTCTATGGATTGGAATGGAATGGAATGGAATGGAATTCCATGGAATGGAATGGAATGGAATGGAATTCAATGGAATGGAATGGAATGGAATGGAATGGAATGGAATGGAATGGAATGGAATTCTATGGAATGGAATGGAGTGGAATCGAATGGAATCGAATGGAATCGAATGCAATCGAATGGGATCGAATGGACTGGAATGGAATAGAATGGAATCAACCCGAGTAGAACGGAGCGGAACGCAACGGAAGGGAACGGAACAGAACGGAAGAGAACGGAATGGAATGGAGTGGAATGGAACGGAATTCAATGGAATGGAATGGAACGGAATGGAATTCAATGGAATGGAATGGAATGGAATGGAATGGAATGGAATGGAATGGAATGGAATGGAATTCCATGGAATGGAATGGAATGGAATGGAATGGAATGGAATTCAATGGAATGGAATGGAATGGAATGGAATGGAATGGAATGGAATGGAATGGAATGGAATTCCATGGAATGGAATGGAATGGAATGGAATGGAATGGAATTCAATGGAATGGAATGGAATGGAATGGAATGGAATGGAATGGAATGGAATCGAATGGAATCGAATGGAATCGAATGGAATCGAATGGAATGGAATGGAATAGAATGCAATCAACCCGAGTAGAATGGAATGGAATGGAATGGAATGGAATGGAATGGAATGGAATGGAATGGAGTGGAATGGAATGGAATGGAATGGAACGGAATTCTATGGAATGGAATGGAATGGAATGGAATGGAATTGAGTGCAATGCAATGCAATGGAATGCAATGGAATGGAAAGGAATGGAATGGAATGGAATGGAATCTACCCGAGTAGAACGGAATGGAATGGAATTGAATGGAATGTAACCGAGTAGAACGGAACGGAATGGAATGGAATGGAATGGAATGGAATGCAATGGAATGGAATGGAATGGAATGGAATGGAATGGAATGGAATGGAATGGACACCAGTAGAATGGAATGGAATGGAATGGAATGGAATGGAATGGAATGGAATGGAATGGAATCTACCCGAATAGAACGGAATGGAACTAAATGGAATGGAATGGAATGGACAGGAGCAGAACGGAATGGAATGCAATGGAATGGAATGGAATGTACCCGAGCAGAACGGAATGGAATGAAATGGAAATGGAAAGGGAATGGAAATGGAACGGGAATGGAAATGGAACGGGAACGGAAATGGAACGGGAATGGAAATGGAACGGGAACGGAAACGGAACGAAAACGGAAATGGAACGGGAACGGAAACGGAACGGGAACGGAAATGGAACGGGAATGGTAACGGAACAGGAATGGAAATGGAACGGGAATGGAAAAGGAACGGGAATGGAAATGGATCGGGAATGGAAATGGAACGGGAATGGTAATGGAACGGGAATGGAAATGGAAGGGGAATGGAAAAGAAAAGGGAATGGAAATGGAACGGGAATGGAAATGGAATGGGAATGGAAATGGAATGGAATGGAATGGAATGGAATGGAATGGAATGGAATGTACCGGAGTGGAGTGGAGTGGAGTGGAGTAGAGTGCACTGGAAGGGAATGGAATGGAATGGAATGGAATGGAACGGAACGGAATGTACCCGAGAAGCACGGAATGGAATGGAATGGAATGGAATGGAATGGAATGGAATGGAATGTACCGGAGTGGAGTGGAGTGGAATGGAGTGGAGTGGAGTGGTGTGGAGTGGAATGGAATGGAATGGAATGGAATGGAATGGAATGGAATGCAATGGAATGCAATGGAATGGAAAGGAATGGAATGGAATGCAATGGAATGGAATGGAATGGAATGGAATGGAATGGAATGGACAACAGTAGAATGGAATGGAATGGAATGGAATGGAATGGAATGGAATGGAATTCAATGGAATGGAATGGAATGGAATGGAATTCAATGGAATGGAATGGAATGGAATGGAATTCAATGGAATGGAATGGAATGGAATGGAATTCTATGGAATGGAATGGAAACGAATGGAATCGAATGGAATCGAATGGAATCGAATGGAATGGAATGGAATAGAATGGAATCAACCCGAGTAGAACGGAATGGAATGGAATGGAATGGAATGGAATCGAATCGAATCGAATGGAATCGAATGGAATGGAATGGAATAGAATGGAATCAACCCGAGTAGAATGGAATGGAATGGAATGGAAGGGAATGGAATGGAATGGAACGGAATGGAATTCAAATGGAATGGAATGGAATGGAATGGAATGGAATTGAATGGAATGGAATGGAATTTAATGGAATGGAATGGAATGGAACGGAATGGAATTCTATGGAATGGAATGGAATGGAATTCAATGGAATGGAATGGAATGGAATGGAATGGAATGGAATGGAATGGAATGGAACGGAATTCAATGGAATGGAATGGAACGGAATGGAATTCTATGGAATGGAATGGAATGGAATGGAATGGAATTCAATGGAATGGAATGGAATGGAATGGAATGGAATGGAATTCAATGGAATGGAATGGAATGGAATGGAATTCAATGGAATGGAATGGAATGGAATCGAATGGAATCGAATGGAATCGAATGGAATCGAATGGAAAGGAATGGAATAGAATGGAATCAACCCGAGTAGAACGGAACGGAACGCAACGGAGCGGAACGGGACGGAACGGAACGGAATGGAATGGAATGGAACGGAATTCCATGGAATGGAATGGAATGGAATGGAATTCAATGGAATGGAATGGAATGGAATGGAATGGAATGGAATGGAATGGAATTCAATGGAATGGAATGGAATGGAATGGAATGGAATGGAATGGAACGGAATGGAATGGAATGGAATGGATTGGAATGGAATGGAATAGAATGGAATCAACCCGAGTAGAACGGAACGGAACACAACGGAACGGAACGGAACGCAACGGAACGGAACGGAACGGAACGGAATGGAATGGAATGGAACGGAATTCAATGGAATGGAATGGAATGGAATGGAATTCTATGGATTGGAATGGAATGGAATGGAATGGAATTCCATGGAATGGAATGGAATGGAATGGAATTCAATGGAATGGAATGGAATGGAATGGAATGGAATGGAATGGAATGGAATTCTATGGAATGGAATGGAGTGGAATCGAATGGAATCGAATGGAATCGAATGCAATCGAATGGGATCGAATGGACTGGAATGGAATAGAATGGAATCAACCCGAGTAGAACGGAGCGGAACGCAACGGAAGGGAACGGAACAGAACGGAACAGAACGGAATGGAATGGAGTGGAATGGAACGGAATTCAATGGAATGGAATGGAACGGAATGGAATTCAATGGAATGGAATGGAATGGAATGGAATGGAATGGAATGGAATGGAATTCCATGGAATGGAATGGAATGGAATGGAATGGAATGGAATGGAATTCAATGGAATGGAATGGAATGGAATGGAATGGAATTGAGTGCAATGCAATGCAATGGAATGCAATGGAATGGAAAGGAATGGAATGGAATGGAATGGAATCTACCCGAGTAGAACGGAATGGAATGGAATTGAATGGAATGTAACCGAGTAGAACGGAACGGAATGGAATGGAATGGAATGGAATGGAATGCAATGGAATGGAATGGAATGGAATGGAATGGAATGGAATGGAATGGAATGGAATGGACACCAGTAGAATGGAATGGAATGGAATGGAATGGAATGGAATGGAATGGAATGGAATGGAATGGAATCTACCCGAATAGAACGGAATGGAACTAAATGGAATGGAATGGAATGGACAGGAGCAGAACGGAATGGAATGCAATGGAATGGAATGGAATGTACCCGAGCAGAACGGAATGGAATGAAATGGAAATGGAAAGGGAATGGAAATGGAACGGGAATGGAAATGGAACGGGAACGGAAATGGAACGGGAATGGAAATGGAACGGGAACGGAAACGGAACGAAAACGGAAATGGAACGGGAACGGAAACGGAACGGGAACGGAAATGGAACGGGAATGGTAACGGAACAGGAATGGAAATGGAACGGGAATGGAAAAGGAACGGGAATGGAAATGGATCGGGAATGGAAATGGAACGGGAATGGTAATGGAACGGGAATGGAAATGGAAGGGGAATGGAAAAGAAACGGGAATGGAAATGGAACGGGAATGGAAATGGAATGGGAATGGAAATGGAATGGAATGGAATGGAATGGAATGGAATGGAATGTACCGGAGTGGAGTGGAGTGGAGTGGAGTAGAGTGCACTGGAAGGGAATGGAATGGAATGGAATGGAATGGAACGGAACGGAATGTACCCGAGAAGCACGGAATGGAATGGAATGGAATGGAATGGAATGGAATGGAATGTACCGGAGTGGAGTGGAGTGGAATGGAGTGGAGTGGAGTGGTGTGGAGTGGAATGGAATGGAATGGAATGGAATGGAATGGAATGGAATGCAATGGAATGCAATGGAATGGAAAGGAATGGAATGGAATGCAATGGAATGGAATGGAATGGAATGGAATGGAATGGAATGGACAACAGTAGAATGGAATGGAATGGAATGGAATGGAATGGAATGGAATTCAATGGAATGGAATGGAATGGAATGGAATTCAATGGAATGGAATGGAATGGAATGGAATTCAATGGAATGGAATGGAATGGAATGGAATTCTATGGAATGGAATGGAATCGAATGGAATCGAATGGAATCGAATGGAATCGAATGGAATGGAATGGAATAGAATGGAATCAACCCGAGTAGAACGGAATGGAATGGAATGGAATGGAATGGAATCGAATCGAATCGAATGGAATCGAATGGAATGGAATGGAATAGAATGGAATCAACCCGAGTAGAATGGAATGGAATGGAATGGAAGGGAATGGAATGGAATGGAACGGAATGGAATTCAAATGGAATGGAATGGAACGGAATGGAATGGAATTGAATGGAATGGAATGGAATTTAATGGAATGGAATGGAATGGAACGGAATGGAATTCTATGGAATGGAATGGAATGGAATTCAATGGAATGGAATGGAATGGAATGGAATGGAATGGAATGGAATGGAACGGAATTCAATGGAATGGAATGGAACGGAATGGAATTCTATGGAATGGAATGGAATGGAATGGAATGGAATTCAATGGAATGGAATGGAATGGAATGGAATGGAATGGAATTCAATGGAATGGAATGGAATGGAATGGAATTCAATGGAATGGAATGGAATGGAATCGAATGGAATCGAATGGAATCGAATGGAATCGAATGGAAAGGAATGGAATAGAATGGAATCAACCCGAGTAGAACGGAACGGAACGCAACGGAGCGGAACGGGACGGAACGGAACGGAATGGAATGGAATGGAACGGAATTCCATGGAATGGAATGGAATGGAATGGAATTCAATGGAATGGAATGGAATGGAATGGAATGGAATGGAATGGAATGGAATTCAATGGAATGGAATGGAATGGAATGGAATGGAATGGAATGGAATGGAATGGAATGGAATGGAATGGAATGGATTGGAATGGAATGGAATAGAATGGAATCAACCCGAGTAGAACGGAACGGAACACAACGGAACGGAACGGAACGCAACGGAACGGAACGGAACGGAACGGAATGGAATGGAATGGAACGGAATTCAATGGAATGGAATGGAATGGAATGGAATTCTATGGATTGGAATGGAATGGAATGGAATGGAATTCCATGGAATGGAATGGAATGGAATGGAATTCAATGGAATGGAATGGAATGGAATGGAATGGAATGGAATGGAATTCTATGGAATGGAATGGAGTGGAATCGTATGGAATCGAATGGAATCGAATGCAATCGAATGGGATCGAATGGACTGGAATGGAATAGAATGGAATCAACCCGAGTAGAACGGAGCGGAACGCAACGGAAGGGAACGGAACAGAACGGAACAGAACGGAATGGAATGGAGTGGAATGGAACGGAATTCAATGGAATGGAATGGAACGGAATGGAATTCAATGGAATGGAATGGAATGGAATGGAATGGAATGGAATGGAATGGAATTCCATGGAATGGAATGGAATGGAATGGAATG
Source organism: Gorilla gorilla gorilla (assembly GCF_029281585.2). Lineage (NCBI taxonomy): Eukaryota > Metazoa > Chordata > Mammalia > Primates > Hominidae > Gorilla > Gorilla gorilla. Next base: position 8,232,403 of record NC_073236.2, read on the forward strand.
GAATGGAATGGAATTCAATGGAATGGAATGGAATGGAATGGAATGGAATGGAATGGAATTCCATGGAATGGAATGGAATGGAATGGAATGGAATGGAATGGACACCAGTAGAATGGAATGGAATGGAATGGAATGGAATGGAATGGAATGGAATGGAATGGAATCTACCCGAGTAGAACGGAATGGAACGGAATGGAATGGAATGGAATGGACAGGAACAGAACGGAATGGAATGCAATGGAATGGAATGGAATGTACCCGAGCAGAATGGAATGGAATGAAATGGAAATGGAAAGGGAATGGAAATGGAACGGGAATGGAAATGGAAAGGGAACGGAAATGGAACGGGAATGGAAATGGAACGGGAACGGAAACGGAACGAGAACGGAAATGGAACGGGAACGGAAACGGAACGGGAACGGAAATGGAACGGGAATGGTAACGGAACGGGAATGGAAATGGAACGGGAATGGAAATGGAACGGGAATGGAAATGGATCGGGAATGGAAATGGAACGGGAATGGTAATGGAACTGGAATGGAAATGGAACGGGAATGGAAAAGAAACGGGAATGGAAATGGAACGGGAATGGAAATGGAATGGGAATGGAAATGGAATGGAATGGAATGGAATGGAATGGAATGGAATGTACCGGAGTGGAGTGGAGTGGAGTGGAGTGGAGTAGAGTGCACTGGAACGGAATGGAATGGAATGGAATGGAATGGAATGGAACGGAACGGAATGTACCCGAGAAGCACGGAATGGAATGGAATGGAATGGAATGGAATGGAATGGAATGTACCGGAGTGGAGTGGAGTGGAATGGAGTGGAGTGGAGTGGAGTGGAGTGGAATGGAATGGAATGGAATGGAATGGAATGGAATGGAATGGAATGCAATGGAATGCAATGGAATGGAAAGGAATGGAATGGAATGGAATGGAAAGGAATGGAATGGAATGGACACCAGTAGAATGGAATGGAATGGAATGGAATGGAATGGAATGGAATGGAATGGAATTCAATGGAATGGAATGGAATGGAATGGAATTCAATGGAATGGAATGGAATGGAATGGAATTCAATGGAATGGAATGGAATGGAATGGAATTCTATGGAATGGAATGGAGTGGAATCGAATGGAATCGAATGGAATCGAATGGAATGGAATGGAATAGAATGGAATCAACCCTAGTAGAACGGAACGGAACGCAACGGAACGGAACGGAACGGAACGGGATGGAACGGAACGGAATGGAATGGAATGGAACGGAATTCCATGGAATGGAATGGAATGGAATGGAATTCAATGGAATGGAATGGAATGGAATGGAATGGAATGGAATGGAATGGAATGGAATGGAATGGAATGGAATGGATTGGAATGGAATGGAATAGAATGGAATCAACCCGAGTAGAACGGAACGGAACACAACGGAACGGAACGGAACGCAACGGAACGGAACGGAACGGAACGGAACGGAATGGAATGGAATGGAACGGGATTCAATGGAATGGAATGGAATGGAATGGAATTCTATGGATTGGAATGGAATGGAATGGAATGGAATGGAATGGAATGGAATGGAATGGAATGGAATTCAATGGAATGGAATGGAAGGGAATGGAATGGAATGGAATGGAATGTAATTCTATGGAATGGAATGGAGTGGAATCGAATGGAATCGAATGGAATCGAATGCAATCGAATGGGATCGAATGGACTGGAATGGAATAGAATGGAATCAACCCGAGTAGAACGGAGCGGAACGCAACGGAAGGGAACGGAACGGAACGGAACGGAACGGAATGGAATGGAGTGGAATGGAACGGAATTCAATGGAATGGAATGGAATGGAATGGAATTCAATGGAATGGAATGGAATGGAATGGAATGGAATGGAATGGAATGGAATGGAATGGAATGGAATGGAATTCAATGGAATGGAATGGAATGGAATGGAATGGAATGGAATTCCATGGAATGGAATGGAATGGAATGGAATGGAATGGAATGGAATGGATTGGAATGGAATGGAATGGAATGGAATGGAATGGAATGGAATGGAATGGAATTCAATGGAATGGAATGGAATGGAATGGAATGGAATGGAATGGAATGGAATGGAATGGAATTCAATGGAATGGAATGGAATGGAATGGAATGGAATGGAATGGAATTCAATGGAATGGAATGGAATGGATTGGAATGGAATGGAATAGAATGGAATCATCCCGAGTAGAACGGAACGGAACACAACGGAACGGAACGGAACGCAACGGAACGGAACGGAACGGAACGGAACGGAATGGAATGGAATGGAACGGAATTCAATGGAATGGAATGGAATGGAATTCAATGGAATGGAATGGAATTCCATGGAATGGAATGGAATGGAATGGAATGGAATGGAATGGAATGGAATTCAATGGAATGGAATGGAGTGGAATGGAATGGAATCGAATGGAATTGAATGGAATCGAATGGAATCAAATGGGATCGAATGGAATGGAATGGAATAGAATGGAATCAACCCGAGTAGAACGGAATGGAATGGAATGGAATGGAATGGGATGGAATGGAATGGAATGGAATGGAATGGAATGGAATGGAATTCAATGGAATGGAATGGGATGGAATGGAATGGAATGGAATGGAATGGAATGGAATGGAATTCAATGGAATGGAATGAAACGGAATGGAATTCAATGGAATGGAATGGAATGGAATGGAATGGAATGGAATGGAATGGAATTCCATGGAATGGAATGGAATGGAATGGAATTCCATGGAATGGAATGGAATGGAATTCCATGGAATGGAATGGAATGGAATGGAATTCTATGGAATGGAATGGAATGGAATCGAATGGAATGGAATGGAATGGAATGGAATGGAATGGAATGGAATAGAATGGAATCAACCTGAGTAGAATGGAATGGAATGGAATGGAATGGAATGGAATGGAATGGAATGGAATGGAATGGAATGGAATGTACCAAAGTAGAACGGAATGGAATGGAATGGAATGGAATGGAATGGAATGGAATGGAATGGAATGGAATGGAATGGAATGTACACGAGTAGAACGGAATGGAATGGAATGGAATGGATTGGAATGGAATGGAATGGAATGGAATGGTATGTAACCGAGTAGAACGGAATGGAATGTAATTGAATGGAATGTAACCGAGTTGAACGGAACGGAATGGAATGGAATGGAATGGAATGGAATGGAATGGAATGGAATGGAATTGAGTGCAATGCAATGCAATGGAATGCAATGGAATGGAAAGGAATGGAATGGAATGGAATGGAATCTACCCGAGTAGAACGGAATGGAATGGAATTGAATGGAATGTAACCGAGTAGAACGGAACGGAATGGAATGGAATGGAATGGAATGCAATGGAATGGAATGGAATGGAATGGAATGGAATGGAATGGAATGGAATGGACACCAGTAGAATGGAATGGAATGGAATGGAATGGAATGGAATGGAATGGAATTTAATGGAATCTACCCAAGTAGAACGGAATGGAACGGAATGGAATGGAATGGAATGGACAGGAACAGAACGGAATGGAATGCAATGGAATGGAATGGAATGTACCCGAGCAGAATGGAATGGAATGAAATGGAAATGGAAAGGGAATGGAAATGGAACGGGAATGGAAATGGAAAGGGAACGGAAATGGAACGGGAATGGAAATGGAACGGGAACGGAAACGGAACGAGAACGGAAATGGAACAGGAACGGAAACGGAACGGGAACGGAAATGGAACGGGAATGGTAACGGAACGGGAATGGAAATGGAACGGGAATGGAAATGGAACGGGAATGGAAATGGATCGGGAATGGAAATGGAACGGGAATGGTAATGGAACTGGAATGGAAATGGAACGGGAATGGAAAAGAAACGGGAATGGAAATGGAACGGGAATGGAAATGGAATGGGAATGGAAATGGAATGGAATGGAATGGAATGGAATGGAATGGAATGTACCGGAGTGGAGTGGAGTGGAGTGGAGTGGAGTAGAGTGCACTGGAACGGAATGGAATGGAATGGAATGGAATGGAATGGAACGGAACGGAATGTACCCGAGAAGCACGGAATGGAATGGAATGGAATGGAATGGAATGAATTGAATGTACCGGAGTGGAGTGGAGTGAAATGGAGTGGACTGGAGTGGAGTGGAGTGGAATGGAATGGAATGGAATGGAATGGAATGGAATGGAATGCAATGGAATGCAATGGAATGGAAAGGAATGGAATGGAATGGATTGGAATGGAATGGAATGGAATGGAATGGACACCAGTAGAATGGAATGGAATGGAATGGAATGGAATGGAATGGAATGGAATGGAATGGAATTCAATGGAATGGAATGGAATGGAATGGAATTCAATGGAATGGAATGGAATGGAATGGAATTCAATGGAATGGAATGGAATGGAATGGAATTCTATGTAATGGAATGGAGTGGAATCGAATGGAATCGAATAGAATCGAATGGAATGGAATGGAATAGAATGGAATCAACCCTAGTAGAACGGAACGGAACGCAACGGAACGGAACGGAACGGAACGGGATGGAACGGAACGGAATGGAATGGAATGGAACGGAATTCCATGGAATGGAATGGAATGGAATGGAATTCAATGGAATGGAATGGAATGGAATGGAATGGAATGGAATGGAATGGAATGGAATGGAATGGAATGGAATGGAATGGATTGGAATGGAATGGAATAGAATGGAATCAACCCGAGTAGAACGGAACGGAACACAACGGAACGGAACGGAACGCAACGGAACGGAACGGAACGGAACGGAACGGAATGGAATGGAATGGAACGGAATTCAATGGAATGGAATGGAATGGAATGGAATTCTATGGATTGGAATGGAATGGAATGGAATGGAATTCCATGGAATGGAATGGAATGGAATGGAATTCAATGGAATGGAATGGAATGGAATGGAATGGAATGGAATGGAATGGAATTCTATGGAATGGAATGGAGTGGAATCGAATGGAATCGAATGGAATCGAATGCAATCGAATGGGATCGAATGGACTGGAATGGAATAGAATGGAATCAACCCGAGTAGAACGGAGCGGAACGCAACGGAAGGGAACGGAATGGAACGGAACGGAACGGAATGGAATGGAGTGGAATGGAACGGAATTCAATGGAATGGAATGGAACGGAATGGAATTCAATGGAATGGAATGGAATGGAATGGAATGGAATGGAATGGAATGGAATGGAATTCAATGGAATGGAATGGAATGGAATGGAATGGAATGGAATTCCATGGAATGGAATGGAATGGAATGGAATGGAATGGAATGGAATGGAATGGAATGGATTGGAATGGAATGGAATTCAAATGGAATGGAATGGAATGGAATGGAATGGAATGGAATGGAATGGAATTCAAATGGAATGGAATGCAATGGAATGGAATGGAATGGAATGGAATGGAATGGAATGGAATTCAATGGAATGGAATGGAATGGAATGGAATTGAATGGAATGGAATTCAATGGAATGGAATGGAATGGAATCGAATGGAATCGAATGGAATCGAATGGAATGGAATGGAATAGAATGCAATCAACCCGAGTAGAATGGAATGGAATGGAATGGAATGGAATGGAATGGAATAGAATGGAATGGAATGGAATGGAATGGAATTCAAATGGAATGGAATGGAATGGAATGGAATGGAATGGAATGGAATGGAATGGAATGGAATGGTATGGAACGGAATTCTATGGAATGGAATGGAATGGAATGGAATGGAATTCTATGGAATGGAATGGAATGGAATGGAATGGAATTCAATGGAATGGAATGGAATGGAATGGATTGGAATGGAATTCAATGGAATGGAATGGAATGGAGTGGAACGGAATGGAATTCAATGGAATGGAATGGAATGGAATCGAATGGAATCGAAAGGAATCAATTGGTATCGAATGGAATGGAATGGAATGGAATGGAATAGAATGGAATCATTCCGAGTAGAACAGAACGGCACGCAACGGAACGGAATGGAATGGAACGGGACGGAACGGAACGGAATGGAATGGAATGGAACGGAATTCAATGGAATGGAATGGAATGGAATTCAATGGAATGGAATGGAATGGAATGGAATGGAATGGAATGGAATGGAATGGAACGGAATCGAATGGAATCGAATGGGATCGAATGGAATGGAATGGAATAGAATGGAATCAACCCGAGTAGAATGGAATGGAATGGAATGGAATGGAATGGAATGGAATTCAATGGAATGGAATGGAATGGAATGGAATGGAATTGAATAGAATTCAATGAAATGGAATGGAATGGAATGGAATGGAATTGAATGGAATTCAATGAAATGGAATGTAATGTAATGGAATGGAATGGAATTCAATGGAATGGAATGGAATGGAATGGAATGGAATTCTATGGAATGGAATGGAATCGAATGGAATCGAATGGAATCGAATGGAATCGAATGGAATGGAATGGAATAGAATGGAATCAACCCGAGTAGAACGGAATGGAATGGAATGGAATGGAATGGAATCGAATCGAATCGAATGGAATCGAATGGAATGGAATGGAATAGAATGGAATCAACCCGAGTAGAATGGAATGGAATGGAATGGAAGGGAATGGAATGGAATGGAACGGAATGGAATTCAAATGGAATGGAATGGAATGGAATGGAATGGAATTGAATGGAATGGAATGGAATTTAATGGAATGGAATGGAATGGAACGCAATGGAATTCTATGGAATGGAATGGAATGGAATTCAATGGAATGGAATGGAATGGAATGGAATGGAATGGAATGGAACGGAATTCAATGGAATGGAATGGAACGGAATGGAATTCTATGGAATGGAATGGAATGGAATGGAATGGAATTCAATGGAATGGAATGGAATGGAATGGAATGGAATGGAATTCAATGGAATGGAATGGAATGGAATGGAATTCAATGGAATGGAATGGAATGGAATCGAATGGAATCGAATGGAATCGAATGGAATCGAATGGAATGGAATGGAATAGAATGGAATCAACCCGAGTAGAACGGAACGGAACACAACGGAACGGAACGGAACGCAATGGAACGGAACGGAACGGAACGGAATGGAATGGAATGGAACGGAATTCAATGGAATGGAATGGAATGGAATGGAATTCTATGGATTGGAATGGAATGGAATGGAATGGAATTCCATGGAATGGAATGGAATGGAATGGAATTCAATGGAATGGAATGGAATGGAATGGAATGGAATGGAATGGAATGGAATGGAATTCTATGGAATGGAATGGAGTGGAATCGAATGGAATCGAATGGAATCGAATGCAATCGAATGGGATCGAATGGACTGGAATGGAATAGAATGGAATCAACCCGAGTAGAACGGAGCGGAACGCAACGGAAGGGAACGGAACAGAACGGAACAGAACGGAATGGAATGGAGTGGAATGGAACGGAATTCAATGGAATGGAATGGAACGGAATGGAATTCAATGGAATGGAATGGAATGGAATGGAATGGAATGGAATGGAATGGAATGGAATGGAATTCCATGGAATGGAATGGAATGGAATGGAATGGAATGGAATTCAATGGAATGGAATGGAATGGAATGGAATGGAATGGAATGGAATGGAATGGAATGGAATGGAATTCCATGGAATGGAATGGAATGGAATGGAATGGAATGGAATTCAATGGAATGGAATGGAATGGAATGGAATGGAATGGAATGGAATCGAATGGAATCGAATGGAATCGAATGGAATCGAATGGAATGGAATGGAATAGAATGCAATCAACCCGAGTAGAATGGAATGGAATGGAATGGAATGGAATGGAATGGAATGGAATGGAATGGAGTGGAATGGAATGGAATGGAATGGAACGGAATTCTATGGAATGGAATGGAATGGAATGGAATGGAATTGAGTGCAATGCAATGCAATGGAATGCAATGGAATGGAAAGGAATGGAATGGAATGGAATGGAATCTACCCGAGTAGAACGGAATGGAATGGAATTGAATGGAATGTAACCGAGTAGAACGGAACGGAATGGAATGGAATGGAATGGAATGGAATGCAATGGAATGGAATGGAATGGAATGGAATGGAATGGAATGGAATGGACACCAGTAGAATGGAATGGAATGGAATGGAATGGAATGGAATGGAATGGAATGGAATGGAATCTACCCGAATAGAACGGAATGGAACTAAATGGAATGGAATGGAATGGACAGGAGCAGAACGGAATGGAATGCAATGGAATGGAATGGAATGTACCCGAGCAGAACGGAATGGAATGAAATGGAAATGGAAAGGGAATGGAAATGGAACGGGAATGGAAATGGAACGGGAACGGAAATGGAACGGGAATGGAAATGGAACGGGAACGGAAACGGAACGAAAACGGAAATGGAACGGGAACGGAAACGGAACGGGAACGGAAATGGAACGGGAATGGTAACGGAACAGGAATGGAAATGGAACGGGAATGGAAAAGGAACGGGAATGGAAATGGATCGGGAATGGAAATGGAACGGGAATGGTAATGGAACGGGAATGGAAATGGAAGGGGAATGGAAAAGAAAAGGGAATGGAAATGGAACGGGAATGGAAATGGAATGGGAATGGAAATGGAATGGAATGGAATGGAATGGAATGGAATGGAATGGAATGTACCGGACTGGAGTGGAGTGGAGTGGAGTAGAGTGCACTGGAAGGGAATGGAATGGAATGGAATGGAATGGAACGGAACGGAATGTACCCGAGAAGCACGGAATGGAATGGAATGGAATGGAATGGAATGGAATGGAATGGAATGTACCGGAGTGGAGTGGAGTGGAATGGAGTGGAGTGGAGTGGTGTGGAGTGGAATGGAATGGAATGGAATGGAATGGAATGGAATGGAATGCAATGGAATGCAATGGAATGGAAAGGAATGGAATGGAATGCAATGGAATGGAATGGAATGGAATGGAATGGAATGGAATGGAATGGACAACAGTAGAATGGAATGGAATGGAATGGAATGGAATGGAATGGAATGGAATTCAATGGAATGGAATGGAATGGAATGGAATTCAATGGAATGGAATGGAATGGAATGGAATTCAATGGAATGGAATGGAATGGAATGGAATTCTATGGAATGGAATGGAAACGAATGGAATCGAATGGAATCGAATGGAATCGAATGGAATGGAATGGAATAGAATGGAATCAACCCGAGTAGAACGGAATGGAATGGAATGGAATGGAATGGAATCGAATCGAATCGAATGGAATCGAATGGAATGGAATGGAATAGAATGGAATCAACCCGAGTAGAATGGAATGGAATGGAATGGAAGGGAATGGAATGGAATGGAACGGAATGGAATTCAAATGGAATGGAATGGAATGGAATGGAATGGAATTGAATGGAATGGAATGGAATTTAATGGAATGGAATGGAATGGAACGGAATGGAATTCTATGGAATGGAATGGAATGGAATTCAATGGAATGGAATGGAATGGAATGGAATGGAATGGAATGGAATGGAACGGAATTCAATGGAATGGAATGGAACGGAATGGAATTCTATGGAATGGAATGGAATGGAATGGAATGGAATTCAATGGAATGGAATGGAATGGAATGGAATGGAATGGAATTCAATGGAATGGAATGGAATGGAATGGAATTCAATGGAATGGAATGGAATGGAATCGAATGGAATCGAATGGAATCGAATGGAATCGAATGGAAAGGAATGGAATAGAATGGAATCAACCCGAGTAGAACGGAACGGAACGCAACGGAGCGGAACGGGACGGAACGGAACGGAATGGAATGGAATGGAACGGAATTCCATGGAATGGAATGGAATGGAATGGAATGGAATGGAATGGAACGGAATGGAATGGAATGGAATGGATTGGAATGGAATGGAATAGAATGGAATCAACCCGAGTAGAACGGAACGGAACACAACGGAACGGAACGGAACGCAACGGAACGGAACGGAACGGAACGGAATGGAATGGAATGGAACGGAATTCAATGGAATGGAATGGAATGGAATGGAATTCTATGGATTGGAATGGAATGGAATGGAATGGAATTCCATGGAATGGAATGGAATGGAATGGAATTCAATGGAATGGAATGGAATGGAATGGAATGGAATGGAATGGAATGGAATTCTATGGAATGGAATGGAGTGGAATCGAATGGAATCGAATGGAATCGAATGCAATCGAATGGGATCGAATGGACTGGAATGGAATAGAATGGAATCAACCCGAGTAGAACGGAGCGGAACGCAACGGAAGGGAACGGAACAGAACGGAACAGAACGGAATGGAATGGAGTGGAATGGAACGGAATTCAATGGAATGGAATGGAACGGAATGGAATTCAATGGAATGGAATGGAATGGAATGGAATGGAATGGAATGGAATGGAATTCCATGGAATGGAATGGAATGGAATGGAATGGAATGGAATGGAATTCAATGGAATGGAATGGAATGGAATGGAATGGAATTGAGTGCAATGCAATGCAATGGAATGCAATGGAATGGAAAGGAATGGAATGGAATGGAATGGAATCTACCCGAGTAGAACGGAATGGAATGGAATTGAATGGAATGTAACCGAGTAGAACGGAACGGAATGGAATGGAATGGAATGGAATGGAATGCAATGGAATGGAATGGAATGGAATGGAATGGAATGGAATGGAATGGAATGGAATGGACACCAGTAGAATGGAATGGAATGGAATGGAATGGAATGGAATGGAATGGAATGGAATGGAATGGAATCTACCCGAATAGAACGGAATGGAACTAAATGGAATGGAATGGAATGGACAGGAGCAGAACGGAATGGAATGCAATGGAATGGAATGGAATGTACCCGAGCAGAACGGAATGGAATGAAATGGAAATGGAAAGGGAATGGAAATGGAACGGGAATGGAAATGGAACGGGAACGGAAATGGAACGGGAATGGAAATGGAACGGGAACGGAAACGGAACGAAAACGGAAATGGAACGGGAACGGAAACGGAACGGGAACGGAAATGGAACGGGAATGGTAACGGAACAGGAATGGAAATGGAACGGGAATGGAAAAGGAACGGGAATGGAAATGGATCGGGAATGGAAATGGAACGGGAATGGTAATGGAACGGGAATGGAAATGGAAGGGGAATGGAAAAGAAACGGGAATGGAAATGGAACGGGAATGGAAATGGAATGGGAATGGAAATGGAATGGAATGGAATGGAATGGAATGGAATGGAATGGAATGTACCGGAGTGGAGTGGAGTGGAGTGGAGTAGAGTGCACTGGAAGGGAATGGAATGGAATGGAATGGAATGGAACGGAACGGAATGTACCCGAGAAGCACGGAATGGAATGGAATGGAATGGAATGGAATGGAATGGAATGGAATCGAATCGAATCGAATGGAATCGAATGGAATGGAATGGAATAGAATGGAATCAACCCGAGTAGAATGGAATGGAATGGAATGGAAGGGAATGGAATGGAATGGAACGGAATGGAATTCAAATGGAATGGAATGGAATGGAATGGAATGGAATTGAATGGAATGGAATGGAATTTAATGGAATGGAATGGAATGGAACGCAATGGAATTCTATGGAATGGAATGGAATGGAATTCAATGGAATGGAATGGAATGGAATGGAATGGAATGGAATGGAACGGAATTCAATGGAATGGAATGGAACGGAATGGAATTCTATGGAATGGAATGGAATGGAATGGAATGGAATTCAATGGAATGGAATGGAATGGAATGGAATGGAATGGAATTCAATGGAATGGAATGGAATGGAATGGAATTCAATGGAATGGAATGGAATGGAATCGAATGGAATCGAATGGAATCGAATGGAATCGAATGGAATGGAATGGAATAGAATGGAATCAACCCGAGTAGAACGGAACGGAACACAACGGAACGGAACGGAACGCAATGGAACGGAACGGAACGGAACGGAATGGAATGGAATGGAACGGAATTCAATGGAATGGAATGGAATGGAATGGAATTCTATGGATTGGAATGGAATGGAATGGAATGGAATTCCATGGAATGGAATGGAATGGAATGGAATTCAATGGAATGGAATGGAATGGAATGGAATGGAATGGAATGGAATGGAATGGAATTCTATGGAATGGAATGGAGTGGAATCGAATGGAATCGAATGGAATCGAATGCAATCGAATGGGATCGAATGGACTGGAATGGAATAGAATGGAATCAACCCGAGTAGAACGGAGCGGAACGCAACGGAAGGGAACGGAACAGAACGGAAGAGAACGGAATGGAATGGAGTGGAATGGAACGGAATTCAATGGAATGGAATGGAACGGAATGGAATTCAATGGAATGGAATGGAATGGAATGGAATGGAATGGAATGGAATGGAATGGAATGGAATTCCATGGAATGGAATGGAATGGAATGGAATGGAATGGAATTCAATGGAATGGAATGGAATGGAATGGAATGGAATGGAATGGAATGGAATGGAATGGAATTCCATGGAATGGAATGGAATGGAATGGAATGGAATGGAATTCAATGGAATGGAATGGAATGGAATGGAATGGAATGGAATGGAATGGAATCGAATGGAATCGAATGGAATCGAATGGAATCGAATGGAATGGAATGGAATAGAATGCAATCAACCCGAGTAGAATGGAATGGAATGGAATGGAATGGAATGGAATGGAATGGAATGGAATGGAGTGGAATGGAATGGAATGGAATGGAACGGAATTCTATGGAATGGAATGGAATGGAATGGAATGGAATTGAGTGCAATGCAATGCAATGGAATGCAATGGAATGGAAAGGAATGGAATGGAATGGAATGGAATCTACCCGAGTAGAACGGAATGGAATGGAATTGAATGGAATGTAACCGAGTAGAACGGAACGGAATGGAATGGAATGGAATGGAATGGAATGCAATGGAATGGAATGGAATGGAATGGAATGGAATGGAATGGAATGGAATGGACACCAGTAGAATGGAATGGAATGGAATGGAATGGAATGGAATGGAATGGAATGGAATGGAATCTACCCGAATAGAACGGAATGGAACTAAATGGAATGGAATGGAATGGACAGGAGCAGAACGGAATGGAATGCAATGGAATGGAATGGAATGTACCCGAGCAGAACGGAATGGAATGAAATGGAAATGGAAAGGGAATGGAAATGGAACGGGAATGGAAATGGAACGGGAACGGAAATGGAACGGGAATGGAAATGGAACGGGAACGGAAACGGAACGAAAACGGAAATGGAACGGGAACGGAAACGGAACGGGAACGGAAATGGAACGGGAATGGTAACGGAACAGGAATGGAAATGGAACGGGAATGGAAAAGGAACGGGAATGGAAATGGATCGGGAATGGAAATGGAACGGGAATGGTAATGGAACGGGAATGGAAATGGAAGGGGAATGGAAAAGAAAAGGGAATGGAAATGGAACGGGAATGGAAATGGAATGGGAATGGAAATGGAATGGAATGGAATGGAATGGAATGGAATGGAATGGAATGTACCGGAGTGGAGTGGAGTGGAGTGGAGTAGAGTGCACTGGAAGGGAATGGAATGGAATGGAATGGAATGGAACGGAACGGAATGTACCCGAGAAGCACGGAATGGAATGGAATTCAATGGAATGGAATGGAATGGAATGGAATGGAATGGAATGGAATGGAATTCAATGGAATGGAATGGAATGGAATGGAATGGAATGGAATGGAACGGAATGGAATGGAATGGAATGGAATGCAATGGAATGCAATGGAATGGAAAGGAATGGAATGGAATGCAATGGAATGGAATGGAATGGAATGGAATGGAATGGAATGGACAACAGTAGAATGGAATGGAATGGAATGGAATGGAATGGAATGGAATGGAATTCAATGGAATGGAATGGAATGGAATGGAATGGAATGGAATGGAACGGAATGGAATGGAATGGAATGGAATGCAATGGAATGCAATGGAATGGAAAGGAATGGAATGGAATGCAATGGAATGGAATGGAATGGAATGGAATGGAATGGAATGGACAACAGTAGAATGGAATGGAACGGAATGGAATGGAATGGAATGGAATGGAATGCAATGGAATGGAATGGAATGGAATGGAATGGAATGGAATGGAATGGAATGGACACCAGTAGAATGGAATGGAATGGAATGGAATGGAATGGAATGGAATGGAATGGAATGGAATCTACCCGAATAGAACGGAATGGAACTAAATGGAATGGAATGGAATGGACAGGAGCAGAACGGAATGGAATGCAATGGAATGGAATGGAATGTACCCGAGCAGAACGGAATGGAATGAAATGGAAATGGAAAGGGAATGGAAATGGAACGGGAATGGAAATGGAACGGGAACGGAAATGGAACGGGAATGGAAATGGAACGGGAACGGAAACGGAACGAAAACGGAAATGGAACGGGAACGGAAACGGAACGGGAACGGAAATGGAACGGGAATGGTAACGGAACAGGAATGGAAATGGAACGGGAATGGAAAAGGAACGGGAATGGAAATGGATCGGGAATGGAAATGGAACGGGAATGGTAATGGAACGGGAATGGAAATGGAAGGGGAATGGAAAAGAAAAGGGAATGGAAATGGAACGGGAATGGAAATGGAATGGGAATGGAAATGGAATGGAATGGAATGGAATGGAATGGAATGGAATGGAATGTACCGGAGTGGAGTGGAGTGGAGTGGAGTAGAGTGCACTGGAAGGGAATGGAATGGAATGGAATGGAATGGAACGGAACGGAATGTACCCGAGAAGCACGGAATGGAATGGAATTCAATGGAATGGAATGGAATGGAATGGAATGGAATGGAATGGAATGGAATTCAATGGAATGGAATGGAATGGAATGGAATGGAATGGAATGGAACGGAATGGAATGGAATGGAATGGATTGGAATGGAATGGAATAGAATGGAATCAACCCGAGTAGAACGGAACGGAACACAACGGAACGGAACGGAACGCAACGGAACGGAACGGAACGGAACGGAATGGAATGGAATGGAACGGAATTCAATGGAATGGAATGGAATGGAATGGAATTCTATGGATTGGAATGGAATGGAATGGAATGGAATTCCATGGAATGGAATGGAATGGAATGGAATTCAATGGAATGGAATGGAATGGAATGGAATGGAATGGAATGGAATGGAATTCTATGGAATGGAATGGAGTGGAATCGAATGGAATCGAATGGAATCGAATGCAATCGAATGGGATCGAATGGACTGGAATGGAATAGAATGGAATCAACCCGAGTAGAACGGAGCGGAACGCAACGGAAGGGAACGGAACAGAACGGAACAGAACGGAATGGAATGGAGTGGAATGGAACGGAATTCAATGGAATGGAATGGAACGGAATGGAATTCAATGGAATGGAATGGAATGGAATGGAATGGAATGGAATGGAATGGAATTCCATGGAATGGAATGGAATGGAATGGAATGGAATGGAATGGAATTCAATGGAATGGAATGGAATGGAATGGAATGGAATTGAGTGCAATGCAATGCAATGGAATGCAATGGAATGGAAAGGAATGGAATGGAATGGAATGGAATCTACCCGAGTAGAACGGAATGGAATGGAATTGAATGGAATGTAACCGAGTAGAACGGAACGGAATGGAATGGAATGGAATGGAATGGAATGCAATGGAATGGAATGGAATGGAATGGAATGGAATGGAATGGAATGGAATGGAATGGACACCAGTAGAATGGAATGGAATGGAATGGAATGGAATGGAATGGAATGGAATGGAATGGAATGGAATCTACCCGAATAGAACGGAATGGAACTAAATGGAATGGAATGGAATGGACAGGAGCAGAACGGAATGGAATGCAATGGAATGGAATGGAATGTACCCGAGCAGAACGGAATGGAATGAAATGGAAATGGAAAGGGAATGGAAATGGAACGGGAATGGAAATGGAACGGGAACGGAAATGGAACGGGAATGGAAATGGAACGGGAACGGAAACGGAACGAAAACGGAAATGGAACGGGAACGGAAACGGAACGGGAACGGAAATGGAACGGGAATGGTAACGGAACAGGAATGGAAATGGAACGGGAATGGAAAAGGAACGGGAATGGAAATGGATCGGGAATGGAAATGGAACGGGAATGGTAATGGAACGGGAATGGAAATGGAAGGGGAATGGAAAAGAAACGGGAATGGAAATGGAACGGGAATGGAAATGGAATGGGAATGGAAATGGAATGGAATGGAATGGAATGGAATGGAATGGAATGGAATGTACCGGAGTGGAGTGGAGTGGAGTGGAGTAGAGTGCACTGGAAGGGAATGGAATGGAATGGAATGGAATGGAACGGAACGGAATGTACCCGAGAAGCACGGAATGGAATGGAATGGAATGGAATGGAATGGAATGGAATGGAATCGAATCGAATCGAATGGAATCGAATGGAATGGAATGGAATAGAATGGAATCAACCCGAGTAGAATGGAATGGAATGGAATGGAAGGGAATGGAATGGAATGGAACGGAATGGAATTCAAATGGAATGGAATGGAATGGAATGGAATGGAATTGAATGGAATGGAATGGAATTTAATGGAATGGAATGGAATGGAACGCAATGGAATTCTATGGAATGGAATGGAATGGAATTCAATGGAATGGAATGGAATGGAATGGAATGGAATGGAATGGAACGGAATTCAATGGAATGGAATGGAACGGAATGGAATTCTATGGAATGGAATGGAATGGAATGGAATGGAATTCAATGGAATGGAATGGAATGGAATGGAATGGAATGGAATTCAATGGAATGGAATGGAATGGAATGGAATTCAATGGAATGGAATGGAATGGAATCGAATGGAATCGAATGGAATCGAATGGAATCGAATGGAATGGAATGGAATAGAATGGAATCAACCCGAGTAGAACGGAACGGAACACAACGGAACGGAACGGAACGCAATGGAACGGAACGGAACGGAACGGAATGGAATGGAATGGAACGGAATTCAATGGAATGGAATGGAATGGAATGGAATTCTATGGATTGGAATGGAATGGAATGGAATGGAATTCCATGGAATGGAATGGAATGGAATGGAATTCAATGGAATGGAATGGAATGGAATGGAATGGAATGGAATGGAATGGAATGGAATTCTATGGAATGGAATGGAGTGGAATCGAATGGAATCGAATGGAATCGAATGCAATCGAATGGGATCGAATGGACTGGAATGGAATAGAATGGAATCAACCCGAGTAGAACGGAGCGGAACGCAACGGAAGGGAACGGAACAGAACGGAAGAGAACGGAATGGAATGGAGTGGAATGGAACGGAATTCAATGGAATGGAATGGAACGGAATGGAATTCAATGGAATGGAATGGAATGGAATGGAATGGAATGGAATGGAATGGAATGGAATGGAATTCCATGGAATGGAATGGAATGGAATGGAATGGAATGGAATTCAATGGAATGGAATGGAATGGAATGGAATGGAATGGAATGGAATGGAATGGAATGGAATTCCATGGAATGGAATGGAATGGAATGGAATGGAATGGAATTCAATGGAATGGAATGGAATGGAATGGAATGGAATGGAATGGAATGGAATCGAATGGAATCGAATGGAATCGAATGGAATCGAATGGAATGGAATGGAATAGAATGCAATCAACCCGAGTAGAATGGAATGGAATGGAATGGAATGGAATGGAATGGAATGGAATGGAATGGAGTGGAATGGAATGGAATGGAATGGAACGGAATTCTATGGAATGGAATGGAATGGAATGGAATGGAATTGAGTGCAATGCAATGCAATGGAATGCAATGGAATGGAAAGGAATGGAATGGAATGGAATGGAATCTACCCGAGTAGAACGGAATGGAATGGAATTGAATGGAATGTAACCGAGTAGAACGGAACGGAATGGAATGGAATGGAATGGAATGGAATGCAATGGAATGGAATGGAATGGAATGGAATGGAATGGAATGGAATGGAATGGACACCAGTAGAATGGAATGGAATGGAATGGAATGGAATGGAATGGAATGGAATGGAATGGAATCTACCCGAATAGAACGGAATGGAACTAAATGGAATGGAATGGAATGGACAGGAGCAGAACGGAATGGAATGCAATGGAATGGAATGGAATGTACCCGAGCAGAACGGAATGGAATGAAATGGAAATGGAAAGGGAATGGAAATGGAACGGGAATGGAAATGGAACGGGAACGGAAATGGAACGGGAATGGAAATGGAACGGGAACGGAAACGGAACGAAAACGGAAATGGAACGGGAACGGAAACGGAACGGGAACGGAAATGGAACGGGAATGGTAACGGAACAGGAATGGAAATGGAACGGGAATGGAAAAGGAACGGGAATGGAAATGGATCGGGAATGGAAATGGAACGGGAATGGTAATGGAACGGGAATGGAAATGGAAGGGGAATGGAAAAGAAAAGGGAATGGAAATGGAACGGGAATGGAAATGGAATGGGAATGGAAATGGAATGGAATGGAATGGAATGGAATGGAATGGAATGGAATGTACCGGAGTGGAGTGGAGTGGAGTGGAGTAGAGTGCACTGGAAGGGAATGGAATGGAATGGAATGGAATGGAACGGAACGGAATGTACCCGAGAAGCACGGAATGGAATGGAATGGAATGGAATGGAATGGAATGGAATGGAATGTACCGGAGTGGAGTGGAGTGGAATGGAGTGGAGTGGAGTGGTGTGGAGTGGAATGGAATGGAATGGAATGGAATGGAATGGAATGGAATGCAATGGAATGCAATGGAATGGAAAGGAATGGAATGGAATGCAATGGAATGGAATGGAATGGAATGGAATGGAATGGAATGGACAACAGTAGAATGGAATGGAATGGAATGGAATGGAATGGAATGGAATGGAATTCAATGGAATGGAATGGAATGGAATGGAATTCAATGGAATGGAATGGAATGGAATGGAATTCAATGGAATGGAATGGAATGGAATGGAATTCTATGGAATGGAATGGAAACGAATGGAATCGAATGGAATCGAATGGAATCGAATGGAATGGAATGGAATAGAATGGAATCAACCCGAGTAGAACGGAATGGAATGGAATGGAATGGAATGGAATCGAATCGAATCGAATGGAATCGAATGGAATGGAATGGAATAGAATGGAATCAACCCGAGTAGAATGGAATGGAATGGAATGGAAGGGAATGGAATGGAATGGAACGGAATGGAATTCAAATGGAATGGAATGGAATGGAATGGAATGGAATTGAATGGAATGGAATGGAATTTAATGGAATGGAATGGAATGGAACGGAATGGAATTCTATGGAATGGAATGGAATGGAATTCAATGGAATGGAATGGAATGGAATGGAATGGAATGGAATGGAATGGAATGGAACGGAATTCAATGGAATGGAATGGAACGGAATGGAATTCTATGGAATGGAATGGAATGGAATGGAATGGAATTCAATGGAATGGAATGGAATGGAATGGAATGGAATGGAATTCAATGGAATGGAATGGAATGGAATGGAATTCAATGGAATGGAATGGAATGGAATCGAATGGAATCGAATGGAATCGAATGGAATCGAATGGAAAGGAATGGAATAGAATGGAATCAACCCGAGTAGAACGGAACGGAACGCAACGGAGCGGAACGGGACGGAACGGAACGGAATGGAATGGAATGGAACGGAATTCCATGGAATGGAATGGAATGGAATGGAATTCAATGGAATGGAATGGAATGGAATGGAATGGAATGGAATGGAATGGAATTCAATGGAATGGAATGGAATGGAATGGAATGGAATGGAATGGAACGGAATGGAATGGAATGGAATGGATTGGAATGGAATGGAATAGAATGGAATCAACCCGAGTAGAACGGAACGGAACACAACGGAACGGAACGGAACGCAACGGAACGGAACGGAACGGAACGGAATGGAATGGAATGGAACGGAATTCAATGGAATGGAATGGAATGGAATGGAATTCTATGGATTGGAATGGAATGGAATGGAATGGAATTCCATGGAATGGAATGGAATGGAATGGAATTCAATGGAATGGAATGGAATGGAATGGAATGGAATGGAATGGAATGGAATTCTATGGAATGGAATGGAGTGGAATCGAATGGAATCGAATGGAATCGAATGCAATCGAATGGGATCGAATGGACTGGAATGGAATAGAATGGAATCAACCCGAGTAGAACGGAGCGGAACGCAACGGAAGGGAACGGAACAGAACGGAACAGAACGGAATGGAATGGAGTGGAATGGAACGGAATTCAATGGAATGGAATGGAACGGAATGGAATTCAATGGAATGGAATGGAATGGAATGGAATGGAATGGAATGGAATGGAATTCCATGGAATGGAATGGAATGGAATGGAATGGAATGGAATGGAATTCAATGGAATGGAATGGAATGGAATGGAATGGAATTGAGTGCAATGCAATGCAATGGAATGCAATGGAATGGAAAGGAATGGAATGGAATGGAATGGAATCTACCCGAGTAGAACGGAATGGAATGGAATTGAATGGAATGTAACCGAGTAGAACGGAACGGAATGGAATGGAATGGAATGGAATGGAATGCAATGGAATGGAATGGAATGGAATGGAATGGAATGGAATGGAATGGAATGGAATGGACACCAGTAGAATGGAATGGAATGGAATGGAATGGAATGGAATGGAATGGAATGGAATGGAATGGAATCTACCCGAATAGAACGGAATGGAACTAAATGGAATGGAATGGAATGGACAGGAGCAGAACGGAATGGAATGCAATGGAATGGAATGGAATGTACCCGAGCAGAACGGAATGGAATGAAATGGAAATGGAAAGGGAATGGAAATGGAACGGGAATGGAAATGGAACGGGAACGGAAATGGAACGGGAATGGAAATGGAACGGGAACGGAAACGGAACGAAAACGGAAATGGAACGGGAACGGAAACGGAACGGGAACGGAAATGGAACGGGAATGGTAACGGAACAGGAATGGAAATGGAACGGGAATGGAAAAGGAACGGGAATGGAAATGGATCGGGAATGGAAATGGAACGGGAATGGTAATGGAACGGGAATGGAAATGGAAGGGGAATGGAAAAGAAACGGGAATGGAAATGGAACGGGAATGGAAATGGAATGGGAATGGAAATGGAATGGAATGGAATGGAATGGAATGGAATGGAATGTACCGGAGTGGAGTGGAGTGGAGTGGAGTAGAGTGCACTGGAAGGGAATGGAATGGAATGGAATGGAATGGAACGGAACGGAATGTACCCGAGAAGCACGGAATGGAATGGAATGGAATGGAATGGAATGGAATGGAATGTACCGGAGTGGAGTGGAGTGGAATGGAGTGGAGTGGAGTGGTGTGGAGTGGAATGGAATGGAATGGAATGGAATGGAATGGAATGGAATGCAATGGAATGCAATGGAATGGAAAGGAATGGAATGGAATGCAATGGAATGGAATGGAATGGAATGGAATGGAATGGAATGGACAACAGTAGAATGGAATGGAATGGAATGGAATGGAATGGAATGGAATTCAATGGAATGGAATGGAATGGAATGGAATTCAATGGAATGGAATGGAATGGAATGGAATTCAATGGAATGGAATGGAATGGAATGGAATTCTATGGAATGGAATGGAATCGAATGGAATCGAATGGAATCGAATGGAATCGAATGGAATGGAATGGAATAGAATGGAATCAACCCGAGTAGAACGGAATGGAATGGAATGGAATGGAATGGAATCGAATCGAATCGAATGGAATCGAATGGAATGGAATGGAATAGAATGGAATCAACCCGAGTAGAATGGAATGGAATGGAATGGAAGGGAATGGAATGGAATGGAACGGAATGGAATTCAAATGGAATGGAATGGAACGGAATGGAATGGAATTGAATGGAATGGAATGGAATTTAATGGAATGGAATGGAATGGAACGGAATGGAATTCTATGGAATGGAATGGAATGGAATTCAATGGAATGGAATGGAATGGAATGGAATGGAATGGAATGGAATGGAACGGAATTCAATGGAATGGAATGGAACGGAATGGAATTCTATGGAATGGAATGGAATGGAATGGAATGGAATTCAATGGAATGGAATGGAATGGAATGGAATGGAATGGAATTCAATGGAATGGAATGGAATGGAATGGAATTCAATGGAATGGAATGGAATGGAATCGAATGGAATCGAATGGAATCGAATGGAATCGAATGGAAAGGAATGGAATAGAATGGAATCAACCCGAGTAGAACGGAACGGAACGCAACGGAGCGGAACGGGACGGAACGGAACGGAATGGAATGGAATGGAACGGAATTCCATGGAATGGAATGGAATGGAATGGAATTCAATGGAATGGAATGGAATGGAATGGAATGGAATGGAATGGAATGGAATTCAATGGAATTCAATGGAATGGAATGGAATGGAATGGAATGGAATGGAATGGAATGGAATGGAATGGAATGGATTGGAATGGAATGGAATAGAATGGAATCAACCCGAGTAGAACGGAACGGAACACAACGGAACGGAACGGAACGCAACGGAACGGAACGGAACGGAACGGAATGGAATGGAATGGAACGGAATTCAATGGAATGGAATGGAATGGAATGGAATTCTATGGATTGGAATGGAATGGAATGGAATGGAATTCCATGGAATGGAATGGAATGGAATGGAATTCAATGGAATGGAATGGAATGGAATGGAATGGAATGGAATGGAATTCTATGGAATGGAATGGAGTGGAATCGTATGGAATCGAATGGAATCGAATGCAATCGAATGGGATCGAATGGACTGGAATGGAATAGAATGGAATCAACCCGAGTAGAACGGAGCGGAACGCAACGGAAGGGAACGGAACAGAACGGAACAGAACGGAATGGAATGGAGTGGAATGGAACGGAATTCAATGGAATGGAATGGAACGGAATGGAATTCAATGGAATGGAATGGAATGGAATGGAATGGAATGGAATGGAATGGAATTCCATGGAATGGAATGGAATGGAATGGAATGGAATGGAATGGAATTCAATGGAATGGAATGGAATGGAATGGAATGGAATGGAATGGAATTCCATGGAATGGAATGGAATGGAATGGAATGGAATGGAATTCAATGGAATGGAATGGAATGGAATGGAATGGAATGGAATCGAATGGAATCGAATGGAATCGAATGGAATCGAATGGAATGGAATGGAATAGAATGCAATCAACCCGAGTAGAATGGAATGGAATGGAATGGAATGGAATGGAATGGAATGGAATGGAATGGAATGGAGTGGAATGGAATGGAATGGAATGGAACGGAATTCTATGGAATGGAATGGAATGGAATGGAATGGAATTGAGTGCAATGCAATGCAATGGAATGCAATGGAATGGAAAGGAATGGAATGGAATGGAATGGAATCTACCCGAGTAGAACGGAATGGAATGGAATTGAATGGAATGTAACCGAGTAGAACGGAACGGAATGGAATGGAATGGAATGGAATGGAATGCAATGGAATGGAATGGAATGGAATGGAATGGAATGGAATGGAATGGAATGGACACCAGTAGAATGGAATGGAATGGAATGGAATGGAATGGAATGGAATGGAATGGAATGGAATGGAATCTACCCGAATAGAACGGAATGGAACTATATGGAATGGAATGGAATGGACAGGAGCAGAACGGAATGGAATGCAATGGAATGGAATGGAATGTACCCGAGCAGAACGGAATGGAAAGAAATGGAAATGGAAAGGGAATGGAAATGGAACGGGAATGGAAATGGAACGGGAACGGAAATGGAACGGGAATGGAAATGGAACGGGAACGGAAACGGAACGAAAACGGAAATGGAACGGGAACGGAAACGGAACGGGAACGGAAATGGAACGGGAATGGTAACGGAACAGGAATGGAAATGGAACGGGAATGGAAAAGGAACGGGAATGGAAATGGATCGGGAATGGAAATGGAACGGGAATGGTAATGGAACGGGAATGGAAATGGAAGGGGAATGGAAAAGAAACGGGAATGGAAATGGAACGGGAATGGAAATGGAATGGGAATGGAAATGGAATGGAATGGAATGGAATGGAATGGAATGGAATGTACCGGAGTGGAGTGGAGTGGAGTGGAGTAGAGTGCACTGGAAGGGAATGGAATGGAATGGAATGGAATGGAACGGAACGGAATGTACCCGAGAAGCACCGAATGGAATGGAATGGAATGGAATGGAATGGAATGGAATGTACCGGAGTGGAGTGGAGTGGAATGGAGTGGAGTGGAGTGGTGTGGAGTGGAATGGAATGGAATGGAATGGAATGGAATGGAATGGAATGCAATGGAATGCAATGGAATGGAAAGGAATGGAATGGAATGCAATGGAATGGAATGGAATGGAATGGAATGGAATGGAATGGACAACAGTAGAATGGAATGGAATGGAATGGAATGGAATGGAATGGAATGGAATGGAATTCAATGGAATGGAATGGAATGGAATGGAATTCAATGGAATGGAATGGAATGGAATGGAATTCAATGGAATGGAATGGAATGGAATGGAATTCTATGGAATGGAATGGAATCGAATGGAATCGAATGGAATCGAATGGAATCGAATGGAATGGAATGGAATAGAATGGAATCAACCCGAGTAGAACGGAATGGAATGGAATGGAATGGAATGGAATCGAATCGAATCGAATGGAATCGAATGGAATGGAATGGAATAGAATGGAATCAACCCGAGTAGAATGGAATGGAATGGAATGGAAGGGAATGGAATGGAATGGAACGGAATGGAATTCAAATGGAATGGAATGGAATGGAATGGAATGGAATTGAATGGAATGGAATGGAATTTAATGGAATGGAATGGAATGGAACGGAATGGAATTCTATGGAATGGAATGGAATGGAATTCAATGGAATGGAATGGAATGGAATGGAATGGAATGGAATGGAACGGAATTCAATGGAATGGAATGGAACGGAATGGAACTCTATGGAATGGAATGGAATGGAATGGAATGGAATTCAATGGAATGGAATGGAATGGAATGGAATGGAATGGAATTCAATGGAATGGAATGGAATGGAATGGAATTCAATGGAATGGAATGGAATGGAATCGAATGGAATCGAATGGAATCGAATGGAATCGAATGGAAAGGAATGGAATAGAATGGAATCAACCCGAGTAGAACGGAACGGAACGCAACGGAGCGGAACGGGACGGAACGGAACGGAATGGAATGGAATGGAACGGAATTCCATGGAATGGAATGGAATGGAATGGAATTCTATGGATTGGAATGGAATGGAATGGAATGGAATTCCATGGAATGGAATGGAATGGAATGGAATTCAATGGAATGGAATGGAATGGAATGGAATGGAATGGAATGGAATGGAATTCTATGGAATGGAATGGAGTGGAATCGAATGGAATCGAATGGAATCGAATGCAATCGAATGGGATCGAATGGACTGGAATGGAATAGAATGGAATCAACCCGAGTAGAACGGAGCGGAACGCAACGGAAGGGAACGGAACAGAACGGAACAGAACGGAATGGAATGGAGTGGAATGGAACGGAATTCAATGGAATGGAATGGAACGGAATGGAATTCAATGGAATGGAATGGAATGGAATGGAATGGAATGGAATGGAATGGAATTCCATGGAATGGAATGGAATGGAATGGAATGGAATGGAATGGAATTCAATGGAATGGAATGGAATGGAATGGAATGGAATTGAGTGCAATGCAATGCAATGGAATGCAATGGAATGGAAAGGAATGGAATGGAATGGAATGGAATCTACCCGAGTAGAACGGAATGGAATGGAATTGAATGGAATGTAACCGAGTAGAACGGAACGGAATGGAATGGAATGGAATGGAATGGAATGCAATGGAATGGAATGGAATGGAATGGAATGGAATGGAATGGAATGGAATGGAATGGACACCAGTAGAATGGAATGGAATGGAATGGAATGGAATGGAATGGAATGGAATGGAATGGAATGGAATCTACCCGAATAGAACGGAATGGAACTAAATGGAATGGAATGGAATGGACAGGAGCAGAACGGAATGGAATGCAATGGAATGG
This sequence comes from Gorilla gorilla gorilla, assembly GCF_029281585.2. Lineage (NCBI taxonomy): Eukaryota > Metazoa > Chordata > Mammalia > Primates > Hominidae > Gorilla > Gorilla gorilla. The sequence goes on from NC_073236.2 coordinate 8,258,863, forward strand.
AATGGAATGTACCCGAGCAGAACGGAATGGAATGAAATGGAAATGGAAAGGGAATGGAAATGGAACGGGAATGGAAATGGAACGGGAACGGAAATGGAACGGGAATGGAAATGGAACGGGAACGGAAACGGAACGAAAACGGAAATGGAACGGGAACGGAAACGGAACGGGAACGGAAATGGAACGGGAATGGTAACGGAACAGGAATGGAAATGGAACGGGAATGGAAAAGGAACGGGAATGGAAATGGATCGGGAATGGAAATGGAACGGGAATGGTAATGGAACGGGAATGGAAATGGAAGGGGAATGGAAAAGAAACGGGAATGGAAATGGAACGGGAATGGAAATGGAATGGGAATGGAAATGGAATGGAATGGAATGGAATGGAATGGAATGGAATGGAATGTACCGGAGTGGAGTGGAGTGGAGTGGAGTAGAGTGCACTGGAAGGGAATGGAATGGAATGGAATGGAATGGAACGGAACGGAATGTACCCGAGAAGCACGGAATGGAATGGAATGGAATGGAATGGAATGGAATGGAATGGAATCGAATCGAATCGAATGGAATCGAATGGAATGGAATGGAATAGAATGGAATCAACCCGAGTAGAATGGAATGGAATGGAATGGAAGGGAATGGAATGGAATGGAACGGAATGGAATTCAAATGGAATGGAATGGAATGGAATGGAATGGAATTGAATGGAATGGAATGGAATTTAATGGAATGGAATGGAATGGAACGCAATGGAATTCTATGGAATGGAATGGAATGGAATTCAATGGAATGGAATGGAATGGAATGGAATGGAATGGAATGGAACGGAATTCAATGGAATGGAATGGAACGGAATGGAATTCTATGGAATGGAATGGAATGGAATGGAATGGAATTCAATGGAATGGAATGGAATGGAATGGAATGGAATGGAATTCAATGGAATGGAATGGAATGGAATGGAATTCAATGGAATGGAATGGAATGGAATCGAATGGAATCGAATGGAATCGAATGGAATCGAATGGAATGGAATGGAATAGAATGGAATCAACCCGAGTAGAACGGAACGGAACACAACGGAACGGAACGGAACGCAATGGAACGGAACGGAACGGAACGGAATGGAATGGAATGGAACGGAATTCAATGGAATGGAATGGAATGGAATGGAATTCTATGGATTGGAATGGAATGGAATGGAATGGAATTCCATGGAATGGAATGGAATGGAATGGAATTCAATGGAATGGAATGGAATGGAATGGAATGGAATGGAATGGAATGGAATGGAATTCTATGGAATGGAATGGAGTGGAATCGAATGGAATCGAATGGAATCGAATGCAATCGAATGGGATCGAATGGACTGGAATGGAATAGAATGGAATCAACCCGAGTAGAACGGAGCGGAACGCAACGGAAGGGAACGGAACAGAACGGAAGAGAACGGAATGGAATGGAGTGGAATGGAACGGAATTCAATGGAATGGAATGGAACGGAATGGAATTCAATGGAATGGAATGGAATGGAATGGAATGGAATGGAATGGAATGGAATGGAATGGAATTCCATGGAATGGAATGGAATGGAATGGAATGGAATGGAATTCAATGGAATGGAATGGAATGGAATGGAATGGAATGGAATGGAATGGAATGGAATGGAATTCCATGGAATGGAATGGAATGGAATGGAATGGAATGGAATTCAATGGAATGGAATGGAATGGAATGGAATGGAATGGAATGGAATGGAATCGAATGGAATCGAATGGAATCGAATGGAATCGAATGGAATGGAATGGAATAGAATGCAATCAACCCGAGTAGAATGGAATGGAATGGAATGGAATGGAATGGAATGGAATGGAATGGAATGGAGTGGAATGGAATGGAATGGAATGGAACGGAATTCTATGGAATGGAATGGAATGGAATGGAATGGAATTGAGTGCAATGCAATGCAATGGAATGCAATGGAATGGAAAGGAATGGAATGGAATGGAATGGAATCTACCCGAGTAGAACGGAATGGAATGGAATTGAATGGAATGTAACCGAGTAGAACGGAACGGAATGGAATGGAATGGAATGGAATGGAATGCAATGGAATGGAATGGAATGGAATGGAATGGAATGGAATGGAATGGAATGGACACCAGTAGAATGGAATGGAATGGAATGGAATGGAATGGAATGGAATGGAATGGAATGGAATCTACCCGAATAGAACGGAATGGAACTAAATGGAATGGAATGGAATGGACAGGAGCAGAACGGAATGGAATGCAATGGAATGGAATGGAATGTACCCGAGCAGAACGGAATGGAATGAAATGGAAATGGAAAGGGAATGGAAATGGAACGGGAATGGAAATGGAACGGGAACGGAAATGGAACGGGAATGGAAATGGAACGGGAACGGAAACGGAACGAAAACGGAAATGGAACGGGAACGGAAACGGAACGGGAACGGAAATGGAACGGGAATGGTAACGGAACAGGAATGGAAATGGAACGGGAATGGAAAAGGAACGGGAATGGAAATGGATCGGGAATGGAAATGGAACGGGAATGGTAATGGAACGGGAATGGAAATGGAAGGGGAATGGAAAAGAAAAGGGAATGGAAATGGAACGGGAATGGAAATGGAATGGGAATGGAAATGGAATGGAATGGAATGGAATGGAATGGAATGGAATGGAATGTACCGGAGTGGAGTGGAGTGGAGTGGAGTAGAGTGCACTGGAAGGGAATGGAATGGAATGGAATGGAATGGAACGGAACGGAATGTACCCGAGAAGCACGGAATGGAATGGAATGGAATGGAATGGAATGGAATGGAATGGAATGTACCGGAGTGGAGTGGAGTGGAATGGAGTGGAGTGGAGTGGTGTGGAGTGGAATGGAATGGAATGGAATGGAATGGAATGGAATGGAATGCAATGGAATGCAATGGAATGGAAAGGAATGGAATGGAATGCAATGGAATGGAATGGAATGGAATGGAATGGAATGGAATGGACAACAGTAGAATGGAATGGAATGGAATGGAATGGAATGGAATGGAATGGAATTCAATGGAATGGAATGGAATGGAATGGAATTCAATGGAATGGAATGGAATGGAATGGAATTCAATGGAATGGAATGGAATGGAATGGAATTCTATGGAATGGAATGGAAACGAATGGAATCGAATGGAATCGAATGGAATCGAATGGAATGGAATGGAATAGAATGGAATCAACCCGAGTAGAACGGAATGGAATGGAATGGAATGGAATGGAATCGAATCGAATCGAATGGAATCGAATGGAATGGAATGGAATAGAATGGAATCAACCCGAGTAGAATGGAATGGAATGGAATGGAAGGGAATGGAATGGAATGGAACGGAATGGAATTCAAATGGAATGGAATGGAATGGAATGGAATGGAATTGAATGGAATGGAATGGAATTTAATGGAATGGAATGGAATGGAACGGAATGGAATTCTATGGAATGGAATGGAATGGAATTCAATGGAATGGAATGGAATGGAATGGAATGGAATGGAATGGAATGGAATGGAACGGAATTCAATGGAATGGAATGGAACGGAATGGAATTCTATGGAATGGAATGGAATGGAATGGAATGGAATTCAATGGAATGGAATGGAATGGAATGGAATGGAATGGAATTCAATGGAATGGAATGGAATGGAATGGAATTCAATGGAATGGAATGGAATGGAATCGAATGGAATCGAATGGAATCGAATGGAATCGAATGGAAAGGAATGGAATAGAATGGAATCAACCCGAGTAGAACGGAACGGAACGCAACGGAGCGGAACGGGACGGAACGGAACGGAATGGAATGGAATGGAACGGAATTCCATGGAATGGAATGGAATGGAATGGAATTCAATGGAATGGAATGGAATGGAATGGAATGGAATGGAATGGAATGGAATTCAATGGAATGGAATGGAATGGAATGGAATGGAATGGAATGGAACGGAATGGAATGGAATGGAATGGATTGGAATGGAATGGAATAGAATGGAATCAACCCGAGTAGAACGGAACGGAACACAACGGAACGGAACGGAACGCAACGGAACGGAACGGAACGGAACGGAATGGAATGGAATGGAACGGAATTCAATGGAATGGAATGGAATGGAATGGAATTCTATGGATTGGAATGGAATGGAATGGAATGGAATTCCATGGAATGGAATGGAATGGAATGGAATTCAATGGAATGGAATGGAATGGAATGGAATGGAATGGAATGGAATGGAATTCTATGGAATGGAATGGAGTGGAATCGAATGGAATCGAATGGAATCGAATGCAATCGAATGGGATCGAATGGACTGGAATGGAATAGAATGGAATCAACCCGAGTAGAACGGAGCGGAACGCAACGGAAGGGAACGGAACAGAACGGAACAGAACGGAATGGAATGGAGTGGAATGGAACGGAATTCAATGGAATGGAATGGAACGGAATGGAATTCAATGGAATGGAATGGAATGGAATGGAATGGAATGGAATGGAATGGAATTCCATGGAATGGAATGGAATGGAATGGAATGGAATGGAATGGAATTCAATGGAATGGAATGGAATGGAATGGAATGGAATTGAGTGCAATGCAATGCAATGGAATGCAATGGAATGGAAAGGAATGGAATGGAATGGAATGGAATCTACCCGAGTAGAACGGAATGGAATGGAATTGAATGGAATGTAACCGAGTAGAACGGAACGGAATGGAATGGAATGGAATGGAATGGAATGCAATGGAATGGAATGGAATGGAATGGAATGGAATGGAATGGAATGGAATGGAATGGACACCAGTAGAATGGAATGGAATGGAATGGAATGGAATGGAATGGAATGGAATGGAATGGAATGGAATCTACCCGAATAGAACGGAATGGAACTAAATGGAATGGAATGGAATGGACAGGAGCAGAACGGAATGGAATGCAATGGAATGGAATGGAATGTACCCGAGCAGAACGGAATGGAATGAAATGGAAATGGAAAGGGAATGGAAATGGAACGGGAATGGAAATGGAACGGGAACGGAAATGGAACGGGAATGGAAATGGAACGGGAACGGAAACGGAACGAAAACGGAAATGGAACGGGAACGGAAACGGAACGGGAACGGAAATGGAACGGGAATGGTAACGGAACAGGAATGGAAATGGAACGGGAATGGAAAAGGAACGGGAATGGAAATGGATCGGGAATGGAAATGGAACGGGAATGGTAATGGAACGGGAATGGAAATGGAAGGGGAATGGAAAAGAAACGGGAATGGAAATGGAACGGGAATGGAAATGGAATGGGAATGGAAATGGAATGGAATGGAATGGAATGGAATGGAATGGAATGTACCGGAGTGGAGTGGAGTGGAGTGGAGTAGAGTGCACTGGAAGGGAATGGAATGGAATGGAATGGAATGGAACGGAACGGAATGTACCCGAGAAGCACGGAATGGAATGGAATGGAATGGAATGGAATGGAATGGAATGTACCGGAGTGGAGTGGAGTGGAATGGAGTGGAGTGGAGTGGTGTGGAGTGGAATGGAATGGAATGGAATGGAATGGAATGGAATGGAATGCAATGGAATGCAATGGAATGGAAAGGAATGGAATGGAATGCAATGGAATGGAATGGAATGGAATGGAATGGAATGGAATGGACAACAGTAGAATGGAATGGAATGGAATGGAATGGAATGGAATGGAATTCAATGGAATGGAATGGAATGGAATGGAATTCAATGGAATGGAATGGAATGGAATGGAATTCAATGGAATGGAATGGAATGGAATGGAATTCTATGGAATGGAATGGAATCGAATGGAATCGAATGGAATCGAATGGAATCGAATGGAATGGAATGGAATAGAATGGAATCAACCCGAGTAGAACGGAATGGAATGGAATGGAATGGAATGGAATCGAATCGAATCGAATGGAATCGAATGGAATGGAATGGAATAGAATGGAATCAACCCGAGTAGAATGGAATGGAATGGAATGGAAGGGAATGGAATGGAATGGAACGGAATGGAATTCAAATGGAATGGAATGGAACGGAATGGAATGGAATTGAATGGAATGGAATGGAATTTAATGGAATGGAATGGAATGGAACGGAATGGAATTCTATGGAATGGAATGGAATGGAATTCAATGGAATGGAATGGAATGGAATGGAATGGAATGGAATGGAATGGAACGGAATTCAATGGAATGGAATGGAACGGAATGGAATTCTATGGAATGGAATGGAATGGAATGGAATGGAATTCAATGGAATGGAATGGAATGGAATGGAATGGAATGGAATTCAATGGAATGGAATGGAATGGAATGGAATTCAATGGAATGGAATGGAATGGAATCGAATGGAATCGAATGGAATCGAATGGAATCGAATGGAAAGGAATGGAATAGAATGGAATCAACCCGAGTAGAACGGAACGGAACGCAACGGAGCGGAACGGGACGGAACGGAACGGAATGGAATGGAATGGAACGGAATTCCATGGAATGGAATGGAATGGAATGGAATTCAATGGAATGGAATGGAATGGAATGGAATGGAATGGAATGGAATGGAATTCAATGGAATGGAATGGAATGGAATGGAATGGAATGGAATGGAATGGAATGGAATGGAATGGAATGGAATGGATTGGAATGGAATGGAATAGAATGGAATCAACCCGAGTAGAACGGAACGGAACACAACGGAACGGAACGGAACGCAACGGAACGGAACGGAACGGAACGGAATGGAATGGAATGGAACGGAATTCAATGGAATGGAATGGAATGGAATGGAATTCTATGGATTGGAATGGAATGGAATGGAATGGAATTCCATGGAATGGAATGGAATGGAATGGAATTCAATGGAATGGAATGGAATGGAATGGAATGGAATGGAATGGAATTCTATGGAATGGAATGGAGTGGAATCGTATGGAATCGAATGGAATCGAATGCAATCGAATGGGATCGAATGGACTGGAATGGAATAGAATGGAATCAACCCGAGTAGAACGGAGCGGAACGCAACGGAAGGGAACGGAACAGAACGGAACAGAACGGAATGGAATGGAGTGGAATGGAACGGAATTCAATGGAATGGAATGGAACGGAATGGAATTCAATGGAATGGAATGGAATGGAATGGAATGGAATGGAATGGAATGGAATTCCATGGAATGGAATGGAATGGAATGGAATGGAATGGAATGGAATTCAATGGAATGGAATGGAATGGAATGGAATGGAATGGAATGGAATTCCATGGAATGGAATGGAATGGAATGGAATGGAATGGAATTCAATGGAATGGAATGGAATGGAATGGAATGGAATGGAATCGAATGGAATCGAATGGAATCGAATGGAATCGAATGGAATGGAATGGAATAGAATGCAATCAACCCGAGTAGAATGGAATGGAATGGAATGGAATGGAATGGAATGGAATGGAATGGAATGGAATGGAGTGGAATGGAATGGAATGGAATGGAACGGAATTCTATGGAATGGAATGGAATGGAATGGAATGGAATTGAGTGCAATGCAATGCAATGGAATGCAATGGAATGGAAAGGAATGGAATGGAATGGAATGGAATCTACCCGAGTAGAACGGAATGGAATGGAATTGAATGGAATGTAACCGAGTAGAACGGAACGGAATGGAATGGAATGGAATGGAATGGAATGCAATGGAATGGAATGGAATGGAATGGAATGGAATGGAATGGAATGGAATGGACACCAGTAGAATGGAATGGAATGGAATGGAATGGAATGGAATGGAATGGAATGGAATGGAATGGAATCTACCCGAATAGAACGGAATGGAACTATATGGAATGGAATGGAATGGACAGGAGCAGAACGGAATGGAATGCAATGGAATGGAATGGAATGTACCCGAGCAGAACGGAATGGAAAGAAATGGAAATGGAAAGGGAATGGAAATGGAACGGGAATGGAAATGGAACGGGAACGGAAATGGAACGGGAATGGAAATGGAACGGGAACGGAAACGGAACGAAAACGGAAATGGAACGGGAACGGAAACGGAACGGGAACGGAAATGGAACGGGAATGGTAACGGAACAGGAATGGAAATGGAACGGGAATGGAAAAGGAACGGGAATGGAAATGGATCGGGAATGGAAATGGAACGGGAATGGTAATGGAACGGGAATGGAAATGGAAGGGGAATGGAAAAGAAACGGGAATGGAAATGGAACGGGAATGGAAATGGAATGGGAATGGAAATGGAATGGAATGGAATGGAATGGAATGGAATGGAATGTACCGGAGTGGAGTGGAGTGGAGTGGAGTAGAGTGCACTGGAAGGGAATGGAATGGAATGGAATGGAATGGAACGGAACGGAATGTACCCGAGAAGCACCGAATGGAATGGAATGGAATGGAATGGAATGGAATGGAATGTACCGGAGTGGAGTGGAGTGGAATGGAGTGGAGTGGAGTGGTGTGGAGTGGAATGGAATGGAATGGAATGGAATGGAATGGAATGGAATGCAATGGAATGCAATGGAATGGAAAGGAATGGAATGGAATGCAATGGAATGGAATGGAATGGAATGGAATGGAATGGAATGGACAACAGTAGAATGGAATGGAATGGAATGGAATGGAATGGAATGGAATGGAATGGAATTCAATGGAATGGAATGGAATGGAATGGAATTCAATGGAATGGAATGGAATGGAATGGAATTCAATGGAATGGAATGGAATGGAATGGAATTCTATGGAATGGAATGGAATCGAATGGAATCGAATGGAATCGAATGGAATCGAATGGAATGGAATGGAATAGAATGGAATCAACCCGAGTAGAACGGAATGGAATGGAATGGAATGGAATGGAATCGAATCGAATCGAATGGAATCGAATGGAATGGAATGGAATAGAATGGAATCAACCCGAGTAGAATGGAATGGAATGGAATGGAAGGGAATGGAATGGAATGGAACGGAATGGAATTCAAATGGAATGGAATGGAATGGAATGGAATGGAATTGAATGGAATGGAATGGAATTTAATGGAATGGAATGGAATGGAACGGAATGGAATTCTATGGAATGGAATGGAATGGAATTCAATGGAATGGAATGGAATGGAATGGAATGGAATGGAATGGAACGGAATTCAATGGAATGGAATGGAACGGAATGGAACTCTATGGAATGGAATGGAATGGAATGGAATGGAATTCAATGGAATGGAATGGAATGGAATGGAATGGAATGGAATTCAATGGAATGGAATGGAATGGAATGGAATTCAATGGAATGGAATGGAATGGAATCGAATGGAATCGAATGGAATCGAATGGAATCGAATGGAAAGGAATGGAATAGAATGGAATCAACCCGAGTAGAACGGAACGGAACGCAACGGAGCGGAACGGGACGGAACGGAACGGAATGGAATGGAATGGAACGGAATTCCATGGAATGGAATGGAATGGAATGGAATTCAATGGAATGGAATGGAATGGAATGGAATGGAATGGAATGGAATTCAATGGAATGGAATGGAATGGAATGGAATGGAATGGAATGGAATGGAATGGAATGGATTGGAATGGAATGGAATAGAATGGAATCAACCCGAGTAGAACGGAACGGAACACAACGGAACGGAACGGAACGCAACGGAACGGAACGGAACGGAACGGAATGGAATGGAATGGAACGGAATTCAATGGAATGGAATGGAATGGAATGGAATTCTATGGATTGGAATGGAATGGAATGGAATGGAATTCCATGGAATGGAATGGAATGGAATGGAATTCCATGGAATGGAATGGAATGGAATGGAATGGAATGGAATTCTATGGAATGGAATGGAGTGGAATCGAATGGAATCGAATGGAATCGAATGCAATCGAATGGGATCGAATGGACTGGAATGGAATAGAATGGAATCAACCCGAGTAGAACGGAGCGGAACGCAACGGAAGGGAACGGAACAGAACGGAACAGAACGGAATGGAATGGAGTGGAATGGAACGGAATTCAATGGAATGGAATGGAACGGAATGGAATTCCATGGAATGGAATGGAATGGAATGGAATGGAATGGAATGGAATGGAATGGAATTCCATGGAATGGAATGGAATGGAATGGAATGGAATGGAATGGAATTCAATGGAATGGAATGGAATGGAATGGAATGGAATGGAATGGAATGGAATTCCATGGAATGGAATGGAATGGAATGGAATGGAATGGAATTCAATGGAATGGAATGGAATGGAATGGAATGGAATGGAATGGAATCGAATGGAATCGAATGGAATCGAATGGAATCGAATGGAATGGAATGGAATAGAATGCAATCAACCCGAGTAGAATGGAATGGAATGGAATGGAATGGAATGGAATGGAATGGAATGGAATGGAATGGAGTGGAATGGAATGGAATGGAATGGAACGGAATTCTATGGAATGGAATGGAATGGAATGGAATGGAATTGAGTGCAATGCAATGCAATGGAATGCAATGGAATGGAAAGGAATGGAATGGAATGGAATGGAATCTACCCGAGTAGAACGGAATGGAATGGAATTGAATGGAATGTAACCGAGTAGAACGGAACGGAATGGAATGGAATGGAATGGAATGGAATGCAATGGAATGGAATGGAATGGAATGGAATAGAATGGAATGGAATGGAATGGAATGGAATGGAATGGAATGGAATGGAATGGACACCAGTAGAATGGAATGGAATGGAATGGAATGGAATGGAATGGAATGGAATGGAATGGAATCTACCCGAATAGAACGGAATGGAACTAAATGGAATGGAATGGAATGGACAGGAGCAGAACGGAATGGAATGCAATGGAATGGAATGGAATGTACCCGAGCAGAACGGAATGGAATGAAATGGAAATGGAAAGGGAATGGAAATGGAACGGGAATGGAAATGGAACGGGAACGGAAATGGAACGGGAATGGAAATGGAACGGGAACGGAAACGGAACGAAAACGGAAATGGAACGGGAACGGAAACGGAACGGGAACGGAAATGGAACGGGAATGGTAACGGAACAGGAATGGAAATGGAACGGGAATGGAAAAGGAACGGGAATGGAAATGGATCGGGAATGGAAATGGAACGGGAATGGTAATGGAACGGGAATGGAAATGGAAGGGGAATGGAAAAGAAACGGGAATGGAAATGGAACGGGAATGGAAATGGAATGGGAATGGAAATGGAATGGAATGGAATGGAATGGAATGGAATGGAATGTACCGGAGTGGAGTGGAGTGGAGTGGAGTAGAGTGCACTGGAAGGGAATGGAATGGAATGGAATGGAATGGAACGGAACGGAATGTACCCGAGAAGCACGGAATGGAATGGAATGGAATGGAATGGAATGGAATGGAATGGAATGGAATGTACCGGAGTGGAGTGGAGTGGAATGGAGTGGAGTGGAGTGGTGTGGAGTGGAATGGAATGGAATGGAATGGAATGGAATGGAATGGAATGCAATGGAATGCAATGGAATGGAAAGGAATGGAATGGAATGCAATGGAATGGAATGGAATGGAATGGAATGGAATGGAATGGACAACAGTAGAATGGAATGGAATGGAATGGAATGGAATGGAATGGAATGGAATGGAATTCAATGGAATGGAATGGAATGGAATGGAATTCAATGGAATGGAATGGAATGGAATGGAATTCAATGGAATGGAATGGAATGGAATGGAACGGAATTCCATGGAATGGAATGGAATGGAATGGAATTCAATGGAATGGAATTGAATGGAATGGAATGGAATTCAATGGAATGGAATGGAATGGAATGGAATGGAATGGAATCGAATGGAATCGAATGGAATCGAATGGAATCGAATGGAATCGAATGGAATAGAATGCAATCAACCCGAGTAGAATGGAATGGAATGGAATGGAATGGAATGGAATGGAATGGAATGGAATGGAATGGAATGGAATGGAATGGAACGGAATTCTATAAAATGGAATGGAATGGAATGGAATGGAATTGAGTGCAATGCAATGCAATGGAATGCAATGGAATGGAAAGGAATGGAATGGAATGGAATGGAATCTACCCGAGTAGAACGGAATGGAATGGAATGGAATGGAATGTAACCGAGTAGAACGGAACGGAATGGAATGGAATGGAATGGAATGGAATGCAATGGAATGGAATGGAATGGAATGGAATGGAATGGAATGGACACCAGTAGAATGGAATGGAATGGAATGGAATGGAATGGAATGGAATCTACCCGAGTAGAACGGAATGGAACGGAATGGAATGGAATGGAATGGACAGGAGCAGAACGGAATGGAATGCAATGGAATGGAATGGAATGTACCCGAGCAGAACGGAATGGAATGAAATGGAAATGGAAAGGGAATGGAAATGGAACGGGAATGGAAATGGAACGGGAACGGAAATGGAACGGGAATGGAAATGGAACGGGAACGGAAACGGAACGAGAACGGAAATGGAACGGGAATGGAAACGGAACGGGAACGGAAATGGAACGGGAATGGTAACGGAACAGGAATGGAAATGGAACGGGAATGGAAAAGGAACGGGAATGGAAATGGATCGGGAATGGAAATGGAACGGGAATGGTAATGGAACGGGAATGGAAATGGAACGGGAATGGAAAAGAAACGGGAATGGAAATGGAACGGGAATGGAAATGGAATGGGAATGGAAATGGAATGGAATGGAATGGAATGGAATGGAATGGAATGTACCGGAGTGGAGTGGAGTGGAGTGGAGTAGAGTGCACTGGAACGGAATGGAATGGAATGGAATGGAATGGAACGGAACGGAATGTACCCGAGAAGCACGGAATGGAATGGAATGGAATGGAATGGAATGGAATGGAATGGAATGGAATGGAATGGAATGGAATGGAATGTACCGGAGTGGAGTGGAGTGGAATGGAGTGGAGTGGAGTGGTGTGGAGTGGAATGGAATGGAATGGAATGGAATGGAATGGAATGGAATGGAATGCAATGGAATGCAATGGAATGGAAAGGAATGGAATGGAATGGAATGGAATGGAATGGAATGGAATGGAATGGAATGGAATGGAATGGACAACAGTAGAATGGAATGGAATGGAATGGAATGGAATGGAATGGAATGGAATGGAATGGAATGGAATTCAATGGAATGGAATGGAATGGAATGGAATTCAATGGAATGGAATGGAATGGAATGGAATTCAATGGAATGGAATGGAATGGAATGGAATTCTATGGAATGGAATGGAGTGGAATCGAATGGAATCGAATGGAATCGAATGGAATGGAATGGAATAGAATGGAATCAACCCGAGTAGAACGGAACGGAACGCAACGGAACGGAACGGAACGGAACGGGACGGAACGGAACGGAATGGAATGGAATGGAACGGAATTCCATGGAATGGATTGGAATGGAATGGAATTCAATGGCATGGAATGGAATGGAATGGAATGGAATGGAATGGAATGGAATGGAATTCAATGGAATGGAATGGAATGGAATGGAATGGAATGGAATGGAATGGAATTCAATGGAATGGAATGGAATGGATTGGAATGGAATGGAATAGAATGGAATCATCCCGAGTAGAACGGAACGGAACACAACGGAACGGAACGGAACGCAACGGAACGGAACGGAACGGAACGGAACGGAATGGAATGGAATGGAACGGAATTCAATGGAATGGAATGGAATGGAACGGAATTCAATGGAATGGAATGGAATGGAATTCAATGGAATGGAATGGAATGGAATGGAATTCAATGGAATGGAATGGAACGGAATGGAATTCAATGGAATGGAATGGAATGGAATTCAATGGAATGGAATGGAATGGAATGGAATGGAATGGAATTGAATGGAATCGAATGGAATCAAATGGGATCGAATGGAATGGAATGGAATAGAATGGAATCAACCCGAGTAGAACGGAATGGAATGGAATGGAATGGAATGGGATGGAATGGAATGGAATGGAATGGAATGGAATGCAATGGAATGGGATGGAATGGAATGGAATGGAATGGAATGGAATTCAATGGAATGGAATGGAATGGAATGGAATGGAATGGAATGGAATGGAATGGAATGGAATGGAATTCTATGGAATGGAATGGAACGGAATGGAATTCAATGGAATGGAATGGAATGGAATTCAATGGAATGGAATGGAATGGAATGGAATGGAATGGAATGGAATTCCATGGAAAGGAGTGGAATGGAATGGAATGGAATCGAATGGAATGGAATGTAATGGAATGGAATGGAATGGAATGGAATGGAATGGAATGGAATGTACCAAAGTAGAACGGAATGGAATGGAATGGAATGGAATGGAATGGAATGTACCAAAGTAGAACGGAATGGAATGGAATGGAATGGAATGGAATGGAATGGAATGGAATGTACCCGAGTAGAACGGAATGGAATGGAATGGAATGGATTGGAATGGAATGGAATGGAATGGAATGGAATGTAACCGAGTAGAACGGAATGGAATGTAATTCAATGGAATGTAACCGGGTTGAACGGAACGGAATGGAATGGAATGGAATGGAATGGAATGGAATGGAATGGAATTGAGTGCAATGCAATGCAATGGAATGCAATGGCATGGAAAGGAATGGAATGGAATGGAATGGAATCTACCCGAGTAGAACGGAATGGAATGGAATTGAATGGAATGTAACCGAGTAGAACGGAACGGAATGGAATGGAATGGAATGGAATGGAATGGAATGCAATGGAATGGAATGGAATGGAATGGAATGGAATGGAATGGAATGGAATGGACACCAGTAGAATGGAATGGAATGGAATGGAATGGAATGGAATGGAATGGAATGGAATGGAATGGAATGGAATGGAATCTACCCGAGTAGAACGGAATGGAACGGAATGGAATGGAATGGAATGGACAGGAGCAGAACGGAATGGAATGCAATGGAATGGAATGGAATGTACCCGAGCAGAACGGAATGGAATGAAATGGAAATGGAAAGGGAATGGAAATGGAACGGGAATGGAAATGGAACGGGAACGGAAATAGAACGGGAATGGAAATGGAACGGGAACGGAAACGGAACGAGAAGGGAAATGGAACGGGAACGGAAACGGAACGGGAACGGAAATGGAACGGGAATGGTAACGGAACAGGAATGGAAATGGAACGGGAATGGAAAAGGAACGGGAATGGAAATGGATCGGGAATGGAAATGGAACGGGAATGGTAATGGAACGGGAATGGAAATGGAACGGGAATGGAAAAGAAACGGGAATGGAAATGGAACGGGAATGGAAATGGAATGGGAATGGAAATGGAATGGAATGGAATGGAATGGAATGGAATGGAATGTACCGGAGTGGAGTGGAGTGGAGTGGAGTAGAGTGCACTGGAACGGAATGGAATGGAATGGAATGGAATGGAACGGAACGGAATGTACCCGAGAAGCACGGAATGGAATGGAATGGAATGGAATGGAATGGAATGGAATGGAATGGAATGGAATGTACCGGAGTGGAGTGGAGTGGAATGGAGTGGAGTGGAGTGGTGTGGAGTGGAATGGAATGGAATGGAATGGAATGGAATGGAATGGAATGGAATGGAATGCAATGGAATGCAATGGAATGGAAAGGAATGGAATGGAATGGAATGGAATGGAATGGAATGGAATGGAATGGAATGGAATGGACAACAGTAGAATGGAATGGAATGGAATGGAATGGAATGGAATGGAATGGAATGGAATGGAATGGAATGGAATTCAATGGAATCGAATGGAATGGAATGGAATTCAATGGAATGGAATGGAATGGAATGGAATTCAATGGAATGGAATGGAGTTCTATGGAATGGAATGGAGTGGAATCGAATGGAATCGAATGGAATCGAATGGAATGGAATGGAATAGAATGGAATCAACCCGAGTAGAACGGAACGGAACGCAACGGAACGGAACGGAACGGAACGGGACGGAACGGAATGGAATGGAATGGAATGGAACGGAATTCCATGGAATGGAATGGAATGGAATGGAATTCAATGGAATGGAATGGAATGGAATGGAATGGAATGGAATGGAATGGAATTCAATGGAATGGAATGGAATGGAATGGAATGGAATGGAATGGAATGGAATGGAATTCAATGGAATGGAATGGAATGGATTGGAATGGAATGGAATAGAATGGAATCAACCCGAGTAGAACGGAACGGAACACAACGGAACGGAACGGAACGCAACGGAACGGAACGGAACGGAACGGAACGGAATGGAATGGAATGGAACGGAATTCAATGGAATGGAATGGAATGGAATGGAATTCTATGGAATGGAATGGAATGGAATGGAATGGAATTCCATGGAATGGAATGGAATTCAATGGAATTCAATGGAATGGAATGCAATGGAATGGAATGGAATGGAATGGAATGGAATGGAATTCAATGGAATAGAATGGAATGGAATGGAATGGAAACGAATGGAATCGAATGGAATCGAATGGAATCTAATGGAATCGAATGGAATGGAATGGAATAGAATGGAATCAACCCGAGTAGAACGGAATGGAATGGAATGGAATGGAATGGAATGGAATGGAATGGAATGAAATGTTATGGAATGGAATGGAATGGAATTCAATGCAATTCAATTGAATGGAATGGAAGGGAATGGAATGGAGTGGAGTGGAGTGGAGTGGAGTGGAGTGGAATGGAATGGAGTGGAATGGAATGGAATGGAATGGAATGGAATGGAATGGAACGGAATTCAATTTAATGGAATGGAAGGGAGTGGAATGGAGTGGAGTGGAGTGGAGTGGAGTGCAGTGGAGTGTAATGGAATGGAGTGGAATGGAATGGAATGGAATGGAATGGAATGGAATGGAATGGAATGGAATGGAATTCAATGGAGTGGAATGGAATGGAATGGAATGGAATGGAATGGAATGGAATGGAATGGAATTCATTGCAATGGAATGGAATGGAATCGAATGGAGTCAAATGGAATGGAATGGAATAGAATGGAATCAACCCGAGTAGAACGGAACGGAACGCAACGGAACGGAACGGAACGGAACGGAACGGAATGGAATGTAATGGAATGGAATGGAATGGAATGGAATGGAGTGGAATGGAATGCAATGGAATGGAATGGAATGGAATGGAATGGAATGGAATGGAGTCGAATGGAATCGAATGGAATGGAATGGAATAGAATGGAATCAACCCGAGTAGAACGGTACGGAACGGAACGGAACGGAACGGAATGGAATGATCAACCCGTGTAGAATGGAATGGAATGGAATTGAATAGAATGGAATCAACCCTAGTTGAACGGAACGGAACGCAACGGATCGGAACGGAACGGGACGGAACGGAACGGAATGGAATGGAATGGAACGGAATTCAATTGAATGGAATGGAATGGAATGGAATTCAATGGAATGGAATGGAATGGAATGGAATGGAATGGAATGGAATGGAATGGAATTGACACCAGTAGAATGGAATGGAATGGAATGGAATGGAATGGAATGGAATGGAATGGAATGGAATGGAATGGAATGGAATGGAATGGAATGGAATCTACCCGAGTAGAACGGAATGGAACGGAATGGAATGGAATGGAATGGACAGGAGCAGAACGGAATGGAATGCAATGGAATGGAATGGAATGTACCCGAGCAGAACGGAATGGAATGAAATGGAAATGGAAAGGGAATGGAAATGGAACGGGAATGGAAATGGAACGGGAACGGAAACGGAACGGGAATGGAAATGGAACGGGAACGGAAACGGAACGAGAACGGAAATGGAACGGGAACGGAAACGGAACGGGAACGGAAATGGAACGGGAATGGTAATGGAACGGGAATGGAAATGGAACGGGAATGGAAATGGAACGGGAATGGAAATGGATCGGGAATGGAAATGGAACGGGAATGGTAATGGAACTGGAATGGAAATGGAACGGGAATGGAAAAGAAACGGGAATGGAAATGGAACGGGAATGGAAATGGAATGGGAATGGAAATGGAATGGAATGGAATGGAATGGAATGTACCAGAAAGGAGTGGATTGGAGTGGAGTGGAGTAGAGTGCACTGGAACGGAATGGAATGGAATGGAATGGAATGGAACGGAACGGAATGTACCCGAGAAGCACGGAATGGAATGGAATGGAATGGAATGGAATGGAATGGAATTGAATGTACCGGAGTGGAGTGGAGTGGAATGGAGTGGAGTGGAGTGGAGTGGAGTGGAATGGAATGGAATGGAACGGAATGGAATGGAATGGAATGCAATGGAATGCAATGGAATGGAAAGGAATGGAATGGAATGGAATGGAATGGAATGGAATGGAATGGACACCAGTAGAATGGAATGGAATGGAATGGAATGGAATGGAATGGAATGGAATGGAATGGAATGGAATGGAATGGAATTCAATGGAATGGAATGGAATGGAATGGAATTCTATGGAATGGAATGGAATGGAATGGAATTCAATGGAATGGAATGGAATGGAATGGAATTCTATGGAATGGAATGGAGTGGAATCGAATGGAATCGAATGGAATCGAATGGAATGGAATGGAATAGAATGGAATCAACCCGAGTAGAACGGAACGGAACGCAACGGAACGGAACGGAACGGAACGGGACGGAACGGAACGGAATGGAATGGAATGGAACGGAATTCCATGGAATGGAATGGAATGGAATGGAATTCAATGGAATGGAATGGAATGGAATGGAATGGAATGGAATTCAATGGAATGGAATGGAATGGAATGGAATGGAATGGAATGGAATGGAATGGAATTCAATGGAATGGAATGGAATGGATTGGAATGGAATGGAATAGAATGGAATCAACCCGAGTAGAACGGAACGGAACACAACGGAACGGAACGGAACGCAACGGAACGGAACGGAACGGAACGGAACGGAATGGAATGGAATGGAACGGAATTCCATGGAATGGAATGGAATGGAATGGAATTCTATGGAATGGAATGGAATGGAATGGAATGGAATTCCATGGAATGGAATGGAATTCAATGGAATTCAATGGAATGGAATGCAATGGAATGGAATGGAATGGAATGGAATGGAATGGAATTCAATGGAATAGAATGGAATGGAATGGAATGGAAACGAATGGAATCGAATGGAATCGAATGGAATCTAATGGAATCGAATGGAATGGAATGGAATAGAATGGAATCAACCCGAGTAGAACGGAATGGAATGGAATGGAATGGAATGGAATGGAATGGAATGGAATGAAATGTTATGGAATGGAATGGAATGGAATTCAATGCAATTCAATTGAATGGAATGGAAGGGAATGGAATGGAGTGGAGTGGAGTGGAGTGGAGTGGAGTGGAATGGAATGGTGTGGAATGGAATGGAATGGAATGGAATGGAATGGAATGGAATGGAATGGAATTCAATTTAATGGAATGGAAGGGAGTGGAATGGAGTGGAGTGGAGTGGAGTGGAGTGGAGTGCAGTGGAGTGTAATGGAATGGAGTGGAATGGAATGGAATGGAATGGAATGGAATGGAATGGAATGGAATTCAATGGAGTGGAATGGAATGGAATGGAATGGAATGGAATGGAATGGAATGGAATTCGATGCAATGGAATGGAATGGAATCGAATGGAGTCAAATGGAATGGAATGGAATAGAATGGAATCAACCCGAGTAGAACGGAACGGAACGCAACGGAACGGAACGGAACGGAACGGAACGGAATGGAATGTAATGGAATGGAATGGAATGGAATGGAATGGAGTGGAATGGAATGCAATGGAATGGAATGGAATGGAATGGTATGGAATGGAATGGAATGGAGTCGAATGGAATCGAATGGAATGGAATGGAATAGAATGGAATCAACCCGAGTAGAACGGTACGGAACGGAACGGAACGGAACGGAACGGAATGGAATGATCAACCCGTGTAGAATGGAATGGAATGGAATTGAATAGAATGGAATCAACCCTAGTTGAACGGAACGGAACGCAACGGAACGGAACGGAACGGGACGGAACGGAACGGAATGGAATGGAATGGAACGGAATTCAATTGAATGGAATGGAATGGAATGGAATTCAATGGAATGGAATGGAATGGAATGGAATGGAATGGAATGGAATGGAATGGACACCAGTAGAATGGAATGGAATGGAATGGAATGGAATGGAATGGAATGGAATGGAATGGAATGGAATAGAATGGAATCTACCCGAGTAGAACGGAATGGAACAGAATGGAATGGAATGGAATGGACAGGAGCAGAACGGAATGGAATGCAATGGAATGGAATGGAATGTACCCGAGCAGAACGGAATGGAATGAAATGGAAATGGAAAGGGAATGGAAATGGAACGGGAATGGAAATGGAACGGGAACGGAAATGGAACGGGAATGGAAATGGAACGGGAACGGAAACGGAACGAGAACGGAAATGGAACGGGAACGGAAACGGAACGGGAACGGAAATGGAACGGGAATGGTAATGGAACGGGAATGGAAATGGAACGGGAATGGAAATGGAACGGGAATGGAAATGGATCGGGAATGGAAATGGAACGGGAATGGTAATGGAACTGGAATGGAAATGGAACGGGAATGGAAAAGAAACGGGAATGGAAATGGAACGGGAATGGAAATGGAATGGGAATGGAAATGGAATGGAATGGAATGGAATGGAATGTACCAGAGTGGAGTGGAGTGGAGTGGAGTGGAGTAGAGTGCACTGGAACGGAATGGAATGGAATGGAATGGAATGGAACGGAACGGAATGTACCCGAGAAGCACGGAATGGAATGGAATGGAATGGAATGGAATGGAATGTACCGGAGTGGAGTGGAGTGGAGTGGAGTGGAGTAGAGTGCACTGGAACGGAATGGAATGGAATGGAATGGAATGGAACGGAACGGAATGTACCCGAGAAGCACGGAATGGAATGGAATGGAATGGAATGGAATTGAATATACCCGAGTGGAGTGGAGTGGAATGGAGTGGAGTGGAGTGGAGTGGAGTGGAATGGAATGGAATGGAACGGAATGGAATGGAATGGAATGCAATGGAATGCAATGGAATGGAAAGGAATGGAATGGAATGGAATGGAATGGAATGGAATGGAATGGAATGGACACCAGTAGAATGGAATGGAATGGAATGGAATGGAATGGAATGGAATGGAATGGAATGGAATGGAATGGAATTCAATGGAATGGAATGGAATGGAATGGAATTCTATGGAATGGAATGGAATGGAATGGAATTCCATGGAATGGAATGGAATGGAATGGAATTCTATGGAATGGAATGGAGTGGAATCGAATGGAATCGAATGGAATCGAATGGAATGGAATGGAATAGAATGGAATCAACCCGAGTAGAACGGAACGGAATGCAACGGAACGGAACGGAACGGAACGGGACGGAACGGAACGGAATGGAATGGAATGGAACGGAATTCCATGGAATGGAATGGAATGGAATGGAATTCAATGGAATGGAATGGAATGGAATGGAATGGAATGGAATGCAATGGAATGGAATGGAATGGAATGGAATGGAATGGATTGGAATGGAATGGAATAGAATGGAATGGAATGGAATGGAATGGAATTCAATGGAATGGAATGGAATGGAATGGAATTCAATGGAATGGAATGGAATGGCATGGAATGGAATGGAATGGAATGGAATGGAATGGAATAGAATGGAATCAACCCGAGTAGAACGGAACGCAACGGAACGGAACGGAACGCAACGGAACTGAACGGAACGGAACGGAACGGAATGGAATGGAAAGGAACGGAATTCAATGGAATGGAATGGAATGGAATGGAATGGAATGGAATGGAATGGAATGGAATCAACCCGAGTAGAACGGAACGGCACGCAACGGAACGGAACGGAACGGAACGGGACGGAACGGAACGGAATGGAATATAATGCAACGGAATTCAATGGAATGGAATGGAATGGAATGGAATTCAATGGAATCGATTGGAATCGAATGGAATCGATTGGAATTGAATGGAATCGAATAGAATGGAATGGAATAGAATTTAATCAACCCGAGTAGAACGGAACGGAACGCAACGGAACGGAACGGAACGGAACGGAACGGGACGGAACGGAACGGAATGGAATGGAATGGAACGGAATTCAATTGAATGGAATGGAATGGAATGGAATTCAATGGAATGGAATGGAATGGAATGGAATGGAATGGAATGGAATGGACACCAGTAGAATGGAATGGAATGGAATGGAATGGAATGGAATGGAATGGAATGGAATGGAATGGAATCTACCCGAGTAGAACGGAATGGAACGGAATGGAATGGAATGGAATGGACAGGAGCAGAACGGAATGGAATGCAATGGAATGGAATGGAATGTACCCGAGCAGAACGGAATGGAATGAAATGGAAATGGAAAGGGAATGGAAATGGAACGGGAATGGAAATGGAACGGGAACGGAAATGGAACGGGAATGGAAATGGAACGGGAACGGAAACGGAACGAGAACGGAAATGGAACGGGAACGGAAACGGAACGGGAACGGAAATGGAACGGGAATGGTAACGGAACGGGAATGGAAATGGAACGGGAATGGAAATGGATCGGGAATGGAAATGGATCGGGAATGGAAATGGAACGGGAATGGTAATGGAACTGGAATGGAAATGGAACGGGAATGGAAAAGAAACGGGAATGGAAATGGAACGGGAATGGAAATGGAATGGGAATGAAAATGGAATGGAATGGAATGGAATGGAATGTACCAGAGTGGAGTGGAGTGGAGTGGAGTGGAGTAGAGTGCACTGGAACGGAATGGAATGGAATGGAATGGAATGGAACGGAACGGAATGTACCCGAGAAGCACGGAATGGAATGGAATGGAATGGAATGGAATGGAATGGAATGGAATGTACCGGAGTGGAGTGGAGTGGAATGGAGTGGAGTGGAGTGGAGTGGATTGGAATGGAATGGAATGGAATGGAATGGAATGCAATGGAATGCAATGGAATGGAAAGGAATGGAATGGAATGGAATGGAATGGAATGGAATGGAATGGAATGGAATGGACAACAGTAGAATGGAATGGAATGGAATGGAATGGAATGGAATGGAATGGAATGGAATGGAATTCAATGGAATGGAATGGAATGGAATGGAATTCAATGGAATGGAATGGAATGGAATGGAATTCAATGGAATGGAATGGAATGGAATGGAATTCTATGGAATGGAATGGAGTGGAATCGAATGGAATCGAATGGAATCGAATGGAATGGAATGGAATAGAATGGAATCAACCCGAGGAGAACGGAACGGAACGCAACGGAACGGAACGGAACGGAACGGGACGGAACGGAACGGAATGGAATGGAATGGAACGGAATTCCATGGAATGGAATGGAATGGAATGGAATTCAATGGAATGGAATGGAATGGAATGGAATTCAATGGAATTCAATGGAATGGAATGGAATGGAATGGAATGGAATGGAATGGAATGGAATGGAATGGAATTCAATGGAATGGAATGGAATGGAATGGAATGGAATGGAATGGAATTCAATGGAATGGAATGGAATCGAATGGAATGGAATGGAATAGAATGGAATCAACCCGAGTAGAACGGAACGGAACACAACGGAACGGAACGGAACGCAACGGAACGGAACGGAACGGAACGGAATGGAATGGAATGGAACGGAATTCAATGGAATGGAATGGAATGGAATGGAATTCTATGGAATGGAATGGAATGGAATGGAATGGAATTCCATGGAATGGAATGGAATTCAATGGAATTCAATGGAATGGAATGCAATGGAATGGAATGGAATGGAATGGAATGGAATGGAATTCAATGGAATAGAATGGAATGGAATGGAATGGAAACGAATGGAATCGAATGGAATCGAATGGAATCTAATGGAATCGAATGGAATGGAATGGAATAGAATGGAATCAACCCGAGTAGAACGGAATGGAATGGAATGGAATGGAATGGAATGGAATGGAATGGAATGAAATGTTATGGAATGGAATGGAATGGAATTCAATGCAATTCAATTGAATGGAATGGAAGGGAATGGAATGGAGTGGAGTGGAGTGGAGTGGAGTGGAGTGGAATGGAATGGAGTGGAATGGAATGGAATGGAATGGAATGGAATGGAACGGAATTCAATTTAATGGAATGGAAGGGAGTGGAATGGAGTGGAGTGGAGTGGAGTGGAGTGCAGTGGAGTGTAATGGAATGGAGTGGAATGGAATGGAATGGAATGGAATGGAATGGAATGGAATGGAATGGAATTCAATGGAGTGGAATGGAATGGAATGGAATGGAATGGAATGGAATGGAATGGAATTCATTGCAATGGAATGGAATGGAATCGAATGGAGTCAAATGGAATGGAATGGAATAGAATGGAATCAACCCGAGTAGAACGGAACGGAACGCAACGGAACGGAACGGAACGGAACGGAACGGAATGGAATGTAATGGAATGGAATGGAATGGAATGGAATGGAGTGGAATGGAATGCAATGGAATGGAATGGAATGGAATGGAATGGAATGGAATGGAGTCGAATGGAATCGAATGGAATGGAATGGAATAGAATGGAATCAACCCGAGTAGAACGGTACGGAACGGAACGGAACGGAACGGAATGGAATGATCAACCCGTGTAGAATGGAATGGAATGGAATTGAATAGAATGGAATCAACCCTAGTTGAACGGAACGGAACGCAACGGATCGGAACGGAACGGGACGGAACGGAACGGAATGGAATGGAATGGAACGGAATTCAATTGAATGGAATGGAATGGAATGGAATTCAATGGAATGGAATGGAATGGAATGGAATGGAATGGAATGGAATGGAATGGACACCAGTAGAATGGAATGGAATGGAATGGAATGGAATGGAATGGAATGGAATGGAATGGAATGGAATGGAATGGAATCTACCCGAGTAGAACGGAATGGAACGGAATGGAATGGAATGGAATGGACAGGAGCAGAACGGAATGGAATGCAATGGAATGGAATGGAATGTACCCGAGCAGAACGGAATGGAATGAAATGGAAATGGAAAGGGAATGGAAATGGAACGGGAATGGAAATGGAACGGGAACGGAAACGGAACGGGAATGGAAATGGAACGGGAACGGAAACGGAACGAGAACGGAAATGGAACGGGAACGGAAACGGAACGGGAACGGAAATGGAACGGGAATGGTAATGGAACGGGAATGGAAATGGAACGGGAATGGAAATGGAACGGGAATGGAAATGGATCGGGAATGGAAATGGAACGGGAATGGTAATGGAACTGGAATGGAAATGGAACGGGAATGGAAAAGAAACGGGAATGGAAATGGAACGGGAATGGAAATGGAATGGGAATGGAAATGGAATGGAATGGAATGGAATGGAATGTACCAGAAAGGAGTGGAGTGGAGTGGAGTGGAGTAGAGTGCACTGGAACGGAATGGAATGGAATGGAATGGAATGGAACGGAACGGAATGTACCCGAGAAGCACGGAATGGAATGGAATGGAATGGAATGGAATGGAATGGAATTGAATGTACCGGAGTGGAGTGGAGTGGAATGGAGTGGAGTGGAGTGGAGTGGAGTGGAATGGAATGGAATGGAACGGAATGGAATGGAATGGAATGCAATGGAATGCAATGGAATGGAAAGGAATGGAATGGAATGGAATGGAATGGAATGGAATGGACACCAGTAGAATGGAATGGAATGGAATGGAATGGAATGGAATGGAATGGAATGGAATTCAATGGAATGGAATGGAATGGAATGGAATTCTATGGAATGGAATGGAATGGAATGGAATTCAATGGAATGGAATGGAATGGAATGGAATTCTATGGAATGGAATGGAGTGGAATCGAATGGAATCGAATGGAATCGAATGGAATGGAATGGAATAGAATGGAATCAACCCGAGTAGAACGGAACGGAACGCAACGGAACGGAACGGAACGGAACGGGACGGAACGGAACGGAATGGAATGGAATGGAACGGAATTCCATGGAATGGAATGGAATGGAATGGAATTCAATGGAATGGAATGGAATGGAATGGAATGGAATGGAATTCAATGGAATGGAATGGAATGGAATGGATTGGAATGGAATGGAATGGAATGGAATTCAATGGAATGGAATGGAATGGATTGGAATGGAATGGAATAGAATGGAATCAACCCGAGTAGAACGGAACGGAACACAACGGAACGGAACGGAACGCAACGGAACGGAACGGAACGGAACGGAACGGAATGGAATGGAATGGAACGGAATTCCATGGAATGGAATGGAATGGAATGGAATTCTATGGAATGGAATGGAATGGAATGGAATGGAATTCCATGGAATGGAATGGAATTCAATGGAATTCAATGGAATGGAATGCAATGGAATGGAATGGAATGGAATGGAATGGAATGGAATTCAATGGAATAGAATGGAATGGAATGGAATGGAAACGAATGGAATCGAATGGAATCGAATGGAATCTAATGGAATCGAATGGAATGGAATGGAATAGAATGGAATCAACCCGAGTAGAACGGAATGGAATGGAATGGAATGGAATGGAATGGAATGGAATGGAATGAAATGTTATGGAATGGAATGGAATGGAATTCAATGCAATTCAATTGAATGGAATGGAAGGGAATGGAATGGAGTGGAGTGGAGTGGAGTGGAGTGGAGTGGAATGGAATGGTGTGGAATGGAATGGAATGGAATGGAATGGAATGGAATGGAATGGAATGGAATTCAATTTAATGGAATGGAAGGGAGTGGAATGGAGTGGAGTGGAGTGGAGTGGAGTGGAGTGCAGTGGAGTGTAATGGAATGGAGTGGAATGGAATGGAATGGAATGGAATGGAATGGAATGGAATGGAATGGAATTCAATGGAGTGGAATGGAATGGAATGGAATGGAATGGAATGGAATGGAATGGAATTCGATGCAATGGAATGGAATGGAATCGAATGGAGTCAAATGGAATGGAATGGAATAGAATGGAATCAACCCGAGTAGAACGGAACGGAACGCAACGGAACGGAACGGAACGGAACGGAACGGAATGGAATGTAATGGAATGGAATGGAATGGAATGGAATGGAGTGGAATGGAATGCAATGGAATGGAATGGAATGGAATGGTATGGAATGGAATGGAATGGAGTCGAATGGAATCGAATGGAATGGAATGGAATAGAATGGAATCAACCCGAGTAGAACGGTACGGAACGGAACGGAACGGAACGGAACGGAATGGAATGATCAACCCGTGTAGAATGGAATGGAATGGAATTGAATAGAATGGAATCAACCCTAGTTGAACGGAACGGAACGCAACGGAACGGAACGGAACGGGACGGAACGGAACGGAATGGAATGGAATGGAACGGAATTCAATTGAATGGAATGGAATGGAATGGAATTCAATGGAATGGAATGGAATGGAATGGAATGGAATGGAATGGAATGGAATGGAATGGAATGGACACCAGTAGAATGGAATGGAATGGAATGGAATGGAATGGAATGGAATGGAATGGAATGGAATAGAATGGAATCTACCCGAGTAGAACGGAATGGAACAGAATGGAATGGAATGGAATGGACAGGAGCAGAACGGAATGGAATGCAATGGAATGGAATGGAATGTACCCGAGCAGAACGGAATGGAATGAAATGGAAATGGAAAGGGAATGGAAATGGAACGGGAATGGAAATGGAACGGGAACGGAAATGGAACGGGAATGGAAATGGAACGGGAACGGAAACGGAACGAGAACGGAAATGGAACGGGAACGGAAACGGAACGGGAACGGAAATGGAACGGGAATGGTAATGGAACGGGAATGGAAATGGAACGGGAATGGAAATGGAACGGGAATGGAAATGGATCGGGAATGGAAATGGAACGGGAATGGTAATGGAACTGGAATGGAAATGGAACGGGAATGGAAAAGAAACGGGAATGGAAATGGAACGGGAATGGAAATGGAATGGGAATGGAAATGGAATGGAATGGAATGGAATGGAATGTACCAGAGTGGAGTGGAGTGGAGTGGAGTGGAGTAGAGTGCACTGGAACGGAATGGAATGGAATGGAATGGAATGGAACGGAACGGAATGTACCCGAGAAGCACGGAATGGAATGGAATGGAATGGAATGGAATGGAATGTACCGGAGTGGAGTGGAGTGGAGTGGAGTAGAGTGCACTGGAACGGAATGGAATGGAATGGAATGGAATGGAACGGAACGGAATGTACCCGAGAAGCACGGAATGGAATGGAATGGAATGGAATGGAATGGAATGGAATTGAATGTACCGGAGTGGAGTGGAGTGGAATGGAGTGGAGTGGAGTGGAGTGGAGTGGAATGGAATGGAATGGAACGGAATGGAATGGAATGGAATGGAATGGAATGCAATGGAATGGAAAGGAATGGAATGGAATGGAATGGAATGGAATGGAATGGAATGGACACCAGTAGAATGGAATGGAATGGAATGGAATGGAATGGAATGGAATGGAATGGAATGGAATTCAATGGAATGGAATGGAATGGAATGGAATTCTATGGAATGGAATGGAATGGAATGGAATTCAATGGAATGGAATGGAATGGAATGGAATTCTATGGAATGGAATGGAGTGGAATCGAATGGAATCGAATGGAATCGAATGGAAAGGAATGGAATAGAATGGAATCAACCCGAGTAGAACGGAACGGAACGCAACGGAACGGAACGGAACGGAACGGGACGGAACGGAACGGAATGGAATGGAATGGAACGGAATTCCATGGAATGGAATGGAATGGAATGGAATTCAATGGAATGGAATGGAATGGAATGGAATGGAATGGAATGGAATGGACACCAGTAGAATGGAATGGAATGGAATGGAATGGAATGGAATGGAATGGAATGGAATGGAATGGAATGGAATCTACCCGAGTAGAACGGAATGGAACGGAATGGAATGGAATGGAATGGACAGGAGCAGAACGGAATGGAATGCAATGGAATGGAATGGAATGTACCCGAGCAGAACGGAATGGAATGAAATGGAAATGGAAAGGGAATGGAAATGGAACGGGAATGGAAATGGAACGGGAACGGAAATGGAACGGGAATGGAAATGGAACGGGAACGGAAACGGAACGAGAACGGAAATGGAACGGGAACGGAAACGGAACGGGAACGGAAATGGAACGGGAATGGTAATGGAACGGGAATGGAAATGGAACGGGAATGGAAATGGATCGGGAATGGAAATGGATCGGGAATGGAAATGGAACGGGAATGGTAATGGAACTGGAATGGAAATGGAACGGGAATGGAAAAGAAACGGGAATGGAAATGGAACGGGAATGGAAATGGAATGGGAATGAAAATGGAATGGAATGGAATGGAATGGAATGTACCAGAGTGGAGTGGAGTGGAGTGGAGTGGAGTAGAGTGCACTGGAACGGAATGGAATGGAATGGAATGGAATGGAACGGAACGGAATGTACCCGAGAAGCACGGAATGGAATGGAATGGAATGGAATGGAATGGAATGGAATGGAATGTACCGGAGTGGAGTGGAGTGGAATGGAGTGGAGTGGAGTGGAGTGGATTGGAATGGAATGGAATGGAATGGAATGGAATGCAATGGAATGCAATGGAATGGAAAGGAATGGAATGGAATGGAATGGAATGGAATGGAATGGAATGGAATGGAATGGAATGGACAACAGTAGAATGGAATGGAATGGAATGGAATGGAATGGAATGGAATGGAATGGAATGGAATTCAATGGAATGGAATGGAATGGAATGGAATTCAATGGAATGGAATGGAATGGAATGGAATTCAATGGAATGGAATGGAATGGAATGGAATTCTATGGAATGGAATGGAGTGGAATCGAATGGAATCGAATGGAATCGAATGGAATGGAATGGAATAGAATGGAATCAACCCGAGGAGAACGGAACGGAACGCAACGGAACGGAACGGAACGGAACGGGACGGAACGGAACGGAATGGAATGGAATGGAACGGAATTCCATGGAATGGAATGGAATGGAATGGAATTCAATGGAATGGAATGGAATGGAATGGAATTCAATGGAATTCAATGGAATGGAATGGAATGGAATGGAATGGAATGGAATGGAATGGAATTCAATGGAATGGAATGGAATGGAATGGAATGGAATGGAATTCAATGGAATGGAATGGAATCGAATGGAATGGAATGGAATAGAATGGAATCAACCCGAGTAGAACGGAACGGAACACAACGGAACGGAACGGAACGCAACGGAACGGAACGGAACGGAACGGAATGGAATGGAATGGAACGGAATTCAATGGAATGGAATGGAATGGAATGGAATTCTATGGAATGGAATGGAATGGAATGGAATGGAATTCCATGGAATGGAATGGAATTCAATGGAATTCAATGGAATGGAATGCAATGGAATGGAATGGAATGGAATGGAATGGAATGGAATTCAATGGAATAGAATGGAATGGAATGGAATGGAAACGAATGGAATCGAATGGAATCGAATGGAATCTAATGGAATCGAATGGAATGGAATGGAATAGAATGGAATCAACCCGAGTAGAACGGAATGGAATGGAATGGAATGGATTGGAATGGAATGGAATGGAATGAAATGTTATGGAATGGAATGGAATGGAATTCAATGCAATTCAATTGAATGGAATGGAAGGGAATGGAATGGAGTGGAGTGGAGTGGAGTGGAGTGGAGTGGAATGGAATGGAGTGGAATGGAATGGAATGGAATGGAATGGAATGGAATGGAACGGAATTCAATTTAATGGAATGGAAGGGAGTGGAATGGAGTGGAGTGGAGTGGAGTGGAGTGCAGTGGAGTGTAATGGAATGGAGTGGAATGGAATGGAATGGAATGGAATGGAATGGAATGGAATGGAATTCAATGGAGTGGAATGGAATGGAATGGAATGGAATGGAATGGAATGGAATTCATTGCAATGGAATGGAATGGAATCGAATGGAGTCAAATGGAATGGAATGGAATAGAATGGAATCAACCCGAGTAGAACGGAACGGAACGCAACGGAACGGAACGGAACGGAACGGAACGGAATGGAATGTAATGGAATGGAATGGAATGGAATGGAATGGAGTGGAATGGAATGCAATGGAATGGAATGGAATGGAATGGAATGGAATGGAATGGAGTCGAATGGAATCGAATGGAATGGAATGGAATAGAATGGAATCAACCCGAGTAGAACGGTACGGAACGGAACGGAACGGAACGGAATGGAATGATCAACCCGTGTAGAATGGAATGGAATGGAATTGAATAGAATGGAATCAACCCTAGTTGAACGGAACGGAACGCAACGGATCGGAACGGAACGGGACGGAACGGAACGGAATGGAATGGAATGGAACGGAATTCAATTGAATGGAATGGAATGGAATGGAATTCAATGGAATGGAATGGAATGGAATGGAATGGAATGGAATGGAATGGAATGGAATGGACACCAGTAGAATGGAATGGAATGGAATGGAATGGAATGGAATGGAATGGAATGGAATGGAATGGAATGGAATCTACCCGAGTAGAACGGAATGGAACGGAATGGAATGGAATGGAATGGACAGGAGCAGAACGGAATGGAATGCAATGGAATGGAATGGAATGTACCCGAGCAGAACGGAATGGAATGAAATGGAAATGGAAAGGGAATGGAAATGGAACGGGAATGGAAATGGAACGGGAACGGAAACGGAACGGGAATGGAAATGGAACGGGAACGGAAACGGAACGAGAACGGAAATGGAACGGGAACGGAAACGGAACGGGAACGGAAATGGAACGGGAATGGTAATGGAACGGGAATGGAAATGGAACGGGAATGGAAATGGAACGGGAATGGAAATGGATCGGGAATGGAAATGGAACGGGAATGGTAATGGAACTGGAATGGAAATGGAACGGGAATGGAAAAGAAACGGGAATGGAAATGGAACGGGAATGGAAATGGAATGGGAATGGAAATGGAATGGAATGGAATGGAATGGAATGTACCAGAAAGGAGTGGAGTGGAGTGGAGTGGAGTAGAGTGCACTGGAACGGAATGGAATGGAATGGAATGGAATGGAACGGAACGGAATGTACCCGAGAAGCACGGAATGGAATGGAATGGAATGGAATGGAATGGAATGGAATTGAATGTACCGGAGTGGAGTGGAGTGGAATGGAGTGGAGTGGAGTGGAGTGGAGTGGAATGGAATGGAATGGAACGGAATGGAATGGAATGGAATGCAATGGAATGCAATGGAATGGAAAGGAATGGAATGGAATGGAATGGAATGGAATGGAATGGAATGGACACCAGTAGAATGGAATGGAATGGAATGGAATGGAATGGAATGGAATGGAATGGAATGGAATTCAATGGAATGGAATGGAATGGAATGGAATTCTATGGAATGGAATGGAATGGAATGGAATTCAATGGAATGGAATGGAATGGAATGGAATTCTATGGAATGGAATGGAGTGGAATCGAATGGAATCG
Organism: Gorilla gorilla gorilla; assembly: GCF_029281585.2. Lineage (NCBI taxonomy): Eukaryota > Metazoa > Chordata > Mammalia > Primates > Hominidae > Gorilla > Gorilla gorilla. The sequence continues at coordinate 8,291,693 of NC_073236.2, forward strand.
AATGGAATCGAATGGAAAGGAATGGAATAGAATGGAATCAACCCGAGTAGAACGGAACGGAACGCAACGGAACGGAACGGAACGGAACGGGACGGAACGGAACGGAATGGAATGGAATGGAACGGAATTCCATGGAATGGAATGGAATGGAATGGAATTCAATGGAATGGAATGGAATGGAATGGAATCGATTGGAATTGAATGGAATCGAATAGAATGGAATGGAATAGAATTTAATCAACCCGAGTAGAACGGAACGGAACGCAACGGAACGGAACGGAACGGAACGGAACGGGACGGAACGGAACGGAATGGAATGGAATGGAACGGAATTCAATTGAATGGAATGGAATGGAATGGAATTCAATGGAATGGAATGGAATGGAATGGAATGGAATGGAATGGAATGGAATGGAATGGACACCAGTAGAATGGAATGGAATGGAATGGAATGGAATGGAATGGAATGGAATGGAATGGAATGGAATGGAATCTACCCGAGTAGAACGGAATGGAACGGAATGGAATGGAATGGAATGGACAGGAGCAGAACGGAATGGAATGCAATGGAATGGAATGGAATGTACCCGAGCAGAACGGAATGGAATGAAATGGAAATGGAAAGGGAATGGAAATGGAACGGGAATGGAAATGGAACGGGAACGGAAATGGAACGGGAATGGAAATGGAACGGGAACGGAAACGGAACGAGAACGGAAATGGAACGGGAACGGAAACGGAACGGGAACGGAAATGGAACGGGAATGGTAATGGAACGGGAATGGAAATGGAACGGGAATGGAAATGGATCGGGAATGGAAATGGATCGGGAATGGAAATGGAACGGGAATGGTAATGGAACTGGAATGGAAATGGAACGGGAATGGAAAAGAAACGGGAATGGAAATGGAACGGGAATGGAAATGGAATGGGAATGAAAATGGAATGGAATGGAATGGAATGGAATGTACCAGAGTGGAGTGGAGTGGAGTGGAGTGGAGTAGAGTGCACTGGAACGGAATGGAATGGAATGGAATGGAATGGAACGGAACGGAATGTACCCGAGAAGCACGGAATGGAATGGAATGGAATGGAATGGAATGGAATGGAATGGAATGTACCGGAGTGGAGTGGAGTGGAATGGAGTGGAGTGGAGTGGAGTGGATTGGAATGGAATGGAATGGAATGGAATGGAATGCAATGGAATGCAATGGAATGGAAAGGAATGGAATGGAATGGAATGGAATGGAATGGAATGGAATGGAATGGAATGGAATGGACAACAGTAGAATGGAATGGAATGGAATGGAATGGAATGGAATGGAATGGAATGGAATGGAATTCAATGGAATGGAATGGAATGGAATGGAATTCAATGGAATGGAATGGAATGGAATGGAATTCAATGGAATGGAATGGAATGGAATGGAATTCTATGGAATGGAATGGAGTGGAATCGAATGGAATCGAATGGAATCGAATGGAATGGAATGGAATAGAATGGAATCAACCCGAGGAGAACGGAACGGAACGCAACGGAACGGAACGGAACGGAACGGGACGGAACGGAACGGAATGGAATGGAATGGAACGGAATTCCATGGAATGGAATGGAATGGAATGGAATTCAATGGAATGGAATGGAATGGAATGGAATTCAATGGAATTCAATGGAATGGAATGGAATGGAATGGAATGGAATGGAATGGAATGGAATTCAATGGAATGGAATGGAATGGAATGGAATGGAATGGAATTCAATGGAATGGAATGGAATCGAATGGAATGGAATGGAATAGAATGGAATCAACCCGAGTAGAACGGAACGGAACACAACGGAACGGAACGGAACGCAACGGAACGGAACGGAACGGAACGGAATGGAATGGAATGGAACGGAATTCAATGGAATGGAATGGAATGGAATGGAATTCTATGGAATGGAATGGAATGGAATGGAATGGAATTCCATGGAATGGAATGGAATTCAATGGAATTCAATGGAATGGAATGCAATGGAATGGAATGGAATGGAATGGAATGGAATGGAATTCAATGGAATAGAATGGAATGGAATGGAATGGAAACGAATGGAATCGAATGGAATCGAATGGAATCTAATGGAATCGAATGGAATGGAATGGAATAGAATGGAATCAACCCGAGTAGAACGGAATGGAATGGAATGGAATGGATTGGAATGGAATGGAATGGAATGAAATGTTATGGAATGGAATGGAATGGAATTCAATGCAATTCAATTGAATGGAATGGAAGGGAATGGAATGGAGTGGAGTGGAGTGGAGTGGAGTGGAGTGGAATGGAATGGAGTGGAATGGAATGGAATGGAATGGAATGGAATGGAATGGAACGGAATTCAATTTAATGGAATGGAAGGGAGTGGAATGGAGTGGAGTGGAGTGGAGTGGAGTGCAGTGGAGTGTAATGGAATGGAGTGGAATGGAATGGAATGGAATGGAATGGAATGGAATGGAATGGAATGGAATTCAATGGAGTGGAATGGAATGGAATGGAATGGAATGGAATGGAATGGAATGGAATTCATTGCAATGGAATGGAATGGAATCGAATGGAGTCAAATGGAATGGAATGGAATAGAATGGAATCAACCCGAGTAGAACGGAACGGAACGCAACGGAACGGAACGGAACGGAACGGAACGGAATGGAATGTAATGGAATGGAATGGAATGGAATGGAATGGAGTGGAATGGAATGCAATGGAATGGAATGGAATGGAATGGAATGGAATGGAATGGAGTCGAATGGAATCGAATGGAATGGAATGGAATAGAATGGAATCAACCCGAGTAGAACGGTACGGAACGGAACGGAACGGAACGGAATGGAATGATCAACCCGTGTAGAATGGAATGGAATGGAATTGAATAGAATGGAATCAACCCTAGTTGAACGGAACGGAACGCAACGGATCGGAACGGAACGGGACGGAACGGAACGGAATGGAATGGAATGGAACGGAATTCAATTGAATGGAATGGAATGGAATGGAATTCAATGGAATGGAATGGAATGGAATGGAATGGAATGGAATGGAATGGACACCAGTAGAATGGAATGGAATGGAATGGAATGGAATGGAATGGAATGGAATGGAATGGAATGGAATGGAATCTACCCGAGTAGAACGGAATGGAACGGAATGGAATGGAATGGAATGGACAGGAGCAGAACGGAATGGAATGCAATGGAATGGAATGGAATGTACCCGAGCAGAACGGAATGGAATGAAATGGAAATGGAAAGGGAATGGAAATGGAACGGGAATGGAAATGGAACGGGAACGGAAACGGAACGGGAATGGAAATGGAACGGGAACGGAAACGGAACGAGAACGGAAATGGAACGGGAACGGAAACGGAACGGGAACGGAAATGGAACGGGAATGGTAATGGAACGGGAATGGAAATGGAACGGGAATGGAAATGGAACGGGAATGGAAATGGATCGGGAATGGAAATGGAACGGGAATGGTAATGGAACTGGAATGGAAATGGAACGGGAATGGAAAAGAAACGGGAATGGAAATGGAACGGGAATGGAAATGGAATGGGAATGGAAATGGAATGGAATGGAATGGAATGGAATGTACCAGAAAGGAGTGGAGTGGAGTGGAGTGGAGTAGAGTGCACTGGAACGGAATGGAATGGAATGGAATGGAATGGAACGGAACGGAATGTACCCGAGAAGCACGGAATGGAATGGAATGGAATGGAATGGAATGGAATGGAATTGAATGTACCGGAGTGGAGTGGAGTGGAATGGAGTGGAGTGGAGTGGAGTGGAGTGGAATGGAATGGAATGGAACGGAATGGAATGGAATGGAATGCAATGGAATGCAATGGAATGGAAAGGAATGGAATGGAATGGAATGGAATGGAATGGAATGGAATGGACACCAGTAGAATGGAATGGAATGGAATGGAATGGAATGGAATGGAATGGAATGGAATGGAATTCAATGGAATGGAATGGAATGGAATGGAATTCTATGGAATGGAATGGAATGGAATGGAATTCAATGGAATGGAATGGAATGGAATGGAATTCTATGGAATGGAATGGAGTGGAATCGAATGGAATCGAATGGAATCGAATGGAAAGGAATGGAATAGAATGGAATCAACCCGAGTAGAACGGAACGGAACGCAACGGAACGGAACGGAACGGAACGGGACGGAACGGAACGGAATGGAATGGAATGGAACGGAATTCCATGGAATGGAATGGAATGGAATGGAATTCAATGGAATGGAATGGAATGGAATGGAATGGAATGGAATTCAATGGAATGGAATGGAATGGAATGGAATGGAATGGAATGGAATGGAATTCAATGGAATGGAATGGAATGGATTGGAATGGAATGGAATAGAATGGAATCAACCCGAGTAGAACGGAACGGAACACAACGGAACGGAACGGAACGCAACGGAACGGAACGGAACGGAACGGAACGGAATGGAATGGAATGGAACGGAATTCCATGGAATGGAATGGAATGGAATGGAATTCTATGGAATGGAATGGAATGGAATGGAATGGAATTCCATGGAATGGAATGGAATTCAATGGAATTCAATGGAATGGAATGCAATGGAATGGAATGGAATGGAATGGAATGGAATGGAATTCAATGGAATAGAATGGAATGGAATGGAATGGAAACGAATGGAATCGAATGGAATCGAATGGAATCTAATGGAATCGAATGGAATGGAATGGAATAGAATGGAATCAACCCGAGTAGAACGGAATGGAATGGAATGGAATGGAATGGAATGGAATGGAATGGAAGGGAATGGAATGGAGTGGAGTGGAGTGGAGTGGAGTGGAGTGGAATGGAATGGAGTGGAATGGAATGGAATGGAATGGAATGAAATGTTATGGAATGGAATGGAATGGAATTCAATGCAATTCAATTGAATGGAATGGAAGGGAATGGAATGGAGTGGAGTGGAGTGGAGTGGAGTGGAGTGGAATGGAATGGAGTGGAATGGAATGGAATGGAATGTAATGGAATGGAATGGAATGGAATGGAATTCAATTTAATGGAATGGAAGGGAGTGGAATGGAGTGGAGTGGAGTGGAGTGGAGTGCAGTGGAGTGTAATGCAATGGAGTGGAATGGAATGGAATGGAATGGAATGGAATGGAATGGAATGGAATGGAATTCAATGGAGTGGAATGGAATGGAATGGAATGGAATGGAATGGAATGGAATGGAATGGAATTCAATGCAATGGAATGGAATGGAATCGAATGGAGTCAAATGGAATGGAATGGAATAGAATGGAATCAACCCGAGTAGAACGGAACGGAACGCAACGGAACGGAACGGAACGGAACGGAACGGAATGGAATGTAATGGAATGGAATGGAATGGAATGGAATGGAGTGGAATGGAATGCAATGGAATGGAATGGAATGGAATGGAATGGAATGGAATGGAATGGAGTCGAATGGAATCGAATGGAATGGAATGGAATAGAATGGAATCAACCCGAGTAGAACGGTACGGAACGGAACGGAACGGAACGGAACGGAACGGAATGGAATGATCAACCCGTGTAGAATGGAATGGAATGGAATTGAATAGAATGGAATCAACCCTAGTTGAACGGAACGGAACGCAACGGAACGGAACGGAACGGGACGGAACGGAACGGAATGGAATGGAATGGAACGGAATTCAATTGAATGGAATGGAATGGAATGGAATTCAATGGAATGGAATGGAATGGAATGGAATGGAATGGAATGGAATGGAATGGAATGGAATGGACACCAGTAGAATGGAATGGAATGGAATGGAATGGAATGGAATGGAATGGAATGGAATGGAATGGAATAGAATGGAATCTACCCGAGTAGAACGGAATGGAACAGAATGGAATGGAATGGAATGGACAGGAGCAGAACGGAATGGAATGCAATGGAATGGAATGGAATGTACCCGAGCAGAACGGAATGGAATGAAATGGAAATGGAAAGGGAATGGAAATGGAACGGGAATGGAAATGGAACGGGAACGGAAATGGAACGGGAATGGAAATGGAACGGGAACGGAAACGGAACGAGAACGGAAATGGAACGGGAACGGAAACGGAACGGGAACGGAAATGGAACGGGAATGGTAATGGAACGGGAATGGAAATGGAACGGGAATGGAAATGGAACGGGAATGGAAATGGATCGGGAATGGAAATGGAACGGGAATGGTAATGGAACTGGAATGGAAATGGAACGGGAATGGAAAAGAAACGGGAATGGAAATGGAACGGGAATGGAAATGGAATGGGAATGGAAATGGAATGGAATGGAATGGAATGGAATGTACCAGAGTGGAGTGGAGTGGAGTGGAGTGGAGTAGAGTGCACTGGAACGGAATGGAATGGAATGGAATGGAATGGAACGGAACGGAATGTACCCGAGAAGCACGGAATGGAATGGAATGGAATGGAATGGAATGGAATGTACCGGAGTGGAGTGGAGTGGAGTGGAGTGGAGTAGAGTGCACTGGAACGGAATGGAATGGAATGGAATGGAATGGAACGGAACGGAATGTACCCGAGAAGCACGGAATGGAATGGAATGGAATGGAATGGAATTGAATATACCGGAGTGGAGTGGAGTGGAATGGAGTGGAGTGGAGTGGAGTGGAGTGGAATGGAATGGAATGGAACGGAATGGAATGGAATGGAATGCAATGGAATGCAATGGAATGGAAAAGAATGGAATGGAATGGAATGGAATGGAATGGAATGGAATGGAATGGAATGGACACCAGTAGAATGGAATGGAATGGAATGGAATGGAATGGAATGGAATGGAATGGAATTCAATGGAATGGAATGGAATGGAATGGAATTCTATGGAATGGAATGGAATGGAATGGAATTCAATGGAATGGAATGGAATGGAATGGAATTCTATGGAATGGAATGGAGTGGAATCGAATGGAATCGAATGGAATCGAATGGAATGGAATGGAATAGAATGGAATCAACCCGAGTAGAACGGAACGGAATGCAACGGAACGGAACGGAACGGAACGGGACGGAACGGAACGGAATGGAATGGAATGGAACGGAATTCCATGGAATGGAATGGAATGGAATGGAATTCAATGGAATGGAATGGAATGGAATGGAATGGAATGGAATGGAATGGAATGCAATGGAATGGAATGGAATGGAATGGAATGGAATGGAATGCAATGGAATGGAATGGAATGGAATGGAATGGAATGGATTGGAATGGAATGGAATAGAATGGAATGGAATGGAATGGAATGGAATTCAATGGAATGGAATGGAATGGAATGGAATTCTATGGAATGGAATGGAGTGGAATCGAATGGAATCGAATGGAATCGAATGGAATGGAATGGAATAGAATGGAATCAACCCGAGTAGAACGGAACGGAACGCAACGGAACGGAACGGAACGGAACGGGATGGAACGGAACGGAATGGAATGGAATGGAACGGAATTCCATGGAATGGAATGGAATGGAATGGAATTCAATGGAATGGAATGGAATGGAATGGAATGGAATGGATTGGAATGGAATGGAATAGAATGGAATCAACCCGAGTAGAACGGAACGGAACACAACGGAACGGAACGGAACGCAACGGAACGGAACGGAACGGAACGGGACGGAACGGAACGGAATGGAATGGAATGGAACGGAATTCCATGGAATGGATTGGAATGGAATGGAATTCAATGGAATGGAATGGAATGGAATGGAATGGAATGGAATGGAATGGAATGGAATTCAATGGAATGGAATGGAATGGAATGGAATGGAATGGAATTCAATGGAATGGAATGGAATGGATTGGAATGGAATGGAATAGAATGGAATCATCCCGAGTAGAACGGAACGGAACACAACGGAACGGAACGGAACGCAACGGAACGGAACGGAACGGAACTGAACGGAATGGAATGGAATGGAACGGAATTCAATGGAATGGAATGGAATGGAATTCAATGGAATGGAATGGAATGGAATGGAATTCAATGGAATGGAATGGAACGGAATGGAATTCAATGGAATGGAATGGAATGGAATTCAATGGAATGGAATGGAATGGAATGGAATGGAATTCAATGGAATGGAATGGAGTGGAATGGAATGGAATCGAATGGAATTGAATGGAATCGAATGGAATCAAATGGGATCGAATGGAATGGAATGGAATAGAATGGAATCAACCCGAGTAGAACGGAATGGAATGGAATGGAATGGAATGGGATGGAATGGAATGGAATGGAATGGAATGGAATTCAATGGAATGGAATGGAATGGAATGGAATGGAATGGAATGGAATGGAATGGAATTCAATGGAATGGAATGGAACGGAATGGAATTCAATGGAATGGAATGGAATGGAATTCAATGGAATGGAATGGAATGGAATGGAATGGAATGGAATGGAATGGAATTCCATGGAATGGAGTGGAATGGAATGGAATGGAATCGAATGGAATGGAATGTAATGGAATGGAATGGAATGGAATGGAATGGAATGGAATGGAATGTACCAAAGTAGAACGGAATGGAATGGAATGGAATGGAATGGAATGGAATGGAATGGAATGTACCCGAGTAGAACGGAATGGAATGGAATGGAATGGATTGGAATGGAATGGAATGGAATGGAATGGAATGTAACCGAGTAGAACGGAATGGAATGTAATTCAATGGAATGTAACCGGATTGAACGGAACGGAATGGAATGGAATGGAATGGAATGGAATGGAATGGAATGGAATTGAGTGCAATGCAATGCAATGGAATGCAATGGAATGGAAAGGAATGGAATGGAATGGAATGGAATCTACCCGAGTAGAACGGAATGGAATGGAATTGAATGGAATGTAACCGAGTAGAACGGAACGGAATGGAATGGAATGGAATGGAATGGAATGGAATGCAATGGAATGGAATGGAATGGAATGGAATGGAATGGAATGGAATGGAATGGACACCAGTAGAATGGAATGGAATGGAATGGAATGGAATGGAATGGAATGGAATGGAATGGAATGGAATGGAATCTACCCGAGTAGAACGGAATGGAACGGAATGGAATGGAATGGAATGGACAGGAGCAGAACGGAATGGAATGCAATGGAATGGAATGGAATGTACCCGAGCAGAACGGAATGGAATGAAATGGAAATGGAAAGGGAATGGAAATGGAACGGGAATGGAAATGGAACGGGAACGGAAATAGAACGGGAATGGAAATGGAACGGGAACGGAAACGGAACGAGAAGGGAAATGGAACGGGAACGGAAACGGAACGGGAACGGAAATGGAACGGGAATGGTAACGGAACAGGAATGGAAATGGAACGGGAATGGAAAAGGAACGGGAATGGAAATGGATCGGGAATGGAAATGGAACGGGAATGGTAATGGAACGGGAATGGAAATGGAACGGGAATGGAAAAGAAACGGGAATGGAAATGGAACGGGAATGGAAATTGAATGGGAATGGAAATGGAATGGAATGGAATGGAATGGAATGTACCGGAGTGGAGTGGAGTGGAGTGGAGTAGAGTGCACTGGAACGGAATGGAATGGAATGGAATGGAATGGAACGGAACGGAATGTACCCGAGAAGCACGGAATGGAATGGAATGGAATGGAATGGAATGGAATGGAATGGAATGGAATGCAATGGAATGCAATGGAATGGAAAGGAATGGAATGGAATGGAATGGAATGGAATGGAATGGAATGGAATGGAATGGAATGGACAACAGTAGAATGGAATGGAATGGAATGGAATGGAATGGAATGGAATGGAATGGAATGGAATGGAATGGAATTCAATGGAATGGAATGGAATGGAATGGAATTCAATGGAATGGAATGGAATGGAATGGAATTCAATGGAATGGAATGGAATTCTATGGAATGGAATGGAGTGGAATCGAATGGAATCGAATGGAATCGAATGGAATGGAATGGAATAGAATGGAATCAACCCGAGTAGAACGGAACGGAACGCAACGGAACGGAACGGAACGGAACGGGACGGAACGGAACGGAATGGAATGGAATGGAACGGAATTCCATGGAATGGATTGGAATGGAATGGAATGGAATGGAATGGAATGGAATGGAATGGAATGGAATTCAATGGAATGGAATGGAATGGATTGGAATGGAATGGAATAGAATGGAATCAACCCGAGTAGAACGGAACGGAACAAAACGGAACGGAACGGAACGCAACGGAACGGAACGGAACCGAACGGAACGGAATGGAATGGAATGGAACGGAATTCAATGGAATGGAATGGAATGGAATGGAATTCTATGGAATGGAATGGAATGGAATGGAATGGAATGGAATTCCATGGAATGGAATGGAATGGAATGGAATGGAATGTAACCGAGTAGAACGGAACGGAATGGAATGGAATGGAATGGAATGGAATGCAATGGAATGGAATGGAATGGAATGGAATGGAATGGAATGGAATGGAATGGACACCAGTAGAATGGAATGGAATGGAATGGAATGGAATGGAATGGAATGGAATGGAATCTACCCGAGTAGAACGGAATGGAACAGAATGGAATGGAATGGAATGGACAGGAGCAGAACGGAATGGAATGCAATGGAATGGAATGGAATGTACCCGAGCAGAACGGAATGGAATGAAATGGAAATGGAAAGGGAATGGAAATGGAACGGGAATGGAAATGGAACGGGAACGGAAATGGAACGGGAATGGAAATGGAACGGGAACGGAAACGGAACGAGAACGGAAATGGAACGGGAACGGAAACGGAACGGGAACGGAAATGGAACGGGAATGGTAACGGAACGGGAATGGAAATGGAACGGGAATGGAAAAGGAACGGGAATGGAAATGGATCGGGAATGGAAATGGAACGGGAATGGTAATGGAACTGGAATGGAAATGGAACGGGAATGGAAAAGAAACGGGAATGGAAATGGAACGGGAATGGAAATGGAATGGGAATGGAAATGGAATGGAATGGAATGGAATTCAATGGAATGGAATGGAATGGAATGGAATGGAATGGAATGGAATTCAATGGAATGGAATGGAATGGAATGGAATGGAATGGAATGGAATGGAATGGAATGGAATGGAATTCAATGGAATGGAATGGAATGGATTGGAATGGAATGGAATAGAATGGAATCAACCCGAGTAGAACGGAACGGAACAAAACGGAACGGAACGGAACGCAACGGAACGGAACGGAACGGAACGGAACGGAATGGAATGGAATGGAACGGAATTCAATGGAATGGAATGGAATGGAATGGAATTCTATGGAATGGAATGGAATGGAATGGAATGGAATGGAACCGAGTAGAACGGAACGGAATGGAATGGAATGGAATGGAATGGAATGCAATGGAATGGAATGGAATGGAATGGAATGGAATGGAATGGAATGGAATGGACACCAGTAGAATGGAATGGAATGGAATGGAATGGAATGGAATGGAATGGAATGGAATGGAATGGAATGGAATGGAATCTACCCGAGTAGAACGGAATGGAACGGAATGGAATGGAATGGAATGGACAGGAGCAGAACGGAATGGAATGCAATGGAATGGAATGGAATGTACCCGAGCAGAACGGAATGGAATGAAATGGAAATGGAAAGGGAATGGAAATGGAACGGGAATGGAAATGGAACGGGAACGGAAATGGAACGGGAATGGAAATGGAACGGGAACGGAAACGGAACGAGAACGGAAATGGAACGGGAACGGAAACGGAACGGGAACGGAAATGGAACGGGAATGGTAACGGAACGGGAATGGAAATGGAACGGGAATGGAAAAGGAACGGGAATGGAAATGGATCGGGAATGGAAATGGAACGGGAATGGTAATGGAACTGGAATGGAAATGGAACGGGAATGGAAAAGAAACGGGAATGGAAATGGAACGGGAATGGAAATGGAATGGGAATGGAAATGGAATGGAATGGAATGGAATGGAATGGAATGGAATGTACCGGAGTGGAGTGGAGTGGAGTGGAGTGGAGTAGAGTGCACTGGAACGGAATGGAATGGAATGGAATGGAATGGAACGGAACGGAATGTACCCGAGAAGCACGGAATGGAATGGAATGGAATGGAATGGAATGGAATGGAATGGAATGTACCGGAGTGGAGTGGAGTGGAATGGAGTGCAGTGGAGTGGAGTGGAGTGGAATGGAATGGAATGGAATGGAATGGAATGGAATGGAATGCAATGGAATGCAATGGAATGGAAAGGAATGGAATGGAATGGAATGGAATGGAATGGAATGGAAAGAACACCAGTAGAATGGAATGGAATGGAATGGAATGGAATGGAATGGAATGGAATGGAATGGAATTCAATAGAATGGAATGGAATGGAATGGAATTGGAATGGAATGGAATGGAATGGAATTCAATGGAATGGAATGGAATGGAATGGAATTCTATGGAATGGAATGGAGTGGAATCGAATGGAATCGAATGGAATCGAATGGAATGGAATGGAATAGAATGGAATCAACCCTAGTAGAACGGAACGGAACGCAACGGAACGGAACGGAACGGAACGGGATGGAACGGAACGGAATGGAATGGAATGGAACGGAATTCCATGGAATGGAATGGAATGGAATGGAATTCAATGGAATGGAATGGAATGGAATGGAATGGAATGGAATGGAATGGTTTGGAATGGAATGGAATAGAATGGAATCAACCCGAGTAGAACGGAACGGAACACAACGGAACGGAACGGAACGCAACGGAACGGAACGGAACGGAACGGAACGGAATGGAATGGAATGGAACGGAATTCAATGGAATGGAATGGAATGGAATGGAATTCTATGGATTGGAATGGAATGGAATGGAATGGAATTCCATGGAATGGAATGGAATTGAATGGAATTCAATGGAATGGAATGGAATGGAATGGAATGGAATTCTATGGAATGGAATGGAGTGGAATCGAATGGAATCGAATGGAATCGAATGCAATCGAATGGGATCGAATGGACTGGAATGGAATAGAATGGAATCAACCCGAGTAGAACGGAGCGGAACGCAACGGAAGGGAACGGAACGGAACGGAACGGAACAGAATGGAATGGAGTGGAATGGAACGGAATTCAATGGAATGGAATGGAACGGAATGGAATTCAATGGAATGGAATGGAATGGAATGGAATGGAATGGAATGGAATGGAATGGAATGGAATTCAATGGAATGGAATGGAATGGAATGGAATGGAATGGAATTCCATGGAATGGAATGGAATGGAATGGAATGGAATGGAATGGAATGGAATGGATTGGAATGGAATGGAATTCAAATGGAATGGAATGGAATGGAATGGAATGGAATGGAATGGAATTCAAATGGAATGGAATTCAATGGAATGGAATGGAATGGAATGGAATGGAATGGAATTCAATGGAATGGAATGGAATGGAATGGAATTGAATGGAATGGAATGGAATTCAATGGAATGGAATGGAATGGAATGGAATGGAATGGAATGGAATGGAATTCAATGGAATGGAATGGAATGGATTGGAATGGAATGGAATAGAATGGAATGGAATGGAATGGAATGGAATTCAATGGAATGGAATGGAATGGAATGGAATTCTATGGAATGGAATGGAGTGGAATCGAATGGAATCGAATGGAATCGAATGGAATGGAATGGAATAGAATGGAATCAACCCGAGTAGAACGGAACGGAACGCAACGGAACGGAACGGAACGGAACGGGACGGAACGGAACGGAATGGAATGGAATGGAACAGAATTCCATGGAATGGATTGGAATGGAATGGAATTCAATGGAATGGAATGGAATGGAATGGAATGGAATGGAATGGAATGGAATTCAATGGAATGGAATGGAATGGAATGGAATGGAATGGAATGGAATGGAATGGAATTCAATGGAATGGAATGGAATGGATTGGAATGGAATGGAATAGAATGGAATCATCCCGAGTAGAACGGAACGGAACACAACGGAACGGAACGGAACGCAACGGAACGGAACGGAACGGAACGGAACGGAATGGAATGGAATGGAACGGAATTCAATGGAATGGAATGGAATGGAATGGAATTCTATGGAATGGAATGGAATGGAATGGAATGGAATGGAATGGAATGGAATTCCATGGAATGGAATGGAATGGAATGGAATTCCATGGAATGGAATGGAATGGAATGGAATGGAATGGAATGGAATTCAATGGAATGGAATGGAGTGGAATGGAATGGAATCGAATGGAATTGAATGGAATCGAATGGAATCAAATGGGATCGAATGGAATGGAATGGAATAGAATGGAATCAACCCTAGTAAAACGGAATGGAATGGAATGGAATGGAATGGGATGGAATGGAATGGAATGGAATGGAATGGAATTCATTGGAATGGAATTCAATGGAATGGAATGGAATGGAATGGAATGGAATGGAATGGAATGGAATTCAATGGAATGGAATGGAACGGAATGGAATTCAATGGAATGGAATGGAATGGAATGGAATGGAATGGAATGGAATGGAATGGAATTCCATGGAATGGAATGGAATGGAATGGAATTCCATGGAATGGAATGGAATGGAATTCCATGGAATGGAATGGAATGGAATGGAATTCTATGGAATGGAATGGAATGGAATCGAATGGAATGGAATGGAATGGAATGGAATGGAATGGAATGGAATGGAATAGAATGGAATCAACCTGAGTAGAATGGAATGGAATGGAATGGAATGGAATGGAATGGAATGGAATGGAATGGAATGGAATGCAATGTACCAAAGTAGAACGGAATGGAATGGAATGGAATGGAATGGAATGGAATGGAATGGAGTGGAATGGAATGGAATGTACACGAGTAGAACGGAATGGAATGGAATGGAATGGATTGGAATGGAATGGAATGGAATGGAATGGTATGTAACCGAGTAGAACGGAATGGAATGTAATTGAATGGAATGTAACCGAGTTGAACGGAACGGAATGGAATGGAATGGAATGGAATGGAATGGAATGGAATGGAATGGAATTGAGTGCAATGCAATGCAATGGAATGCAATGGAATGGAAAGGAATGGAATGGAATGGAATGGAATCTACCCGAGTAGAACGGAATGGAATGGAATTGAATGGAATGTAACCGAGTAGAACGGAACGGAATGGAATGGAATGGAATGGAATGGAATGCAATGGAATGGAATGGAATGGAATGGAATGGAATGGAATGGATTGGAATGGACACCAGTAGAATGGAATGGAATGGAATGGAATGGAATGGAATGGAATGGAATGGAATGGAATCTACCCGAGTAGAACGGAATGGAACGGAATGGAATGGAATGGAATGGACAGGAGCAGAACGGAATGGAATGCAATGGAATGGAATGGAATGTACCCGAGCAGAATGGAATGGAATGAAATGGAAATGGAAAGGGAATGGAAATGGAACGGGAATGGAAATGGAAAGGGAACGGAAATGGAACGGGAATGGAAATGGAACGGGAACGGAAACGGAACGAGAACGGAAATGGAACGGGAACGGAAACGGAACGGGAACGGAAATGGAACGGGAATGGTAACGGAACGGGAATGGAAATGGAACGGGAATGGAAATGGAACGGGAATGGAAATGGATCGGGAATGGAAATGGAACGGGAATGGTAATGGAACTGGAATGGAAATGGAACGGGAATGGAAAAGAAACGGGAATGGAAATGGAACGGGAATGGAAATGGAATGGGAATGGAAATGGAATGGAATGGAATGGAATGGAATGGAATGGAATGTACCGGAGTGGAGTGGAGTGGAGTGGAGTGGAGTAGAGTGCACTGGAACGGAATGGAATGGAATGGAATGGAATGGAATGGAACGGAACGGAATGTACCCGAGAAGCACGGAATGGAATGGAATGGAATGGAATGGAATGGAATGGAATGTACCGGAGTGGAGTGGAGTGGAATGGAGTGGAGTGGAGTGGAGTGGAGTGGAATGGAATGGAATGGAATGGAATGGAATGGAATGGAATGCCTTGGAATGCAATGGAATGGAATGGAATGGAATGGAATGGAATGGAATGGAATGGAATGGACACCAGTAGAATGGAATGGAATGGAATGGAATGGAATGGAATGGAATGGAATGGAATGGAATTCAATGGAATGGAATGGAATGGAATGGAATTCAATGGAATGGAATGGAATGGAATGGAATTCAATGGAATGGAATGGAATGGAATGGAATTCTATGGAATGGAATGGAGTGGAATCGAATGGAATCGAATGGAATCGAATGGAATGGAATGGAATAGAATGGAATCAACCCTAGTAGAACGGAACGGAACGCAACGGAACGGAACGGAACGGAACGGGATGGAACGGAACGGAATGGAATGGAATGGAACGGAATTCCATGGAATGGAATGGAATGGAATGGAATTCAATGGAATGGAATGGAATGGAATGGAATGGAATGGAATGGAATGGAATGGAATGGAATGGATTGGAATGGAATGGAATAGAATGGAATCAACCCGAGTAGAACGGAACGGAACACAACGGAACGGAACGGAACGCAACGGAACGGAACGGAACGGAACGGAACGGAATGGAATGGAATGGAACGGAATTCAATGGAATGGAATGGAATGGAATGGAATTCTATGGATTGGAATGGAATGGAATGGAATGGAATTCCATGGAATGGAATGGAATGGAATGGAATTCAATGGAATGGAATGGAATGGAATGGAATGGAATGGAATGGAATGGAATTCTATGGAATGGAATGGAGTGGAATCGAATGGAATCGAATGGAATCGAATGCAATCGAATGGGATCGAATGGACTGGAATGGAATAGAATGGAATCAACCCGAGTAGAACGGAGCAGAACGCAACGGAAGGGAACGGAACGGAACGGAACGGAGCGGAATGGAATGGAGTGGAATGGAACGGAATTCAATGGAATGGAATGGAACGGAATGGAATTCAATGGAATGGAATGGAATGGAATGGAATGGAATGGAATGGAATGGAATGGAATTCAATGGAATGGAATGGAATGGAATGGAATGGAATGGAATTCCATGGAATGGAATGGAATGGAATGGAATGGAATGGAATGGAATGGAATGGAATGGATTGGAATGGAATGGAATTCAAATGGAATGGAATGGAATTCAATGGAATGGAATGGAATGGAATTCAAATGGAATGGAATGGAATGGAATGGAATGGAACGGAATGGAATGGAATGGAATGGAATGGAATGGAATGGAATTCAATGGAATGGAATGGAATGGAATGGAATGGAATGGAATGGAATGGAATTCAATGGAATGGAATGGAATGGAATGGAATGGAATGGAATGGAATGGAATGGAATTCAATGGAATGGAATGGAATGGATTGGAATGGAATGGAATAGAATGGAATCATCCCGAGTAGAACGGAACGGAACACAACGGAACGGAACGGAACGCAACGGAACGGAACGGAACGGAACGGAACGGAATGGAATGGAATGGAACGGAATTCAATGGAATGGAATGGAATGGAATGGAATTCTATGGAATGGAATGGAATGGAATGGAATGGAATGGAATGGAATTCCATGGAATGGAATGGAATGGAATGGAATGGAATGGAATGGAATGGAATTCCATGGAATGGAATGGAGTGGAATGGAATGGAATCGAATGGAATTGAATGGAATCGAATGGAATCAAATGGGATCGAATGGAATGGAATGGAATAGAATGGAATCAACCCGAGTAGAACGGAATGGAATGGAATGGAATGGAATGGAATGGAATGGAATGGAACGGAATGGAATGGAATGGAATCTACCCGAGTAGAACGGAATGGAACGGAATGGAATGGAATGGAATGGACAGGAGCAGAACGGAATGGAATGCAATGGAATGGAATGGAATGTACCCGAGCAGAACGGAATGGAATGAAATGGAAATGGAAAGGGAATGGAAATGGAACGGGAATGGAAATGGAACGGGAACGGAAATAGAACGGGAATGGAAATGGAACGGGAACGGAAACGGAACGAGAAGGGAAACGGAACGGGAACGGAAACGGAACGGGAACGGAAATGGAACGGGAATGGTAACGGAACAGGAATGGAAATGGAACGGGAATGGAAAAGGAACGGGAATGGAAATGGATCGGGAATGGAAATGGAACGGGAATGGTAATGGAACGGGAATGGAAATGGAACGGGAATGGAAAAGAAACGGGAATGGAAATGGAACGGGAATGGAAATGGAATGGGAATGGAAATGGAATGGAATGGAATGGAATGGAATGGAATGGAATGTACCGGAGTGGAGTGGAGTGGAGTGGAGTAGAGTGCACTGGAAAGGAATTGAATGGAATGGAATGGAATGGAACGGAACGGAATGTACCCGAGAAACACGGAATGGAATGGAATGGAATGGAATGGAATGGAATGGAATGGAATGGAATGGAATGCAATGGAATGCAATGGAATGGAAAGGAATGGAATGGAATGGAATGGAATGGAATGGAATGGAATGGAATGGAATGGAATGGACAACAGTAGAATGGAATGGAATGGAATGGAATGGAATGGAATGGAATGGAATGGAATGGAATGGAATTCAATGGAATGGAATGGAATGGAATGGAATTCAATGGAATGGAATGGAATGGAATGGAATTCAATGGAATGGAATGGAATTCTATGGAATGGAATGGAGTGGAATCGAATGGAATCGAATGGAATCGAATGGAATGGAATGGAATAGAATGGAATCAACCCGAGTAGAACGGAACGGAACGCAACGGAACGGAACGGAACGGAACGGGACGGAACGGAACGGAATGGAATGGAATGGAACGGAATTCCATGGAATGGAATGGAATGGAATGGAATTCAATGGAATGGAATGGAATGGAATGGAATGGAATGGAATGGAATGGAATTCAATGGAATGGAATGGAATGGAATGGAATGGAATGGAATGGAATGGAATGGAATGGAATTCAATGGAATGGAATGGAATGGATTGGAATGGAATGGAATAGAATGGAATCAACCCGAGTAGAACGGAACGGAACACAACGGAACGGAACGGAACGCAACGGAACGGAACGGAACGGAACGGAACGGAATGGAATGGAATGGAACGGAATTCAATGGAATGGAATGGAATGGAATGGAATTCTATGGAATGGAATGGAATGGAATGGAATGGAATGGAATTCCATGGAATGGAATGGAATGGAATGGAATGGAACCGAGTAGAACGGAACGGAATGGAATGGAATGGAATGGAATGGAATGGAATGCAATGGAATGGAATGGAATGGAATGGAATGGAATGGAATGGAATGGACACCAGTAGAATGGAATGGAATGGAATGGAATGGAATGGAATGGAATGGAATGGAATGGAATCTACCCGAGTAGAACGGAATGGAACGGAATGGAATGGAATGGAATGGACAGCAGCAGAACGGAATGGAATGCAATGGAATGGAATGGAATGTACCCGAGCAGAACGGAATGGAATGAAATGGAAATGGAAAGGGAATGGAAATGGAACGGGAATGGAAATGGAACGGGAACGGAAATGGAACGGGAATGGAAATGGAACGGGAACGGAAACGGAACGAGAACGGAAATGGAACGGGAACGGAAACGGAACGGGAACGGAAATGGAACGGGAATGGTAACGGAACGGGAATGGAAATGGAACGGGAATGGAAAAGGAACGGGAATGGAAATGGATCGGGAATGGAAATGGAACGGGAATGGTAATGGAACTGGAATGGAAATGGAACGGGAATGGAAAAGAAACGGGAATGGAAATGGAACGGGAATGGAAATGGAATGGGAATGGAAATGGAATGGAATGGAATGGAATGGAATGGAATGGAATGGAATGTACCGGAGTGGAGTGGAGTGGAGTGGAGTGGAGTAGAGTGCACTGGAACGGAATGGAATGGAATGGAATGGAATGGAATGGAACGGAACGGAATGTACCCGAGAAGCACGGAATGGAATGGAATGGAATGGAATGGAATGGAATGGAATGTACCGGAGTGGAGTGGAGTGGAATGGAGTGGAGTGGAGTGGAGTGGAGTGGAATGGAATGGAATGGAATGGAATGGAATGGAATGGAATGCAATGGAATGCAATGGAATGGAAAGGAATGGAATGGAATGGAATGGAATGGAATGGAATGGAATGGAATGGAATGGACACCAGTAGAATGGAATGGAATGGAATGGAATGGAATGGAATGGAATGGAATGGAATTCAATGGAATGGAATGGAATGGAATGGAATGGAATTCAATGGAATGGAATGGAATGGAATGGAATTCTATGGAATGGAGTGGAATCGAATGGAATCGAATGGAATCGAATGGAATGGAATGGAATAGAATGGAATCAACCCTAGTAGAACGGAACGAAACGCAACGGAACGGAACGGAACGGAACGGGATGGAACGGAACGGAATGGAATGGAATGGAACGGAATTCCATGGAATGGAATGGAATGGAATGGAATTCAATGGAATGGAATGGAATGGAATGGAATGGAATGGAATGGATTGGAATGGAATGGAATAGAATGGAATCAACCCGAGTAGAACGGAACGGAACACAACGGAACGGAACGGAACGCAACGGAACGGAACGGAACGGAACGGAACGGAATTGAATGGAATGGAACGGAATTCAATGGAATGGAATGGAATGGAATGGAATTCTATGGATTGGAATGGAATGGAATGGAATGGAATTCCATGGAATGGAATGGAATTGAATGGAATTCAATGGAATGGAATGGAATGGAATGGAATGGAATGGAATGGAATGGAATGGAATGGAATTGTATGGAATGGAATGGAGTGGAATCGAATGGAATCGAATGGAATCGAATGCAATCGAATGGGATCGAATGGACTGGAATGGAATAGAATGGAATCAACCCGAGTAGAACGGAGCGGAACGCAACGGAAGGGAACGGAACGGAACGGAACGGAACAGAATGGAATGGAGTGGAATGGAACGGAAATCAATGGAATGGAATGGAACGGAATGGAATTCAATGGAATGGAATGGAATGGAATGGAATGGAATGGAATGGAATGGAATGGAATGGAATTCAATGGAATGGAATGGAATGGAATGGAATGGAATGGAATTCCATGGAATGGAATGGAATGGAATGGAATGGAATGGAATGGAATGGAATGGAATGGATTGGAATGGAATGGAATTCAAATGGAATGGAATGGAATGGAATTGAATGGAATGGAATGGAATGGAATTCAAATGGAATGGAATGGAATGGAATGGAATGGAATGGAATGGAATGGAATTCAATGGAATGGAATGGAATGGAATGGAATTGAATGGAATGGAATGGAATTCAATGGAATGGAATGGAATGGAATGGAATGGAATGGAATGGAATTCAATGGAATGGAATGGAATGGATTGGAATGGAATGGAATAGAATGGAATGGAATGGAATGGAATGGAATTCAATGGAATGGAATGGAATGGAATGGAATTCTATGGAATGGAATGGAGTGGAATCGAATGGAATCGAATGGAATCGAATGGAATGGAATGGAATAGAATGGAATCAACCCGAGTAGAACGGAACGGAACGCAACGGAACGGAACGGAACGGAACGGGACGGAACGGAACGGAATGGAATGGAATGGAACGGAATTCCATGGAATGGATTGGAATGGAATGGAATTCTATGGAATGGAATGGAATGGAATGGAATGGAATGGAATGGAATGGAATGGAATTCAATGGAATGGAATGGAATGGAATGGAATGGAATGGAATGGAATGGAATTCAATGGAATGGAATGGAATGGATTGGAATGGAATGGAATAGAATGGAATCATCCCGAGTAGAACGGAACGGAACACAACGGAACGGAACGGAACGCAACGGAACGGAACGGAACGGAACGGAACGGAATGGAATGGAATGGAACGGAATTCAATGGAATGGAATGGAATGGAATGGAATTGAATGGAATGGAATGGAATGGAATGGAATGGAATGGAATGGAATTCCATGGAATGGAATGGAATGGAATGGAATGGAATGGAATGGAATTCAATGGAATGGAATGGAGTGGAATGGAATGGAATCGAATGGAATTGAATGGAATCGAATGGAATCAAATGGGATCGAATGGAATGGAATGGAATAGAATGGCATCAACCCGAGTAGAACGGAATGGAATGGAATGGAATGGAATGGGATGGAATGGAATGGAATGGAATGGAATGGAATGGAATTCAATGGAATGGAATTCAATGGAATGGAATGGAATGGAATGGAATGGAATGGAATGGAATTCAATGGAATGGAATGGAACGGAATGGAATTCAATGGAATGGAATGGAATGGAATGGAATGGAATGGAATGGAATGGAATGGAATTCCATGGAATGGAATTCTATGGAATGGAATGGAATGGAATCGAATGGAATGGAATGGAATGGAATGGAATGGAATGGAATGGAATAGAATGGAATCAAGCTGAGTAGAATGGAATGGAATGGAATGGAATGGAATGGAATGGAATGGAATGGAATGGAATGGAATGGAATGGAATGGAATGTACCAAAGTAGAACGGAATGGAATGGAATGGAATCGAATGGAATGGAATGGAATGGAATGGAATGGAATGGAATGGAATGTACACGAGTAGAACGGTATGGAATGGAATGGAATGGATTGGAATGGAATGGAATGGAATGGAATGGTATGTAACCCAGTAGAACGGAATGGAATGTAATTGAATGGAATGTAACCGAGTTGAACGGAACGGAATGGAATGGAATGGAATGGAATGGAATGGAATGGAATGGAATGGAATTGAGTGCAATGCAATGCAATGGAATGCAATGGAATGGAAGGGAATGGAATGGAATGGAATGGAATCTACCCGAGTAGAACGGAATGGAATGGAATTGAATGGAATGTAACCGAGTAGAACGGAACGGAATGGAATGGAATGGAATGGAATGCAATGGAATGGAATGGAATGGAATGGAATGGAATGGAATGGAATGGAATGGAATGGACACCAGTAGAATGGAATGGAATGGATTGGAATGGAATGGAATGGAATGGAATCTACCCGAGTAGAACGGAATGGAACGGAATGGAATGGAATGGAATGGACAGGAGCAGAACGGAATGGAATGCAATGGAATGGAATGGAATGTACCCGAGCAGAATGGAATGGAATGAAATGGAAATGGAAAGGGAATGGAAATGGAACGGGAATGGAAATGGAAAGGGAACGGAAATGTAACGGGAATGGAAATGGAACGGGAACGGAAACGGAACGAGAACGGAAATGGAACGGGAACGGAAACGGAACGGGAACGGAAATGGAACGGGAATGGTAACGGAACGGGAATGGAAATGGAACGGGAATGGAAATGGAACGGGAATGGAAATGGATCGGGAATGGAAATGGAACGGGAATGGTAATGGAACTGGAATGGAAATGGAACGGGAATGGAAAAGAAACGGGAATGGAAATGGAACGGGAATGGAAATGGAATGGGAATGGAAATGGAATGGAATGGAATGGAATGGAATGGAATGGAATGTACCGGAGTGGAGTGGAGTGGAGTGGAGTGGAGTAGAGTGCACTGGAACGGAATGGAATGGAATGGAATGGAATGGAATGGAACGGAACGGAATGTACCCGAGAAGCACGGAATGGAATGGAATGGAATGGAATGGAATGGAATGGAATGTACCGGAGTGGAGTGGAGTGGAATGGAGTGGAGTGGAGTGGAGTGGAGTGGAATGGAATGGAATGGAATGGAATGGAATGGAATGGAATGCAATGGAATGCAATGGAATGGAAAGGAATGGAATGGAATGGAATGGAATGGAATGGAATGGAATGGAATGGAATGGACAGCAGTAGAATGGAATGGAATGGAATGGAATGGAATGGAATGGAATGGAATGGAATTCAATGGAATGGAATGGAATGGAATGGAATTCAATGGAATGGAATGGAATGGAATGGAATTAAATGGAATGGAATGGAATGGAATGGAATTCTATGGAATGGAATGGAGTGGAATCGAATGGAATCGAATGGAATCGAATGGAATGGAATGGAATAGAATGGAATCAACCCTAGTAGAACGGAACGGAACGCAACGGAACGGAACGGAACGGAACGGGATGGAACGGAACGGAATGGAATGGAATGGAACGGAATTCCATGGAATGGAATGGAATGGAATGGAATTCAATGGAATGGAATGGAATGGAATGGAATGGAATGGAATGGAATGGAATTCAATGGAATGGAATGGATTGGAATGGAATGGAATAGAATGGAATCAACCCGAGTAGAACGGAACGGAACACAACGGAACGGAACGGAACGCAACGGAACGGAACGGAACGGAACGGAACGGAACGGAATGGAATGGAACGGAATTCAATGGAATGGAATGGAATGGAATGGAATTCTATGGATTGGAATGGAATGGAATGGAATGGAATGGAATTCCATGGAATGGAATGGAATGGAATGGAATTCAATGGAATGGAATGGAATGGAATGGAATGGAATGGAATGGAACGGAATTCTATGGAATGGAATGGAGTGGAATCGAATGGAATCGAATGGAATCGAATGCAATCGAATGGGATCGAATGGACTGGAATGGAATAGAATGGAATCAACCCGAGTAGAACGGAGCGGAACGCAACGGAAGGGAACGGAACGGAACGGAACGGAACGGAATGGAATGGAGTGGAATGGAACGGAATTCAATGGAATGGAATGGAACGGAATGGAATTCAATGGAATGGAATGGAATGGAATGGAATGGAATGGAATGGAATGGAATGGAATGGAATTCAATGGAATGGAATGGAATGGAATGGAATGGAATGGAATGGAATTCCATGGAATGGAATGGAATGGAATGGAATGGAATGGAATGGAATGGAATGGAATGGATTGGAATGGAATGGAATTCAAATGGAATGGAATGGAATTCAATGGAATGGAATGGAATGGAATTCAAATGGAATGGAATGGAATGGAATGGAATGGAACGGAATGGAATGGAATGGAATGGAATGGAATGGAATGGAATTCAATGGAATGGAATGGAATGGAATGGAATGGAATGGAATGGAATGGAATTCAATGGAATGGAATGGAATGGAATGGAATGGAATGGAATGGAATGGAATTCAATGGAATGGAATGGAATGGATTGGAATGGAATGGAATAGAATGGAATCATCCCGAGTAGAACGGAACGGAACACAACGGAACGGAACGGAACGCAACGGAACGGAACGGAACGGAACGGAACGGATTGGAATGGAATGGAACGGAATTCAATGGAATGGAATGGAATGGAATGGAATGGAATGGAATTCAATGGAATGGAATGGAATGGAATGGAATGGAATGGAATGGAATGGAATTCAATGGAATGGAATGGAATGGATTGGAATGGAATGGAATAGAATGGAATCATCCCGAGTAGAACGGAACGGAACACAACGGAACGGAACGGAACGCAACGGAACGGAACGGAACGGAACGGAACGGATTGGAATGGAATGGAACGGAATTCAATGGAATGGAATGGAATGGAATGGAATTCTATGGAATGGAATGGAATGGAATGGAATGGAATGGAATTCCATGGAATGGAATGGAATGGAATGGAATGGAATTCCATGGAATGGAATGGAATGGAATGGAATGGAATGGAATGGAATGGAATTCCATGGAATGGAATGGAGTGGAATGGAATGGAATCGAATGGAATTGAATGGAATCGAATGGAATCAAATGGGATCGAATGGAATGGAATGGAATAGAATGGAATCAACCCGAGTAGAACGGAATGGAATGGAATGGAATGGAATGGGATGGAATGGAATGGAATGGAATGGAATGGAATGGAATTCAATGGAATGGAATTCAATGGAATGGAATGGAATGGAATGGAATGGAATGGAATGGAATTCAATGGAATGGAATGGAACGGAATGGAATTCCATGGAATGGAATGGAATGGAATGGAATGGAATGGAATGGAATGGAATTCCATGGAATGGAATGGAATTCTATGGAATGGAATGGAATGGAATCGAATGGAATGGAATGGAATGGAATGGAATGGAATGGAATGGAATAGAATGGAATCAACCTGAGTAGAATGGAATGGAATGGAATGGAATGGAATGGAATGGAATGGAATGGAATGGAATGGAATGGAATGGAATGTACCAAAGTAGAACGGAATGGAATGGAATGGAATGGAATGGAATGGAATGGAATGGAATGGAATGGAATGGAATGGAATGTACACGAGTAGAACGGAATGGAATGGAATGGAATGGATTGGAATGGAATGGAATGGAATGGAATGGTATGTAACCGAGTAGAACGGAATGGAATGTAATTGAATGGAATGTAACCGAGTTGAACGGAACGGAATGGAATGGAATGGAATGGAATGGAATGGAATGGAATGGAATGGAATGGAATTGAGTGCAATGCAATGCAATGGAATGCAATGGAATGGAAAGGAATGGAATGGAATGGAATGGAATCTACCCGAGTAGAACGGAATGGAATGGAATTGAATGGAATGTAACCGAGTAGAACGGAACGGAATGGAATGGAATGGAATGGAATGCAATGGAATGGAATGGAATGGAATGGAATGGAATGGAATGGAATGGACACCAGTAGAATGGAATGGAATGGAATGGAATGGAATGGAATGGAATGGAATGGAATCTACCCGAGTAGAACGGAATGGAACGGAATGGAATGGAATGGAATGGACAGGAACAGAACGGATTGGAATGCAATGGAATGGAATGGAATGTACCCGAGCAGAATGGAATGGAATGAAATGGAAATGGAAAGGGAATAGAAATGGAACGGGAATGGAAATGGAAAGGGAACGGAAATGGAACGGGAATGGAAATGGAACGGGAACGGAAACGGAACGAGAACGGAAATGGAACGGGAACGGAAACGGAACGGGAACGGAAATGGAACGGGAATGGTAACGGAACGGGAATGGAAATGGAACGGGAATGGAAATGGAACGGGAATGGAAATGGATCGGGAATGGAAATGGAACGGGAATGGTAATGGAACTGGAATGGAAATGGAACGGGAATGGAAAAGAAACGGGAATGGAAATGGAACGGGAATGGAAATGGAATGGGAATGGAAATGGAATGGAATGGAATGGAATGGAATGGAATGGAATGTACCGGAGTGGAGTGGAGTGGAGTGGAGTGGAGTAGAGTGCACTGGAACGGAATGGAATGGAATGGAATGGAATGGAATGGAACGGAACGGAATGTACCCGAGAAGCACGGAATGGAATGGAATGGAATGGAATGGAATGGAATGGAATGGAATGTACCGGAGTGGAGTGGAGTGGAATGGAGTGGAGTGGAGTGGAGTGGAGTGGAATGGAATGGAATGGAATGGAATGGAATGGAATGGAATGCAATGGAATGCAATGGAATGGAAAGGAATGGAATGGAATGGAATGGAATGGAATGGAATGGAATGGAATGGACACCAGTAGAATGGAATGGAATGGAATGGAATGGAATGGAATGGAATGGAATGGAATTCAATGGAATGGAATGGAATGGAATGGAATTCAATGGAATGGAATGGAATGGAATGGAATTCAATGGAATGGAATGGAATGGAATGGAATTCTATGTAATGGAATGGAGTGGAATCGAATGGAATCGAATGGAATCGAATGGAATGGAATGGAATAGAATGGAATCAACCCTAGTAGAACGGAACGGAACGCAACGGAACGGAACGGAACGGAACGGGATGGAACGGAACGGAATGGAATGGAATGGAACGGAATTCCATGGAATGGAATGGAATGGAATGGAATTCAATGGAATGGAATGGAATGGAATGGAATGGAATGGAATGGAATGGAATGGAATGGATTGGAATGGAATGGAATAGAATGGAATCAACCCGAGTAGAACGGAACGGAACACAACGGAACGGAACGGAACGCAACGGAACGGAACGGAACGGAACAGAACGGAATGGAATGGAATGGAACGGAATTCAATGGAATGGAATGGAATGGAATGGAATTCTATGGATTGGAATGGAATGGAATGGAATGGAATTCCATGGAATGGAATGGAATGGAATGGAATTCCATGGAATGGAATGGAATGGAATGGAATGGAATGGAATGGAATGGAATTCTATGGAATGGAATGGAGTGGAATCGAATGGAATCGAATGGAATCGAATGCAATCGAATGGGATCGAATGGACTGGAATGGAATAGAATGGAATCAACCCGAGTAGAACGGAGCGGAACGCAACGGAAGGGAACGGAACGGAACGGAACGGAACGGAATGGAATGGAGTGGAATGGAACGGAATTCAATGGAATGGAATGGAACGGAATGGAATTCAATGGAATGGAATGGAATGGAATGGAATGGAATGGAATGGAATGGAATGGAATTCAATGGAATGGAATGGAATGGAATGGAATGGAATGGAATTCCATGGAATGGAATGGAATGGAATGGAATGGAATGGAATGGAATGGAATGGAATGGATTGGAATGGAATGGAATTCAAATGGAATGGAATGGAATGGAATGGAATGGAATGGAATGGAATTCAAATGGAATGGAATGCAATGGAATGGAATGGAATGGAATGGAATGGAATGGAATTCAATGGAATGGAATGGAATGGAATGGAATTGAATGGAATGGAATTCAATGGAATGGAATGGAATGGAATCGAATGGAATCGAATGGAATCGAATGGAATGGAATGGGATAGAATGCAATCAACCCGAGTAGAATGGAATGGAATGGAATGGAATGGAATAGAATGGAATGGAATGGAATGGAATGGAATTCAAATGGAATGGAATGGAATGGAATGGAATGGAATGGAATGGTATGGAACGGAATTCTATGGAATGGAATGGAATGGAATTGAATGGAATTCTATGGAATGGAATGGAATGGAATGGAATGGAATGGAATTCAATTGAATGGAATGGAATGGAATGGATTGGAATGGAATTCAATGGAATGGAATGGAATGGAGTGGAACGGAATGGAATTCAATGGAATGGAATGGAATGGAATCGAATGGAATCGAAAGGAATCAATTGGTATCGAATGGAATGGAATGGAATGGAATGGAATAGAATGGAATCATTCCGAGTAGAACAGAACGGCACGCAACGGAACGGAATGGAATGGAACGGGACGGAACGGAACGGAATGGAATGGAATGGAACGGAATTCAATGGAATGGAATGGAATGGAATTCAATGGAATGGAATGGAATGGAATGGAATGGAATGGAATGGAATGGAACGGAATCGAATGGAATCGAATGGGATCGAATGGAATGGAATGGAATAGAATGGAATCAACCCGAGTAGAATGGAATGGAATGGAATGGAATGGAATGGAATGGAATTCAATGGAATGGAATGGAATGGAATGGAATGGAATTGAATGGAATTCAATGAAATGGAATGTAATGGAATGGAATGGAATGGAATTCAATGGAATGGAATGGAATGGAATGGAATGGAATTCTATGGAATGGAATGGAATCGAATGGAATCGAATGGAATCGAATGGAATCGAATGGAATGGAATGGAATAGAATGGAATCAACCCGAGTAGAACGGAATGGAATGGAATGGAATGGAATGGAATCGAATCGAATCGAATGGAATCGAATGGAATGGAATGGAATAGAATGGAATCAACCCGAGTAGAATGGAATGGAATGGAATGGAAGGGAATGGAATGGAATGGAACGGAATGGAATTCAAATGGAATGGAATGGAATGGAATGGAATGGAATTGAATGGAATGGAATGGAATGGAACGGAATGGAATTCTATGGAATGGAATGGAATGGAATTCAATGGAATGGAATGGAATGGAATGGAATGGAATGGAATGGAACGGAATTCAATGGAATGGAAGGGAACGGAATGGAATTCTATGGAATGGAATGGAATGGAATGGAATGGAATTCAATGGAATGGAATGGAATGGAATGGAATGGAATGGAATTCAATGGAATGGAATGGAATGGAATGGAATTCAATGGAATGGAATTCAATGGAATGGAATGGAATGGAATGGAATGGAATGGAATGGAATTCAATGGAATGGAATGGAACGGAATGGAATTCAATGGAATGGAATGGAATGGAATGGAATGGAATGGAATGGAATGGAATGGAATTCCATGGAATGGAATGGAATGGAATGGAATTCCATGGAATGGAATGGAATGGAATGGAATTCCATGGAATGGAATGGAATGGAATTCCATGGAATGGAATGGAATGGAATGGAATTCTATGGAATGGAATGGAATGGATTCGAATGGAATGGAATGGAATGGAATAGAATGGAATCAACCTGAGTAGAATGGAATGGAATGGAATGGAATGGAATGGAATGGAATGGAATGGAATGGAATGGAATGGAATGGAATGTACCAAAGTAGAACGGAATGGAATGGAATGGAATGGAATGGAATGGAATGGAATGGAATGGAATGTACACGAGTAGAACGGAATGGAATGGAATGGAATGGATTGGAATGGAATGGAATGGAATGGAATGGTATGTAACCGAGTAGAACGGAATGGAATGTAATTGAATGGAATGTAACCGAGTTGAACGGAACGGAATGGAATGGAATGGAATGGAATGGAATGGAATGGAATGGAATGGAATGGAATGGAATTGAGTGCAATGCAATGCAATGGAATGCAATGGAATGGAAAGGAATGGAATGGAATGGAATGGAATCTACCCGAGTAGAACGGAATGGAATGGAATTGAATGGAATGTAACCGAGTAGAACGGAACGGAATGGAATGGAATGGAATGGAATGCAATGGAATGGAATGGAATGGAATGGAATGGAATGGAATGGAATGGACACCAGTAGAATGGAATGGAATGGAATGGAATGGAATGGAATGGAATGGAATGGAATGGAATCTACCCGAGTAGAACGGAATGGAACGGAATGGAATGGAATGGAATGGACAGGAACAGAACGGAATGGAATGCAATGGAATGGAATGGAATGTACCCGAGCAGAATGGAATGGAATGAAATGGAAATGGAAAGGGAATGGAAATGGAACGGGAATGGAAATGGAAAGGGAACGGAAATGGAACGGGAATGGAAATGGAACGGGAACGGAAACGGAACGAGAACGGAAATGGAACGGGAACGGAAACGGAACGGGAACGGAAATGGAACGGGAATGGTAACGGAACGGGAATGGAAATGGAACGGGAATGGAAATGGAACGGGAATGGAAATGGATCGGGAATGGAAATGGAACGGGAATGGTAATGGAACTGGAATGGAAATGGAACGGGAATGGAAAAGAAACGGGAATGGAAATGGAACGGGAATGGAAATGGAATGGGAATGGAAATGGAATGGAATGGAATGGAATGGAATGGAATGGAATGTACCGGAGTGGAGTGGAGTGGAGTGGAGTGGAGTAGAGTGCACTGGAACGGAATGGAATGGAATGGAATGGAATGGAATGGAACGGAACGGAATGTACCCGAGAAGCACGGAATGGAATGGAATGGAATGGAATGGAATGGAATGGAATGTACCGGAGTGGAGTGGAGTGGAATGGAGTGGAGTGGAGTGGAGTGGAGTGGAATGGAATGGAATGGAATGGAATGGAATGGAATGCAATGGAATGCAATGGAATGGAAAGGAATGGAATGGAATGGAATGGAATGGAATGGAATGGAATGGACACCAGTAGAATGGAATGGAATGGAATGGAATGGAATGGAATGGAATGGAATGGAATGGAATGGAATTCAATGGAATGGAATGGAATGGAATGGAATTCAATGGAATGGAATGGAATGGAATGGAATTCAATGGAATGGAATGGAATGGAATGGAATTCTATGGAATGGAATGGAGTGGAATCGAATGGAATCGAATGGAATCGAATGGAATGGAATGGAATAGAATGGAATCAACCCTAGTAGAACGGAACGGAACGCAACGGAACGGAACGGAACGGAACGGGATGGAACGGAACGGAATGGAATGGAATGGAACGGAATTCCATGGAATGGAATGGAATGGAATGGAATTCAATGGAATGGAATGGAATGGAATGGAATGGAATGGAATGGAATGGAATGGAATGGAATGGAATGGATTGGAATGGAATGGAATAGAATGGAATCAACCCGAGTAGAACGGAACGGAACACAACGGAACGGAACGGAACGCAACGGAACGGAACGGAACGGAACGGAACGGAATGGAATGGAATGGAACGGAATTCAATGGAATGGAATGGAATGGAATGGAATTCTATGGATTGGAATGGAATGGAATGGAATGGAATTCCATGGAATGGAATGGAATGGAATGGAATTCAATGGAATGGAATGGAAGGGAATGGAATGGAATGGAATGGAATGGAATTCTATGGAATGCAATGGAGTGGAATCGAATGGAATCGAATGGAATCGAATGCAATCGAATGGGATCGAATGGACTGGAATGGAATAGAATGGAATCAACCCGAGTAGAACGGAGCGGAACGCAACGGAAGGGAACGGAACGGAACGGAACGGAACGGAATGGAATGGAGTGGAATGGAACGGAATTCAATGGAATGGAATGGAATGGAATGGAATTCAATGGAATGGAATGGAATGGAATGGAATGGAATTCAATGGAATGGAATGGAATGGAATGGAATGGAATGGAATTCCATGGAATGGAATGGAATGGAATGGAATGGAATGGAATGGAATGGAATGGATTGGAATGGAATGGAATGGAATGGAATGGAATGGAATGGAATGGAATGGAATTCAATGGAATGGAATGGAATGGAATGGAATGGAATGGAATGGAATGGAATTCAATGGAATGGAATGGAATGGAATGGAATTCTATGGAATGGAATGGAATGGAATGGAATGGAATGGAATTCCATGGAATGGAATGGAATGGAATGGAATGGAATGGAATGGAATGGAATTCAATGGAATGGAATGGAGTGGAATGGAATGGAATCGAATGGAATTGAATGGAATCGAATGGAATCAAATGGGATCGAATGGAATGGAATGGAATAGAATGGAATCAACCCGAGTAGAACGGAATGGAATGGAATGGAATGGAATGGGATGGAATGGAATGGAATGGAATGGAATGGAATGGAATGGAATTCAATGGGATGGAATGGAATGGAATGGAATGGAATGGAATGGAATGGAATTCAATGGAATGGAATGGGATGGAATGGAATGGAATGGAATGGAATGGAATGGAATGGAATTCAATGGAATGGAATGGAACGGAATGGAATTCAATGGAATGGAATGGAATGGAATGGAATGGAATGGAATGGAATGGAATGGAATGGAATTCCATGGAATGGAATGGAATGGAATGGAATTCCATGGAATGGAATGGAATGGAATTCCATGGAATGGAATGGAATGGAATGGAATTCTATGGAATGGAATGGAATGGTATCGAATGGAATGGAATGGAATGGAATGGAATGGAATGGAATGGAATAGAATGGAATAAACCTGAGTAGAATGGAATGGAATGGAATGGAATGGAATGGAATGGAATGGAATGGAATGGAATGTACCAAAGTAGAACGGAATGGAATGGAATGGAATGGAATGGAATGGAATGGAATGGAATGGAATGGAATGGAATGGAATGGAATGGAATGGAATGGAATGTACACGAGTAGAACGGAATGGAATGGAATGGAATGGATTGGAATGGAATGGAATGGAATGGAATGGTATGTAACCGAGTAGAACGGAATGGAATGTAATTGAATGGAATGTAACCGAGTTGAACGGAACGGAATGGAATGGAATGGAATGGAATGGAATGGAATGGAATGGAATTGAGTGCAATGCAATGCAATGGAATGCAATGGAATGGAAAGGAATGGAATGGAATGGAATGGAATCTACCCGAGTAGAACGGAATGGAATGGAATTGAATGGAATGTAACCGAGTAGAACGGAACGGAATGGAATGGAATGGAATGGAATGCAATGGAATGGAATGGAATGGAATGGAATGGAATGGAATGGAATGGAATGGAATGGACACCAGTAGAATGGAATGGAATGGAATGGAATGGAATGGAATGGAATGGAATGGAATGGAATGGAATCTACCCGAGTAGAACGGAATGGAACGGAATGGAATGGAATGGAATGGACAGGAACAGAACGGAATGGAATGCAATGGAATGGAATGGAATGTACCCGAGCAGAATGGAATGGAATGAAATGGAAATGGAAAGGGAATGGAAATGGAACGGGAATGGAAATGGAAAGGGAACGGAAATGTAACGGGAATGGAAATGGAACGGGAACGGAAACGGAACGAGAACGGAAATGGAACGGGAACGGAAACGGAACGGGAACGGAAATGGAACGGGAATGGTAACGGAACGGGAATGGAAATGGAACGGGAATGGAAATGGAACGGGAATGGAAATGGATCGGGAATGGAAATGGAACGGGAATGGTAATGGAACTGGAATGGAAATGGAACGGGAATGGAAAAGAAACGGGAATGGAAATGGAACGGGAATGGAAATGGAATGGGAATGGAAATGGAATGGAATGGAATGGAATGGAATGGAATGGAATGTACCGGAGTGGAGTGGAGTGGAGTGGAGTGGAGTAGAGTGCACTGGAACGGAATGGAATGGAATGGAATGGAATGGAATGGAACGGAACGGAATGTACCCGAGAAGCACGGAATGGAATGGAATGGAATGGAATGGAATGGAATGGAATGTACCGGAGTGGAGTGGAGTGGAATGGAGTGGAGTGGAGTGGAATGGAATGGAATGGAATGGAATGGAATGGAATGGAATGCAATGGAATGCAATGGAATGGAAAGGAATGGAATGGAATGGAATGGAATGGAATGGAATGGAATGGACACCAGTAGAATGGAATGGAATGGAATGGAATGGAATGGAATGGAATGGAATGGAATTCAATGGAATGGAATGGAATGGAATGGAATTCAATGGAATGGAATGGAATGGAATGGAATTCAATGGAATGGAATGGAATGGAATGGAATTCTATGGAATGGAATGGAGTGGAATCGAATGGAATCGAATGGAATCGAATGGAATGGAATGGAATAGAATGGAATCAACCCTAGTAGAACGGAACGGAACGCAACGGAACGGAACGGAACGGAACGGGATGGAACGGAACGGAATGGAATGGAATGGAACGGAATTCCATGGAATGGAATGGAATGGAATGGAATTCAATGGAATGGAATGGAATGGAATGGAATGGAATGGAATGGAATGGAATGGAATGGAATGGAATGGAATGGATTGGAATGGAATGGAATAGAATGGAATCAACCCGAGTAGAACGGAACGGAACACAACGGAACGGAACGGAACGCAACGGAACGGAACGGAACGGAACGGAACGGAATGGAATGGAATGGAACGGGATTCAATGGAATGGAATGGAATGGAATGGAATTCTATGGATTGGAATGGAATGGAATGGAATGGAATTCCATGGAATGGAATGGAATGGAATGGAATTCAATGGAATGGAATGGAAGGGAATGGAATGGAATGGAATGGAATGGAATTCTATGGAATGGAATGGAGTGGAATCGAATGGAATCGAATGGAATCGAATGCAATCGAATGGGATCGAATGGACTGGAATGGAATAGAATGGAATGAACCCGAGTAGAACGGAGCGGAACGCAACGGAAGGGAACGGAACGGAACGGAACGGAACGGAATGGAATGGAGTGGAATGGAACGGAATTCAATGGAATGGAATGGAATGGAATGGAATTCAATGGAATGGAATGGAATGGAATGGAATGGAATGGAATGGAATGGAATGGAATGGAATTCAATGGAATGGAATGGAATGGAATGGAATGGAATGGAATTCCATGGAATGGAATGGAATGGAATGGAATGGAATGGAATGGAATGGATTGGAATGGAATGGAATGGAATGGAATGGAATGGAATGGAATGGAATTCAATGGAATGGAATGGAATGGAATGGAATGGAATGGAATGGAATGGAATTCAATGGAATGGAATGGAATGGAATGGAATGGAATGGAATGGAATTCAATGGAATGGAATGGAATGGATTGGAATGGAATGGAATAGAATGGAATCATCCCGAGTAGAACGGAACGGAACACAACGGAACGGAACGGAACGCAACGGAACGGAACGGAACGGAACGGAACGGAATGGAATGGAATGGAACGGAATTCAATGGAATGGAATGGAATGGAATTCAATGGAATGGAATGGAGTTCCATGGAATGGAATGGAATGGAATGGAATGGAATGGAATGGAATGGAATTCAATGGAATGGAATGGAGTGGAATGGAATGGAATCGAATGGAATTGAATGGAATCGAATGGAATCAAATGGGATCGAATGGAATGGAATGGAATAGAATGGAATCAACCCGAGTAGAACGGAATGGAATGGAATGGAATGGAATGGGATGGAATGGAATGGAATGGAATGGAATGGAATGGAATGGAATTCAATGGAATGGAATGGGATGGAATGGAATGGAATGGAATGGAATGGAATGGAATGGAATTCAATGGAATGGAATGGAACGGAATGGAATTCAATGGAATGGAATGGAATGGAATGGAATGGAATGGAATGGAATGGAATGGAATTCCATGGAATGGAATGGAATGGAATGGAATTCCATGGAATGGAATGGAATGGAATTCCATGGAATGGAATGGAATGGAATGGAATTCTATGGAATGGAATGGAATGGAATCGAATGGAATGGAATGGAATGGAATGGAATGGAATGGAATGGAATAGAATGGAATCAACCTGAGTAGAATGGAATGGAATGGAATGGAATGGAATGGAATGGAATGGAATGGAATGGAATGGAATGGAATGGAATGGAATGTACCAAAGTAGAACGGAATGGAATGGAATGGAATGGAATGGAATGGAATGGAATGGAATGGAATGGAATGGAATGGAATGTACACGAGTAGAACGGAATGGAATGGAATGGAATGGATTGGAATGGAATGGAATGGAATGGAATGGTATGTAACCGAGTAGAACGGAATGGAATGTAATTGAATGGAATGTAACCGAGTTGAACGGAACGGAATGGAATGGAATGGAATGGAATGGAATGGAATGGAATGGAATGGAATTGAGTGCAATGCAATGCAATGGAATGCAATGGAATGGAAAGGAATGGAATGGAATGGAATGGAATCTACCCGAGTAGAACGGAATGGAATGGAATTGAATGGAATGTAACCGAGTAGAACGGAACGGAATGGAATGGAATGGAATGGAATGCAATGGAATGGAATGGAATGGAATGGAATGGAATGGAATGGAATGGAATGGACACCAGTAGAATGGAATGGAATGGAATGGAATGGAATGGAATGGAATGGAATTTAATGGAATCTACCCAAGTAGAACGGAATGGAACGGAATGGAATGGAATGGAATGGACAGGAACAGAACGGAATGGAATGCAATGGAATGGAATGGAATGTACCCGAGCAGAATGGAATGGAATGAAATGGAAATGGAAAGGGAATGGAAATGGAACGGGAATGGAAATGGAAAGGGAACGGAAATGGAACGGGAATGGAAATGGAACGGGAACGGAAACGGAACGAGAACGGAAATGGAACGGGAACGGAAACGGAACGGGAACGGAAATGGAACGGGAATGGTAACGGAACGGGAATGGAAATGGAACGGGAATGGAAATGGAACGGGAATGGAAATGGATCGGGAATGGAAATGGAACGGGAATGGTAATGGAACTGGAATGGAAATGGAACGGGAATGGAAAAGAAACGGGAATGGAAATGGAACGGGAATGGAAATGGAATGGGAATGGAAATGGAATGGAATGGAATGGAATGGAATGGAATGGAATGTACCGGAGTGGAGTGGAGTGGAGTGGAGTGGAGTAGAGTGCACTGGAACGGAATGGAATGGAATGGAATGGAATGGAATGGAACGGAACGGAATGTACCCGAGAAGCACGGAATGGAATGGAATGGAATGGAATGGAATGGAATGGAATGGAATGTACCGGAGTGGAGTGGAGTGAAATGGAGTGGACTGGAGTGGAGTGGAGTGGAATGGAATGGAATGGAATGGAATGGAATGGAATGGAATGCAATGGAATGCAATGGAATGGAAAGGAATGGAATGGAATGGAATGGAATGGAATGGAATGGAATGGAATGGACACCAGTAGAATGGAATGGAATGGAATGGAATGGAATGGAATGGAATGGAATGGAATTCAATGGAATGGAATGGAATGGAATGGAATTCAATGGAATGGAATGGAATGGAATGGAATTCAATGGAATGGAATGGAATGGAATGGAATTCTATGTAATGGAATGGAGTGGAATCGAATGGAATCGAATGGAATCGAATGGAATGGAATGGAATAGAATGGAATCAACCCTAGTAGAACGGAACGGAACGCAACGGAACGGAACGGAACGGAACGGGATGGAACGGAACGGAATGGAATGGAATGGAACGGAATTCCATGGAATGGAATGGAATGGAATGGAATTCAATGGAATGGAATGGAATGGAATGGAATGGAATGGAATGGAATGGAATGGAATGGAATGGAATGGAATGGAATGGATTGGAATGGAATGGAATAGAATGGAATCAACCCGAGTAGAACGGAACGGAACACAACGGAACGGAACGGAACGCAACGGAACGGAACGGAACGGAACGGAACGGAATGGAATGGAATGGAACGGAATTCAATGGAATGGAATGGAATGGAATGGAATTCTATGGATTGGAATGGAATGGAATGGAATGGAATTCCATGGAATGGAATGGAATGGAATGGAATTCAATGGAATGGAATGGAATGGAATGGAATGGAATGGAATGAAATGGAATTCTATGGAATGGAATGGAGTGGAATCGAATGGAATCGAATGGAATCGAATGCAATCGAATGGGATCGAATGGACTGGAATGGAATAGAATGGAATGAACCCGAGTAGAACGGAGCGGAACGCAACGGAAGGGAACGGAACGGAACGGAACGGAACGGAATGGAATGGAGTGGAATGGAACGGAATTCAATGGAATGGAATGGAACGGAATGGAATTCAATGGAATGGAATGGAATGGAATGGAATGGAATGGAATGGAATGGAATGGAATTCAATGGAATGGAATGGAATGGAATGGAATGGAATGGAATTCCATGGAATGGAATGGAATGGAATGGAATGGAATGGAATGGAATGGAATGGATTGGAATGGAATGGAATTCAAATGGAATGGAATGGAATGGAATGGAATGGAATGGAATGGAATTCAAATGGAATGGAATGCAATGGAATGGAATGGAATGGAATGGAATGGAATGGAATGGAATTCAATGGAATGGAACGGAATGGAATGGAATTGAATGGAATGGAATTCAATGGAATGGAATGGAATGGAATCGAATGGAATCGAATGGAATCGAATGGAATGGAATGGAATAGAATGCAATCAACCCGAGTAGAATGGAATGGAATGGAATGGAATGGAATGGAATGGAATAGAATGGAATGGAATGGAATGGAATGGAATTCAAATGGAATGGAATGGAATGGAATGGAATGGAATGGAATGGAATGGAATGGAATGGTATGGAACGGAATTCTATGGAATGGAATGGAATGGAATGGAATGGAATTCTATGGAATGGAATGGAATGGAATGGAATGGAATTCAATGGAATGGAATGGAATGGAATGGATTGGAATGGAATTCAATGGAATGGAATGGAATGGAGTGGAACGGAATGGAATTCAATGGAATGGAATGGAATGGAATCGAATGGAATCGAAAGGAATCAATTGGTATCGAATGGAATGGAATGGAATGGAATGGAATAGAATGGAATCATTCCGAGTAGAACAGAACGGCACGCAACGGAACGGAATGGAATGGAACGGGACGGAACGGAACGGAATGGAATGGAATGGAACGGAATTCAATGGAATGGAATGGAATGGAATTCAATGGAATGGAATGGAATGGAATGGAATGGAATGGAATGGAATGGAATGGAACGGAATCGAATGGAATCGAATGGGATCGAATGGAATGGAATGGAATAGAATGGAATCAACCCGAGTAGAATGGAATGGAATGGAATGGAATGGAATGGAATGGAATTCAATGGAATGGAATGGAATGGAATGGAATGGAATTGAATAGAATTCAATGAAATGGAATGGAATGGAATGGAATGGAATTGAATGGAATTCAATGAAATGGAATGTAATGGAATGGAATGGAATGGAATTCAATGGAATGGAATGGAATGGAATGGAATGGAATTCTATGGAATGGAATGGAATCGAATGGAATCGAATGGAATCGAATGGAATCGAATGGAATGGAATGGAATAGAATGGAATCAACCCGAGTAGAACGGAATGGAATGGAATGGAATGGAATGGAATCGAATCGAATCGAATGGAATCGAATGGAATGGAATGGAATAGAATGGAATCAACCCGAGTAGAATGGAATGGAATGGAATGGAAGGGAATGGAATGGAATGGAACGGAATGGAATTCAAATGGAATGGAATGGAATGGAATGGAATGGAATTGAATGGAATGGAATGGAATTTAATGGAATGGAATGGAATGGAACGGAATGGAATTCTATGGAATGGAATGGAATGGAATTCAATGGAATGGAATGGAATGGAATGGAATGGAATGGAATGGAACGGAATTCAATGGAATGGAATGGAACGGAATGGAATTCTATGGAATGGAATGGAATGGAATGGAATGGAATTCAATGGAATGGAATGGAATGGAATGGAATGGAATGGAATTCAATGGAATGGAATGGAATGGAATGGAATTCAATGGAATGGAATGGAATGGAATCGAATGGAATCGAATGGAATCGAATGGAATCGAATGGAAAGGAATGGAATAGAATGGAATCAACCCGAGTAGAACGGAACGGAACGCAACGGAGCGGAACGGGACGGAACGGAACGGAATGGAATGGAATGGAACGGAATTCCATGGAATGGAATGGAATGGAATGGAATTCAATGGAA
This sequence comes from Gorilla gorilla gorilla, assembly GCF_029281585.2. Taxonomy (NCBI): domain Eukaryota; kingdom Metazoa; phylum Chordata; class Mammalia; order Primates; family Hominidae; genus Gorilla; species Gorilla gorilla. Next base: position 8,333,164 of record NC_073236.2, read on the forward strand.
TGGAATGGAATGGAATGGAATGGAATGGAATGGAATGGAATTCAATGGAATGGAATGGAATGGAATGGAATGGAATGGAATGGAATGGAATGGAATGGAATGGATTGGAATGGAATGGAATAGAATGGAATCAACCCGAGTAGAACGGAACGGAACACAACGGAACGGAACGGAACGCAACGGAACGGAACGGAACGGAACGGAATGGAATGGAATGGAACGGAATTCAATGGAATGGAATGGAATGGAATGGAATTCTATGGATTGGAATGGAATGGAATGGAATGGAATTCCATGGAATGGAATGGAATGGAATGGAATTCAATGGAATGGAATGGAATGGAATGGAATGGAATGGAATGGAATGGAATGGAATTCTATGGAATGGAATGGAGTGGAATCGAATGGAATCGAATGGAATCGAATGCAATCGAATGGGATCGAATGGACTGGAATGGAATAGAATGGAATCAACCCGAGTAGAACGGAGCGGAACGCAACGGAAGGGAACGGAACAGAACGGAACAGAACGGAATGGAATGGAGTGGAATGGAACGGAATTCAATGGAATGGAATGGAACGGAATGGAATTCAATGGAATGGAATGGAATGGAATGGAATGGAATGGAATGGAATGGAATGGAATTCCATGGAATGGAATGGAATGGAATGGAATGGAATGGAATTCCATGGAATGGAATGGAATGGAATGGAATGGAATGGAATGGAATTCCATGGAATGGAATGGAATGGAATGGAATGGAATGGAATGGAATTCAATGGAATGGAATGGAATGGAATGGAATGGAATCGAATGGAATCGAATGGAATCGAATGGAATCGAATGGAATCGAATGGAATGGAATGGAATAGAATGCAATCAACCCGAGTAGAATGGAATGGAATGGAATGGAATGGAATGGAATGGAATGGAATGGAATGGAGTGGAATGGAATGGAATGGAATGGAACGGAATTCTATGGAATGGAATGGAATGGAATGGAATGGAATTGAGTGCAATGCAATGCAATGGAATGCAATGGAATGGAAAGGAATGGAATGGAATGGAATGGAATCTACCCGAGTAGAACGGAATGGAATGGAATTGAATGGAATGTAACCGAGTAGAACGGAACGGAATGGAATGGAATGGAATGGAATGGAATGCAATGGAATGGAATGGAATGGAATGGAATGGAATGGAATGGAATGGAATGGACACCAGTAGAATGGAATGGAATGGAATGGAATGGAATGGAATGGAATGGAATGGAATGGAATCTACCCGAATAGAACGGAATGGAACTAAATGGAATGGAATGGAATGGACAGGAGCAGAACGGAATGGAATGCAATGGAATGGAATGGAATGTACCCGAGCAGAACGGAATGGAATGAAATGGAAATGGAAAGGGAATGGAAATGGAACGGGAATGGAAATGGAACGGGAACGGAAATGGAACGGGAATGGAAATGGAACGGGAACGGAAACGGAACGAAAACGGAAATGGAACGGGAACGGAAACGGAACGGGAACGGAAATGGAACGGGAATGGTAACGGAACAGGAATGGAAATGGAACGGGAATGGAAAAGGAACGGGAATGGAAATGGATCGGGAATGGAAATGGAACGGGAATGGTAATGGAACGGGAATGGAAATGGAAGGGGAATGGAAAAGAAAAGGGAATGGAAATGGAACGGGAATGGAAATGGAATGGGAATGGAAATGGAATGGAATGGAATGGAATGGAATGGAATGGAATGTACCGGAGTGGAGTGGAGTGGAGTGGAGTAGAGTGCACTGGAAGGGAATGGAATGGAATGGAATGGAATGGAACGGAACGGAATGTACCCGAGAAGCACGGAATGGAATGGAATGGAATGGAATGGAATGGAATGGAATGTACCGGAGTGGAGTGGAGTGGAATGGAGTGGAGTGGAGTGGTGTGGAGTGGAATGGAATGGAATGGAATGGAATGGAATGGAATGGAATGCAATGGAATGCAATGGAATGGAAAGGAATGGAATGGAATGCAATGGAATGGAATGGAATGGAATGGAATGGAATGGAATGGACAACAGTAGAATGGAATGGAATGGAATGGAATGGAATGGAATGGAATGGAATTCAATGGAATGGAATGGAATGGAATGGAATTCAATGGAATGGAATGGAATGGAATGGAATTCAATGGAATGGAATGGAATGGAATGGAATTCTATGGAATGGAATGGAATCGAATGGAATCGAATGGAATCGAATGGAATCGAATGGAATGGAATGGAATAGAATGGAATCAACCCGAGTAGAACGGAATGGAATGGAATGGAATGGAATGGAATCGAATCGAATCGAATGGAATCGAATGGAATGGAATGGAATAGAATGGAATCAACCCGAGTAGAATGGAATGGAATGGAATGGAAGGGAATGGAATGGAATGGAACGGAATGGAATTCAAATGGAATGGAATGGAATGGAATGGAATGGAATTGAATGGAATGGAATGGAATTTAATGGAATGGAATGGAATGGAACGGAATGGAATTCTATGGAATGGAATGGAATGGAATTCAATGGAATGGAATGGAATGGAATGGAATGGAATGGAATGGAATGGAACGGAATTCAATGGAATGGAATGGAACGGAATGGAATTCTATGGAATGGAATGGAATGGAATGGAATGGAATTCAATGGAATGGAATGGAATGGAATGGAATGGAATGGAATTCAATGGAATGGAATGGAATGGAATGGAATTCAATGGAATGGAATGGAATGGAATCGAATGGAATCGAATGGAATCGAATGGAAAGGAATGGAATAGAATGGAATCAACCCGAGTAGAACGGAACGGAACGCAACGGAGCGGAACGGGACGGAACGGAACGGAATGGAATGGAATGGAACGGAATTCCATGGAATGGAATGGAATGGAATGGAATTCAATGGAATGGAATGGAATGGAATGGAATGGAATGGAATGGAATGGAATTCAATGGAATGGAATGGAATGGAATGGAATGGAATGGAATGGAATGGAATGGAATGGAATGGAATGGAATGGAATTGAATGTACCGGAGTGGAGTGGAGTGGAATGGAGTGGAGTGGAGTGGAGTGGAGTGGAATGGAATGGAATGGAACGGAATGGAATGGAATGGAATGCAATGGAATGCAATGGAATGGAAAGGAATGGAATGGAATGGAATGGAATGGAATGGAATGGAATGGAATCGAATGGAATGGAATGGAATGGAATGGAATGGAATGGAATGGAATAGAATGGAATCAACCTGAGTAGAATGGAATGGAATGGAATGGAATGGAATGGAATGGAATGGAATGGAATGGAATGGAATGTACCAAAGTAGAACGGAATGGAATGGAATGGAATGGAATGGAATGGAATGGAATGGAATGGAATGGAATGGAATGGAATGTACACGAGTAGAACGGAATGGAATGGAATGGAATGGATTGGAATGGAATGGAATGGAATGGAATGGTATGTAACCGAGTAGAACGGAATGGAATGTAATTGAATGGAATGTAACCGTGTTGAACGGAACGGAATGGAATGGAATGGAATGGAATGGAATGGAATGGAATGGAATGGAATGGAATTGAGTGCAATGCAATGCAATGGAATGCAATGGAATGGAAAGGAATGGAATGGAATGGAATGGAATCTACCCGAGTAGAACGGAATGGAATGGAATTGAATGGAATGTAACCGAGTAGAACGGAACGGAATGGAATGGAATGGAATGGAATGCAATGGAATGGAATGGAATGGAATGGAATGGAATGGAATGGAATGGAATGGAATGGACACCAGTAGAATGGAATGGAATGGAATGGAATGGAATGGAATGGAATGGAATGGAATCTACCCGAGTAGAACGGAATGGAACGGAATGGAATGGAATGGAATGGACAGGAACAGAACGGAATGGAATGCAATGGAATGGAATGGAATGTACCCGAGCAGAATGGAATGGAATGAAATGGAAATGGAAAGGGAATGGAAATGGAACGGGAATGGAAATGGAAAGGGAACGGAAATGGAACGGGAATGGAAATGGAACGGGAACGGAAACGGAACGAGAACGGAAATGGAACGGGAACGGAAACGGAACGGGAACGGAAATGGAACGGGAATGGTAACGGAACGGGAATGGAAATGGAACGGGAATGGAAATGGAACGGGAATGGAAATGGATCGGGAATGGAAATGGAACGGGAATGGTAATGGAACTGGAATGGAAATGGAACGGGAATGGAAAAGAAACGGGAATGGAAATGGAACGGGAATGGAAATGGAATGGGAATGGAAATGGAATGGAATGGAATGGAATGGAATGGAATGGAATGTACCGGAGTGGAGTGGAGTGGAGTGGAGTGGAGTAGAGTGCACTGGAACGGAATGGAATGGAATGGAATGGAATGGAATGGAACGGAACGGAATGTACCCGAGAAGCACGGAATGGAATGGAATGGAATGGAATGGAATGGAATGGAATGTACCGGAGTGGAGTGGAGTGGAATGGAGTGGAGTGGAGTGGAGTGGAGTGGAATGGAATGGAATGGAATGGAATGGAATGGAATGCAATGGAATGCAATGGAATGGAAAGGAATGGAATGGAATGGAATGGAATGGAATGGAATGGAATGGACACCAGTAGAATGGAATGGAATGGAATGGAATGGAATGGAATGGAATGGAATGGACAACAGTAGAATGGAATGGAATGGAATGGAATGGAATGGAATGGAATGGAATTCAATGGAATGGAATGGAATGGAATGGAATTCAATGGAATGGAATGGAATGGAATGGAATTCAATGGAATGGAATGGAATGGAATGGAATTCTATGGAATGGAATGGAATCGAATGGAATCGAATGGAATCGAATGGAATCGAATGGAATGGAATGGAATAGAATGGAATCAACCCGAGTAGAACGGAATGGAATGGAATGGAATGGAATGGAATCGAATCGAATCGAATGGAATCGAATGGAATGGAATGGAATAGAATGGAATCAACCCGAGTAGAATGGAATGGAATGGAATGGAAGGGAATGGAATGGAATGGAACGGAATGGAATTCAAATGGAATGGAATGGAATGGAATGGAATGGAATTGAATGGAATGGAATGGAATTTAATGGAATGGAATGGAATGGAACGGAATGGAATTCTATGGAATGGAATGGAATGGAATTCAATGGAATGGAATGGAATGGAATGGAATGGAATGGAATGGAATGGAACGGAATTCAATGGAATGGAATGGAACGGAATGGAATTCTATGGAATGGAATGGAATGGAATGGAATGGAATTCAATGGAATGGAATGGAATGGAATGGAATGGAATGGAATTCAATGGAATGGAATGGAATGGAATGGAATTCAATGGAATGGAATGGAATGGAATCGAATGGAATCGAATGGAATCGAATGGAATCGAATGGAAAGGAATGGAATAGAATGGAATCAACCCGAGTAGAACGGAACGGAACGCAACGGAGCGGAACGGGACGGAACGGAACGGAATGGAATGGAATGGAACGGAATTCCATGGAATGGAATGGAATGGAATGGAATTCAATGGAATGGAATGGAATGGAATGGAATGGAATGGAATGGAATGGAATTCAATGGAATGGAATGGAATGGAATGGAATGGAATGGAATGGAATGGAATGGAATGGAATGGAATGGAATGGAATGGAATTGAATGTACCGGAGTGGAGTGGAGTGGAATGGAGTGGAGTGGAGTGGAGTGGAGTGGAATGGAATGGAATGGAACGGAATGGAATGGAATGGAATGCAATGGAATGCAATGGAATGGAAAGGAATGGAATGGAATGGAATGGAATGGAATGGAATGGAATGGAATCGAATGGAATGGAATGGAATGGAATGGAATGGAATGGAATGGAATAGAATGGAATCAACCTGAGTAGAATGGAATGGAATGGAATGGAATGGAATGGAATGGAATGGAATGGAATGGAATGGAATGGAATGGAATGTACCAAAGTAGAACGGAATGGAATGGAATGGAATGGAATGGAATGGAATGGAATGGAATGGAATGGAATGGAATGGAATGTACACGAGTAGAACGGAATGGAATGGAATGGAATGGATTGGAATGGAATGGAATGGAATGGAATGGTATGTAACCGAGTAGAACGGAATGGAATGTAATTGAATGGAATGTAACCGAGTTGAACGGAACGGAATGGAATGGAATGGAATGGAATGGAATGGAATGGAATGGAATGGAATGGAATGGAATTGAGTGCAATGCAATGCAATGGAATGCAATGGAATGGAAAGGAATGGAATGGAATGGAATGGAATCTACCCGAGTAGAACGGAATGGAATGGAATTGAATGGAATGTAACCGAGTAGAACGGAACGGAATGGAATGGAATGGAATGGAATGCAATGGAATGGAATGGAATGGAATGGAATGGAATGGAATGGAATGGAATGGACACCAGTAGAATGGAATGGAATGGAATGGAATGGAATGGAATGGAATGGAATGGAATGGAATCTACCCGAGTAGAACGGAATGGAACGGAATGGAATGGAATGGAATGGACAGGAACAGAACGGAATGGAATGCAATGGAATGGAATGGAATGTACCCGAGCAGAATGGAATGGAATGAAATGGAAATGGAAAGGGAATGGAAATGGAACGGGAATGGAAATGGAAAGGGAACGGAAATGGAACGGGAATGGAAATGGAACGGGAACGGAAACGGAACGAGAACGGAAATGGAACGGGAACGGAAACGGAACGGGAACCGAAATGGAACGGGAATGGTAACGGAACGGGAATGGAAATGGAACGGGAATGGAAATGGAACGGGAATGGAAATGGATCGGGAATGGAAATGGAACGGGAATGGTAATGGAACTGGAATGGAAATGGAACGGGAATGGAAAAGAAACGGGAATGGAAATGGAACGGGAATGGAAATGGAATGGGAATGGAAATGGAATGGAATGGAATGGAATGGAATGGAATGGAATGTACCGGAGTGGAGTGGAGTGGAGTGGAGTGGAGTAGAGTGCACTGGAACGGAATGGAATGGAATGGAATGGAATGGAATGGAACGGAACGGAACGGAATGTACCCGAGAAGCACGGAATGGAATGGAATGGAATGGAATGGAATGGAATGGAATGTACCGGAGTGGAGTGGAGTGGAATGGAGTGGAGTGGAGTGGAGTGGAGTGGAATGGAATGGAAGGGAATGGAATGGAATGGAATGCAATGGAATGCAATGGAATGGAAAGGAATGGAATGGAATGGAATGGAATGGAATGGAATGGAATGGACACCAGTAGAATGGAATGGAATGGAATGGAATGGAATGGAATGGAATGGAATGGAATGGAATGGAATGGAATGGAATTCAATGGAATGGAATGGAATGGAATGGAATTCAATGGAATGGAATGGAATGGAATGGAATTCAATGGAATGGAATGGAATGGAATGGAATTCTATGGAATGGAATGGAGTGGAATCGAATGGAATCGAATGGAATCGAATGGAATGGAATGGAATAGAATGGAATCAACCCTAGTAGAACGGAACGGAACGCAACGGAACGGAACGGAACGGAACGGGATGGAACGGAACGGAATGGAATGGAATGGAACGGAATTCCATGGAATGGAATGGAATGGAATGGAATTCAATGGAATGGAATGGAATGGAATGGAATGGAATGGAATGGAATGGAATGGAATGGAATGGAATGGATTGGAATGGAATGGAATAGAATGGAATCAACCCGAGTAGAACGGAACGGAACACAACGGAACGGAACGGAACGCAACGGAACGGAACGGAACGGAACGGAACGGAATGGAATGGAATGGAACGGAATTCAATGGAATGGAATGGAATGGAATGGAATTCTATGGATTGGAATGGAATGGAATGGAATGGAATTCCATGGAATGGAATGGAATGGAATGGAATTCAATGGAATGGAATGGAAGGGAATGGAATGGAATGGAATGGAATGGAATTCTATGGAATGCAATGGAGTGGAATCGAATGGAATCGAATGGAATCGAATGCAATCGAATGGGATCGAATGGACTGGAATGGAATAGAATGGAATCAACCCGAGTAGAACGGAGCGGAACGCAACGGAAGGGAACGGAACGGAACGGAACGGAACGGAATGGAATGGAGTGGAATGGAACGGAATTCAATGGAATGGAATGGAATGGAATGGAATTCAATGGAATGGAATGGAATGGAATGGAATGGAATTCAATGGAATGGAATGGAATGGAATGGAATGGAATGGAATTCCATGGAATGGAATGGAATGGAATGGAATGGAATGGAATGGAATGGATTGGAATGGAATGGAATGGAATGGAATGGAATGGAATGGAATGGAATGGAATTCAATGGAATGGAATGGAATGGAATGGAATGGAATGGAATGGAATGGAATTCAATGGAATGGAATGGAATGGAATGGAATTCTATGGAATGGAATGGAATGGAATGGAATGGAATGGAATTCCATGGAATGGAATGGAATGGAATGGAATGGAATGGAATGGAATGGAATTCAATGGAATGGAATGGAGTGGAATGGAATGGAATCGAATGGAATTGAATGGAATCGAATGGAATCAAATGGGATCGAATGGAATGGAATGGAATAGAATGGAATCAACCCGAGTAGAACGGAATGGAATGGAATGGAATGGAATGGGATGGAATGGAATGGAATGGAATGGAATGGAATGGAATGGAATTCAATGGGATGGAATGGAATGGAATGGAATGGAATGGAATGGAATGGAATTCAATGGAATGGAATGGGATGGAATGGAATGGAATGGAATGGAATGGAATGGAATGGAATGGAATTCAATGGAATGGAATGGAACGGAATGGAATTCAATGGAATGGAATGGAATGGAATGGAATGGAATGGAATGGAATGGAATGGAATGGAATTCCATGGAATGGAATGGAATGGAATGGAATTCCATGGAATGGAATGGAATGGAATTCCATGGAATGGAATGGAATGGAATGGAATTCTATGGAATGGAATGGAATGGAATCGAATGGAATGGAATGGAATGGAATGGAATGGAATGGAATGGAATAGAATGGAATCAACCTGAGTAGAATGGAATGGAATGGAATGGAATGGAATGGAATGGAATGGAATGGAATGGAATGTACCAAAGTAGAACGGAATGGAATGGAATGGAATGGAATGGAATGGAATGGAATGGAATGGAATGGAATGGAATGGAATGGAATGGAATGGAATGGAATGTACACGAGTAGAACGGAATGGAATGGAATGGAATGGATTGGAATGGAATGGAATGGAATGGAATGGTATGTAACCGAGTAGAACGGAATGGAATGTAATTGAATGGAATGTAACCGAGTTGAACGGAACGGAATGGAATGGAATGGAATGGAATGGAATGGAATGGAATGGAATGGAATGGAATTGAGTGCAATGCAATGCAATGGAATGCAATGGAATGGAAAGGAATGGAATGGAATGGAATGGAATCTACCCGAGTAGAACGGAATGGAATGGAATTGAATGGAATGTAACCGAGTAGAACGGAACGGAATGGAATGGAATGGAATGGAATGGAATGGAATGGAATGGAATGGAATGGAATGGAATGGAATGGAATGGAATGGAATGGACACCAGTAGAATGGAATGGAATGGAATGGAATGGAATGGAATGGAATGGAATGGAATGGAATCTACCCGAGTAGAACAGAATGGAACGGAATGGAATGGAATGGAATGGACAGGAACAGAACGGAATGGAATGCAATGGAATGGAATGGAATGTACCCGAGCAGAATGGAATGGAATGAAATGGAAATGGAAAGGGAATGGAAATGGAACGGGAATGGAAATGGAAAGGGAACGGAAATGTAACGGGAATGGAAATGGAACGGGAACGGAAACGGAACGAGAACGGAAATGGAACGGGAACGGAAACGGAACGGGAACGGAAATGGAACGGGAATGGTAACGGAACGGGAATGGAAATGGAACGGGAATGGAAATGGAACGGGAATGGAAATGGATCGGGAATGGAAATGGAACGGGAATGGTAATGGAACTGGAATGGAAATGGAACGGGAATGGAAAAGAAACGGGAATGGAAATGGAACGGGAATGGAAATGGAATGGGAATGGAAATGGAATGGAATGGAATGGAATGGAATGGAATGGAATGTACCGGAGTGGAGTGGAGTGGAGTGGAGTGGAGTAGAGTGCACTGGAACGGAATGGAATGGAATGGAATGGAATGGAATGGAACGGAACGGAATGTACCCGAGAAGCACGGAATGGAATGGAATGGAATGGAATGGAATGGAATGGAATGTACCGGAGTGGAGTGGAGTGGAATGGAGTGGAGTGGAGTGGAATGGAATGGAATGGAATGGAATGGAATGGAATGGAATGCAATGGAATGCAATGGAATGGAAAGGAATGGAATGGAATGGAATGGAATGGAATGGAATGGAATGGACACCAGTAGAATGGAATGGAATGGAATGGAATGGAATGGAATGGAATGGAATGGAATGGAATTCAATGGAATGGAATGGAATGGAATGGAATTCAATGGAATGGAATGGAATGGAATGGAATTCAATGGAATGGAATGGAATGGAATGGAATTCTATGGAATGGAATGGAGTGGAATCGAATGGAATCGAATGGAATCGAATGGAATGGAATGGAATAGAATGGAATCAACCCTAGTAGAACGGAACGGAACGCAACGGAAAGGAACGGAACGGAACGGGATGGAACGGAACGGAATGGAATGGAATGGAACGGAATTCCATGGAATGGAATGGAATGGAATGGAATTCAATGGAATGGAATGGAATGGAATGGAATGGAATGGAATGGAATGGAATGGAATGGAATGGAATGGAATGGATTGGAATGGAATGGAATAGAATGGAATCAACCCAAGTAGAACGGAACGGAACACAACGGAACGGAACGGAACGCAACGGAACGGAACGGAACGGAACGGAACGGAATGGAATGGAATGGAACGGGATTCAATGGAATGGAATGGAATGGAATGGAATTCTATGGATTGGAATGGAATGGAATGGAATGGAATTCCATGGAATGGAATGGAATGGAATGGAATTCAATGGAATGGAATGGAAGGGAATGGAATGGAATGGAATGGAATGGAATTCTATGGAATGGAATGGAGTGGAATCGAATGGAATCGAATGGAATCGAATGCAATCGAATGGGATCGAATGGACTGGAATGGAATAGAATGGAATGAACCCGAGTAGAACGGAGCGGAACGCAACGGAAGGGAACGGAACGGAACGGAACGGAACGGAATGGAATGGAGTGGAATGGAACGGAATTCAATGGAATGGAATGGAATGGAATGGAATTCAATGGAATGGAATGGAATGGAATGGAATGGAATGGAATGGAATGGAATGGAATTCAATGGAATGGAATGGAATGGAATGGAATGGAATGGAATTCCATGGAATGGAATGGAATGGAATGGAATGGAATGGAATGGAATTCCATGGAATGGAATGGAATGGAATGGAATGGAATGGAATGGAATGGATTGGAATGGAATGGAATGGAATGGAATGGAATGGAATGGAATGGATTGGAATGGAATGGAATGGAATGGAATGGAATGGAATGGAATGGAATTCAATGGAATGGAATTCAATGGAATGGAATGGAATGGAATGGAATGGAATGGAATGGAATTCAATGGAATGGAATGGAATGGATTGGAATGGAATGGAATAGAATGGAATCATCCCGAGTAGAACGGAACGGAACACAACGGAACGGAACGGAACGCAACGGAACGGAACGGAACGGAACGGAACGGAATGGAATGGAATGGAACGGAATTCAATGGAATGGAATGGAATGGAATTCAATGGAATGGAATGGAATTCCATGGAATGGAATGGAATGGAATGGAATGGAATGGAATGGAATGGAATTCAATGGAATGGAATGGAGTGGAATGGAATGGAATCGAATGGAATTGAATGGAATCGAATGGAATCAAATGGGATCGAATGGAATGGAATGGAATAGAATGGAATCAACCCGAGTAGAACGGAATGGAATGGAATGGAATGGAATGGGATGGAATGGAATGGAATGGAATGGAATGGAATGGAATGGAATTCAATGGAATGGAATGGGATGGAATGGAATGGAATGGAATGGAATGGAATGGAATGGAATGGAATTCAATGGAATGGAATGGAACGGAATGGAATTCAATGGAATGGAATGGAATGGAATGGAATGGAATGGAATGGAATGGAATTCCATGGAATGGAATGGAATGGAATGGAATTCCATGGAATGGAATGGAATGGAATTCCATGGAATGGAATGGAATGGAATGGAATTCTATGGAATGGAATGGAATGGAATCGAATGGAATGGAATGGAATGGAATGGAATGGAATGGAATGGAATAGAATGGAATCAACCTGAGTAGAATGGAATGGAATGGAATGGAATGGAATGGAATGGAATGGAATGGAATGGAATGGAATGGAATGGAATGGAATGTACCAAAGTAGAACGGAATGGAATGGAATGGAATGGAATGGAATGGAATGGAATGGAATGGAATGGAATGGAATGGAATGTACACGAGTAGAACGGAATGGAATGGAATGGAATGGATTGGAATGGAATGGAATGGAATGGAATGGTATGTAACCGAGTAGAACGGAATGGAATGTAATTGAATGGAATGTAACCGAGTTGAACGGAACGGAATGGAATGGAATGGAATGGAATGGAATGGAATGGAATGGAATGGAATTGAGTGCAATGCAATGCAATGGAATGCAATGGAATGGAAAGGAATGGAATGGAATGGAATGGAATCTACCCGAGTAGAACGGAATGGAATGGAATTGAATGGAATGTAACCGAGTAGAACGGAACGGAATGGAATGGAATGGAATGGAATGCAATGGAATGGAATGGAATGGAATGGAATGGAATGGAATGGAATGGAATGGACACCAGTAGAATGGAATGGAATGGAATGGAATGGAATGGAATGGAATGGAATTTAATGGAATCTACCCAAGTAGAACGGAATGGAACGGAATGGAATGGAATGGAATGGACAGGAACAGAACGGAATGGAATGCAATGGAATGGAATGGAATGTACCCGAGCAGAATGGAATGGAATGAAATGGAAATGGAAAGGGAATGGAAATGGAACGGGAATGGAAATGGAAAGGGAACGGAAATGGAACGGGAATGGAAATGGAACGGGAACGGAAACGGAACGGGAACGGAAATGGAACGGGAATGGTAACGGAACGGGAATGGAAATGGAACGGGAATGGAAATGGAACGGGAATGGAAATGGATCGGGAATGGAAATGGAACGGGAATGGTAATGGAACTGGAATGGAAATGGAACGGGAATGGAAAAGAAACGGGAATGGAAATGGAACGGGAATGGAAATGGAATGGGAATGGAAATGGAATGGAATGGAATGGAATGGAATGGAATGGAATGTACCGGAGTGGAGTGGAGTGGAGTGGAGTGGAGTAGAGTGCACTGGAACGGAATGGAATGGAATGGAATGGAATGGAATGGAACGGAACGGAATGTACCCGAGAAGCACGGAATGGAATGGAATGGAATGGAATGGAATGGAATGGAATGGAATGTACCGGAGTGGAGTGGAGTGAAATGGAGTGGACTGGAGTGGAGTGGAGTGGAATGGAATGGAATGGAATGGAATGGAATGGAATGGAATGCAATGGAATGCAATGGAATGGAAAGGAATGGAATGGAATGGAATTGAATGGAATGGAATGGAATGGAATGGACACCAGTAGAATGGAATGGAATGGAATGGAATGGAATGGAATGGAATGGAATGGAATTCAATGGAATGGAATGGAATGGAATGGAATTCAATGGAATGGAATGGAATGGAATGGAATTCAATGGAATGGAATGGAATGGAATGGAATTCTATGTAATGGAATGGAGTGGAATCGAATGGAATCGAATGGAATCGAATGGAATGGAATGGAATAGAATGGAATCAACCCTAGTAGAACGGAACGGAACGCAACGGAACGGAACGGAACGGAACGGGATGGAACGGAACGGAATGGAATGGAATGGAACGGAATTCCATGGAATGGAATGGAATGGAATGGAATTCAATGGAATGGAATGGAATGGAATGGAATGGAATGGAATGGAATGGAATGGAATGGAATGGAATGGAATGGATTGGAATGGAATGGAATAGAATGGAATCAACCCGAGTAGAACGGAACGGAACACAACGGAACGGAACGGAACGCAACGGAACGGAACGGAACGGAACGGAACGGAATGGAATGGAATGGAACGGAATTCAATGGAATGGAATGGAATGGAATGGAATTCTATGGATTGGAATGGAATGGAATGGAATGGAATTCCATGGAATGGAATGGAATGGAATGGAATTCAATGGAATGGAATGGAATGGAATGGAATGGAATGGAATGAAATGGAATTCTATGGAATGGAATGGAGTGGAATCGAATGGAATCGAATGGAATCGAATGCAATCGAATGGGATCGAATGGACTGGAATGGAATAGAATGGAATGAACCCGAGTAGAACGGAGCGGAACGCAACGGAAGGGAACGGAACGGAACGGAACGGAACGGAATGGAATGGAGTGGAATGGAACGGAATTCAATGGAATGGAATGGAACGGAATGGAATTCAATGGAATGGAATGGAATGGAATGGAATGGAATGGAATGGAATGGAATGGAATTCAATGGAATGGAATGGAATGGAATGGAATGGAATGGAATTCCATGGAATGGAATGGAATGGAATGGAATGGAATGGAATGGAATGGAATGGAATGGATTGGAATGGAATGGAATTCAAATGGAATGGAATGGAATGGAATGGAATGGAATGGAATGGAATTCAAATGGAATGGAATGCAATGGAATGGAATGGAATGGAATGGAATGGAATGGAATGGAATTCAATGGAATGGAATGGAATGGAATGGAATTGAATGGAATGGAATTCAATGGAATGGAATGGAATGGAATCGAATGGAATCGAATGGAATCGAATGGAATGGAATGGAATAGAATGCAATCAACCCGAGTAGAATGGAATGGAATGGAATGGAATGGAATGGAATGGAATAGAATGGAATGGAATGGAATGGAATGGAATTCAAATGGAATGGAATGGAATGGAATGGAATGGAATGGAATGGAATGGAATGGAATGGTATGGAACGGAATTCTATGGAATGGAATGGAATGGAATGGAATGGAATTCTATGGAATGGAATGGAATGGAATGGAATGGAATTCAATGGAATGGAATGGAATGGAATGGATTGGAATGGAATTCAATGGAATGGAATGGAATGGAGTGGAACGGAATGGAATTCAATGGAATGGAATGGAATGGAATCGAATGGAATCGAAAGGAATCAATTGGTATCGAATGGAATGGAATGGAATGGAATGGAATAGAATGGAATCATTCCGAGTAGAACAGAACGGCACGCAACGGAACGGAATGGAATGGAACGGGACGGAACGGAACGGAATGGAATGGAATGGAACGGAATTCAATGGAATGGAATGGAATGGAATTCAATGGAATGGAATGGAATGGAATGGAATGGAATGGAATGGAATGGAATGGAACGGAATCGAATGGAATCGAATGGGATCGAATGGAATGGAATGGAATAGAATGGAATCAACCCGAGTAGAATGGAATGGAATGGAATGGAATGGAATGGAATGGAATTCAATGGAATGGAATGGAATGGAATGGAATGGAATTGAATAGAATTCAATGAAATGGAATGGAATGGAATGGAATGGAATTGAATGGAATTCAATGAAATGGAATGTAATGGAATGGAATGGAATGGAATTCAATGGAATGGAATGGAATGGAATGGAATGGAATTCTATGGAATGGAATGGAATCGAATGGAATCGAATGGAATCGAATGGAATCGAATGGAATGGAATGGAATAGAATGGAATCAACCCGAGTAGAACGGAATGGAATGGAATGGAATGGAATGGAATCGAATCGAATCGAATGGAATCGAATGGAATGGAATGGAATAGAATGGAATCAACCCGAGTAGAATGGAATGGAATGGAATGGAAGGGAATGGAATGGAATGGAACGGAATGGAATTCAAATGGAATGGAATGGAATGGAATGGAATGGAATTGAATGGAATGGAATGGAATTTAATGGAATAGAATGGAATGGAACGGAATGGAATTCTATGGAATGGAATGGAATGGAATTCAATGGAATGGAATGGAATGGAATGGAATGGAATGGAATGGAATGGAACGGAATTCAATGGAATGGAATGGAACGGAATGGAATTCTATGGAATGGAATGGAATGGAATGGAATGGAATTCAATGGAATGGAATGGAATGGAATGGAATGGAATGGAATTCAATGGAATGGAATGGAATGGAATGGAATTCAATGGAATGGAATGGAATGGAATCGAATGGAATCGAATGGAATCGAATGGAATCGAATGGAAAGGAATGGAATAGAATGGAATCAACCCGAGTAGAACGGAACGGAACGCAACGGAGCGGAACGGGACGGAACGGAACGGAATGGAATGGAATGGAACGGAATTCCATGGAATGGAATGGAATGGAATGGAATTCAATGGAATGGAATGGAATGGAATGGAATGGAATGGAATGGAATGGAATTCAATGGAATGGAATGGAATGGAATGGAATGGAATGGAATGGAATGGAATGGAATGGATTGGAATGGAATGGAATAGAATGGAATTCAATGGAATGGAATGGAACGGAATGGAATTCAATGGAATGGAATGGAATGGAATGGAATGGAATGGAATGGAATGGAATGGAATGGAATTCCATGGAATGGAATGGAATGGAATGGAATGGAATGGAATTCCATGGAATGGAATGGAATGGAATGGAATGGAATGGAATGGAATTCCATGGAATGGAATGGAATGGAATGGAATGGAATGGAATTCCATGGAATGGAATGGAATGGAATGGAATGGAATCGAATGGAATCGAATGGAATCGAATGGAATCGAATGGAATCGAATGGAATGGAATGGAATAGAATGCAATCAACCCGAGTAGAATGGAATGGAATGGAATGGAATGGAATGGAATGGAATGGAATGGAATGGAGTGGAATGGAATGGAATGGAATGGAACGGAATTCTATGGAATGGAATGGAATGGAATGGAATGGAATTGAGTGCAATGCAATGCAATGGAATGCAATGGAATGGAAAGGAATGGAATGGAATGGAATGGAATCTACCCGAGTAGAACGGAATGGAATGGAATTGAATGGAATGTAACCGAGTAGAACGGAACGGAATGGAATGGAATGGAATGGAATGGAATGCAATGGAATGGAATGGAATGGAATGGAATGGAATGGAATGGAATGGAATGGAATGGACACCAGTAGAATGGAATGGAATGGAATGGAATGGAATGGAATGGAATGGAATGGAATGGAATCTACCCGAATAGAACGGAATGGAACTAAATGGAATGGAATGGAATGGACAGGAGCAGAACGGAATGGAATGCAATGGAATGGAATGGAATGTACCCGAGCAGAACGGAATGGAATGAAATGGAAATGGAAAGGGAATGGAAATGGAACGGGAATGGAAATGGAACGGGAACGGAAATGGAACGGGAATGGAAATGGAACGGGAACGGAAACGGAACGAAAACGGAAATGGAACGGGAACGGAAACGGAACGGGAACGGAAATGGAACGGGAATGGTAACGGAACAGGAATGGAAATGGAACGGGAATGGAAAAGGAACGGGAATGGAAATGGATCGGGAATGGAAATGGAACGGGAATGGTAATGGAACGGGAATGGAAATGGAAGGGGAATGGAAAAGAAAAGGGAATGGAAATGGAACGGGAATGGAAATGGAATGGGAATGGAAATGGAATGGAATGGAATGGAATGGAATGGAATGGAATGTACCGGAGTGGAGTGGAGTGGAGTGGAGTAGAGTGCACTGGAAGGGAATGGAATGGAATGGAATGGAATGGAACGGAACGGAATGTACCCGAGAAGCACGGAATGGAATGGAATGGAATGGAATGGAATGGAATGGAATGTACCGGAGTGGAGTGGAGTGGAATGGAGTGGAGTGGAGTGGTGTGGAGTGGAATGGAATGGAATGGAATGGAATGGAATGGAATGGAATGCAATGGAATGCAATGGAATGGAAAGGAATGGAATGGAATGCAATGGAATGGAATGGAATGGAATGGAATGGAATGGAATGGACAACAGTAGAATGGAATGGAATGGAATGGAATGGAATGGAATGGAATGGAATTCAATGGAATGGAATGGAATGGAATGGAATTCAATGGAATGGAATGGAATGGAATGGAATTCAATGGAATGGAATGGAATGGAATGGAATTCTATGGAATGGAATGGAATCGAATGGAATCGAATGGAATCGAATGGAATCGAATGGAATGGAATGGAATAGAATGGAATCAACCCGAGTAGAACGGAATGGAATGGAATGGAATGGAATGGAATGGAATCGAATCGAATGGAATCGAATGGAATGGAATGGAATAGAATGGAATCAACCCGAGTAGAATGGAATGGAATGGAATGGAAGGGAATGGAATGGAATGGAACGGAATGGAATTCAAATGGAATGGAATGGAATGGAATGGAATGGAATTGAATGGAATGGAATGGAATTTAATGGAATGGAATGGAATGGAATGGAACGGAATGGAATTCTATGGAATGGAATGGAATGGAATTCAATGGAATGGAATGGAATGGAATGGAATGGAATGGAATGGAATGGAATGGAACGGAATTCAATGGAATGGAATGGAACGGAATGGAATTCTATGGAATGGAATGGAATGGAATGGAATGGAATTCAATGGAATGGAATGGAATGGAATGGAATGGAATGGAATTCAATGGAATGGAATGGAATGGAATGGAATTCAATGGAATGGAATGGAATGGAATCGAATGGAATCGAATGGAATCGAATGGAATCGAATGGAAAGGAATGGAATAGAATGGAATCAACCCGAGTAGAACGGAACGGAACGCAACGGAGCGGAACGGGACGGAACGGAACGGAATGGAATGGAATGGAACGGAATTCCATGGAATGGAATGGAATGGAATGGAATTCAATGGAATGGAATGGAATGGAATGGAATGGAATGGAATGGAATGGAATTCAATGGAATGGAATGGAATGGAATGGAATGGAATGGAATGGAATGGAATGGAATGGAATGGAACGGAATGGATTGGAATGGAATGGAATAGAATGGAATCAACCCGAGTAGAACGGAACGGAACACAACGGAACGGAACGGAACGCAACGGAACGGAACGGAACGGAACGGAATGGAATGGAATGGAACGGAATTCAATGGAATGGAATGGAATGGAATGGAATTCTATGGATTGGAATGGAATGGAATGGAATGGAATTCCATGGAATGGAATGGAATGGAATGGAATTCAATGGAATGGAATGGAATGGAATGGAATGGAATGGAATGGAATTCTATGGAATGGAATGGAGTGGAATCGAATGGAATCGAATGGAATCGAATGCAATCGAATGGGATCGAATGGACTGGAATGGAATAGAATGGAATCAACCCGAGTAGAACGGAGCGGAACGCAACGGAAGGGAACGGAACAGAACGGAACAGAACGGAATGGAATGGAGTGGAATGGAACGGAATTCAATGGAATGGAATGGAACGGAATGGAATTCAATGGAATGGAATGGAATGGAATGGAATGGAATGGAATGGAATGGAATTCCATGGAATGGAATGGAATGGAATGGAATGGAATGGAATGGAATTCAATGGAATGGAATGGAATGGAATGGAATGGAATTGAGTGCAATGCAATGCAATGGAATGCAATCGAATGGAAAGGAATGGAATGGAATGGAATGGAATCTACCCGAGTAGAACGGAATGGAATGGAATTGAATGGAATGTAACCGAGTAGAACGGAACGGAATGGAATGGAATGGAATGGAATGGAATGCAATGGAATGGAATGGAATGGAATGGAATGGAATGGAATGGAATGGAATGGAATGGAATGGAATGGACACCAGTAGAATGGAATGGAATGGAATGGAATGGAATGGAATGGAATGGAATGGAATGGAATCTACCCGAATAGAACGGAATGGAACTAAATGGAATGGAATGGAATGGACAGGAGCAGAACGGAATGGAATGCAATGGAATGGAATGGAATGTACCCGAGCAGAACGGAATGGGATGAAATGGAAATGGAAAGGGAATGGAAATGGAACGGGAATGGAAATGGAACGGGAACGGAAATGGAACGGGAATGGAAATGGAACGGGAACGGAAACGGAACGAAAACGGAAATGGAACGGGAACGGAAACGGAACGGGAACGGAAATGGAACGGGAATGGTAACGGAACAGGAATGGAAATGGAACGGGAATGGAAAAGGAACGGGAATGGAAATGGATCGGGAATGGAAATGGAACGGGAATGGTAATGGAACGGGAATGGAAATGGAAGGGGAATGGAAAAGAAACGGGAATGGAAATGGAACGGGAATGGAAATGGAATGGGAATGGAAATGGAATGGAATGGAATGGAATGGAATGGAATGGAATGTACCGGAGTGGAGTGGAGTGGAGTGGAGTAGAGTGCACTGGAAGGGAATGGAATGGAATGGAATGGAATGGAACGGAACGGAATGTACCCGAAAAGCACGGAATGGAATGGAATGGAATGGAATGGAATGGAATGGAATGTACCGGAGTGGAGTGGAGTGGAATGGAGTGGAGTGGAGTGGTGTGGAGTGGAATGGAATGGAATGGAATGGAATGGAATGGAATGGAATGCAATGGAATGCAATGGAATGGAAAGGAATGGAATGGAATGCAATGGAATGGAATGGAATGGAATGGAATGGAATGGAATGGACAACAGTAGAATGGAATGGAATGGAATGGAATGGAATGGAATGGAATGGAATGGAATTCAATGGAATGGAATGGAATGGAATGGAATTCAATGGAATGGAATGGAATGGAATGGAATTCAATGGAATGGAATGGAATGGAATGGAATTCTATGGAATGGAATGGAATCGAATGGAATCGAATGGAATCGAATGGAATCGAATGGAATGGAATGGAATAGAATGGAATCAACCCGAGTAGAACGGAATGGAATGGAATGGAATGGAATGGAATCGAATCGAATCGAATGGAATCGAATGGAATGGAATGGAATAGAATGGAATCAACCCGAGTAGAATGGAATGGAATGGAATGGAAGGGAATGGAATGGAATGGAACGGAATGGAATTCAAATGGAATGGAATGGAATGGAATGGAATGGAATTGAATGGAATGGAATGGAATTTAATGGAATGGAATGGAATGGAACGGAATGGAATTCTATGGAATGGAATGGAATGGAATTCAATGGAATGGAATGGAATGGAATGGAATGGAATGGAATGGAATGGAACGGAATTCAATGGAATGGAATGGAACGGAATGGAATTCTATGGAATGGAATGGAATGGAATGGAATGGAATTCAATGGAATGGAATGGAATGGAATGGAATGGAATGGAATTCAATGGAATGGAATGGAATGGAATGGAATTCAATGGAATGGAATGGAATGGAATCGAATGGAATCGAATGGAATCGAATGGAATCGAATGGAAAGGAATGGAATAGAATGGAATCAACCCGAGTAGAACGGAACGGAACGCAACGGAGCGGAACGGGACGGAACGGAACGGAATGGAATGGAATGGAACGGAATTCCATGGAATGGAATGGAATGGAATGGAATTCAATGGAATGGAATGGAATGGAATGGAATGGAATGGAATGGAATGGAATTCAATGGAATGGAATGGAATGGAATGGAATGGAATGGAATGGAATGGAATGGAATGGAATGGAATGGAATGGAATGGAATTGAATGTACCGGAGTGGAGTGGAGTGGAATGGAGTGGAGTGGAGTGGAGTGGAGTGGAATGGAATGGAATGGAACGGAATGGAATGGAATGGAATGCAATGGAATGCAATGGAATGGAAAGGAATGGAATGGAATGGAATGGAATGGAATGGAATGGAATGGACACCAGTAGAATGGAATGGAATGGAATGGAATGGAATGGAATGGAATGGAATGGAATGGAATGGAATGGAATGGAATTCAATGGAATGGAATGGAATGGAATGGAATTCTATGGAATGGAATGGAATGGAATGGAATTCAATGGAATGGAATGGAATGGAATGGAATTCTATGGAATGGAATGGAGTGGAATCGAATGGAATCGAATGGAATCGAATGGAATGGAATGGAATAGAATGGAATCAACCCGAGTAGAACGGAACGGAACGCAACGGAACGGAACGGAACGGAACGGGACGGAACGGAACGGAATGGAATGGAATGGAACGGAATTCCATGGAATGGAATGGAATGGAATGGAATTCAATGGAATGGAATGGAATGGAATGGAATGGAATGGAATTCAATGGAATGGAATGGAATGGAATGGAATGGAATGGAATGGAATGGAATGGAATTCAATGGAATGGAATGGAATGGATTGGAATGGAATGGAATAGAATGGAATCAACCCGAGTAGAACGGAACAGAACACAACGGAACGGAACGGAACGCAACGGAACGGAACGGAACGGAACGGAACGGAGTGGAATGGAATGGAACGGAATTCCATGGAATGGAATGGAATGGAATGGAATTCTATGGAATGGAATGGAATGGAATGGAATGGAATTCCATGGAATGGAATGGAATTCAATGGAATTCAATGGAATGGAATGCAATGGAATGGAATGGAATGGAATGGAATGGAATGGAATTCAATGGAATAGAATGGAATGGAATGGAATGGAAACGAATGGAATCGAATGGAATCGAATGGAATCTAATGGAATCGAATGGAATGGAATGGAATAGAATGGAATCAACCCGAGTAGAACGGAATGGAATGGAATGGAATGGAATGGAATGGAATGGAATGAAATGTTATGGAATGGAATGGAATGGAATTCAATGCAATTCAATTGAATGGAATGGAAGGGAGTGGAATGGAGTGGAGTGGAGTGGAGTGGAGTGCAGTGGAGTGTAATGGAATGGAGTGGAATGGAATGGAATGGAATGGAATGGAATGGAATGGAATGGAATTCAATGGAGTGGAATGGAATGGAATGGAATGGAATGGAATAGAATGGAATGGAATTCGATGCAATGGAATGCAATGGAATCGAATGGAGTCAAATGGAATGGAATGGAATAGAATGGAATCAACCCGAGTAGAACGGAACGGAACGCAACGGAACGGAACGGAACGGAACGGAACGGAATGGAATGGAATGGAATGGAATGGAATGGAATGGAATGGAGTGGAATGGAATGCAATGGAATGGAATGGAATGGAATGGTATGGAATGGAATGGAATGGAGTCGAATGGAATCGAATGGAATGGAATGGAATAGAATGGAATCAACCCGAGTAGAACGGTACGGAACGGAACGGAACGGAACGGAACGGAATGGAATGATCAACCCGTGTAGAATGGAATGGAATGGAATTGAATAGAATGGAATCAACCCTAGTTGAACGGAACGGAACGCAACGGAACGGAACGGAACGGGACGGAACGGAACGGAATGGAATGGAATGGAACGGAATTCAATTGAATGGAATGGAATGGAATGGAATTCAATGGAATGGAATGGAATGGAATGGAATGGAATGGAATGGAATGGAATGGAATGGACACCAGTAGAATGGAATGGAATGGAATGGAATGGAATGGAATGGAATGGAATGGAATGTAATAGAATGGAATCTACCCGAGTAGAACGGAATGGAACAGAATGGAATGGAATGGAATGGACAGGAGCAGAACGGAATGGAATGCAATGGAATGGAATGGAATGTACCCGAGCAGAACGGAATGGAATGAAATGGAAATGGAAAGGGAATGGAAATGGAACGGGAATGGAAATGGAACGGGAACGGAAATGGAACGGGAATGGAAATGGAACGGGAACGGAAACGGAACGAGAACGGAAATGGAACGGGAACGGAAACGGAACGGGAACGGAAATGGAACGGGAATGGTAATGGAACGGGAATGGAAATGGAACGGGAATGGAAATGGAACGGGAATGGAAATGGATCGGGAATGGAAATGGAACGGGAATGGTAATGGAACTGGAATGGAAATGGAACGGGAATGGAAAAGAAACGGGAATGGAAATGGAACGGGAATGGAAATGGAATGGGAATGGAAATGGAATGGAATGGAATGGAATGGAATGTACCAGAGTGGAGTGGAGTGGAGTGGAGTGGAGTAGAGTGCACTGGAACGGAATGGAATGGAATGGAATGGAATGGAACGGAACGGAATGTACCCGAGAAGCACGGAATGGAATGGAATGGAATGGAATGGAATGGAATGTACCGGAGTGGAGTGGAGTGGAGTGGAGTGGAGTAGAGTGCACTGGAACGGAATGGAATGGAATGGAATGGAATGGAACGGAACGGAATGTACCCGAGAAGCACGGAATGGAATGGAATGGAATGGAATGGAATTGAATATACCCGAGTGGAGTGGAGTGGAATGGAGTGGAGTGGAGTGGAGTGGAGTGGAATGGAATGGAATGGAACGGAATGGAATGGAATGGAATGCAATGGAATGCAATGGAATGGAAAGGAATGGAATGGAATGGAATGGAATGGAATGGAATGGAATGGAATGGAATGGACACCAGTAGAATGGAATGGAATGGAATGGAATGGAATGGAATGGAATGGAATGGAATGGAATGGAATTCAATGGAATGGAATGGAATGGAATGGAATTCTATGGAATGGAATGGAATGGAATGGAATTCAATGGAATGGAATGGAATGGAATGGAATTCTATGGAATGGAATGGAGTGGAATCGAATGGAATCGAATGGAATCGAATGGAATGGAATGGAATAGAATGGAATCAACCCGAGTAGAACGGAACGGAATGCAACGGAACGGAACGGAACGGAACGGGACGGAACGGAACGGAATGGAATGGAATGGAACGGAATTCCATGGAATGGAATGGAATGGAATGGAATTCAATGGAATGGAATGGAATGGAATGGAATGGAATGGAATGCAATGGAATGGAATGGAATGGAATGGAATGGAATGGATTGGAATGGAATGGAATAGAATGGAATGGAATGGAATGGAATGGAATTCAATGGAATGGAATGGAATGGAATGGAATTCAATGGAAT
Organism: Gorilla gorilla gorilla; assembly: GCF_029281585.2. NCBI lineage: Eukaryota > Metazoa > Chordata > Mammalia > Primates > Hominidae > Gorilla > Gorilla gorilla. The sequence goes on from NC_073236.2 coordinate 8,358,744, forward strand.
GGAATGGAATGGCATGGAATGGAATGGAATGGAATGGAATGGAATGGAATAGAATGGAATCAACCCGAGTAGAACGGAACGCAACGGAACGGAACGGAACGCAACGGAACTGAACGGAACGGAACGGAACGGAATGGAATGGAAAGGAACGGAATTCAATGGAATGGAATGGAATGGAATGGAATGGAATGGAATGGAATGGAATGGAATCAACCCGAGTAGAACGGAACGGCACGCAACGGAACGGAACGGAACGGAACGGGACGGAACGGAACGGAATGGAATATAATGCAACGGAATTCAATGGAATGGAATGGAATGGAATGGAATTCAATGGAATCGATTGGAATCGAATGGAATCGATTGGAATTGAATGGAATCGAATAGAATGGAATGGAATAGAATTTAATCAACCCGAGTAGAACGGAACGGAACGCAACGGAACGGAACGGAACGGAACGGAACGGGACGGAACGGAACGGAATGGAATGGAATGGAACGGAATTCAATTGAATGGAATGGAATGGAATGGAATTCAATGGAATGGAATGGAATGGAATGGAATGGAATGGAATGGAATGGACACCAGTAGAATGGAATGGAATGGAATGGAATGGAATGGAATGGAATGGAATGGAATGGAATGGAATCTACCCGAGTAGAACGGAATGGAACGGAATGGAATGGAATGGAATGGACAGGAGCAGAACGGAATGGAATGCAATGGAATGGAATGGAATGTACCCGAGCAGAACGGAATGGAATGAAATGGAAATGGAAAGGGAATGGAAATGGAACGGGAATGGAAATGGAACGGGAACGGAAATGGAACGGGAATGGAAATGGAACGGGAACGGAAACGGAACGAGAACGGAAATGGAACGGGAACGGAAACGGAACGGGAACGGAAATGGAACGGGAATGGTAATGGAACGGGAATGGAAATGGAACGGGAATGGAAATGGATCGGGAATGGAAATGGATCGGGAATGGAAATGGAACGGGAATGGTAATGGAACTGGAATGGAAATGGAACGGGAATGGAAAAGAAACGGGAATGGAAATGGAACGGGAATGGAAATGGAATGGGAATGAAAATGGAATGGAATGGAATGGAATGGAATGTACCAGAGTGGAGTGGAGTGGAGTGGAGTGGAGTAGAGTGCACTGGAACGGAATGGAATGGAATGGAATGGAATGGAACGGAACGGAATGTACCCGAGAAGCACGGAATGGAATGGAATGGAATGGAATGGAATGGAATGGAATGGAATGTACCGGAGTGGAGTGGAGTGGAATGGAGTGGAGTGGAGTGGAGTGGATTGGAATGGAATGGAATGGAATGGAATGGAATGCAATGGAATGCAATGGAATGGAAAGGAATGGAATGGAATGGAATGGAATGGAATGGAATGGAATGGAATGGAATGGACAACAGTAGAATGGAATGGAATGGAATGGAATGGAATGGAATGGAATGGAATGGAATGGAATTCAATGGAATGGAATGGAATGGAATGGAATTCAATGGAATGGAATGGAATGGAATGGAATTCAATGGAATGGAATGGAATGGAATGGAATTCTATGGAATGGAATGGAGTGGAATCGAATGGAATCGAATGGAATCGAATGGAATGGAATGGAATAGAATGGAATCAACCCGAGGAGAACGGAACGGAACGCAACGGAACGGAACGGAACGGAACGGGACGGAACGGAACGGAATGGAATGGAATGGAACGGAATTCCATGGAATGGAATGGAATGGAATGGAATTCAATGGAATGGAATGGAATGGAATGGAATTCAATGGAATTCAATGGAATGGAATGGAATGGAATGGAATGGAATGGAATGGAATGGAATTCAATGGAATGGAATGGAATGGAATGGAATGGAATGGAATTCAATGGAATGGAATGGAATCGAATGGAATGGAATGGAATAGAATGGAATCAACCCGAGTAGAACGGAACGGAACACAACGGAACGGAACGGAACGCAACGGAACGGAACGGAACGGAACGGAATGGAATGGAATGGAACGGAATTCAATGGAATGGAATGGAATGGAATGGAATTCTATGGAATGGAATGGAATGGAATGGAATTCCATGGAATGGAATGGAATTCAATGGATTTCAATGGAATGGAATGCAATGGAATGGAATGGAATGGAATGGAATGGAATGGAATTCAATGGAATAGATTGGAATGGAATGGAATGGAAACGAATGGAATCGAATGGAATCGAATGGAATCTAATGGAATCGAATGGAATGGAATGGAATAGAATGGAATCAACCCGAGTAGAACGGAATGGAATGGAATGGAATGGAATGGAATGGAATGGAATGGAATGAAATGTTATGGAATGGAATGGAATGGAATTCAATGCAATTCAATTGAATGGAATGGAAGGGAATGGAATGGAGTGGAGTGGAGTGGAGTGGAGTGGAGTGGAATGGAATGGAGTGGAATGGAATGGAATGGAATGGAATGGAATGGAATGGAATGGAATGGAATTCAATTTAATGGAATGGAAGGGAGTGGAATGGAGTGGAGTGGAGTGGAGTGGAGTGCAGTGGAGTGTAATGCAATGGAGTGGAATGGAATGGAATGGAATGGAATGGAATGGAATGGAATGGAATTCAATGGAGTGGAATGGAATGGAATGGAATGGAATGGAATGGAATGGAATGGAATTCAATGCAATGGAATGGAATGGAATCGAATGGAGTCAAATGGAATGGAATGGAATAGAATGGAATCAACCCGAGTAGAACGGAACGGAACGCAACGGAACGGAACGGAACGGAACGGAACGGAATGGAATGTAATGGAATGGAATGGAATGGAATGGAATGGAGTGGAATGGAATGCAATGGAATGGAATGGAATGGAATGGAATGGAATGGAATGGAGTCGAATGGAATCGAATGGAATGGAATGGAATAGAATGGAATCAACCCGAGTAGAACGGTACGGAACGGAACGGAATGGAATGATCAACCCGTGTAGAATGGAATGGAATGGAATTGAATAGAATGGAATCAACCATAGTTGAACGGAACGGAACGCAACGGATCGGAACGGAACGGGACGGAACGGAACGGAATGGAATGGAATGGAACGGAATTCAATTGAATGGAATGGAATGGAATGGAATTCAATGGAATGGAATGGAATGGAATGGAATGGAATGGAATGGAATGGACACCAGTAGAATGGAATGGAATGGAATGGAATGGAATGGAATGGAATGGAATGGAATGGAATGGAATGGAATCTACCCGAGTAGAACGGAATGGAACGGAATGGAATGGAATGGAATGGACAGGAGCAGAACGGAATGGAATGCAATGGAATGGAATGGAATGTACCCGAGCAGAACGGAATGGAATGAAATGGAAATGGAAAGGGAATGGAAATGGAACGGGAATGGAAATGGAACGGGAACGGAAACGGAACGGGAATGGAAATGGAACGGGAACGGAAACGGAACGAGAACGGAAATGGAACGGGAACGGAAAAGGAACGGGAACGGAAATGGAACGGGAATGGTAATGGAACGGGAATGGAAATGGAACGGGAATGGAAATGGAACGGGAATGGAAATGGATCGGGAATGGAAATGGAACGGGAATGGTAATGGAACTGGAATGGAAATGGAACGGGAATGGAAAAGAAACGGGAATGGAAATGGAACGGGAATGGAAATGGAATGGGAATGGAAATGGAATGGAATGGAATGGAATGGAATGTACCAGAAAGGAGTGGAGTGGAGTGGAGTGGAGTAGAGTGCACTGGAACGGAATGGAATGGAATGGAATGGAATGGAACGGAACGGAATGTACCCGAGAAGCACGGAATGGAATGGAATGGAATGGAATGGAATGGAATGGAATGGAATTGAATGTACCGGAGTGGAGTGGAGTGGAATGGAGTGGAGTGGAGTGGAGTGGAGTGGAATGGAATGGAATGGAACGGAATGGAATGGAATGGAATGCAATGGAATGCAATGGAATGGAAAGGAATGGAATGGAATGGAATGGAATGGAATGGAATGGAATGGACACCAGTAGAATGGAATGGAATGGAATGGAATGGAATGGAATGGAATGGAATGGAATGGAATGGAATTCAATGGAATGGAATGGAATGGAATGGAATTCTATGGAATGGAATGGAATGGAATGGAATTCAATGGAATGGAATGGAATGGAATGGAATTCTATGGAATGGAATGGAGTGGAATCGAATGGAATCGAATGGAATCGAATGGAATGGAATGGAATAGAATGGAATCAACCCGAGTAGAACGGAACGGAACGCAACGGAACGGAACGGAACGGAACGGGACGGAACGGAACGGAATGGAATGGAATGGAACGGAATTCCATGGAATGGAATGGAATGGAATGGAATTCAATGGAATGGAATGGAATGGAATGGAATGGAATGGAATTCAATGGAATGGAATGGAATGGAATGGAATGGAATGGAATGGAATGGAATTCAATGGAATGGAATGGAATGGATTGGAATGGAATGGAATAGAATGGAATCAACCCGAGTAGAACGGAACGGAACACAAGGGAACGGAACGGAACGCAACGGAACGGAACGGAACGGAACGGAACGGAATGGAATGGAATGGAACGGAATTCCATGGAATGGAATGGAATGGAATGGAATTCTATGGAATGGAATGGAATGGAATGGAATGGAATTCCATGGAATGGAATGGAATTCAATGGAATTCAATGGAATGGAATGCAATGGAATGGAATGGAATGGAATGGAATGGAATGGAATGGAATGGAATTCAATGGAATAGAATGGAATGGAATGGAATGGAAACGAATGGAATCGAATGGAATCGAATGGAATCTAATGGAATCGAATGGAATGGAATGGAATAGAATGGAATCAACCCGAGTAGAACGGAATGGAATGGAATGGAATGGAATGGAATGGAATGGAATTCAAATGGAATGGAATGGAATGGAATTCTATGGAATGGAATGGAGTGGAATCGAATGGAATCGAATGGAATCGAATGGAATCGAATGGGATCGAATGGAATGGAATGGAATAGAATGGAATCAACCCGAGTAGAACGGAGCGGAACGCAACGGAACGGAACGGAACGGAACGGAACGGAAAGGAATGGAATGGAATGGAATGGAACGGAATTCAAAGGAATGGAATGGAACAGAATGGAATTCAATGGAAAGGAATGGAATGGAATGGAATGGAATTCAATGGAATGGAATGGAATGGAATGGAATGGAATGGAATGGAATGGAACGGAATTCTATGGAATGGAATGGAATGGAATTCAATGGAATGGAATGGAATGGAATGGAATGGAATGGAATGGAATTCAATCGAAAGGAATGGAATGGAATGGAATGGAATGGAATTCAATGGAATGGAATGGAGTGGAATCGAATGGAATCGAATGGAATCGAATGAGATCGAATGGAATGGAATGGAATAGAATGGAATCAACCCGAGTAGAACGGAATGGAATGGAATGGAATGGAATGGAATGGAATGGAATGGAATGGAATGGAATGGAATGGAATGGAATGGAATGGAATGGAATGGAATGGAATTCAATGGAATGGAATGGAATGGAATGGAATGGAATGGAATGGAATGGAATCAACCCGAGTAGAACGCAACGGCACGCAACGGAACGGAACGGAACGGAACGGGACGGAACGGAACGGAATGGAATATAATGCAACGGAATTCAATGGAATGGAATGGAATGGAATGGAATACAATGGAATCGAATGGAATTCAATGGAATGGAATGGAATGGAATGGAATGGAATGGAATGGAATGGAATCAACCCGAGTAGAACGCAACGGCACGCAACGGAACGGAACGGAACGGAACGGGACGGAACGGAACGGAATGGAATATAATGCAACGGAATTCAATGGAATGGAATGGAATGGAATGGAATTCAATGGAATCGAATGGAATCGAATGGAATCGTTTGGAATCGAATGGAATCGAATAGAATGGAATGGAATAGAATTTAATCAACCCGAGTAGAACGGAACGGAACGCAACGGAACGGAACGGAACGGAATGGAACGGGACGGAACGGAACGGAATGGAATGGAATCGAATGGAATTCAATTGAATGGAATGGAATGGAATGGAAATCAATGGAATGGAATGGAATGGAATGGAATGGAATTCAATGGAATGGAATGGAATGGAATGGAATGGAATGGAATTCAATGGAATGGAATGGAGTGGAATGGAATGGAATCGAATGGAATTGAATGGAATCGAATGGAATCAAATGGGATCGAATGGAATGGAATGGAATAGAATGGAATCAACCCGAGTAGAACGGAATGGAATGGAATGGAATGGAATGGGATGGAATGGAATGGAATGGAATGGAATGGAATGGAATGGAATTCAATGGAATGGAATGGAATGGAATGGAATGGAATGGAATGGAATGGAATGGAATGGAATTCAATGGAATGGAATGGAACGGAATGGAATTCAATGGAATGGAATGGAATGGAATGGAATGGAATTCAATGGAATGGAATGGAATGGAATGGAATGGAATGGAATGGAATTCCATGGAATGGAATGGAATGGAATGGAATTCAATGGAATTGAATGGAATGGAATCGAATGGAATGGAATGGAATTCAATGGAATGGAATGGAATGGAATGGAATGGAATTCAATGGAATGGAATGGAATGGAATGGAATGGAATTCAATGGAATGGAATTCCATGGAATGGAATGGAATGGAATGGAATTCAATGGAATGGAATGGAATGGAATCGAATGGAATGGAATGGAATGGAATGGAATGGAATGGAATGGAATGGAATCAACCCGAGTAGAACGGAATGGAATGGAAAGGAATGGAATGGAATGGAATGGAATGGAATGGAATAGAATGGAATTCAATGGAATAGAATGGAATGGAATGGAATGGAATGGAATGAACCCAAGTGGAATGGAATGGAATGGAATGGAATGGAATGGAATGGAATGGAATGGAATGGAATGGAATGGAATCAACCCAAGTAGAATGAAATGGATTGGAATGAAATGGAATGGAATGGAATGGAATTCAATAGAATAGAATGGAATGGAATGGAATGGAATGGAATGGAATCGAATGGAATCGAATGGAATCGAATGGAATGGAATGGAATAGAATGGAATCAACCCGAATAGAACGGAACGGAACCGAAAGGAACGGAACGGAATGCAATGGAATGGAGTGAAATGGAATGGAATCGAATGGAATTGAATGGAACCGAATGGAATGGAATGGAAGGGAATGGAATGGAATGGAATGGAATCAACCCGAGTAGAATGGAATGGATTGGAATGGAATGGATTGGAATGGAATGGAACGGAATCAAATGGAATCTAATGGAATGGAATGGAATGGAATGGAATGGAATGGAATGGAATGGAATCAACCCAAGTAGAACGGAATGGAATGGAATGGAAAGAATGCAATGGAATGGAATGGAATGGAATGGAATGGAATGGAATGGAATTCAATGGAATGGAATGGAATGTAATGGAATGGAATGGAATGGAATGGAATGGAATGGAATGGAATGGAATCGAATGGAATCGAATGGAATCGAATGGAATGGAGTGGAATAGAATGGAATCAACCCGAGTAGAATGGAATGGATTGGATTGGAATGGAATGGAATGGAATGGAATGGAATCGAATGGAATCGAATGGAATCGAACGGAATGGAATGGAATGGAATGGAATGGAATGGAATGGAATGGAATGGAATCAACCCGAGTAGAACGGAATGGAATGGAATGGAATGGAATGGAATGGAATGGAATGGAATGGAATGGAATGGAATGGAATTCAATGGAATAGAATGGAATGGAATGGAATGGAATGGAATGGAATGGAATGAACCCGAATAGAACGGAATGGAATGGAATGGAATTGAATGGAATGGAATGGAATGGGATCGAATGGAATGGAATGGAATGGAATGGAATGGAATGGAATGGAATGGAATGGAATCAACCCGAGTAGAATGGAAAGGATTGGAATGGAATGGAATGGAATGGAATGGAATTCAATGGAATAGAATGGAATGGAAAGGAATGGAATGGAATGGAATGGAATGAAATGGAATCGAATGGAATCGAATGGAATCGAATGGAATGGAGTAGAATAGAATGGAATCAACCCGAGTAGAACGGTATGGAATGGAACGGAATGGAATGGAACGGAACGGTACGGAACGGAACGGAGTGAAATAGAATGGAATCGAATATAATTGAATGGAACCGAATGGAATGGAAAGGAAGGGAATGGAATGGAATGGAATGGAATGGAATGGAATCAACCCGAGTAGAATGGAATGGATTGGAATGGAATGGAATGGAATGGAATGGAATGGAATGGAATCGAATGGAATGGAATGGAATCGAATGGAATCGAATGGAATGGAATGGAATGGAATGGAATGGAATCAACCCGAGTAGAACGGAATGGAATGGAATGGAATTCAATGGAATACAATGGAATGGAATGGAATGGAATGGAATGAACCCGAGTAGAACGGAATGGAACGGAACGGAACGGAACGGAACGGAACGGAATGGAAATGAATCAACCCGAGTAGAATGGAATGGATTGGAATGGAATGGAATGGAATGGAATGGAATTCAAAGGAATAGAATGGAATGGAATGGAATGGAAAGGAATGGAATGGAATGTAATGGAATGGAATTGAATGGGATCGCATGGAATCGAATGGAATGGAGTGGAATAGAATGGAATCAACCCGAGTAGAACGGAATGGAATGGAACGGAATGGAACGGAATGGAACGGAACGGAACGGAATGGAATGGAGTGAAATGGAATGGAATCGAATGGAATCGAATGGAACCGAATGGAATGGAAGGGAATGGAATGGAATGGAATGGAATGGAATGGAATGGAATGGAATGGAATGGAATGGAATGGAATCAACCCGAGTAGAATGGAATGGATTGGAATGGAATGGAATGGAATGGAATGGAATGGAATGGAATGGAAAGGAATGGAATCGAATGTAACCGAATTGAATGGAATGCAATGGAATGGAATGGAATGGAATGGAATGGAATGGAATGGAATGGAATGGAATGGAATTCAAAGGAATAGAATGGAATGGAATGGAATGGAATGGAATGGAATGGAATGGAATGGAATGGAATTGAATGGAATCGAATGGAATCGAATGGAATGGAGTGGAATAGAATGGAATCAACCCGAGTAGAACGGAATGGAATGGAATGGAATGGAATGGAATGGAATGGAATGGAATAGAATGGAATGGGATGGAATTCAATGGAATGGAATGGAATGGAATGGAATGGAATGGAATGGAATGGAATGGAATGGAATCAAATGGAATCGAATGGAATGGAATGGAATAGAATTGAATCAAACCGAGTGGAATGGAAAGGAATGGAATGGAATGGAATGGAATGGAATCAACCCGAGTAGGATGGAATGGATTGGAATGGAATGGAATGGAATGGAATGGAATTCAATAGAATATAATGGAATGGCATGGAATGGAATGGAATGGAATGGAATCGAATGGAATCGAATGGAATCGAATGGAATGGAGTGGAATAGAATGGAATCAACCCGAATAGAACGGAACGGAATTGAACGGAACGGAACGGAACGGAATGGAATGGAATGGAGTGAAATGGAATGGAATCGAATGGAATCGAATGGAACCGAATGGAATGGAATGGAAGGGAATGGAATGGAATGGAATGGAATGGAATGGAATGGAATGGAATGGAATCAACCCGAGAAGAATGGAATGGATTGGGATGGAATGGAATGGAATGGAATGGAATGGAATCGAATGGAATCGAATGGAATAGAATGGAATGGAATGGAATGGAATGGAATGGAATGGAATGGAATGGAATCAACCCAAGTAGAACGGAATGGAATGGAAAGGAATGGAATGGAATGGAATGGAATGGAATGGAATAGAATGGAATTCAGTGGAATAGAGTGGAATGGAATGGAATGGAATGGAATGAACCTGAGTGGAATGGAATGGAATGGAATGGAATGGAATGGAATGGAATGCAATGGAATGGAATGGAATCAACCCAAGTAGAATGAAATGGATTGGAATGAAATGGAATGGAATGGAATGGAATTCAATAGAATAGAATGGAATGGAATGGAATGGAACGGAATGGAATCGAATGGAATCGAATGGAATCGAATGGAATGGAATGGAATAGAATGCAATCAACCCGAGTAGAATGGAATGGAATGGAATGGAATGGGATGGAATGGAATAGAATGGAATGGAATGGAATGGAATGGAATTCAAATGGAATGGAATGGAATGGAATTCTATGGAATGGAATGGAGTGGAATCGAATGGAATCGAATGGAATCGAATGGAATCGAATGGGATCGAATGGAATGGAATGGAATAGAATGGAATCAACCCGAGTAGAACGGAGCGGAACGCAACGGAACGGAACGGAACGGAACGGAACGGAAAGGAATGGAATGGAATGGAATGGAACGGAATTCAAAGGAATGGAATGGAACAGAATGGAATTCAATGGAAAGGAATGGAATGGAATGGAATGGAATTCAATGGAATGGAATGGAATGGAATGGAATGGAATGGAATGGAACGGAATTCTATGGAATGGAATGGAATGGAATTCAATGGAATGGAATGGAATGGAATGGAATGGAATGGAATGGAATTCAATCGAAAGGAATGGAATGGAATGGAATGGAATGGAATTCAATGGAATGGAATGGAGTGGAATCGAATGGAATCGAATGGAATCGAATGAGATCGAATGGAATGGAATGGAATAGAATGGAATCAACCCGAGTAGAACGGAATGGAATGGAATGGAATGGAATGGAATGGAATGGAATGGAATTCAATGGAATGGAATGGAATGGAATGGAATGGAATGGAATGGAATGGAATCAACCCGAGTAGAACGCAACGGCACGCAACGGAACGGAACGGAACGGAACGGGACGGAACGGAACGGAATGGAATATAATGCAACGGAATTCAATGGAATGGAATGGAATGGAATGGAATTCAATGGAATCGAATGGAATCGAATGGAATCGTTTGGAATCGAATGGAATCGAATAGAATGGAATGGAATAGAATTTAATCAACCCGAGTAGAACGGAACGGAACGCAACGGAACGGAACGGAACGGAATGGAACGGGACGGAACGGAACGGAATGGAATGGAATGGAATGGAATTCAATTGAATGGAATGGAATGGAATGGAAATCAATGGAATGGAATGGAATGGAATGGAATGGAATTCAATGGAATGGAATGGAATGGAATGGAATGGAATGGAATTCAATGGAATGGAATGGAGTGGAATGGAATGAAATCGAATGGAATTGAATGGAATCGAATGGAATCAAATGGGATCGAATGGAATGGAATGGAATAGAATGGAATCAACCCGAGTAGAACGGAATGGAATGGAATGGAATGGAATGGGATGGAATGGAATGGAATGGAATGGAATGGAATGGAATGGAATTAAATGGAATGGAATGGAATGGAATGGAATGGAATGGAATGGAATGGAATGGAATTCAATGGAATGGAATGGAACGGAATGGAATTCAATGGAATGGAATGGAATGGAATGGAATGGAATTCAATGGAATGGAATGGAATGGAATGGAATGGAATGGAATGGAATGGAATGGAATTCAATAGAATGGAATGGAACGGAATGGAATTCAATGGAATGGAATGGAATGGAATGGAATGGAATTCAATGGAATGGAATGGAATGGAATGGAATTCAATGGAATGGAATGGAATGGAATCGAATGGAATGGAATGGAATTCAATGGAATGGAATGGAATGGAATGGAATGGAATTCAATGGAATGGAATGGAATGGAATGGAATGGAATTCAATGGAATGGTATTCCATGGAATGGAATGGAATGGAATGGAATTCAATGGAATGGAATGGAATGGAATCGAATGGAATGGAATGGAATGGAATGGAATGGAATGGAATGGAATGGAATCAACCCGAGTAGAACGGAATGGAATGGAAAGGAATGGAATGGAATGGAATGGAATGGAATGGAATAGAATGGAATTCAATGGAATAGAATGGAATGGAATGGAATGGAATGGAATGAACCCGAGTGGAATGGAATGGAATGGAATGGAATGGAATGGAATGGAATGGAATGGAATGGAATGGAATGGAATCAACCCAAGTAGAATGAAATGGATTGGAATGAAATGGAATGGAATGGAATGGAATTCAATAGAATAGAATGGAATGGAATGGAATGGAATGGAATGGAATCGAATGGAATCGAATGGAATCGAATGGAATGGAATGGAATAGAATGGAATCAACCCGAATAGAACGGAACGGAACCGAAAGGAACGGAACGGAATGCAATGGAATGGAGTGAAATGGAATGGAATCGAATGGAATTGAATGGAACCGAATGGAATGGAATGGAAGGGAATGGAATGGAATGGAATGGAATCAACCCGAGTAGAATGGAATGGATTGGAATGGAATGGATTGGAATGGAATGGAACGGAATCAAATGGAATCTAATGGAATGGAATGGAATGGAATGGAATGGAATGGAATGGAATGGAATGGAATCAACCCAAGTAGAACGGAATGGAATGGAATGGAAAGAATGCAATGGAATGGAATGGAATGGAATGGAATGGAATGGAATGGAATTCAATGGAATGGAATGGAATGTAATGGAATGGAATGGAATGGAATGGAATGGAATGGAATGGAATGGAATCGAATGGAATCGAATGGAATCGAATGGAATGGAGTGGAATAGAATGGAATCAACCCGAGTAGAATGGAATGGATTGGATTGGAATGGAATGGAATGGAATGGAATGGAATGGAATCGAATGGAATCGAATGGAATCGAACGGAATGGAATGGAATGGAATGGAATGGAATGGAATGGAATGGAATGGAATCAACCCGAGTAGAACGGAATGGAATGGAATGGAATGGAATGGAATGGAATGGAATGGAATGGAATGGAATGGAATGGAATGGAATGGAATTCAATGGAATAGAATGGAATGGAATGGAATGGAATGGAATGGAATGGAATGAACCCGAATAGAACGGAATGGAATGGAATGGAATTGAATGGAATGGAATGGAATGGGATCGAATGGAATGGAATGGAATGGAATGGAATGGAATGGAATGGAATGGAATCAACCCGAGTAGAATGGAAAGGATTGGAATGGAATGGAATGGAATGGAATGGAATTCAATGGAATAGAATGGAATGGAAAGGAATGGAATGGAATGGAATGGAATGAAATGGAATCGAATGGAATCGAATGGAATCGAATGGAATGGGGTAGAATAGAATGGAATCAACCCGAGTAGAACGGTATGGAATGGAACGGAATGGAATGGAACGGAACGGTACGGAACGGAAAGGAGTGAAATAGAATGGAATCGAATATAATTGAATGGAACCGAATGGAATGGAAAGGAAGGGAATGGAATGGAATGGAATGGAATGGAATGGAATCAACCCGAGTAGAATGGAATGGATTGGAATGGAATGGAATGGAATGGAATGGAATGGAATGGAATCGAATGGAATGGAATGGAATGGAATGGAATCGAATGGAATGGAATGGAATGGAATGGAATGGAATCAACCCGAGTAGAACGGAATGGAATGGAATGGAATTCAATGGAATACAATGGAATGGAATGGAATGGAATGGAATGAACCCGAGTAGAACGGAATGGAACGGAACGGAACGGAACGGAACGGAAAGGAATGGAAATGAATCAACCCGAGTAGAATGGAATGGATTGGAATGGAATGGAATGGAATGGAATGGAATTCAAAGGAATAGAATGGAATGGAATGGAATGGAAAGGAATGGAATGGAATGTAATGGAATGGAATTGAATGGGATCGCATGGAATCGAATGGAATGGAGTGGAATAGAATGGAATCAACCCGAGTAGAACGGAATGGAATGGAACGGAATGGAACGGAATGGAACGGAACGGAACGGAATGGAATGGAGTGAAATGGAATGGAATCGAATGGAATCGAATGGAACCGAATGGAATGGAAGGGAATGGAATGGAATGGAATGGAATGGAATGGAATGGAATGGAATGGAATGGAATGGAATGGAATGGAATCAACCCGAGTAGAATGGAATGGATTGGAATGGAATGGAATGGAATGGAATGGAATGGAATGGAATGGAAAGGAATGGAATCGAATGTAACCGAATTGAATGGAATGCAATGGAATGGAATGGAATGGAATGGAATGGAATGGAATGGAATGGAATGGAATGGAATTCAAAGGAATAGAATGGAATGGAATGGAATGGAATGGAATGGAATGGAATGGAATGGAATGGAATTGAATGGAATCGAATGGAATCGAATGGAATGGAGTGGAATAGAATGGAATCAACCCGAGTAGAACGGAATGGAATGGAATGGAATGGAATGGAATGGAATGGAATGGAATGGAATAGAATGGAATGGGATGGAATTCAATGGAATGGAATGGAATGGAATGGAATGGAATGGAATGGAATGGAATGGAATGGAATGGAATCAAATGGAATCGAATGGAATGGAATGGAATAGAATTGAATCAAACCGAGTGGAATGGAAAGGAATGGAATGGAATGGAATGGAATGGAATCAACCCGAGTAGGATGGAATGGATTGGAATGGAATGGAATGGAATGGAATGGAATTCAATAGAATATAATGGAATGGCATGGAATGGAATGGAATGGAATGGAATCGAATGGAATCGAATGGAATCGAATGGAATGGAGTGGAATAGAATGGAATCAACCCGAATAGAACGGAACGGAATTGAACGGAACGGAACGGAACGGAATGGAATGGAATGGAGTGAAATGGAATGGAATCGAATGGAATCGAATGGAACCGAATGGAATGGAATGGAAGGGAATGGAATGGAATGGAATGGAATGGAATGGAATGGAATGGAATCAACCCGAGAAGAATGGAATGGATTGGGATGGAATGGAATGGAATGGAATGGAATGGAATCGAATGGAATCGAATGGAATAGAATGGAATGGAATGGAATGGAATGGAATGGAATGGAATGGAATGGAATCAACCCAAGTAGAACGGAATGGAATGGAAAGGAATGGAATGGAATGGAATGGAATGGAATGGAATAGAATGGAATTCAGTGGAATAGAGTGGAATGGAATGGAATGGAATGGAATGAACCTGAGTGGAATGGAATGGAATGGAATGGAATGGAATGGAATGCAATGGAATGGAATGGAATCAACCCAAGTAGAATGAAATGGATTGGAATGAAATGGAATGGAATGGAATGGAATTCAATAGAATAGAATGGAATGGAATGGAATGGAACGGAATGGAATCGAATGGAATCGAATGGAATCGAATGGAATGGAATGGAATAGAATGGAATCAACCCGAATAGAACGGAACAGAACGGAACGGAACGGAACGAAACGGAACGGAATGGAATGGAATTGAGTGAAATGGAATGGAATCGAATGGAATCGAATTGAACCGAATGGAATGGAATGGAAGGGAATGGAATGGAATGGAATGGAATGGAATGGAATCAACCCGAGTAGACTGGAATGGATTGGAATGGAATGGATTGGAATGGAATGGAATGGAATCGAATGGAATCGAATGGAATCGAATGGAATGGAGTGGAATACAATGGAATCAACCCGAGTAGAACGGAATGGAATGGAACGGAATGGAACGGAACGGAACGGAACGGAACGGAACGGAACGGAATGGAGTGGAGTGAAATGGAATGGAATCGAATGGAATCGAATGGAACCGAATGGAATGGAAAGGAAGGGAATGGAATGGAATGGAATGGAATGGAATTGAATGGGATCGCATGGAATCGAATGGAATGGAGTGGAATAGAATGGAATCAACCCGAGTAGAACGGAATGGAATGGAACGGAATGGAACGGAATGGAACGGAACGGAACGGAATGGAATGGAGTGAAATGGAATGGAATCGAATGGAATCGAATGGAACCGAAAGGAATGGAATGGAAGGGAATGGAATGGAATGGAATGGAATGGAATGGAATGGAATCAACCCGAGTAGAATGGAATGGATTGGAATGGAATGGAATGGAATGGAATGGAATGGAATGGAATGGAATGGAATGGTATCGAATGTAACCGAATTGAATGGAATGGAATGGAATGGAATGGAATGGAATGGAATGGAATGGAATGGAATGGAATTCAAAGGAATAGAATGGAATGGAATGGAATGGAATGGAATGGAATGGAATTGAATGGAATCAAATGGAATCGAATGGAATGGAGTGGAATAGAATGGAATCAACCCGAGTAGAACGGAATGGAATGGAATGGAATGGAATGGAATGGAATAGAATGGAATGGGATGGAATTCAATGGAATGGAATGGAATGGAATGGGATGGAATGGAATGGAATGGAATGGAATCAAATGGAATCGAATGGAATGGAATGGAATAGAATTGAATCAACCCGAGTGGAATGGAAAGCAATGGAATGGAATGGAATGGAATGGAATCAACCCGAGTAGAATGGAATGGATTGGAATGGAATGGAATGGAATGGAATGGAATTCAATAGAATATAATGGAATGGCATGGAATGGAATGGAATGGAATGGAATCGAATGGAATCGAATGGAATCGAATGGAATGGAGTGGAATAGAATGGAATCAACCCGAATAGAACGGAACGGAATGGAATGGAATGGAGTGAAATGGAATGGAATCGAATGGAATCGAATGGAACCGAATGGAATGGAATGGAATGGAATGGAATGGAATGGAATGGAATGGAATGGAATGGAATCAACCCGAGAAGAATGGAATGGATTGGGATGGAATGGAATGGAATGGAATGGAATGGAATCGAATGGAATCGAATGGAATAGAATGGAATGGAATGGAATGGAATGGAATGGTATGGAATGGAATCAACCCGAGTAGAACGGAATGGAATGGAAAGGAATGGAATGGAATGGAATGGAATGGAATAGAATGGAATTCAGTGGAATAGAATGGAATGGAATGGAATGGAATGGAATGAACCTGAGTGGAATGGAATGGAATGGAATGGAATGGAATGGAATGGAATGGAATGGAATGGAATGGAATGGAATGGAATGGAATGGAATCAACCCAAGTAGAATGAAATGGATTGGAATGAAATGGAATGGAATGGAATGGAATTCAATAGAATAGAATGGAATGGAATGGAATGGAATTGAATCGAATGGAATCGAATGGAATCGAATGGAATGGAATGGAATAGAATGGAATCAACCCGAATAGAACGGAACGGAACGGAACGGAACGGAACGGAACGGAACGGAATGGAATGGAATGGAGTGAAATGGAATGGAATCGAATGGAATCGAATGGAACCGAATACGGAATGGAATGGAATGGAATGGAATGGAATGGAATGGAATGGAATTGAATGGAATGGAATGGAATGGAATGGAATGCAATGCAATGCAATGGAATGCAATGGATTGGAAAGGAATGGAGTGGAATGGAATGGAATGGAATCTACCCGAGTAGAACGGAATGGAACGGAATGGAATGGAATGGAATGGAATAGAATGTACCCGAGCAGAACGGAATGGAATGGAATGGAAATGGAATGGAATGGAATGGAATGGAATGTAATGGAATGGAATAGAAAGGAATGGAATGGAGTGGAATGGAATGGAATGGAAAGGAACTGAATGGAATGGAATGCAATGCAATGGAATGCAATGGAATGGAAAGGAAAGGAATGGAATATAATGGAATGGAATCTACCCGATTAGAATGGAATGGAATGGAATGGAATGGAATGGAATGGAATGGAATGGACACCAGTAGAACGGAACGGAATGGAATGGAATGGAATGGAATGAAATGGAATGGAATGGAATGGAACGGAATGGAATGGAATGCAATGCCATGGAATGCAATGGAATGGAAGGAATGGAATGGAATGGACTGGAATGGAATCTACCCGAGTAGAAACAAATGGAATGGAATGGAATGGAATGGAATGGAATGGACACGAATGGAATGGAATGGAATGGAATGGAATGGAATGGAATGGAATGGAATGGAATGGAATGCAATGACATTGAATGGAATGTACCCGAGTAGAATGGAACGGAATGGAATGGAATGGAATCTACCCGAGCAGAAACAAACGGAATGGAATGGAATGGAATGGAATGGACACGAATGGAATGGAATGGAATGGAATGGAATGGAATGGAATGGAATGGAATGGAATGGAATGTACCCGAGTAGAACGGAACGGAATGGAATGGAATGGAATGGAATGGAATGGAATGGAATGGAATGGAATGGAATGGAATGGAATGCAATGCAAAGCAATGGAATGCAATGGATTGGAAAGGAATGGAGTGGAATGGAATGGAATGGAATCTACCCGAGTAGAACGGAATGGAACGGAATGGAATGGAATGGAATGGAATAGAATGTACCCGAGCAGAACGGAATGGAATGGAATGGAAATGGAATGGGAATGGAAATGGAACGGGAATGGAAATGGAATGGGAATGGAAATGGATCGGGAATGGAAATGGAACGGGAATGGAAATGGAATGGCAATGGAAATGGATCGGGGATGGAAATAGAACGGGAATGGAAATGGAACGGTAATGGAAATGAAACGGGAATGGAAATGGAACGGGAACGGAAATGGAACGGGAACGGAAATGGAACGGGAATGGAAAAGGAACGGGAATGGAAATGGAACGGGAATGGAATGTTATGGAATGGAATGGAATGGAATGGAATGGAATGGAATGGAAAGGAATGCAATGGAATGCAATGGAATGGATAGGAATGGAATGGAATGGAATGGAATGGAATGGAATGGACACGAGTAGAACGGAATGGAATGGAATGGAATGGAATGGAATGGAATGGAAAAGAATGGAATGGAATGGAATGGAATGTACCCGAATAGAATGTAATGTAATGTAATGTAATGGAATGGAATGGAATGGAATGGTATGGAATGGAATCAACCCGAGTAGAACGGAATGGAATGGAAAGGAATGGAATGGAATGGAATGGAATGGAATAGAATGGAATTCAGTGGAATAGAATGGAATGGAATGGAATGGAATGGAATGAACCTGAGTGGAATGGAATGGAATGGAATGGAATGGAATGGAATGGAATGGAATGGAATGGAATGGAATGGAATGGAATGGAATGGAATGGAATGGAATGGAATGGAATGGAATGGAATGGAATCAACCCAAGTAGAATGAAATGGATTGGAATGAAATGGAATGGAATGGAATGGAATTCAATAGAATAGAATGGAATGGAATGGAATGGAATTGAATCGAATGGAATCGAATGGAATCGAATGGAATGGAATGGAATAGAATGGAATCAACCCGAATAGAACGGAACGGAACGGAACGGAACGGAACGGAACGGAACGGAATGGAATGGAATGGAGTGAAATGGAATGGAATCTAATGGAATCGAATGGAACCGAATACGGAATGGAATGGAATGGAATGGAATGGAATGGAATGGAATGGAATTGAATGGAATGGAATGGAATGGAATGGAATGCAATGCAATGCAATGGAATGCAATGGATTGGAAAGGAATGGAGTGGAATGGAATGGAATGGAATCTACCCGAGTAGAACGGAATGGAACGGAATGGAATGGAATGGAATGGAATAGAATGTACCCGAGCAGAACGGAATGGAATGGAATGGAAATGGAATGGAATGGAATGGAATGGAATGTAATGGAATGGAATAGAAAGGAATGGAATGGAAAGGAACTGAATGGAATGGAATGCAATGCAATGGAATGCAATGGAATGGAAAGGAAAGGAATGGAATATAATTGAATGGAATCTACCCGATTAGAATGGAATGGAATGGAATGGAATGGAATGGAATGGAATGGAATGGACACCAGTAGAACGGAACGGAATGGAATGGAATGGAATGGAATGAAATGGAATGGAATGGAATGGAACGGAATGGAATGGAATGCAATGCCATGGAATGCAATGGAATGGAAGGAATGGAATGGAATGGACTGGAATGGAATCTACCCGAGTAGAAACAAATGGAATGGAATGGAATGGAATGGAATGGAATGGACACGAATGGAATGGAATGGAATGGAATGGAATGGAATGGAATGGAATGGAATGGAATGCAATGACATTGAATGGAATGTACCCGAGTAGAATGGAACGGAATGGAATGGAATGGAATCTACCCGAGTAGAAACAAACGGAATGGAATGGAATGGAATGGAATGGACACGAATGGAATGGAATGGAATGGAATGGAATGGAATGGAATGGAATGGAATGGAATGGAATGTACCCGAGTAGAACGGAACGGAATGGAATGGAATGGAATGGAATGGAATGGAATGGAATGGAATGGAATGGAATGGAATGGAATGGAATGCAATGCAAAGCAATGGAATGCAATGGATTGGAAAGGAATGGAGTGGAATGGAATGGAATGGAATCTACCCGAGTAGAACGGAATGGAACGGAATGGAATGGAATGGAATGGAATAGAATGTACCCGAGCAGAACGGAATGGAATGGAATGGAAATGGAATGGGAATGGAAATGGAACGGGAATGGAAATGGAATGGGAATGGAAATGGATCGGGAATGGAAATGGAACGGGAATGGAAATGGAATGGCAATGGAAATGGATCGGGGATGGAAATAGAACGGGAATGGAAATGGAACGGTAATGGAAATGAAACGGGAATGGAAATGGAACGGGAACGGAAATGGAACGGGAACGGAAATGGAACGGGAATGGAAAAGGAACGGGAATGGAAATGGAACGGGAATGGAATGTTATGGAATGGAATGGAATGGAATGGAATGGAATGGAATGGAAAGGAATGCAATGGAATGCAATGGAATGGATAGGAATGGAATGGAATGGAATGGAATGGAATGGAATGGACACGAGTAGAACGGAATGGAATGGAATGGAATGGAATGGAATGGAATGGAATGGAAAAGAATGGAATGGAATGGAATGGAATGTACCCGAAAAGAATGTAATGTAATGTAATGTAATGGAATGGAATGGAATGGAATGGAATGGAATGGAATGGAATGGAACTGAATGGAATGGAATGCAATGCAATGGAATGCAATGGAATGGAAAGGAAAGGAATGGAATGGAATGGAATGGAATGGAATCTACCCGAGTAGAATGGAATGGAATGGAATGGAATGGAATGGACACCAGTAGAACGGAACGGAATGGAATGGAATGGAATGGAATGAAATAGAATGGAATGGAATGGAACGGAATGGAATGGAATGCAATGCCATGGAATGCAATGGAATGGAAGGAATGGAATGGAATGGACTGGAATGGAATCTACCCGAGTAGAAACAAATGGAATGGAATGGAATGGAATGGAATGGACACGAATGGAATGGAATGGAATGGAATGGAATGGAATGGAATGGAATGGAATGGAATGGAATGGAATGGAATGGAATGGAATGGAATGTACCCGAGTAGAACCGAATGGAATGGAATGGAATGGAATGGAATGGAATGGAATGGAATGGAATGGAATGTAACCGAGTAGAACGGAATGGAATGGAATTGAATGGAATGTAACCAAGTAGAAAGGAACGGAATGGAATGGAATGGAATGGAATGGTATGGAATGGAATGAAATGGAATGGAATGGAATGGAATGCAATGCAATGCAATGGAATGCAATGGATTGGAAAGGAATGGAGAGGAATGGAATGGAATGGAATCTACCCGAGTAGAACGGAATGGAATGGAATGGAATGGAATGGAATGGAATGGAATGGAATAGAATGTACCCGAGCAGAACAGAATGGAATGGAATGGAAATGGAATAGGAATGGAAATGGAATGGGAATGGAAATGGAATGGGAAAGGAAATGGATCAGGAATGGAAATGGAACGGGAATGGAAATGGAACGGTAATGGAAATGGAACGGGAACGGAAATTGAACGGGAACGGAAACGGAACGGGAACGGAAATGAAACGGGAACGGAAATGGAACGGGAACGGAAATGGAACGGGAACGGAAATGGAAGGGGAACGGAAATGGAACGGGAACGGAAATGGAACGGGAACGGAAATGGAACGGGAACGGAAATGGAACGGGAAAGGAAATGGATCGGGAACGGAAATGGAACGGGAACGGAAATGGAACGGGAACGGAAACGGAACGGGAACGGAAATGGAACGGGAATGGAAATGGAACGGGAATGGAAATGGAACGGGAATGGAAATGGAACGGGAATGGAAATGGAACAGGAATGGAAATGGAACGGGAATGGAAAAGGAACGGGAATGGAAATGGAACGGGAATGGAATGTTATGGAATGGAATGGAATGGAATGGAATGGAATGGAATGGAATGTACCGGAGTGGAGTGGAGTGCAGTGGAGTGGAGTGCACTGGAATGGAATGGAATGGAATGGAATGGAATGGGATGGAACGGAACGGAATGTACCCGAGTAGAACGGAGTGGAATGGAATGGAATGGAATGGAATGGAATGGAATGGAATGGAATGGAATGGAATGGAATGTACTGGAGTGGAGTGGAGTGGAGTGGAGTGGAGTGGAGTGGAATGGAATGGAATGGAATGGAATGGAATGCAATGGAATGCAATGGAATGCAATGGAATGCAATGGAATGGAAAGGAATGGAATGGAATGGAATGGAATGGAATTGAACGGAATGGAATGGACACGAGTAGAACGGAATGGAATGGAAGGGAATGGAATGGAATGGAATGGAATGGAATGGAATGGAAAAGAATGGAATGGAATGGAATGGAATGGAATGGAATGCAATGCAATGCAATGGAATGCAATGGAATGGAATGGACTGGATTGGAATGGAATGGAATGGAATGGAATGGAATGGAATGGAATGGAACGGAATTCAATGGAATGGAATGGAATTCGATGGAATGGAATGGAATGAAATTCAATGGAATGGAATGGAATGGAATGGAATGGAATGGAATGGAATGGAATTCAATGGAATGGAATGGAATGCAATGGAATCGAGTGGAATCGAATGGAATCGAATGGAATCGATTGCAATCGAATGGAATGGAATGGAATAGAGTGGAATCAACCCGAGTAGAGCGGAACGGAACGGAACGGAACGGAACGGAATGGAATTCAATGGAATGGAATTCAATGGAATTCAATGGAGTGGAATGGAGTAGAATTGAGTGGAGTGGAGTGGAGTGGAGTGGAGTGGAATGGAGTGGAATGGAATGGAATGGAATGGAATGGAATTCATTGCAATGGAATGGAATGGAATGGAATGGAATGGAATGGAATGGAAAGGAATGAAATTCAATGGAATGGAATGGAATGAAATTCTATGGAATGGAATTCAATGGAATTCAATGGAATGGAATGGAATGGAATGGAATGGAATGGAATGGAATTCAATGGAATGGAATGGAATGGAATGGAATCGAATGGAATCGAATGGAATCGAATGGAATCGAATTGAATCGAATGGAATCGAATGGAATCGAATGGAATCAACCGAGTAGAGTGGAACGGAACGGAAAGGAACGGAACGGAATGGAATTCAATGGAATGGAATTCAATGGAATGGAATTCAATGGAATTCAATGGAGTGGAATGGAAGGGAATACAGTGGAGTGGAGTGGAGTGGAGTGGAGTGGAGTGGAGTGGAGTGGAGTGGAGTGGAATGGAATGGAATGGAATGTACCCGAGTGGAATGGAATGGAATGGAATGGAATGGAATGGAATGGAATGGAATGGAATGGAATGGATTGTACCCGAGTAGAACGGAATGGAATGGAATTCCATGGAATGGAATGGAATGGAATGGAATGGAACTGAATGGAATGGAATGCAATGCAATGGAAGGCAATGGAATGGAAAGGAAAGGAATGGAATGGAATGGAATGGAATCTACCCGAGTAGAATGGAATGGAATGGAATGGAATGGAATGGAATGGAATGGAATGGAATGGACACCAGTAGAACGGAACGGAATGGAATGGAATGGAATGGAATGAAATAGAATGGAATGGAATGGAACGGAATGGAATGGAATGCAATGCCATGGAATGCAATGGAATGGAAGGAATGGAATGGACTGGAATGGTATCTACCCGAGTAGAAACAAATGGAATGGAATGGAATGGAATGGAATGGAATGGAATGGAATGGACACGAATGGAATGGAATGGATTGGAATTTAATGGAATGTACCGGAGTGGAGTGGAGTGGAGTGGAGTGGAGTGGAGTGGAATGGAATGGAATGGAATGGAATGGAATGGAATGGAATGGAATGCAATGGAATGCAATGGAATGCAATGGAATGGAAAGGAATGGAATGGAATGGAATGGAATGGAATGGACACGAGTAGAACGGAATGGAATGGAATGGAATGGAATGGAATTGAATGGAATGGAATGGAATGGAATGGAATGGAAAGGAAGTGAATGGAATGGAATGCAATGCAATGGAATGCAATGGAATGGAAAGGAAAGTAATGGAATATAATGGAATGGAATCTACCCGATTAGAATGGAATGGAATGGAATGGAATGGAATGGAATGGAATGGGATGGAATGGACACCAGTAGAACGGAATGGAATGGAATGGAATGGAATGGAATGGAAGGAAATTGAATGGAATGGAATGGAACGGAATGGAATGGAATGCAATGCCATGGAATGCAATGGAATGGAAGGAATGGAATGGAATGGACTGGAATGGAATCTACCCGAGTAGAAACAAATGGAATGGAATGGAATGGAATGGAATGGACACGAATGGAATGGAATGGAATGGAATGGAATGGAATGGAATGGAATGGAATGTACCCGAGTAGAACGGAATCTAATGGAATGGAATGGAATGGAATGGAATGGAATGGAATGGAATGGAATGGAATGGAATGCAATGCAATGCAATGGAATGCAATGGATTGGAAAGGAATGGAGTGGAATGGAATGGAATGGAATCTACCGGAGTAGAACGGAATGGAACGGAATGGAATGGAATGGAATGGACTAGAATGTACCCGAGCAGAACGGAATGGAATGGAATGGAAATGGAATGGGAATGGAAATGGAACGGGAATGGAAATGGAACGGGAATGGAAATGGATCGGGAATGGAAATGGAAAGGGAATGGAAATGGAACGGTAATGGAAATGGAACAGGAATGGAAATGGAACGGGAATGGAAATGGATCGGGAATGGAAATGGAACGGGAACGGAAATGGAACGGTAAGGGAAATGGAACGGGAACGGAAATGGAACGGGAACGGAAATGGAACGGGAACGGAAATGGAACGGGAATGGAAATGGAACGGAAATGGAAATGGAATGGGAATGGAAATGGAACGGGAATGGAAAAGGAACGGGAATGGAAATGGAACGGGAATGGAATGTTATGGAATGGAATGGAATGGAATGGAATGGAATGGAATGGAATGGAATGGAATGGAATTCAATGGAATGGAATGGAATGGAATGGAATGGAATTCAATGGAATGGAATGGAATGGAATGGAATGGAATGGAATGGAATGGAATCGAATGGAATCGAATGGAATCGAATGGAATCGAATGGAATGGAATGGAATAGAATGGAATCAACCCGAGTAGAGCGGAACAGAACGGAACGGAACGGAACGGAATGGAATGGAGTTCAATGGAATTGAATTCAATGGAATTCAATGGAATGGAATGGAATGGAATGGAGTGGAGTGGAGTGGAGTGGAGTGGAGTGGAGTGGAGTGGAATGGAATGGAGTGGAATGGAATGGAAAGGAATGGAATGGAATGGAATGGAATTCAATGGAATGGAAAGGAATGGAATGGAATGGAATGGAATTCAATGGAATTTCATGGAATGGAATGGAATGGAATGGAATGGAATGGAATGGAATTCAATGGAATGGAATGGAATGGAATTGAATGGAATCGAATGGAATCGAATGGATTCGAATGGAAGGGAATGGAATAGAATGGAATCAACCCGAGTAGAACGGAATGGAATGGAATGGAATGGAACGGAATGGAATGGAATTCAATGGAATGGAATTCAATGGAATTCAATGGAATGGAATGGAATGGAATGGAGTGGAGTTTAGTGGAGTGGAGTGGAGTGGAGTGGAGTGGAGTGGAATGGAATGGAGTGGAATGGAATGGAAAGGAATGGAATGGAATTCAATGGAATGGAATAGAATGGAATGGAATGGAATGGAATGGAATGGAATTCAATGGAATGGAATGGAATGGAATGGAATGGAATGGAATGGAATGGAATCGAATGGAATCGAATGGAATCGAATGGAATCGAATGGAATCGAATGGAATGGAATGGAATAGAATGGAATCAATCCGAGTAGAGCGGAACGGAACGGAACGGAACGGAACGGAATGGAATTCAATGGAATGGAATAGAATGGAATGGAATGGAATGGAATGGAATGGAATTCAATGGAATTGAATTCAATGGAATTCAATGGAATGGAATTCAATGGAATTCAATGGAATGGAATGGAATGGAATGGAGTGGAGTTTAGTGGAGTGGAGTGGAGTGGAGTGGAGTGGAATGGAATGGAGTGGAATGGAATGGAAAGGAATGGAATGGAATTCAATGGAATGGAATGGAATGGAATGGAATGGAATGGAATGGAATTCAATGGAATGGAATGGAATGGAATGGAATGGAATGGAATGGAATGGAATCGAATGGAATCGAATGGAATCGGATGGAATCGAATGGAATCGAATGGAATGGAATGGAATAGAATGGAATCAACCCGAGTAGAGCGGAACGGAACGGAACGGAACGGAACAGAACGGAATGGAATTCAATGGAATGGAATTCAAT
This sequence comes from Gorilla gorilla gorilla, assembly GCF_029281585.2. Lineage (NCBI taxonomy): Eukaryota > Metazoa > Chordata > Mammalia > Primates > Hominidae > Gorilla > Gorilla gorilla. The sequence continues at coordinate 8,385,878 of NC_073236.2, forward strand.
GGAATTCAATGGAATGGAATGGAATGGAATGGAGTGGAGTGGAGTGCAGTGGAGTGGAGTGGAGTGGAGTGGAGTGGAATGGAATGGAGTGGAATGGAATGGAATTCCATGGAATGGAATGGAATGTAATTCAATGGAATTCAATGGAATGGAATGGAATGGAATGGAATGGAATGGAATGGAATGGAATTCAATGGAATAGAATGGAATGGAATGGAATGGAATGGAATGGAATGAACCCGAGTTGAACGGAATGGAATGGAATGGAATTGAATGGAATGGAGTGGAATGGAATCAACCCGGGTAGAATGGAATGGATTGGAATGGAATGGAATGGAATCGAATGGAATCGAATGGAATTGAATGGAATGGAATGGAATGGAATCGAATGGAATCAACCCGAGTAGAATGGAATGGAATGCAATGGAATGGAATGGAATGGAATGGAATGGAATGAACCCGAGTAGAACGGAATGGAATGGAATGGAATGGAATGGAATCGATTGGAATCGAATGGAATGGAACGGAATGGAATGGAATGGAATGGAATAGAATGGAAAGGAATGGAGTAGAATGGAATGGAATGGAATGGAATCGAATGGAATCGAATGGAATGGAATGGAATGGAATGGAATGGAATCAACCCGAGAAGAAAGGAATGGATTGGAATGGAATGGAAAGGAATTCAATGCAATAGAATGGAAAGGAATGGAATGGAATGGAATGAACCCGAGTAGAACGGAATGGAATGGAATGGAATGGAATCGAATGGAATGGAACAGAAAGGAATGGAATGGAATGGAATCGAATGGAATGGAATGGAGTAGAATGGAATGGAATGGAATGGAATGGAATGGAATGGAATGGAATGGAATGGAATGGAATGGAATGGAATCAACCCGAGAAGAAAGGAATGGATTGGAATGGAATGGAATGGAATGGAATGGAATGGAATGGAATGGAATGGAATGGAATCGAATGGAATCGAATGGAATGGAGTGGAATAGAATGGAATCAACCCGAGTAGAACGGAATGGAATGGAACGGAACGGAACGGAACGGAACGGAATGGAATGGAGTGAAATGGAATGGAATCGAATGGAATCGAATGGAACCGAATGGAATGGAATGGAAGGGAATGGAATGGAATGGAAAGGAATGGAATGGAATCAACCCGAGTAGAATGGAATGGATTGGAATGGAATGGAATGGAATGGAATGGAATGGAATGGAATGGAATGGAATGGAATGGAATGGAATTGAACGGAATGGAATGGAATGGAATCAACCCGAGTAGAATGGAATGGATTGGAATGGAATGGAATGGAATGGAATAGAATGAAATGGAATGGAATGGAATGGAATGGAATGGAATGGAATGGAATGGAATGGAATGGAATCGAATGGAATCGAAAGGAATCGAATGGAGTGGAGTGGAATAGAATGGAATCAACCCGAATAGAACGGAACGGAACCGAACGGAACGGAACGGAACGGAACGGAATGGAATGGAATGGAGTGAAATGGAATGGAATTGAATGGAATCGAACGGAACCGAATGGAATGGAATGGAAGGGCATGGAATGGAATGGAATGGAATGGAATGGAATCAACCCAAGTAGAATGGAATGGATTGGAATGGAATGGATTGGAATGGAATCGAATGGAATGGAATCTAATGGAATCGAATGGAATAGAATGGAATGGAATGGAATGGAATGGAATGGAGTGGACCCGAGTAGAACGGAATGGAATGGAATGGAATGGAATGGAATGGAATGGAATGGAATGGAATGGAATGGAGTGGACCCGAGTAGAACGGAATGGAATGGAATGGAATGGAATGGAATGGAATGGAATGGAATGGAATGGAATGGAATGGAATGGAATGGAATGGAATGGAATGGAATCGAATGGAACCGAATGGAATGCAACGGAATGGAACGGAACGGAACGGAACGGAATGGAATGGAATGGAATTGAATGGAATAAACCCGAGTAGAATGGATTGGATTGGAATGGAATGGAATGGAAGGGAATGGAATGGAATGGAATGGAATGGAATGGAATGGAATGGAATGGAATGGAATGGAATCAACACGAGTAGAAAGGAATGGAATGGAATGGAATGGAATGGAATGGAATGGAATGGAATGGAATGGAATGGAATGCAATGAAATGGAATGGAATGGAATGGAATGGAATGGACTGGAATGAAATGGAATGGAATGGAATGGAATGGAATGGAATGGAATGGAATGGAATGGAATGGAATGGAATGGAGTGGAATCAACCCGAGTAGAACGGAACGGAACGCAACGGAACGGAACGGAACGCAACGGAACGGAACGGAACGGAACGGAACGGAACGGAACGGAATGGAATGGAAAGGAACGGAATTCAATGGAATGGAATGGAATGGAATGGAATTCAATGGAATGGAATGGAATGGAATGGAATGGAATGGAATGGAATGGAATGGAATGGAATGGAATCAACCCGAGTAGAATGGAATGGATAGGAATGGAATGGAATGGAATGAAATGGAATGGAATTCAATAGAATAGAAGCGAAGGGAAGGGAATGGAATGGAATGGAATGGAATGGAATGGAATGGAATGGAATCGAATGGAATCGAATGGAATCGAAGGGAATGGAGTGGAATAGAAAGGAATCAACCCGAATAGAATGGAACAGAACGGAACGGAACGGAACGGAATGGAATGCAGTGAAATGGAGTGGAATCGAATGGAAACGAATGGAACCGAATGGAATGGAATGGAAGGGAAAGGAATGGAATAGAATGGAATGGAATGGAATCTACTCGAGTAGAATGGAATGGATTGGAATGGAATGGAATGGAATGGAATGAAATGGAATCGAATGGAATCGAATGGAATAGAATGGAATGGAATGGAATGGAATGGAATCAACCCGAGTAGAATGGAATGGATTGGAATGGAATGGAATGGAATGGAATGAAATGGAATCGAACGGAATGGAATGGAATGGAATGGAATGGAATGGAATGGAATTGAATGGAATGGAATGGAATGGAATGGAATCAACCCGAGTAGAACGGAATGGAATGGAATGGAATGGAAAGGAATGGAATGGAATCAACCCGAGTAAAACGGAATGGAATGGAATGGAATGGAATGGAATGGAATGCAATGGAATGGAATGGAATGGAATGGAATCGAATGGAATTCCATGGAATAGAATGGAATGGAATGGAATGGAATGGAATGAACCCGAGTAGAACGGAATGGAATGGAATGGAATTGAATGGAATGGAATGGAATGGAATGGAATGGAATGGAATGGAATGGAATGGAATCGAATGGAATGGAATGGAATGGAATGGAATGGAATGGAATGGAATGGAATGGAATGGAACGGAATGGAATGGAATGGAATCAACCCGAGTAGAATGGAATGGATTGGAATGGAATGGAATGGAATGGAATGGAATGGAATGGAATCGAATGGAATCGAAAGGAATCGAATGGAGTGGAGTGGAATAGAATGGAATCAACCCGAATAGAACGGAACGGAACCGAACGGAACGGAACGGAACGGAACGGAATGGAATGGAATGGAGTGAAATGGAATGGAATCGAATGGAATCGAACGGAACCGAATGGAATGGAATGGAAGGGCATGGAATGGAATGGAATGCAATGGAATGGAATCAACCCAAGTAGAATGGAATGGATTGGAATGGAATGGATTGGAATGGAATCGAATGGAATGGAATCGAATGGAATCGAATGGAATAGAATGGAATGGAATGGAATGGAGTGGACCCGAGTAGAACGGAATGGAATGGAATGGAATGGAATGGAATGGAATGGAATGGAATGGAATGGAATGGAATGGAATCGAATGGAATCGAATGGAACCGAATGGAATGCAACGGAATGGAACGGAACGGAACGGAACGGAATGGAACGGAACGGAACGGAACGGAATGGAATGGAGTGAAATGGAATGGAATCGAATGGAATCGAATGGAACCGAATGGAATGGAATGGAAGGGAAAGGAATGGAATGGAATGGAATGGAATGGAATTCAATGGAATGGAATGGAATGGAGTGGAACGGAATGGAATTCAATGGAATGGAATGGAATGGAATCGAATGGAATCGAATGGAATCAATTGGAATCGAATGGAATGGAATGGAATGGAATGGAAGGGAATGGAATGGAATGGAACGGAATGGAATGGAATGGAATGGAATGGAATGGAATGGAATGGAATGGAATCAACACGAGTAGAAAGGAATGGAATGGAATGGAATGGAATGGAATGGAATGGAAAGGAATGGAATGGAATGGAATGGAATGGAATGGAATGCAATGAAATGGAATGGAATGGAATGGAATGGAATGGACTGGAATGGAATGGAATGGAATGGAATGGAATGGAATGGAATGGAATGGAATGGAGTGGAATCAACCCGAGTAGAACGGAACGGAACGCAACGGAACGGAACGGAACGCAACGGAACGGAACGGAACGGAACGGAACGGAACGGAACGGAATGGAATGGAAAGGAACGGAATTCAATGGAATGGAATGGAATGGAATGGAATTCAATGGAATGGAATGGAATGGAATGGAATGGAATGGAATGGAATGGAATGGAATGCAATGGAATGGAATGGAATGGAATTCAATGGAATGGAATGGAATGGAATGGAAGGGAATTCAATGGAATGGAATGGAATGGAATGGAATGGAATGGAATCGAATGGAATCGAATGGAATCGAATGGAATCGAATGGAATGGAATGGAATAGAATGCAATCAACCCGAGTAGAATGGAATGGAACGGAATGGAATGGAATGGAATGGAATAGAATGGAATGGAATGGAATGGAATGGAATTCAAATGGAATGGAAAGGAATGGAATGGAATGGAATGGAAAGTAATGGAACGGAATTCTATGGAATGGAATGGAATGGAATTCAATGGAATGGAATGGAATGGAATGGAATGGAATTCAATGGAATGGAATGGAATGGAATGGAATGGAATTCAATGGAATGGAATGGAATGGAACGGATTGGAATGGAATTCAATGGAATGGAATGGAATGGAGTGGAACGGAATGGAATTCAATGGAATGGAATGGAATGGAATCGAATGGAATCGAATGGAATCAATTGGAATCGAATGGAATGGAATGGAATGGAATGGAATAGAATGGAATCATCCCGAGTAGAACAGAACGGCACGCAACGGAACGGAATGGAATGGAACGGGACGGAACGGAACGGAATGGAATGGAATGGAACGGAATTCAATGGAATGGAATGGAATGGAATTCAATGGAATGGAATGGAATGGAATGGAATGGAACGGAATCGAATGGAATCGAATGGGATCGAATGGAATGGAATGGAATAGAATGGAATCAACCCGAGTAGAATGGAATGGAATGGAATGGAATGGAATGGAATGGAATGGAATGGAATGGAATGGAATGGACACCAGTAGAATGGAATGGAATGGAATGGAATGGAATGGAATGGAATGGAATGGAATGGAATCTACCCGAGTAGAACGGAATGGAACGGAATGGAATGGAATGGAATGGACAGGAGCAGAACGGAATGGAATGCAATGGAATGGAATGGAATGTACCCGAGCAGAACGGAATGGAATGAAATGGAAATGGAAAGGGAATGGAAATGGAACGGGAATGGAAATGGAACGGGAACGGAAATGGAACGGGAATGGAAATGGAACGGGAATGGAAATGGAATGGGAATGGAAATGGAATGGAATGGAATGGAATGTACCGGAGTGGAGTGGAGTGGAGTGGAGTGGAGTAGAGTGCACTGGAACGGAATGGAATGGAATGGAATGGAATGGAACGGAACGGAATGTACCCGAATAGCACGGAATGGAATGGAATGGAATGGAATGGAATGGAATGGAATGTACCGGAGTGGAGTGGAGTGGAATGGAGTGGAGTGGAGTGGAGTGGAGTGGAATGGAATGGAATGGAATGGAATGGAATGGAATGGAATGGAATGCAATGGAATGCAATGGAATGGAAAGGAATGGAATGGAATGGAATGGAATGGAATGGAATGGAATGGAATGGACACCAGTAGAATGGAATGGAATGGAATGGAATGGAATGGAATGGAATGGAATGGAATGGAATTCAATGGAATGGAATGGAATGGAATGGAATTCTATGGAATGGAATGGAGTGGAATCGAATGGAATCGAATGGAATCGAATGGAATGGAATGGAATAGAATGGAATCAACCCGAGTAGAACGGAACGGAACGCAACGGAACGGAACGGAACGGAACGGGACGGAACGGAACGGAATGGAATGGAATGGAACGGAATTCCATGGAATGGAATGGAATGGAATGGAATTCAATGGAATGGAATGGAATGGAATGGAATGGAATGGAATTCAATGGAATGGAATGGAATGGAATGGAATGGAATGGAATGGAATGGATTGGAATGGAATGGAATAGAATGGAATCAACCCGAGTAGAATGGAACGGAACACAACGGAACGGAACGGAACGCAACGGAACGGAACGGAACGGAACGGAACGGAATGGAATGGAATGGAACGGAATTCAATGGAATGGAATGGAATGGAATGGAATTCTATGGAATGGAATGGAATGGAATGGAATGGAATTCCATGGAATGGAATGGAATTCAATGGAATTCGATGGAATGGAATGCAATGGAATGGAATGGAATGGAATGGAATGGAATGGAATTCAATGGAAAAGAATGGAATGGAATGGAATGGAAACGAATGGAATCGAATGGAATCGAATGGAATCTAATGGAATCGAATGAAATGGAATGGAATAGAATGGAATCAACCCGAGTAGAACGGAATGGAATGGAATGGAATGGAATGGAATGGAATGGAATGGAATGAAATGTTATGGAATGGAATGGAATGGAATTCAATGCAATTCAATTGAATGGAATGGAAGGGAATGGAATGGAGTGGAGTGGAGTGGAGTGGAGTGGAGTGGAATGGAATGGAGTGGAATGGAATGGAAAGGAATGGAATGGAATTCAATGGAATGGAATGGAATGGAATGGAATGGAATGGAATGGAATGGAATTCAATGGAATGGAATGGAATGGAATGGATTGGAATGGAATGGAATCAACCCGAGTAGAATGGAATGAATAGGAATGGAATGGAATGGAATGGAATGGAATTCAATGGAATGGAATGGAGTGGAATGGAATGGAATCGAATGGAATCGAATGGAATCTAATGGAATCGAATGAAATGGAATGGAATAGAATGGAATCAACCCGAGTAGAACGGAATGGAATGGAGTGGAATGGAATGGAATGGAATGGAATGGAATGAAATGTTATGGAATGGAATGGAATGGAATTCAATGCAATTCAATTGAATGGAATGGAAGGGAATGGAATGGAGTGGAGTGGAGTGGAGTGGAGTGGAGTGGAATGGAATGGAGTGGAATGGAATGGAAAGGAATGGAATGGAATTCAATGGAATGGAATGGTATGGAATGGAATGGAATGGAATGGAATGGAATTCAATGGAATGGAATGGAATGGAATGGATTGGAATGGAATGGAATCAACCCGAGTAGAATGGAATGAATAGGAATGGAATGGAATGGAATGGAATGGAATGGAATTCAATGGAATGGAATGGAGTGGAATGGAATGGAATCGAATGGAATTGAATGGAATCGAATGGAATCAAATGGGATCGAATGGAATGTAATGGAAAAGAATGGAATCAACCCGAGTAGAACGGAATGGAATGGAATGGAATGGATTGGAATGGAATGGAATGGAATGGAATGGAATGTAACCGAGTAGAACGGAATGGAATGTAATTGAATGGAATGTAACCGAGTTGAATGGAACGGAATGGAATGGAATGGAATGGAATGGAATGGAATGGAATGGAATGGAATTGAGTGCAATGCAATGCAATGGAATGCAATGGAATGGAAAGGAATGGAATGGAATGGAATGGAATCTACCCGAGTAGAACGGAATGGAATGGAATTGAATGGAATGTAACCGAGTAGAACGGAACGGAATGGAATGGAATGGAATGGAAAGGAATGCAATGGAATGGAATGGAATGGAATGGAATGGAATGGAATGGAATGGACACCAGTAGAATGGAATGGAATGGAATGGAATGGAAAGGAATGGAATGGAATGGAATGGAATGGAATGGAATCTACCCGAGTAGAACGGAATGGAACGGAATGGAATGGAATGGAATGGACAGGAGCAGAACGGAATGGAATGCAATGGAATGGAATGGAATGTACCCGAGCAGAACGGAATGGAATGAAATGGAAATGGAAAGGGAATGGAAATGGAACGGGAATGGAAATGGAACGGGAACTGAAATGGAACGGGAATGGTAACGGAACGGGAATGGAAATGGAACGGGAATGGAAAAGGAACGGGAATGGAAATGGATCGGGAATGGAAATGGAACGGGAATGGTAATGGAACTGGAATGGAAATGGAACGGGAATGGAAAAGAAACGGGAATGGAAATGGAACGGGAATGGAAATGGAATGGGAATGGAAATGGAATGGAATGGAATGGAATGGAATGTACCGGAGTGGAGTGGAGTGGAGTGGAGTGGAGTAGAGTGCACTGGAACGGAATGGAATGGAATGGAATGGAATGGAACGGAACGGAATGTACCCGAGAAGCACGGAATGGAATGGAATGGAATGGAATGGAATGTACCGGAGTGGAGTGGAGTGGAATGGAGTGGAGTGGAGTGGAGTGGAGTGGAATGGAATGGAATGGAATGGAATGCAATGGAATGAAATGGAATGGAAAGGAATGGAATGGAAGGGAATGGAATGGAATGGAATGGAATGGACACCAGTAGAATGGAATGGAATGGAATGGAATGGAATGGAATGGAATGGAATGGAATGGAATTCAATGGAATGGAATGGAATGGAATGGAATGGATTTCAATGGAATGGAATGGAATGGAAAGGAATTCAATGGAATGGAATGGAATGGAATGGAATTCTATGGAATGGAATGGAGTGGAATCGAATGGAATCGAATGGAATCGAATGGAATGGAATGGAATAGAATTGAATCAACCCGAGTAGAACGGAACGGAACGCAACGGAACGGAACGGAACGGAACGGGACGGAACGGAACGGAATGGAATGGAATGGAACGGAATTCCATGGAATGGAATGGAATGGAATGGAATTCAATTGAATCGAATGGAATGGAATGGATTGGAATGGAATGGAATAGAAAGGAATCAACCCGAGTAGAACGGAACGGAACACAACGGAACGGAACGGAACGCAACGGAACGGAACGGAACGGAACGGAATGGAACGGAATGGAACGGAATTCAATGGAATGGAATGGAATGGAATGGAATTCTATGGAATGGAATGGAATGGAATGGAATGGAATTCCATGGAATGGAATGGAATGGAATGGAATTCTATGGAATGGAATGGAATGGAATGGAATGGAATTCCATGGAATGGAATGGAATGGAATGGAATTCCATGGAATGGAATGGAATGGAATGGAATTCCATGGAATGGAATGGAATGGAATGGAATTCAATGGAATGGAATGGAATGGAATGGAATGGAATGGAATGGAATTCCATGGAATGGAATGGGATGGAATGGAATGGAATGGAATTCTATGGAATGGAATGGAGTGGAATCGAATGGAATCGAATGGAATCGAATGGAATCGAATGGGATCGAATGGACTGGAATGGAATAGAATGGAATCAACCCGAGTAGAACGGAGCGGAACGCAACGGAACGGAACGGAACGGAACGGAACGGAACGGAATGGAATGGAGTGGAATGGAACGGAATTCAATGGAATGGAATGGAACGGAATGGAATTCAATGGAATGGAATGGAATGGAATGGAATGGAATGGAACGGAATTCTATGGAATGGAATGGAATGGAATGGAATGGAATGGAATGGAATGGAATGGAATGGAATTCAATGGAATGGAAAGAATGGAATGGAATGGAATGGAATTCAATGGAATGGAATGGAATGGAATGGAACGGAATGGAATTCAATGGAATGGAATGGAATGGCAACGAATGGAATCGAATGCAATCGAATGGAATCGATTGGAATCGAATGGAATCGAATGGAATGGAATGGAATAGAATGTAATCAACCTGAGTAGAACGGAACGGCACGCAACGGAACGGAACGGAACGGAACGGGACGGAACAGAAGGGTATGGAATGGAATGGAACGGAATTCAATGGAATGGAATGGAATGGAATGGAATTCAATGGAATGGGATGGAATGGAATGGAATGGAATGGAATGGAATTGAATGGAATAGAATGGAATCAACCCGAGTAGAACGGAACGGAACGCAACGGAACGGAACGGAACGCAACGGAACGGAACGGAACGGAACGGAACGGAATGGAATGGAAAGGAACGGAATTCAATGGAATGGAATGGGATGGAATGGAATTCAATGGAATGGAATGGAATGGAATGGAATGGAATGGAATGGAATGGAATGGAATGGAATTCAAATGGAATGGAATGGAATGGAATTCTATGGAATGGAATGGAGTGGAATCGAATGGAATCGAATGGAATCGAATGGAATCGAATGGGATCGAATGGAATGGAATGGAATAGAATGGAATCAACCCGAGTAAAACGGAGCGGAACGCAACGGAACGGAACGGAACGGAACGGAACGGAAAGGAATGGAATGGAATGGAATGGAACGGAATTCAAAGGAATGGAATGGAACAGAATGGAATTCAATGGAAAGGAATGGAATGGAATGGAATTGAATTCAATGGAATGGAATGGAATGGAATGGAATGGAATGGAATGGAATGGAATGGAACGGAATTCTATGGAATGGAATGGAATGGAATTCAATGGAATGGAATGGAATGGAATGGAATGGAACGGAATTCAATGGAATGGAATGGAATGGAATGGAATTCAATGGAATGGAATGGAATTCAATGGAATGGAATGGAATGGAATGGAATGGAATGGAATGGAATGGAATGGAATGGAATGGAATGGAATTCAATGGAATGGAATGGAATGGAATGGGATGGAATGGAATTCAATGGAATGGAATGGAGTGGAATCGAATGGAATCGAATGGAATCGAATGAGATCGAATGGAATGGAATGGAATAGAATGGAATCAACCCGAGTAGAACGGAATGGAATGGAATGGAATGGAATGGAATGGAATGGAATGGAATGGAATGGAATTCAATGGAATGGAATGGAATGGAATGGAATGGAATGGAATGGAATGGAATGGAATGGAATCAACCCGAGTAGAACGGAACGGCACGCAACGGAACGGAACGGAACGGAACGGGACGGAACGGAACGGAATGGAATATAATGCAACGGAATTCAATGGAATGGAATGGAATGGAATGGAATTCAATGGAATCGAATGGAATAGAATGGAATCGATTGGAATCGAATGGAATCGAATAGAATGGAATGGAATAGAATTTAATCAACCCGAGTAGAACGGAACGGAACGCAACGGAACGGAACGGAACGGGACGGAACGGAACGGAATGGAATGGAATGGAACGGAATTCAATTGAATGGAATGGAATGGAATGGAATTCAATGGAATGGAATGGAATGGAATGGAATGGAATTCCATGGAATGGAATGGAATGGAATGGAATGGAATGGAATGGAATTCAATGGAATGGAATGGGGTGGAATGGAATGGAATAGAATGGAATGGAATAGAGTGGAATCAACCCGAGTAGAACGGAATGGAATGGAATGGAATGGAATGGAATGGAATGGAATGGAATGGAATGGAATGGAATGTAACAAAGTAGAACGGAATGGAATGGAATGGAATGGAATGGAATGGAATGGAATGGAATGGAATGGAATGTACCCGAGTAGAACGGAATGGAATGGAATGGAATGGATTGGAATGGAATGGAATGGAATTTAATGGAATGTAACCGAGTAGAACGGAATGGAATGTAATTGAATGGAATGTAACCGAGTTGAACGGAACGGAATGGAATGGAATGGAATGGAATGGAATGGAATGGAATTGAGTGCAATGCAATGCAATGGAATGCAATGGAATGGAAAGGAATGGAATGGAATGGAATGGAATCTACCCGAGTAGAACGGAATGGAATGGAATTGAATGGAATGTAACCGAGTAGAACGGAACGGAATGGAATGGAATGGAATGGAATGGAATGCAATGGAATGGAATGGAATGGAATGGAATGGAATGGAATGGAATGGAATGGACACCAGTAGAATGGAATGGAATGGAATGGAATGGAATGGAATGGAATGGAATGGAATGGAATGGAATCTACCCGAGTAGAACGGAATGGAACGGAATGGAATGGAATGGAATGGACAGGAGCAGAACGGAATGGAATGCAAAGGAATGGAATGGAATGTACCCGAGCAGAACGGAATGGAATGAAATGGAAATGGAAAGGGAATGGAAATGGAACGGGAATGGAAATGGAACGGGAACGGAAATGGAACGGGAATGGAAATGGAACGGGAACGGAAACGGAACGAGAACGGAAATGGAACGGGAACGGAAACGGAACGGGAACGGAAATGGAACGGGAATGGTAACGGAACGGGAATGGAAATGGAACGGGAATGGAAAAGGAACGGGAATGGAAATGGATCGGGAATGGAAATGGAACGGGAATAGTAATGGAACTGGAATGGAAATGGAACGGGAATGGAAAAAGAAACGGGAATGGAAATGGAACGGGAATGGAAATGGAATGGGAATGGAAATGGAATGGAATGGAATGGAATGGAATGGAATGGAATGTACCGGAGTGGAGTGGAGTGGAGTGGAGTGGAGTAGAGTGCACTGGAACGGAATGGAATGGAATGGAATGGAATGGAACGGAACGGAATGTACCCTAGAAGCACGGAATGGAATGGAATGGAATGGAATGGAATGGAATGGAATGGAATGTACCGGAGTGGAGTGGAGTGGAATGGAGTGGAGTGGAGTGGAGTGGAGTGGAATGGAATGGAATGGAACGGAATGGAATGGAATGGAATGCAATGGAATGCAATGGAATGGAAAGGAATGGAATGGAATGGAATGGAATGGAATGGAATGGAATGGAATGGAATGGACACCAGTAGAATGGAATGGAATGGAATGGAATGGAATGGAATGGAATGGAATGGAATGGAATGGAATGGAATGGAATGGAATGGAATGGAATGGAATTCAATGGAATGGAATGGAATGGAATGGAATTCTATTGAATGGAATGGAATGGAATGGAATTCAATGGAATGGAATGGAATGGAATGGAATTCTATGGAATGGAATGGAGTGGAATCGAATGGAATCGAATGGAATCGAATGGAATGGAATGGAATAGAATGGAATCAACCCGAGTAGAACGGAACGGAACGCAACGGAACGGAACGGAACGGAACGGGACGGAACGGAACGGAATGGAATGGAATGGAACGGAATTCCATGGAATGGAATGGAATGGAATGGAATTCAATGGAATGGAATGGAATGGAATGGAATGGAATGGAATTCAATGGAATGGAATGGAATGGAATGGAATGGAATGGAATGGAATGGAATGGAATTCAATGGAATGGAATGGTATTCAATGGAATGGAATGGAATGGAATGGAATGGAATGGAATGGAATGGAATGGAATTCAATGGAATGGAATGGAATGGAATGGAATGGAATGGAATTCAATGGAATGGAATGGAGTGGAATCGAATGGAATCGAATGGAATCGAATGAGATCGAATGGAATGGAATGGAATAGAATGGAATCAACCCGAGTAGAACGGAATGGAATGGAATGGAATGGAATTCAATGGAATGGAATGGAATGGAATGGAATGGAATGGAATGGAATCAACCCGAGTAGAACGGAACGGCACGCAACGGAACGGAACGGAACGGAACGGGACGGAACGGACGGAATGGAATATAATGCAACGGAATTCAATGGAATGGAATGGAATGGAATGGAATTCAATGGAATCGAATGGAATCGAATGGAGTCGATTGGAATCGAATGGAATCGAATAGAATGGAATGGAATAGAATTTAATCAACCCGAGTAGAACGGAACGGAACGCAACGGAACGGAACGGAACGGAACGGAACGGGACGGAACGGAACGGAATGGAATGGAATGGAACGGAATTCAATTGAATGGAATGGAATGGAATGGAATTCAATGGAATGGAATGGAATGGAATGGAATGGAATGGAATGGAATGGACACCAGTAGAATGGAATGGAATGGAATGGAATGGAATGGAATGGAATGGAATGGAATGGAATGGAATGGAATGGAATGGAATGGAATCTACCCGAGTAGAACGGAATGGAACGGAATGGAATGGAATGGAATGGACAGGAGCAGAACGGAATGGAATGCAATGGAATGGAATGGAATGTACCCGAGCAGAACGGAATGGAATGAAATGGAAATGGAAAGGGAATGGAAATGGAACGGGAATGGAAATGGAACGGGAACGGAAATGGAACGGGAATGGAAATGGAACGGGAACGGAAACGGAACGAGAACGGAAATGGAACGGGAACGGAAACGGAACGGGAACGGAAATGGAACGGGAATGGTAATGGAACGGGAATGGAAATGGAACGGGAATGGAAATGGAACGGGAATGGAAATGGATCGGGAATGGAAATGGAACGGGAATGGTAATGGAACTGGAATGGAAATGGAACGGGAATGGAAAAGAAACGGGAATGGAAATGGAACGGGAATGGAAATGGAACGGGAATGGAAATGGAATGGGAATGGAAATGGAATGGAATGGAATGGAATGGAATGTACCAGAGTGGAGTGGAGTGGAGTGGAGTGGAGTAGAGTGCACTGGAACGGAATGGAATGGAATGGAATGGAATGGAATGGAACGGAACGGAATGTACCCGAGAAGCACGGAATGGAATGGAATGGAATGGAATGGAATGGAATGGAATGTACCGGAGTGGAGTGGAGTGGAGTGGAGTGGAGTAGAGTGCACTGGAACGGAATGGAATGGAATGGAATGGAATGGAACGGAACGGAATGTACCCGAGAAGCACGGAATGGAATGGAATGGAATGGAATGGAATGGAATGGAATGGAATGGAATGGAATGTACCGGAGTGGAGTGGAGTGGAATGGAGTGGAGTGGAGTGGAGTGGAGTGGAATGGAATGGAATGGAACGGAATGGAATGGAATGGAATGCAATGGAATGCAATGGAATGGAAAGGAATGGAATGCAATGGAATGGAATGGAATGGAATGGAATGGAATGGAATGGACACCAGTAGAATGGAATGGAATGGAATGGAATGGAATGGAATGGAATGGAATGGAATGGAATGGAATTCAATGGAATGGAATGGAATGGAATGGAATTCAATGGAATCGAATGGAATCGAATGGAATCGATTGGAATCGAATGGAATCGAATAGAATGGAATGGAATAGAATTTAATCAACCCGAGTAGAACGGAACGGAACGCAACGGAACGGAACGGAACGGAACGGAACGGGACGGAACGGAACGGAACGGAACGGGACGGAACGGAACGGAATGGAATGGAATGGAACGGAATTCAATTGAATGGAATGGAATGGAATGGAATTCAATGGAATGGAATGGAATGGAATGGAATGGAATGGAATGGAATGGAATGGACACCAGTAGAATGGAATGGAATGGAATGGAATGGAATGGAATGGAATGGAATGGAATGGAATGGAATGGAATGGAATGGAATGGAAAGGAATGGAATCTACCCGAGTAGAACGGAATGGAACGGAATGGAATGGAATGGAATGGACAGGAGCAGAACGGAATGGAATGCAATGGAATGGAATGGAATGTACCCGAGCAGAACGGAATGGAATGAAATGGAAATGGAAAGGGAATGGAAATGGAACGGGAATGGAAATGGATCGGGAATGGAAATGGAACGGGAATGGTAATGGAACTGGAATGGAAATGGAACGGGAATGGAAAAGAAACGGGAATGGAAATGGAACGGGAATGGAAATGGAATGGGAATGGAAATGGAATGGAATGGAATGGAATGGAATGTACCAGAGTGGAGTGGAGTGGAGTGGAGTGGAGTAGAGTGAACTGGAACGGAATGGAATGGAATGGAATGGAATGGAACGGAACGGAATGTACCCGAGAAGCACGGAATGGAATGGAATGGAATGGAATGGAATGGAATGTACCGGAGTGGAGTGGAGTGGAGTGGAGTGGAGTAGAGTGCACTGGAACGGAATGGAATGGAATGGAATGGAATGGAACGGAACGGAATGTACCCCAGAAGCACGGAATGGAATGGAATGGAATGGAATGGAATGGAATGTACCGGAGTGGAGTGGAGTGGAATGGAGTGGAGTGGAGTGGAGTGGAGTGGAATGGAATGGAATGGAACGGAATGGAATGGAATGGAATGCAATGGAATGCAATGGAATGGAAAGGAATGGAATGGAATGGAATGGAATGGAATGGAATGGAATGGAATGGACACCAGTAGAATGGAATGGAATGGAATGGAATGGAATGGAATGGAATGGAATGGAATGGAATTCAATGGAATCGAATGGAATGGAATGGAATTCAATGGAATCGAATGGAATCGAATGGAATCGATTGGAATCGAATGGAATCGAATAGAATGGAATGGAATAGAATTTAATCAACCCGAGTAGAACGGAACGGAACGCAACGGAACGGAACGGAACGGAACGGAACGGGACGGAACGGAACGGAATGGAATGGAATGGAACGGTATTCAATTGAATGGAATGGAATGGAATGGAATTCAATGGAATGGAATGGAATGGAATGGAATGGAATGGAATGGAATGGAATGGAATGGAATGGACACCAGTAGAATGGAATGGAATGGAATGGAATGGAATGGAATGGAATGGAATGGAATGGAATGGAATGGAATGGAATCTACCCGAGTAGAACGGAATGGAACGGAATGGAATGGAATGGAATGGACAGGAGCAGAACGGAATGGAATGCAATGGAATGGAATGGAATGTACCCGAGCAGAACGGAATGGAATGAAATGGAAATGGAAAGGGAATGGAAATGGAACGGGAATGGAAATGGAACGGGAACGGAAATGGAACGGGAATGGAAATGGAACGGGAACGGAAACGGAACGAGAACGGAAATGGAACGGGAACGGAAACGGAACGGGAACGGAAATGGAACGGGAATGGTAATGGAACGGGAATGGAAATGGAACGGGAATGGAAATGGAACGGGAATGGAAATGGATCGGGAATGGAAATGGAACGGGAATGGTAATGGAACTGGAATGGAAATGGAACGGGAATGGAAAAGAAACGGGAATGGAAATGGAACGGGAATGGAAATGGAATGGGAATGGAAATGGAATGGAATGGAATGGAATGGAATGTACCAGAGTGGAGTGGAGTGGAGTGGAGTGGAGTAGAGTGCACTGGAACGGAATGGAATGGAATGGAATGGAATGGAACGGAACGGAATGTACCCGAGAAGCACGGAATGGAATGGAATGGAATGGAATGGAATTGAATGTACCGGAGTGGAGTGGAGTGGAGTGGAGTGGAGTAGAGTGCACTGGAACGGAATGGAATGGAATGGAATGGAATGGAACGGAACGGAATGTACCCGAGAAGCACGGAATGGAATGGAATGGAATGGAATGGAATGGAATGGAATGGAATGGAATGTACCGGAGTGGAGTGGAGTGGAATGGAGTGGAGTGGAGTGGAGTGGAGTGGAATGGAATGGAATGGAACGGAATGGAATGGAATGGAATGCAATGGAATGCAATGGAATGGAAAGGAATGGAATGGAATGGAATGGAATGGAATGGAATGGAATGGAATGGACACCAGTAGAATGGAATGGAATGGAATGGAATGGAATGGAATGGAATGGAAT
Organism: Gorilla gorilla gorilla; assembly: GCF_029281585.2. Lineage (NCBI taxonomy): Eukaryota > Metazoa > Chordata > Mammalia > Primates > Hominidae > Gorilla > Gorilla gorilla. The sequence continues at coordinate 8,403,939 of NC_073236.2, forward strand.
GGAATGGAATGGAATGGAATGGAATGGAATTCAATGGAATGGAATGGAATGGAATGGAATTCAATGGAATCGAATGGAATCGAATGGAATCGATTGGAATCGAATGGAATCGAATAGAATGGAATGGAATAGAATTTAATCAACCCGAGTAGAACGGAACGGAACGCAACGGAACGGAACGGAACGGAACGGAACGGGACGGAACGGAACGGAATGGAATGGAATGGAACGGAATTCAATTGAATGGAATGGAATGGAATGGAATTCAATGGAATGGAATGGAATGGAATGGAATTGAATGGAATGGAATGGAATGGAATGGAATGGACACCAGTAGAATGGAATGGAATGGAATGGAATGGAATGGAATGGAATGGAATGGAATGGAATCTACCCGAGTAGAACGGAATGGAACGGAATGGAATGGAATGGAATGGACAGGAGCAGAACGGAATGGAATGCAATGGAATGGAATGGAATGTACCCGAGCAGAACGGAATGGAATGAAATGGAAATGGAAAGGGAATGGAAATGGAACGGGAATGGAAATGGAACGGGAACGGAAATGGAACGGGAATGGAAATGGAACGGGAACGGAAACGGAACGAGAACGGAAATGGAACGGGAACGGAAACGGAACGGGAACGGAAATGGAACGGGAATGGTAATGGAACGGGAATGGAAATGGAACGGGAATGGAAATGGAACGGGAATGGAAATGGATCGGGAATGGAAATGGAACGGGAATGGTAATGGAACTGGAATGGAAATGGAACGGGAATGGAAAAGAAACGGGAATGGAAATGGAACGGGAATGGAAATGGAATGGGAATGGAAATGGAATGGAATGGAATGGAATGGAATGTACCAGAGTGGAGTGGAGTGGAGTGGAGTGGAGTAGAGTGCACTGGAACGGAATGGAATGGAATGGAATGGAATGGAACGGAACGGAATGTACCCGAGAAGCACGGAATGGAATGGAATGGAATGGAATGGAATGGAATGTACCGGAGTGGAGTGGAGTGGAGTGGAGTGGAGTAGAGTGCACTGGAACGGAATGGAATGGAATGGAATGGAATGGAACGGAACGGAATGTACCCGAGAAGCACGGAATGGAATGGAATGGAATGGAATGGAATGGAATGGAATGGAATGTACCGGAGTGGAGTGGAGTGGAATGGAGTGGAGTGGAGTGGAGTGGAGTGGAATGGAATGGAATGGAACGGAATGGAATGGAATGGAATGCAATGGAATGAAATGGAATGGAAAGGAATGGAATGGAATGGAATGGAATGGAATGGAATGGAATGGAATGGAATGGACACCAGTAGAATGGAATGGAATGGAATGGAATGGAATGGAATGGAATGGAATGGAATGGAATGGAATTCAATGGAATGGAATGGAATGGAATGGAATTCTATGGAATGGAATGGAATGGAATGGAATTCAATGGAATGGAATGGAATGGAATGGAATTCTATGGAATGGAATGGAGTGGAATCGAATGGAATCGAATGGAATCGAATGGAATGGAATGGAATAGAATGGAATCAACCCGAGTAGAACGGAACGGAACGGAACGGAACGGAACGGAACGGAACGGGACGGAACGGAACGGAATGGAATGGAATGGAACGGAATTCCATGGAATGGAATGGAATGGAATGGAATTCAATGGAATGGAATGGAATGGAATGGAATGGAATGGAATTCAATGGAATGGAATGGAATGGAATGGAATGGAATGGAATGGAATGGAATTCAATGGAATGGAATGGAATGGATTGGAATGGAATGGAATAGAATGGAATCAACCCGAGTAGAACGGAACGGAACACAACGGAACGGAACGGAACGCAACGGAACGGAACGGAACGGAACGGAATGGAACGGAATGGAACGGAATTCAATGGAATGGAATGGAATGGAATGGAATTCTATGGAATGGAATGGAATGGAATGGAATGGAATGGATTTCCATGGAATGGAATGGAATGGAATGGAATTCCATGGAATGGAATGGAATGGAATGGAATTCAATGGAGTGGAATGGAATGGAATGGAATGGAATGGAATTCAGTGGAATGGAATGGGATGGAATGGAATGGAATGGAATTCTATGGAATGGAATGGAGTGGAATCGAATGGAATCGAATGGGATCGAATGGACTGGAATGGAATAGAATGGAATCAACCCGAGTAGAACGGAGCGGAACGCAACGGAACGGAACGGAACGGAACGGAACGGAACGGAATGGAATGGAGTGGAATGGAACGGAATTCAATGGAATGGAATGGAACGGAATGGAATTCAATGGAATGGAATGGAATGGAATGGAATGGAATGGAATGGAACGGAATTCTATGGAATGGAATGGAATGGAATTCAATGGAATGGAATGGAATGGAATGGAATGGAATGGAATGGAACGGAATTCTATGGAATGGAATGGAATGGAATTCAATGGAATGGAATGGAATGGAATGGAATGGAATGGAATGGAATTCAATGGAATGGAAAGGAATGGAATGGAATGGAATGGAATTCAATGGAATGGAATGGAATGGAATGGAACGGAATGGAATTCAATGGAATGGAATGGAATGGCAACGAATGGAATCGAATGCAATCGAATGGAATCGATTGGAATCGAATGGAATCGAATGGAATGGAATGGAATAGAATGTAATCAACCTGAGTAGAACGGAACGGCACGCAACGGAACGGAACGGAACGGAACGGGACGGAACGGAAGGGTATGGAATGGAATGGAACGGAATTCAATGGAATGGAATGGAATGGAATGGAATTCAATGGAATGGAATGGAATGGCATGGAATGGAATGGAATGGAATGGAATGGAATGGAATAGAATGGAATCAACCCGAGTAGAACGGAACGCAAAGGAACGGAACGGAACGCAACGGAACGGAACGGAACGGAACGGAACGGAATGGAATGGAAAGGAACGGAATTCAATGGAATGGAATGGAATGGAATGGAATTCAATGGAATGGAATGGAATGGAATGGAATTCAATGGAATGGAATGGAATGGAATTCAAATGGAATGGAATGGAATGGAATTCTATGGAATGGAATGGAGTGGAATCGAATGGAATCGAATGGAATCGAATGGAATCGAATGGGATCGAATGGAATGGAATGGAATAGAATGGAATCAACCCGAGTAGAACGGAGCGGAACGCAACGGAACGGAACGGAACGGAACGGAAAGGAAAGGAATGGAATGGAATGGAATGGAACGGAATTCAAAGGAATGGAATGGAACAGAATGGAATTCAATGGAAAGGAATGGAATGAAATGGAATTGAATTCAATGGAATGGAATGGAATGGAATGGAATGGAATGGAATGGAATGGAATGGAATGGAACGGAATTCTATGGAATGGAATGGAATGGAATTCAATGGAATGGAATGGAATGGAATGGAATGGAACGGAATTCAATGGAATGGAATGGAATGGAATGGAATTCAATGGAATGGAATGGAATTCAATGGAATGGAATGGAATGGAATGGAATGGAATGGAATGGAATTCAATGGAATGGAATGGTATTCAATGGAATGGAATGGAATGGAATGGAATGGAATGGAATGGAATGGAAATCAATGGAATGGAATGGAATGGAATGGAATGGAATTCAATGGAATGGAATGGAGTGGAATCGAATGGAATCGAATGGAATCGAATGAGATCGAATGGAATGGAATGGAATAGAATGGAATCAACCCGAGTAGAACGGAATGGAATGGAATGGAATGGAATGGAATGGAATGGAATGGAATGGAATTCAATGGAATGGAATGGAATGGAATGGAATGGAATGGAATGGAATGGAATGGAATGGAATGGAATCAACCCGAGTAGAACGGAACGGCACGCAACGGAACGGAACGGAACGGAACGGGACGGAACGGAACGGAATGGAATATAATGCAACGGAATTCAATGGAATGGAATGGAATGGAATGGAATTCAATGGAATCGATTGGAATCGAATGGAATCGATTGGAATTGAATGGAATCGAATAGAATGGAATGGAATAGAATTTAATCAACCCGAGTAGAACGGAACGGAACGCAACGGAACGGAACGGAACGGAACGGAACGGGACGGAACGGAACGGAATGGAATGGAATGGAACGGAATTCAATTGAATGGAATGGAATGGAATGGAATTCAATGGAATGGAATGGAATGGAATGGAATGGAATGGAATGGAATGGACACCAGTAGAATGGAATGGAATGGAATGGAATGGAATGGAATGGAATGGAATGGAATGGAATGGAATCTACCCGAGTAGAACGGAATGGAACGGAATGGAATGGAATGGAATGGACAGGAGCAGAACGGAATGGAATGCAATGGAATGGAATGGAATGTACCCGAGCAGAACGGAATGGAATGAAATGGAAATGGAAAGGGAATGGAAATGGAACGGGAATGGAAATGGAACGGGAACGGAAATGGAACGGGAATGGAAATGGAACGGGAACGGAAACGGAACGAGAACGGAAATGGAACGGGAACGGAAACGGAACGGGAACGGAAATGGAACGGGAATGGTAATGGAACGGGAATGGAAATGGAACGGGAATGGAAATGGATCGGGAATGGAAATGGATCGGGAATGGAAATGGAACGGGAATGGTAATGGAACTGGAATGGAAATGGAACGGGAATGGAAAAGAAACGGGAATGGAAATGGAACGGGAATGGAAATGGAATGGGAATGAAAATGGAATGGAATGGAATGGAATGGAATGTACCAGAGTGGAGTGGAGTGGAGTGGAGTGGAGTAGAGTGCACTGGAACGGAATGGAATGGAATGGAATGGAATGGAACGGAACGGAATGTACCCGAGAAGCACGGAATGGAATGGAATGGAATGGAATGGAATGGAATGGAATGGAATGTACCGGAGTGGAGTGGAGTGGAATGGAGTGGAGTGGAGTGGAGTGGATTGGAATGGAATGGAATGGAATGGAATGGAATGCAATGGAATGCAATGGAATGGAAAGGAATGGAATGGAATGGAATGGAATGGAATGGAATGGAATGGACAACAGTAGAATGGATTGGAATGGAATGGAATGGAATGGAATGGAATGGAATGGAATGGAATTCAATGGAATGGAATGGAATGGAATGGAATTCAATGGAATGGAATGGAATGGAATGGAATTCAATGGAATGGAATGGAATGGAATGGAATTCTATGGAATGGAATGGAGTGGAATCGAATGGAATCGAATGGAATCGAATGGAATGGAATGGAATAGAATGGAATCAACCCGAGGAGAACGGAACGGAACGCAACGGAACGGAACGGAACGGAACGGGACGGAACGGAACGGAATGGAATGGAATGGAACGGAATTCCATGGAATGGAATGGAATGGAATGGAATTCAATGGAATGGAATGGAATGGAATGGAATTCAATGGAATTCAATGGAATGGAATGGAATGGAATGGAATGGAATGGAATGGAATGGAATTCAATGGAATGGAATGGAATGGAATGGAATGGAATGGAATTCAATGGAATGGAATGGAATCGAATGGAATGGAATGGAATAGAATGGAATCAACCCGAGTAGAACGGAACGGAACACAACGGAACGGAACGGAACGCAACGGAACGGAACGGAACGGAACGGAATGGAATGGAATGGAACGGAATTCAATGGAATGGAATGGAATGGAATGGAATTCTATGGAATGGAATGGAATGGAATGGAATTCCATGGAATGGAATGGAATTCAATGGAATTCAATGGAATGGAATGCAATGGAATGGAATGGAATGGAATGGAATGGAATGGAATCAACCTGAGTAGAACGGAACGGCACGCAACGGAACGGAACGGAACGGAACGGGACGGAACAGAAGGGTATGGAATGGAATGGAACGGAATTCAATGGAATGGAATGGAATGGAATGGAATTCAATGGAATGGGATGGAATGGAATGGAATGGAATGGAATGGAATTGAATGGAATAGAATGGAATCAACCCGAGTAGAACGGAACGGAACGCAACGGAACGGAACGGAACGCAACGGAACGGAACGGAACGGAACGGAACGGAATGGAATGGAAAGGAACGGAATTCAATGGAATGGAATGGGATGGAATGGAATTCAATGGAATGGAATGGAATGGAATGGAATGGAATGGAATGGAATGGAATGGAATGGAATTCAAATGGAATGGAATGGAATGGAATTCTATGGAATGGAATGGAGTGGAATCGAATGGAATCGAATGGAATCGAATGGAATCGAATGGGATCGAATGGAATGGAATGGAATAGAATGGAATCAACCCGAGTAAAACGGAGCGGAACGCAACGGAACGGAACGGAACGGAACGGAACGGAAAGGAATGGAATGGAATGGAATGGAACGGAATTCAAAGGAATGGAATGGAACAGAATGGAATTCAATGGAAAGGAATGGAATGGAATGGAATTGAATTCAATGGAATGGAATGGAATGGAATGGAATGGAATGGAATGGAATGGAATGGAACGGAATTCTATGGAATGGAATGGAATGGAATTCAATGGAATGGAATGGAATGGAATGGAATGGAACGGAATTCAATGGAATGGAATGGAATGGAATGGAATTCAATGGAATGGAATGGAATTCAATGGAATGGAATGGAATGGAATGGAATGGAATGGAATGGAATGGAATGGAATGGAATGGAATGGAATGGAATTCAATGGAATGGAATGGAATGGAATGGGATGGAATGGAATTCAATGGAATGGAATGGAGTGGAATCGAATGGAATCGAATGGAATCGAATGAGATCGAATGGAATGGAATGGAATAGAATGGAATCAACCCGAGTAGAACGGAATGGAATGGAATGGAATGGAATGGAATGGAATGGAATGGAATGGAATGGAATTCAATGGAATGGAATGGAATGGAATGGAATGGAATGGAATGGAATGGAATGGAATCAACCCGAGTAGAACGGAACGGCACGCAACGGAACGGAACGGAACGGAACGGGACGGAACGGAACGGAATGGAATATAATGCAACGGAATTCAATGGAATGGAATGGAATGGAATGGAATTCAATGGAAACGAATGGAATCGAATGGAATCGATTGGAATCGAATGGAATCGAATAGAATGGAATGGAATAGAATTTAATCAACCCGAGTAGAACGGAACGGAACGCAACGGAACGGAACGGAACGGGACGGAACGGAACGGAATGGAATGGAATGGAACGGAATTCAATTGAATGGAATGGAATGGAATGGAATTCAATGGAATGGAATGGAATGGAATGGAATGGAATTCCATGGAATGGAATGGAATGGAATGGAATGGAATGGAATGGAATTCAATGGAATGGAATGGGGTGGAATGGAATGGAATAGAATGGAATGGAATAGAGTGGAATCAACCCGAGTAGAACGGAATGGAATGGAATGGAATGGAATGGAATGGAATGGAATGGAATGGAATGGAATGTAACAAAGTAGAACGGAATGGAATGGAATGGAATGGAATGGAATGGAATGGAATGGAATGGAATGGAATGTACCCGAGTAGAACGGAATGGAATGGAATGGAATGGATTGGAATGGAATGGAATGGAATTTAATGGAATGTAACCGAGTAGAACGGAATGGAATGTAATTGAATGGAATGTAACCGAGTTGAACGGAACGGAATGGAATGGAATGGAATGGAATGGAATGGAATGGAATTGAGTGCAATGCAATGCAATGGAATGCAATGGAATGGAAAGGAATGGAATGGAATGGAATGGAATCTACCCGAGTAGAACGGAATGGAATGGAATTGAATGGAATGTAACCGAGTAGAACGGAACGGAATGGAATGGAATGGAATGGAATGGAATGGAATGCAATGGAATGGAATGGAATGGAATGGAATGGAATGGAATGGAATGGAATGGACACCAGTAGAATGGAATGGAATGGAATGGAATGGAATGGAATGGAATGGAATGGAATGGAATGGAATCTACCCGAGTAGAACGGAATGGAACGGAATGGAATGGAATGGAATGGACAGGAGCAGAACGGAATGGAATGCAATGGAATGGAATGGAATGTACCCGAGCAGAACGGAATGGAATGAAATGGAAATGGAAAGGGAATGGAAATGGAACGGGAATGGAAATGGAACGGGAACGGAAATGGAACGGGAATGGAAATGGAACGGGAACGGAAACGGAACGAGAACGGAAATGGAACGGGAACGGAAACGGAACGGGAACGGAAATGGAACGGGAATGGTAACGGAACGGGAATGGAAATGGAACGGGAATGGAAAAGGAACGGGAATGGAAATGGATCGGGAATGGAAATGGAACGGGAATAGTAATGGAACTGGAATGGAAATGGAACGGGAATGGAAAAGAAACGGGAATGGAAATGGAACGGGAATGGAAATGGAATGGGAATGGAAATGGAATGGAATGGAATGGAATGGAATGGAATGGAATGTACCGGAGTGGAGTGGAGTGGAGTGGAGTGGAGTAGAGTGCACTGGAACGGAATGGAATGGAATGGAATGGAATGGAACGGAACGGAATGTACCCTAGAAGCACGGAATGGAATGGAATGGAATGGAATGGAATGGAATGGAATGGAATGTACCGGAGTGGAGTGGAGTGGAATGGAGTGGAGTGGAGTGGAGTGGAGTGGAATGGAATGGAATGGAACGGAATGGAATGGAATGGAATGCAATGGAATGCAATGGAATGGAAAGGAATGGAATGGAATGGAATGGAATGGAATGGAATGGAATGGAATGGAATGGACACCAGTAGAATGGAATGGAATGGAATGGAATGGAATGGAATGGAATGGAATGGAATGGAATGGAATGGAATGGAATTCAATGGAATGGAATGGAATGGAATGGAATTCTATGGAATGGAATGGAATGGAATGGAATTCAATGGAATGGAATGGAATGGAATGGAATTCTATGGAATGGAATGGAGTGGAATCGAATGGAATCGAATGGAATCGAATGGAATGGAATGGAATAGAATGGAATCAACCCGAGTAGAACGGAACGGAACGCAACGGAACGGAACGGAACGGAACGGGACGGAACGGAACGGAATGGAATGGAATGGAACGGAATTCCATGGAATGGAATGGAATGGAATGGAATTCAATGGAATGGAATGGAATGGAATGGAATGGAATGGAATTCAATGGAATGGAATGGAATGGAATGGAATGGAATGGAATGGAATGGAATGGAATGGAATTCAATGGAATGGAATGGTATTCAATGGAATGGAATGGAATGGAATGGAATGGAATGGAATGGAATGGAATGGAATTCAATGGAATGGAATGGAATGGAATGGAATGGAATGGAATTCAATGGAATGGAATGGAGTGGAATCGAATGGAATCGAATGGAATCGAATGAGATCGAATGGAATGGAATGGAATAGAATGGAATCAACCCGAGTAGAACGGAATGGAATGGAATGGAATGGAATTCAATGGAATGGAATGGAATGGAATGGAATGGAATGGAATGGAATCAACCCGAGTAGAACGGAACGGCACGCAACGGAACGGAACGGAACGGAACGGGACGGAACGGACGGAATGGAATATAATGCAACGGAATTCAATGGAATGGAATGGAATGGAATGGAATTCAATGGAATCGAATGGAATCGAATGGAGTCGATTGGAATCGAATGGAATCGAATAGAATGGAATGGAATAGAATTTAATCAACCCGAGTAGAACGGAACGGAACGCAACGGAACGGAACGGAACGGAACGGAACGGGACGGAACGGAACGGAATGGAATGGAATGGAACGGAATTCAATTGAATGGAATGGAATGGAATGGAATTCAATGGAATGGAATGGAATGGAATGGAATGGAATGGAATGGAATGGACACCAGTAGAATGGAATGGAATGGAATGGAATGGAATGGAATGGAATGGAATGGAATGGAATGGAATGGAATGGAATGGAATGGAATCTACCCGAGTAGAACGGAATGGAACGGAATGGAATGGAATGGAATGGACAGGAGCAGAACGGAATGGAATGCAATGGAATGGAATGGAATGTACCCGAGCAGAACGGAATGGAATGAAATGGAAATGGAAAGGGAATGGAAATGGAACGGGAATGGAAATGGAACGGGAACGGAAATGGAACGGGAATGGAAATGGAACGGGAACGGAAACGGAACGAGAACGGAAATGGAACGGGAACGGAAACGGAACGGGAACGGAAATGGAACGGGAATGGTAATGGAACGGGAATGGAAATGGAACGGGAATGGAAATGGAACGGGAATGGAAATGGATCGGGAATGGAAATGGAACGGGAATGGTAATGGAACTGGAATGGAAATGGAACGGGAATGGAAAAGAAACGGGAATGGAAATGGAACGGGAATGGAAATGGAATGGGAATGGAAATGGAATGGAATGGAATGGAATGGAATGTACCAGAGTGGAGTGGAGTGGAGTGGAGTGGAGTAGAGTGCACTGGAACGGAATGGAATGGAATGGAATGGAATGGAATGGAACGGAACGGAATGTACCCGAGAAGCACGGAATGGAATGGAATGGAATGGAATGGAATGGAATGGAATGTACCGGAGTGGAGTGGAGTGGAGTGGAGTGGAGTAGAGTGCACTGGAACGGAATGGAATGGAATGGAATGGAATGGAACGGAACGGAATGTACCCGAGAAGCACGGAATGGAATGGAATGGAATGGAATGGAATGGAATGGAATGGAATGGAATGGAATGTACCGGAGTGGAGTGGAGTGGAATGGAGTGGAGTGGAGTGGAGTGGAGTGGAATGGAATGGAATGGAACGGAATGGAATGGAATGGAATGCAATGGAATGCAATGGAATGGAAAGGAATGGAATGCAATGGAATGGAATGGAATGGAATGGAATGGAATGGACACCAGTAGAATGGAATGGAATGGAATGGAATGGAATGGAATGGAATGGAATGGAATGGAATTCAATGGAATGGAATGGAATGGAATGGAATTCAATGGAATCGAATGGAATCGAATGGAATCGATTGGAATCGAATGGAATCGAATAGAATGGAATGGAATAGAATTTAATCAACCCGAGTAGAACGGAACGGAACGCAACGGAACGGAACGGAACGGAACGGAACGGAACGGGACGGAACGGAACGGAACGGAACGGGACGGAACGGAACGGAATGGAATGGAATGGAACGGAATTCAATTGAATGGAATGGAATGGAATGGAATTCAATGGAATGGAATGGAATGGAATGGAATGGAATGGAATGGAATGGAATGGACACCAGTAGAATGGAATGGAATGGAATGGAATGGAATGGAATGGAATGGAATGGAATGGAATGGAATGGAATGGAATGGAAAGGAATGGAATCTACCCGAGTAGAACGGAATGGAACGGAATGGAATGGAATGGAATGGACAGGAGCAGAACGGAATGGAATGCAATGGAATGGAATGGAATGTACCCGAGCAGAACGGAATGGAATGAAATGGAAATGGAAAGGGAATGGAAATGGAACGGGAATGGAAATGGATCGGGAATGGAAATGGAACGGGAATGGTAATGGAACTGGAATGGAAATGGAACGGGAATGGAAAAGAAACGGGAATGGAAATGGAACGGGAATGGAAATGGAATGGGAATGGAAATGGAATGGAATGGAATGGAATGGAATGTACCAGAGTGGAGTGGAGTGGAGTGGAGTGGAGTAGAGTGAACTGGAACGGAATGGAATGGAATGGAATGGAATGGAACGGAACGGAATGTACCCGAGAAGCACGGAATGGAATGGAATGGAATGGAATGGAATGGAATGTACCGGAGTGGAGTGGAGTGGAGTGGAGTGGAGTAGAGTGCACTGGAACGGAATGGAATGGAATGGAATGGAATGGAACGGAACGGAATGTACCCCAGAAGCACGGAATGGAATGGAATGGAATGGAATGGAATGGAATGTACCGGAGTGGAGTGGAGTGGAATGGAGTGGAGTGGAGTGGAGTGGAGTGGAATGGAATGGAATGGAACGGAATGGAATGGAATGGAATGCAATGGAATGCAATGGAATGGAAAGGAATGGAATGGAATGGAATGGAATGGAATGGAATGGAATGGAATGGACACCAGTAGAATGGAATGGAATGGAATGGAATGGAATGGAATGGAATGGAATGGAATGGAATTCAATGGAATCGAATGGAATGGAATGGAATTCAATGGAATCGAATGGAATCGAATGGAATCGATTGGAATCGAATGGAATCGAATAGAATGGAATGGAATAGAATTTAATCAACCCGAGTAGAACGGAACGGAACGCAACGGAACGGAACGGAACGGAACGGAACGGGACGGAACGGAACGGAATGGAATGGAATGGAACGGTATTCAATTGAATGGAATGGAATGGAATGGAATTCAATGGAATGGAATGGAATGGAATGGAATGGAATGGAATGGAATGGAATGTAATGGAATGGACACCAGTAGAATGGAATGGAATGGAATGGAATGGAATGGAATGGAATGGAATGGAATGGAATGGAATGGAATGGAATCTACCCGAGTAGAACGGAATGGAACGGAATGGAATGGAATGGAATGGACAGGAGCAGAACGGAATGGAATGCAATGGAATGGAATGGAATGTACCCGAGCAGAACGGAATGGAATGAAATGGAAATGGAAAGGGAATGGAAATGGAACGGGAATGGAAATGGAACGGGAACGGAAATGGAACGGGAATGGAAATGGAACGGGAACGGAAACGGAACGAGAACGGAAATGGAACGGGAACGGAAACGGAACGGGAACGGAAATGGAACGGGAATGGTAATGGAACGGGAATGGAAATGGAACGGGAATGGAAATGGAACGGGAATGGAAATGGATCGGGAATGGAAATGGAACGGGAATGGTAATGGAACTGGAATGGAAATGGAACGGGAATGGAAAAGAAACGGGAATGGAAATGGAACGGGAATGGAAATGGAATGGGAATGGAAATGGAATGGAATGGAATGGAATGGAATGTACCAGAGTGGAGTGGAGTGGAGTGGAGTGGAGTAGAGTGCACTGGAACGGAATGGAATGGAATGGAATGGAATGGAACGGAACGGAATGTACCCGAGAAGCACGGAATGGAATGGAATGGAATGGAATGGAATGGAATGTACCGGAGTGGAGTGGAGTGGAGTGGAGTGGAGTAGAGTGCACTGGAACGGAATGGAATGGAATGGAATGGAATGGAACGGAACGGAATGTACCCGAGAAGCACGGAATGGAATGGAATGGAATGGAATGGAATGGAATGGAATGGAATGGAATGTACCGGAGTGGAGTGGAGTTGAATGGAGTGGAGTGGAGTGGAGTGGAGTGGAATGGAATGGAATGGAACGGAATGGAATGGAATGGAATGCAATGGAATGCAATGGAATGGAAAGGAATGGAATGGAATGGAATGGAATGGAATGGAATGGAATGGAATGGACACCAGTAGAATGGAATGGAATGGAATGGAATGGAATGGAATGGAATGGAATGGAATGGAATGGAATGGAATTCAATGGAATGGAATGGAATGGAATGGAATTCAATGGAATCGAATGGAATCGAATGGAATCGATTGGAATCGAATGGAATCGAATAGAATGGAATGGAATAGAATTTAATCAACCCGAGTAGAACGGAACGGAACGCAACGGAACGGAACGGAACGGAACGGAACGGGACGGAACGGAACGGAATGGAATGGAATGGAACGGAATTCAATTGAATGGAATGGAATGGAATGGAATTCAATGGAATGGAATGGAATGGAATGGAATTGAATGGAATGGAATGGAATGGAATGGAATGGACACCAGTAGAATGGAATGGAATGGAATGGAATGGAATGGAATGGAATGGAATGGAATGGAATGGAATCTACCCGAGTAGAACGGAATGGAACGGAATGGAATGGAATGGAATGGACAGGAGCAGAACGGAATGGAATGCAATGGAATGGAATGGAATGTACCCGAGCAGAACGGAATGGAATGAAATGGAAATGGAAAGGGAATGGAAATGGAACGGGAATGGAAATGGAACGGGAACGGAAATGGAACGGGAATGGAAATGGAACGGGAACGGAAACGGAACGAGAACGGAAATGGAACGGGAACGGAAACGGAACGGGAACGGAAATGGAACGGGAATGGTAATGGAACGGGAATGGAAATGGAACGGGAATGGAAATGGAACGGGAATGGAAATGGATCGGGAATGGAAATGGAACGGGAATGGTAATGGAACTGGAATGGAAATGGAACGGGAATGGAAAAGAAACGGGAATGGAAATGGAACGGGAATGGAAATGGAATGGGAATGGAAATGGAATGGAATGGAATGGAATGGAATGTACCAGAGTGGAGTGGAGTGGAGTGGAGTGGAGTAGAGTGCACTGGAACGGAATGGAATGGAATGGAATGGAATGGAACGGAACGGAATGTACCCGAGAAGCACGGAATGGAATGGAATGGAATGGAATGGAATGGAATGTACCGGAGTGGAGTGGAGTGGAGTGGAGTGGAGTAGAGTGCACTGGAACGGAATGGAATGGAATGGAATGGAATGGAACGGAACGGAATGTACCCGAGAAGCACGGAATGGAATGGAATGGAATGGAATGGAATGGAATGGAATGGAATGTACCGGAGTGGAGTGGAGTGGAATGGAGTGGAGTGGAGTGGAGTGGAGTGGAATGGAATGGAATGGAACGGAATGGAATGGAATGGAATGCAATGGAATGAAATGGAATGGAAAGGAATGGAATGGAATGGAATGGAATGGAATGGAATGGAATGGAATGGAATGGACACCAGTAGAATGGAATGGAATGGAATGGAATGGAATGGAATGGAATGGAATGGAATGGAATGGAATTCAATGGAATGGAATGGAATGGAATGGAATTCTATGGAATGGAATGGAATGGAATGGAATTCAATGGAATGGAATGGAATGGAATGGAATTCTATGGAATGGAATGGAGTGGAATCGAATGGAATCGAATGGAATCGAATGGAATGGAATGGAATAGAATGGAATCAACCCGAGTAGAACGGAACGGAACGGAACGGAACGGAACGGAACGGAACGGGACGGAACGGAACGGAATGGAATGGAATGGAACGGAATTCCATGGAATGGAATGGAATGGAATGGAATTCAATGGAATGGAATGGAATGGAATGGAATGGAATGGAATTCAATGGAATGGAATGGAATGGAATGGAATGGAATGGAATGGAATGGAATTCAATGGAATGGAATGGAATGGATTGGAATGGAATGGAATAGAATGGAATCAACCCGAGTAGAACGGAACGGAACACAACGGAACGGAACGGAACGCAACGGAACGGAACGGAACGGAACGGAATGGAACGGAATGGAACGGAATTCAATGGAATGGAATGGAATGGAATGGAATTCTATGGAATGGAATGGAATGGAATGGAATGGAATGGATTTCCATGGAATGGAATGGAATGGAATGGAATTCCATGGAATGGAATGGAATGGAATGGAATTCAATGGAGTGGAATGGAATGGAATGGAATGGAATGGAATTCAGTGGAATGGAATGGGATGGAATGGAATGGAATGGAATTCTATGGAATGGAATGGAGTGGAATCGAATGGAATCGAATGGGATCGAATGGACTGGAATGGAATAGAATGGAATCAACCCGAGTAGAACGGAGCGGAACGCAACGGAACGGAACGGAACGGAACGGAACGGAACGGAATGGAATGGAGTGGAATGGAACGGAATTCAATGGAATGGAATGGAACGGAATGGAATTCAATGGAATGGAATGGAATGGAATGGAATGGAATGGAATGGAACGGAATTCTATGGAATGGAATGGAATGGAATTCAATGGAATGGAATGGAATGGAATGGAATGGAATGGAATGGAACGGAACGGAATGTACCCGAGAAGCACGGAATGGAATGGAATGGAATGGAATGGAATGGAATGGAATGTACCGGAGTGGAGTGGAGTGGAGTGGAGTGGAGTAGAGTGCACTGGAACGGAATGGAATGGAATGGAATGGAATGGAACGGAACGGAATGTACCCGAGAAGCACGGAATGGAATGGAATGGAATGGAATGGAATGGAATGGAATGGAATGGAATGGAATGTACCGGAGTGGAGTGGAGTGGAATGGAGTGGAGTGGAGTGGAGTGGAGTGGAATGGAATGGAATGGAACGGAATGGAATGGAATGGAATGCAATGGAATGCAATGGAATGGAAAGGAATGGAATGCAATGGAATGGAATGGAATGGAATGGAATGGAATGGAATGGACACCAGTAGAATGGAATGGAATGGAATGGAATGGAATGGAATGGAATGGAATGGAATGGAATGGAATTCAATGGAATGGAATGGAATGGAATGGAATTCAATGGAATCGAATGGAATCGAATGGAATCGATTGGAATCGAATGGAATCGAATAGAATGGAATGGAATAGAATTTAATCAACCCGAGTAGAACGGAACGGAACGCAACGGAACGGAACGGAACGGAACGGAACGGGACGGAACGGAACGGAACGGAACGGGACGGAACGGAACGGAATGGAATGGAATGGAACGGAATTCAATTGAATGGAATGGAATGGAATGGAATTCAATGGAATGGAATGGAATGGAATGGAATGGAATGGAATGGAATGGAATGGACACCAGTAGAATGGAATGGAATGGAATGGAATGGAATGGAATGGAATGGAATGGAATGGAATGGAATGGAATGGAATGGAATGGAAAGGAATGGAATCTACCCGAGTAGAACGGAATGGAACGGAATGGAATGGAATGGAATGGACAGGAGCAGAACGGAATGGAATGCAATGGAATGGAATGGAATGTACCCGAGCAGAACGGAATGGAATGAAATGGAAATGGAAAGGGAATGGAAATGGAACGGGAATGGAAATGGATCGGGAATGGAAATGGAACGGGAATGGTAATGGAACTGGAATGGAAATGGAACGGGAATGGAAAAGAAACGGGAATGGAAATGGAACGGGAATGGAAATGGAATGGGAATGGAAATGGAATGGAATGGAATGGAATGGAATGTACCAGAGTGGAGTGGAGTGGAGTGGAGTGGAGTAGAGTGAACTGGAACGGAATGGAATGGAATGGAATGGAATGGAACGGAACGGAATGTACCCGAGAAGCACGGAATGGAATGGAATGGAATGGAATGGAATGGAATGTACCGGAGTGGAGTGGAGTGGAGTGGAGTGGAGTAGAGTGCACTGGAACGGAATGGAATGGAATGGAATGGAATGGAACGGAACGGAATGTACCCCAGAAGCACGGAATGGAATGGAATGGAATGGAATGGAATGGAATGTACCGGAGTGGAGTGGAGTGGAATGGAGTGGAGTGGAGTGGAGTGGAGTGGAATGGAATGGAATGGAACGGAATGGAATGGAATGGAATGCAATGGA
Organism: Gorilla gorilla gorilla; assembly: GCF_029281585.2. NCBI lineage: Eukaryota > Metazoa > Chordata > Mammalia > Primates > Hominidae > Gorilla > Gorilla gorilla. The sequence continues at coordinate 8,421,575 of NC_073236.2, forward strand.
ATGCAATGGAATGGAAAGGAATGGAATGGAATGGAATGGAATGGAATGGAATGGAATGGAATGGACACCAGTAGAATGGAATGGAATGGAATGGAATGGAATGGAATGGAATGGAATGGAATGGAATTCAATGGAATCGAATGGAATGGAATGGAATTCAATGGAATCGAATGGAATCGAATGGAATCGATTGGAATCGAATGGAATCGAATAGAATGGAATGGAATAGAATTTAATCAACCCGAGTAGAACGGAACGGAACGCAACGGAACGGAACGGAACGGAACGGAACGGGACGGAACGGAACGGAATGGAATGGAATGGAACGGTATTCAATTGAATGGAATGGAATGGAATGGAATTCAATGGAATGGAATGGAATGGAATGGAATGGAATGGAATGGAATGGAATGGAATGGAATGGACACCAGTAGAATGGAATGGAATGGAATGGAATGGAATGGAATGGAATGGAATGGAATGGAATGGAATGGAATGGAATCTACCCGAGTAGAACGGAATGGAACGGAATGGAATGGAATGGAATGGACAGGAGCAGAACGGAATGGAATGCAATGGAATGGAATGGAATGTACCCGAGCAGAACGGAATGGAATGAAATGGAAATGGAAAGGGAATGGAAATGGAACGGGAATGGAAATGGAACGGGAACGGAAATGGAACGGGAATGGAAATGGAACGGGAACGGAAACGGAACGAGAACGGAAATGGAACGGGAACGGAAACGGAACGGGAACGGAAATGGAACGGGAATGGTAATGGAACGGGAATGGAAATGGAACGGGAATGGAAATGGAACGGGAATGGAAATGGATCGGGAATGGAAATGGAACGGGAATGGTAATGGAACTGGAATGGAAATGGAACGGGAATGGAAAAGAAACGGGAATGGAAATGGAACGGGAATGGAAATGGAATGGGAATGGAAATGGAATGGAATGGAATGGAATGGAATGTACCAGAGTGGAGTGGAGTGGAGTGGAGTGGAGTAGAGTGCACTGGAACGGAATGGAATGGAATGGAATGGAATGGAACGGAACGGAATGTACCCGAGAAGCACGGAATGGAATGGAATGGAATGGAATGGAATTGAATGTACCGGAGTGGAGTGGAGTGGAGTGGAGTGGAGTAGAGTGCACTGGAACGGAATGGAATGGAATGGAATGGAATGGAACGGAACGGAATGTACCCGAGAAGCACGGAATGGAATGGAATGGAATGGAATGGAATGGAATGGAATGGAATGGAATGTACCGGAGTGGAGTGGAGTGGAATGGAGTGGAGTGGAGTGGAGTGGAGTGGAATGGAATGGAATGGAACGGAATGGAATGGAATGGAATGCAATGGAATGCAATGGAATGGAAAGGAATGGAATGGAATGGAATGGAATGGAATGGAATGGAATGGAATGGACACCAGTAGAATGGAATGGAATGGAATGGAATGGAATGGAATGGAATGGAATGGAATGGAATGGAATGGAATGGAATGGAATTCAATGGAATGGAATGGAATGGAATGGAATTCAATGGAATCGAATGGAATCGAATGGAATCGATTGGAATCGAATGGAATCGAATAGAATGGAATGGAATAGAATTTAATCAACCCGAGTAGAACGGAACGGAACGCAACGGAACGGAACGGAACGGAACGGAACGGGACGGAACGGAACGGAATGGAATGGAATGGAACGGAATTCAATTGAATGGAATGGAATGGAATGGAATTCAATGGAATGGAATGGAATGGAATGGAATTGAATGGAATGGAATGGAATGGAATGGAATGGACACCAGTAGAATGGAATGGAATGGAATGGAATGGAATGGAATGGAATGGAATGGAATGGAATCTACCCGAGTAGAACGGAATGGAACGGAATGGAATGGAATGGAATGGACAGGAGCAGAACGGAATGGAATGCAATGGAATGGAATGGAATGTACCCGAGCAGAACGGAATGGAATGAAATGGAAATGGAAAGGGAATGGAAATGGAACGGGAATGGAAATGGAACGGGAACGGAAATGGAACGGGAATGGAAATGGAACGGGAACGGAAACGGAACGAGAACGGAAATGGAACGGGAACGGAAACGGAACGGGAACGGAAATGGAACGGGAATGGTAATGGAACGGGAATGGAAATGGAACGGGAATGGAAATGGAACGGGAATGGAAATGGATCGGGAATGGAAATGGAACGGGAATGGTAATGGAACTGGAATGGAAATGGAACGGGAATGGAAAAGAAACGGGAATGGAAATGGAACGGGAATGGAAATGGAATGGGAATGGAAATGGAATGGAATGGAATGGAATGGAATGTACCAGAGTGGAGTGGAGTGGAGTGGAGTGGAGTAGAGTGCACTGGAACGGAATGGAATGGAATGGAATGGAATGGAACGGAACGGAATGTACCCGAGAAGCACGGAATGGAATGGAATGGAATGGAATGGAATGGAATGTACCGGAGTGGAGTGGAGTGGAGTGGAGTGGAGTAGAGTGCACTGGAACGGAATGGAATGGAATGGAATGGAATGGAACGGAACGGAATGTACCCGAGAAGCACGGAATGGAATGGAATGGAATGGAATGGAATGGAATGGAATGGAATGTACCGGAGTGGAGTGGAGTGGAATGGAGTGGAGTGGAGTGGAGTGGAGTGGAATGGAATGGAATGGAACGGAATGGAATGGAATGGAATGCAATGGAATGAAATGGAATGGAAAGGAATGGAATGGAATGGAATGGAATGGAATGGAATGGAATGGAATGGAATGGACACCAGTAGAATGGAATGGAATGGAATGGAATGGAATGGAATGGAATGGAATGGAATGGAATGGAATTCAATGGAATGGAATGGAATGGAATGGAATTCTATGGAATGGAATGGAATGGAATGGAATTCAATGGAATGGAATGGAATGGAATGGAATTCTATGGAATGGAATGGAGTGGAATCGAATGGAATCGAATGGAATCGAATGGAATGGAATGGAATAGAATGGAATCAACCCGAGTAGAACGGAACGGAACGGAACGGAACGGAACGGAACGGAACGGGACGGAACGGAACGGAATGGAATGGAATGGAACGGAATTCCATGGAATGGAATGGAATGGAATGGAATTCAATGGAATGGAATGGAATGGAATGGAATGGAATGGAATTCAATGGAATGGAATGGAATGGAATGGAATGGAATGGAATTCAATGGAATGGAATGGAATGGAATGGAATGGAATGGAATGGAATGGAATTCAATGGAATGGAATGGAATGGATTGGAATGGAATGGAATAGAATGGAATCAACCCGAGTAGAACGGAACGGAACACAACGGAACGGAACGGAACGCAACGGAACGGAACGGAACGGAACGGAATGGAACGGAATGGAACGGAATTCAATGGAATGGAATGGAATGGAATGGAATTCTATGGAATGGAATGGAATGGAATGGAATGGAATGGATTTCCATGGAATGGAATGGAATGGAATGGAATTCCATGGAATGGAATGGAATGGAATGGAATTCAATGGAGTGGAATGGAATGGAATGGAATGGAATGGAATTCAGTGGAATGGAATGGGATGGAATGGAATGGAATGGAATTCTATGGAATGGAATGGAGTGGAATCGAATGGAATCGAATGGGATCGAATGGACTGGAATGGAATAGAATGGAATCAACCCGAGTAGAACGGAGCGGAACGCAACGGAACGGAACGGAACGGAACGGAACGGAACGGAATGGAATGGAGTGGAATGGAACGGAATTCAATGGAATGGAATGGAACGGAATGGAATTCAATGGAATGGAATGGAATGGAATGGAATGGAATGGAATGGAACGGAATTCTATGGAATGGAATGGAATGGAATTCAATGGAATGGAATGGAATGGAATGGAATGGAATGGAATGGAACGGAATTCTATGGAATGGAATGGAATGGAATTCAATGGAATGGAATGGAATGGAATGGAATGGAATGGAATGGAATTCAATGGAATGGAAAGGAATGGAATGGAATGGAATGGAATTCAATGGAATGGAATGGAATGGAATGGAACGGAATGGAATTCAATGGAATGGAATGGAATGGCAACGAATGGAATCGAATGCAATCGAATGGAATCGATTGGAATCGAATGGAATCGAATGGAATGGAATGGAATAGAATGTAATCAACCTGAGTAGAACGGAACGGCACGCAACGGAACGGAACGGAACGGAACGGGACGGAACGGAAGGGTATGGAATGGAATGGAACGGAATTCAATGGAATGGAATGGAATGGAATGGAATTCAATGGAATGGAATGGAATGGCATGGAATGGAATGGAATGGAATGGAATGGAATGGAATAGAATGGAATCAACCCGAGTAGAACGGAACGCAAAGGAACGGAACGGAACGCAACGGAACGGAACGGAACGGAACGGAACGGAATGGAATGGAAAGGAACGGAATTCAATGGAATGGAATGGAATGGAATGGAATTCAATGGAATGGAATGGAATGGAATGGAATTCAATGGAATGGAATGGAATGGAATTCAAATGGAATGGAATGGAATGGAATTCTATGGAATGGAATGGAGTGGAATCGAATGGAATCGAATGGAATCGAATGGAATCGAATGGGATCGAATGGAATGGAATGGAATAGAATGGAATCAACCCGAGTAGAACGGAGCGGAACGCAACGGAACGGAACGGAACGGAACGGAAAGGAAAGGAATGGAATGGAATGGAATGGAACGGAATTCAAAGGAATGGAATGGAACAGAATGGAATTCAATGGAAAGGAATGGAATGAAATGGAATTGAATTCAATGGAATGGAATGGAATGGAATGGAATGGAATGGAATGGAATGGAATGGAATGGAACGGAATTCTATGGAATGGAATGGAATGGAATTCAATGGAATGGAATGGAATGGAATGGAATGGAACGGAATTCAATGGAATGGAATGGAATGGAATGGAATTCAATGGAATGGAATGGAATTCAATGGAATGGAATGGAATGGAATGGAATGGAATGGAATGGAATTCAATGGAATGGAATGGTATTCAATGGAATGGAATGGAATGGAATGGAATGGAATGGAATGGAATGGAAATCAATGGAATGGAATGGAATGGAATGGAATGGAATTCAATGGAATGGAATGGAGTGGAATCGAATGGAATCGAATGGAATCGAATGAGATCGAATGGAATGGAATGGAATAGAATGGAATCAACCCGAGTAGAACGGAATGGAATGGAATGGAATGGAATGGAATGGAATGGAATGGAATGGAATTCAATGGAATGGAATGGAATGGAATGGAATGGAATGGAATGGAATGGAATGGAATGGAATGGAATCAACCCGAGTAGAACGGAACGGCACGCAACGGAACGGAACGGAACGGAACGGGACGGAACGGAACGGAATGGAATATAATGCAACGGAATTCAATGGAATGGAATGGAATGGAATGGAATTCAATGGAATCGATTGGAATCGAATGGAATCGATTGGAATTGAATGGAATCGAATAGAATGGAATGGAATAGAATTTAATCAACCCGAGTAGAACGGAACGGAACGCAACGGAACGGAACGGAACGGAACGGAACGGGACGGAACGGAACGGAATGGAATGGAATGGAACGGAATTCAATTGAATGGAATGGAATGGAATGGAATTCAATGGAATGGAATGGAATGGAATGGAATGGAATGGAATGGAATGGACACCAGTAGAATGGAATGGAATGGAATGGAATGGAATGGAATGGAATGGAATGGAATGGAATGGAATCTACCCGAGTAGAACGGAATGGAACGGAATGGAATGGAATGGAATGGACAGGAGCAGAACGGAATGGAATGCAATGGAATGGAATGGAATGTACCCGAGCAGAACGGAATGGAATGAAATGGAAATGGAAAGGGAATGGAAATGGAACGGGAATGGAAATGGAACGGGAACGGAAATGGAACGGGAATGGAAATGGAACGGGAACGGAAACGGAACGAGAACGGAAATGGAACGGGAACGGAAACGGAACGGGAACGGAAATGGAACGGGAATGGTAATGGAACGGGAATGGAAATGGAACGGGAATGGAAATGGATCGGGAATGGAAATGGATCGGGAATGGAAATGGAACGGGAATGGTAATGGAACTGGAATGGAAATGGAACGGGAATGGAAAAGAAACGGGAATGGAAATGGAACGGGAATGGAAATGGAATGGGAATGAAAATGGAATGGAATGGAATGGAATGGAATGTACCAGAGTGGAGTGGAGTGGAGTGGAGTGGAGTAGAGTGCACTGGAACGGAATGGAATGGAATGGAATGGAATGGAACGGAACGGAATGTACCCGAGAAGCACGGAATGGAATGGAATGGAATGGAATGGAATGGAATGGAATGGAATGTACCGGAGTGGAGTGGAGTGGAATGGAGTGGAGTGGAGTGGAGTGGATTGGAATGGAATGGAATGGAATGGAATGGAATGCAATGGAATGCAATGGAATGGAAAGGAATGGAATGGAATGGAATGGAATGGAATGGAATGGAATGGACAACAGTAGAATGGATTGGAATGGAATGGAATGGAATGGAATGGAATGGAATGGAATGGAATTCAATGGAATGGAATGGAATGGAATGGAATTCAATGGAATGGAATGGAATGGAATGGAATTCAATGGAATGGAATGGAATGGAATGGAATTCTATGGAATGGAATGGAGTGGAATCGAATGGAATCGAATGGAATCGAATGGAATGGAATGGAATAGAATGGAATCAACCCGAGGAGAACGGAACGGAACGCAACGGAACGGAACGGAACGGAACGGGACGGAACGGAACGGAATGGAATGGAATGGAACGGAATTCCATGGAATGGAATGGAATGGAATGGAATTCAATGGAATGGAATGGAATGGAATGGAATTCAATGGAATTCAATGGAATGGAATGGAATGGAATGGAATGGAATGGAATGGAATGGAATTCAATGGAATGGAATGGAATGGAATGGAATGCAATGGAATTCAATGGAATGGAATGGAATCGAATGGAATGGAATGGAATAGAATGGAATCAACCCGAGTAGAACGGAACGGAACACAACGGAACGGAACGGAACGCAACGGAACGGAACGGAACGGAACGGAATGGAATGGAATGGAACGGAATTCAATGGAATGGAATGGAATGGAATGGAATTCTATGGAATGGAATGGAATGGAATGGAATTCCATGGAATGGAATGGAATTCAATGGAATTCAATGGAATGGAATGCAATGGAATGGAATGGAATGGAATGGAATGGAATGGAATCAACCTGAGTAGAACGGAACGGCACGCAACGGAACGGAACGGAACGGAACGGGACGGAACAGAAGGGTATGGAATGGAATGGAACGGAATTCAATGGAATGGAATGGAATGGAATGGAATTCAATGGAATGGGATGGAATGGAATGGAATGGAATGGAATGGAATTGAATGGAATAGAATGGAATCAACCCGAGTAGAACGGAACGGAACGCAACGGAACGGAACGGAACGCAACGGAACGGAACGGAACGGAACGGAACGGAATGGAATGGAAAGGAACGGAATTCAATGGAATGGAATGGGATGGAATGGAATTCAATGGAATGGAATGGAATGGAATGGAATGGAATGGAATGGAATGGAATGGAATGGAATTCAAATGGAATGGAATGGAATGGAATTCTATGGAATGGAATGGAGTGGAATCGAATGGAATCGAATGGAATCGAATGGAATCGAATGGGATCGAATGGAATGGAATGGAATAGAATGGAATCAACCCGAGTAAAACGGAGCGGAACGCAACGGAACGGAACGGAACGGAACGGAACGGAAAGGAATGGAATGGAATGGAATGGAACGGAATTCAAAGGAATGGAATGGAACAGAATGGAATTCAATGGAAAGGAATGGAATGGAATGGAATTGAATTCAATGGAATGGAATGGAATGGAATGGAATGGAATGGAATGGAATGGAATGGAACGGAATTCTATGGAATGGAATGGAATGGAATTCAATGGAATGGAATGGAATGGAATGGAATGGAACGGAATTCAATGGAATGGAATGGAATGGAATGGAATTCAATGGAATGGAATGGAATTCAATGGAATGGAATGGAATGGAATGGAATGGAATGGAATGGAATGGAATGGAATGGAATGGAATGGAATGGAATTCAATGGAATGGAATGGAATGGAATGGGATGGAATGGAATTCAATGGAATGGAATGGAGTGGAATCGAATGGAATCGAATGGAATCGAATGAGATCGAATGGAATGGAATGGAATAGAATGGAATCAACCCGAGTAGAACGGAATGGAATGGAATGGAATGGAATGGAATGGAATGGAATGGAATGGAATGGAATTCAATGGAATGGAATGGAATGGAATGGAATGGAATGGAATGGAATGGAATGGAATCAACCCGAGTAGAACGGAACGGCACGCAACGGAACGGAACGGAACGGAACGGGACGGAACGGAACGGAATGGAATATAATGCAACGGAATTCAATGGAATGGAATGGAATGGAATGGAATTCAATGGAATCGAATGGAATCGAATGGAATCGATTGGAATCGAATGGAATCGAATAGAATGGAATGGAATAGAATTTAATCAACCCGAGTAGAACGGAACGGAACGCAACGGAACGGAACGGAACGGGACGGAACGGAACGGAATGGAATGGAATGGAACGGAATTCAATTGAATGGAATGGAATGGAATGGAATTCAATGGAATGGAATGGAATGGAATGGAATGGAATTCCATGGAATGGAATGGAATGGAATGGAATGGAATGGAATGGAATTCAATGGAATGGAATGGGGTGGAATGGAATGGAATAGAATGGAATGGAATAGAGTGGAATCAACCCGAGTAGAACGGAATGGAATGGAATGGAATGGAATGGAATGGAATGGAATGGAATGGAATGGAATGTAACAAAGTAGAACGGAATGGAATGGAATGGAATGGAATGGAATGGAATGGAATGGAATGGAATGGAATGTACCCGAGTAGAACGGAATGGAATGGAATGGAATGGATTGGAATGGAATGGAATGGAATTTAATGGAATGTAACCGAGTAGAACGGAATGGAATGTAATTGAATGGAATGTAACCGAGTTGAACGGAACGGAATGGAATGGAATGGAATGGAATGGAATGGAATGGAATTGAGTGCAATGCAATGCAATGGAATGCAATGGAATGGAAAGGAATGGAATGGAATGGAATGGAATCTACCCGAGTAGAACGGAATGGAATGGAATTGAATGGAATGTAACCGAGTAGAACGGAACGGAATGGAATGGAATGGAATGGAATGGAATGGAATGCAATGGAATGGAATGGAATGGAATGGAATGGAATGGAATGGAATGGAATGGACACCAGTAGAATGGAATGGAATGGAATGGAATGGAATGGAATGGAATGGAATGGAATGGAATGGAATCTACCCGAGTAGAACGGAATGGAACGGAATGGAATGGAATGGAATGGACAGGAGCAGAACGGAATGGAATGCAATGGAATGGAATGGAATGTACCCGAGCAGAACGGAATGGAATGAAATGGAAATGGAAAGGGAATGGAAATGGAACGGGAATGGAAATGGAACGGGAACGGAAATGGAACGGGAATGGAAATGGAACGGGAACGGAAACGGAACGAGAACGGAAATGGAACGGGAACGGAAACGGAACGGGAACGGAAATGGAACGGGAATGGTAACGGAACGGGAATGGAAATGGAACGGGAATGGAAAAGGAACGGGAATGGAAATGGATCGGGAATGGAAATGGAACGGGAATAGTAATGGAACTGGAATGGAAATGGAACGGGAATGGAAAAGAAACGGGAATGGAAATGGAACGGGAATGGAAATGGAATGGGAATGGAAATGGAATGGAATGGAATGGAATGGAATGGAATGGAATGTACCGGAGTGGAGTGGAGTGGAGTGGAGTGGAGTAGAGTGCACTGGAACGGAATGGAATGGAATGGAATGGAATGGAACGGAACGGAATGTACCCTAGAAGCACGGAATGGAATGGAATGGAATGGAATGGAATGGAATGGAATGGAATGTACCGGAGTGGAGTGGAGTGGAATGGAGTGGAGTGGAGTGGAGTGGAGTGGAATGGAATGGAATGGAACGGAATGGAATGGAATGGAATGCAATGGAATGCAATGGAATGGAAAGGAATGGAATGGAATGGAATGGAATGGAATGGAATGGAATGGAATGGAATGGACACCAGTAGAATGGAATGGAATGGAATGGAATGGAATGGAATGGAATGGAATGGAATGGAATGGAATGGAATGGAATTCAATGGAATGGAATGGAATGGAATGGAATTCTATGGAATGGAATGGAATGGAATGGAATTCAATGGAATGGAATGGAATGGAATGGAATTCTATGGAATGGAATGGAGTGGAATCGAATGGAATCGAATGGAATCGAATGGAATGGAATGGAATAGAATGGAATCAACCCGAGTAGAACGGAACGGAACGCAACGGAACGGAACGGAACGGAACGGGACGGAACGGAACGGAATGGAATGGAATGGAACGGAATTCCATGGAATGGAATGGAATGGAATGGAATTCAATGGAATGGAATGGAATGGAATGGAATGGAATGGAATTCAATGGAATGGAATGGAATGGAATGGAATGGAATGGAATGGAATGGAATGGAATGGAATTCAATGGAATGGAATGGTATTCAATGGAATGGAATGGAATGGAATGGAATGGAATGGAATGGAATGGAATGGAATTCAATGGAATGGAATGGAATGGAATGGAATGGAATGGAATTCAATGGAATGGAATGGAGTGGAATCGAATGGAATCGAATGGAATCGAATGAGATCGAATGGAATGGAATGGAATAGAATGGAATCAACCCGAGTAGAACGGAATGGAATGGAATGGAATGGAATTCAATGGAATGGAATGGAATGGAATGGAATGGAATGGAATGGAATCAACCCGAGTAGAACGGAACGGCACGCAACGGAACGGAACGGAACGGAACGGGACGGAACGGACGGAATGGAATATAATGCAACGGAATTCAATGGAATGGAATGGAATGGAATGGAATTCAATGGAATCGAATGGAATCGAATGGAGTCGATTGGAATCGAATGGAATCGAATAGAATGGAATGGAATAGAATTTAATCAACCCGAGTAGAACGGAACGGAACGCAACGGAACGGAACGGAACGGAACGGAACGGGACGGAACGGAACGGAATGGAATGGAATGGAACGGAATTCAATTGAATGGAATGGAATGGAATGGAATTCAATGGAATGGAATGGAATGGAATGGAATGGAATGGAATGGAATGGACACCAGTAGAATGGAATGGAATGGAATGGAATGGAATGGAATGGAATGGAATGGAATGGAATGGAATGGAATGGAATGGAATGGAATCTACCCGAGTAGAACGGAATGGAACGGAATGGAATGGAATGGAATGGACAGGAGCAGAACGGAATGGAATGCAATGGAATGGAATGGAATGTACCCGAGCAGAACGGAATGGAATGAAATGGAAATGGAAAGGGAATGGAAATGGAACGGGAATGGAAATGGAACGGGAACGGAAATGGAACGGGAATGGAAATGGAACGGGAACGGAAACGGAACGAGAACGGAAATGGAACGGGAACGGAAACGGAACGGGAACGGAAATGGAACGGGAATGGTAATGGAACGGGAATGGAAATGGAACGGGAATGGAAATGGAACGGGAATGGAAATGGATCGGGAATGGAAATGGAACGGGAATGGTAATGGAACTGGAATGGAAATGGAACGGGAATGGAAAAGAAACGGGAATGGAAATGGAACGGGAATGGAAATGGAATGGGAATGGAAATGGAATGGAATGGAATGGAATGGAATGTACCAGAGTGGAGTGGAGTGGAGTGGAGTGGAGTAGAGTGCACTGGAACGGAATGGAATGGAATGGAATGGAATGGAATGGAACGGAACGGAATGTACCCGAGAAGCACGGAATGGAATGGAATGGAATGGAATGGAATGGAATGGAATGTACCGGAGTGGAGTGGAGTGGAGTGGAGTGGAGTAGAGTGCACTGGAACGGAATGGAATGGAATGGAATGGAATGGAACGGAACGGAATGTACCCGAGAAGCACGGAATGGAATGGAATGGAATGGAATGGAATGGAATGGAATGGAATGGAATGGAATGTACCGGAGTGGAGTGGAGTGGAATGGAGTGGAGTGGAGTGGAGTGGAGTGGAATGGAATGGAATGGAACGGAATGGAATGGAATGGAATGCAATGGAATGCAATGGAATGGAAAGGAATGGAATGCAATGGAATGGAATGGAATGGAATGGAATGGAATGGACACCAGTAGAATGGAATGGAATGGAATGGAATGGAATGGAATGGAATGGAATGGAATGGAATTCAATGGAATGGAATGGAATGGAATGGAATTCAATGGAATCGAATGGAATCGAATGGAATCGATTGGAATCGAATGGAATCGAATAGAATGGAATGGAATAGAATTTAATCAACCCGAGTAGAACGGAACGGAACGCAACGGAACGGAACGGAACGGAACGGAACGGAACGGGACGGAACGGAACGGAACGGAACGGGACGGAACGGAACGGAATGGAATGGAATGGAACGGAATTCAATTGAATGGAATGGAATGGAATGGAATTCAATGGAATGGAATGGAATGGAATGGAATGGAATGGAATGGAATGGAATGGACACCAGTAGAATGGAATGGAATGGAATGGAATGGAATGGAATGGAATGGAATGGAATGGAATGGAATGGAATGGAATGGAAAGGAATGGAATCTACCCGAGTAGAACGGAATGGAACGGAATGGAATGGAATGGAATGGACAGGAGCAGAACGGAATGGAATGCAATGGAATGGAATGGAATGTACCCGAGCAGAACGGAATGGAATGAAATGGAAATGGAAAGGGAATGGAAATGGAACGGGAATGGAAATGGATCGGGAATGGAAATGGAACGGGAATGGTAATGGAACTGGAATGGAAATGGAACGGGAATGGAAAAGAAACGGGAATGGAAATGGAACGGGAATGGAAATGGAATGGGAATGGAAATGGAATGGAATGGAATGGAATGGAATGTACCAGAGTGGAGTGGAGTGGAGTGGAGTGGAGTAGAGTGAACTGGAACGGAATGGAATGGAATGGAATGGAATGGAACGGAACGGAATGTACCCGAGAAGCACGGAATGGAATGGAATGGAATGGAATGGAATGGAATGTACCGGAGTGGAGTGGAGTGGAGTGGAGTGGAGTAGAGTGCACTGGAACGGAATGGAATGGAATGGAATGGAATGGAACGGAACGGAATGTACCCCAGAAGCACGGAATGGAATGGAATGGAATGGAATGGAATGGAATGTACCGGAGTGGAGTGGAGTGGAATGGAGTGGAGTGGAGTGGAGTGGAGTGGAATGGAATGGAATGGAACGGAATGGAATGGAATGGAATGCAATGGAATGCAATGGAATGGAAAGGAATGGAATGGAATGGAATGGAATGGAATGGAATGGAATGGAATGGACACCAGTAGAATGGAATGGAATGGAATGGAATGGAATGGAATGGAATGGAATGGAATGGAATTCAATGGAATCGAATGGAATGGAATGGAATTCAATGGAATCGAATGGAATCGAATGGAATCGATTGGAATCGAATGGAATCGAATAGAATGGAATGGAATAGAATTTAATCAACCCGAGTAGAACGGAACGGAACGCAACGGAACGGAACGGAACGGAACGGAACGGGACGGAACGGAACGGAATGGAATGGAATGGAACGGTATTCAATTGAATGGAATGGAATGGAATGGAATTCAATGGAATGGAATGGAATGGAATGGAATGGAATGGAATGGAATGGAATGTAATGGAATGGACACCAGTAGAATGGAATGGAATGGAATGGAATGGAATGGAATGGAATGGAATGGAATGGAATGGAATGGAATGGAATCTACCCGAGTAGAACGGAATGGAACGGAATGGAATGGAATGGAATGGACAGGAGCAGAACGGAATGGAATGCAATGGAATGGAATGGAATGTACCCGAGCAGAACGGAATGGAATGAAATGGAAATGGAAAGGGAATGGAAATGGAACGGGAATGGAAATGGAACGGGAACGGAAATGGAACGGGAATGGAAATGGAACGGGAACGGAAACGGAACGAGAACGGAAATGGAACGGGAACGGAAACGGAACGGGAACGGAAATGGAACGGGAATGGTAATGGAACGGGAATGGAAATGGAACGGGAATGGAAATGGAACGGGAATGGAAATGGATCGGGAATGGAAATGGAACGGGAATGGTAATGGAACTGGAATGGAAATGGAACGGGAATGGAAAAGAAACGGGAATGGAAATGGAACGGGAATGGAAATGGAATGGGAATGGAAATGGAATGGAATGGAATGGAATGGAATGTACCAGAGTGGAGTGGAGTGGAGTGGAGTGGAGTAGAGTGCACTGGAACGGAATGGAATGGAATGGAATGGAATGGAACGGAACGGAATGTACCCGAGAAGCACGGAATGGAATGGAATGGAATGGAATGGAATGGAATGTACCGGAGTGGAGTGGAGTGGAGTGGAGTGGAGTAGAGTGCACTGGAACGGAATGGAATGGAATGGAATGGAATGGAACGGAACGGAATGTACCCGAGAAGCACGGAATGGAATGGAATGGAATGGAATGGAATGGAATGGAATGGAATGGAATGTACCGGAGTGGAGTGGAGTTGAATGGAGTGGAGTGGAGTGGAGTGGAGTGGAATGGAATGGAATGGAACGGAATGGAATGGAATGGAATGCAATGGAATGCAATGGAATGGAAAGGAATGGAATGGAATGGAATGGAATGGAATGGAATGGAATGGAATGGACACCAGTAGAATGGAATGGAATGGAATGGAATGGAATGGAATGGAATGGAATGGAATGGAATGGAATGGAATTCAATGGAATGGAATGGAATGGAATGGAATTCAATGGAATCGAATGGAATCGAATGGAATCGATTGGAATCGAATGGAATCGAATAGAATGGAATGGAATAGAATTTAATCAACCCGAGTAGAACGGAACGGAACGCAACGGAACGGAACGGAACGGAACGGAACGGGACGGAACGGAACGGAATGGAATGGAATGGAACGGAATTCAATTGAATGGAATGGAATGGAATGGAATTCAATGGAATGGAATGGAATGGAATGGAATTGAATGGAATGGAATGGAATGGAATGGAATGGACACCAGTAGAATGGAATGGAATGGAATGGAATGGAATGGAATGGAATGGAATGGAATGGAATGGAATCTACCCGAGTAGAACGGAATGGAACGGAATGGAATGGAATGGAATGGACAGGAGCAGAACGGAATGGAATGCAATGGAATGGAATGGAATGTACCCGAGCAGAACGGAATGGAATGAAATGGAAATGGAAAGGGAATGGAAATGGAACGGGAATGGAAATGGAACGGGAACGGAAATGGAACGGGAATGGAAATGGAACGGGAACGGAAACGGAACGAGAACGGAAATGGAACGGGAACGGAAACGGAACGGGAACGGAAATGGAACGGGAATGGTAATGGAACGGGAATGGAAATGGAACGGGAATGGAAATGGAACGGGAATGGAAATGGATCGGGAATGGAAATGGAACGGGAATGGTAATGGAACTGGAATGGAAATGGAACGGGAATGGAAAAGAAACGGGAATGGAAATGGAACGGGAATGGAAATGGAATGGGAATGGAAATGGAATGGAATGGAATGGAATGGAATGTACCAGAGTGGAGTGGAGTGGAGTGGAGTGGAGTAGAGTGCACTGGAACGGAATGGAATGGAATGGAATGGAATGGAACGGAACGGAATGTACCCGAGAAGCACGGAATGGAATGGAATGGAATGGAATGGAATGGAATGTACCGGAGTGGAGTGGAGTGGAGTGGAGTGGAGTAGAGTGCACTGGAACGGAATGGAATGGAATGGAATGGAATGGAACGGAACGGAATGTACCCGAGAAGCACGGAATGGAATGGAATGGAATGGAATGGAATGGAATGGAATGGAATGTACCGGAGTGGAGTGGAGTGGAATGGAGTGGAGTGGAGTGGAGTGGAGTGGAATGGAATGGAATGGAACGGAATGGAATGGAATGGAATGCAATGGAATGAAATGGAATGGAAAGGAATGGAATGGAATGGAATGGAATGGAATGGAATGGAATGGAATGGAATGGACACCAGTAGAATGGAATGGAATGGAATGGAATGGAATGGAATGGAATGGAATGGAATGGAATGGAATTCAATGGAATGGAATGGAATGGAATGGAATTCTATGGAATGGAATGGAATGGAATGGAATTCAATGGAATGGAATGGAATGGAATGGAATTCTATGGAATGGAATGGAGTGGAATCGAATGGAATCGAATGGAATCGAATGGAATGGAATGGAATAGAATGGAATCAACCCGAGTAGAACGGAACGGAACGGAACGGAACGGAACGGAACGGAACGGGACGGAACGGAACGGAATGGAATGGAATGGAACGGAATTCCATGGAATGGAATGGAATGGAATGGAATTCAATGGAATGGAATGGAATGGAATGGAATGGAATGGAATTCAATGGAATGGAATGGAATGGAATGGAATGGAATGGAATGGAATGGAATTCAATGGAATGGAATGGAATGGATTGGAATGGAATGGAATAGAATGGAATCAACCCGAGTAGAACGGAACGGAACACAACGGAACGGAACGGAACGCAACGGAACGGAACGGAACGGAACGGAATGGAACGGAATGGAACGGAATTCAATGGAATGGAATGGAATGGAATGGAATTCTATGGAATGGAATGGAATGGAATGGAATGGAATGGATTTCCATGGAATGGAATGGAATGGAATGGAATTCCATGGAATGGAATGGAATGGAATGGAATTCAATGGAGTGGAATGGAATGGAATGGAATGGAATGGAATTCAGTGGAATGGAATGGGATGGAATGGAATGGAATGGAATTCTATGGAATGGAATGGAGTGGAATCGAATGGAATCGAATGGGATCGAATGGACTGGAATGGAATAGAATGGAATCAACCCGAGTAGAACGGAGCGGAACGCAACGGAACGGAACGGAACGGAACGGAACGGAACGGAATGGAATGGAGTGGAATGGAACGGAATTCAATGGAATGGAATGGAACGGAATGGAATTCAATGGAATGGAATGGAATGGAATGGAATGGAATGGAATGGAACGGAATTCTATGGAATGGAATGGAATGGAATTCAATGGAATGGAATGGAATGGAATGGAATGGAATGGAATGGAACGGAATTCTATGGAATGGAATGGAATGGAATTCAATGGAATGGAATGGAATGGAATGGAATGGAATGGAATGGAATTCAATGGAATGGAAAGGAATGGAATGGAATGGAATGGAATTCAATGGAATGGAATGGAATGGAATGGAACGGAATGGAATTCAATGGAATGGAATGGAATGGCAACGAATGGAATCGAATGCAATCGAATGGAATCGATTGGAATCGAATGGAATCGAATGGAATGGAATGGAATAGAATGTAATCAACCTGAGTAGAACGGAACGGCACGCAACGGAACGGAACGGAACGGAACGGGACGGAACGGAAGGGTATGGAATGGAATGGAACGGAATTCAATGGAATGGAATGGAATGGAATGGAATTCAATGGAATGGAATGGAATGGCATGGAATGGAATGGAATGGAATGGAATGGAATGGAATGGAATGGACACCAGTAGAATGGAATGGAATGGAATGGAATGGAATGGAATGGAATGGAATGGAATGGAATGGAATGGAATGGAATTCAATGGAATGGAATGGAATGGAATGGAATTCTATGGAATGGAATGGAATGGAATGGAATTCAATGGAATGGAATGGAATGGAATGGAATTCTATGGAATGGAATGGAGTGGAATCGAATGGAATCGAATGGAATCGAATGGAATGGAATGGAATAGAATGGAATCAACCCGAGTAGAACGGAACGGAACGCAACGGAACGGAACGGAACGGAACGGGACGGAACGGAACGGAATGGAATGGAATGGAACGGAATTCCATGGAATGGAATGGAATGGAATGGAATTCAATGGAATGGAATGGAATGGAATGGAATGGAATGGAATTCAATGGAATGGAATGGAATGGAATGGAATGGAATGGAATGGAATGGAATGGAATGGAATTCAATGGAATGGAATGGTATTCAATGGAATGGAATGGAATGGAAT
Organism: Gorilla gorilla gorilla; assembly: GCF_029281585.2. Lineage (NCBI taxonomy): Eukaryota > Metazoa > Chordata > Mammalia > Primates > Hominidae > Gorilla > Gorilla gorilla. Next base: position 8,440,140 of record NC_073236.2, read on the forward strand.
GGAATGGAATGGAATGGAATGGAATGGAATTCAATGGAATGGAATGGAATGGAATGGAATGGAATGGAATTCAATGGAATGGAATGGAGTGGAATCGAATGGAATCGAATGGAATCGAATGAGATCGAATGGAATGGAATGGAATAGAATGGAATCAACCCGAGTAGAACGGAATGGAATGGAATGGAATGGAATTCAATGGAATGGAATGGAATGGAATGGAATGGAATGGAATGGAATCAACCCGAGTAGAACGGAACGGCACGCAACGGAACGGAACGGAACGGAACGGGACGGAACGGACGGAATGGAATATAATGCAACGGAATTCAATGGAATGGAATGGAATGGAATGGAATTCAATGGAATCGAATGGAATCGAATGGAGTCGATTGGAATCGAATGGAATCGAATAGAATGGAATGGAATAGAATTTAATCAACCCGAGTAGAACGGAACGGAACGCAACGGAACGGAACGGAACGGAACGGAACGGGACGGAACGGAACGGAATGGAATGGAATGGAACGGAATTCAATTGAATGGAATGGAATGGAATGGAATTCAATGGAATGGAATGGAATGGAATGGAATGGAATGGAATGGAATGGACACCAGTAGAATGGAATGGAATGGAATGGAATGGAATGGAATGGAATGGAATGGAATGGAATGGAATGGAATGGAATGGAATGGAATCTACCCGAGTAGAACGGAATGGAACGGAATGGAATGGAATGGAATGGACAGGAGCAGAACGGAATGGAATGCAATGGAATGGAATGGAATGTACCCGAGCAGAACGGAATGGAATGAAATGGAAATGGAAAGGGAATGGAAATGGAACGGGAATGGAAATGGAACGGGAACGGAAATGGAACGGGAATGGAAATGGAACGGGAACGGAAACGGAACGAGAACGGAAATGGAACGGGAACGGAAACGGAACGGGAACGGAAATGGAACGGGAATGGTAATGGAACGGGAATGGAAATGGAACGGGAATGGAAATGGAACGGGAATGGAAATGGATCGGGAATGGAAATGGAACGGGAATGGTAATGGAACTGGAATGGAAATGGAACGGGAATGGAAAAGAAACGGGAATGGAAATGGAACGGGAATGGAAATGGAATGGGAATGGAAATGGAATGGAATGGAATGGAATGGAATGTACCAGAGTGGAGTGGAGTGGAGTGGAGTGGAGTAGAGTGCACTGGAACGGAATGGAATGGAATGGAATGGAATGGAATGGAACGGAACGGAATGTACCCGAGAAGCACGGAATGGAATGGAATGGAATGGAATGGAATGGAATGGAATGTACCGGAGTGGAGTGGAGTGGAGTGGAGTGGAGTAGAGTGCACTGGAACGGAATGGAATGGAATGGAATGGAATGGAACGGAACGGAATGTACCCGAGAAGCACGGAATGGAATGGAATGGAATGGAATGGAATGGAATGGAATGGAATGGAATGGAATGTACCGGAGTGGAGTGGAGTGGAATGGAGTGGAGTGGAGTGGAGTGGAGTGGAATGGAATGGAATGGAACGGAATGGAATGGAATGGAATGCAATGGAATGCAATGGAATGGAAAGGAATGGAATGCAATGGAATGGAATGGAATGGAATGGAATGGAATGGACACCAGTAGAATGGAATGGAATGGAATGGAATGGAATGGAATGGAATGGAATGGAATGGAATTCAATGGAATGGAATGGAATGGAATGGAATTCAATGGAATCGAATGGAATCGAATGGAATCGATTGGAATCGAATGGAATCGAATAGAATGGAATGGAATAGAATTTAATCAACCCGAGTAGAACGGAACGGAACGCAACGGAACGGAACGGAACGGAACGGAACGGAACGGGACGGAACGGAACGGAACGGAACGGGACGGAACGGAACGGAATGGAATGGAATGGAACGGAATTCAATTGAATGGAATGGAATGGAATGGAATTCAATGGAATGGAATGGAATGGAATGGAATGGAATGGAATGGAATGGAATGGACACCAGTAGAATGGAATGGAATGGAATGGAATGGAATGGAATGGAATGGAATGGAATGGAATGGAATGGAATGGAATGGAAAGGAATGGAATCTACCCGAGTAGAACGGAATGGAACGGAATGGAATGGAATGGAATGGACAGGAGCAGAACGGAATGGAATGCAATGGAATGGAATGGAATGTACCCGAGCAGAACGGAATGGAATGAAATGGAAATGGAAAGGGAATGGAAATGGAACGGGAATGGAAATGGATCGGGAATGGAAATGGAACGGGAATGGTAATGGAACTGGAATGGAAATGGAACGGGAATGGAAAAGAAACGGGAATGGAAATGGAACGGGAATGGAAATGGAATGGGAATGGAAATGGAATGGAATGGAATGGAATGGAATGTACCAGAGTGGAGTGGAGTGGAGTGGAGTGGAGTAGAGTGAACTGGAACGGAATGGAATGGAATGGAATGGAATGGAACGGAACGGAATGTACCCGAGAAGCACGGAATGGAATGGAATGGAATGGAATGGAATGGAATGTACCGGAGTGGAGTGGAGTGGAGTGGAGTGGAGTAGAGTGCACTGGAACGGAATGGAATGGAATGGAATGGAATGGAACGGAACGGAATGTACCCCAGAAGCACGGAATGGAATGGAATGGAATGGAATGGAATGGAATGTACCGGAGTGGAGTGGAGTGGAATGGAGTGGAGTGGAGTGGAGTGGAGTGGAATGGAATGGAATGGAACGGAATGGAATGGAATGGAATGCAATGGAATGCAATGGAATGGAAAGGAATGGAATGGAATGGAATGGAATGGAATGGAATGGAATGGAATGGACACCAGTAGAATGGAATGGAATGGAATGGAATGGAATGGAATGGAATGGAATGGAATGGAATTCAATGGAATCGAATGGAATGGAATGGAATTCAATGGAATCGAATGGAATCGAATGGAATCGATTGGAATCGAATGGAATCGAATAGAATGGAATGGAATAGAATTTAATCAACCCGAGTAGAACGGAACGGAACGCAACGGAACGGAACGGAACGGAACGGAACGGGACGGAACGGAACGGAATGGAATGGAATGGAACGGTATTCAATTGAATGGAATGGAATGGAATGGAATTCAATGGAATGGAATGGAATGGAATGGAATGGAATGGAATGGAATGGAATGTAATGGAATGGACACCAGTAGAATGGAATGGAATGGAATGGAATGGAATGGAATGGAATGGAATGGAATGGAATGGAATGGAATGGAATCTACCCGAGTAGAACGGAATGGAACGGAATGGAATGGAATGGAATGGACAGGAGCAGAACGGAATGGAATGCAATGGAATGGAATGGAATGTACCCGAGCAGAACGGAATGGAATGAAATGGAAATGGAAAGGGAATGGAAATGGAACGGGAATGGAAATGGAACGGGAACGGAAATGGAACGGGAATGGAAATGGAACGGGAACGGAAACGGAACGAGAACGGAAATGGAACGGGAACGGAAACGGAACGGGAACGGAAATGGAACGGGAATGGTAATGGAACGGGAATGGAAATGGAACGGGAATGGAAATGGAACGGGAATGGAAATGGATCGGGAATGGAAATGGAACGGGAATGGTAATGGAACTGGAATGGAAATGGAACGGGAATGGAAAAGAAACGGGAATGGAAATGGAACGGGAATGGAAATGGAATGGGAATGGAAATGGAATGGAATGGAATGGAATGGAATGTACCAGAGTGGAGTGGAGTGGAGTGGAGTGGAGTAGAGTGCACTGGAACGGAATGGAATGGAATGGAATGGAATGGAACGGAACGGAATGTACCCGAGAAGCACGGAATGGAATGGAATGGAATGGAATGGAATGGAATGTACCGGAGTGGAGTGGAGTGGAGTGGAGTGGAGTAGAGTGCACTGGAACGGAATGGAATGGAATGGAATGGAATGGAACGGAACGGAATGTACCCGAGAAGCACGGAATGGAATGGAATGGAATGGAATGGAATGGAATGGAATGGAATGGAATGTACCGGAGTGGAGTGGAGTTGAATGGAGTGGAGTGGAGTGGAGTGGAGTGGAATGGAATGGAATGGAACGGAATGGAATGGAATGGAATGCAATGGAATGCAATGGAATGGAAAGGAATGGAATGGAATGGAATGGAATGGAATGGAATGGAATGGAATGGACACCAGTAGAATGGAATGGAATGGAATGGAATGGAATGGAATGGAATGGAATGGAATGGAATGGAATGGAATTCAATGGAATGGAATGGAATGGAATGGAATTCAATGGAATCGAATGGAATCGAATGGAATCGATTGGAATCGAATGGAATCGAATAGAATGGAATGGAATAGAATTTAATCAACCCGAGTAGAACGGAACGGAACGCAACGGAACGGAACGGAACGGAACGGAACGGGACGGAACGGAACGGAATGGAATGGAATGGAACGGAATTCAATTGAATGGAATGGAATGGAATGGAATTCAATGGAATGGAATGGAATGGAATGGAATTGAATGGAATGGAATGGAATGGAATGGAATGGACACCAGTAGAATGGAATGGAATGGAATGGAATGGAATGGAATGGAATGGAATGGAATGGAATGGAATCTACCCGAGTAGAACGGAATGGAACGGAATGGAATGGAATGGAATGGACAGGAGCAGAACGGAATGGAATGCAATGGAATGGAATGGAATGTACCCGAGCAGAACGGAATGGAATGAAATGGAAATGGAAAGGGAATGGAAATGGAACGGGAATGGAAATGGAACGGGAACGGAAATGGAACGGGAATGGAAATGGAACGGGAACGGAAACGGAACGAGAACGGAAATGGAACGGGAACGGAAACGGAACGGGAACGGAAATGGAACGGGAATGGTAATGGAACGGGAATGGAAATGGAACGGGAATGGAAATGGAACGGGAATGGAAATGGATCGGGAATGGAAATGGAACGGGAATGGTAATGGAACTGGAATGGAAATGGAACGGGAATGGAAAAGAAACGGGAATGGAAATGGAACGGGAATGGAAATGGAATGGGAATGGAAATGGAATGGAATGGAATGGAATGGAATGTACCAGAGTGGAGTGGAGTGGAGTGGAGTGGAGTAGAGTGCACTGGAACGGAATGGAATGGAATGGAATGGAATGGAACGGAACGGAATGTACCCGAGAAGCACGGAATGGAATGGAATGGAATGGAATGGAATGGAATGTACCGGAGTGGAGTGGAGTGGAGTGGAGTGGAGTAGAGTGCACTGGAACGGAATGGAATGGAATGGAATGGAATGGAACGGAACGGAATGTACCCGAGAAGCACGGAATGGAATGGAATGGAATGGAATGGAATGGAATGGAATGGAATGTACCGGAGTGGAGTGGAGTGGAATGGAGTGGAGTGGAGTGGAGTGGAGTGGAATGGAATGGAATGGAACGGAATGGAATGGAATGGAATGCAATGGAATGAAATGGAATGGAAAGGAATGGAATGGAATGGAATGGAATGGAATGGAATGGAATGGAATGGAATGGACACCAGTAGAATGGAATGGAATGGAATGGAATGGAATGGAATGGAATGGAATGGAATGGAATGGAATTCAATGGAATGGAATGGAATGGAATGGAATTCTATGGAATGGAATGGAATGGAATGGAATTCAATGGAATGGAATGGAATGGAATGGAATTCTATGGAATGGAATGGAGTGGAATCGAATGGAATCGAATGGAATCGAATGGAATGGAATGGAATAGAATGGAATCAACCCGAGTAGAACGGAACGGAACGGAACGGAACGGAACGGAACGGAACGGGACGGAACGGAACGGAATGGAATGGAATGGAACGGAATTCCATGGAATGGAATGGAATGGAATGGAATTCAATGGAATGGAATGGAATGGAATGGAATGGAATGGAATTCAATGGAATGGAATGGAATGGAATGGAATGGAATGGAATGGAATGGAATTCAATGGAATGGAATGGAATGGATTGGAATGGAATGGAATAGAATGGAATCAACCCGAGTAGAACGGAACGGAACACAACGGAACGGAACGGAACGCAACGGAACGGAACGGAACGGAACGGAATGGAACGGAATGGAACGGAATTCAATGGAATGGAATGGAATGGAATGGAATTCTATGGAATGGAATGGAATGGAATGGAATGGAATGGATTTCCATGGAATGGAATGGAATGGAATGGAATTCCATGGAATGGAATGGAATGGAATGGAATTCAATGGAGTGGAATGGAATGGAATGGAATGGAATGGAATTCAGTGGAATGGAATGGGATGGAATGGAATGGAATGGAATTCTATGGAATGGAATGGAGTGGAATCGAATGGAATCGAATGGGATCGAATGGACTGGAATGGAATAGAATGGAATCAACCCGAGTAGAACGGAGCGGAACGCAACGGAACGGAACGGAACGGAACGGAACGGAACGGAATGGAATGGAGTGGAATGGAACGGAATTCAATGGAATGGAATGGAACGGAATGGAATTCAATGGAATGGAATGGAATGGAATGGAATGGAATGGAATGGAACGGAATTCTATGGAATGGAATGGAATGGAATTCAATGGAATGGAATGGAATGGAATGGAATGGAATGGAATGGAACGGAATTCTATGGAATGGAATGGAATGGAATTCAATGGAATGGAATGGAATGGAATGGAATGGAATGGAATGGAATTCAATGGAATGGAAAGGAATGGAATGGAATGGAATGGAATTCAATGGAATGGAATGGAATGGAATGGAACGGAATGGAATTCAATGGAATGGAATGGAATGGCAACGAATGGAATCGAATGCAATCGAATGGAATCGATTGGAATCGAATGGAATCGAATGGAATGGAATGGAATAGAATGTAATCAACCTGAGTAGAACGGAACGGCACGCAACGGAACGGAACGGAACGGAACGGGACGGAACGGAAGGGTATGGAATGGAATGGAACGGAATTCAATGGAATGGAATGGAATGGAATGGAATTCAATGGAATGGAATGGAATGGCATGGAATGGAATGGAATGGAATGGAATGGAATGGAATAGAATGGAATCAACCCGAGTAGAACGGAACGCAAAGGAACGGAACGGAACGCAACGGAACGGAACGGAACGGAACGGAACGGAATGGAATGGAAAGGAACGGAATTCAATGGAATGGAATGGAATGGAATGGAATTCAATGGAATGGAATGGAATGGAATGGAATTCAATGGAATGGAATGGAATGGAATTCAAATGGAATGGAATGGAATGGAATTCTATGGAATGGAATGGAGTGGAATCGAATGGAATCGAATGGAATCGAATGGAATCGAATGGGATCGAATGGAATGGAATGGAATAGAATGGAATCAACCCGAGTAGAACGGAGCGGAACGCAACGGAACGGAACGGAACGGAACGGAAAGGAAAGGAATGGAATGGAATGGAATGGAACGGAATTCAAAGGAATGGAATGGAACAGAATGGAATTCAATGGAAAGGAATGGAATGAAATGGAATTGAATTCAATGGAATGGAATGGAATGGAATGGAATGGAATGGAATGGAATGGAATGGAACGGAATTCTATGGAATGGAATGGAATGGAATTCAATGGAATGGAATGGAATGGAATGGAATGGAACGGAATTCAATGGAATGGAATGGAATGGAATGGAATTCAATGGAATGGAATGGAATTCAATGGAATGGAATGGAATGGAATGGAATGGAATGGAATGGAATTCAATGGAATGGAATGGTATTCAATGGAATGGAATGGAATGGAATGGAATGGAATGGAATGGAATGGAATGGAAATCAATGGAATGGAATGGAATGGAATGGAATGGAATGGAATGGAATTCAATGGAATGGAATGGAGTGGAATCGAATGGAATCGAATGGAATCGAATGAGATCGAATGGAATGGAATGGAATAGAATGGAATCAACCCGAGTAGAACGGAATGGAATGGAATGGAATGGAATGGAATGGAATGGAATGGAATGGAATTCAATGGAATGGAATGGAATGGAATGGAATGGAATGGAATGGAATGGAATGGAATGGAATGGAATCAACCCGAGTAGAACGGAACGGCACGCAACGGAACGGAACGGAACGGAACGGGACGGAACGGAACGGAATGGAATATAATGCAACGGAATTCAATGGAATGGAATGGAATGGAATGGAATTCAATGGAATCGATTGGAATCGAATGGAATCGATTGGAATTGAATGGAATCGAATAGAATGGAATGGAATAGAATTTAATCAACCCGAGTAGAACGGAACGGAACGCAACGGAACGGAACGGAACGGAACGGAACGGGACGGAACGGAACGGAATGGAATGGAATGGAACGGAATTCAATTGAATGGAATGGAATGGAATGGAATTCAATGGAATGGAATGGAATGGAATGGAATGGAATGGAATGGAATGGACACCAGTAGAATGGAATGGAATGGAATGGAATGGAATGGAATGGAATGGAATGGAATGGAATCTACCCGAGTAGAACGGAATGGAACGGAATGGAATGGAATGGAATGGACAGGAGCAGAACGGAATGGAATGCAATGGAATGGAATGGAATGTACCCGAGCAGAACGGAATGGAATGAAATGGAAATGGAAAGGGAATGGAAATGGAACGGGAATGGAAATGGAACGGGAACGGAAATGGAACGGGAATGGAAATGGAACGGGAACGGAAACGGAACGAGAACGGAAATGGAACGGGAACGGAAACGGAACGGGAACGGAAATGGAACGGGAATGGTAATGGAACGGGAATGGAAATGGAACGGGAATGGAAATGGATCGGGAATGGAAATGGATCGGGAATGGAAATGGAACGGGAATGGTAATGGAACTGGAATGGAAATGGAACGGGAATGGAAAAGAAACGGGAATGGAAATGGAACGGGAATGGAAATGGAATGGGAATGAAAATGGAATGGAATGGAATGGAATGGAATGTACCAGAGTGGAGTGGAGTGGAGTGGAGTGGAGTAGAGTGCACTGGAACGGAATGGAATGGAATGGAATGGAATGGAACGGAACGGAATGTACCCGAGAAGCACGGAATGGAATGGAATGGAATGGAATGGAATGGAATGGAATGGAATGTACCGGAGTGGAGTGGAGTGGAATGGAGTGGAGTGGAGTGGAGTGGATTGGAATGGAATGGAATGGAATGGAATGGAATGGAATGCAATGGAATGCAATGGAATGGAAAGGAATGGAATGGAATGGAATGGAATGGAATGGAATGGAATGGAATGGAATGGACAACAGTAGAATGGAATGGAATGGAATGGAATGGAATGGAATGGAATGGAATGGAATGGAATGGAATTCAATGGAATGGAATGGAATGGAATGGAATTCAATGGAATGGAATGGAATGGAATGGAATTCAATGGAATGGAATGGAATGGAATGGAATTCTATGGAATGGAATGGAGTGGAATCGAATGGAATCGAATGGAATCGAATGGAATGGAATGGAATAGAATGGAATCAACCCGAGGAGAACGGAACGGAACGCAACGGAACGGAACGGAACGGAACGGGACGGAACGGAACGGAATGGAATGGAATGGAACGGAATTCCATGGAATGGAATGGAATGGAATGGAATTCAATGGAATGGAATGGAATGGAATGGAATTCAATGGAATTCAATGGAATGGAATGGAATGGAATGGAATGGAATGGAATGGAATGGAATTCAATGGAATGGAATGGAATGGAATGGAATGGAATGGAATTCAATGGAATGGAATGGAATCGAATGGAATGGAATGGAATAGAATGGAATCAACCCGAGTAGAACGGAACGGAACACAACGGAACGGAACGGAACGCAACGGAACGGAACGGAACGGAACGGAATGGAATGGAATGGAACGGAATTCAATGGAATGGAATGGAATGGAATGGAATTCTATGGAATGGAATGGAATGGAATGGAATTCCATGGAATGGAATGGAATTCAATGGAATTCAATGGAATGGAATGCAATGGAATGGAATGGAATGGAATGGAATGGAATGGAATTCAATGGAATAGAATGGAATGGAATGGAATGGAAACGAATGGAATCGAATGGAATCGAATGGAATCTAATGGAATCGAATGGAATGGAATGGAATAGAATGGAATCAACCCGAGTAGAACGGAATGGAATGGAATGGAATGGAATGGAATGGAATGGAATGGAATGAAATGTTATGGAATGGAATGGAATGGAATTCAATGCAATTCAATTGAATGGAATGGAAGGGAATGGAATGGAGTGGAGTGGAGTGGAGTGGAGTGGAGTGGAGTGGAATGGAATGGAGTGGAATGGAATGGAATGGAATGGAATGGAATGGAATGGAACGGAATTCAATTTAATGGAATGGAAGGGAGTGGAATGGAGTGGAGTGGAGTGGAGTGGAGTGCAGTGGAGTGTAATGGAATGGAGTGGAATGGAATGGAATGGAATGGAATGGAATGGAATGGAATGGAATGGAATGGAATTCAATGGAGTGGAATGGAATGGAATGGAATGGAATGGAATGGAATGGAATGGAATTCATTGCAATGGAATGGAATGGAATCGAATGGAGTCAAATGGAATGGAATGGAATAGAATGGAATCAACCCGAGTAGAACGGAACGGAACGCAACGGAACGGAACGGAACGGAACGGAACGGAATGGAATGTAATGGAATGGAATGGAATGGAATGGAATGGAGTGGAATGGAATGCAATGGAATGGAATGGAATGGAATGGAATGGAATGGAATGGAATGGAGTCGAATGGAATCGAATGGAATGGAATGGAATAGAATGGAATCAACCCGAGTAGAACGGTACGGAACGGAACGGAACGGAACGGAATGGAATGATCAACCCGTGTAGAATGGAATGGAATGGAATTGAATAGAATGGAATCAACCCTAGTTGAACGGAACGGAACGCAACGGATCGGAACGGAACGGGACGGAACGGAACGGAATGGAATGGAATGGAACGGAATTCAATTGAATGGAATGGAATGGAATGGAATTCAATGGAATGGAATGGAATGGAATGGAATGGAATGGAATGGAATGGACACCAGTAGAATGGAATGGAATGGAATGGAATGGAATGGAATGGAATGGAATGGAATGGAATGGAATGGAATGGAATCTACCCGAGTAGAATGGAATGGAACGGAATGGAATGGAATGGAATGGACAGGAGCAGAACGGAATGGAATGCAATGGAATCGAATGGAATGTACCCGAGCAGAACGGAATGGAATGAAATGGAAATGGAAAGGGAATGGAAATGGAACGGGAATGGAAATGGAACGGGAACGGAAACGGAACGGGAATGGAAATGGAACGGGAACGGAAACGGAACGAGAACGGAAATGGAACGGGAACGGAAACGGAACGGGAACGGAAATGGAACGGGAATGGTAATGGAACGGGAATGGAAATGGAACGGGAATGGAAATGGAACGGGAATGGAAATGGATCGGGAATGGAAATGGAACGGGAATGGTAATGGAACTGGAATGGAAATGGAACGGGAATGGAAAAGAAACGGGAATGGAAATGGAACGGGAATGGAAATGGAATGGGAATGGAAATGGAATGGAATGGAATGGAATGGAATGTACCAGAAAGGAGTGGAGTGGAGTGGAGTGGAGTAGAGTGCACTGGAACGGAATGGAATGTAATGGAATGGAATGGAACGGAACGGAATGTACCCGAGAAGCACGGAATGGAATGGAATGGAATGGAATGGAATGGAATGGAATTGAATGTACCGGAGTGGAGTGGAGTGGAATGGAGTGGAGTGGAGTGGAGTGGAGTGGAATGGAATGGAATTCAATGGAATGGAATGGAATGGAATGGAATGGAATGGAATTCAATGGAATGGAATGGAATGGAATGGAATGGAATGGAATGGAATGGAAATCAATGGAATGGAATGGAATGGAATGGAATGGAATGGAATGGAATTCAATGGAATGGAATGGAGTGGAATCGAATGGAATCGAATGGAATCGAATGAGATCGAATGGAATGGAATGGAATAGAATGGAATCAACCCGAGTAGAACGGAATGGAATGGAATGGAATGGAATGGAATGGAATGGAATGGAATGGAATTCAATGGAATGGAATGGAATGGAATGGAATGGAATGGAATGGAATGGAATGGAATGGAATGGAATCAACCCGAGTAGAACGGAACGGCACACAACGGAACGGAACGGAACGGAACGGGACGGAACGGAACGGAATGGAATATAATGCAACGGAATTCAATGGAATGGAATGGAATGGAATGGAATTCAATGGAATCGATTGGAATCGAATGGAATCGATTGGAATTGAATGGAATCGAATAGAATGGAATGGAATAGAATTTAATCAACCCGAGTAGAACGGAACGGAACGCAACGGAACGGAACGGAACGGAACGGAACGGGACGGAACGGAACGGAATGGAATGGAATGGAACGGAATTCAATTGAATGGAATGGAATGGAATGGAATTCAATGGAATGGAATGGAATGGAATGGAATGGAATGGAATGGAATGGAATGGACACCAGTAGAATGGAATGGAATGGAATGGAATGGAATGGAATGGAATGGAATGGAATGGAATGGAATCTACCCGAGTAGAACGGAATGGAACGGAATGGAATGGAATGGAATGGACAGGAGCAGAACGGAATGGAATGCAATGGAATGGAATGGAATGTACCCGAGCAGAACGGAATGGAATGAAATGGAAATGGAAAGGGAATGGAAATGGAACGGGAATGGAAATGGAACGGGAACGGAAATGGAACGGGAATGGAAATGGAACGGGAACGGAAACGGAACGAGAACGGAAATGGAACGGGAACGGAAACGGAACGGGAACGGAAATGGAACGGGAATGGTAATGGAACGGGAATGGAAATGGAACGGGAATGGAAATGGATCGGGAATGGAAATGGATCGGGAATGGAAATGGAACGGGAATGGTAATGGAACTGGAATGGAAATGGAACGGGAATGGAAAAGAAACGGGAATGGAAATGGAACGGGAATGGAAATGGAATGGGAATGAAAATGGAATGGAATGGAATGGAATGGAATGTACCAGAGTGGAGTGGAGTGGAGTGGAGTGGAGTAGAGTGCACTGGAACGGAATGGAATGGAATGGAATGGAATGGAACGGAACGGAATGTACCCGAGAAGCACGGAATGGAATGGAATGGAATGGAATGGAATGGAATGGAATGGAATGTACCGGAGTGGAGTGGAGTGGAATGGAGTGGAGTGGAGTGGAGTGGATTGGAATGGAATGGAATGGAATGGAATGGAATGCAATGGAATGCAATGGAATGGAAAGGAATGGAATGGAATGGAATGGAATGGAATGGAATGGAATGGACAACAGTAGAATGGAATGGAATGGAATGGAATGGAATGGAATGGAATGGAATGGAATGGAATTCAATGGAATGGAATGGAATGGAATGGAATTCAATGGAATGGAATGGAATGGAATGGAATTCAATGGAATGGAATGGAATGGAATGGAATTCTATGGAATGGAATGGAGTGGAATCGAATGGAATCGAATGGAATCGAATGGAATGGAATGGAATAGAATGGAATCAACCCGAGGAGAACGGAACGGAACGCAACGGAACGGAACGGAACGGAACGGGACGGAACGGAACGGAATGGAATGGAATGGAACGGAATTCCATGGAATGGAATGGAATGGAATGGAATTCAATGGAATGGAATGGAATGGAATGGAATTCAATGGAATTCAATGGAATGGAATGGAATGGAATGGAATGGAATGGAATGGAATTCAATGGAATGGAATGGAATGGAATGGAATGGAATGGAATTCAATGGAATGGAATGGAATCGAATGGAATGGAATGGAATAGAATGGAATCAACCCGAGTAGAACGGAACGGAACACAACGGAACGGAACGGAACGCAACGGAACGGAACGGAACGGAACGGAATGGAATGGAATGGAACGGAATTCAATGGAATGGAATGGAATGGAATGGAATTCTATGGAATGGAATGGAATGGAATGGAATTCCATGGAATGGAATGGAATTCAATGGAATTCAATGGAATGGAATGCAATGGAATGGAATGGAATGGAATGGAATGGAATGGAATTCAATGGAATAGAATGGAATGGAATGGAATGGAAACGAATGGAATCGAATGGAATCGAATGGAATCTAATGGAATCGAATGGAATGGAATGGAATAGAATGGAATCAACCCGAGTAGAACGGAATGGAATGGAATGGAATGGAATGGAATGGAATGGAATGGAATGAAATGTTATGGAATGGAATGGAATGGAATTCAATGCAATTCAATTGAATGGAATGGAAGGGAATGGAATGGAGTGGAGTGGAGTGGAGTGGAGTGGAGTGGAATGGAATGGAGTGGAATGGAATGGAATGGAATGGAATGGAATGGAATGGAACGGAATTCAATTTAATGGAATGGAAGGGAGTGGAATGGAGTGGAGTGGAGTGGAGTGGAGTGCAGTGGAGTGTAATGGAATGGAGTGGAATGGAATGGAATGGAATGGAATGGAATGGAATGGAATGGAATGGAATGGAATTCAATGGAGTGGAATGGAATGGAATGGAATGGAATGGAATGGAATGGAATGGAATTCATTGCAATGGAATGGAATGGAATCGAATGGAGTCAAATGGAATGGAATGGAATAGAATGGAATCAACCCGAGTAGAACGGAACGGAACGCAACGGAACGGAACGGAACGGAACGGAACGGAATGGAATGTAATGGAATGGAATGGAATGGAATGGAATGGAGTGGAATGGAATGCAATGGAATGGAATGGAATGGAATGGAATGGAATGGAATGGAGTCGAATGGAATCGAATGGAATGGAATGGAATAGAATGGACTCAACCCGAGTAGAACGGTACGGAACGGAACGGAACGGAACGGAATGGAATGATCAACCCGTGTAGAATGGAATGGAATGGAATTGAATAGAATGGAATCAACCCTAGTTGAACGGAACGGAACGCAACGGATCGGAACGGAACGGGACGGAACGGAACGGAATGGAATGGAATGGAACGGAATTCAATTGAATGGAATGGAATGGAATGGAATTCAATGGAATGGAATGGAATGGAATGGAATGGAATGGAATGGAATGGAATGGAATGGACACCAGTAGAATGGAATGGAATGGAATGGAATGGAATGGAATGGAATGGAATGGAATGGAATGGAATGGAATGGAATCTACCCGAGTAGAACGGAATGGAACGGAATGGAATGGAATGGAATGGACAGGAGCAGAACGGAATGGAATGCAATGGAATGGAATGGAATGTACCCGAGCAGAACGGAATGGAATGAAATGGAAATGGAAAGGGAATGGAAATGGAACGGGAATGGAAATGGAACGGGAACGGAAACGGAACGGGAATGGAAATGGAACGGGAACGGAAACGGAACGAGAACGGAAATGGAACGGGAACGGAAACGGAACGGGAACGGAAATGGAACGGGAATGGTAATGGAACGGGAATGGAAATGGAACGGGAATGGAAATGGAACGGGAATGGAAATGGATCGGGAATGGAAATGGAACGGGAATGGTAATGGAACTGGAATGGAAATGGAACGGGAATGGAAAAGAAACGGGAATGGAAATGGAACGGGAATGGAAATGGAATGGGAATGGAAATGGAATGGAATGGAATGGAATGGAATGTACCAGAAAGGAGTGGAGTGGAGTGGAGTGGAGTAGAGTGCACTGGAACGGAATGGAATGGAATGGAATGGAATGGAACGGAACGGAATGTACCCGAGAAGCACGGAATGGAATGGAATGGAATGGAATGGAATGGAATGGAATTGAATGTACCGGAGTGGAGTGGAGTGGAATGGAGTGGAGTGGAGTGGAGTGGAGTGGAATGGAATGGAATGGAACGGAATGGAATGGAATGGAATGCAATGGAATGCAATGGAATGGAAAGGAATGGAATGGAATGGAATGGAATGGAATGGAATGGAATGGACACCAGTAGAATGGAATGGAATGGAATGGAATGGAATGGAATGGAATGGAATGGAATGGAATGGAATTCAATGGAATGGAATGGAATGGAATGGAATTCTATGGAATGGAATGGAATGGAATGGAATTCAATGGAATGGAATGGAATGGAATGGAATTCTATGGAATGGAATGGAGTGGAATCGAATGGAATCGAATGGAATCGAATGGAATGGAATGGAATAGAATGGAATCAACCCGAGTAGAACGGAACGGAACGCAACGGAACGGAACGGAACGGAACGGGACGGAACGGAACGGAATGGAATGGAATGGAACGGAATTCCATGGAATGGAATGGAATGGAATGGAATTCAATGGAATGGAATGGAATGGAATGGAATGGAATGGAATTCAATGGAATGGAATGGAATGGAATGGAATGGAATGGAATGGAATGGAATGGAATTCAATGGAATGGAATGGAATGGATTGGAATGGAATGGAATAGAATGGAATCAACCCGAGTAGAACGGAACGGAACACAACGGAACGGAACGGAACGCAACGGAACGGAACGGAACGGAACGGAACGGAATGGAATGGAATGGAACGGAATTCCATGGAATGGAATGGAATGGAATGGAATTCTATGGAATGGAATGGAATGGAATGGAATGGAATTCCATGGAATGGAATGGAATTCAATGGAATTCAATGGAATGGAATGCAATGGAATGGAATGGAATGGAATGGAATGGAATGGAATTCAATGGAATAGAATGGAATGGAATGGAATGGAAACGAATGGAATCGAATGGAATCGAATGGAATCTAATGGAATCGAATGGAATGGAATGGAATAGAATGGAATCAACCCGAGTAGAACGGAATGGAATGGAATGGAATGGAATGGAATGGAATGGAATGGAATGAAATGTTATGGAATGGAATGGAATGGAATTCAATGCAATTCAATTGAATGGAATGGAAGGGAATGGAATGGAGTGGAGTGGAGTGGAGTGGAGTGGAGTGGAATGGAATGGAGTGGAATGGAATGGAATGGAATGGAATGGAATGGAATGGAATGGAATGGAATTCAATTTAATGGAATGGAAGGGAGTGGAATGGAGTGGAGTGGAGTGGAGTGGAGTGCAGTGGAGTGTAATGCAATGGAGTGGAATGGAATGGAATGGAATGGAATGGAATGGAATGGAATGGAATGGAATTCAATGGAGTGGAATGGAATGGAATGGAATGGAATGGAATGGAATGGAATGGAATGGAATTCAATGCAATGGAATGGAATGGAATCGAATGGAGTCAAATGGAATGGAATGGAATAGAATGGAATCAACCCGAGTAGAACGGAACGGAACGCAACGGAACGGAACGGAACGGAACGGAACGGAATGGAATGTAATGGAATGGAATGGAATGGAATGGAATGGAGTGGAATGGAATGCAATGGAATGGAATGGAATGGAATGGAATGGAATGGAATGGAGTCGAATGGAATCGAATGGAATGGAATGGAATAGAATGGAATCAACCCGAGTAGAACGGTACGGAACGGAACGGAATGGAATGATCAACCCGTGTAGAATGGAATGGAATGGAATTGAATAGAATGGAATCAACCCTAGTTGAACGGAACGGAACGCAACGGATCGGAACGGAACGGGACGGAACGGAACGGAATGGAATGGAATGGAACGGAATTCAATTGAATGGAATGGAATGGAATGGAATTCAATGGAATGGAATGGAATGGAATGGAATGGAATGGAATGGAATGGAATGGAATGGAATGGAATGGACACCAGTAGAATGGAATGGAATGGAATGGAATGGAATGGAATGGAATGGAATGGAATGGAATGGAATGGAATCTACCCGAGTAGAACGGAATGGAACGGAATGGAATGGAATGGAATGGACAGGAGCAGAACGGAATGGAATGCAATGGAATGGAATGGAATGTACCCGAGCAGAACGGAATGGAATGAAATGGAAATGGAAAGGGAATGGAAATGGAACGGGAATGGAAATGGAACGGGAACGGAAACGGAACGGGAATGGAAATGGAACGGGAACGGAAACGGAACGAGAACGGAAATGGAACGGGAACGGAAAAGGAACGGGAACGGAAATGGAACGGGAATGGTAATGGAACGGGAATGGAAATGGAACGGGAATGGAAATGGAACGGGAATGGAAATGGATCGGGAATGGAAATGGAACGGGAATGGTAATGGAACTGGAATGGAAATGGAACGGGAATGGAAAAGAAACGGGAATGGAAATGGAACGGGAATGGAAATGGAATGGGAATGGAAATGGAATGGAATGGAATGGAATGGAATGTACCAGAAAGGAGTGGAGTGGAGTGGAGTGGAGTAGAGTGCACTGGAACGGAATGGAATGGAATGGAATGGAATGGAACGGAACGGAATGTACCCGAGAAGCACGGAATGGAATGGAATGGAATGGAATGGAATGGAATGGAATTGAATGTACCGGAGTGGAGTGGAGTGGAATGGAGTGGAGTGGAGTGGAGTGGAGTGGAATGGAATGGAATGGAACGGAATGGAATGGAATGGAATGCAATGGAATGCAATGGAATGGAAAGGAATGGAATGGAATGGAATGGAATGGAATGGAATGGAATGGACACCAGTAGAATGGAATGGAATGGAATGGAATGGAATGGAATGGAATGGAATGGAATGGAATGGAATTCAATGGAATGGAATGGAATGGAATGGAATTCTATGGAATGGAATGGAATGGAATGGAATTCAATGGAATGGAATGGAATGGAATGGAATTCTATGGAATGGAATGGAGTGGAATCGAATGGAATCGAATGGAATCGAATGGAATGGAATGGAATAGAATGGAATCAACCCGAGTAGAACGGAACGGAACGCAACGGAACGGAACGGAACGGAACGGGACGGAACGGAACGGAATGGAATGGAATGGAACGGAATTCCATGGAATGGAATGGAATGGAATGGAATTCAATGGAATGGAATGGAATGGAATGGAATGGAATGGAATTCAATGGAATGGAATGGAATGGAATGGAATGGAATGGAATGGAATGGAATTCAATGGAATGGAATGGAATGGATTGGAATGGAATGGAATAGAATGGAATCAACCCGAGTAGAACGGAACGGAACACAACGGAACGGAACGGAACGCAACGGAACGGAACGGAACGGAACGGAACGGAATGGAATGGAATGGAACGGAATTCCATGGAATGGAATGGAATGGAATGGAATTCTATGGAATGGAATGGAATGGAATGGAATGGAATTCCATGGAATGGAATGGAATTCAATGGAATTCAATGGAATGGAATGCAATGGAATGGAATGGAATGGAATGGAATGGAATGGAATGGAATTCAATGGAATAGAATGGAATGGAATGGAATGGAAACGAATGGAATCGAATGGAATCGAATGGAATCTAATGGAATCGAATGGAATGGAATGGAATAGAATGGAATCAACCCGAGTAGAACGGAATGGAATGGAATGGAATGGAATGGAATGGAATGGAATTCAAATGGAATGGAATGGAATGGAATTCTATGGAATGGAATGGAGTGGAATCGAATGGAATCGAATGGAATCGAATGGAATCGAATGGGATCGAATGGAATGGAATGGAATAGAATGGAATCAACCCGAGTAGAACGGAGCGGAACGCAACGGAACGGAACGGAACGGAACGGAACGGAAAGGAATGGAATGGAATGGAATGGAACGGAATTCAAAGGAATGGAATGGAACAGAATGGAATTCAATGGAAAGGAATGGAATGGAATGGAATGGAATTCAATGGAATGGAATGGAATGGAATGGAATGGAATGGAATGGAATGGAACGGAATTCTATGGAATGGAATGGAATGGAATTCAATGGAATGGAATGGAATGGAATGGAATGGAATGGAATGGAATTCAATCGAAAGGAATGGAATGGAATGGAATGGAATGGAATTCAATGGAATGGAATGGAGTGGAATCGAATGGAATCGAATGGAATCGAATGAGATCGAATGGAATGGAATGGAATAGAATGGAATCAACCCGAGTAGAACGGAATGGAATGGAATGGAATGGAATGGAATGGAATGGAATGGAATGGAATGGAATGGAATGGAATGGAATGGAATGGAATGGAATGGAATTCAATGGAATGGAATGGAATGGAATGGAATGGAATGGAATGGAATGGAATCAACCCGAGTAGAACGCAACGGCACGCAACGGAACGGAACGGAACGGAACGGGACGGAACGGAACGGAATGGAATATAATGCAACGGAATTCAATGGAATGGAATGGAATGGAATGGAATTCAATGGAATCGAATGGAATCGAATGGAATCGTTTGGAATCGAATGGAATCGAATAGAATGGAATGGAATAGAATTTAATCAACCCGAGTAGAACGGAACGGAACGCAACGGAACGGAACGGAACGGAATGGAACGGGACGGAACGGAACGGAATGGAATGGAATGGAATGGAATTCAATTGAATGGAATGGAATGGAATGGAAATCAATGGAATGGAATGGAATGGAATGGAATGGAATTCAATGGAATGGAATGGAATGGAATGGAATGGAATGGAATTCAATGGAATGGAATGGAGTGGAATGGAATGGAATCGAATGGAATTGAATGGAATCGAATGGAATCAAATGGGATCGAATGGAATGGAATGGAATAGAATGGAATCAACCCGAGTAGAACGGAATGGAATGGAATGGAATGGAATGGAATGGGATGGAATGGAATGGAATGGAATGGAATGGAATGGAATGGAATTCAATGGAATGGAATGGAATGGAATGGAATGGAATGGAATGGAATGGAATTCAATGGAATGGAATGGAACGGAATGGAATTCAATGGAATGGAATGGAATGGAATGGAATGGAATTCAATGGAATGGAATGGAATGGAATGGAATGGAATGGAATGGAATTCCATGGAATGGAATGGAATGGAATGGAATTCAATGGAATGGAATGGAATGGAATCGAATGGAATGGAATGGAATTCAATGGAATGGAATGGAATGGAATTCAATGGAATGGAATGGAATGGAATGGAATGGAATTCAATGGAATGGAATTCCATGGAATGGAATGGAATGGAATGGAATTCAATGGAATGGAATGGAATGGAATCCAATGGAATGGAATGGAATGGAATGGAATGGAATGGAATGGAATGGAATCAACCCGAGTAGAACGGAATGGAATGGAAAGGAATGGAATGGAATGGAATGGAATGGAATGGAATGGAATGGAATAGAATGGAATTCAATGGAATAGAATGGAATGGAATGGAATGGAATGGAATGAACCCGAGTGGAATGGAATGGAATGGAATGGAATGGAATGGAATGGAATGGAATGGAATGGAATGGAATGGAATGGAATCAACCCAAGTAGAATGAAATGGATTGGAATGAAATGGAATGGAATGGAATGGAATTCAATAGAATAGAATGGAATGGAATGGAATGGAATGGAATGGAATCGAATGGAATCGAATGGAATCGAATGGAATGGAATGGAATAGAATGGAATCAACCCGAATAGAACGGAACGGAACCGAAAGGAACGGAACGGAATGCAATGGAATGGAGTGAAATGGAATGGAATCGAATGGAATTGAATGGAACCGAATGGAATGGAATGGAAGGGAATGGAATGGAATGGAATGGAATCAACCCGAGTAGAATGGAATGGATTGGAATGGAATGGATTGGAATGGAATGGAACGGAATCAAATGGAATCTAATGGAATGGAATGGAATGGAATGGAATGGAATGGAATGGAATGGAATGGAATCAACCCAAGTAGAACGGAATGGAATGGAATGGAAAGAATGCAATGGAATGGAATGGAATGGAATGGAATGGAATGGAATGGAATTCAATGGAATGGAATGGAATGTAATGGAATGGAATGGAATGGAATGGAATGGAATGGAATGGAATGGAATCGAATGGAATCGAATGGAATCGAATGGAATGGAGTGGAATAGAATGGAATCAACCCGAGTAGAATGGAATGGATTGGATTGGAATGGAATGGAATGGAATGGAATGGAATGGAATCGAATGGAATCGAATGGAATCGAACGGAATGGAATGGAATGGAATGGAATGGAATGGAATGGAATGGAATGGAATCAACCCGAGTAGAACGGAATGGAATGGAATGGAATGGAATGGAATGGAATGGAATGGAATGGAATGGAATGGAATGGAATTCAATGGAATAGAATGGAATGGAATGGAATGGAATGGAATGGAATGGAATGAACCCGAATAGAACGGAATGGAATGGAATGGAATTGAATGGAATGGAATGGAATGGGATCGAATGGAATGGAATGGAATGGAATGGAATGGAATGGAATGGAATGGAATGGAATCAACCCGAGTAGAATGGAAAGGATTGGAATGGAATGGAATGGAATGGAATGGAATTCAATGGAATAGAATGGAATGGAAAGGAATGGAATGGAATGGAATGGAATGAAATGGAATCGAATGGAATCGAATGGAATCGAATGGAATGGAGTAGAATAGAATGGAATCAACCCGAGTAGAACGGTATGGAATGGAACGGAATGGAATGGAACGGAACGGTACGGAACGGAACGGAGTGAAATAGAATGGAATCGAATATAATTGAATGGAACCGAATGGAATGGAAAGGAAGGGAATGGAATGGAATGGAATGGAATGGAATGGAATCAACCCGAGTAGAATGGAATGGATTGGAATGGAATGGAATGGAATGGAATGGAATGGAATGGAATCGAATGGAATGGAATGGAATCGAATGGAATCGAATGGAATGGAATGGAATGGAATGGAATGGAATCAACCCGAGTAGAACGGAATGGAATGGAATGGAATTCAATGGAATACAATGGAATGGAATGGAATGGAATGGAATGAACCCGAGTAGAACGGAATGGAACGGAACGGAACGGAACGGAACGGAACGGAATGGAAATGAATCAACCCGAGTAGAATGGAATGGATTGGAATGGAATGGAATGGAATGGAATGGAATTCAAAGGAATAGAATGGAATGGAATGGAATGGAAAGGAATGGAATGGAATGTAATGGAATGGAATTGAATGGGATCGCATGGAATCGAATGGAATGGAGTGGAATAGAATGGAATCAACCCGAGTAGAACGGAATGGAATGGAACGGAATGGAACGGAATGGAACGGAACGGAACGGAATGGAATGGAGTGAAATGGAATGGAATCGAATGGAATCGAATGGAACCGAATGGAATGGAAGGGAATGGAATGGAATGGAATGGAATGGAATGGAATGGAATGGAATGGAATGGAATGGAATGGAATGGAATGGAATGGAATCAACCCGAGTAGAATGGAATGGATTGGAATGGAATGGAATGGAATGGAATGGAATGGAATGGAATGGAAAGGAATGGAATCGAATGTAACCGAATTGAATGGAATGCAATGGAATGGAATGGAATGGAATGGAATGGAATGGAATGGAATGGAATGGAATGGAATGGAATTCAAAGGAATAGAATGGAATGGAATGGAATGGAATGGAATGGAATGGAATGGAATGGAATGGAATTGAATGGAATCGAATGGAATCGAATGGAATGGAGTGGAATAGAATGGAATCAACCCGAGTAGAACGGAATGGAATGGAATGGAATGGAATGGAATGGAATGGAATGGAATAGAATGGAATGGGATGGAATTCAATGGAATGGAATGGAATGGAATGGAATGGAATGGAATGGAATGGAATGGAATGGAATCAAATGGAATCGAATGGAATGGAATGGAATAGAATTGAATCAAACCGAGTGGAATGGAAAGGAATGGAATGGAATGGAATGGAATGGAATCAACCCGAGTAGGATGGAATGGATTGGAATGGAATGGAATGGAATGGAATGGAATTCAATAGAATATAATGGAATGGCATGGAATGGAATGGAATGGAATGGAATCGAATGGAATCGAATGGAATCGAATGGAATGGAGTGGAATAGAATGGAATCAACCCGAATAGAACGGAACGGAATTGAACGGAACGGAACGGAACGGAATGGAATGGAATGGAGTGAAATGGAATGGAATCGAATGGAATCGAATGGAACCGAATGGAATGGAATGGAAGGGAATGGAATGGAATGGAATGGAATGGAATGGAATGGAATGGAATCAACCCGAGAAGAATGGAATGGATTGGGATGGAATGGAATGGAATGGAATGGAATGGAATCGAATGGAATCGAATGGAATAGAATGGAATGGAATGGAATGGAATGGAATGGAATGGAATGGAATGGAATCAACCCAAGTAGAACGGAATGGAATGGAAAGGAATGGAATGGAATGGAATGGAATGGAATGGAATAGAATGGAATTCAGTGGAATAGAGTGGAATGGAATGGAATGGAATGGAATGAACCTGAGTGGAATGGAATGGAATGGAATGGAATGGAATGGAATGGAATGCAATGGAATGGAATGGAATCAACCCAAGTAGAATGAAATGGATTGGAATGAAATGGAATGGAATGGAATGGAATTCAATAGAATAGAATGGAATGGAATGGAATGGAACGGAATGGAATCGAATGGAATCGAATGGAATCGAATGGAATGGAATGGAATAGAATGCAATCAACCCGAGTAGAATGGAATGGAATGGAATGGAATGGGATGGAATGGAATAGAATGGAATGGAATGGAATGGAATGGAATTCAAATGGAATGGAATGGAATGGAATTCTATGGAATGGAATGGAGTGGAATCGAATGGAATCGAATGGAATCGAATGGAATCGAATGGGATCGAATGGAATGGAATGGAATAGAATGGAATCAACCCGAGTAGAACGGAGCGGAACGCAACGGAACGGAACGGAACGGAACGGAACGGAAAGGAATGGAATGGAATGGAATGGAACGGAATTCAAAGGAATGGAATGGAACAGAATGGAATTCAATGGAAAGGAATGGAATGGAATGGAATGGAATTCAATGGAATGGAATGGAATGGAATGGAATGGAATGGAATGGAACGGAATTCTATGGAATGGAATGGAATGGAATTCAATGGAATGGAATGGAATGGAATGGAATGGAATGGAATGGAATTCAATCGAAAGGAATGGAATGGAATGGAATGGAATGGAATTCAATGGAATGGAATGGAGTGGAATCGAATGGAATCGAATGGAATCGAATGAGATCGAATGGAATGGAATGGAATAGAATGGAATCAACCCGAGTAGAACGGAATGGAATGGAATGGAATGGAATGGAATGGAATGGAATGGAATGGAATGGAATGGAATGGAATGGAATGGAATGGAATGGAATGGAATGGAATGGAATTCAATGGAATGGAATGGAATGGAATGGAATGGAATGGAATGGAATGGAATCAACCCGAGTAGAACGCAACGGCACGCAACGGAACGGAACGGAACGGAACGGGACGGAACGGAACGGAATGGAATATAATGCAACGGAATTCAATGGAATGGAATGGAATGGAATGGAATTCAATGGAATCGAATGGAATCGAATGGAATCGTTTGGAATCGAATGGAATCGAATAGAATGGAATGGAATAGAATTTAATCAACCCGAGTAGAACGGAACGGAACGCAACGGAACGGAACGGAACGGAATGGAACGGGACGGAACGGAACGGAATGGAATGGAATGGAATGGAATTCAATTGAATGGAATGGAATGGAATGGAAATCAATGGAATGGAATGGAATGGAATGGAATGGAATTCAATGGAATGGAATGGAATGGAATGGAATGGAATGGAATTCAATGGAATGGAATGGAGTGGAATGGAATGGAATCGAATGGAATTGAATGGAATCGAATGGAATCAAATGGGATCGAATGGAATGGAATGGAATAGAATGGAATCAACCCGAGTAGAACGGAATGGAATGGAATGGAATGGAATGGGATGGAATGGAATGGAATGGAATGGAATGGAATGGAATGGAATTCAATGGAATGGAATGGAATGGAATGGAATGGAATGGAATGGAATGGAATGGAATTCAATGGAATGGAATGGAACGGAATGGAATTCAATGGAATGGAATGGAATGGAATGGAATGGAATTCAATGGAATGGAATGGAATGGAATGGAATGGAATGGAATGGAATGGAATGGAATTCAATAGAATGGAATGGAACGGAATGGAATTCAATGGAATGGAATGGAATGGAATGGAATGGAATTCAATGGAATGGAATGGAATGGAATGGAATTCAATGGAATGGAATGGAATGGAATCGAATGGAATGGAATGGAATTCAATGGAATGGAATGGAATGGAATGGAATGGAATTCAATGGAATGGAATGGAATGGAATGGAATGGAATTCAATGGAATGGTATTCCATGGAATGGAATGGAATGGAATGGAATTCAATGGAATGGAATGGAATGGAATCGAATGGAATGGAATGGAATGGAATGGAATGGAATGGAATGGAATCAACCCGAGTAGAACGGAATGGAATGGAAAGGAATGGAATGGAATGGAATGGAATGGAATGGAATAGAATGGAATTCAATGGAATAGAATGGAATGGAATGGAATGGAATGGAATGAACCCGAGTGGAATGGAATGGAATGGAATGGAATGGAATGGAATGGAATGGAATGGAATGGAATGGAATGGAATCAACCCAAGTAGAATGAAATGGATTGGAATGAAATGGAATGGAATGGAATGGAATTCAATATAATAGAATGGAATGGAATGGAATGGAATGGAATGGAATCGAATGGAATCGAATGGAATCGAATGGAATGGAATGGAATAGAATGGAATCAACCCGAATAGAACGGAACGGAACCGAAAGGAACGGAACGGAATGCAATGGAATGGAGTGAAATGGAATGGAATCGAATGGAATTGAATGGAACCGAATGGAATGGAATGGAAGGGAATGGAATGGAATGGAATGGAATCAACCCGAGTAGAATGGAATGGATTGGAATGGAATGGATTGGAATGGAATGGAACGGAATCAAATGGAATCTAATGGAATGGAATGGAATGGAATGGAATGGAATGGAATGGAATGGAATGGAATCAACCCAAGTAGAACGGAATGGAATGGAATGGAAAGAATGCAATGGAATGGAATGGAATGGAATGGAATGGAATGGAATGGAATTCAATGGAATGGAATGGAATGTAATGGAATGGAATGGAATGGAATGGAATGGAATGGAATGGAATGGAATCGAATGGAATCGAATGGAATCGAATGGAATGGAGTGGAATAGAATGGAATCAACCCGAGTAGAATGGAATGGATTGGATTGGAATGGAATGGAATGGAATGGAATGGAATGGAATCGAATGGAATCGAATGGAATCGAACGGAATGGAATGGAATGGAATGGAATGGAATGGAATGGAATGGAATGGAATCAACCCGAGTAGAACGGAATGGAATGGAATGGAATGGAATGGAATGGAATGGAATGGAATGGAATGGAATGGAATGGAATTCAATGGAATAGAATGGAATGGAATGGAATGGAATGGAATGGAATGGAATGAACCCGAATAGAACGGAATGGAATGGAATGGAATTGAATGGAATGGAATGGAATGGGATCGAATGGAATGGAATGGAATGGAATGGAATGGAATGGAATGGAATGGAATGGAATCAACCCGAGTAGAATGGAAAGGATTGGAATGGAATGGAATGGAATGGAATGGAATTCAATGGAATAGAATGGAATGGAAAGGAATGGAATGGAATGGAATGGAATGAAATGGAATCGAATGGAATCGAATGGAATCGAATGGAATGGAGTAGAATAGAATGGAATCAACCCGAGTAGAACGGTATGGAATGGAACGGAATGGAATGGAACGGAACGGTACGGAACGGAACGGAGTGAAATAGAATGGAATCGAATATAATTGAATGGAACCGAATGGAATGGAAAGGAAGGGAATGGAATGGAATGGAATGGAATGGAATGGAATCAACCCGAGTAGAATGGAATGGATTGGAATGGAATGGAATGGAATGGAATGGAATGGAATGGAATGGAATCGAATGGAATGGAATGGAATCGAATGGAATCGAATGGAATGGAATGGAATGGAATGGAATGGAATCAACCCGAGTAGAACGGAATGGAATGGAATGGAATTCAATGGAATACAATGGAATGGAATGGAATGGAATGGAATGAACCCGAGTAGAACGGAATGGAACGGAACGGAACGGAACGGAACGGAAAGGAATGGAAATGAATCAACCCGAGTAGAATGGAATGGATTGGAATGGAATGGAATGGAATGGAATGGAATTCAAAGGAATAGAATGGAATGGAATGGAATGGAAAGGAATGGAATGGAATGTAATGGAATGGAATTGAATGGGATCGCATGGAATCGAATGGAATGGAGTGGAATAGAATGGAATCAACCCGAGTAGAACGGAATGGAATGGAACGGAATGGAACGGAATGGAACGGAACGGAACGGAATGGAATGGAGTGAAATGGAATGGAATCGAATGGAATCGAATGGAACCGAATGGAATGGAAGGGAATGGAATGGAATGGAATGGAATGGAATGGAATGGAATGGAATGGAATGGAATGGAATGGAATGGAATCAACCCGAGTAGAATGGAATGGATTGGAATGGAATGGAATGGAATGGAATGGAATGGAATGGAATGGAAAGGAATGGAATCGAATGTAACCGAATTGAATGGAATGCAATGGAATGGAATGGAATGGAATGGAATGGAATGGAATGGAATGGAATGGAATGGAATTCAAAGGAATAGAATGGAATGGAATGGAATGGAATGGAATGGAATGGAATGGAATGGAATGGAATTGAATGGAATCAAATGGAATCGAATGGAATGGAGTGGAATAGAATGGAATCAACCCGAGTAGAACGGAATGGAATGGAATGGAATGGAATGGAATGGAATGGAATGGAATGGAATAGAATGGAATGGGATGGAATTCAATGGAATGGAATGGAATGGAATGGAATGGAATGGAATGGAATGGAATGGAATGGAATGGAATCAAATGGAATCGAATGGAATGGAATGGAATAGAATTGAATCAAACCGAGTGGAATGGAAAGGAATGGAATGGAATGGAATGGAATGGAATCAACCCGAGTAGGATGGAATGGATTGGAATGGAATGGAATGGAATGGAATGGAATTCAATAGAATATAATGGAATGGCATGGAATGGAATGGAATGGAATGGAATCGAATGGAATCGAATGGAATCGAATGGAATGGAGTGGAATAGAATGGAATCAACCCGAATAGAACGGAACGGAACTGAACGGAACGGAACGGAACGGAATGGAATGGAATGGAGTGAAATGGAATGGAATCGAATGGAATCGAATGGAACCGAATGGAATGGAATGGAAGGGAATGGAATGGAATGGAATGGAATGGAATGGAATGGAATGGAATCAACCCGAGAAGAATGGAATGGATTGGGATGGAATGGAATGGAATGGAATGGAATGGAATCGAATGGAATCGAATGGAATAGAATGGAATGGAATGGAATGGAATGGAATGGAATGGAATGGAATGGAATCAACCCAAGTAGAACGGAATGGAATGGAAAGGAATGGAATGGAATGGAATGGAATGGAATGGAATAGAATGGAATTCAGTGGAATAGAGTGGAATGGAATGGAATGGAATGGAATGAACCTGAGTGGAATGGAATGGAATGGAATGGAATGGAATGGAATGCAATGGAATGGAATGGAATCAACCCAAGTAGAATGAAATGGATTGGAATGAAATGGAATGGAATGGAATGGAATTCAATAGAATAGAATGGAATGGAATGGAATGGAACGGAATGGAATCGAATGGAATCGAATGGAATCGAATGGAATGGAATGGAATAGAATGGAATCAACCCGAATAGAACGGAACAGAACGGAACGGAACGGAACGAAACGGAACGGAATGGAATGGAATTGAGTGAAATGGAATGGAATCGAATGGAATCGAATTGAACCGAATGGAATGGAATGGAAGGGAATGGAATGGAATGGAATGGAATGGAATGGAATCAACCCGAGTAGACTGGAATGGATTGGAATGGAATGGATTGGAATGGAATGGAATGGAATCGAATGGAATCGAATGGAATCGAATGGAATGGAGTGGAATACAATGGAATCAACCCGAGTAGAACGGAATGGAATGGAACGGAATGGAACGGAACGGAACGGAACGGAACGGAACGGAACGGAATGGAGTGGAGTGAAATGGAATGGAATCGAATGGAATCGAATGGAACCGAATGGAATGGAAAGGAAGGGAATGGAATGGAATGGAATGGAATGGAATTGAATGGGATCGCATGGAATCGAATGGAATGGAGTGGAATAGAATGGAATCAACCCGAGTAGAACGGAATGGAATGGAACGGAATGGAACGGAATGGAACGGAACGGAACGGAATGGAATGGAGTGAAATGGAATGGAATCGAATGGAATCGAATGGAACCGAAAGGAATGGAATGGAAGGGAATGGAATGGAATGGAATGGAATGGAATGGAATGGAATCAACCCGAGTAGAATGGAATGGATTGGAATGGAATGGAATGGAATGGAATGGAATGGAATGGAATGGAATGGTATCGAATGTAACCGAATTGAATGGAATGGAATGGAATGGAATGGAATGGAATGGAATGGAATGGAATGGAATGGAATTCAAAGGAATAGAATGGAATGGAATGGAATGGAATGGAATGGAATGGAATTGAATGGAATCAAATGGAATCGAATGGAATGGAGTGGAATAGAATGGAATCAACCCGAGTAGAACGGAATGGAATGGAATGGAATGGAATGGAATGGAATAGAATGGAATGGGATGGAATTCAATGGAATGGAATGGAATGGAATGGGATGGAATGGAATGGAATGGAATGGAATCAAATGGAATCGAATGGAATGGAATGGAATA
Source organism: Gorilla gorilla gorilla (assembly GCF_029281585.2). Classification (NCBI taxonomy): domain Eukaryota; kingdom Metazoa; phylum Chordata; class Mammalia; order Primates; family Hominidae; genus Gorilla; species Gorilla gorilla. The sequence goes on from NC_073236.2 coordinate 8,471,466, forward strand.
GAATTGAATCAACCCGAGTGGAATGGAAAGCAATGGAATGGAATGGAATGGAATGGAATCAACCCGAGTAGAATGGAATGGATTGGAATGGAATGGAATGGAATGGAATGGAATTCAATAGAATATAATGGAATGGCATGGAATGGAATGGAATGGAATGGAATCGAATGGAATCGAATGGAATCGAATGGAATGGAGTGGAATAGAATGGAATCAACCCGAATAGAACGGAACGGAATGGAATGGAATGGAGTGAAATGGAATGGAATCGAATGGAATCGAATGGAACCGAATGGAATGGAATGGAATGGAATGGAATGGAATGGAATGGAATGGAATGGAATGGAATCAACCCGAGAAGAATGGAATGGATTGGGATGGAATGGAATGGAATGGAATGGAATGGAATCGAATGGAATCGAATGGAATAGAATGGAATGGAATGGAATGGAATGGAATGGAATGGAATGGTATGGAATGGAATCAACCCGAGTAGAACGGAATGGAATGGAAAGGAATGGAATGGAATGGAATGGAATGGAATAGAATGGAATTCAGTGGAATAGAATGGAATGGAATGGAATGGAATGGAATGAACCTGAGTGGAATGGAATGGAATGGAATGGAATGGAATGGAATGGAATGGAATGGAATGGAATGGAATGGAATCAACCCAAGTAGAATGAAATGGATTGGAATGAAATGGAATGGAATGGAATGGAATTCAATAGAATAGAATGGAATGGAATGGAATGGAATTGAATCGAATGGAATCGAATGGAATCGAATGGAATGGAATGGAATAGAATGGAATCAACCCGAATAGAACGGAACGGAACGGAACGGAACGGAACGGAACGGAACGGAATGGAATGGAATGGAGTGAAATGGAATGGAATCGAATGGAATCGAATGGAACCGAATACGGAATGGAATGGAATGGAATGGAATGGAATGGAATGGAATGGAATTGAATGGAATGGAATGGAATGGAATGGAATGCAATGCAATGCAATGGAATGCAATGGATTGGAAAGGAATGGAGTGGAATGGAATGGAATGGAATCTACCCGAGTAGAACGGAATGGAACGGAATGGAATGGAATGGAATGGAATAGAATGTACCCGAGCAGAACGGAATGGAATGGAATGGAAATGGAATGGAATGGAATGGAATGGAATGTAATGGAATGGAATAGAAAGGAATGGAATGGAGTGGAATGGAATGGAATGGAAAGGAACTGAATGGAATGGAATGCAATGCAATGGAATGCAATGGAATGGAAAGGAAAGGAATGGAATATAATGGAATGGAATCTACCCGATTAGAATGGAATGGAATGGAATGGAATGGAATGGAATGGAATGGAATGGACACCAGTAGAACGGAACGGAATGGAATGGAATGGAATGGAATGAAATGGAATGGAATGGAATGGAACGGAATGGAATGGAATGCAATGCCATGGAATGCAATGGAATGGAAGGAATGGAATGGAATGGACTGGAATGGAATCTACCCGAGTAGAAACAAATGGAATGGAATGGAATGGAATGGAATGGAATGGACACGAATGGAATGGAATGGAATGGAATGGAATGGAATGGAATGGAATGGAATGGAATGCAATGACATTGAATGGAATGTACCCGAGTAGAATGGAACGGAATGGAATGGAATGGAATCTACCCGAGTAGAAACAAACGGAATGGAATGGAATGGAATGGAATGGACACGAATGGAATGGAATGGAATGGAATGGAATGGAATGGAATGGAATGGAATGGAATGGAATGGAATGTACCCGAGTAGAACGGAACGGAATGGAATGGAATGGAATGGAATGGAATGGAATGGAATGGAATGGAATGGAATGGAATGGAATGCAATGCAAAGCAATGGAATGCAATGGATTGGAAAGGAATGGAGTGGAATGGAATGGAATGGAATCTACCCGAGTAGAACGGAATGGAACAGAATGGAATGGAATGGAATGGAATAGAATGTACCCGAGCAGAACGGAATGGAATGGAATGGAAATGGAATGGGAATGGAAATGGAACGGGAATGGAAATGGAATGGGAATGGAAATGGATCGGGAATGGAAATGGAACGGGAATGGAAATGGAATGGCAATGGAAATGGATCGGGGATGGAAATAGAACGGGAATGGAAATGGAACGGTAATGGAAATGAAACGGGAATGGAAATGGAACGGGAACGGAAATGGAACGGGAACGGAAATGGAACGGGAATGGAAAAGGAACGGGAATGGAAATGGAACGGGAATGGAATGTTATGGAATGGAATGGAATGGAATGGAATGGAATGGAATGGAAAAGAATGCAATGGAATGCAATGGAATGGATAGGAACGGAATGGAATGGAATGGAATGGAATGGAATGGAATGGAAAAGAATGGAATGGAATGGAATGGAATGTACCCGAATAGAATGTAATGTAATGTAATGTAATGGAATGGAATGGAATGGAATGGTATGGAATGGAATCAACCCGAGTAGAACGGAATGGAATGGAAAGGAATGGAATGGAATGGAATGGAATGGAATAGAATGGAATTCAGTGGAATAGAATGGAATGGAATGGAATGGAATGGAATGAACCTGAGTGGAATGGAATGGAATGGAATGGAATGGAATGGAATGGAATGGAATGGAATGGAATGGAATGGAATGGAATGGAATGGAATGGAATGGAATGGAATGGAATCAACCCAAGTAGAATGAAATGGATTGGAATGAAATGGAATGGAATGGAATGGAATTCAATAGAATAGAATGGAATGGAATGGAATGGAATTGAATCGAATGGAATCGAATGGAATCGAATGGAATGGAATGGAATAGAATGGAATCAACCCGAATAGAACGGAACGGAACGGAACGGAACGGAACGGAACGGAACGGAATGGAATGGAATGGAGTGAAATGGAATGGAATCGAATGGAATCGAATGGAACCGAATACGGAATGGAATGGAATGGAATGGAATGGAATGGAATGGAATGGAATTGAATGGAATGGAATGGAATGGAATGGAATGCAATGCAATGCAATGGAATGCAATGGATTGGAAAGGAATGGAGTGGAATGGAATGGAATGGAATCTACCCGAGTAGAACGGAATGGAACGGAATGGAATGGAATGGAATGGAATAGAATGTACCCGAGCAGAACGGAATGGAATGGAATGGAAATGGAATGGAATGGAATGGAATGGAATGTAATGGAATGGAATAGAAAGGAATGGAATGGAAAGGAACTGAATGGAATGGAATGCAATGCAATGGAATGCAATGGAATGGAAAGGAAAGGAATGGAATATAATTGAATGGAATCTACCCGATTAGAATGGAATGGAATGGAATGGAATGGAATGGAATGGAATGGAATGGACACCAGTAGAACGGAACGGAATGGAATGGAATGGAATGGAATGAAATGGAATGGAATGGAATGGAACGGAATGGAATGGAATGCAATGCCATGGAATGCAATGGAATGGAAGGAATGGAATGGAATGGACTGGAATGGAATCTACCCGAGTAGAAACAAATGGAATGGAATGGAATGGAATGGAATGGAATGGACACGAATGGAATGGAATGGAATGGAATGGAATGGAATGGAATGGAATGGAATGGAATGGAATGCAATGACATTGAATGGAATGTACCCGAGTAGAATGGAACGGAATGGAATGGAATGGAATCTACCCGAGTAGAAACAAACGGAATGGAATGGAATGGAATGGAATGGACACGAATGGAATGGAATGGAATGGAATGGAATGGAATGGAATGGAATGGAATGGAATGGAATGGAATGGAATGTACCCGAGTAGAACGGAACGGAATGGAATGGAATGGAATGGAATGGAATGGAATGGAATGGAATGGAATGGAATGGAATGGAATGGAATGGAATGGAATGCAATGCAAAGCAATGGAATGCAATGGATTGGAAAGGAATGGAGTGGAATGGAATGGAATGGAATCTACCCGAGTAGAACGGAATGGAACGGAATGGAATGGAATGGAATGGAATAGAATGTACCCGAGCAGAACGGAATGGAATGGAATGGAAATGGAATGGGAATGGAAATGGAACGGGAATGGAAATGGAATGGGAATGGAAATGGATCGGGAATGGAAATGGAACGGGAATGGAAATGGAATGGCAATGGAAATGGATCGGGGATGGAAATAGAACGGGAATGGAAATGGAACGGTAATGGAAATGAAACGGGAATGGAAATGGAACGGGAACGGAAATGGAACGGGAACGGAAATGGAACGGGAATGGAAAAGGAACGGGAATGGAAATGGAACGGGAATGGAATGTTATGGAATGGAATGGAATGGAATGGAATGGAATGGAATGGAAAGGAATGCAATGGAATGCAATGGAATGGATAGGAATGGAATGGAATGGAATGGAATGGAATGGAATGGACACGAGTAGAACGGAATGGAATGGAATGGAATGGAATGGAATGGAATGGAAAAGAATGGAATGGAATGGAATGGAATGTACCCGAATAGAATGTAATGTAATGTAATGTAATGGAATGGAATGGAATGGAATGGAATGGAATGGAATGGAATGGAACTGAATGGAATGGAATGCAATGCAATGGAATGCAATGGAATGGAAAGGAAAGGAATGGAATGGAATGGAATGGAATGGAATCTACCCGAGTAGAATGGAATGGAATGGAATGGAATGGAATGGACACCAGTAGAACGGAACGGAATGGAATGGAATGGAATGGAATGAAATAGAATGGAATGGAATGGAACGGAATGGAATGGAATGCAATGCCATGGAATGCAATGGAATGGAAGGAATGGAATGGAATGGACTGGAATGGAATCTACCCGAGTAGAAACAAATGGAATGGAATGGAATGGAATGGAATGGACACGAATGGAATGGAATGGAATGGAATGGAATGGAATGGAATGGAATGGAATGGAATGGAATGGAATGTACCCGAGTAGAACGGAATGGAATGGAATGGAATGGAATGGAATGGAATGGAATGGAATGGAATGGAATGTAACCGAGTAGAACGGAATGGAATGGAATTGAATGGAATGTAACCAAGTAGAAAGGAACGGAATGGAATGGAATGGAATGGAATGGTATGGAATGGAATGAAATGGAATGGAATGGAATGGAATGCAATGCAATGCAATGGAATGCAATGGATTGGAAAGGAATGGAGAGGAATGGAATGGAATGGAATCTACCCGAGTAGAACGGAATGGAATGGAATGGAATGGAATGGAATGGAATGGAATGGAATAGAATGTACCCGAGCAGAACAGAATGGAATGGAATGGAAATGGAATAGGAATGGAAATGGAATGGGAATGGAAATGGAATGGGAAAGGAAATGGATCAGGAATGGAAATGGAACGGGAATGGAAATGGAACGGTAATGGAAATGGAACGGGAACGGAAATTGAACGGGAACGGAAACGGAACGGGAACGGAAATGAAACGGGAACGGAAATGGAACGGGAACGGAAATGGAACGGGAACGGAAATGGAAGGGGAACGGAAATGGAACGGGAACGGAAATGGAACGGGAACGGAAATGGAACGGGAACGGAAATGGAACGGGAAAGGAAATGGATCGGGAACGGAAATGGAACGGGAACGGAAATGGAACGGGAACGGAAACGGAACGGGAACGGAAATGGAACGGGAATGGAAATGGAACGGGAATGGAAATGGAACGGGAATGGAAATGGAACGGGAATGGAAATGGAACAGGAATGGAAATGGAACGGGAATGGAAAAGGAACGGGAATGGAAATGGAACGGGAATGGAATGTTATGGAATGGAATGGAATGGAATGGAATGGAATGGAATGGAATGTACCGGAGTGGAGTGGAGTGCAGTGGAGTGGAGTGCACTGGAATGGAATGGAATGGAATGGAATGGAATGGGATGGAACGGAACGGAATGTACCCGAGTAGAACGGAGTGGAATGGAATGGAATGGAATGGAATGGAATGGAATGGAATGGAATGGAATGGAATGTACTGGAGTGGAGTGGAGTGGAGTGGAGTGGAGTGGAGTGGAATGGAATGGAATGGAATGGAATGGAATGCAATGGAATGCAATGGAATGCAATGGAATGCAATGGAATGGAAAGGAATGGAATGGAATGGAATGGAATGGAATTGAACGGAATGGAATGGACACGAGTAGAACGGAATGGAATGGAAGGGAATGGAATGGAATGGAATGGAATGGAATGGAATGGAAAAGAATGGAATGGAATGGAATGGAATGGAATGGAATGCAATGCAATGCAATGGAATGCAATGGAATGGAATGGACTGGATTGGAATGGAATGGAATGGAATGGAATGGAATGGAATGGAATGGAACGGAATTCAATGGAATGGAATGGAATTCGATGGAATGGAATGGAATGAAATTCAATGGAATGGAATGGAATGGAATGGAATGGAATGGAATGGAATTCAATGGAATGGAATGGAATGCAATGGAATCGAGTGGAATCGAATGGAATCGAATGGAATCGATTGCAATCGAATGGAATGGAATGGAATAGAGTGGAATCAACCCGAGTAGAGCGGAACGGAACGGAACGGAACGGAACGGAATGGAATTCAATGGAATGGAATTCAATGGAATTCAATGGAGTGGAATGGAGTAGAATTGAGTGGAGTGGAGTGGAGTGGAGTGGAGTGGAATGGAGTGGAATGGAATGGAATGGAATGGAATGGAATTCATTGCAATGGAATGGAATGGAATGGAATGGAATGGAATGGAATGGAAAGGAATGAAATTCAATGGAATGGAATGGAATGAAATTCTATGGAATGGAATTCAATGGAATTCAATGGAATGGAATGGAATGGAATGGAATGGAATGGAATGGAATTCAATGGAATGGAATGGAATGGAATGGAATCGAATGGAATCGAATGGAATCGAATGGAATCGAATTGAATCGAATGGAATCGAATGGAATCGAATGGAATCAACCGAGTAGAGTGGAACGGAACGGAAAGGAACGGAACGGAATGGAATTCAATGGAATGGAATTCAATGGAATTCAATGGAGTGGAATGGAAGGGAATACAGTGGAGTGGAGTGGAGTGGAGTGGAGTGGAGTGGAGTGGAGTGGAGTGGAGTGGAGTGGAGTGGAATGGAATGGAATGGAATGTACCCGAGTGGAATGGAATGGAATGGAATGGAATGGAATGGAATGGAATGGAATGGAATGGATTGTACCCGAGTAGAACGGAATGGAATGGAATTCCATGGAATGGAATGGAATGGAATGGAATGGAACTGAATGGAATGGAATGCAATGCAATGGAATGCAATGGAATGGAAAGGAAAGGAATGGAATGGAATGGAATGGAATCTACCCGAGTAGAATGGAATGGAATGGAATGGAATGGAATGGAATGGAATGGAATGGAATGGACACCAGTAGAACGGAACGGAATGGAATGGAATGGAATGGAATGAAATAGAATGGAATGGAATGGAACGGAATGGAATGGAATGCAATGCCATGGAATGCAATGGAATGGAAGGAATGGAATGGACTGGAATGGTATCTACCCGAGTAGAAACAAATGGAATGGAATGGAATGGAATGGAATGGAATGGAATGGACACGAATGGAATGGAATGGATTGGAATTTAATGGAATGTACCGGAGTGGAGTGGAGTGGAGTGGAGTGGAGTGGAGTGGAATGGAATGGAATGGAATGGAATGGAATGGAATGGAATGCAATGGAATGCAATGGAATGCAATGGAATGGAAAGGAATGGAATGGAATGGAATGGAATGGAATGGACACGAGTAGAACGGAATGGAATGGAATGGAATGGAATGGAATTGAATGGAATGGAATGGAATGGAATGGAATGGAAAGGAAGTGAATGGAATGGAATGCAATGCAATGGAATGCAATGGAATGGAAAGGAAAGTAATGGAATATAATGGAATGGAATCTACCCGATTAGAATGGAATGGAATGGAATGGAATGGAATGGAATGGAATGGGATGGAATGGACACCAGTAGAACGGAATGGAATGGAATGGAATGGAATGGAATGGAAGGAAATTGAATGGAATGGAATGGAACGGAATGGAATGGAATGCAATGCCATGGAATGCAATGGAATGGAAGGAATGGAATGGAATGGACTGGAATGGAATCTACCCGAGTAGAAACAAATGGAATGGAATGGAATGGAATGGAATGGACACGAATGGAATGGAATGGAATGGAATGGAATGGAATGGAATGGAATGGAATGTACCCGAGTAGAACGGAATCTAATGGAATGGAATGGAATGGAATGGAATGGAATGGAATGGAATGGAATGCAATGCAATGCAATGGAATGCAATGGATTGGAAAGGAATGGAGTGGAATGGAATGGAATGGAATCTACCGGAGTAGAACGGAATGGAACGGAATGGAATGGAATGGAATGGACTAGAATGTACCCGAGCAGAACGGAATGGAATGGAATGGAAATGGAATGGGAATGGAAATGGAACGGGAATGGAAATGGAACGGGAATGGAAATGGATCGGGAATGGAAATGGAAAGGGAATGGAAATGGAACGGTAATGGAAATGGAACAGGAATGGAAATGGAACGGGAATGGAAATGTATCGGGAATGGAAATGGAACGGGAACGGAAATGGAACGGTAAGGGAAATGGAACGGGAACGGAAATGGAACGGGAACGGAAATGGAACGGGAACGGAAATGGAACGGGAATGGAAATGGAACGGAAATGGAAATGGAATGGGAATGGAAATGGAACGGGAATGGAAAAGGAACGGGAATGGAAATGGAACGGGAATGGAATGTTATGGAATGGAATGGAATGGAATGGAATGGAATGGAATGGAATGGAATGGAATGGAATGGAATTCAATGGAATGGAATGGAATGGAATGGAATGGAATTCAATGGAATGGAATGGAATGGAATGGAATGGAATGGAATGGAATGGAATCGAATGGAATCGAATGGAATCGAATGGAATCGAATGGAATGGAATGGAATAGAATGGAATCAACCCGAGTAGAGCGGAACAGAACGGAACGGAACGGAACGGAATGGAATGGAGTTCAATGGAATTGAATTCAATGGAATTCAATGGAATGGAATGGAATGGAATGGAGTGGAGTGGAGTGGAGTGGAGTGGAGTGGAGTGGAGTGGAATGGAATGGAGTGGAATGGAATGGAAAGGAATGGAATGGAATGGAATGGAATTCAATGGAATGGAAAGGAATGGAATGGAATGGAATGGAATTCAATGGAATTTCATGGAATGGAATGGAATGGAATGGAATGGAATGGAATGGAATTCAATGGAATGGAATGGAATGGAATTGAATGGAATCGAATGGAATCGAATGGATTCGAATGGAAGGGAATGGAATAGAATGGAATCAACCCGAGTAGAACGGAATGGAATGGAATGGAATGGAACGGAATGGAATGGAATTCAATGGAATGGAATTCAATGGAATTCAATGGAATGGAATGGAATGGAATGGAGTGGAGTTTAGTGGAGTGGAGTGGAGTGGAGTGGAGTGGAGTGGAATGGAATGGAGTGGAATGGAATGGAAAGGAATGGAATGGAATTCAATGGAATGGAATAGAATGGAATGGAATGGAATGGAATGGAATGGAATTCAATGGAATGGAATGGAATGGAATGGAATGGAATGGAATGGAATGGAATCGAATGGAATCGAATGGAATCGAATGGAATCGAATGGAATCGAATGGAATGGAATGGAATAGAATGGAATCAATCCGAGTAGAGCGGAACGGAACGGAACGGAACGGAACGGAATGGAATTCAATGGAATGGAATAGAATGGAATGGAATGGAATGGAATGGAATGGAATTCAATGGAATTCAATGGAATGGAATTCAATGGAATTCAATGGAATGGAATGGAATGGAATGGAGTGGAGTTTAGTGGAGTGGAGTGGAGTGGAGTGGAGTGGAATGGAATGGAGTGGAATGGAATGGAAAGGAATGGAATGGAATTCAATGGAATGGAATGGAATGGAATGGAATGGAATGGAATGGAATTCAATGGAATGGAATGGAATGGAATGGAATGGAATGGAATGGAATGGAATGGAATGGAATCGAATGGAATCGAATGGAATCGGATGGAATCGAATGGAATCGAATGGAATGGAATGGAATAGAATGGAATCAACCCGAGTAGAGCGGAACGGAACGGAACGGAACGGAACAGAACGGAATGGAATTCAATGGAATGGAATTCAATGGAATTCAATGGAATGGAATGGAATGGAATGGAGTGGAGTGGAGTGCAGTGGAGTGGAGTGGAGTGGAGTGGAGTGGAATGGAATGGAGTGGAATGGAATGGAATTCCATGGAATGGAATGGAATGTAATTCAATGGAATTCAATGGAATGGAATGGAATGGAATGGAATGGAATGGAATGGAATGGAATTCAATGGAATAGAATGGAATGGAATGGAATGGAATGGAATGGAATGAACCCGAGTTGAACGGAATGGAATGGAATGGAATTGAATGGAATGGAGTGGAATGGAATCAACCCGGGTAGAATGGAATGGATTGGAATGGAATGGAATGGAATCGAATGGAATCGAATGGAATTGAATGGAATGGAATGGAATGGAATCGAATGGAATCAACCCGAGTAGAATGGAATGGAATGCAATGGAATGGAATGGAATGGAATGGAATGGAATGAACCCGAGTAGAACGGAATGGAATGGAATGGAATGGAATGGAATCGATTGGAATCGAATGGAATGGAACGGAATGGAATGGAATGGAATGGAATAGAATGGAAAGGAATGGAGTAGAATGGAATGGAATGGAATGGAATCGAATGGAATCGAATGGAATGGAATGGAATGGAATGGAATGGAATCAACCCGAGAAGAAAGGAATGGATTGGAATGGAATGGAAAGGAATTCAATGCAATAGAATGGAAAGGAATGGAATGGAATGGAATGAACCCGAGTAGAACGGAATGGAATGGAATGGAATGGAATCGAATGGAATGGAACAGAAAGGAATGGAATGGAATGGAATCGAATGGAATGGAATGGAGTAGAATGGAATGGAATGGAATGGAATGGAATGGAATGGAATGGAATGGAATGGAATCAACCCGAGAAGAAAGGAATGGATTGGAATGGAATGGAATGGAATGGAATGGAATGGAATGGAATGGAATGGAATGGAATCGAATGGAATCGAATGGAATGGAGTGGAATAGAATGGAATCAACCCGAGTAGAACGGAATGGAATGGAACGGAACGGAACGGAACGGAACGGAACGGAACGGAACGGAATGGAATGGAGTGAAATGGAATGGAATCGAATGGAATCGAATGGAACCGAATGGAATGGAATGGAAGGGAATGGAATGGAATGGAAAGGAATGGAATGGAATCAACCCGAGTAGAATGGAATGGATTGGAATGGAATGGAATGGAATGGAATGGAATGGAATGGAATGGAATGGAATGGAATGGAATGGAATGGAATGGAATTGAACGGAATGGAATGGAATGGAATCAACCCGAGTAGAATGGAATGGATTGGAATGGAATGGAATGGAATGGAATAGAATGAAATGGAATGGAATGGAATGGAATGGAATGGAATGGAATGGAATGGAATGGAATGGAATCGAATGGAATCGAAAGGAATCGAATGGAGTGGAGTGGAATAGAATGGAATCAACCCGAATAGAACGGAACGGAACCGAACGGAACGGAACGGAACGGAACGGAATGGAATGGAATGGAGTGAAATGGAATGGAATTGAATGGAATCGAACGGAACCGAATGGAATGGAATGGAAGGGCATGGAATGGAATGGAATGGAATGGAATGGAATCAACCCAAGTAGAATGGAATGGATTGGAATGGAATGGATTGGAATGGAATCGAATGGAATGGAATCTAATGGAATCGAATGGAATAGAATGGAATGGAATGGAATGGAATGGAATGGAGTGGACCCGAGTAGAACGGAATGGAATGGAATGGAATGGAATGGAATGGAATGGAATGGAATGGAATGGAGTGGACCCGAGTAGAACGGAATGGAATGGAATGGAATGGAATGGAATGGAATGGAATGGAATGGAATGGAATGGAATGGAATGGAATGGAATGGAATGGAATCGAATGGAATCGAATGGAATCGAATGGAACCGAATGGAATGCAACGGAATGGAACGGAACGGAACGGAACGGAATGGAATGGAATGGAATTGAATGGAATAAACCCGAGTAGAATGGATTGGATTGGAATGGAATGGAATGGAAGGGAATGGAATGGAATGGAATGGAATGGAATGGAATGGAATGGAATGGAATGGAATGGAATCAACACGAGTAGAAAGGAATGGAATGGAATGGAATGGAATGGAATGGAATGGAATGGAATGGAATGGAATGGAATGCAATGAAATGGAATGGAATGGAATGGAATGGAATGGACTGGAATGAAATGGAATGGAATGGAATGGAATGGAATGGAATGGAATGGAATGGAATGGAATGGAATGGAGTGGAATCAACCCGAGTAGAACGGAACGGAACGCAACGGAACGGAACGGAACGCAACGGAACGGAACGGAACGGAACGGAACGGAACGGAACGGAATGGAATGGAAAGGAACGGAATTCAATGGAATGGAATGGAATGGAATGGAATTCAATGGAATGGAATGGAATGGAATGGAATGGAATGGAATGGAATGGAATGGAATGGAATGGAATCAACCCGAGTAGAATGGAATGGATAGGAATGGAATGGAATGGAATGAAATGGAATGGAATTCAATAGAATAGAAGCGAAGGGAAGGGAATGGAATGGAATGGAATGGAATGGAATGGAATGGAATGGAATCGAATGGAATCGAATGGAATCGAAGGGAATGGAGTGGAATAGAATGGAATCAACCCGAATAGAATGGAACAGAACGGAACGGAACGGAACGGAATGGAATGCAGTGAAATGGAGTGGAATCGAATGGAAACGAATGGAACTGAATGGAATGGAATGGAAGGGAAAGGAATGGAATAGAATGGAATGGAATGGAATCTACTCGAGTAGAATGGAATGGATTGGAATGGAATGGAATGGAATGGAATGAAATGGAATCGAATGGAATCGAATGGAATAGAATGGAATGGAATGGAATGGAATGGAATCAACCCGAGTAGAATGGAATGGATTGGAATGGAATGGAATGGAATGGAATGAAATGGAATCGAACGGAATGGAATGGAATGGAATGGAATGGAATGGAATGGAATTGAATGGAATGGAATGGAATGGAATGGAATCAACCCGAGTAGAACGGAATGGAATGGAATGGAATGGAAAGGAATGGAATGGAATCAACCCGAGTAAAACGGAATGGAATGGAATGCAATGGAATGGAATGGAATGCAATGGAATGGAATGGAATGGAATGGAATCGAATGGAATTCCATGGAATAGAATGGAATGGAATGGAATGGAATGGAATGAACCCGAGTAGAACGGAATGGAATGGAATGGAATTGAATGGAATGGAATGGAATGGAATGGAATGGAATGGAATGGAATGGAATCGAATGGAATGGAATGGAATGGAATGGAATGGAATGGAATGGAATGGAATGGAATGGAACGGAATGGAATGGAATGGAATCAACCCGAGTAGAATGGAATGGATTGGAATGGAATGGAATGGAATGGAATGGAATGGAATGGAATCGAATGGAATCGAAAGGAATCGAATGGAGTGGAGTGGAATAGAATGGAATCAACCCGAATAGAACGGAACGGAACCGAACGGAACGGAACGGAACGGAACGGAATGGAATGGAATGGAGTGAAATGGAATGGAATCGAATGGAATCGAACGGAACCGAATGGAATGGAATGGAAGGGCATGGAATGGAATGGAATGCAATGGAATGGAATCAACCCAAGTAGAATGGAATGGATTGGAATGGAATGGATTGGAATGGAATCGAATGGAATGGAATCGAATGGAATCGAATGGAATAGAATGGAATGGAATGGAATGGAGTGGACCCGAGTAGAACGGAATGGAATGGAATGGAATGGAATGGAATGGAATGGAATGGAATGGAATGGAATGGAATGGAATCGAATGGAATCGAATGGAACCGAATGGAATGCAACGGAATGGAACGGAACGGAACGGAACGGAATGGAACGGAACGGAACGGAACGGAATGGAATGGAGTGAAATGGAATGGAATCGAATGGAATCGAATGGAACCGAATGGAATGGAATGGAAGGGAAAGGAATGGAATGGAATGGAATGGAATTGAATGGAATAAACCCGAGTAGAATGGATTGGATTGGAATGGAATGGAATGGAAGGGAATGGAATGGAATGGAACGGAATGGAATGGAATGGAATGGAATGGAATGGAATGGAATGGAATGGAATCAACACGAGTAGAAAGGAATGGAATGGAATGGAATGGAATGGAATGGAATGGAAAGGAATGGAATGGAATGGAATGGAATGGAATGGAATGCAATGAAATGGAATGGAATGGAATGGAATGGAATGGACTGGAATGGAATGGAATGGAATGGAATGGAATGGAATGGAATGGAATGGAATGGAGTGGAATCAACCCGAGTAGAACGGAACGGAACGCAACGGAACGGAACGGAACGCAACGGAACGGAACGGAACGGAACGGAACGGAACGGAACGGAATGGAATGGAAAGGAACGGAATTCAATGGAATGGAATGGAATGGAATGGAATTCAATGGAATGGAATGGAATGGAATGGAATGGAATGGAATGGAATGGAATGGAATGCAATGGAATGGAATGGAATGGAATTCAATGGAATGGAATGGAATGGAATGGAAGGGAATTCAATGGAATGGAATGGAATGGAATGGAATGGAATGGAATCGAATGGAATCGAATGGAATCGAATGGAATCGAATGGAATGGAATGGAATAGAATGCAATCAACCCGAGTAGAATGGAATGGAACGGAATGGAATGGAATGGAATGGAATAGAATGGAATGGAATGGAATGGAATGGAATTCAAATGGAATGGAAAGGAATGGAATGGAATGGAATGGAAAGTAATGGAACGGAATTCTATGGAATGGAATGGAATGGAATTCAATGGAATGGAATGGAATGGAATGGAATGGAATTCAATGGAATGGAATGGAATGGAATGGAATGGAATTCAATGGAATGGAATGGAATGGAACGGATTGGAATGGAATTCAATGGAATGGAATGGAATGGAGTGGAACGGAATGGAATTCAATGGAATGGAATGGAATGGAATCGAATGGAATCGAATGGAATCAATTGGAATCGAATGGAATGGAATGGAATGGAATGGAATAGAATGGAATCATCCCGAGTAGAACAGAACGGCACGCAACGGAACGGAATGGAATGGAACGGGACGGAACGGAACGGAATGGAATGGAATGGAACGGAATTCAATGGAATGGAATGGAATGGAATTCAATGGAATGGAATGGAATGGAATGGAATGGAACGGAATCGAATGGAATCGAATGGGATCGAATGGAATGGAATGGAATAGAATGGAATCAACCCGAGTAGAATGGAATGGAATGGAATGGAATGGAATGGAATGGAATGGAATGGAATGGAATGGAATGGAATGGACACCAGTAGAATGGAATGGAATGGAATGGAATGGAATGGAATGGAATGGAATGGAATGGAATCTACCCGAGTAGAACGGAATGGAACGGAATGGAATGGAATGGAATGGACAGGAGCAGAACGGAATGGAATGCAATGGAATGGAATGGAATGTACCCGAGCAGAACGGAATGGAATGAAATGGAAATGGAAAGGGAATGGAAATGGAACGGGAATGGAAATGGAACGGGAACGGAAATGGAACGGGAATGGAAATGGAACGGGAATGGAAATGGAATGGGAATGGAAATGGAATGGAATGGAATGGAATGTACCGGAGTGGAGTGGAGTGGAGTGGAGTGGAGTAGAGTGCACTGGAACGGAATGGAATGGAATGGAATGGAATGGAACGGAACGGAATGTACCCGAATAGCACGGAATGGAATGGAATGGAATGGAATGGAATGGAATGGAATGTACCGGAGTGGAGTGGAGTGGAATGGAGTGGAGTGGAGTGGAGTGGAGTGGAATGGAATGGAATGGAATGGAATGGAATGGAATGGAATGGAATGCAATGGAATGCAATGGAATGGAAAGGAATGGAATGGAATGGAATGGAATGGAATGGAATGGAATGGACACCAGTAGAATGGAATGGAATGGAATGGAATGGAATGGAATGGAATGGAATGGAATGGAATGGAATTCAATGGAATGGAATGGAATGGAATGGAATTCTATGGAATGGAATGGAGTGGAATCGAATGGAATCGAATGGAATCGAATGGAATGGAATGGAATAGAATGGAATCAACCCGAGTAGAACGGAACGGAACGCAACGGAACGGAACGGAACGGAACGGGACGGAACGGAACGGAATGGAATGGAATGGAACGGAATTCCATGGAATGGAATGGAATGGAATGGAATTCAATGGAATGGAATGGAATGGAATGGAATGGAATGGAATTCAATGGAATGGAATGGAATGGAATGGAATGGAATGGAATGGAATGGATTGGAATGGAATGGAATAGAATGGAATCAACCCGAGTAGAATGGAACGGAACACAACGGAACGGAACGGAACGCAACGGAACGGAACGGAACGGAACGGAACGGAATGGAATGGAATGGAACGGAATTCAATGGAATGGAATGGAATGGAATGGAATTCTATGGAATGGAATGGAATGGAATGGAATGGAATTCCATGGAATGGAATGGAATTCAATGGAATTCGATGGAATGGAATGCAATGGAATGGAATGGAATGGAATGGAATGGAATGGAATTCAATGGAAAAGAATGGAATGGAATGGAATGGAAACGAATGGAATCGAATGGAATCGAATGGAATCTAATGGAATCGAATGAAATGGAATGGAATAGAATGGAATCAACCCGAGTAGAACGGAATGGAATGGAATGGAATGGAATGGAATGGAATGGAATGGAATGAAATGTTATGGAATGGAATGGAATGGAATTCAATGCAATTCAATTGAATGGAATGGAAGGGAATGGAATGGAGTGGAGTGGAGTGGAGTGGAGTGGAGTGGAATGGAATGGAGTGGAATGGAATGGAAAGGAATGGAATGGAATTCAATGGAATGGAATGGAATGGAATGGAATGGAATGGAATGGAATGGAATTCAATGGAATGGAATGGAATGGAATGGATTGGAATGGAATGGAATCAACCCGAGTAGAATGGAATGAATAGGAATGGAATGGAATGGAATGGAATGGAATTCAATGGAATGGAATGGAGTGGAATGGAATGGAATCGAATGGAATCGAATGGAATCTAATGGAATCGAATGAAATGGAATGGAATAGAATGGAATCAACCCGAGTAGAACGGAATGGAATGGAGTGGAATGGAATGGAATGGAATGGAATGGAATGAAATGTTATGGAATGGAATGGAATGGAATTCAATGCAATTCAATTGAATGGAATGGAAGGGAATGGAATGGAGTGGAGTGGAGTGGAGTGGAGTGGAGTGGAATGGAATGGAGTGGAATGGAATGGAAAGGAATGGAATGGAATTCAATGGAATGGAATGGTATGGAATGGAATGGAATGGAATGGAATGGAATTCAATGGAATGGAATGGAATGGAATGGATTGGAATGGAATGGAATCAACCCGAGTAGAATGGAATGAATAGGAATGGAATGGAATGGAATGGAATGGAATGGAATTCAATGGAATGGAATGGAGTGGAATGGAATGGAATCGAATGGAATTGAATGGAATCGAATGGAATCAAATGGGATCGAATGGAATGTAATGGAAAAGAATGGAATCAACCCGAGTAGAACGGAATGGAATGGAATGGAATGGATTGGAATGGAATGGAATGGAATGGAATGGAATGTAACCGAGTAGAACGGAATGGAATGTAATTGAATGGAATGTAACCGAGTTGAATGGAACGGAATGGAATGGAATGGAATGGAATGGAATGGAATGGAATGGAATGGAATTGAGTGCAATGCAATGCAATGGAATGCAATGGAATGGAAAGGAATGGAATGGAATGGAATGGAATCTACCCGAGTAGAACGGAATGGAATGGAATTGAATGGAATGTAACCGAGTAGAACGGAACGGAATGGAATGGAATGGAATGGAATGGAATGGAATGCAATGGAATGGAATGGAATGGAATGGAATGGAATGGAATGGAATGGACACCAGTAGAATGGAATGGAATGGAATGGAATGGAAAGGAATGGAATGGAATGGAATGGAATGGAATGGAATCTACCCGAGTAGAACGGAATGGAACGGAATGGAATGGAATGGAATGGACAGGAGCAGAACGGAATGGAATGCAATGGAATGGAATGGAATGTACCCGAGCAGAACGGAATGGAATGAAATGGAAATGGAAAGGGAATGGAAATGGAACGGGAATGGAAATGGAACGGGAACTGAAATGGAACGGGAATGGTAACGGAACGGGAATGGAAATGGAACGGGAATGGAAAAGGAACGGGAATGGAAATGGATCGGGAATGGAAATGGAACGGGAATGGTAATGGAACTGGAATGGAAATGGAACGGGAATGGAAAAGAAACGGGAATGGAAATGGAACGGGAATGGAAATGGAATGGGAATGGAAATGGAATGGAATGGAATGGAATGGAATGTACCGGAGTGGAGTGGAGTGGAGTGGAGTGGAGTAGAGTGCACTGGAACGGAATGGAATGGAATGGAATGGAATGGAACGGAACGGAATGTACCCGAGAAGCACGGAATGGAATGGAATGGAATGGAATGGAATGTACCGGAGTGGAGTGGAGTGGAATGGAGTGGAGTGGAGTGGAGTGGAGTGGAATGGAATGGAATGGAATGGAATGCAATGGAATGAAATGGAATGGAAAGGAATGGAATGGAAGGGAATGGAATGGAATGGAATGGAATGGACACCAGTAGAATGGAATGGAATGGAATGGAATGGAATGGAATGGAATGGAATGGAATGGAATTCAATGGAATGGAATGGAATGGAATGGAATGGATTTCAATGGAATGGAATGGAATGGAAAGGAATTCAATGGAATGGAATGGAATGGATTGGAATTCTATGGAATGGAATGGAGTGGAATCGAATGGAATCGAATGGAATCGAATGGAATGGAATGGAATAGAATTGAATCAACCCGAGTAGAACGGAACGGAACGCAACGGAACGGAACGGAACGGAACGGGACGGAACGGAACGGAATGGAATGGAATGGAACGGAATTCCATGGAATGGAATGGAATGGAATGGAATTCAATTGAATCGAATGGAATGGAATGGATTGGAATGGAATGGAATAGAATGGAATCAACCCGAGTAGAACGGAACGGAACACAACGGAACGGAACGGAACGCAACGGAACGGAACGGAACGGAACGGAATGGAACGGAATGGAACGGAATTCAATGGAATGGAATGGAATGGAATGGAATTCTATGGAATGGAATGGAATGGAATGGAATGGAATTCCATGGAATGGAATGGAATGGAATGGAATTCCATGGAATGGAATGGAATGGAATGGAATTCTATGGAATGGAATGGAATGGAATGGAATGGAATTCCATGGAATGGAATGGAATGGAATGGAATTCCATGGAATGGAATGGAATGGAATGGAATTCCATGGAATGGAATGGAATGGAATGGAATTCAATGGAATGGAATGGAATGGAATGGAATGGAATGGAATGGAATTCCATGGAATGGAATGGGATGGAATGGAATGGAATGGAATTCTATGGAATGGAATGGAGTGGAATCGAATGGAATCGAATGGAATCGAATGGAATCGAATGGGATCGAATGGACTGGAATGGAATAGAATGGAATCAACCCGAGTAGAACGGAGCGGAACGCAACGGAACGGAACGGAACGGAACGGAACGGAACGGAATGGAATGGAGTGGAATGGAACGGAATTCAATGCAATGGAATGGAACGGAATGGAATTCAATGGAATGGAATGGAATGGAATGGAATGGAATGGAACGGAATTCTATGGAATGGAATGGAATGGAATGGAATGGAATGGAATGGAATGGAATGGAATGGAATTCAATGGAATGGAAAGAATGGAATGGAATGGAATGGAATTCAATGGAATGGAATGGAATGGAATGGAACGGAATGGAATTCAATGGAATGGAATGGAATGGCAACGAATGGAATCGAATGCAATCGAATGGAATCGATTGGAATCGAATGGAATCGAATGGAATGGAATGGAATAGAATGTAATCAACCTGAGTAGAACGGAACGGCACGCAACGGAACGGAACGGAACGGAACGGGACGGAACAGAAGGGTATGGAATGGAATGGAACGGAATTCAATGGAATGGAATGGAATGGAATGGAATTCAATGGAATGGGATGGAATGGAATGGAATGGAATGGAATGGAATTGAATGGAATAGAATGGAATCAACCCGAGTAGAACGGAACGGAACGCAACGGAACGGAACGGAACGCAACGGAACGGAACGGAACGGAACGGAACGGAATGGAATGGAAAGGAACGGAATTCAATGGAATGGAATGGGATGGAATGGAATTCAATGGAATGGAATGGAATGGAATGGAATGGAATGGAATGGAATGGAATGGAATGGAATTCAAATGGAATGGAATGGAATGGAATTCTATGGAATGGAATGGAGTGGAATCGAATGGAATCGAATGGAATCGAATGGAATCGAATGGGATCGAATGGAATGGAATGGAATAGAATGGAATCAACCCGAGTAAAACGGAGCGGAACGCAACGGAACGGAACGGAACGGAACGGAACGGAAAGGAATGGAATGGAATGGAATGGAACGGAATTCAAAGGAATGGAATGGAACAGAATGGAATTCAATGGAAAGGAATGGAATGGAATGGAATTGAATTCAATGGAATGGAATGGAATGGAATGGAATGGAATGGAATGGAATGGAATGGAACGGAATTCTATGGAATGGAATGGAATGGAATTCAATGGAATGGAATGGAATGGAATGGAATGGAACGGAATTCAATGGAATGGAATGGAATGGAATGGAATTCAATGGAATGGAATGGAATTCAATGGAATGGAATGGAATGGAATGGAATGGAATGGAATGGAATGGAATGGAATGGAATGGAATGGAATTCAATGGAATGGAATGGAATGGAATGGGATGGAATGGAATTCAATGGAATGGAATGGAGTGGAATCGAATGGAATCGAATGGAATCGAATGAGATCGAATGGAATGGAATGGAATAGAATGGAATCAACCCGAGTAGAACGGAATGGAATGGAATGGAATGGAATGGAATGGAATGGAATGGAATGGAATGGAATGGAATTCAATGGAATGGAATGGAATGGAATGGAATGGAATGGAATGGAATGGAATGGAATCAACCCGAGTAGAACGGAACGGCACGCAACGGAACGGAACGGAACGGAACGGGACGGAACGGAACGGAATGGAATATAATGCAACGGAATTCAATGGAATGGAATGGAATGGAATGGAATTCAATGGAATCGAATGGAATCGAATGGAATCGATTGGAATCGAATGGAATCGAATAGAATGGAATGGAATAGAATTTAATCAACCCGAGTAGAACGGAACGGAACGCAACGGAACGGAACGGAACGGGACGGAACGGAACGGAATGGAATGGAATGGAACGGAATTCAATTGAATGGAATGGAATGGAATGGAATTCAATGGAATGGAATGGAATGGAATGGAATGGAATTCCATGGAATGGAATGGAATGGAATGGAATGGAATGGAATGGAATTCAATGGAATGGAATGGGGTGGAATGGAATGGAATAGAATGGAATGGAATAGGGTGGAATCAACCCGAGTAGAACGGAATGGAATGGAATGGAATGGAATGGAATGGAATGGAATGGAATGGAATGGAATGTAACAAAGTAGAACGGAATGGAATGGAATGGAATGGAATGGAATGGAATGGAATGGAATGGAATGTACCCGAGTAGAACGGAATGGAATGGAATGGAATGGATTGGAATGGAATGGAATGGAATTTAATGGAATGTAACCGAGTAGAACGGAATGGAATGTAATTGAATGGAATGTAACCGAGTTGAACGGAACGGAATGGAATGGAATGGAATGGAATGGAATGGAATGGAATTGAGTGCAATGCAATGCAATGGAATGCAATGGAATGGAAAGGAATGGAATGGAATGGAATGGAATCTACCCGAGTAGAACGGAATGGAATGGAATTGAATGGAATGTAACCGAGTAGAACGGAACGGAATGGAATGGAATGGAATGGAATGGAATGGAATGCAATGGAATGGAATGGAATGGAATGGAATGGAATGGAATGGAATGGAATGGACACCAGTAGAATGGAATGGAATGGAATGGAATGGAATGGAATGGAATGGAATGGAATGGAATGGAATCTACCCGAGTAGAACGGAATGGAACGGAATGGAATGGAATGGAATGGACAGGAGCAGAACGGAATGGAATGCAAAGGAATGGAATGGAATGTACCCGAGCAGAACGGAATGGAATGAAATGGAAATGGAAAGGGAATGGAAATGGAACGGGAATGGAAATGGAACGGGAACGGAAATGGAACGGGAATGGAAATGGAACGGGAACGGAAACGGAACGAGAACGGAAATGGAACGGGAACGGAAACGGAACGGGAACGGAAATGGAACGGGAATGGTAACGGAACGGGAATGGAAATGGAACGGGAATGGAAAAGGAACGGGAATGGAAATGGATCGGGAATGGAAATGGAACGGGAATAGTAATGGAACTGGAATGGAAATGGAACGGGAATGGAAAAGAAACGGGAATGGAAATGGAACGGGAATGGAAATGGAATGGGAATGGAAATGGAATGGAATGGAATGGAATGGAATGGAATGGAATGGAATGTACCGGAGTGGAGTGGAGTGGAGTGGAGTGGAGTAGAGTGCACTGGAACGGAATGGAATGGAATGGAATGGAATGGAACGGAACGGAATGTACCCTAGAAGCACGGAATGGAATGGAATGGAATGGAATGGAATGGAATGGAATGGAATGTACCGGAGTGGAGTGGAGTGGAATGGAGTGGAGTGGAGTGGAGTGGAGTGGAATGGAATGGAATGGAACGGAATGGAATGGAATGGAATGCAATGGAATGCAATGGAATGGAAAGGAATGGAATGGAATGGAATGGAATGGAATGGAATGGAATGGAATGGAATGGAATGGACACCAGTAGAATGGAATGGAATGGAATGGAATGGAATGGAATGGAATGGAATGGAATGGAATGGAATGGAATTCAATGGAATGGAATGGAATGGAATGGAATTCTATGGAATGGAATGGAATGGAATGGAATTCAATGGAATGGAATGGAATGGAATGGAATTCTATGGAATGGAATGGAGTGGAATCGAATGGAATCGAATGGAATCGAATGGAATGGAATGGAATAGAATGGAATCAACCCGAGTAGAACGGAACGGAACGCAACGGAACGGAACGGAACGGAACGGGACGGAACGGAACGGAATGGAATGGAATGGAACGGAATTCCATGGAATGGAATGGAATGGAATGGAATTCAATGGAATGGAATGGAATGGAATGGAATGGAATGGAATTCAATGGAATGGAATGGAATGGAATGGAATGGAATGGAATGGAATGGAATGGAATTCAATGGAATGGAATGGTATTCAATGGAATGGAATGGAATGGAATGGAATGGAATGGAATGGAATGGAATGGAATTCAATGGAATGGAATGGAATGGAATGGAATGGAATGGAATTCAATGGAATGGAATGGAGTGGAATCGAATGGAATCGAATGGAATCGAATGAGATCGAATGGAATGGAATGGAATAGAATGGAATCAACCCGAGTAGAACGGAATGGAATGGAATGGAATGGAATTCAATGGAATGGAATGGAATGGAATGGAATGGAATGGAATGGAATCAACCCGAGTAGAACGGAACGGCACGCAACGGAACGGAACGGAACGGAACGGGACGGAACGGACGGAATGGAATATAATGCAACGGAATTCAATGGAATGGAATGGAATGGAATGGAATTCAATGGAATCGAATGGAATCGAATGGAGTCGATTGGAATCGAATGGAATCGAATAGAATGGAATGGAATAGAATTTAATCAACCCGAGTAGAACGGAACGGAACGCAACGGAACGGAACGGAACGGAACGGAACGGGACGGAACGGAACGGAATGGAATGGAATGGAACGGAATTCAATTGAATGGAATGGAATGGAATGGAATTCAATGGAATGGAATGGAATGGAATGGAATGGAATGGAATGGAATGGAATGGACACCAGTAGAATGGAATGGAATGGAATGGAATGGAATGGAATGGAATGGAATGGAATGGAATGGAATGGAATGGAATGGAATGGAATCTACCCGAGTAGAACGGAATGGAACGGAATGGAATGGAATGGAATGGACAGGAGCAGAACGGAATGGAATGCAATGGAATGGAATGGAATGTACCCGAGCAGAACGGAATGGAATGAAATGGAAATGGAAAGGGAATGGAAATGGAACGGGAATGGAAATGGAACGGGAACGGAAATGGAACGGGAATGGAAATGGAACGGGAACGGAAACGGAACGAGAACGGAAATGGAACGGGAACGGAAACGGAACGGGAACGGAAATGGAACGGGAATGGTAATGGAACGGGAATGGAAATGGAACGGGAATGGAAATGGAACGGGAATGGAAATGGATCGGGAATGGAAATGGAACGGGAATGGTAATGGAACTGGAATGGAAATGGAACGGGAATGGAAAAGAAACGGGAATGGAAATGGAACGGGAATGGAAATGGAATGGGAATGGAAATGGAATGGAATGGAATGGAATGGAATGTACCAGAGTGGAGTGGAGTGGAGTGGAGTGGAGTAGAGTGCACTGGAACGGAATGGAATGGAATGGAATGGAATGGAATGGAACGGAACGGAATGTACCCGAGAAGCACGGAATGGAATGGAATGGAATGGAATGGAATGGAATGGAATGTACCGGAGTGGAGTGGAGTGGAGTGGAGTGGAGTAGAGTGCACTGGAACGGAATGGAATGGAATGGAATGGAATGGAACGGAACGGAATGTACCCGAGAAGCACGGAATGGAATGGAATGGAATGGAATGGAATGGAATGGAATGGAATGGAATGGAATGTACCGGAGTGGAGTGGAGTGGAATGGAGTGGAGTGGAGTGGAGTGGAGTGGAATGGAATGGAATGGAACGGAATGGAATGGAATGGAATGCAATGGAATGCAATGGAATGGAAAGGAATGGAATGCAATGGAATGGAATGGAATGGAATGGAATGGAATGGACACCAGTAGAATGGAATGGAATGGAATGGAATGGAATGGAATGGAATGGAATGGAATGGAATTCAATGGAATGGAATGGAATGGAATGGAATTCAATGGAATCGAATGGAATCGAATGGAATCGATTGGAATCGAATGGAATCGAATAGAATGGAATGGAATAGAATTTAATCAACCCGAGTAGAACGGAACGGAACGCAACGGAACGGAACGGAACGGAACGGAACGGGACGGAACGGAACGGAACGGAACGGGACGGAACGGAACGGAATGGAATGGAATGGAACGGAATTCAATTGAATGGAATGGAATGGAATGGAATTCAATGGAATGGAATGGAATGGAATGGAATGGAATGGAATGGAATGGAATGGACACCAGTAGAATGGAATGGAATGGAATGGAATGGAATGGAATGGAATGGAATGGAATGGAATGGAATGGAATGGAATGGAATGGAAAGGAATGGAATCTACCCGAGTAGAACGGAATGGAACGGAATGGAATGGAATGGAATGGACAGGAGCAGAACGGAATGGAATGCAATGGAATGGAATGGAATGTACCCGAGCAGAACGGAATGGAATGAAATGGAAATGGAAAGGGAATGGAAATGGAACGGGAATGGAAATGGATCGGGAATGGAAATGGAACGGGAATGGTAATGGAACTGGAATGGAAATGGAACGGGAATGGAAAAGAAACGGGAATGGAAATGGAACGGGAATGGAAATGGAATGGGAATGGAAATGGAATGGAATGGAATGGAATGGAATGTACCAGAGTGGAGTGGAGTGGAGTGGAGTGGAGTAGAGTGAACTGGAACGGAATGGAATGGAATGGAATGGAATGGAACGGAACGGAATGTACCCGAGAAGCACGGAATGGAATGGAATGGAATGGAATGGAATGGAATGTACCGGAGTGGAGTGGAGTGGAGTGGAGTGGAGTAGAGTGCACTGGAACGGAATGGAATGGAATGGAATGGAATGGAACGGAACGGAATGTACCCCAGAAGCACGGAATGGAATGGAATGGAATGGAATGGAATGGAATGTACCGGAGTGGAGTGGAGTGGAATGGAGTGGAGTGGAGTGGAGTGGAGTGGAATGGAATGGAATGGAACGGAATGGAATGGAATGGAATGCAATGGAATGCAATGGAATGGAAAGGAATGGAATGGAATGGAATGGAATGGAATGGAATGGAATGGAATGGAATGGACACCAGTAGAATGGAATGGAATGGAATGGAATGGAATGGAATGGAATGGAATGGAATGGAATTCAATGGAATCGAATGGAATGGAATGGAATTCAATGGAATCGAATGGAATCGAATGGAATCGATTGGAATCGAATGGAATCGAATAGAATGGAATGGAATAGAATTTAATCAACCCGAGTAGAACGGAACGGAACGCAACGGAACGGAACGGAACGGAACGGAACGGGACGGAACGGAACGGAATGGAATGGAATGGAACGGTATTCAATTGAATGGAATGGAATGGAATGGAATTCAATGGAATGGAATGGAATGGAATGGAATGGAATGGAATGGAATGTAATGTAATGGAATGGACACCAGTAGAATGGAATGGAATGGAATGGAATGGAATGGAATGGAATGGAATGGAATGGAATGGAATGGAATCTACCCGAGTAGAACGGAATGGAACGGAATGGAATGGAATGGAATGGACAGGAGCAGAACGGAATGGAATGCAATGGAATGGAATGGAATGTACCCGAGCAGAACGGAATGGAATGAAATGGAAATGGAAAGGGAATGGAAATGGAACGGGAATGGAAATGGAACGGGAACGGAAACGGAACGGGAATGGAAATGGAACGGGAACGGAAACGGAACGAGAACGGAAATGGAACGGGAACGGAAACGGAACGGGAACGGAAATGGAACGGGAATGGTAATGGAACGGGAATGGAAATGGAACGGGAATGGAAATGGAACGGGAATGGAAATGGATCGGGAATGGAAATGGAACGGGAATGGTAATGGAACTGGAATGGAAATGGAACGGGAATGGAAAAGAAACGGGAATGGAAATGGAACGGGAATGGAAATGGAATGGGAATGGAAATGGAATGGAATGGAATGGAATGGAATGTACCAGAGTGGAGTGGAGTGGAGTGGAGTGGAGTAGAGTGCACTGGAACGGAATGGAATGGAATGGAATGGAATGGAACGGAACGGAATGTACCCGAGAAGCACGGAATGGAATGGAATGGAATGGAATGGAATGGAATGTACCGGAGTGGAGTGGAGTGGAGTGGAGTGGAGTAGAGTGCACTGGAACGGAATGGAATGGAATGGAATGGAATGGAACGGAACGGAATGTACCCGAGAAGCACGGAATGGAATGGAATGGAATGGAATGGAATGGAATGGAATGGAATGGAATGTACCGGAGTGGAGTGGAGTGGAATGGAGTGGAGTGGAGTGGAGTGGAGTGGAATGGAATGGAATGGAACGGAATGGAATGGAATGGAATGCAATGGAATGCAATGGAATGGAAAGGAATGGAATGGAATGGAATGGAATGGAATGGAATGGAATGGAATGGAATGGACACCAGTAGAATGGAATGGAATGGAATGGAATGGAATGGAATGGAATGGAATGGAATGGAATGGAATGGAATTCAATGGAATGGAATGGAATGGAATGGAATTCAATGGAATGGAATGGAATGGAATGGAATCGATTGGAATCGAATGGAATCGAATAGAATGGAATGGAATAGAATTTAATCAACCCGAGTAGAACGGAACGGAACGCAACGGAACGGAACGGAACGGAACGGAACGGGACGGAACGGAACGGAATGGAATGGAATGGAACGGAATTCAATTGAATGGAATGGAATGGAATGGAATTCAATGGAATGGAATGGAATGGAATGGAATTGAATGGAATGGAATGGAATGGAATGGAATGGACACCAGTAGAATGGAATGGAATGGAATGGAATGGAATGGAATGGAATGGAATGGAATGGAATCTACCCGAGTAGAACGGAATGGAACGGAATGGAATGGAATGGAATGGACAGGAGCAGAACGGAATGGAATGCAATGGAATGGAATGGAATGTACCCGAGCAGAACGGAATGGAATGAAATGGAAATGGAAAGGGAATGGAAATGGAACGGGAATGGAAATGGAACGGGAACGGAAATGGAACGGGAATGGAAATGGAACGGGAACGGAAACGGAACGAGAACGGAAATGGAACGGGAACGGAAACGGAACGGGAACGGAAATGGAACGGGAATGGTAATGGAACGGGAATGGAAATGGAACGGGAATGGAAATGGAACGGGAATGGAAATGGATCGGGAATGGAAATGGAACGGGAATGGTAATGGAACTGGAATGGAAATGGAACGGGAATGGAAAAGAAACGGGAATGGAAATGGAACGGGAATGGAAATGGAATGGGAATGGAAATGGAATGGAATGGAATGGAATGGAATGTACCAGAGTGGAGTGGAGTGGAGTGGAGTGGAGTAGAGTGCACTGGAACGGAATGGAATGGAATGGAATGGAATGGAACGGAACGGAATGTACCCGAGAAGCACGGAATGGAATGGAATGGAATGGAATGGAATGGAATGTACCGGAGTGGAGTGGAGTGGAGTGGAGTGGAGTAGAGTGCACTGGAACGGAATGGAATGGAATGGAATGGAATGGAACGGAACGGAATGTACCCGAGAAGCACGGAATGGAATGGAATGGAATGGAATGGAATGGAATGGAATGGAATGGAATGTACCGGAGTGGAGTGGAGTGGAATGGAGTGGAGTGGAGTGGAGTGGAGTGGAATGGAATGGAATGGAACGGAATGGAATGGAATGGAATGCAATGGAATGAAATGGAATGGAAAGGAATGGAATGGAATGGAATGGAATGGAATGGAATGGAATGGAATGGAATGGACACCAGTAGAATGGAATGGAATGGAATGGAATGGAATGGAATGGAATGGAATGGAATGGAATGGAATTCAATGGAATGGAATGGAATGGAATGGAATTCTATGGAATGGAATGGAATGGAATGGAATTCAATGGAATGGAATGGAATGGAATGGAATTCTATGGAATGGAATGGAGTGGAATCGAATGGAATCGAATGGAATCGAATGGAATGGAATGGAATAGAATGGAATCAACCCGAGTAGAACGGAACGGAACGGAACGGAACGGAACGGAACGGAACGGGACGGAACGGAACGGAATGGAATGGAATGGAACGGAGTTCCATGGAATGGAATGGAATGGAATGGAATTCAATGGAATGGAATGGAATGGAATGGAATGGAATGGAATTCAATGGAATGGAATGGAATGGAATGGAATGGAATGGAATGGAATGGAATGGAATTCAATGGAATGGAATGGAATGGATTGGAATGGAATGGAATAGAATGGAATCAACCCGAGTAGAACGGAACGGAACACAACGGAACGGAACGGAACGCAACGGAACGGAACGGAACGGAACGGAATGGAACGGAATGGAACGGAATTCAATGGAATGGAATGGAATGGAATGGAATTCTATGGAATGGAATGGAATGGAATGGAATGGAATGGATTTCCATGGAATGGAATGGAATGGAATGGAATTCCATGGAATGGAATGGAATGGAATGGAATTCAATGGAGTGGAATGGAATGGAATGGAATGGAATGGAATTCAGTGGAATGGAATGGGATGGAATGGAATGGAATGGAATTCTATGGAATGGAATGGAGTGGAATCGAATGGAATCGAATGGGATCGAATGGACTGGAATGGAATAGAATGGAATCAACCCGAGTAGAACGGAGCGGAACGCAACGGAACGGAACGGAACGGAACGGAACGGAACGGAATGGAATGGAGTGGAATGGAACGGAATTCAATGGAATGGAATGGAACGGAATGGAATTCAATGGAATGGAATGGAATGGAATGGAATGGAATGGAATGGAACGGAATTCTATGGAATGGAATGGAATGGAATTCAATGGAATGGAATGGAATGGAATGGAATGGAATGGAACGGAATTCTATGGAATGGAATGGAATGGAATTCAATGGAATGGAATGGAATGGAATGGAATGGAATGGAATGGAATTCAATGGAATGGAAAGGAATGGAATGGAATGGAATGGAATTCAATGGAATGGAATGGAATGGAATGGAACGGAATGGAATTCAATGGAATGGAATGGAATGGCAACGAATGGAATCGAATGCAATCGAATGGAATCGATTGGAATCGAATGGAATCGAATGGAATGGAATGGAATAGAATGTAATCAACCTGAGTAGAACGGAACGGCACGCAACGGAACGGAACGGAACGGAACGGGACGGAACGGAAGGGTATGGAATGGAATGGAACGGAATTCAATGGAATGGAATGGAATGGAATGGAATTCAATGGAATGGAATGGAATGGCATGGAATGGAATGGAATGGAATGGAATGGAATGGAATAGAATGGAATCAACCCGAGTAGAACGGAACGCAAAGGAACGGAACGGAACGCAACGGAACGGAACGGAACGGAACGGAACGGAATGGAATGGAAAGGAACGGAATTCAATGGAATGGAATGGAATGGAATGGAATTCAATGGAATGGAATGGAATGGAATGGAATTCAATGGAATGGAATGGAATGGAATTCAAATGGAATGGAATGGAATGGAATTCTATGGAATGGAATGGAGTGGAATCGAATGGAATCGAATGGAATCGAATGGAATCGAATGGGATCGAATGGAATGGAATGGAATAGAATGGAATCAACCCGAGTAGAACGGAGCGGAACGCAACGGAACGGAACGGAACGGAACGGAAAGGAAAGGAATGGAATGGAATGGAATGGAACGGAATTCAAAGGAATGGAATGGAACAGAATGGAATTCAATGGAAAGGAATGGAATGAAATGGAATTGAATTCAATGGAATGGAATGGAATGGAATGGAATGGAATGGAATGGAATGGAATGGAATGGAACGGAATTCTATGGAATGGAATGGAATGGAATTCAATGGAATGGAATGGAATGGAATGGAATGGAACGGAATTCAATGGAATGGAATGGAATGGAATGGAATTCAATGGAATGGAATGGAATTCAATGGAATGGAATGGAATGGAATGGAATGGAATGGAATGGAATTCAATGGAATGGAATGGTATTCAATGGAATGGAATGGAATGGAATGGAATGGAATGGAATGGAATGGAAATCAATGGAATGGAATGGAATGGAATGGAATGGAATGGAATGGAATTCAATGGAATGGAATTCAATGGAATGGAATTCAATGGAATTCAATGGAATGGAATGGAATGGAATGGAGTGGAGTTTAGTGGAGTGGAGTGGAGTGGAGTGGAGTGGAGTGGAATGGAATGGAGTGGAATGGAATGGAAAGGAATGGAATGGAATTCAATGGAATGGAATAGAATGGAATGGAATGGAATGGAATGGAATGGAATTCAATGGAATGGAATGGAATGGAATGGAATGGAATGGAATGGAATGGAATCGAATGGAATCGAATGGAATCGAATGGAATCGAATGGAATCGAATGGAATGGAATGGAATAGAATGGAATCAATCCGAGTAGAGCGGAACGGAACGGAACGGAACGGAACGGAATGGAATTCAATGGAATGGAATAGAATGGAATGGAATGGAATGGAATGGAATGGAATTCAATGGAATTGAATTCAATGGAATTCAATGGAATGGAATTCAATGGAATTCAATGGAATGGAATGGAATGGAATGGAGTGGAGTTTAGTGGAGTGGAGTGGAGTGGAGTGGAGTGGAATGGAATGGAGTGGAATGGAATGGAAAGGAATGGAATGGAATTCAATGGAATGGAATGGAATGGAATGGAATGGAATGGAATGGAATTCAATGGAATGGAATGGAATGGAATGGAATGGAATGGAATGGAATGGAATGGAATGGAATCGAATGGAATCGAATGGAATCGGATGGAATCGAATGGAATCGAATGGAATGGAATGGAATAGAATGGAATCAACCCGAGTAGAGCGGAACGGAACGGAACGGAACGGAACAGAACGGAATGGAATTCAATGGAATGGAATTCAATGGAATTCAATGGAATGGAATGGAATGGAATGGAGTGGAGTGGAGTGCAGTGGAGTGGAGTGGAGTGGAGTGGAGTGGAATGGAATGGAGTGGAATGGAATGGAATTCCATGGAATGGAATGGAATGTAATTCAATGGAATTCAATGGAATGGAATGGAATGGAATGGAATGGAATGGAATGGAATGGAATTCAATGGAATAGAATGGAATGGAATGGAATGGAATGGAATGGAATGAACCCGAGTTGAACGGAATGGAATGGAATGGAATTGAATGGAATGGAGTGGAATGGAATCAACCCGGGTAGAATGGAATGGATTGGAATGGAATGGAATGGAATCGAATGGAATCGAATGGAATTGAATGGAATGGAATGGAATGGAATCGAATGGAATCAACCCGAGTAGAATGGAATGGAATGCAATGGAATGGAATGGAATGGAATGGAATGGAATGAACCCGAGTAGAACGGAATGGAATGGAATGGAATGGAATGGAATCGATTGGAATCGAATGGAATGGAACGGAATGGAATGGAATGGAATGGAATAGAATGGAAAGGAATGGAGTAGAATGGAATGGAATGGAATGGAATCGAATGGAATCGAATGGAATGGAATGGAATGGAATGGAATGGAATCAACCCGAGAAGAAAGGAATGGATTGGAATGGAATGGAAAGGAATTCAATGCAATAGAATGGAAAGGAATGGAATGGAATGG
The DNA here is from genome assembly GCF_029281585.2 of Gorilla gorilla gorilla. Lineage (NCBI taxonomy): Eukaryota > Metazoa > Chordata > Mammalia > Primates > Hominidae > Gorilla > Gorilla gorilla. The sequence continues at coordinate 8,505,058 of NC_073236.2, forward strand.
AATGAACCCGAGTAGAACGGAATGGAATGGAATGGAATGGAATCGAATGGAATGGAACAGAAAGGAATGGAATGGAATGGAATCGAATGGAATGGAATGGAGTAGAATGGAATGGAATGGAATGGAATGGAATGGAATGGAATGGAATGGAATGGAATGGAATGGAATCAACCCGAGAAGAAAGGAATGGATTGGAATGGAATGGAATGGAATGGAATGGAATGGAATGGAATGGAATGGAATGGAATCGAATGGAATCGAATGGAATGGAGTGGAATAGAATGGAATCAACCCGAGTAGAACGGAATGGAATGGAACGGAACGGAACGGAACGGAACGGAACGGAACGGAACGGAATGGAATGGAGTGAAATGGAATGGAATCGAATGGAATCGAATGGAACCGAATGGAATGGAATGGAAGGGAATGGAATGGAATGGAAAGGAATGGAATGGAATCAACCCGAGTAGAATGGAATGGATTGGAATGGAATGGAATGGAATGGAATGGAATGGAATGGAATGGAATGGAATGGAATGGAATGGAATGGAATGGAATGGAATTGAACGGAATGGAATGGAATGGAATCAACCCGAGTAGAATGGAATGGATTGGAATGGAATGGAATGGAATGGAATAGAATGAAATGGAATGGAATGGAATGGAATGGAATGGAATGGAATGGAATGGAATGGAATGGAATCGAATGGAATCGAAAGGAATCGAATGGAGTGGAGTGGAATAGAATGGAATCAACCCGAATAGAACGGAACGGAACCGAACGGAACGGAACGGAACGGAACGGAATGGAATGGAATGGAGTGAAATGGAATGGAATTGAATGGAATCGAACGGAACCGAATGGAATGGAATGGAAGGGCATGGAATGGAATGGAATGGAATGGAATGGAATCAACCCAAGTAGAATGGAATGGATTGGAATGGAATGGATTGGAATGGAATCGAATGGAATGGAATCTAATGGAATCGAATGGAATAGAATGGAATGGAATGGAATGGAATGGAATGGAGTGGACCCGAGTAGAACGGAATGGAATGGAATGGAATGGAATGGAATGGAATGGAATGGAATGGAATGGAGTGGACCCGAGTAGAACGGAATGGAATGGAATGGAATGGAATGGAATGGAATGGAATGGAATGGAATGGAATGGAATGGAATGGAATGGAATGGAATGGAATGGAATCGAATGGAATCGAATGGAACCGAATGGAATGCAACGGAATGGAACGGAACGGAACGGAACGGAATGGAATGGAATGGAATTGAATGGAATAAACCCGAGTAGAATGGATTGGATTGGAATGGAATGGAATGGAAGGGAATGGAATGGAATGGAATGGAATGGAATGGAATGGAATGGAATGGAATGGAATGGAATGGAATCAACACGAGTAGAAAGGAATGGAATGGAATGGAATGGAATGGAATGGAATGGAATGGAATGGAATGGAATGGAATGCAATGAAATGGAATGGAATGGAATGGAATGGACTGGAATGAAATGGAATGGAATGGAATGGAATGGAATGGAATGGAATGGAATGGAATGGAATGGAATGGAGTGGAATCAACCCGAGTAGAACGGAACGGAACGCAACGGAACGGAACGGAACGCAACGGAACGGAACGGAACGGAACGGAACGGAACGGAACGGAATGGAATGGAAAGGAACGGAATTCAATGGAATGGAATGGAATGGAATGGAATTCAATGGAATGGAATGGAATGGAATGGAATGGAATGGAATGGAATGGAATGGAATGGAATGGAATCAACCCGAGTAGAATGGAATGGATAGGAATGGAATGGAATGGAATGAAATGGAATGGAATTCAATAGAATAGAAGCGAAGGGAAGGGAATGGAATGGAATGGAATGGAATGGAATGGAATGGAATGGAATCGAATGGAATCGAATGGAATCGAAGGGAATGGAGTGGAATAGAATGGAATCAACCCGAATAGAATGGAACAGAACGGAACGGAACGGAACGGAATGGAATGCAGTGAAATGGAGTGGAATCGAATGGAAACGAATGGAACTGAATGGAATGGAATGGAAGGGAAAGGAATGGAATAGAATGGAATGGAATGGAATCTACTCGAGTAGAATGGAATGGATTGGAATGGAATGGAATGGAATGGAATGAAATGGAATCGAATGGAATCGAATGGAATAGAATGGAATGGAATGGAATGGAATGGAATCAACCCGAGTAGAATGGAATGGATTGGAATGGAATGGAATGGAATGGAATGAAATGGAATCGAACGGAATGGAATGGAATGGAATGGAATGGAATGGAATGGAATTGAATGGAATGGAATGGAATGGAATGGAATGGAATGGAATCGAATGGAATCGAATGGAACCGAATGGAATGCAACGGAATGGAACGGAACGGAACGGAACGGAATGGAACGGAACGGAACGGAACGGAATGGAATGGAGTGAAATGGAATGGAATCGAATGGAATCGAATGGAACCGAATGGAATGGAATGGAAGGGAAAGGAATGGAATGGAATGGAATGGAATTGAATGGAATAAACCCGAGTAGAATGGATTGGATTGGAATGGAATGGAATGGAAGGGAATGGAATGGAATGGAACGGAATGGAATGGAATGGAATGGAATGGAATGGAATGGAATGGAATGGAATCAACACGAGTAGAAAGGAATGGAATGGAATGGAATGGAATGGAATGGAATGGAAAGGAATGGAATGGAATGGAATGGAATGGAATGGAATGCAATGAAATGGAATGGAATGGAATGGAATGGAATGGACTGGAATGGAATGGAATGGAATGGAATGGAATGGAATGGAATGGAATGGAATGGAGTGGAATCAACCCGAGTAGAACGGAACGGAACGCAACGGAACGGAACGCAACGCAACGGAACGGAACGGAACGGAACGGAACGGAACGGAACGGAATGGAATGGAAAGGAACGGAATTCAATGGAATGGAATGGAATGGAATGGAATTCAATGGAATGGAATGGAATGGAATGGAATGGAATGGAATGGAATGGAATGCAATGGAATGGAATGGAATGGAATTCAATGGAATGGAATGGAATGGAATGGAAGGGAATTCAATGGAATGGAATGGAATGGAATGGAATGGAATGGAATCGAATGGAATCGAATGGAATCGAATGGAATCGAATGGAATGGAATGGAATAGAATGCAATCAACCCGAGTAGAATGGAATGGAACGGAATGGAATGGAATGGAATGGAATAGAATGGAATGGAATGGAATGGAATGGAATTCAAATGGAATGGAAAGGAATGGAATGGAATGGAATGGAAAGTAATGGAACGGAATTCTATGGAATGGAATGGAATGGAATTCAATGGAATGGAATGGAATGGAATGGAATGGAATTCAATGGAATGGAATGGAATGGAATGGAATGGAATTCAATGGAATGGAATGGAATGGAATGGAATGGAATTCAATGGAATGGAATGGAATGGAATGGAATGGAATTCAATGGAATGGAATGGAATGGAACGGATTGGAATGGAATTCAATGGAATGGAATGGAATGGAGTGGAACGGAATGGAATTCAATGGAATGGAATGGAATGGAATCGAATGGAATCGAATGGAATCAATTGGAATCGAATGGAATGGAATGGAATGGAATGGAATAGAATGGAATCATCCCGAGTAGAACAGAACGGCACGCAACGGAACGGAATGGAATGGAACGGGACGGAACGGAACGGAATGGAATGGAATGGAACGGAATTCAATGGAATGGAATGGAATGGAATTCAATGGAATGGAATGGAATGGAATGGAATGGAACGGAATCGAATGGAATCGAATGGGATCGAATGGAATGGAATGGAATAGAATGGAATCAACCCGAGTAGAATGGAATGGAATGGAATGGAATGGAATGGAATGGAATGGAATGGAATGGAATGGAATGGAATGGACACCAGTAGAATGGAATGGAATGGAATGGAATGGAATGGAATGGAATGGAATGGAATGGAATGGAATCTACCCGAGTAGAACGGAATGGAACGGAATGGAATGGAATGGAATGGACAGGAGCAGAACGGAATGGAATGCAATGGAATGGAATGGAATGTACCCGAGCAGAACGGAATGGAATGAAATGGAAATGGAAAGGGAATGGAAATGGAACGGGAATGGAAATGGAACGGGAACGGAAATGGAACGGGAATGGAAATGGAACGGGAATGGAAATGGAATGGGAATGGAAATGGAATGGAATGGAATGGAATGTACCGGAGTGGAGTGGAGTGGAGTGGAGTGGAGTAGAGTGCACTGGAACGGAATGGAATGGAATGGAATGGAATGGAACGGAACGGAATGTACCCGAATAGCACGGAATGGAATGGAATGGAATGGAATGGAATGGAATGGAATGTACCGGAGTGGAGTGGAGTGGAATGGAGTGGAGTGGAGTGGAGTGGAGTGGAATGGAATGGAATGGAATGGAATGGAATGGAATGGAATGGAATGCAATGGAATGCAATGGAATGGAAAGGAATGGAATGGAATGGAATGGAATGGAATGGAATGGAATGGACACCAGTAGAATGGAATGGAATGGAATGGAATGGAATGGAATGGAATGGAATGGAATGGAATTCAATGGAATGGAATGGAATGGAATGGAATTCTATGGAATGGAATGGAGTGGAATCGAATGGAATCGAATGGAATCGAATGGAATGGAATGGAATAGAATGGAATCAACCCGAGTAGAACGGAACGGAACGCAACGGAACGGAACGGAACGGAACGGGACGGAACGGAACGGAATGGAATGGAATGGAACGGAATTCCATGGAATGGAATGGAATGGAATGGAATTCAATGGAATGGAATGGAATGGAATGGAATGGAATGGAATTCAATGGAATGGAATGGAATGGAATGGAATGGAATGGAATGGAATGGATTGGAATGGAATGGAATAGAATGGAATCAACCCGAGTAGAATGGAACGGAACACAACGGAACGGAACGGAACGCAACGGAACGGAACGGAACGGAACGGAACGGAATGGAATGGAATGGAACGGAATTCAATGGAATGGAATGGAATGGAATGGAATTCTATGGAATGGAATGGAATGGAATGGAATGGAATTCCTTGGAATGGAATGGAATTCAATGGAATTCGATGGAATGGAATGCAATGGAATGGAATGGAATGGAATGGAATGGAATGGAATTCAATGGAAAAGAATGGAATGGAATGGAATGGAAACGAATGGAATCGAATGGAATCGAATGGAATCTAATGGAATCGAATGAAATGGAATGGAATAGAATGGAATCAACCCGAGTAGAACGGAATGGAATGGAATGGAATGGAATGGAATGGAATGGAATGGAATGAAATGTTATGGAATGGAATGGAATGGAATTCAATGCAATTCAATTGAATGGAATGGAAGGGAATGGAATGGAGTGGAGTGGAGTGGAGTGGAGTGGAGTGGAATGGAATGGAGTGGAATGGAATGGAAAGGAATGGAATGGAATTCAATGGAATGGAATGGAATGGAATGGAATGGAATGGAATGGAATGGAATTCAATGGAATGGAATGGAATGGAATGGATTGGAATGGAATGGAATCAACCCGAGTAGAATGGAATGAATAGGAATGGAATGGAATGGAATGGAATGGAATTCAATGGAATGGAATGGAGTGGAATGGAATGGAATCGAATGGAATCGAATGGAATCTAATGGAATCGAATGAAATGGAATGGAATAGAATGGAATCAACCCGAGTAGAACGGAATGGAATGGAGTGGAATGGAATGGAATGGAATGGAATGGAATGAAATGTTATGGAATGGAATGGAATGGAATTCAATGCAATTCAATTGAATGGAATGGAAGGGAATGGAATGGAGTGGAGTGGAGTGGAGTGGAGTGGAGTGGAATGGAATGGAGTGGAATGGAATGGAAAGGAATGGAATGGAATTCAATGGAATGGAATGGTATGGAATGGAATGGAATGGAATGGAATGGAATTCAATGGAATGGAATGGAATGGAATGGATTGGAATGGAATGGAATCAACCCGAGTAGAATGGAATGAATAGGAATGGAATGGAATGGAATGGAATGGAATGGAATTCAATGGAATGGAATGGAGTGGAATGGAATGGAATCGAATGGAATTGAATGGAATCGAATGGAATCAAATGGGATCGAATGGAATGTAATGGAAAAGAATGGAATCAACCCGAGTAGAACGGAATGGAATGGAATGGAATGGATTGGAATGGAATGGAATGGAATGGAATGGAATGTAACCGAGTAGAACGGAATGGAATGTAATTGAATGGAATGTAACCGAGTTGAATGGAACGGAATGGAATGGAATGGAATGGAATGGAATGGAATGGAATGGAATGGAATTGAGTGCAATGCAATGCAATGGAATGCAATGGAATGGAAAGGAATGGAATGGAATGGAATGGAATCTACCCGAGTAGAACGGAATGGAATGGAATTGAATGGAATGTAACCGAGTAGAACGGAACGGAATGGAATGGAATGGAATGGAATGGAATGCAATGGAATGGAATGGAATGGAATGGAATGGAATGGAATGGAATGGAATGGACACCAGTAGAATGGAATGGAATGGAATGGAATGGAAAGGAATGGAATGGAATGGAATGGAATGGAATGGAATCTACCCGAGTAGAACGGAATGGAACGGAATGGAATGGAATGGAATGGACAGGAGCAGAACGGAATGGAATGCAATGGAATGGAATGGAATGTACCCGAGCAGAACGGAATGGAATGAAATGGAAATGGAAAGGGAATGGAAATGGAACGGGAATGGAAATGGAACGGGAACTGAAATGGAACGGGAATGGTAACGGAACGGGAATGGAAATGGAACGGGAATGGAAAAGGAACGGGAATGGAAATGGATCGGGAATGGAAATGGAACGGGAATGGTAATGGAACTGGAATGGAAATGGAACGGGAATGGAAAAGAAACGGGAATGGAAATGGAACGGGAATGGAAATGGAATGGGAATGGAAATGGAATGGAATGGAATGGAATGGAATGTACCGGAGTGGAGTGGAGTGGAGTGGAGTGGAGTAGAGTGCACTGGAACGGAATGGAATGGAATGGAATGGAATGGAACGGAACGGAATGTACCCGAGAAGCACGGAATGGAATGGAATGGAATGGAATGGAATGTACCGGAGTGGAGTGGAGTGGAATGGAGTGGAGTGGAGTGGAGTGGAGTGGAATGGAATGGAATGGAATGGAATGCAATGGAATGAAATGGAATGGAAAGGAATGGAATGGAAGGGAATGGAATGGAATGGAATGGAATGGACACCAGTAGAATGGAATGGAATGGAATGGAATGGAATGGAATGGAATGGAATGGAATGGAATTCAATGGAATGGAATGGAATGGAATGGAATGGATTTCAATGGAATGGAATGGAATGGAAAGGAATTCAATGGAATGGAATGGAATGGAATGGAATTCTATGGAATGGAATGGAGTGGAATCGAATGGAATCGAATGGAATCGAATGGAATGGAATGGAATAGAATTGAATCAACCCGAGTAGAACGGAACGGAACGCAACGGAACGGAACGGAACGGAACGGGACGGAACGGAACGGAATGGAATGGAATGGAACGGAATTCCATGGAATGGAATGGAATGGAATGGAATTCAATTGAATCGAATGGAATGGAATGGATTGGAATGGAATGGAATAGAATGGAATCAACCCGAGTAGAACGGAACGGAACACAACGGAACGGAACGGAACGCAACGGAACGGAACGGAACGGAACGGAATGGAACGGAATGGAACGGAATTCAATGGAATGGAATGGAATGGAATGGAATTCTATGGAATGGAATGGAATGGAATGGAATGGAATTCCATGGAATGGAATGGAATGGAATGGAATTCTATGGAATGGAATGGAATGGAATGGAATGGAATTCCATGGAATGGAATGGAACGGAATGGAATTCCATGGAATGGAATGGAATGGAATGGAATTCCATGGAATGGAATGGAATGGAATGGAATTCAATGGAATGGAATGGAATGGAATGGAATGGAATGGAATGGAATTCCATGGAATGGAATGGGATGGAATGGAATGGAATGGAATTCTATGGAATGGAATGGAGTGGAATCGAATGGAATCGAATGGAATCGAATGGAATCGAATGGGATCGAATGGACTGGAATGGAATAGAATGGAATCAACCCGAGTAGAACGGAGCGGAACGCAACGGAACGGAACGGAACGGAACGGAACGGAACGGAATGGAATGGAGTGGAATGGAACGGAATTCAATGGAATGGAATGGAACGGAATGGAATTCAATGGAATGGAATGGAATGGAATGGAATGGAATGGAACGGAATTCTATGGAATGGAATGGAATGGAATGGAATGGAATGGAATGGAATGGAATGGAATGGAATGGAATTCAATGGAATGGAAAGAATGGAATGGAATGGAATGGAATTCAATGGAATGGAATGGAATGGAATGGAACGGAATGGAATTCAATGGAATGGAATGGAATGGCAACGAATGGAATCGAATGCAATCGAATGGAATCGATTGGAATCGAATGGAATCGAATGGAATGGAATGGAATAGAATGTAATCAACCTGAGTAGAACGGAACGGCACGCAACGGAACGGAACGGAACGGAACGGGACGGAACAGAAGGGTATGGAATGGAATGGAACGGAATTCAATGGAATGGAATGGAATGGAATGGAATTCAATGGAATGGGATGGAATGGAATGGAATGGAATGGAATGGAATTGAATGGAATAGAATGGAATCAACCCGAGTAGAACGGAACGGAACGCAACGGAACGGAACGGAACGCAACGGAACGGAACGGAACGGAACGGAACGGAATGGAATGGAAAGGAACGGAATTCAATGGAATGGAATGGGATGGAATGGAATTCAATGGAATGGAATGGAATGGAATGGAATGGAATGGAATGGAATGGAATGGAATGGAATGGAATTCAAATGGAATGGAATGGAATGGAATTCTATGGAATGGAATGGAGTGGAATCGAATGGAATCGAATGGAATCGAATGGAATCGAATGGGATCGAATGGAATGGAATGGAATAGAATGGAATCAACCCGAGTAAAACGGAGCGGAACGCAACGGAACGGAACGGAACGGAACGGAACGGAAAGGAATGGAATGGAATGGAATGGAACGGAATTCAAAGGAATGGAATGGAACAGAATGGAATTCAATGGAAAGGAATGGAATGGAATGGAATTGAATTCAATGGAATGGAATGGAATGGAATGGAATGGAATGGAATGGAATGGAATGGAACGGAATTCTATGGAATGGAATGGAATGGAATTCAATGGAATGGAATGGAATGGAATGGAATGGAACGGAATTCAATGGAATGGAATGGAATGGAATGGAATTCAATGGAATGGAATGGAATTCAATGGAATGGAATGGAATGGAATGGAATGGAATGGAATGGAATGGAATGGAATGGAATGGAATGGAATTCAATGGAATGGAATGGAATGGAATGGGATGGAATGGAATTCAATGGAATGGAATGGAGTGGAATCGAATGGAATCGAATGGAATCGAATGAGATCGAATGGAATGGAATGGAATAGAATGGAATCAACCCGAGTAGAACGGAATGGAATGGAATGGAATGGAATGGAATGGAATGGAATGGAATGGAATGGAATTCAATGGAATGGAATGGAATGGAATGGAATGGAATGGAATGGAATGGAATGGAATCAACCCGAGTAGAACGGAACGGCACGCAACGGAACGGAACGGAACGGAACGGGACGGAACGGAACGGAATGGAATATAATGCAACGGAATTCAATGGAATGGAATGGAATGGAATGGAATTCAATGGAATCGAATGGAATCGAATGGAATCGATTGGAATCGAATGGAATCGAATAGAATGGAATGGAATAGAATTTAATCAACCCGAGTAGAACGGAACGGAACGCAACGGAACGGAACGGAACGGGACGGAACGGAACGGAATGGAATGGAATGGAACGGAATTCAATTGAATGGAATGGAATGGAATGGAATTCAATGGAATGGAATGGAATGGAATGGAATGGAATTCCATGGAATGGAATGGAATGGAATGGAATGGAATGGAATGGAATTCAATGGAATGGAATGGGGTGGAATGGAATGGAATAGAATGGAATGGAATAGAGTGGAATCAACCCGAGTAGAACGGAATGGAATGGAATGGAATGGAATGGAATGGAATGGAATGGAATGGAATGGAATGGAATGTAACAAAGTAGAACGGAATGGAATGGAATGGAATGGAATGGAATGGAATGGAATGGAATGGAATGTACCCGAGTAGAACGGAATGGAATGGAATGGAATGGATTGGAATGGAATGGAATGGAATTTAATGGAATGTAACCGAGTAGAACGGAATGGAATGTAATTGAATGGAATGTAACCGAGTTGAACGGAACGGAATGGAATGGAATGGAATGGAATGGAATGGAATGGAATTGAGTGCAATGCAATGCAATGGAATGCAATGGAATGGAAAGGAATGGAATGGAATGGAATGGAATCTACCCGAGTAGAACGGAATGGAATGGAATTGAATGGAATGTAACCGAGTAGAACGGAACGGAATGGAATGGAATGGAATGGAATGGAATGGAATGCAATGGAATGGAATGGAATGGAATGGAATGGAATGGAATGGAATGGAATGGACACCAGTAGAATGGAATGGAATGGAATGGAATGGAATGGAATGGAATGGAATGGAATGGAATGGAATCTACCCGAGTAGAACGGAATGGAACGGAATGGAATGGAATGGAATGGACAGGAGCAGAACGGAATGGAATGCAAAGGAATGGAATGGAATGTACCCGAGCAGAACGGAATGGAATGAAATGGAAATGGAAAGGGAATGGAAATGGAACGGGAATGGAAATGGAACGGGAACGGAAATGGAACGGGAATGGAAATGGAACGGGAACGGAAACGGAACGAGAACGGAAATGGAACGGGAACGGAAACGGAACGGGAACGGAAATGGAACGGGAATGGTAACGGAACGGGAATGGAAATGGAACGGGAATGGAAAAGGAACGGGAATGGAAATGGATCGGGAATGGAAATGGAACGGGAATAGTAATGGAACTGGAATGGAAATGGAACGGGAATGGAAAAGAAACGGGAATGGAAATGGAACGGGAATGGAAATGGAATGGGAATGGAAATGGAATGGAATGGAATGGAATGGAATGGAATGGAATGGAATGTACCGGAGTGGAGTGGAGTGGAGTGGAGTGGAGTAGAGTGCACTGGAACGGAATGGAATGGAATGGAATGGAATGGAACGGAACGGAATGTACCCTAGAAGCACGGAATGGAATGGAATGGAATGGAATGGAATGGAATGGAATGGAATGTACCGGAGTGGAGTGGAGTGGAATGGAGTGGAGTGGAGTGGAGTGGAGTGGAATGGAATGGAATGGAACGGAATGGAATGGAATGGAATGCAATGGAATGCAATGGAATGGAAAGGAATGGAATGGAATGGAATGGAATGGAATGGAATGGAATGGAATGGAATGGAATGGACACCAGTAGAATGGAATGGAATGGAATGGAATGGAATGGAATGGAATGGAATGGAATGGAATGGAATGGAATTCAATGGAATGGAATGGAATGGAATGGAATTCTATGGAATGGAATGGAATGGAATGGAATTCAATGGAATGGAATGGAATGGAATGGAATTCTATGGAATGGAATGGAGTGGAATCGAATGGAATCGAATGGAATCGAATGGAATGGAATGGAATAGAATGGAATCAACCCGAGTAGAACGGAACGGAACGCAACGGAACGGAACGGAACGGAACGGGACGGAACGGAACGGAATGGAATGGAATGGAACGGAATTCCATGGAATGGAATGGAATGGAATGGAATTCAATGGAATGGAATGGAATGGAATGGAATGGAATGGAATTCAATGGAATGGAATGGAATGGAATGGAATGGAATGGAATGGAATGGAATGGAATTCAATGGAATGGAATGGTATTCAATGGAATGGAATGGAATGGAATGGAATGGAATGGAATGGAATGGAATGGAATTCAATGGAATGGAATGGAATGGAATGGAATGGAATGGAATTCAATGGAATGTAATGGAGTGGAATCGAATGGAATCGAATGGAATCGAATGAGATCGAATGGAATGGAATGGAATAGAATGGAATCAACCCGAGTAGAACGGAATGGAATGGAATGGAATGGAATTCAATGGAATGGAATGGAATGGAATGGAATGGAATGGAATGGAATGGAATCAACCCGAGTAGAACGGAACGGCACGCAACGGAACGGAACGGAACGGAACGGGACGGAACGGACGGAATGGAATATAATGCAACGGAATTCAATGGAATGGAATGGAATGGAATGGAATTCAATGGAATCGAATGGAATCGAATGGAGTCGATTGGAATCGAATGGAATCGAATAGAATGGAATGGAATAGAATTTAATCAACCCGAGTAGAACGGAACGGAACGCAACGGAACGGAACGGAACGGAACGGAACGGGACGGAACGGAACGGAATGGAATGGAATGGAACGGAATTCAATTGAATGGAATGGAATGGAATGGAATTCAATGGAATGGAATGGAATGGAATGGAATGGAATGGAATGGAATGGAATGGACACCAGTAGAATGGAATGGAATGGAATGGAATGGAATGGAATGGAATGGAATGGAATGGAATGGAATGGAATGGAATGGAATGGAATCTACCCGAGTAGAACGGAATGGAACGGAATGGAATGGAATGGAATGGACAGGAGCAGAACGGAATGGAATGCAATGGAATGGAATGGAATGTACCCGAGCAGAACGGAATGGAATGAAATGGAAATGGAAAGGGAATGGAAATGGAACGGGAATGGAAATGGAACGGGAACGGAAATGGAACGGGAATGGAAATGGAACGGGAACGGAAACGGAACGAGAACGGAAATGGAACGGGAACGGAAACGGAACGGGAACGGAAATGGAACGGGAATGGTAATGGAACGGGAATGGAAATGGAACGGGAATGGAAATGGAACGGGAATGGAAATGGATCGGGAATGGAAATGGAACGGGAATGGTAATGGAACTGGAATGGAAATGGAACGGGAATGGAAAAGAAACGGGAATGGAAATGGAACGGGAATGGAAATGGAATGGGAATGGAAATGGAATGGAATGGAATGGAATGGAATGTACCAGAGTGGAGTGGAGTGGAGTGGAGTGGAGTAGAGTGCACTGGAACGGAATGGAATGGAATGGAATGGAATGGAATGGAACGGAACGGAATGTACCCGAGAAGCACGGAATGGAATGGAATGGAATGGAATGGAATGGAATGGAATGTACCGGAGTGGAGTGGAGTGGAGTGGAGTGGAGTAGAGTGCACTGGAACGGAATGGAATGGAATGGAATGGAATGGAACGGAACGGAATGTACCCGAGAAGCACGGAATGGAATGGAATGGAATGGAATGGAATGGAATGGAATGGAATGGAATGGAATGTACCGGAGTGGAGTGGAGTGGAATGGAGTGGAGTGGAGTGGAGTGGAGTGGAATGGAATGGAATGGAACGGAATGGAATGGAATGGAATGCAATGGAATGCAATGGAATGGAAAGGAATGGAATGCAATGGAATGGAATGGAATGGAATGGAATGGAATGGACACCAGTAGAATGGAATGGAATGGAATGGAATGGAATGGAATGGAATGGAATGGAATGGAATTCAATGGAATGGAATGGAATGGAATGGAATTCAATGGAATCGAATGGAATCGAATGGAATCGATTGGAATCGAATGGAATCGAATAGAATGGAATGGAATAGAATTTAATCAACCCGAGTAGAACGGAACGGAACGCAACGGAACGGAACGGAACGGAACGGAACGGGACGGAACGGAACGGAACGGAACGGGACGGAACGGAACGGAATGGAATGGAATGGAACGGAATTCAATTGAATGGAATGGAATGGAATGGAATTCAATGGAATGGAATGGAATGGAATGGAATGGAATGGAATGGAATGGAATGGACACCAGTAGAATGGAATGGAATGGAATGGAATGGAATGGAATGGAATGGAATGGAATGGAATGGAATGGAATGGAATGGAATGGAAAGGAATGGAATCTACCCGAGTAGAACGGAATGGAACGGAATGGAATGGAATGGAATGGACAGGAGCAGAACGGAATGGAATGCAATGGAATGGAATGGAATGTACCCGAGCAGAACGGAATGGAATGAAATGGAAATGGAAAGGGAATGGAAATGGAACGGGAATGGAAATGGATCGGGAATGGAAATGGAACGGGAATGGTAATGGAACTGGAATGGAAATGGAACGGGAATGGAAAAGAAACGGGAATGGAAATGGAACGGGAATGGAAATGGAATGGGAATGGAAATGGAATGGAATGGAATGGAATGGAATGTACCAGAGTGGAGTGGAGTGGAGTGGAGTGGAGTAGAGTGAACTGGAACGGAATGGAATGGAATGGAATGGAATGGAACGGAACGGAATGTACCCGAGAAGCACGGAATGGAATGGAATGGAATGGAATGGAATGGAATGTACCGGAGTGGAGTGGAGTGGAGTGGAGTGGAGTAGAGTGCACTGGAACGGAATGGAATGGAATGGAATGGAATGGAACGGAACGGAATGTACCCCAGAAGCACGGAATGGAATGGAATGGAATGGAATGGAATGGAATGTACCGGAGTGGAGTGGAGTGGAATGGAGTGGAGTGGAGTGGAGTGGAGTGGAATGGAATGGAATGGAACGGAATGGAATGGAATGGAATGCAATGGAATGCAATGGAATGGAAAGGAATGGAATGGAATGGAATGGAATGGAATGGAATGGAATGGAATGGACACCAGTAGAATGGAATGGAATGGAATGGAATGGAATGGAATGGAATGGAATGGAATGGAATTCAATGGAATCGAATGGAATGGAATGGAATTCAATGGAATCGAATGGAATCGAATGGAATCGATTGGAATCGAATGGAATCGAATAGAATGGAATGGAATAGAATTTAATCAACCCGAGTAGAACGGAACGGAACGCAACGGAACGGAACGGAACGGAACGGAACGGGACGGAACGGAACGGAATGGAATGGAATGGAACGGTATTCAATTGAATGGAATGGAATGGAATGGAATTCAATGGAATGGAATGGAATGGAATGGAATGGAATGGAATGGAATGGAATGTAATGGAATGGACACCAGTAGAATGGAATGGAATGGAATGGAATGGAATGGAATGGAATGGAATGGAATGGAATGGAATGGAATCTACCCGAGTAGAACGGAATGGAACGGAATGGAATGGAATGGAATGGACAGGAGCAGAACGGAATGGAATGCAATGGAATGGAATGGAATGTACCCGAGCAGAACGGAATGGAATGAAATGGAAATGGAAAGGGAATGGAAATGGAACGGGAATGGAAATGGAACGGGAACGGAAATGGAACGGGAATGGAAATGGAACGGGAACGGAAACGGAACGAGAACGGAAATGGAACGGGAACGGAAACGGAACGGGAACGGAAATGGAACGGGAATGGTAATGGAACGGGAATGGAAATGGAACGGGAATGGAAATGGAACGGGAATGGAAATGGATCGGGAATGGAAATGGAACGGGAATGGTAATGGAACTGGAATGGAAATGGAACGGGAATGGAAAAGAAACGGGAATGGAAATGGAACGGGAATGGAAATGGAATGGGAATGGAAATGGAATGGAATGGAATGGAATGGAATGTACCAGAGTGGAGTGGAGTGGAGTGGAGTGGAGTAGAGTGCACTGGAACGGAATGGAATGGAATGGAATGGAATGGAACGGAACGGAATGTACCCGAGAAGCACGGAATGGAATGGAATGGAATGGAATGGAATGGAATGTACCGGAGTGGAGTGGAGTGGAGTGGAGTGGAGTAGAGTGCACTGGAACGGAATGGAATGGAATGGAATGGAATGGAACGGAACGGAATGTACCCGAGAAGCACGGAATGGAATGGAATGGAATGGAATGGAATGGAATGGAATGGAATGTACCGGAGTGGAGTGGAGTGGAATGGAGTGGAGTGGAGTGGAGTGGAGTGGAATGGAATGGAATGGAACGGAATGGAATGGAATGGAATGCAATGGAATGCAATGGAATGGAAAGGAATGGAATGGAATGGAATGGAATGGAATGGAATGGAATGGAATGGAATGGACACCAGTAGAATGGAATGGAATGGAATGGAATGGAATGGAATGGAATGGAATGGAATGGAATGGAATGGAATTCAATGGAATGGAATGGAATGGAATGGAATTCAATGGAATGGAATGGAATGGAATGGAATCGATTGGAATCGAATGGAATCGAATAGAATGGAATGGAATAGAATTTAATCAACCCGAGTAGAACGGAACGGAACGCAACGGAACGGAACGGAACGGAACGGAACGGGACGGAACGGAACGGAATGGAATGGAATGGAACGGAATTCAATTGAATGGAATGGAATGGAATGGAATTCAATGGAATGGAATGGAATGGAATGGAATTGAATGGAATGGAATGGAATGGAATGGAATGGACACCAGTAGAATGGAATGGAATGGAATGGAATGGAATGGAATGGAATGGAATGGAATGGAATCTACCCGAGTAGAACGGAATGGAACGGAATGGAATGGAATGGAATGGACAGGAGCAGAACGGAATGGAATGCAATGGAATGGAATGGAATGTACCCGAGCAGAACGGAATGGAATGAAATGGAAATGGAAAGGGAATGGAAATGGAACGGGAATGGAAATGGAACGGGAACGGAAATGGAACGGGAATGGAAATGGAACGGGAACGGAAACGGAACGAGAACGGAAATGGAACGGGAACGGAAACGGAACGGGAACGGAAATGGAACGGGAATGGTAATGGAACGGGAATGGAAATGGAACGGGAATGGAAATGGAACGGGAATGGAAATGGATCGGGAATGGAAATGGAACGGGAATGGTAATGGAACTGGAATGGAAATGGAACGGGAATGGAAAAGAAACGGGAATGGAAATGGAACGGGAATGGAAATGGAATGGGAATGGAAATGGAATGGAATGGAATGGAATGGAATGTACCAGAGTGGAGTGGAGTGGAGTGGAGTGGAGTAGAGTGCACTGGAACGGAATGGAATGTAATGGAATGGAATGGAACGGAACGGAATGTACCCGAGAAGCACGGAATGGAATGGAATGGAATGGAATGGAATGGAATGTACCGGAGTGGAGTGGAGTGGAGTGGAGTGGAGTAGAGTGCACTGGAACGGAATGGAATGGAATGGAATGGAATGGAACGGAACGGAATGTACCCGAGAAGCACGGAATGGAATGGAATGGAATGGAATGGAATGGAATGGAATGGAATGTACCGGAGTGGAGTGGAGTGGAATGGAGTGGAGTGGAGTGGAGTGGAGTGGAATGGAATGGAATGGAACGGAATGGAATGGAATGGAATGCAATGGAATGAAATGGAATGGAAAGGAATGGAATGGAATGGAATGGAATGGAATGGAATGGAATGGAATGGAATGGACACCAGTAGAATGGAATGGAATGGAATGGAATGGAATGGAATGGAATGGAATGGAATGGAATGGAATTCAATGGAATGGAATGGAATGGAATGGAATTCTATGGAATGGAATGGAATGGAATGGAATTCAATGGAATGGAATGGAATGGAATGGAATTCTATGGAATGGAATGGAGTGGAATCGAATGGAATCGAATGGAATCGAATGGAATGGAATGGAATAGAATGGAATCAACCCGAGTAGAACGGAACGGAACGGAACGGAACGGAACGGAACGGAACGGGACGGAACGGAACGGAATGGAATGGAATGGAACGGAGTTCCATGGAATGGAATGGAATGGAATGGAATTCAATGGAATGGAATGGAATGGAATGGAATGGAATGGAATTCAATGGAATGGAATGGAATGGAATGGAATGGAATGGAATGGAATGGAATTCAATGGAATGGAATGGAATGGATTGGAATGGAATGGAATAGAATGGAATCAACCCGAGTAGAACGGAACGGAACACAACGGAACGGAACGGAACGCAACGGAACGGAACGGAACGGAACGGAACGGAATGGAACGGAATGGAACGGAATTCAATGGAATGGAATGGAATGGAATGGAATTCTATGGAATGGAATGGAATGGAATGGAATGGAATGGAATGGATTTCCATGGAATGGAATGGAATGGAATGGAATTCCATGGAATGGAATGGAATGGAATGGAATTCAATGGAGTGGAATGGAATGGAATGGAATGGAATGGAATTCAGTGGAATGGAATGGGATGGAATGGAATGGAATGGAATTCTATGGAATGGAATGGAGTGGAATCGAATGGAATCGAATGGGATCGAATGGACTGGAATGGAATAGAATGGAATCAACCCGAGTAGAACGGAGCGGAACGCAACGGAACGGAACGGAACGGAACGGAACGGAACGGAATGGAATGGAGTGGAATGGAACGGAATTCAATGGAATGGAATGGAACGGAATGGAATTCAATGGAATGGAATGGAATGGAATGGAATGGAATGGAATGGAACGGAATTCTATGGAATGGAATGGAATGGAATTCAATGGAATGGAATGGAATGGAATGGAATGGAATGGAATGGAACGGAATTCTATGGAATGGAATGGAATGGAATTCAATGGAATGGAAAGGAATGGAATGGAATGGAATGGAATGGAATTCAATGGAATGGAAAGGAATGGAATGGAATGGAATGGAATTCAATGGAATGGAATGGAATGGAATGGAACGGAATGGAATTCAATGGAATGGAATGGAATGGCAACGAATGGAATCGAATGCAATCGAATGGAATCGATTGGAATCGAATGGAATGGAATGGAATGGAATGGAATAGAATGTAATCAACCTGAGTAGAACGGAACGGCACGCAACGGAACGGAACGGAACGGAACGGGACGGAACGGAAGGGTATGGAATGGAATGGAACGGAATTCAATGGAATGGAATGGAATGGAATGGAATTCAATGGAATGGAATGGAATGGCATGGAATGGAATGGAATGGAATGGAATGGAATGGAATAGAATGGAATCAACCCGAGTAGAACGGAACGCAAAGGAACGGAACGGAACGCAACGGAACGGAACGGAACGGAACGGAACGGAATGGAATGGAAAGGAACGGAATTCAATGGAATGGAATGGAATGGAATGGAATTCAATGGAATGGAATGGAATGGAATGGAATTCAATGGAATGGAATGGAATGGAATTCAAATGGAATGGAATGGAATGGAATTCTATGGAATGGAATGGAGTGGAATCGAATGGAATCGAATGGAATTGAATGGAATCGAATGGGATCGAATGGAATGGAATGGAATAGAATGGAATCAACCCGAGTAGAACGGAGCGGAACGCAACGGAACGGAACGGAACGGAACGGAAAGGAAAGGAATGGAATGGAATGGAATGGAACGGAATTCAAAGGAATGGAATGGAACAGAATGGAATTCAATGGAAAGGAATGGAATGAAATGGAATTGAATTCAATGGAATGGAATGGAATGGAATGGAATGGAATGGAATGGAATGGAATGGAATGGAACGGAATTCTATGGAATGGAATGGAATGGAATTCAATGGAATGGAATGGAATGGAATGGAATGGAACGGAATTCAATGGAATGGAATGGAATGGAATGGAATTCAATGGAATGGAATGGAATTCAATGGAATGGAATGGAATGGAATGGAATGGAATGGAATGGAATTCAATGGAATGGAATGGTATTCAATGGAATGGAATGGAATGGAATGGAATGGAATGGAATGGAATGGAAATCAATGGAATGGAATGGAATGGAATGGAATGGAATGGAATGGAATTCAATGGAATGGAATGGAGTGGAATCGAATGGAATCGAATGGAATCGAATGAGATCGAATGGAATGGAATGGAATAGAATGGAATCAACCCGAGTAGAACGGAATGGAATGGAATGGAATGGAATGGAATGAAATGGAATGGAATGGAATTCAATGGAATGGAATGGAATGGAATGGAATGGAATGGAATGGAATGGAATGGAATGGAATGGAATCAACCCGAGTAGAACGGAACGGCACGCAACGGAACGGAACGGAACGGAACGGGACGGAACGGAACGGAATGGAATATAATGCAACGGAATTCAATGGAATGGAATGGAATGGAATGGAATTCAATGGAATCGATTGGAATCGAATGGAATCGATTGGAATTGAATGGAATCGAATAGAATGGAATGGAATAGAATTTAATCAACCCGAGTAGAACGGAACGGAACGCAACGGAACGGAACGGAACGGAACGGAACGGGACGGAACGGAACGGAATGGAATGGAATGGAACGGAATTCAATTGAATGGAATGGAATGGAATGGAATTCAATGGAATGGAATGGAATGGAATGGAATGGAATGGAATGGAATGGAATGGACACCAGTAGAATGGAATGGAATGGAATGGAATGGAATGGAATGGAATGGAATGGAATGGAATGGAATCTACCCGAGTAGAACGGAATGGAACGGAATGGAATGGAATGGAATGGACAGGAGCAGAACGGAATGGAATGCAATGGAATGGAATGGAATGTACCCGAGCAGAACGGAATGGAATGAAATGGAAATGGAAAGGGAATGGAAATGGAACGGGAATGGAAATGGAACGGGAACGGAAATGGAACGGGAAGGGAAATGGAACGGGAACGGAAACGGAACGAGAACGGAAATGGAACGGGAACGGAAACGGAACGGGAACGGAAATGGAACGGGAATGGTAATGGAACGGGAATGGAAATGGAACGGGAATGGAAATGGATCGGGAATGGAAATGGATCGGGAATGGAAATGGAACGGGAATGGTAATGGAACTGGAATGGAAATGGAACGGGAATGGAAAAGAAACGGGAATGGAAATGGAACGGGAATGGAAATGGAATGGGAATGAAAATGGAATGGAATGGAATGGAATGGAATGTACCAGAGTGGAGTGGAGTGGAGTGGAGTGGAGTAGAGTGCACTGGAACGGAATGGAATGGAATGGAATGGAATGGAACGGAACGGAATGTACCCGAGAAGCACGGAATGGAATGGAATGGAATGGAATGGAATGGAATGGAATGGAATGTACCGGAGTGGAGTGGAGTGGAATGGAGTGGAGTGGAGTGGAGTGGATTGGAATGGAATGGAATGGAATGGAATGGAATGCAATGGAATGCAATGGAATGGAAAGGAATGGAATGGAATGGAATGGAATGGAATGGAATGGAATGGAATGGACAACAGTAGAATGGAATGGAATGGAATGGAATGGAATGGAATGGAATGGATTTCCATGGAATGGAATGGAATGGAATGGAATTCCATGGAATGGAATGGAATGGAATGGAATTCAATGGAGTGGAATGGAATGGAATGGAATGGAATGGAATTCAGTGGAATGGAATGGGATGGAATGGAATGGAATGGAATTCTATGGAATGGAATGGAGTGGAATCGAATGGAATCGAATGGGATCGAATGGACTGGAATGGAATAGAATGGAATCAACCCGAGTAGAACGGAGCGGAACGCAACGGAACGGAACGGAACGGAACGGAACGGAACGGAATGGAATGGAGTGGAATGGAACGGAATTCAATGGAATGGAATGGAACGGAATGGAATTCAATGGAATGGAATGGAATGGAATGGAATGGAATGGAATGGAACGGAATTCTATGGAATGGAATGGAATGGAATTCAATGGAATGGAATGGAATGGAATGGAATGGAATGGAATGGAATTCAATGGAATGGAAAGGAATGGAATGGAATGGAATGGAATTCAATGGAATGGAATTGAATGGAATGGAACGGAATGGAATTCAATGGAATGGAATGGAATGGCAACGAAAGAAATCGAATGCAATCGAATGGAATCGATTGGAATCGAATGGAATCGAATGGAATGGAATGGAATAGAATGTAATCAACCTGAGTAGAACGGAACGGCACGCAACGGAACGGAACGGAACGGAACGGGACGGAACGGAAGGGTATGGAATGGAATGGAACGGAATTCAATGGAATGGAATGGAATGGAATGGAATTCAATGGAATGGAATGGAATGGCATGGAATGGAATGGAATGGAATGGAATGAATGGAATAGAATGGAATCAACCCGAGTAGAACGGAACGCAACGGAACGGAACGGAACGCAACGGAACGGAACGGAACGGAACGGAATGGAATGGAAAGGAACGGAATTCAATGGAATGGAATGGAATGGAATGGAATTCAATGGAATGGAATGGAATGGAATGGAATTCAATGGAATGGAATGGAATGGAATTCAAATGGAATGGAATGGAATGGAATTCTATGGAATGGAATGGAGTGGAATCGAATGGAATCGAATGGAATCGAATGGAATCGAATGGGATCGAATGGAATGGAATGGAATAGAATGGAATCAACCCGAGTAGAACGGAGCGGAACGCAACGGAACGGAACGGAACGGAACGGAAAGGAAAGGAATGGAATGGAATGGAATGGAACGGAATTCAAAGGAATGGAATGGAACAGAATGGAATTCAATGGAAAGGAATGGAATGAAATGGAATTGAATTCAATGGAATGGAATGGAATGGAATGGAATGGAATGGAATGGAATGGAATGGAACGGAATTCTATGGAATGGAATGGAATGGAATTCAATGGAATGGAATGGAATGGAATGGAATGGAACGGAATTCAATGGAATGGAATGGAATGGAATGGAATTCAATGGAATGGAATGGAATTCAATGGAATGGAATGGAATGGAATGGAATGGAATGGAATGGAATTCAATGGAATGGAATGGTATTCAATGGAATGGAATGGAATGGAATGGAATGGAATGGAATGGAATGGAAATCAATGGAATGGAATGGAATGGAATGGAATGGAATGGAATGGAATTCAATGGAATGGAATGGAGTGGAATCGAATGGAATCGAATGGAATCGAATGAGATCGAATGGAATGGAATGGAATAGAATGGAATCAACCCGAGTAGAACGGAATGGAATGGAATGGAATGGAATGGAATGGAATGGAATGGAATGGAATTCAATGGAATGGAATGGAATGGAATGGAATGGAATGGAATGGAATGGAATGGAATGGAATGGAATCAACCCGAGTAGAACGGAACGGCACGCAACGGAACGGAACGGAACGGAACGGGACGGAACGGAACGGAATGGAATATAATGCAACGGAATTCAATGGAATGGAATGGAATGGAATGGAATTCAATGGAATCGATTGGAATCGAATGGAATCGATTGGAATTGAATGGAATCGAATAGAATGGAATGGAATAGAATTTAATCAACCCGAGTAGAACGGAACGGAACGCAACGGAACGGAACGGAACGGAACGGAACGGGACGGAACGGAACGGAATGGAATGGAATGGAACGGAATTCAATTGAATGGAATGGAATGGAATGGAATTCAATGGAATGGAATGGAATGGAATGGAATGGAATGGAATGGACACCAGTAGAATGGAATGGAATGGAATGGAATGGAATGGAATGGAATGGAATGGAATGGAATGGAATCTACCCGAGTAGAACGGAATGGAACGGAATGGAATGGAATGGAATGGACAGGAGCAGAACGGAATGGAATGCAATGGAATGGAATGGAATGTACCCGAGCAGAACGGAATGGAATGAAATGGAAATGGAAAGGGAATGGAAATGGAACGGGAATGGAAATGGAACGGGAACGGAAATGGAACGGGAATGGAAATGGAACGGGAACGGAAACGGAACGAGAACGGAAATGGAACGGGAACGGAAACGGAACGGGAACGGAAATGGAACGGGAATGGTAATGGAACGGGAATGGAAATGGAACGGGAATGGAAATGGATCGGGAATGGAAATGGATCGGGAATGGAAATGGAACGGGAATGGTAATGGAACTGGAATGGAAATGGAACGGGAATGGAAAAGAAACGGGAATGGAAATGGAACGGGAATGGAAATGGAATGGGAATGAAAATGGAATGGAATGGAATGGAATGGAATGTACCAGAGTGGAGTGGAGTGGAGTGGAGTGGAGTAGAGTGCACTGGAACGGAATGGAATGGAATGGAATGGAATGGAACGGAACGGAATGTACCCGAGAAGCACGGAATGGAATGGAATGGAATGGAATGGAATGGAATGGAATGGAATGGAATGTACCGGAGTGGAGTGGAGTGGAATGGAGTGGAGTGGAGTGGAGTGGATTGGAATGGAATGGAATGGAATGGAATGGAATGCAATGGAATGCAATGGAATGGAAAGGAATGGAATGGAATGGAATGGAATGGAATGGAATGGAATGGAATGGAATGGACAACAGTAGAATGGAATGGAATGGAATGGAATGGAATGGAATGGAATGGAATGGAATTCAATGGAATGGAATGGAATGGAATGGAATTCAATGGAATGGAATGGAATGGAATGGAATTCAATGGAATGGAATGGAATGGAATGGAATTCTATGGAATGGAATGGAGTGGAATCGAATGGAATCGAATGGAATCGAATGGAATGGAATGGAATAGAATGGAATCAACCCGAGGAGAACGGAACGGAACGCAACGGAACGGAACGGAACGGAACGGGACGGAACGGAACGGAATGGAATGGAATGGAACGGAATTCCAAGGAATGGAATGGAATGGAATGGAATTCAATGGAATGGAATGGAATGGAATGGAATGGAATTCAATGGAATGGAATGGAATGGAATGGAATGGAATGGAATGGAATGGAATTCAATGGAATCGAATGGAATGGAATGGAATGGAATGGAATTCAATGGAATGGAATGGAATCGAATGGAATGGAATGGAATAGAATGGAATCAACCCGAGTAGAACGGAACGGAACACAACGGAACGGAACGGAACGCAACGGAACGGAACGGAACGGAACGGAACGGAATGGAATGGAATGGAACGGAATTCAATGGAATGGAATGGAATGGAATGGAATTCTATGGAATGGAATGGAATGGAATGGAATGGAATTCCATGGAATGGAATGGAATTCAATGGAATTCAATGGAATGGAATGCAATGGAATGGAATGGAATGGAATGGAATGGAATGGAATTCAATGGAATAGAATGGAATGGAATGGAATGGAAACGAATGGAATCGAATGGAATCGAATGGAATCTAATGGAATCGAATGGAATGGAATGGAATAGAATGGAATCAACCCGAGTAGAACGGAATGGAATGGAATGGAATGGAATGGAATGGAATGGAATGGAATGGAATGAAATGTTATGGAATGGAATGGAATGGAATTCAATGCAATTCAATTGAATGGAATGGAAGGGAATGGAATGGAGTGGAGTGGAGTGGAGTGGAGTGGAGTGGAATGGAATGGAGTGGAATGGAATGGAATGGAATGGAATGGAATGGAATGGAACGGAATTCAATTTAATGGAATGGAAGGGAGTGGAATGGAGTGGAGTGGAGTGGAGTGGAGTGCAGTGGAGTGTAATGGAATGGAGTGGAATGGAATGGAATGGAATGGAATGGAATGGAATGGAATGGAATGGAATTCAATGGAGTGGAATGGAATGGAATGGAATGGAATGGAATGGAATGGAATGGAATTCATTGCAATGGAATGGAATGGAATCGAATGGAGTCAAATGGAATGGAATGGAATAGAATGGAATCAACCCGAGTAGAACGGAACGGAACGCAACGGAACGGAACGGAACGGAACGGAACGGAATGGAATGTAATGGAATGGAATGGAATGGAATGGAATGGAGTGGAATGGAATGCAATGGAATGGAATGGAATGGAATGGAATGGAATGGAATGGAGTCGAATGGAATCGAATGGAATGGAATGGAATAGAATGGAATCAACCCGAGTAGAACGGTACGGAACGGAACGGAACGGAACGGAATGGAATGATCAACCCGTGTAGAATGGAATGGAATGGAATTGAATAGAATGGAATCAACCCTAGTTGAACGGAACGGAACGCAACGGATCGGAACGGAACGGGACGGAACGGAACGGAATGGAATGGAATGGAACGGAATTCAATTGAATGGAATGGAATGGAATGGAATTCAATGGAATGGAATGGAATGGAATGGAATGGAATGGAATGGAATGGAATGGACACCAGTAGAATGGAATGGAATGGAATGGAATGGAATGGAATGGAATGGAATGGAATGGAATGGAATGGAATGGAATTCAATGGAATGGAATGGAATGGAATGGAATTCTATGTAATGGAATGGAATGGAATGGAATTCAATGGAATGGAATGGAATGGAATGGAATTCTATGGAATGGAATGGAGTGGAATCGAATGGAATCGAATGGAATCGAATGGAATGGAATGGAATAGAATGGAATCAACCCGAGTAGAACGGAACGGAACGCAACGGAACGGAACGGAACGGAACGGGACGGAACGGAACGGAATGGAATGGAATGGAACGGAATTCCATGGAATGGAATGGAATGGAATGGAATTCAATGGAATGGAATGGAATGGAATGGAATGGAATGGAATTCAATGGAATGGAATGGAATGGAATGGAATGGAATGGAATGGAATGGAATTCAATGGAATGGAATGGAATGGATTGGAATGGAATGGAATAGAATGGAATCAACCCGAGTAGAACGGAACGGAACACAACGGAACGGAACGGAACGCAACGGAACGGAACGGAACGGAACGGAACGGAATGGAATGGAATGGAACGGAATTCCATGGAATGGAATGGAATGGAATGGAATTCTATGGAATGGAATGGAATGGAATGGAATGGAATTCCATGGAATGGAATGGAATTCAATGGAATTCAATGGAATGGAATGCAATGGAATGGAATGGAATGGAATGGAATGGAATGGAATTCAATGGAATAGAATGGAATGGAATGGAATGGAAACGAATGGAATCGAATGGAATCGAATGGAATCTAATGGAATCGAATGGAATGGAATGGAATAGAATGGAATCAACCCGAGTAGAACGGAATGGAATGGAATGGAATGGAATGGAATGGAATGGAATGGAATGAAATGTTATGGAATGGAATGGAATGGAATTCAATGCAATTCAATTGAATGGAATGGAAGGGAATGGAATGGAGTGGAGTGGAGTGGAGTGGAGTGGAGTGGAATGGAATGGAGTGGAATGGAATGGAATGGAATGGAATGGAATGGAATGGAATGGAATGGAATTCAATTTAATGGAATGGAAGGGAGTGGAATGGAGTGGAGTGGAGTGGAGTGGAGTGCAGTGGAGTGTAATGCAATGGAATGGAATGGAATGGAATGGAATGGAATGGAATGGAATGGAATGGAATGGAATTCAATGGAGTGGAATGGAATGGAATGGAATGGAATGGAATGGAATGGAATGGAATTCAATGCAATGGAATGGAATGGAATCGAATGGAGTCAAATGGAATGGAATGGAATAGAATGGAATCAACCCGAGTAGAACGGAACGGAACGCAACGGAACGGAACGGAACGGAACGGAACGGAATGGAATGTAATGGAATGGAATGGAATGGAATGGAATGGAGTGGAATGGAATGCAATGGAATGGAATGGAATGGAATGGAATGGAATGGAATGGAATGGAGTCGAATGGAATCGAATGGAATGGAATGGAATAGAATGGAATCAACCCGAGTAGAACGGTACGGAACGGAACGGAACGGAACGGAACGGAACGGAATGGAATGATCAACCCGTGTAGAATGGAATGGAATGGAATTGAATAGAATGGAATCAACCCTAGTTGAACGGAACGGAACGCAACGGAACGGAACGGAACGGGACGGAACGGAACGGAATGGAATGGAATGGAACGGAATTCAATTGAATGGAATGGAATGGAATGGAATTCAATGGAATGGAATGGAATGGAATGGAATGGAATGGAATGGAATGGAATGGAATGGAATGGACACCAGTAGAATGGAATGGAATGGAATGGAATGGAATGGAATGGAATGGAATGGAATGGAATGGAATAGAATGGAATCTACCCGAGTAGAACGGAATGGAACAGAATGGAATGGAATGGAATGGACAGGAGCAGAACGGAATGGAATGCAATGGAATGGAATGGAATGTACCCGAGCAGAACGGAATGGAATGAAATGGAAATGGAAAGGGAATGGAAATGGAACGGGAATGGAAATGGAACGGGAACGGAAATGGAACGGGAATGGAAATGGAACGGGAACGGAAACGGAACGAGAACGGAAATGGAACGGGAACGGAAACGGAACGGGAACGGAAATGGAACGGGAATGGTAATGGAACGGGAATGGAAATGGAACGGGAATGGAAATGGAACGGGAATGGAAATGGATCGGGAATGGAAATGGAACGGGAATGGTAATGGAACTGGAATGGAAATGGAACGGGAATGGAAAAGAAACGGGAATGGAAATGGAACGGGAATGGAAATGGAATGGGAATGAAAATGGAATGGAATGGAATGGAATGGAATGTACCAGAGTGGAGTGGAGTGGAGTGGAGTGGAGTAGAGTGCACTGGAACGGAATGGAATGGAATGGAATGGAATGGAACGGAACGGAATGTACCCGAGAAGCACGGAATGGAATGGAATGGAATGGAATGTACCGGAGTGGAGTGGAGTGGAGTGGAGTGGAGTAGAGTGCACTGGAACGGAATGGAATGGAATGGAATGGAATGGAACGGAACGGAATGTACCCGAGAAGCACGGAATGGAATGGAATGGAATGGAATGGAATTGAATATACCGGAGTGGAGTGGAGTGGAATGGAGTGGAGTGGAGTGGAGTGGAGTGGAATGGAATGGAATGGAACGGAATGGAATGGAATGGAATGCAATGGAATGCAATGGAATGGAAAAGAATGGAATGGAATGGAATGGAATGGAATGGAATGGAATGGAATGGAATGGACACCAGTAGAATGGAATGGAATGGAATGGAATGGAATGGAATGGAATGGAATGGAATGGAATGGAATGGAATGGAATTCAATGGAATGGAATGGAATGGAATGGAATTCTATGGAATGGAATGGAATGGAATGGAATTCAATGGAATGGAATGGAATGGAATGGAATTCTATGGAATGGAATGGAGTGGAATCGAATGGAATCGAATGGAATCGAATGGAATGGAATGGAATAGAATGGAATCAACCCGAGTAGAACGGAACGGAATGCAACGGAACGGAACGGAACGGAACGGGACGGAACGGAACGGAATGGAATGGAATGGAACGGAATTCCATGGAATGGAATGGAATGGAATGGAATTCAATGGAATGGAATGGAATGGAATGGAATGGAATGCAATGGAATGGAATGGAATGGAATGGATTGGAATGGAATGGAATAGAATGGAATGGAATGGAATGGAATGGAATTCAATGGAATGGAATGGAATGGAATGGAATTCAATGGAATGGAATGGAATGGCATGGAATGGAATGGAATGGAATGGAATGGAATGGAATAGAATGGAATCAACCCGAGTAGAACGGAACGCAACGGAACGGAACGGAACGCAACGGAACGGAACGGAACGGAACGGAACGGAATGGAATGGAAAGGAACGGAATTCAATGGAATGGAATGGAATGGAATGGAATTCAATGGAATGGAATGGAATGGAATGGAATTCAATGGAATGGAATGGAATGGAATTCAAATGGAATGGAATGGAATGGAATTCTATGGAATGGAATGGAGTGGAATCGAATGGAATCGAATGGAATCGAATGGAATCGAATGGGATCGAATGGAATGGAATGGAATAGAATGGAATCAACCCGAGTAGAACGGAGTGGAACGCAACGGAACGGAACGGAACGGAACGGAAAGGAAAGGAATGGAATGGAATGGAATGGAACGGAATTCAAAGGAATGGAATGGAACAGAATGGAATTCAATGGAAAGGAATGGAATGAAATGGAATTGAATTCAATGGAATGGAATGGAATGGAATGGAATGGAATGGAATGGAATGGAACGGAATTCTATGGAATGGAATGGAATGGAATTCAATGGAATGGAATGGAATGGAATGGAATGGAACGGAATTCAATGGAATGGAATGGAATGGAATGGAATTCAATGGAATGGAATGGAATTCAATGGAATGGAATGGAATGGAATGGAATGGAATGGAATGGAATTCAATGGAATGGAATGGTATTCAATGGAATGGAATGGAATGGAATGGAATGGAATGGAATGGAATGGAAATCAATGGAATGGAATGGAATGGAATGGAATGGAATGGAATGGAATTCAATGGAATGGAATGGAGTGGAATCGAATGGAATCGAATGGAATCGAATGAGATCGAATGGAATGGAATGGAATAGAATGGAATCAACCCGAGTAGAACGGAATGGAATGGAATGGAATGGAATGGAATGGAATGGAATGGAATGGAATTCAATGGAATGGAATGGAATGGAATGGAATGGAATGGAATGGAATGGAATGGAATCAACCCGAGTAGAACGGAACGGCACGCAACGGAACGGAACGGAACGGAACGGGACGGAACGGAACGGAATGGAATATAATGCAACGGAATTCAATGGAATGGAATGGAATGGAATGGAATTCAATGGAATCGATTGGATTCGAATGGAATCGATTGGAATTGAATGGAATCGAATAGAATGGAATGGAATAGAATTTAATCAACCCGAGTAGAACGGAACGGAACGCAACGGAACGGAACGGAACGGAACGGAACGGGACGGAACGGAACGGAATGGAATGGAATGGAACGGAATTCAATTGAATGGAATGGAATGGATTGGAATTCAATGGAATGGAATGGAATGGAATGGAATGGAATGGAATGGAATGGAATGGACACCAGTAGAATGGAATGGAATGGAATGGAATGGAATGGAATGGAATGGAATGGAATGGAATGGAATCTACCCGAGTAGAACGGAATGGAACGGAATGGAATGGAATGGAATGGACAGGAGCAGAACGGAATGGAATGCAATGGAATGGAATGGAATGTACCCGAGCAGAACGGAATGGAATGAAATGGAAATGGAAAGGGAATGGAAATGGAACGGGAATGGAAATGGAACGGGAACGGAAATGGAACGGGAATGGAAATGGAACGGGAACGGAAACGGAACGAGAACGGAAATGGAACGGGAACGGAAACGGAACGGGAACGGAAATGGAACGGGAATGGTAATGGAACGGGAATGGAAATGGAACGGGAATGGAAATGGAACGGGAATGGAAATGGATCGGGAATGGAAATGGAACGGGAATGGTAATGGAACTGGAATGGAAATGGAACGGGAATGGAAAAGAAACGGGAATGGAAATGGAACGGGAATGGAAATGGAATGGGAATGGAAATGGAATGGAATGGAATGGAATGGAATGTACCAGAGTGGAGTGGAGTGGAGTGGAGTGGAGTAGAGTGCACTGGAACGGAATGGAATGGAATGGAATGGAATGGAACGGAACGGAATGTACCCGAGAAGCACGGAATGGAATGGAATGGAATGGAATGGAATGGAATGTACCGGAGTGGAGTGGAGTGGAGTGGAGTGGAGTAGAGTGCACTGGAACGGAATGGAATGGAATGGAATGGAATGGAACGGAACGGAATGTACCCGAGAAGCACGGAATGGAATGGAATGGAATGGAATGGAATGGAATGGAATGGAATGGAATGTACCGGAGTGGAGTGGAGTGGAATGGAGTGGAGTGGAGTGGAGTGGAGTGGAATGGAATGGAATGGAACGGAATGGAATGGAATGGAATGCAATGGAATGCAATGGAATGGAAAGGAATGGAATGGAATGGAATGGAATGGAATGGAATGGAATGGAATGGAATGGACACCAGTAGAATGGAATGGAATGGAATGGAATGGAATGGAATGGAATGGAATGGAATGGAATGGAATGGAATTCAATGGAATGGAATGGAATGGAATGGAATTCAATGGAATCGAATGGAATCGAATGGAATCGATTGGAATCGAATGGAATCGAATAGAATGGAATGGAATAGAATTTAATCAACCCGAGTAGAACGGAACGGAACGCAACGGAACGGAACGGAACGGAACGGAACGGGACGGAACGGAACGGAATGGAATGGAATGGAACGGAATTCAATTGAATGGAATGGAATGGAATGGAATTCAATGGAATGGAATGGAATGGAATGGAATTGAATGGAATGGAATGGAATGGAATGGAATGGACACCAGTAGAATGGAATGGAATGGAATGGAATGGAATGGAATGGAATGGAATGGAATGGAATCTACCCGAGTAGAACGGAATGGAACGGAATGGAATGGAATGGAATGGACAGGAGCAGAACGGAATGGAATGCAATGGAATGGAATGGAATGTACCCGAGCAGAACGGAATGGAGTGAAATGGAAATGGAAAGGGAATGGAAATGGAACGGGAATGGAAATGGAACGGGAACGGAAATGGAACGGGAATGGAAATGGAACGGGAACGGAAACGGAACGAGAACGGAAATGGAACGGGAACGGAAACGGAACGGGAACGGAAATGGAACGGGAATGGTAATGGAACGGGAATGGAAATGGAACGGGAATGGAAATGGAACGGGAATGGAAATGGATCGGGAATGGAAATGGAACGGGAATGGTAATGGAACTGGAATGGAAATGGAACGGGAATGGAAAAGAAACGGGAATGGAAATGGAACGGGAATGGAAATGGAATGGGAATGGAAATGGAATGGAATGGAATGGAATGGAATGTACCAGAGTGGAGTGGAGTGGAGTGGAGTGGAGTAGAGTGCACTGGAACGGAATGGAATGGAATGGAATGGAATGGAACGGAACGGAATGTACCCGAGAAGCACGGAATGGAATGGAATGGAATGGAATGGAATGGAATGTACCGGAGTGGAGTGGAGTGGAGTGTAGTGGAGTAGAGTGCACTGGAACGGAATGGAATGGAATGGAATGGAATGGAACGGAACGGAATGTACCCGAGAAGCACGGAATGGAATGGAATGGAATGGAATGGAATGGAATGGAATGGAATGTACCGGAGTGGAGTGGAGTGGAATGGAGTGGAGTGGAGTGGAGTGGAGTGGAATGGAATGGAATGGAACGGAATGGAATGGAATGGAATGCAATGGAATGAAATGGAATGGAAAGGAATGGAATGGAATGGAATGGAATGGAATGGAATGGAATGGAATGGAATGGACACCAGTAGAATGGAATGGAATGGAATGGAATGGAATGGAATGGAATGGAATGGAATGGAATGGAATTCAATGGAATGGAATGGAATGGAATGGAATTCTATGGAATGGAATGGAATGGAATGGAATTCAATGGAATGGAATGGAATGGAATGGAATTCTATGGAATGGAATGGAGTGGAATCGAATGGAATCGAATGGAATCGAATGGAATGGAATGGAATAGAATGGAATCAACCCGAGTAGAACGGAACGGAACGGAACGGAACGGAACGGAACGGAACGGGACGGAACGGAACGGAATGGAATGGAATGGAACGGAATTCCATGGAATGGAATGGAATGGAATGGAATTCAATGGAATGGAATGGAATGGAATGGAATGGAATGGAATTCAATGGAATGGAATGGAATGGAATGGAATGGAATGGAATGGAATGGAATTCAATGGAATGGAATGGAATGGATTGGAATGGAATGGAATAGAATGGAATCAACCCGAGTAGAACGGAACGGAACACAACGGAACGGAACGGAACGCAACGGAACGGAACGGAACGGAACGGAATGGAACGGAATGGAACGGAATTCAATGGAATGGAATGGAATGGAATGGAATTCTATGGAATGGAATGGAATGGAATGGAATGGAATGGATTTCCATGGAATGGAATGGAATGGAATGGAATTCCATGGAATGGAATGGAATGGAATGGAATTCAATGGAGTGGAATGGAATGGAATGGAATGGAATGGAATTCAGTGGAATGGAATGGGATGGAATGGAATGGAATGGAATTCTATGGAATGGAATGGAGTGGAATCGAATGGAATCGAATGGGATCGAATGGACTGGAATGGAATAGAATGGAATCAACCCGAGTAGAACGGAGCGGAACGCAACGGAACGGAACGGAACGGAACGGAACGGAACGGAATGGAATGGAGTGGAATGGAACGGAATTCAATGGAATGGAATGGAGCGGAATGGAATTCAATGGAATGGAATGGAATGGAATGGAATGGAATGGAATGGAACGGAATTCTATGGAATGGAATGGAATGGAATTCAATGGAATGGAATGGAATGGAATGGAATGGAATGGAATGGAACGGAATTCTATGGAATGGAATGGAATGGAATTCAATGGAATGGAATGGAATGGAATGGAATGGAATGGAATGGAATTCAATGGAATGGAAAGGAATGGAATGGAATGGAATGGAATTCAATGGAATGGAATGGAATGGAATGGAACGGAATGGAATTCAATGGAATGGAATGGAATGGCAACGAATGGAATCGAATGCAATCGAATGGAATCGATTGGAATCGAATGGAATCGAATGGAATGGAATGGAATAGAATGTAATCAACCTGAGTAGAACGGAACGGCACGCAACGGAACGGAACGGAACGGAACGGGACGGAACGGAAGGGTATGGAATGGAATGGAACGGAATTCAATGGAATGGAATGGAATGGAATGGAATTCAATGGAATGGAATGGAATGGCATGGAATGGAATGGAATGGAATGGAATGGAATGGAATAGAATGGAATCAACCCGAGTAGAACGGAACGCAAAGGAACGGAACGGAACGCAACGGAACGGAACGGAACGGAACGGAACGGAATGGAATGGAAAGGAACGGAATTCAATGGAATGGAATGGAATGGAATGGAATTCAATGGAATGGAATGGAATGGAATGGAATTCAATGGAATGGAATGGAATGGAATTCAAATGGAATGGAATGGAATGGAATTCTATGGAATGGAATGGAGTGGAATCGAATGGAATCGAATGGAATCGAATGGAATCGAATGGGATCGAATGGAATGGAATGGAATAGAATGGAATCAACCCGAGTAGAACGGAGCGGAACGCAACGGAACGGAACGGAACGGAACGGAAAGGAAAGGAATGGAATGGAATGGAATGGAACGGAATTCAAAGGAATGGAATGGAACAGAATGGAATTCAATGGAAAGGAATGGAATGAAATGGAATTGAATTCAATGGAATGGAATGGAATGGAATGGAATGGAATGGAATGGAATGGAATGGAATGGAACGGAATTCTATGGAATGGAATGGAATGGAATTCAATGGAATGGAATGGAATGGAATGGAATGGAACGGAATTCAATGGAATGGAATGGAATGGAATGGAATTCAATGGAATGGAATGGAATTCAATGGAATGGAATGGAATGGAATGGAATGGAATGGAATGGAATTCAATGGAATGGAATGGTATTCAATGGAATGGAATGGAATGGAATGGAATGGAATGGAATGGAATGGAAATCAATGGAATGGAATGGAATGGAATGGAATGGAATGGAATGGAATTCAATGGAATGGAATGGAGTGGAATCGAATGGAATCGAATGGAATCGAATGAGATCGAATGGAATGGAATGGAATAGAATGGAATCAACCCGAGTAGAACGGAATGGAATGGAATGGAATGGAATGGAATGGAATGGAATGGAATGGAATTCAATGGAATGGAATGGAATGGAATGGAATGGAATGGAATGGAATGGAATGGAATGGAATCAACCCGAGTAGAACGGAACGGCACGCAACGGAACGGAACGGAACGGAACGGGACGGAACGGAACGGAATGGAATATAATGCAACGGAATTCAATGGAATGGAATGGAATGGAATGGAATTCAATGGAATCGATTGGAATCGAATGGAATCGATTGGAATTGAATGGAATCGAATAGAATGGAATGGAATAGAATTTAATCAACCCGAGTAGAACGGAACGGAACGCAACGGAACGGAACGGAACGGAACGGAACGGGACGGAACGGAACGGAATGGAATGGAATGGAACGGAATTCAATTGAATGGAATGGAATGGAATGGAATTCAATGGAATGGAATGGAATGGAATGGAATGGAATGGAATGGAATGGAATGGACACCAGTAGAATGGAATGGAATGGAATGGAATGGAATGGAATGGAATGGAATGGAATGGAATGGAATCTACCCGAGTAGAACGGAATGGAACGGAATGGAATGGAATGGAATGGACAGGAGCAGAACGGAATGGAATGCAATGGAATGGAATGGAATGTACCCGAGCAGAACGGAATGGAATGAAATGGAAATGGAAAGGGAATGGAAATGGAACGGGAATGGAAATGGAACGGGAACGGAAATGGAACGGGAATGGAAATGGAACGGGAACGGAAACGGAACGAGAACGGAAATGGAACGGGAACGGAAACGGAACGGGAACGGAAATGGAACGGGAATGGTAATGGAACGGGAATGGAAATGGAACGGGAATGGAAATGGATCGGGAATGGAAATGGATCGGGAATGGAAATGGAACGGGAATGGTAATGGAACTGGAATGGAAATGGAACGGGAATGGAAAAGAAACGGGAATGGAAATGGAACGGGAATGGAAATGGAATGGGAATGAAAATGGAATGGAATGGAATGGAATGGAATGTACCAGAGTGGAGTGGAGTGGAGTGGAGTGGAGTAGAGTGCACTGGAACGGAATGGAATGGAATGGAATGGAATGGAACGGAACGGAATGTACCCGAGAAGCACGGAATGGAATGGAATGGAATGGAATGGAATGGAATGGAATGGAATGTACCGGAGTGGAGTGGAGTGGAATGGAGTGGAGTGGAGTGGAGTGGATTGGAATGGAATGGAATGGAATGGAATGGAATGCAATGGAATGCAATGGAATGGAAAGGAATGGAATGGAATGGAATGGAATGGAATGGAATGGAATGGAATGGACAACAGTAGAATGGAATGGAATGGAATGGAATGGAATGGAATGGAATGGAATGGATTTCCATGGAATGGAATGGAATGGAATGGAATTCCATGGAATGGAATGGAATGGAATGGAATTCAATGGAGTGGAATGGAATGGAATGGAATGGAATGGAATTCAGTGGAATGGAATGGGATGGAATGGAATGGAATGGAATTCTATGGAATGGAATGGAGTGGAATCGAATGGAATCGAATGGGATCGAATGGACTGGAATGGAATAGAATGGAATCAACCCGAGTAGAACGGAGCGGAACGCAACGGAACGGAACGGAACGGAACGGAACGGAACGGAATGGAATGGAGTGGAATGGAACGGAATTCAATGG
Source organism: Gorilla gorilla gorilla (assembly GCF_029281585.2). NCBI lineage: Eukaryota > Metazoa > Chordata > Mammalia > Primates > Hominidae > Gorilla > Gorilla gorilla. The sequence continues at coordinate 8,542,883 of NC_073236.2, forward strand.
AATGGAATGGAACGGAATGGAATTCAATGGAATGGAATGGAATGGAATGGAATGGAATGGAATGGAACGGAATTCTATGGAATGGAATGGAATGGAATTCAATGGAATGGAATGGAATGGAATGGAATGGAATGGAATGGAATTCAATGGAATGGAAAGGAATGGAATGGAATGGAATGGAATTCAATGGAATGGAATGGAATGGAATGGAACGGAATGGAATTCAATGGAATGGAATGGAATGGCAACGAATGGAATCGAATGCAATCGAATGGAATCGATTGGAATCGAATGGAATCGAATGGAATGGAATGGAATAGAATGTAATCAACCTGAGTAGAACGGAACGGCACGCAACGGAACGGAACGGAACGGAACGGGACGGAACGGAAGGGTATGGAATGGAATGGAACGGAATTCAATGGAATGGAATGGAATGGAATGGAATTCAATGGAATGGAATGGAATGGCATGGAATGGAATGGAATGGAATGGAATGAATGGAATAGAATGGAATCAACCCGAGTAGAACGGAACGCAACGGAACGGAACGGAACGCAACGGAACGGAACGGAACGGAACGGAACGGAATGGAATGGAAAGGAACGGAATTCAATGGAATGGAATGGAATGGAATGGAATTCAATGGAATGGAATGGAATGGAATGGAATTCAATGGAATGGAATGGAATGGAATTCAAATGGAATGGAATGGAATGGAATTCTATGGAATGGAATGGAGTGGAATCGAATGGAATCGAATGGAATCGAATGGAATCGAATGGGATCGAATGGAATGGAATGGAATAGAATGGAATCAACCCGAGTAGAACGGAGCGGAACGCAACGGAACGGAACGGAACGGAACGGAAAGGAAAGGAATGGAATGGAATGGAATGGAACGGAATTCAAAGGAATGGAATGGAACAGAATGGAATTCAATGGAAAGGAATGGAATGAAATGGAATTGAATTCAATGGAATGGAATGGAATGGAATGGAATGGAATGGAATGGAATGGAATGGAACGGAATTCTATGGAATGGAATGGAATGGAATTCAATGGAATGGAATGGAATGGAATGGAATGGAACGGAATTCAATGGAATGGAATGGAATGGAATGGAATTCAATGGAATGGAATGGAATTCAATGGAATGGAATGGAATGGAATGGAATGGAATGGAATGGAATTCAATGGAATGGAATGGTATTCAATGGAATGGAATGGAATGGAATGGAATGGAATGGAATGGAATGGAAATCAATGGAATGGAATGGAATGGAATGGAATGGAATGGAATGGAATTCAATGGAATGGAATGGAGTGGAATCGAATGGAATCGAATGGAATCGAATGAGATCGAATGGAATGGAATGGAATAGAATGGAATCAACCCGAGTAGAACGGAATGGAATGGAATGGAATGGAATGGAATGGAATGGAATGGAATGGAATTCAATGGAATGGAATGGAATGGAATGGAATGGAATGGAATGGAATGGAATGGAATGGAATGGAATCAACCCGAGTAGAACGGAACGGCACGCAACGGAACGGAACGGAACGGAACGGGACGGAACGGAACGGAATGGAATATAATGCAACGGAATTCAATGGAATGGAATGGAATGGAATGGAATTCAATGGAATCGATTGGAATCGAATGGAATCGATTGGAATTGAATGGAATCGAATAGAATGGAATGGAATAGAATTTAATCAACCCGAGTAGAACGGAACGGAACGCAACGGAACGGAACGGAACGGAACGGAACGGGACGGAACGGAACGGAATGGAATGGAATGGAACGGAATTCAATTGAATGGAATGGAATGGAATGGAATTCAATGGAATGGAATGGAATGGAATGGAATGGAATGGAATGGAATGGAATGGACACCAGTAGAATGGAATGGAATGGAATGGAATGGAATGGAATGGAATGGAATGGAATGGAATGGAATCTACCCGAGTAGAACGGAATGGAACGGAATGGAATGGAATGGAATGGACAGGAGCAGAACGGAATGGAATGCAATGGAATGGAATGGAATGTACCCGAGCAGAACGGAATGGAATGAAATGGAAATGGAAAGGGAATGGAAATGGAACGGGAATGGAAATGGAACGGGAACGGAAATGGAACGGGAATGGAAATGGAACGGGAACGGAAACGGAACGAGAACGGAAATGGAACGGGAACGGAAACGGAACGGGAACGGAAATGGAACGGGAATGGTAATGGAACGGGAATGGAAATGGAACGGGAATGGAAATGGATCGGGAATGGAAATGGATCGGGAATGGAAATGGAACGGGAATGGTAATGGAACTGGAATGGAAATGGAACGGGAATGGAAAAGAAACGGGAATGGAAATGGAACGGGAATGGAAATGGAATGGGAATGAAAATGGAATGGAATGGAATGGAATGGAATGTACCAGAGTGGAGTGGAGTGGAGTGGAGTGGAGTAGAGTGCACTGGAACGGAATGGAATGGAATGGAATGGAATGGAACGGAACGGAATGTACCCGAGAAGCACGGAATGGAATGGAATGGAATGGAATGGAATGGAATGGAATGGAATGGAATGTACCGGAGTGGAGTGGAGTGGAATGGAGTGGAGTGGAGTGGAGTGGATTGGAATGGAATGGAATGGAATGGAATGGAATGCAATGGAATGCAATGGAATGGAAAGGAATGGAATGGAATGGAATGGAATGGAATGGAATGGAATGGAATGGAATGGACAACAGTAGAATGGAATGGAATGGAATGGAATGGAATGGAATGGAATGGAATGGAATTCAATGGAATGGAATGGAATGGAATGGAATTCAATGGAATGGAATGGAATGGAATGGAATTCAATGGAATGGAATGGAATGGAATGGAATTCTATGGAATGGAATGGAGTGGAATCGAATGGAATCGAATGGAATCGAATGGAATGGAATGGAATAGAATGGAATCAACCCGAGGAGAACGGAACGGAACGCAACGGAACGGAACGGAACGGAACGGGACGGAACGGAACGGAATGGAATGGAATGGAACGGAATTCCAAGGAATGGAATGGAATGGAATGGAATTCAATGGAATGGAATGGAATGGAATGGAATGGAATGGAATTCAATGGAATGGAATGGAATGGAATGGAATGGAATGGAATGGAATGGAATTCAATGGAATCGAATGGAATGGAATGGAATGGAATGGAATTCAATGGAATGGAATGGAATCGAATGGAATGGAATGGAATAGAATGGAATCAACCCGAGTAGAACGGAACGGAACACAACGGAACGGAACGGAACGCAACGGAACGGAACGGAACGGAACGGAACGGAACGGAATGGAATGGAATGGAACGGAATTCAATGGAATGGAATGGAATGGAATGGAATTCTATGGAATGGAATGGAATGGAATGGAATGGAATTCCATGGAATGGAATGGAATTCAATGGAATTCAATGGAATGGAATGCAATGGAATGGAATGGAATGGAATGGAATGGAATGGAATTCAATGGAATAGAATGGAATGGAATGGAATGGAAACGAATGGAATCGAATGGAATCGAATGGAATCTAATGGAATCGAATGGAATGGAATGGAATAGAATGGAATCAACCCGAGTAGAACGGAATGGAATGGAATGGAATGGAATGGAATGGAATGGAATGGAATGAAATGTTATGGAATGGAATGGAATGGAATTCAATGCAATTCAATTGAATGGAATGGAAGGGAATGGAATGGAGTGGAGTGGAGTGGAGTGGAGTGGAGTGGAATGGAATGGAGTGGAATGGAATGGAATGGAATGGAATGGAATGGAATGGAACGGAATTCAATTTAATGGAATGGAAGGGAGTGGAATGGAGTGGAGTGGAGTGGAGTGGAGTGCAGTGGAGTGTAATGGAATGGAGTGGAATGGAATGGAATGGAATGGAATGGAATGGAATGGAATGGAATGGAATGGAATTCAATGGAGTGGAATGGAATGGAATGGAATGGAATGGAATGGAATGGAATGGAATTCATTGCAATGGAATGGAATGGAATCGAATGGAGTCAAATGGAATGGAATGGAATAGAATGGAATCAACCCGAGTAGAACGGAACGGAACGCAACGGAACGGAACGGAACGGAACGGAACGGAATGGAATGTAATGGAATGGAATGGAATGGAATGGAATGGAGTGGAATGGAATGCAATGGAATGGAATGGAATGGAATGGAATGGAATGGAATGGAGTCGAATGGAATCGAATGGAATGGAATGGAATAGAATGGAATCAACCCGAGTAGAACGGTACGGAACGGAACGGAACGGAACGGAATGGAATGATCAACCCGTGTAGAATGGAATGGAATGGAATTGAATAGAATGGAATCAACCCTAGTTGAACGGAACGGAACGCAACGGATCGGAACGGAACGGGACGGAACGGAACGGAATGGAATGGAATGGAACGGAATTCAATTGAATGGAATGGAATGGAATGGAATTCAATGGAATGGAATGGAATGGAATGGAATGGAATGGAATGGAATGGACACCAGTAGAATGGAATGGAATGGAATGGAATGGAATGGAATGGAATGGAATGGAATGGAATGGAATGGAATGGAATCTACCCGAGTAGAACGGAATGGAACGGAATGGAATGGAATGGAATGGACAGGAGCAGAACGGAATGGAATGCAATGGAATGGAATGGAATGTACCCGAGCAGAACGGAATGGAATGAAATGGAAATGGAAAGGGAATGGAAATGGAACGGGAATGGAAATGGAACGGGAACGGAAACGGAACGGGAATGGAAATGGAACGGGAACGGAAACGGAACGAGAACGGAAATGGAACGGGAACGGAAACGGAACGGGAACGGAAATGGAACGGGAATGGTAATGGAACGGGAATGGAAATGGAACGGGAATGGAAATGGAACGGGAATGGAAATGGATCGGGAATGGAAATGGAACGGGAATGGTAATGGAACTGGAATGGAAATGGAACGGGAATGGAAAAGAAACGGGAATGGAAATGGAACGGGAATGGAAATGGAATGGGAATGGAAATGGAATGGAATGGAATGGAATGGAATGTACCAGAAAGGACTGGAGTGGAGTGGAGTGGAGTAGAGTGCACTGGAACGGAATGGAATGGAATGGAATGGAATGGAACGGAACGGAATGTACCCGAGAAGCACGGAATGGAATGGAATGGAATGGAATGGAATGGAATGGAATGGAATGTACCGGAGTGGAGTGGCGTGGAATGGAGTGGAGTGGAGTGGAGTGGAGTGGAATGGAATGGAATGGAATGGAATGGAATGGAATGGAATGCAATGGAATGGAAAGGAATGGAATGGAATGGAATGGAATGGAATGGAATGGAATGGAATGGAATGGACAACAGTAGAATGGAATGGAATGGAATGGAATGGAATGGAATGGAATGGAATGGAATGGAATTCAATGGAATGGAATGGAATGGAATGGAATTCAATGGAATGGAATGGAATGGAATGGAATTCAATGGAATGGAATGGAATGGAATGGAATTCTATGGAATGGAATGGAGTGGAATCGAATGGAATCGAATGGAATCGAATGGAATGGAATGGAATAGAATGGAATCAACCCGAGGAGAACGGAACGGAACGCAACGGAACGGAACGGAACGGAACGGGACGGAACGGAACGGAATGGAATGGAATGGAACGGAATTCCATGGAATGGAATGGAATGGAATGGAATTCAATGGAATGGAATGGAATGGAATGGAATTCAATGGAATTCAATGGAATGGAATGGAATGGAATGGAATGGAATGGAATGGAATGGAATTCAATGGAATGGAATGGAATGGAATGGAATGGAATGGAATTCAATGGAGTGGAATGGAATCGAATGGAATGGAATGGAATAGAATGGAATCAACCCGAGTAGAACGGAACGGAACACAACGGAACGGAACGGAACGCAACGGAACGGAACGGAACGGAACGGAATGGAATGGAATGGAACGGAATTCAATGGAATGGAATGGAATGGTATGGAATTCTATGGAATGGAATGGAATGGAATGGAATGGAATTCCATGGAATGGAATGGAATTCAATGGAATTCAATGGAATGGAATGCAATGGAATGGAATGGAATGGAATGGAATGGAATGGAATTCCATGGAATAGAATGGAATGGAATGGAATGGAAACGAATGGAATCGAATGGAATCGAATGGAATCTAATGGAATCGAATGGAATGGAATGGAATAGAATGGAATCAACCCGAGTAGAACGGAATGGAATGGAATGGAATGGAATGGAATGGAATGGAATGGAATGAAATGTTATGGAATGGAATGGAATGGAATTCAATGCAATTCAATTGAATGGAATGGAAGGGAATGGAATGGAGTGGAGTGGAGTGGAGTGGAGTGGAGTGGAATGGAATGGAGTGGAATGGAATGGAATGGAATGGAATGGAATGGAATGGAACGGAATTCAATTTAATGGAATGGAAGGGAGTGGAATGGAGTGGAGTGGAGTGGAGTGGAGTGCAGTGGAGTGTAATGGAATGGAGTGTAATGGAATGGAATGGAATGGAATGGAATGGAATGGAATGGAATGGAATTCAATGGAGTGGAATGGAATGGAATGGAATGGAATGGAATGGAATGGAATGGAATTCATTGCAATGGAATGGAATGGAATCGAATGGAGTCAAATGGAATGGAATGGAATAGAATGGAATCAACCCGAGTAGAACGGAACGGAACGCAACGGAACGGAACGGAACGGAACGGAACGGAATGGAATGTAATGGAATGGAATGGAATGGAATGGAATGGAGTGGAATGGAATGCAATGGAATGGAATGGAATGGAATGGAATGGAATGGAATGGAGTCGAATGGAATCGAATGGAATGGAATGGAATAGAATGGAATCAACCCGAGTAGAACGGTACGGAACGGAACGGAACGGAACGGAATGGAATGATCAACCCGTGTAGAATGGAATGGAATGGAATTGAATAGAATGGAATCAACCCTAGTTGAACGGAACGGAACGCAACGGATCGGAACGGAACGGGACGGAACGGAACGGAATGGAATGGAATGGAACGGAATTCAATTGAATGGAATGGAATGGAATGGAATTCAATGGAATGGAATGGAATGGAATGGAATGGAATGGAATGGAATGGAATGGAATGGACACCAGTAGAATGGAATGGAATGGAATGGAATGGAATGGAATGGAATGGAATGGAATGGAATGGAATGGAATGGAATGGAATCTACCCGAGTAGAACGGAATGGAACGGAATGGAATGGAATGGAATGGACAGGAGCAGAACGGAATGGAATGCAATGGAATGGAATGGAATGTACCCGAGCAGAACGGAATGGAATGAAATGGAAATGGAAAGGGAATGGAAATGGAACGGGAATGGAAATGGAACGGGAACGGAAACGGAACGGGAATGGAAATGGAACGGGAACGGAAACGGAACGAGAACGGAAATGGAACGGGAACGGAAACGGAACGGGAACGGAAATGGAACGGGAATGGTAATGGAACGGGAATGGAAATGGAACGGGAATGGAAATGGAACGGGAATGGAAATGGATCGGGAATGGAAATGGAACGGGAATGGTAATGGAACTGGAATGGAAATGGAACGGGAATGGAAAAGAAACGGGAATGGAAATGGAACGGGAATGGAAATGGAATGGGAATGGAAATGGAATGGAATGGAATGGAATGGAATGTACCAGAAAGTTGTGGAGTGGAGTGGAGTGGAGTAGAGTGCACTGGAACGGAATGGAATGGAATGGAATGGAATGGAACGGAACGGAATGTACCCGAGAAGCACGGAATGGAATGGAATGGAATGGAATGGAATGGAATGGAATTGAATGTACCGGAGTGGAGTGGAGTGGAATGGAGTGGAGTGGAGTGGAGTGGAGTGGAATGGAATGGAATGGAACGGAATGGAATGGAATGGAATGCAATGGAATGCAATGGAATGGAAAGGAATGGAATGGAATGGAATGGAATGGAATGGAATGGAATGGACACCAGTAGAATGGAATGGAATGGAATGGAATGGAATGGAATGGAATGGAATGGAATGGAATGGAATGGAATTCAATGGAATGGAATGGAATGGAATGGAATTCTATGGAATGGAATGGAATGGAATTCAATGGAATGGAATGGAATGGAATGGAATTCTATGGAATGGAATGGAGTGGAATCGAATGGAATCGAATGGAATCGAATGGAATGGAATGGAATAGAATGGAATCAACCCGAGTAGAACGGAACGGAACGCAACGGAACGGAACGGAACGGAACGGGACGGAACGGAACGGAATGGAATGGAATGGAACGGAATTCCATGGAATGGAATGGAATGGAATGGAATTCAATGGAATGGAATGGAATGGAATGGAATGGAATGGAATTCAATGGAATGGAATGGAATGGAATGGAATGGAATGGAATGGAATTCAATGGAATGGAATGGAATGGATTGGAATGGAATGGAATAGAATGGAATCAACCCGAGTAGAACGGAACGGAACACAACGGAACGGAACGGAACGCAACGGAACGGAACGGAACGGAACGGAACGGAATGGAATGGAATGGAACGGAATTCCATGGAATGGAATGGAATGGAATGGAATTCTATGGAATGGAATGGAATGGAATGGAATGGAATTCCATGGAATGGAATGGAATTCAATGGAATTCAATGGAATGGAATGCAATGGAATGGAATGGAATGGAATGGAATGGAATGGAATTCAATGGAATAGAATGGAATGGAATGGAATGGAAACGAATGGAATCGAATGGAATCGAATGGAATCTAATGGAATCGAATGGAATGGAATGGAATAGAATGGAATCAACCCGAGTAGAACGGAATGGAATGGAATGGAATGGAATGGAATGGAATGGAATGGAATGAAATGTTATGGAATGGAATGGAATGGAATTCAATGCAATTCAATTGAATGGAATGGAAGGGAATGGAATGGAGTGGAGTGGAGTGGAGTGGAGTGGAGTGGAATGGAATGGAGTGGAATGGAATGGAATGGAATGGAATGGAATGGAATGGAATGGAATGGAATTCAATTTAATGGAATGGAAGGGAGTGGAATGGAGTGGAGTGGAGTGGAGTGGAGTGCAGTGGAGTGTAATGCAATGGAATGGAATGGAATGGAATGGAATGGAATGGAATGGAAAGGAATGGAATGGAATTCAATGGAGTGGAATGGAATGGAATGGAATGGAATGGAATGGAATGGAATGGAATTCAATGCAATGGAATGGAATGGAATCGAATGGAGTCAAATGGAATGGAATGGAATAGAATGGAATCAACCCGAGTAGAACGGAACGGAACGCAACGGAACGGAACGGAACGGAACGGAACGGAATGGAATGTAATGGAATGGAATGGAATGGAATGGAATGGAGTGGAATGGAATGCAATGGAATGGAATGGAATGGAATGGAATGGAATGGAATGGAATGGAGTCGAATGGAATCGAATGGAATGGAATGGAATAGAATGGAATCAACCCGAGTAGAACGGTACGGAACGGAACGGAACGGAACGGAACGGAACGGAATGGAATGATCAACCCGTGTAGAATGGAATGGAATGGAATTGAATAGAATGGAATCAACCCTAGTTGAACGGAACGGAACGCAACGGAACGGAACGGAACGGGACGGAACGGAACGGAATGGAATGGAATGGAACGGAATTCAATTGAATGGAATGGAATGGAATGGAATTCAATGGAATGGAATGGAATGGAATGGAATGGAATGGAATGGAATGGAATGGAATGGACACCAGTAGAATGGAATGGAATGGAATGGAATGGAATGGAATGGAATGGAATGGAATGGAATGGAATAGAATGGAATCTACCCGAGTAGAACGGAATGGAACAGAATGGAATGGAATGGAATGGACAGGAGCAGAACGGAATGGAATGCAATGGAATGGAATGGAATGTACCCGAGCAGAACGGAATGGAATGAAATGGAAATGGAAAGGGAATGGAAATGGAACGGGAATGGAAATGGAACGGGAACGGAAATGGAACGGGAATGGAAATGGAACGGGAACGGAAACGGAACGAGAACGGAAATGGAACGGGAACGGAAACGGAACGGGAACGGAAATGGAACGGGAATGGTAATGGAACGGGAATGGAAATGGAACGGGAATGGAAATGGAACGGGAATGGAAATGGATCGGGAATGGAAATGGAACGGGAATGGTAATGGAACTGGAATGGAAATGGAACGGGAATGGAAAAGAAACGGGAATGGAAATGGAACGGGAATGGAAATGGAATGGGAATGAAAATGGAATGGAATGGAATGGAATGGAATGTACCAGAGTGGAGTGGAGTGGAGTGGAGTGGAGTAGAGTGCACTGGAACGGAATGGAATGGAATGGAATGGAATGGAACGGAACGGAATGTACCCGAGAAGCACGGAATGGAATGGAATGGAATGGAATGGAATGGAATGTACCGGAGTGGAGTGGAGTGGAGTGGAGTGGAGTAGAGTGCACTGGAACGGAATGGAATGGAATGGAATGGAATGGAACGGAACGGAATGTACCCGAGAAGCACGGAATGGAATGGAATGGAATGGAATGGAATTGAATATACCGGAGTGGAGTGGAGTGGAATGGAGTGGAGTGGAGTGGAGTGGAGTGGAATGGAATGGAATGGAACGGAATGGAATGGAATGGAATGCAATGGAATGCAATGGAATGGAAAAGAATGGAATGGAATGGAATGGAATGGAATGGAATGGAATGGAATGGAATGGACACCAGTAGAATGGAATGGAATGGAATGGAATGGAATGGAATGGAATGGAATGGAATGGAATGGAATGGAATTCAATGGAATGGAATGGAATGGAATGGAATTCTATGGAATGGAATGGAATGGAATGGAATTCAATGGAATGGAATGGAATGGAATGGAATTCTATGGAATGGAATGGAGTGGAATCGAATGGAATCGAATGGAATCGAATGGAATGGAATGGAATAGAATGGAATCAACCCGAGTAGAACGGAACGGAATGCAACGGAACGGAACGGAACGGAACGGGACGGAACGGAACGGAATGGAATGGAATGGAACGGAATTCCATGGAATGGAATGGAATGGAATGGAATTCAATGGAATGGAATGGAATGGAATGGAATGGAATGCAATGGAATGGAATGGAATGGAATGGATTGGAATGGAATGGAATAGAATGGAATGGAATGGAATGGAATGGAATTCAATGGAATGGAATGGAATGGAATGGAATTCAATGGAATGGAATGGAATGGCATGGAATGGAATGGAATGGAATGGAATGGAATGGAATAGAATGGAATCAACCCGAGTAGAACGGAACGCAACGGAACGGAACGGAACGCAACGGAACGGAACGGAACGGAACGGAACGGAATGGAATGGAAAGGAACGGAATTCAATGGAATGGAATGGAATGGAATGGAATTCAATGGAATGGAATGGAATGGAATGGAATTCAATGGAATGGAATGGAATGGAATTCAAATGGAATGGAATGGAATGGAATTCTATGGAATGGAATGGAGTGGAATCGAATGGAATCGAATGGAATCGAATGGAATCGAATGGGATCGAATGGAATGGAATGGAATAGAATGGAATCAACCCGAGTAGAACGGAGTGGAACGCAACGGAACGGAACGGAACGGAACGGAAAGGAAAGGAATGGAATGGAATGGAATGGAACGGAATTCAAAGGAATGGAATGGAACAGAATGGAATTCAATGGAAAGGAATGGAATGAAATGGAATTGAATTCAATGGAATGGAATGGAATGGAATGGAATGGAATGGAATGGAATGGAACGGAATTCTATGGAATGGAATGGAATGGAATTCAATGGAATGGAATGGAATGGAATGGAATGGAACGGAATTCAATGGAATGGAATGGAATGGAATGGAATTCAATGGAATGGAATGGAATTCAATGGAATGGAATGGAATGGAATGGAATGGAATGGAATGGAATTCAATGGAATGGAATGGTATTCAATGGAATGGAATGGAATGGAATGGAATGGAATGGAATGGAATGGAAATCAATGGAATGGAATGGAATGGAATGGAATGGAATGGAATGGAATTCAATGGAATGGAATGGAGTGGAATCGAATGGAATCGAATGGAATCGAATGAGATCGAATGGAATGGAATGGAATAGAATGGAATCAACCCGAGTAGAACGGAATGGAATGGAATGGAATGGAATGGAATGGAATGGAATGGAATGGAATTCAATGGAATGGAATGGAATGGAATGGAATGGAATGGAATGGAATGGAATGGAATCAACCCGAGTAGAACGGAACGGCACGCAACGGAACGGAACGGAACGGAACGGGACGGAACGGAACGGAATGGAATATAATGCAACGGAATTCAATGGAATGGAATGGAATGGAATGGAATTCAATGGAATCGATTGGAATCGAATGGAATCGATTGGAATTGAATGGAATCGAATAGAATGGAATGGAATAGAATTTAATCAACCCGAGTAGAACGGAACGGAACGCAACGGAACGGAACGGAACGGAACGGAACGGGACGGAACGGAACGGAATGGAATGGAATGGAACGGAATTCAATTGAATGGAATGGAATGGATTGGAATTCAATGGAATGGAATGGAATGGAATGGAATGGAATGGAATGGAATGGAATGGACACCAGTAGAATGGAATGGAATGGAATGGAATGGAATGGAATGGAATGGAATGGAATGGAATGGAATGGAATCTACCCGAGTAGAACGGAATGGAACGGAATGGAATGGAATGGAATGGACAGGAGCAGAACGGAATGGAATGCAATGGAATGGAATGGAATGTACCCGAGCAGAACGGAATGGAATGAAATGGAAATGGAAAGGGAATGGAAATGGAACGGGAATGGAAATGGAACGGGAACGGAAATGGAACGGGAATGGAAATGGAACGGGAACGGAAACGGAACGAGAACGGAAATGGAACGGGAACGGAAACGGAACGGGAACGGAAATGGAACGGGAATGGTAATGGAACGGGAATGGAAATGGAACGGGAATGGAAATGGAACGGGAATGGAAATGGATCGGGAATGGAAATGGAACGGGAATGGTAATGGAACTGGAATGGAAATGGAACGGGAATGGAAAAGAAACGGGAATGGAAATGGAACGGGAATGGAAATGGAATGGGAATGAAAATGGAATGGAATGGAATGGAATGGAATGTACCAGAGTGGAGTGGAGTGGAGTGGAGTGGAGTAGAGTGCACTGGAACGGAATGGAATGGAATGGAATGGAATGGAACGGAACGGAATGTACCCGAGAAGCACGGAATGGAATGGAATGGAATGGAATGGAATGGAATGGAATGGAATGTACCGGAGTGGAGTGGAGTGGAATGGAGTGGAGTGGAGTGGAGTGGATTGGAATGGAATGGAATGGAATGGAATGGAATGCAATGGAATGCAATGGAATGGAAAGGAATGGAATGGAATGGAATGGAATGGAATGGAATGGAATGGAATGGAATGGACAACAGTAGAATGGAATGGAATGGAATGGAATGGAATGGAATGGAATGGAATGGAATGGAATGGAATTCAATGGAATGGAATGGAATGGAATGGAATTCAATGGAATGGAATGGAATGGAATGGAATTCAATGGAATGGAATGGAATGGAATGGAATTCTATGGAATGGAATGGAGTGGAATCGAATGGAATCGAATGGAATCGAATGGAATGGAATGGAATAGAATGGAATCAACCCGAGGAGAACGGAACGGAACGCAACGGAACGGAACGGAACGGAACGGGACGGAACGGAACGGAATGGAATGGAATGGAACGGAATTCCATGGAATGGAATGGAATGGAATGGAATTCAATGGAATGGAATGGAATGGAATGGAATGGAATGGAATGGAATGGAATTCAATGGAATGGAATGGAATGGAATGGAATGGAATGGAATGGAATGGAATTCAATGGAATGGAATGGAATGGAATGGAATGGAATGGAATTCAATGGAATGGAATGGAATCGAATGGAATGGAATGGAATAGAATGGAATCAACCCGAGTAGAACGGAACGGAACACAACGGAACGGAACGGAACGCAACGGAACGGAACGGAACGGAACGGAACGGAATGGAATGGAATGGAACGGAATTCAATGGAATGGAATGGAATGGAATGGAATTCTATGGAATGGAATGGAATGGAATGGAATGGAATTCCATGGAATGGAATGGAATTCAATGGAATTCAATGGAATGGAATGCAATGGAATGGAATGGAATGGAATGGAATGGAATGGAATTCAATGGAATAGAATGGAATGGAATGGAATGGAAACGAATGGAATCGAATGGAATCGAATGGAATCTAATGGAATCGAATGGAATGGAATGGAATAGAATGGAATCAACCCGAGTAGAACGGAATGGAATGGAATGGAATGGAATGGAATGGAATGGAATGGAATGAAATGTTATGTAATGGAATGGAATGGAATTCAATGCAATTCAATTGAATGGAATGGAAGGGAATGGAATGGAGTGGAGTGGAGTGGAGTGGAGTGGAGTGGAATGGAATGGAGTGGAATGGAATGGAATGGAATGGAATGGAATGGAATGGAACGGAATTCAATTTAATGGAATGGAAGGGAGTGGAATGGAGTGGAGTGGAGTGGAGTGGAGTGCAGTGGAGTGTAATGGAATGGAGTGGAATGGAATGGAATGGAATGGAATGGAATGGAATGGAATGGAATGGAATTCAATGGAGTGGAATGGAATGGAATGGAATGGAATGGAATGGAATGGAATGGAATTCATTGCAATGGAATGGAATGGAATCGAATGGAGTCAAATGGAATGGAATGGAATAGAATGGAATCAACCCGAGTAGAACGGAACGGAACGCAACGGAACGGAACGGAACGGAACGGAACGGAATGGAATGTAATGGAATGGAATGGAATGGAATGGAATGGAGTGGAATGGAATGCAATGGAATGGAATGGAATGGAATGGAATGGAATGGAATGGAGTCGAATGGAATCGAATGGAATGGAATGGAATAGAATGGAATCAACCCGAGTAGAACGGTACGGAACGGAACGGAACGGAACGGAACGGAATGGAATGATCAACCCGTGTAGAATGGAATGGAATGGAATTGAATAGAATGGAATCAACCCTAGTTGAACGGAACGGAACGCAACGGATCGGAACGGAACGGGACGGAACGGAACGGAATGGAATGGAATGGAACGGAATTCAATTGAATGGAATGGAATGGAATGGAATTCAATGGAATGGAATGGAATGGAATGGAATGGAATGGAATGGAATGGACACCAGTAGAATGGAATGGAATGGAATGGAATGGAATGGAATGGAATGGAATGGAATGGAATGGAATGGAATGGAATCTACCCGAGTAGAACGGAATGGAACGGAATGGAATGGAATGGAATGGACAGGAGCAGAACGGAATGGAATGCAATGGAATGGAATGGAATGTACCCGAGCAGAACGGAATGGAATGAAATGGAAATGGAAAGGAAATGGAAATGGAACGGGAATGGAAATGGAACGGGAACGGAAACGGAACGGGAATGGAAATGGAACGGGAACGGAAACGGAACGAGAACGGAAATGGAACGGGAACGGAAACGGAACGGGAACGGAAATGGAACGGGAATGGTAATGGAACGGGAATGGAAATGGAACGGGAATGGAAATGGAACGGGAATGGAAATGGATCGGGAATGGAAATGGAACGGGAATGGTAATGGAACTGGAATGGAAATGGAACGGGAATGGAAAAGAAACGGGAATGGAAATGGAACGGGAATGGAAATGGAATGGGAATGGAAATGGAATGGAATGGAATGGAATGGAATGTACCAGAAAGGAGTGGAGTGGAGTGGAGTGGAGTAGAGTGCACTGGAACGGAATGGAATGGAATGGAATGGAATGGAACGGAACGGAATGTACCCGAGAAGCACGGAATGGAATGGAATGGAATGGAATGGAATGGAATGGAATTGAATGTACCGGAGTGGAGTGGAGTGGAATGGAGTGGAGTGGAGTGGAGTGGAGTGGAATGGAATGGAATGGAACGGAATGGAATGGAATGGAATGCAATGGAATGCAATGGAATGGAAAGGAATGGAATGGAATGGAATGGAATGGAATGGAATGGAATGGACACCAGTAGAATGGAATGGAATGGAATGGAATGGAATGGAATGGAATGGAATGGAATGGAATGGAATGGAATTCAATGGAATGGAATGGAATGGAATGGAATTCTATGGAATGGAATGGAATGGAATGGAATTCAATGGAATGGAATGGAATGGAATGGAATTCTATGGAATGGAATGGAGTGGAATCGAATGGAATCGAATGGAATCGAATGGAATGGAATGGAATAGAATGGAATCAACCCGAGTAGAACGGAACGGAACGCAACGGAACGGAACGGAACGGAACGGGACGGAACGGAACGGAATGGAATGGAATGGAACGGAATTCCATGGAATGGAATGGAATGGAATGGAATTCAATGGAATGGAATGGAATGGAATGGAATGGAATGGAATTCAATGGAATGGAATGGAATGGAATGGAATGGAATGGAATGGAATGGAATTCAATGGAATGGAATGGAATGGATTGGAATGGAATGGAATAGAATGGAATCAACCCGAGTAGAACGGAACGGAACACAACGGAACGGAACGGAACGCAACGGAACGGAACGGAACGGAACGGAACGGAATGGAATGGAATGGAACGGAATTCCATGGAATGGAATGGAATGGAATGGAATTCTATGGAATGGAATGGAATGGAATGGAATGGAATTCCATGGAATGGAACGGAATTCAATGGAATTCAATGGAATGGAATGCAATGGAATGGAATGGAATGGAATGGAATGGAATGGAATTCAATGGAATAGAATGGAATGGAATGGAATGGAAACGAATGGAATCGAATGGAATCGAATGGAATCTAATGGAATCGAATGGAATGGAATGGAATAGAATGGAATCAACCCGAGTAGAACGGAATGGAATGGAATGGAATGGAATGGAATGGAATGGAATGGAATGAAATGTTATGGAATGGAATGGAATGGAATTCAATGCAATTCAATTGAATGGAATGGAAGGGAATGGAATGGAGTGGAGTGGAGTGGAGTGGAGTGGAGTGGAATGG
Source organism: Gorilla gorilla gorilla (assembly GCF_029281585.2). Lineage (NCBI taxonomy): Eukaryota > Metazoa > Chordata > Mammalia > Primates > Hominidae > Gorilla > Gorilla gorilla. The sequence goes on from NC_073236.2 coordinate 8,560,280, forward strand.
AATGGAGTGGAATGGAATGGAATGGAATGGAATGGAATGGAATGGAATGGAATGTAATGGAATTCAATTTAATGGAATGGAAGGGAGTGGAATGGAGTGGAGTGGAGTGGAGTGGAGTGCAGTGGAGTGTAATGGAATGGAGTGGAATGGAATGGAATGGAATGGAATGGAATGGAATGGAATGGAATGGAATTCAATGGAGTGGAATGGAATGGAATGGAATGGAATGGAATGGAATGGAATGGAATGGAATGGAATTCAATGCAATGGAATGGAATGGAATCGAATGGAGTCAAATGGAATGGAATGGAATAGAATGGAATCAACCCGAGTAGAACGGAACGGAACGCAACGGAACGGAACGGAACGGAACGGAACGGAATGGAATGTAATGGAATGGAATGGAATGGAATGGATTGGAGTGGAATGGAATGCAATGGAATGGAATGGAATGGAATGGAATGGAATGGAATGGAATGGAGTCGAATGGAATCGAATGGAATGGAATGGAATAGAATGGAATCAACCCGAGTAGAACGGTACGGAACGGAACGGAACGGAACGGAACGGAACGGAATGGAATGATCAACCCGTGTAGAATGGAATGGAATGGAATTGAATAGAATGGAATCAACCCTAGTTGAACGGAACGGAACGCAACGGAACGGAACGGAACGGGACGGAACGGAACGGAATGGAATGGAATGGAACGGAATTCAATTGAATGGAATGGAATGGAATGGAATTCAATGGAATGGAATGGAATGGAATGGAATGGAATGGAATGGAATGGAATGGAATGGAATGGACACCAGTAGAATGGAATGGAATGGAATGGAATGGAATGGAATGGAATGGAATGGAATGGAATAGAATGGAATCTACCCGAGTAGAACGGAATGGAACAGAATGGAATGGAATGGAATGGACAGGAGCAGAACGGAATGGAATGCAATGGAATGGAATGGAATGTACCCGAGCAGAACGGAATGGAATGAAATGGAAATGGAAAGGGAATGGAAATGGAACGGGAATGGAAATGGAACGGGAACGGAAATGGAACGGGAATGGAAATGGAACGGGAACGGAAACGGAACGAGAACGGAAATGGAACGGGAACGGAAACGGAACGGGAACGGAAATGGAACGGGAACGGAAACGGAACGGGAACGGAAATGGAACGGGAATGGTAATGGAACGGGAATGGAAATGGAACGGGAATGGAAATGGAACGGGAATGGAAATGGATCGGGAATGGAAATGGAACGGGAATGGTAATGGAACTGGAATGGAAATGGAACGGGAATGGAAAAGAAACGGGAATGGAAATGGAACGGGAATGGAAATGGAATGGGAATGGAAATGGAATGGAATGGAATGGAATGGAATGTACCAGAGTGGAGTGGAGTGGAGTGGAGTGGAGTAGAGTGCACTGGAACGGAATGGAATGGAATGGAATGGAATGGAACGGAACGGAATGTACCCGAGAAGCACGGAATGGAATGGAATGGAATGGAATGGAATGGAATGTACCGGAGTGGAGTGGAGTGGAGTGGAGTGGAGTAGAGTGCACTGGAACGGAATGGAATGGAATGGAATGGAATGGAACGGAACGGAATGTACCCGAGAAGCACGGAATGGAATGGAATGGAATGGAATGGAATTGAATATACCGGAGTGGAGTGGAGTGGAATGGAGTGGAGTGGAGTGGAGTGGAGTGGAATGGAATGGAATGGAACGGAATGGAATGGAATGGAATGCAATGGAATGCAATGGAATGGAAAGGAATGGAATGGAATGGAATGGAATGGAATGGAATGGAATGGAATGGAATGGACACCAGTAGAATGGAATGGAATGGAATGGAATGGAATGGAATGGAATGGAATGGAATGGAATGGAATGGAATTCAATGGAATGGAATGGAATGGAATGGAATTCTATGGAATGGAATGGAATGGAATGGAATTCAATGGAATGGAATGGAATGGAATGGAATTCTATGGAATGGAATGGAGTGGAATCGAATGGAATCGAATGGAATCGAATGGAATGGAATGGAATAGAATGGAATCAACCCGAGTAGAACGGAACGGAATGCAACGGAACGGAACGGAACGGAACGGGACGGAATGGAACGGAATGGAATGGAATGGAACGGAATTCCATGGAATGGAATGGAATGGAATGGAATTCAATGGAATGGAATGGAATGGAATGGAATGGAATGGAATGGAATGCAATGGAATGGAATGGAATGGAATGGAATGGATTGGAATGGAATGGAATAGAATGGAATGGAATGGAATGGAATGGAATTCAATGGAATGGAATGGAATGGAATGGAATTCTATGGAATGGAATGGAGTGGAATCGAATGGAATCGAATGGAATCGAATGGAATGGAATGGAATAGAATGGAATCAACCCGAGTAGAACGGAACGGAACGCAACGGAACGGAACGGAACGGAACGGGATGGAACGGAACGGAATGGAATGGAATGGAACGGAATTCCATGGAATGGAATGGAATGGAATGGAATTCAATGGAATGGAATGGAATGGAATGGAATGGAATGGAATGGATTGGAATGGAATGGAATAGAATGGATTCAACCCGAGTAGAACGGAACGGAACACAACGGAACGGAACGGAACGCAACGGAACGGAACGGAACGGAACGGGACGGAACGGAACGGAATGGAATGGAATGGAACGGAATTCCATGGAATGGATTGGAATGGAATGGAATTCAATGGAATGGAATGGAATGGAATGGAATGGAATGGAATGGAATGGAATGGAATGGAATTCAATGGAATGGAATGGAATGGAATGGAATGGAATGGAATTCAATGGAATGGAATGGAATGGATTGGAATGGAATGGAATAGAATGGAATCATCCCGAGTAGAACGGAACGGAACACAACGGAACGGAACGGAACGCAACGGAACGGAACGGAACGGAACGGAACGGAATGGAATGGAATGGAACGGAATTCAATGGAATGGAATGGAATGGAATTCAATGGAATGGAATGGAATGGAATGGAATTCAATGGAATGGAATGGAACGGAATGGAATTCAATGGAATGGAATGGAATGGAATTCAATGGAATGGAATGGAATGGAATTCCATGGAATGGAATGGAGTGGAATGGAATGGAATCGAATGGAATTGAATGGAATCGAATGGAATCAAATGGGATCGAATGGAATGGAATGGAATAGAATGGAATCAACCCGAGTAGAACGGAATGGAATGGAATGGAATGGAATGGGATGGAATGGAATGGAATGGAATGGAATGGAATTCAATGGAATGGAATGGAATGGAATGGAATGGAATGGAATGGAATGGAATTCAATGGAATGGAATGGAACGGAATGGAATTCAATGGAATGGAATGGAATGGAATTCAATGGAATGGAATGGAATGGAATGGAATGGAATGGAATGGAATTCCATGGAATGGAGTGGAATGGAATGGAATGGAATCGAATGGAATGGAATGTAATGGAATGGAATGGAATGGAATGGAATGGAATGGAATGGAATGTACCAAAGTAGAACGGAATGGAATGGAATGGAATGGAATGGAATGGAATGGAATGGAATGGAATGGAATGTACCCGAGTAGAACGGAATGGAATGGAATGGAATGGATTGGAATGGAATGGAATGGAATGGAATGGAATGGAATGGAATGGAATGGAATGGAATCGAATGGAATGGAATGGAATGCAATGGAATGGAAAGGAATGGAATGGAATGGAATGGAATGGAATGGAATGGAATGGAATGGACAACAGTAGAATGGAATGGAATGGAATGGAATGGAATGGAATGGAATGGAATGGAATGGAATGGAATTCAATGGAATGGAATGGAATGGAATGGAATTCAATGGAATGGAATGGAATGGAATGGAATTCAATGGAATGGAATGGAATTCTATGGAATGGAATGGAGTGGAATCGAATGGAATCGAATGGAATCGAATGGAATGGAATGGAATAGAATGGAATCAACCCGAGTAGAACGGAACGGAACGCAACGGAACGGAACGGAACGGAACGGGACGGAACGGAACGGAATGGAATGGAATGGAACGGAATTCCATGGAATGGATTGGAATGGAATGGAATGGAATGGAATGGAATGGAATGGAATGGAATGGAATTCAATGGAATGGAATGGAATGGATTGGAATGGAATGGAATAGAATGGAATCAACCCGAGTAGAACGGAACGGAACAAAACGGAACGGAACGGAACGCAACGGAACGGAACGGAACCGAACGGAACGGAATGGAATGGAATGGAACGGAATTCAATGGAATGGAATGGAATGGAGTGGAATTCTATGGAATGGAATGGAATGGAATGGAATGGAATGGAATTCCATGGAATGGAATGGAATGGAATGGAATGGAATGTAACCGAGTAGAACGGAACGGAATGGAATGGAATGGAATGGAATGGAATGCAATGGAATGGAATGGAATGGAATGGAATGGAATGGAATGGAATGGAATGGACACCAGTAGAATGGAATGGAATGGAATGGAATGGAATGGAATGGAATGGAATGGAATCTACCCGAGTAGAACGGAATGGAACGGAATGGAATGGAATGGAATGGACAGGAGCAGAACGGAATGGAATGCAATGGAATGGAATGGAATGTACCCGAGCAGAACGGAATGGAATGAAATGGAAATGGAAAGGGAATGGAAATGGAACGGGAATGGAAATGGAACGGGAACGGAAATGGAACGGGAATGGAAATGGAACGGGAACGGAAACGGAACGAGAACGGAAATGGAACGGGAACGGAAACGGAACGGGAACGGAAATGGAACGGGAATGGTAACGGAACGGGAATGGAAAGGGAACGGGAATGGAAAAGGAACGGGAATGGAAATGGATCGGGAATGGAAATGGAACGGGAATGGTAATGGAACTGGAATGGAAATGGAACGGGAATGGAAAAGAAACGGGAATGGAAATGGAACGGGAATGGAAATGGAATGGGAATGGAAATGGAATGGAATGGAATGGAATTCAATGGAATGGAATGGAATGGAATGGAATGGAATGGAATGGAATTCAATGGAATGGAATGGAATGGAATGGAATGGAATGGAATGGAATGGAATGGAATGGAATGGAATTCAATGGAATGGAATGGAATGGATTGGAATGGAATGGAATAGAATGGAATCAACCCGAGTAGAACGGAACGGAACAAAACGGAACGGAACGGAACGCAACGGAACGGAACGGAACGGAACGGAACGGAATGGAATGGAATGGAACGGAATTCAATGGAATGGAATGGAATGGAATGGAATTCTATGGAATGGAATGGAATGGAATGGAATGGAATGGAACCGAGTAGAACGGAACGGAATGGAATGGAATGGAATGGAATGGAATGCAATGGAATGGAATGGAATGGAATGGAATGGAATGGAATGGAATGGAATGGACACCAGTAGAATGGAATGGAATGGAATGGAATGGAATGGAATGGAATGGAATGGAATGGAATGGAATGGAATCTACCCGAGTAGAACGGAATGGAACGGAATGGAATGGAATGGAATGGACAGGAGCAGAACGGAATGGAATGCAATGGAATGGAATGGAATGTACCCGAGCAGAACGGAATGGAATGAAATGGAAATGGAAAGGGAATGGAAATGGAACGGGAATGGAAATGGAACGGGAACGGAAATGGAACGGGAATGGAAATGGAACGGGAACGGAAACGGAACGAGAACGGAAATGGAACGGGAACGGAAACGGAACGGGAACGGAAATGGAACGGGAATGGTAACGGAACGGGAATGGAAATGGAACGGGAATGGAAAAGGAACGGGAATGGAAATGGATCGGGAATGGAAATGGAACGGGAATGGTAATGGAACTGGAATGGAAATGGAACGGGAATGGAAAAGAAACGGGAATGGAAATGGAACGGGAATGGAAATGGAATGGGAATGGAAATGGAATGGAATGGAATGGAATGGAATGGAATGGAATGTACCGGAGTGGAGTGGAGTGGAGTGGAGTGGAGTAGAGTGCACTGGAACGGAATGGAATGGAATGGAATGGAATGGAACGGAACGGAATGTACCCGAGAAGCACGGAATGGAATGGAATGGAATGGAATGGAATGGAATGGAATGGAATGTACCGGAGTGGAGTGGAGTGGAATGGAGTGGAGTGGAGTGGAGTGGAGTGGAATGGAATGGAATGGAATGGAATGGAATGGAATGGAATGCAATGGAATGCAATGGAATGGAAAGGAATGGAATGGAATGGAATGGAATGGAATGGAATGGAATGGACACCAGTAGAATGGAATGGAATGGAATGGAATGGAATGGAATGGAATGGAATGGAATGGAATTCAATGGAATGGAATGGAATGGAATGGAATTGGAATGGAATGGAATGGAATGGAATTCAATGGAATGGAATGGAATGGAATGGAATTCTATGGAATGGAATGGAGTGGAATCGAATGGAATCGAATGGAATCGAATGGAATGGAATGGAATAGAATGGAATCAACCCTAGTAGAACGGAACGGAACGCAACGGAACGGAACGGAACGGAACGGGATGGAACGGAACGGAATGGAATGGAATGGAACGGAATTCCATGGAATGGAATGGAATGGAATGGAATTCAATGGAATGGAATGGAATGGAATGGAATGGAATGGAATGGAATGGAATGGTTTGGAATGGAATGGAATAGAATGGAATCAACCCGAGTAGAACGGAACGGAACACAACGGAACGGAACGGAACGCAACGGAACGGAACGGAACGGAACGGAACGGAATGGAATGGAATGGAACGGAATTCAATGGAATGGAATGGAATGGAATGGAATTCTATGGATTGGAATGGAATGGAATGGAATGGAATTCCATGGAATGGAATGGAATTGAATGGAATTCAATGGAATGGAATGGAATGGAATGGAATGGAATGGAATGGAATTCTATGGAATGGAATGGAGTGGAATCGAATGGAATCGAATGGAATCGAATGCAATCGAATGGGATCGAATGGACTGGAATGGAATAGAATGGAATCAACCCGAGTAGAACGGAGCGGAACGCAACGGAAGGGAACGGAACGGAACGGAACGGAACAGAATGGAATGGAGTGGAATGGAACGGAATTCAATGGAATGGAATGGAACGGAATGGAATTCAATGGAATGGAATGGAATGGAATGGAATGGAATGGAATGGAATGGAATGGAATGGAATGGAATGGAATTCAATGGAATGGAATGGAATGGAATGGAATGGAATGGAATTCCATGGAATGGAATGGAATGGAATGGAATGGAATGGAATGGAATGGAATGGATTGGAATGGAATGGAATTCAAATGGAATGGAATGGAATGGAATGGAATGGAATGGAATGGAATTCAAATGGAATGGAATGGAATGGAATGGAATGGAATGGAATGGAATGGAATTCAATGGAATGGAATGGAATGGAATGGAATTGAATGGAATGGAATGGAATTCAATGGAATGGAATGGAACGGAATGGAATGGAATGGAATGGAATTCAATGGAATGGAATGGAATGGATTGGAATGGAATGGAATAGAATGGAATGGAATGGAATGGAATGGAATTCAATGGAATGGAATGGAATGGAATGGAATTCTATGGAATGGAATGGAGTGGAATCGAATGGAATCGAATGGAATCGAATGGAATGGAATGGAATAGAATGGAATCAACCCGAGTAGAACGGAACGGAACGCAACGGAACGGAACGGAACGGAACGGGACGGAACGGAACGGAATGGAATGGAATGGAACGGAATTCCATGGAATGGATTGGAATGGAATGGAATTCAATGGAATGGAATGGAATGGAATGGAATGGAATGGAATGGAATGGAATGGAATTCAATGGAATGGAATGGAATGGAATGGAATGGAATGGAATGGAATGGAATTCAATGGAATGGAATGGAATGGATTGGAATGGAATGGAATAGAATGGAATCATCCCGAGTAGAACGGAACGGAACACAACGGAACGGAACGGAACGCAACGGAACGGAACGGAACGGAACGGAACGGAATGGAATGGAATGGAACGGAATTCAATGGAATGGAATGGAATGGAATGGAATTCTATGGAATGGAATGGAATGGAATGGAATGGAATGGAATTCCATGGAATGGAATGGAATGGAATGGAATTCCATGGAATGGAATGGAATGGAATGGAATGGAATGGAATGGAATTCAATGGAATGGAATGGAGTGGAATGGAATGGAATCGAATGGAATTGAATGGAATCGAATGGAATCAAATGGGATCGAATGGAATGGAATGGAATAGAATGGAATCAACCCTAGTAGAACGGAATGGAATGGAATGGAATGGAATGGGATGGAATGGAATGGAATGGAATGGAATGGAATGGAATTCAATGGAATGGAATTCAATGGAATGGAATGGAATGGAATGGAATGGAATGGAATGGAATGGAATTCAATGGAATGGAATGGAACGGAATGGAATTCAATGGAATGGAATGGAATGGAATGGAATGGAATGGAATGGAATGGAATTCCATGGAATGGAATGGAATGGAATGGAATTCCATGGAATGGAATGGAATGGAATTCCATGGAATGGAATGGAATGGAATGGAATTCTATGGAATGGAATGGAATGGAATCGAATGGAATGGAATGGAATGGAATGGAATGGAATGGAATGGAATAGAATGGAATCAACCTGAGTAGAATGGAATGGAATGGAATGGAATGGAATGGAATGGAATGGAATGGAATGGAATGGAATGCAATGTACCAAAGTAGAACGGAATGGAATGGAATGGAATGGAATGGAATGGAATGGAATGGAGTGGAATGGAATGGAATGTACACGAGTAGAACGGAATGGAATGGAATGGAATGGATTGGAATGGAATGGAATGGAATGGAATGGTATGTAACCGAGTAGAACGGAATGGAATGTAATTGAATGGAATGTAACCGAGTTGAACGGAACGGAATGGAATGGAATGGAATGGAATGGAATGGAATGGAATGGAATGGAATGGAATTGAGTGCAATGCAATGCAATGGAATGCAATGGAATGGAAAGGAATGGAATGGAATGGAATGGAATCTACCCGAGTAGAACGGAATGGAATGGAATTGAATGGAATGTAACCGAGTAGAACGGAACGGAATGGAATGGAATGGAATGGAATGGAATGCAATGGAATGGAATGGAATGGAATGGAATGGAATGGAATGGATTGGAATGGACACCAGTAGAATGCAATGGAATGGAATGGAATGGAATGGAATGGAATGGAATGGAATGGAATCTACCCGAGTAGAACGGAATGGAACGGAATGGAATGGAATGGAATGGACAGGAGCAGAACGGAATGGAATGCAATGGAATGGAATGGAATGTACCCGAGCAGAATGGAATGGAATGAAATGGAAATGGAAAGGGAATGGAAATGGAACGGGAATGGAAATGGAAAGGGAACGGAAATGGAACGGGAATGGAAATGGAACGGGAACGGAAACGGAACGAGAACGGAAATGGAACGGGAACGGAAACGGAACGGGAACGGAAATGGAACGGGAATGGTAACGGAACGGGAATGGAAATGGAACGGGAATGGAAATGGAACGGGAATGGAAATGGATCGGGAATGGAAATGGAACGGGAATGGTAATGGAACTGGAATGGAAATGGAACGGGAATGGAAAAGAAACGGGAATGGAAATGGAACGGGAATGGAAATGGAATGGGAATGGAAATGGAATGGAATGGAATGGAATGGAATGGAATGTACCGGAGTGGAGTGGAGTGGAGTGGAGTGGAGTAGAGTGCACTGGAACGGAATGGAATGGAATGGAATGGAATGGAATGGAACGGAACGGAATGTACCCGAGAAGCACGGAATGGAATGGAATGGAATGGAATGGAATGGAATGGAATGTACCGGAGTGGAGTGGAGTGGAATGGAGTGGAGTGGAGTGGAGTGGAGTGGAATGGAATGGAATGGAATGGAATGGAATGGAATGGAATGGAATGGAATGGACACCAGTAGAATGGAATGGAATGGAATGGAATGGAATGGAATGGAATGGAATGGAATTCAATGGAATGGAATGGAATGGAATGGAATTCAATGGAATGGAATGGAATGGAATGGAATTCAATGGAATGGAATGGAATGGAATGGAATTCTATGGAATGGAATGGAGTGGAATCGAATGGAATCGAATGGAATCGAATGGAATGGAATGGAATAGAATGGAATCAACCCTAGTAGAACGGAACGGAACGCAACGGAACGGAACGGAACGGAACGGGATGGAACGGAACGGAATGGAATGGAATGGAACGGAATTCCATGGAATGGAATGGAATGGAATGGAATTCAATGGAATGGAATGGAATGGAATGGAATGGAATGGAATGGAATGGAATGGAATGGAATGGAATGGAATGGAATGGATTGGAATGGAATGGAATAGAATGGAATCAACCCGAGTAGAACGGAACGGAACACAACGGAACGGAACGGAACGCAACGGAACGGAACGGAACGGAACGGAACGGAATGGAATGGAATGGAACGGAATTCAATGGAATGGAATGGAATGGAATGGAATTCTATGGATTGGAATGGAATGGAATGGAATGGAATTCCATGGAATGGAATGGAATGGAATGGAATTCAATGGAATGGAATGGAATGGAATGGAATGGAATGGAATGGAATGGAATGGAATTCTATGGAATGGAATGGAGTGGAATCGAATGGAATCGAATGGAATCGAATGCAATCGAATGGGATCGAATGGACTGGAATGGAATAGAATGGAATCAACCCGAGTAGAACGGAGCAGAACGCAACGGAAGGGAACGGAACGGAACGGAACGGAGCGGAATGGAATGGAGTGGAATGGAACGGAATTCAATGGAATGGAATGGAACGGAATGGAATTCAATGGAATGGAATGGAATGGAATGGAATGGAATGGAATGGAATGGAATGGAATTCAATGGAATGGAATGGAATGGAATGGAATGGAATGGAATTCCATGGAATGGAATGGAATGGAATGGAATGGAATGGAATGGAATGGAATGGATTGGAATGGAATGGAATTCAAATGGAATGGAATGGAATTCAATGGAATGGAATGGAATGGAATTCAAATGGAATGGAATGGAATGGAATGGAATGGAACGGAATGGAATGGAATGGAATGGAATGGAATGGAATGGAATTCAATGGAATGGAATGGAATGGAATGGAATGGAATGGAATGGAATGGAATTCAATGGAATGGAATGGAATGGAATGGAATGGAATGGAATGGAATGGAATGGAATGGAATGGAATTCAATGGAATGGAATGGAATGGATTGGAATGGAATGGAATAGAATGGAATTATCCCGAGTAGAACGGAACGGAACACAACGGAACGGAACGGAACGCAACGGAACGGAACGGAACGGAACGGAACGGAATGGAATGGAATGGAACGGAATTCAATGGAATGGAATGGAATGGAATGGAATTCTATGGAATGGAATGGAATGGAATGGAATGGAATGGAATGGAATTCCATGGAATGGAATGGAATGGAATGGAATGGAATGGAATGGAATTCCATGGAATGGAATGGAGTGGAATGGAATGGAATCGAATGGAATTGAATGGAATCGAATGGAATCAAATGGGATCGAATGGAATGGAATGGAATAGAATGGAATCAACCCGAGTAGAACGGAATGGAATGGAATGGAATGGAATGGAATGGAATGGAATGGAACGGAATGGAATGGAATGGAATCTACCCGAGTAGAACGGAATGGAACGGAATGGAATGGAATGGAATGGACAGGAGCAGAACGGAATGGAATGCAATGGAATGGAATGGAATGTACCCGAGCAGAACGGAATGGAATGAAATGGAAATGGAAAGGGAATGGAAATGGAACGGGAATGGAAATGGAACGGGAACGGAAATAGAACGGGAATGGAAATGGAACGGGAACGGAAACGGAACGAGAAGGGAAATGGAACGGGAACGGAAACGGAACGGGAACGGAAATGGAACGGGAATGGTAACGGAACAGGAATGGAAATGGAACGGGAATGGAAAAGGAACGGGAATGGAAATGGATCGGGAATGGAAATGGAACGGGAATGGTAATGGAACGGGAATGGAAATGGAACGGGAATGGAAAAGAAACGGGAATGGAAATGGAACGGGAATGGAAATGGAATGGGAATGGAAATGGAATGGAATGGAATGGAATGGAATGGAATGGAATGTACCGGAGTGGAGTGGAGTGGAGTGGAGTAGAGTGCACTGGAAAGGAATGGAATGGAATGGAATGGAATGGAACGGAACGGAATGTACCCGAGAAACACGGAATGGAATGGAATGGAATGGAATGGAATGGAATGGAATGGAATGGAATGGAATGCAATGGAATGCAAGGGAATGGAAAGGAATGGAATGGAATGGAATGGAATGGAATGGAATGGAATGGAATGGAATGGAATGGACAACAGTAGAATGGAATGGAATGGAGTGGAATGGAATGGAATGGAATGGAATGGAATGGAATGGAATTCAATGGAATGGAATGGAATGGAATGGAATTCAATGGAATGGAATGGAATGGAATGGAATTCAATGGAATGGAATGGAATTCTATGGAATGGAATGGAGTGGAATCGAATGGAATCGAATGGAATCGAATGGAATGGAATGGAATAGAATGGAATCAACCCGAGTAGAACGGAACGGAACGCAACGGAACGGAACGGAACGGAACGGGACGGAACGGAACGGAATGGAATGGAATGGAACGGAATTCCATGGAATGGAATGGAATGGAATGGAATTCAATGGAATGGAATGGAATGGAATGGAATGGAATGGAATGGAATGGAATTCAATGGAATGGAATGGAATGGAATGGAATGGAATGGAATGGAATGGAATGGAATGGAATTCAATGGAATGGAATGGAATGGATTGGAATGGAATGGAATAGAATGGAATCAACCCGAGTAGAACGGAACGGAACACAACGGAACGGAACGGAACGCAACGGAACGGAACGGAACGGAACGGAACGGAATGGAATGGAATGGAACGGAATTCAATGGAATGGAATGGAATGGAATGGAATTCTATGGAATGGAATGGAATGGAATGGAATGGAATGGAATTCCATGGAATGGAATGGAATGGAATGGAATGGAACCGAGTAGAACGGAACGGAATGGAATGGAATGGAATGGAATGGAATGGAATGCAATGGAATGGAATGGAATGGAATGGAATGGAATGGAATGGAATGGAATGGAATGGACACCAGTAGAATGGAATGGAATGGAATGGAATGGAATGGAATGGAATGGAATGGAATGGAATCTACCCGAGTAGAACGGAATGGAACGGAATGGAATGGAATGGAATGGACATCAGCAGAACGGAATGGAATGCAATGGAATGGAATGGAATGTACCCGAGCAGAACGGAATGGAATGAAATGGAAATGGAAAGGGAATGGAAATGGAACGGGAAAGGAAATGGAACGGGAACGGAAATGGAACGGGAATGGAAATGGAACGGGAACGGAAACGGAACGAGAACGGAAATGGAACGGGAACGGAAACGGAACGGGAACGGAAATGGAACGGGAATGGTAACGGAACGGGAATGGAAATGGAACGGGAATGGAAAAGGAACGGGAATGGAAATGGATCGGGAATGGAAATGGAACGGGAATGGTAATGGAACTGGAATGGAAATGGAACGGGAATGGAAAAGAAACGGGAATGGAAATGGAACGGGAATGGAAATGGAATGGGAATGGAAATGGAATGGAATGGAATGGAATGGAATGGAATGGAATGTACCGGAGTGGAGTGGAGTGGAGTGGAGTGGAGTAGAGTGCACTGGAACGGAATGGAATGGAATGGAATGGAATGGAATGGAATGGAACGGAATGTACCCGAGAAGCACGGAATGGAATGGAATGGAATGGAATGGAATGGAATGGAATGGAATGTACCGGAGTGGAGTGGAGTGGAATGGAGTGGAGTGGAGTGGAGTGGAGTGGAATGGAATGGAATGGAATGGAATGGAATGGAATGGAATGCAATGGAATGCAATGGAATGGAAAGGAATGGAATGGAATGGAATGGAATGGAATGGAATGGAATGGAATGGACACCAGTAGAATGGAATGGAATGGAATGGAATGGAATGGAATGGAATGGAATGGAATGGAATTCAATGGAATGGAATGGAATGGAATGGAATGGAATTCAATGGAATGGAATGGAATGGAATGGAATTCTATGGAATGGAGTGGAATCGAATGGAATCGAATGGAATCGAATGGAATGGAATGGAATAGAATGGAATCAACCCTAGTAGAACGGAACGGAACGCAACGGAACGGAACGGAACGGAACGGGATGGAACGGAACGGAATGGAATGGAATGGAACGGAATTCCATGGAATGGAATGGAATGGAATGGAATTCAATGGAATGGAATGGAATGGAATGGAATGGAATGGAATGGATTGGAATGGAATGGAATAGAATGGAATCAACCCGAGTAGAACGGAACGGAACACAACGGAACGGAACGGAACGCAACGGAACGGAACGGAACGGAACGGAACGGAATTGAATGGAATGGAACGGAATTCAATGGAATGGAATGGAATGGAATGGAATTCTATGGATTGGAATGGAATGGAATGGAATGGAATTCCATGGAATGGAATGGAATTGAATGGAATTCAATGGAATGGAATGGAATGGAATGGAATGGAATGGAATGGAATGGAATTCTATGGAATGGAATGGAGTGGAATCGAATGGAATCGAATGGAATCGAATGCAATCGAATGGGATCGAATGGACTGGAATGGAATAGAATGGAATCAACCCGAGTAGAACGGAGCGGAACGCAACGGAAGGGAACGGAACAGAACGGAACGGAACAGAATGGAATGGAGTGGAATGGAACGGAAATCAATGGAATGGAATGGAACGGAATGGAATTCAATGGAATGGAATGGAATGGAATGGAATGGAATGGAATGGAATGGAATGGAATGGAATGGAATGGAATTCAATGGAATGGAATGGAATGGAATGGAATGGAATGGAATTCCATGGAATGGAATGGAATGGAATGGAATGGAATGGAATGGAATGGAATGGATTGGAATGGAATGGAATTCAAATGGAATGGAATGGAATGGAATGGAATGGAATGGAATGGAATGGAATTCAAATGGAATGGAATGGAATGGAATGGAATGGAATGGAATGGAATTCAATGGAATGGAATGGAATGGAATGGAATTGAATGGAATGGAATGGAATTCAATGGAATGGAATGGAATGGAATGGAATGGAATGGAATGGAATGGAATTCAATGGAATGGAATGGAATGGATTGGAATGGAATGGAATAGAATGGAATGGAATGGAATGGAATGGAATTCAATGGAATAGAATGGAATGGAATGGAATTCTATGGAATGGAATGGAGTGGAATCGAATGGAATCGAATGGAATCGAATGGAATGGAATGGAATAGAATGGAATCAACCCGAGTAGAACGGAACGGAACGCAACGGAACGGAACGGAACGGAACGGGACGGAACGGAACGGAATGGAATGGAATGGAACGGAATTCCATGGAATGGATTGGAATGGAATGGAATTCAATGGAATGGAATGGAATGGAATGGAATGGAATGGAATGGAATGGAATGGAATGGAATGGAATGCAATGGAATGGAATGGAATGGAATGGAATGGAATGGAATGGAATGGAATGGACACCAGTAGAATGGAATGGAATGGAATGGAATGGAATGGAATGGAATGGAATGGAATGGAATGGAATGGAATCTACCCGAGTAGAACGGAATGGAACGGAATGGAATGGAATGGAATGGACAGGAGCAGAACGGAATGGAATGCAATGGAATGGAATGGAATGTACCCGAGCAGAACGGAATGGAATGAAATGGAAATGGAAAGGGAATGGAAATGGAACGGGAATGGAAATGGAACGGGAACGGAAATGGAACGGGAATGGAAATGGAACGGGAACGGAAACGGAACGAAAACGGAAATGGAACGGGAACGGAAACGGAACGGGAACGGAAATGGAACGGGAATGGTAACGGAACGGGAATGGAAATGGAACGGGAATGGAAAAGGAACGGGAATGGAAATGGATCGGGAATGGAAATGGAACGGGAATGGTAATGGAACTGGAATGGAAATGGAACGGGAATGGAAAAGAAACGGAATGGAAATGGAACGGGAATGGAAATGGAATGGGAATGGAAATGGAATGGAATGGAATGGAATGGAATGGAATGGAATGTACCGGAGTGGAGTGGAGTGGAGTGGAGTGGAGTAGAGTGCACTGGAACGGAATGGAATGGAATGGAATGGAATGGAACGGAACGGAATGTACCCGAGAAGCACGGAATGGAATGGAATGGAATGGAATGGAATGGAATGGAATGGAATGTACCGGAGTGGAGTGGAGTGGAATGGAGTGGAGTGGAGTGGAGTGGAGTGGAATGGAATGGAATGGAATGGAATGGAATGGAATGGAATGCAATGGAATGCAATGGAATGGAAAGGAATGGAATGGAATGGAATGGAATGGAATGGAATGGACACCAGTAGAATGGAATGGAATGGAATGGAATGGAATGGAATGGAATGGAATGGAATGGAATTCTATGGAATGGAATGGAGTGGAATCGAATGGAATCGAATGGAATCGAATGGAATGGAATGGAATAGAATGGAATCAACCCTAGTAGAACGGAACGGAACGCAACGGAACGGAACGGAACGGAACGGGATGGAACGGAACGGAATGGAATGGAATGGAACGGAATTCCATGGAATGGAATGGAATGGAATGGAATTCAATGGAATGGAATGGAATGGAATGGAATGGAATGGAATGGAATGGTTTGGAATGGAATGGAATAGAATGGAATCAACCTGAGTAGAACGGAACGGAACACAACGGAACGGAACGGAACGCAACGGAACGGAACGGAACGGAACGGAACGGAATGGAATGGAATGGAACGGAATTCAATGGAATGGAATGGAATGGAATGGAATTCTATGGATTGGAATGGAATGGAATGGAATGGAATTCCATGGAATGGAATGGAATTGAATGGAATTCAATGGAATGGAATGGAATGGAATGGAATGGAATGGAATGGAATTCTATGGAATGGAATGGAGTGGAATCGAATGGAATCGAATGGAATCGAATGCAATCGAATGGGATCGAATGGACTGGAATGGAATAGAATGGAATCAACCCGAGTAGAACGGAGCGGAACGCAACGGAAGGGAACGGAACGGAACGGAACGGAACAGAATGGAATGGAGTGGAATGGAACGGAATTCAATGGAATGGAATGGAACGGAATGGAATTCAATGGAATGGAATGGAATGGAATGGAATGGAATGGAATGGAATGGAATGGAATTCAATGGAATGGAATGGAATGGAATGGAATGGAATGGAATTCCATGGAATGGAATGGAATGGAATGGAATGGAATGGAATGGAATGGAATGGATTGGAATGGAATGGAATTCAAATGGAATGGAATGGAATGGAATGGAATGGAATGGAATGGAATTCAAATGGAATGGAATGGAATGGAATGGAATGGAATGGAATGGAATGGAATGGAATGGAATGCAATTCAATGGAATGGAATGGAATGGAATGGAATTGAATGGAATGGAATGGAATTCAATGGAATGGAATGGAATGGAATGGAATGGAATGGAATGGAATTCAATGGAATGGAATGGAATGGATTGGAATGGAATGGAATAGAATGGAATGGAATGGAATGGAATGGAATTCAATGGAATGGAATGGAATGGAATGGAATTCTATGGAATGGAATGGAGTGGAATCGAATGGAATCGAATGGAATCGAATGGAATGGAATGGAATAGAATGGAATCAACCCGAGTAGAACGGAACGGAACGCAACGGAACGGAACGGAACGGAACGGGACGGAACGGAACGGAATGGAATGGAATGGAACGGAATTCCATGGAATGGATTGGAATGGAATGGAATTCAATGGAATGGAATGGAATGGAATGGAATGGAATGGAATGGAATGGAATGGAATTCAATGGAATGGAATGGAATGGAATGGAATGGAATGGAATGGAATGGAATTCAATGGAATGGAATGGAATGGATTGGAATGGAATGGAATAGAATGGAATCATCCCGAGTAGAACGGAACGGAACACAACGGAACGGAACGGAACGCAACGGAACGGAACGGAACGGAACGGAACGGAATGGAATGGAATGGAACGGAATTCAATGGAATGGAATGGAATGGAATGGAATTCTATGGAATGGAATGGAATGGAATGGAATGGAATTCAATGGAATGGAATGGAGTGGAATGGAATGGAATCGAATGGAATTGAATGGAATCGAATGGAATCAAATGGGATCGAATGGAATGGAATGGAATAGAATGGAATCAACCCTAGTAGAACGGAATGGAATGGAATGGAATGGAATGGGATGGAATGGAATGGAATGGAATGGAATGGAATGGAATTCAATGGAATGGAATTCAATGGAATGGAATGGAATGGAATGGAATGGAATGGAATGGAATGGAATTCAATGGAATGGAATGGAACGGAATGGAATTCAATGGAATGGAATGGAATGGAATGGAATGGAATGGAATGGAATGGAATGGAATTCCATGGAATGGAATGGAATGGAATGGAATTCCATGGAATGGAATGGAATGGAATTCCATGGAATGGAATGGAATGGAATGGAATTCTATGGAATGGAATGGAATGGAATCGAATGGAATGGAATGGAATGGAATGGAATGGAAAGGAATGGAATAGAATGGAATCAACCTGAGTAGAATGGAATGGAATGGAATGGAATGGAATGGAATGGAATGGAATGGAATGGAATGGAATGCAATGTACCAAAGTAGAACGGAATGGAATGGAATGGAATGGAATGGAATGGAATGGAATGGAGTGGAATGGAATGGAATGTACACGAGTAGAACGGAATGGAATGGAATGGAATGGATTGGAATGGAATGGAATGGAATGGAATGGTATGTAACCGAGTAGAACGGAATGGAATGTAATTGAATGGAATGTAACCGAGTTGAACGGAACGGAATGGAATGGAATGGAATGGAATGGAATGGAATGGAATGGAATGGAATTGAGTGCAATGCAATGCAATGGAATGCAATGGAATGGAAAGGAATGGAATGGAATGGAATGGAATCTACCCGAGTAGAACGGAATGGAATGGAATTGAATGGAATGTAACCGAGTAGAACGGAACGGAATGGAATGGAATGGAATGGAATGGAATGCAATGGAATGGAATGGAATGGAATGGAATGGAATGGAATGGATTGGAATGGACACCAGTAGAATGGAATGGAATGGAATGGAATGGAATGGAATGGAATGGAATGGAATGGAATCTACCCGAGTAGAACGGAATGGAACGGAATGGAATGGAATGGAATGGACAGGAGCAGAACGGAATGGAATGCAATGGAATGGAATGGAATGTACCCGAGCAGAACGGAATGGAATGAAATGGAAATGGAAAGGGAATGGAAATGGAACGGGAATGGAAATGGAAAGGGAACGGAAATGGAACGGGAATGGAAATGGAACGGGAACGGAAACGGAACGAGAACGGAAATGGAACGGGAACGGAAACGGAACGGGAACGGAAATGGAACGGGAATGGTAACGGAACGGGAATGGAAATGGAACGGGAATGGAAATGGAACGGGAATGGAAATGGATCGGGAATGGAAATGGAACGGGAATGGTAATGGAACTGGAATGGAAATGGAACGGGAATGGAAAAGAAACGGGAATGGAAATGGAACGGGAATGGAAATGGAATGGGAATGGAAATGGAATGGAATGGAATGGAATGGAATGGAATGTACCGGAGTGGAGTGGAGTGGAGTGGAGTGGAGTAGAGTGCACTGGAACGGAATGGAATGGAATGGAATGGAATGGAATGGAACGGAACGGAATGTACCCGAGAAGCACGGAATGGAATGGAATGGAATGGAATGGAATGGAATGGAATGTACCGGAGTGGAGTGGAGTGGAATGGAGTGGAGTGGAGTGGAGTGGAGTGGAATGGAATGGAATGGAATGGAATGGAATGGAATGGAATGGAATGCCTTGGAATGCAATGGAATGGAATGGAATGGAATGGAATGGAATGGAATGGAATGGAATGGACACCAGTAGAATGGAATGGAATGGAATGGAATGGAATGGAATGGAATGGAATGGAATGGACAGGAGCAGAACGGAATGGAATGCAATGGAATGGAATGGAATGTACCCGAGCAGAATGGAATGGAATGAAATGGAAATGGAAAGGGAATGGAAATGGAACGGGAATGGAAATGGAAAGGGAACGGAAATGTAACGGGAATGGAAATGGAACGGGAACGGAAACGGAACGAGAACGGAAATGGAACGGGAACGGAAACGGAACGGGAACGGAAATGGAACGGGAATGGTAACGGAACGGGAATGGAAATGGAACGGGAATGGAAATGGAACGGGAATGGAAATGGATCGGGAATGGAAATGGAACGGGAATGGTAATGGAACTGGAATGGAAATGGAACGGGAATGGAAAAGAAACGGGAATGGAAATGGAACGGGAATGGAAATGGAATGGGAATGGAAATGGAATGGAATGGAATGGAATGGAATGGAATGGAATGTACCGGAGTGGAGTGGAGTGGAGTGGAGTGGAGTAGAGTGCACTGGAACGGAATGGAATGGAATGGAATGGAATGGAATGGAACGGAACGGAATGTACCCGAGAAGCACGGAATGGAATGGAATGGAATGGAATGGAATGGAATGGAATGTACCGGAGTGGAGTGGAGTGGAATGGAGTGGAGTGGAGTGGAGTGGAGTGGAATGGAATGGAATGGAATGGAATGGAATGGAATGGAATGCAATGGAATGCAATGGAATGGAAAGGAATGGAATGGAATGGAATGGAATGGAATGGAATGGAATGGAATGGAATGGACACCAGTAGAATGGAATGGAATGGAATGGAATGGAATGGAATGGAATTCAATGGAATGGAATGGAATGGAATGGAATTCAATGGAATGGAATGGAATGGAATGGAATTAAATGGAATGGAATGGAATGGAATGGAATTCTATGGAATGGAATGGAGTGGAATCGAATGGAATCGAATGGAATCGAATGGAATGGAATGGAATAGAATGGAATCAACCCTAGTAGAACGGAACGGAACGCAACAGAACGGAACGGAACGGAACGGGATGGAACGGAACGGAATGGAATGGAATGGAACGGAATTCCATGGAATGGAATGGAATGGAATGGAATTCAATGGAATGGAATGGAATGGAATGGAATGGAATGGAATGGAATGGAATGGAATGGAATGGATTGGAATGGAATGGAATAGAATGGAATCAACCCGAGTAGAACGGAACGGAACACAACGGAACGGAACGGAACGCAACGGAACGGAACGGAACGGAACGGAACGGAACGGAATGGAATGGAACGGAATTCAATGGAATGGAATGGAATGGAATGGAATTCTATGGATTGGAATGGAATGGAATGGAATGGAATGGAATTCCATGGAATGGAATGGAATGGAATGGAATTCAATGGAATGGAATGGAATGGAATGGAATGGAATGGAATGGAACGGAATTCTATGGAATGGAATGGAGTGGAATCGAATGGAATCGAATGGAATCGAATGCAATCGAATGGGATCGAATGGACTGGAATGGAATAGAATGGAATCAACCCGAGTAGAACGGAGCGGAACGCAACGGAAGGGAACGGAACGGAACGGAACGGAACGGAATGGAATGGAGTGGAATGGAACGGAATTCAATGGAATGGAATGGAACGGAATGGAATTCAATGGAATGGAATGGAATGGAATGGAATGGAATGGAATGGAATGGAATGGAATGGAATGGAATTCAATGGAATGGAATGGAATGGAATGGAATGGAATGGAATGGAATTCCATGGAATGGAATGGAATGGAATGGAATGGAATGGAATGGAATGGAATGGAATGGATTGGAATGGAATGGAATTCAAATGGAATGGAATGGAATTCAATGGAATGGAATGGAATGGAATTCAAATGGAATGGAATGGAATGGAATGGAATGGAACGGAATGGAATGGAATGGAATGGAATGGAATGGAATGGAATTCAATGGAATGGAATGGAATGGAATGGAATGGAATGGAATGGAATGGAATGGAATTCAATGGAATGGAATGGAATGGAATGGAATGGAATGGAATGGAATGGAATTCAATGGAATGGAATGGAATGGATTGGAATGGAATGGAATAGAATGGAATCATCCCGAGTAGAACGGAACGGAACACAACGGAACGGAACGGAACGCAACGGAACGGAACGGAACGGAACGGAACGGATTGGAATGGAATGGAACGGAATTCAACGGAATGGAATGGAATGGAATGGAATTCTATGGAATGGAATGGAATGGAATGGAATGGAATGGAATTCCATGGAATGGAATGGAATGGAATGGAATGGAATGGAATGGAATGGAATTCAATGGAATGGAATGGAGTGGAATGGAATGGAATCGAATGGAATTGAATGGAATCGAATGGAATCAAATGGGATCGAATGGAATGGAATGGAATAGAATGGAATCAACCCGAGTAGAACGGAATGGAATGGAATGGAATGGAATGGGATGGAATGGAATGGAATGGAATGGAATGGAATGGAATTCAATGGAATGGAATTCAATGGAATGGAATGGAATGGAATGGAATGGAATGGAATGGAATTCAATGGAATGGAATGGAACGGAATGGAATTCCATGGAATGGAATGGAATGGAATGGAATGGAATGGAATGGAATGGAATTCCATGGAATGGAATGGAATGGAATGGAATGGATTGGAATGGAATGGAATAGAATGGAATCAACCCGAGTAGAACGGAACGGAACACAACGGAACGGAACGGAACGCAACGGAACGGAACGGAACGGAACAGAACGGAATGGAATGGAATGGAACGGAATTCAATGGAATGGAATGGAATGGAATGGAATTCTATGGATTGGAATGGAATGGAATGGAATGGAATTCAATGGAATGGAATGGAATGGAATGGAATTCCATGGAATGGAATGGAATGGAATGGAATGGAATGGAATGGAATGGAATTCTATGGAATGGAATGGAGTGGAATCGAATGGAATCGAATGGAATCGAATGCAATCGAATGGGATCGAATGGACTGGAATGGAATAGAATGGAATCAACCCGAGTAGAACGGAGCGGAACGCAACGGAAGGGAACGGAACGGAACGGAACGGAACGGAATGGAATGGAGTGGAATGGAACGGAATTCAATGGAATGGAATGGAACGGAATGGAATTCAATGGAATGGAATGGAATGGAATGGAATGGAATGGAATGGAATGGAATGGAATTCAATGGAATGGAATGGAATGGAATGGAATGGAATGGAATTCCATGGAATGGAATGGAATGGAATGGAATGGAATGGAATGGAATGGAATGGATTGGAATGGAATGGAATTCAAATGGAATGGAATGGAATGGAATGGAATGGAATGGAATGGAATTCAAATGGAATGGAATGCAATGGAATGGAATGGAATGGAATGGAATGGAATGGAATTCAATGGAATGGAATGGAATGGAATGGAATTGAATGGAATGGAATTCAATGGAATGGAATGGAATGGAATCGAATGGAATCGAATGGAATCGAATGGAATGGAATGGGATAGAATGCAATCAACACGAGTAGAATGGAATGGAATGGAATGGAATGGAATGGAATGGAATAGAATGGAATGGAATGGAATGGAATGGAATTCAAATGGAATGGAATGGAATGGAATGGAATGGAATGGAATGGAATGGTATGGAACGGAATTCTATGGAATGGAATGGAATGGAATGGAATGGAATTCTATGGAATGGAATGGAATGGAATGGAATGGAATTCAATGGAATGGAATGGAATGGAATGGATTGGAATGGAATTCAATGGAATGGAATGGAATGGAGTGGAACGGAATGGAATTCAATGGAATGGAATGGAATGGAATCGAATGGAATCGAAAGGAATCAATTGGTATCGAATGGAATGGAATGGAATGGAATGGAATAGAATGGAATCATTCCGAGTAGAACAGAACGGCACGCAACGGAACGGAATGGAATGGAACGGGACGGAACGGAACGGAATGGAATGGAATGGAACGGAATTCAATGGAATGGAATGGAATGGAATTCAATGGAATGGAATGGAATGGAATGGAATGGAATGGAATGGAACGGAATCGAATGGAATCGAATGGGATCGAATGGAATGGAATGGAATAGAATGGAATCAACCCGAGTAGAATGGAATGGAATGGAATGGAATGGAATGGAATGGAATTCAATGGAATGGAATGGAATGGAATGGAATGGAATTGAATGGAATTCAATGAAATGGAATGTAATGGAATGGAATGGAATGGAATTCAATGGAATGGAATGGAATGGAATGGAATGGAATTCTATGGAATGGAATGGAATCGAATGGAATCGAATGGAATCGAATGGAATCGAATGGAATGGAATGGAATAGAATGGAATCAACCCGAGTAGAACGGAATGGAATGGAATGGAATGGAATGGAATCGAATCGAATCGAATGGAATCGAATGGAATGGAATGGAATAGAATGGAATCAACCCGAGTAGAATGGAATGGAATGGAATGGAAGGGAATGGAATGGAATGGAACGGAATGGAATTCAAATGGAATGGAATGGAATGGAATGGAATGGAATTGAATGGAATGGAATGGAATGGAACGGAATGGAATTCTATGGAATGGAATGGAATGGAATTCAATGGAATGGAATGGAATGGAATGGAATGGAATGGAATGGAACGGAATTCAATGGAATGGAAGGGAACGGAATGGAATTCTATGGAATGGAATGGAATGGAATGGAATGGAATTCAATGGAATGGAATGGAATGGAATGGAATGGAATGGAATTCAATGGAATGGAATGGAATGGAATGGAATTCAATGGAATGGAATTCAATGGAATGGAATGGAATGGAATGGAATGGAATGGAATGGAATTCAATGGAATGGAATGGAACGGAATGGAATTCAATGGAATGGAATGGAATGGAATGGAATGGAATGGAATGGAATGGAATGGAATGGAATTCCATGGAATGGAATGGAATGGAATGGAATTCCATGGAATGGAATGGAATGGAATTCCATGGAATGGAATGGAATGGAATGGAATTCTATGGAATGGAATGGAATGGAATCGAATGGAATGGAATGGAATGGAATGGAATGGAATGGAATGGAATAGAATGGAATCAACCTGAGTAGAATGGAATGGAATGGAATGGAATGGAATGGAATGGAATGGAATGGAATGGAATGGAATGGAATGTACCAAAGTAGAACGGAATGGAATGGAATGGAATGGAATGGAATGGAATGGAATGGAATGTACACGAGTAGAACGGAATGGAATGGAATGGAATGGATTGGAATGGAATGGAATGGAATGGAATGGTATGTAACCGAGTAGAACGGAATGGAATGTAATTGAATGGAATGTAACCGAGTTGAACGGAACGGAATGGAATGGAATGGAATGGAATGGAATGGAATGGAATGGAATGGAATGGAATTGAGTGCAATGCAATGCAATGGAATGCAATGGAATGGAAAGGAATGGAATGGAATGGAATGGAATCTACCCGAGTAGAACGGAATGGAATGGAATTGAATGGAATGTAACCGAGTAGAACGGAACGGAATGGAATGGAATGGAATGGAATGCAATGGAATGGAATGGAATGGAATGGAATGGAATGGAATGGAATGGAATGGACACCAGTAGAATGGAATGGAATGGAATGAAATGGAATGGAATGGAATGGAATGGAATGGAATCTACCCGAGTAGAACGGAATGGAACGGAATGGAATGGAATGGAATGGACAGGAACAGAACGGAATGGAATGCAATGGAATGGAATGGAATGTACCCGAGCAGAATGGAATGGAATGAAATGGAAATGGAAAGGGAATGGAAATGGAACGGGAATGGAAATGGAAAGGGAACGGAAATGGAACGGGAATGGAAATGGAACGGGAACGGAAACGGAACGAGAACGGAAATGGAACGGGAACGGAAACGGAACGGGAACGGAAATGGAACGGGAATGGTAACGGAACGGGAATGGAAATGGAACGGGAATGGAAATGGAACGGGAATGGAAATGGATCGGGAATGGAAATGGAACGGGAATGGTAATGGAACTGGAATGGAAATGGAACGGGAATGGAAAAGAAACGGGAATGGAAATGGAACGGGAATGGAAATGGAATGGGAATGGAAATGGAATGGAATGGAATGGAATGGAATGGAATGTACCGGAGTGGAGTGGAGTGGAGTGGAGTAGAGTGCACTGGAACGGAATGGAATGGAATGGAATGGAATGGAATGGAACGGAACGGAATGTACCCGAGAAGCACGGAATGGAATGGAATGGAATGGAATGGAATGGAATGGAATGTACCGGAGTGGAGTGGAGTGGAATGGAGTGGAGTGGAGTGGAGTGGAGTGGAATGGAATGGAATGGAATGGAATGGAATGGAATGGAATGGAATGGAATGGAATGCAATGGAATGCAATGGAATGGAAAGGAATGGAATGGAATGGAATGGAATGGAATGGAATGGAATGGAATGGACACCAGTAGAATGGAATGGAATGGAATGGAATGGAATGGAATGGAATGGAATGGAATGGAATGGAATTCAATGGAATGGAATGGAATGGAATGGAATTCAATGGAATGGAATGGAATGGAATGGAATTCAATGGAATGGAATGGAATGGAATGGAATTCTATGGAATGGAATGGAGTGGAATCGAATGGAATCGAATGGAATCGAATGGAATGGAATGGAATAGAATGGAATCAACCCTAGTAGAACGGAACGGAACGCAACGGAACGGAACGGAACGGAACGGGATGGAACGGAACGGAATGGAATGGAATGGAACGGAATTCCATGGAATGGAATGGAATGGAATGGAATTCAATGGAATGGAATGGAATGGAATGGAATGGAATGGAATGGAATGGAATGGAATGGAATGGAATGGATTGGAATGGAATGGAATAGAATGGAATCAACCCGAGTAGAACGGAACGGAACACAACGGAACGGAACGGAACGCAACGGAACGGAACGGAACGGAACGGAACGGAATGGAATGGAATGGAACGGAATTCAATGGAATGGAATGGAATGGAATGGAATTCTATGGATTGGAATGGAATGGAATGGAATGGAATTCCATGGAATGGAATGGAATGGAATGGAATTCAATGGAATGGAATGGAAGGGAATGGAATGGAATGGAATGGAATGGAATTCTATGGAATGGAATGGAGTGGAATCGAATGGAATCGAATGGAATCGAATGCAATCGAATGGGATCGAATGGACTGGAATGGAATAGAATGGAATCAACCCGAGTAGAACGGAGCGGAACGCAACGGAAGGGAACGGAACGGAACGGAACGGAACGGAATGGAATGGAGTGGAATGGAACGGAATTCAATGGAATGGAATGGAATGGAATGGAATTCAATGGAATGGAATGGAATGGAATGGAATGGAATGGAATGGAATGGAATGGAATTCAATGGAATGGAATGGAATGGAATGGAATGGAATGGAATTCCATGGAATGGAATGGAATGGAATGGAATGGAATGGAATGGAATGGATTGGAATGGAATGGAATGGAATGGAATGGAATGGAATGGAATGGAATGGAATTCAATGGAATGGAATGGAATGGAATGGAATGGAATGGAATGGAATGGAATTCAATGGAATGGAATGGAATGGAATGGAATTCTATGGAATGGAATGGAATGGAATTCAATGGAATGGAATTCCATGGAATTCCATGGAATGGAATGGAATGGAATGGAATGGAATGGAATTCAATGGAATGGAATGGAGTGGAATGGAATGGAATCGAATGGAATTGAATGGAATCGAATGGAATCAAATGGGATCGAATGGAATGGAATGGAATAGAATGGAATCAACCCGAGTAGAACGGAATGGAATGGAATGGAATGGAATGGGATGGAATGGAATGGAATGGAATGGAATGGAATGGAATGGAATGGAATGGAATTCAATGGGATGGAATGGAATGGAATGGAATGGAATGGAATGGAATGGAATTCAATGGAATGGAATGGGATGGAATGGAATGGAATGGAATGGAATGGAATGGAATGGAATGGAATTCAATGGAATGGAATGGAACGGAATGGAATTCAATGGAATGGAATGGAATGGAATGGAATGGAATGGAATGGAATGGAATGGAATTCCATGGAATGGAATGGAATGGAATGGAATTCCATGGAATGGAATGGAATGGAATTCCATGGAATGGAATGGAATGGAATGGAATTCTATGGAATGGAATGGAATGGAATGGAATGGAATGGAATGGAATGGAATGGAATGGAATGGAATGGAATAGAATGGAATCAACCTGAGTAGAATGGAATGGAATGGAATGGAATGGAATGGAATGGAATGGAATGTACCAAAGTAGAACGGAATGGAATGGAATGGAATGGAATGGAATGGAATGGAATGGAATGGAATGGAATGGAATGGAATGGAATGGAATGGAATGTACACGAGTAGAACGGAATGGAATGGAATGGAATGGATTGGAATGGAATGGAATGGAATGGAATGGTATGTAACCGAGTAGAACGGAATGGAATGTAATTGAATGGAATGTAACCGAGTTGAACGGAACGGAATGGAATGGAATGGAATGGAATGGAATGGAATGGAATGGAATGGAATGGAATTGAGTGCAATGCAATGCAATGGAATGCAATGGAATGGAAAGGAATGGAATGGAATGGAATGGAATCTACCCGAGTAGAACGGAATGGAATGGAATTGAATGGAATGTAACCGAGTAGAACGGAACGGAATGGAATGGAATGGAATGGAATGCAATGGAATGGAATGGAATGGAATGGAATGGAATGGAATGGAATGGACACCAGTAGAATGGAATGGAATGGAATGGAATGGAATGGAATGGAATGGAATGGAATGGAATCTACCCGAGTAGAACGGAATGGAACGGAATGGAATGGAATGGAATGGACAGGAACAGAACGGAATGGAATGCAATGGAATGGAATGGAATGTACCCGAGCAGAATGGAATGGAATGAAATGGAAATGGAAAGGGAATGGAAATGGAACGGGAATGGAAATGGAAAGGGAACGGAAATGGAACGGGAATGCAAATGGAACGGGAACGGAAACGGAACGAGAACGGAAATGGAACGGGAACGGAAACGGAACGGGAACGGAAATGGAACGGGAATGGTAACGGAACGAGAATGGAAATGGAACGGGAATGGAAATGGAACGGGAATGGAAATGGATCGGGAATGGAAATGGAACGGGAATGGTAATGGAACTGGAATGGAAATGGAACGGGAATGGAAAAGAAACGGGAATGGAAATGGAACGGGAATGGAAATGGAATGGGAATGGAAATGGAATGGAATGGAATGGAATGGAATGGAATGGAATGTACCGGAGTGGAGTGGAGTGGAGTGGAGTGGAGTAGAGTGCACTGGAACGGAATGGAATGGAATGGAATGGAATGGAATGGAACGGAACGGAATGTACCCGAGAAGCACGGAATGGAATGGAATGGAATGGAATGGAATGGAATGGAATGTACCGGAGTGGAGTGGAGTGGAATGGAGTGGAGTGGAGTGGAGTGGAGTGGAATGGAATGGAATGGA
This sequence comes from Gorilla gorilla gorilla, assembly GCF_029281585.2. Taxonomy (NCBI): domain Eukaryota; kingdom Metazoa; phylum Chordata; class Mammalia; order Primates; family Hominidae; genus Gorilla; species Gorilla gorilla. The sequence continues at coordinate 8,590,491 of NC_073236.2, forward strand.
ATGGAATGGAATGGAATGGAATGCAATGGAATGCAATGGAATGGAAAGGAATGGAATGGAATGGAATGGAATGGAATGGAATGGAATGGACACCAGTAGAATGGAATGGAATGGAATGGAATGGAATGGAATGGAATGGAATGGAATGGAATTCAATGGAATGGAATGGAATGGAATGGAATTCAATGGAATGGAATGGAATGGAATGGAATTCAATGGAATGGAATGGAATGGAATGGAATTCTATGGAATGGAATGGAGTGGAATCGAATGGAATCGAATGGAATCGAATGGAATGGAATGGAATAGAATGGAATCAACCCTAGTAGAACGGAACGGAACGCAACGGAACGGAACGGAACGGAACGGGATGGAACGGAACGGAATGGAATGGAATGGAACGGAATTCCATGGAATGGAATGGAATGGAATGGAATTCAATGGAATGGAATGGAATGGAATGGAATGGAATGGAATGGAATGGAATGGAATGGAATGGAATGGAATGGATTGGAATGGAATGGAATAGAATGGAATCAACCCGAGTAGAACGGAACGGAACACAACGGAACGGAACGGAACGCAATGGAACGGAACGGAACGGAACGGAACGGAATGGAATGGAATGGAACGGGATTCAATGGAATGGAATGGAATGGAATGGAATTCTATGGATTGGAATGGAATGGAATGGAATGGAATTCCATGGAATGGAATGGAATGGAATGGAATTCAATGGAATGGAATGGAAGGGAATGGAATGGAATGGAATGGAATGGAATTCTATGGAATGGAATGGAGTGGAATCGAATGGAATCGAATGGAATCGAATGCAATCGAATGGGATCGAATGGACTGGAATGGAATAGAATGGAATCAACCCGAGTAGAACGGAGCGGAACGCAACGGAAGGGAACGGAACGGAACGGAACGGAACGGAATGGAATGGAGTGGAATGGAACGGAATTCAATGGAATGGAATGGAATGGAATGGAATTCAATGGAATGGAATGGAATGGAATGGAATGGAATGGAATGGAATGGAATGGAATGGAATTCAATGGAATGGAATGGAATGGAATGGAATGGAATGGAATTCCATGGAATGGAATGGAATGGAATGGAATGGAATGGAATGGAATGGATTGGAATGGAATGGAATGGAATGGAATGGAATGGAATGGAATGGAATGGAATGGAATTCAATGGAATGGAATGGAATGGAATGGAATGGAATGGAATGGAATGGAATTCAATGGAATGGAATGGAATGGAATGGAATGGAATGGAATGGAATTCAATGGAATGGAATGGAATGGATTGGAATGGAATGGAATAGAATGGAATCATCCCGAGTAGAACGGAACGGAACACAACGGAACGGAACGGAACGCAACGGAACGGAACGGAACGGAATGGAATGGAATGGAACGGAATTCAATGGAATGGAATGGAATGGAATTCAATGGAATGGAATGGAATTCCATGGAATGGAATGGAATGGAATGGAATGGAATGGAATGGAATGGAATGGAATTCAATGGAATGGAATGGAGTGGAATGGAATGGAATCGAATGGAATTGAATGGAATCGAATGGAATCAAATGGGATCGAATGGAATGGAATGGAATAGAATGGAATCAACCCGAGTAGAACGGAATGGAATGGAATGGAATGGGATGGAATGGAATGGAATGGAATGGAATGGAATGGAATGGAATGGAATGGAATTCAATGGAATGGAATGGGATGGAATGGAATGGAATGGAATGGAATGGAATGGAATGGAATTCAATGGAATGGAATGGAACGGAATGGAATTCAATGGAATGGAATGGAATGGAATGGAATGGAATGGAATGGAATGGAATGGAATGGAATGGAATGGAATGGAATGGAATGTACACGAGTAGAACGGAATGGAATGGAATGGAATGGATTGGAATGGAATGGAATGGAATGGAATGGTATGTAACCGAGTAGAACGGAATGGAATGTAATTGAATGGAATGTAACCGAGTTGAACGGAACGGAATGGAATGGAATGGAATGGAATGGAATGGAATGGAATGGAATGGAATGGAATTGAGTGCAATGCAATGCAATGGAATGCAATGGAATGGAAAGGAATGGAATGGAATGGAATGGAATCTACCCGAGTAGAACGGAATGGAATGGAATTGAATGGAATGTAACCGAGTAGAACGGAACGGAATGGAATGGAATGGAATGGAATGCAATGGAATGGAATGGAATGGAATGGAATGGAATGGAATGGAATGGAATGGACACCAGTAGAATGGAATGGAATGGAATGGAATGGAATGGAATGGAATGGAATTTAATGGAATCTACCCAAGTAGAACGGAATGGAACGGAATGGAATGGAATGGAATGGACAGGAACAGAACGGAATGGAATGCAATGGAATGGAATGGAATGTACCCGAGCAGAATGGAATGGAATGAAATGGAAATGGAAAGGGAATGGAAATGGAACGGGAATGGAAATGGAAAGGGAACGGAAATGGAACGGGAATGGAAATGGAACGGGAACGGAAACGGAACGAGAACGGAAATGGAACGGGAACGGAAACGGAACGGGAACGGAAATGGAACGGGAATGGTAACGGAACGGGAATGGAAATGGAACGGGAATGGAAATGGAACGGGAATGGAAATGGATCGGGAATGGAAATGGAACGGGAATGGTAATGGAACTGGAATGGAAATGGAACGGGAATGGAAAAGAAACGGGAATGGAAATGGAACGGGAATGGAAATGGAATGGGAATGGAAATGGAATGGAATGGAATGGAATGGAATGGAATGGAATGTACCGGAGTGGAGTGGAGTGGAGTGGAGTGGAGTAGAGTGCACTGGAACGGAATGGAATGGAAAGGAATGGAATGGAATGGAACGGAAGGGAATGTACCCGAGAAGCACGGAATGGAATGGAATGGAATGGAATGGAATGGAATGGAATGGAATGTACCGGAGTGGAGTGGAGTGAAATGGAGTGGACTGGAGTGGAGTGGAGTGGAATGGAATGGAATGGAATGGAATGGAATGGAATGGAATGCAATGGAATGCAATGGAATGGAAAGGAATGGAATGGAATGGAATGGAATGGAATGGAATGGAATGGAATGGAATGGACACCAGTAGAATGGAATGGAATGGAATGGAATGGAATGGAATGGAATGGAATGGAATGGAATTCAATGGAATGGAATGGAATGGAATGGAATTCAATGGAATGGAATGGAATGGAATGGAATTCAATGGAATGGAATGGAATGGAATGGAATTCTATGTAATGGAATGGAGTGGAATCGAATGGAATCGAATGGAATCGAATGGAATGGAATGGAATAGAATGGAATCAACCCTAGTAGAACGGAACGGAACGCAACGGAACGGAACGGAACGGAACGGGATGGAACGGAACGGAATGGAATGGAATGGAACGGAATTCCATGGAATGGAATGGAATGGAATGGAATTCAATGGAATGGAATGGAATGGAATGGAATGGAATGGAATGGAATGGAATGGAATGGAATGGAATGGAATGGATTGGAATGGAATGGAATAGAATGGAATCAACCCGAGTAGAACGGAACGGAACACAACGGAACGGAACGGAACGCAACGGAACGGAACGGAACGGAACGGAACGGAATGGAATGGAATGGAACGGAATTCAATGGAATGGAATGGAATGGAATGGAATTCTATGGATTGGAATGGAATGGAATGGAATGGAATTCCATGGAATGGAATGGAATGGAATGGAATTCAATGGAATGGAATGGAATGGAATGGAATGGAATGGAATGGAATGGAATTCTATGGAATGGAATGGAGTGGAATCGAATGGAATCGAATGGAATCGAATGCAATCGAATGGGATCGAATGGACTGGAATGGAATAGAATGGAATCAACCCGAGTAGAACGGAGCGGAACGCAACGGAAGGGAACGGAACGGAACGGAACGGAACGGAATGGAATGGAGTGGAATGGAACGGAATTCAATGGAATGGAATGGAACGGAATGGAATTCAATGGAATGGAATGGAATGGAATGGAATGGAATGGAATGGAATGGAATGGAATTCAATGGAATGGAATGGAATGGAATGGAATGGAATGGAATTCCATGGAATGGAATGGAATGGAATGGAATGGAATGGAATGGAATGGAATGGATTGGAATGGAATGGAATTCAAATGGAATGGAATGGAATGGAATGGAATGGAATGGAATGGAATGGAATTCAAATGGAATGGAATGCAATGGAATGGAATGGAATGGAATGGAATGGAATGGACACCAGTAGAATGGAATGGAATGGAATGGAATTCAATGGAATGGAATGGAATGGAATGGAATTCTATGGAATGGAATGGAGTGGAATCGAATGGAATCGAATGGAATCGAATGGAATGGAATGGAATAGAATGGAATCAACCCGAGTAGAACGGAACGGAACGCAACGGAACGGAACGGAACGGAACGGGACGGAACGGAACGGAATGGAATGGAATGGAACGGAATTCCATGGAATGGAATGGAATGGAATGGAATTCAATGGAATGGAATGGAATGGAATGGAATGGAATGGAATTCAATGGAATGGAATGGAATGGAATGGAATGGAATGGAATGGAATGGAATTCAATGGAATGGAATGGAATGGATTGGAATGGAATGGAATAGAATGGAATCAACCCGAGTAGAACGGAACGGAACACAACGGAACGGAACGGAACGCAACGGAACGGAACGGAACGGAACGGAACGGAATGGAATGGAATGGAACGGAATTCCATGGAATGGAATGGAATGGAATGGAATTCTATGGAATGGAATGGAATGGAATGGAATGGAATTCCATGGAATGGAATGGAATTCAATGGAATTCAATGGAATGGAATGCAATGGAATGGAATGGAATGGAATGGAATGGAATGGAATTCAATGGAATAGAATGGAATGGAATGGAATGGAAACGAATGGAATCGAATGGAATCGAATGGAATCTAATGGAATCGAATGGAATGGAATGGAATAGAATGGAATCAACCCGAGTAGAACGGAATGGAATGGAATGGAATGGAATGGAATGGAATGGAATGGAATGAAATGTTATGGAATGGAATGGAATGGAATTCAATGCAATTCAATTGAATGGAATGGAAGGGAATGGAATGGAGTGGAGTGGAGTGGAGTGGAGTGGAGTGGAATGGAATGGAGTGGAATGGAATGGAATGGAATGGAATGGAATGGAATGGAATGGAATGTAATGGAATTCAATTTAATGGAATGGAAGGGAGTGGAATGGAGTGGAGTGGAGTGGAGTGGAGTGCAGTGGAGTGTAATGGAATGGAGTGGAATGGAATGGAATGGAATGGAATGGAATGGAATGGAATGGAATGGAATTCAATGGAGTGGAATGGAATGGAATGGAATGGAATGGAATGGAATGGAATGGAATGGAATGGAATTCAATGCAATGGAATGGAATGGAATCGAATGGAGTCAAATGGAATGGAATGGAATAGAATGGAATCAACCCGAGTAGAACGGAACGGAACGCAACGGAACGGAACGGAACGGAACGGAACGGAATGGAATGTAATGGAATGGAATGGAATGGAATGGATTGGAGTGGAATGGAATGCAATGGAATGGAATGGAATGGAATGGAATGGAATGGAATGGAATGGAGTCGAATGGAATCGAATGGAATGGAATGGAATAGAATGGAATCAACCCGAGTAGAACGGTACGGAACGGAACGGAACGGAACGGAACGGAACGGAATGGAATGATCAACCCGTGTAGAATGGAATGGAATGGAATTGAATAGAATGGAATCAACCCTAGTTGAACGGAACGGAACGCAACGGAACGGAACGGAACGGGACGGAACGGAACGGAATGGAATGGAATGGAACGGAATTCAATTGAATGGAATGGAATGGAATGGAATTCAATGGAATGGAATGGAATGGAATGGAATGGAATGGAATGGAATGGAATGGAATGGAATGGACACCAGTAGAATGGAATGGAATGGAATGGAATGGAATGGAATGGAATGGAATGGAATGGAATAGAATGGAATCTACCCGAGTAGAACGGAATGGAACAGAATGGAATGGAATGGAATGGACAGGAGCAGAACGGAATGGAATGCAATGGAATGGAATGGAATGTACCCGAGCAGAACGGAATGGAATGAAATGGAAATGGAAAGGGAATGGAAATGGAACGGGAATGGAAATGGAACGGGAACGGAAATGGAACGGGAATGGAAATGGAACGGGAACGGAAACGGAACGAGAACGGAAATGGAACGGGAACGGAAACGGAACGGGAACGGAAATGGAACGGGAACGGAAACGGAACGGGAACGGAAATGGAACGGGAATGGTAATGGAACGGGAATGGAAATGGAACGGGAATGGAAATGGAACGGGAATGGAAATGGATCGGGAATGGAAATGGAACGGGAATGGTAATGGAACTGGAATGGAAATGGAACGGGAATGGAAAAGAAACGGGAATGGAAATGGAACGGGAATGGAAATGGAATGGGAATGGAAATGGAATGGAATGGAATGGAATGGAATGTACCAGAGTGGAGTGGAGTGGAGTGGAGTGGAGTAGAGTGCACTGGAACGGAATGGAATGGAATGGAATGGAATGGAACGGAACGGAATGTACCCGAGAAGCACGGAATGGAATGGAATGGAATGGAATGGAATGGAATGTACCGGAGTGGAGTGGAGTGGAGTGGAGTGGAGTAGAGTGCACTGGAACGGAATGGAATGGAATGGAATGGAATGGAACGGAACGGAATGTACCCGAGAAGCACGGAATGGAATGGAATGGAATGGAATGGAATTGAATATACCGGAGTGGAGTGGAGTGGAATGGAGTGGAGTGGAGTGGAGTGGAGTGGAATGGAATGGAATGGAACGGAATGGAATGGAATGGAATGCAATGGAATGCAATGGAATGGAAAGGAATGGAATGGAATGGAATGGAATGGAATGGAATGGAATGGAATGGAATGGACACCAGTAGAATGGAATGGAATGGAATGGAATGGAATGGAATGGAATGGAATGGAATGGAATGGAATGGAATTCAATGGAATGGAATGGAATGGAATGGAATTCTATGGAATGGAATGGAATGGAATGGAATTCAATGGAATGGAATGGAATGGAATGGAATTCTATGGAATGGAATGGAGTGGAATCGAATGGAATCGAATGGAATCGAATGGAATGGAATGGAATAGAATGGAATCAACCCGAGTAGAACGGAACGGAATGCAACGGAACGGAACGGAACGGAACGGGACGGAATGGAACGGAATGGAATGGAATGGAACGGAATTCCATGGAATGGAATGGAATGGAATGGAATTCAATGGAATGGAATGGAATGGAATGGAATGGAATGGAATGGAATGCAATGGAATGGAATGGAATGGAATGGAATGGATTGGAATGGAATGGAATAGAATGGAATGGAATGGAATGGAATGGAATTCAATGGAATGGAATGGAATGGAATGGAATTCTATGGAATGGAATGGAGTGGAATCGAATGGAATCGAATGGAATCGAATGGAATGGAATGGAATAGAATGGAATCAACCCGAGTAGAACGGAACGGAACGCAACGGAACGGAACGGAACGGAACGGGATGGAACGGAACGGAATGGAATGGAATGGAACGGAATTCCATGGAATGGAATGGAATGGAATGGAATTCAATGGAATGGAATGGAATGGAATGGAATGGAATGGAATGGATTGGAATGGAATGGAATAGAATGGATTCAACCCGAGTAGAACGGAACGGAACACAACGGAACGGAACGGAACGCAACGGAACGGAACGGAACGGAACGGGACGGAACGGAACGGAATGGAATGGAATGGAACGGAATTCCATGGAATGGATTGGAATGGAATGGAATTCAATGGAATGGAATGGAATGGAATGGAATGGAATGGAATGGAATGGAATGGAATGGAATTCAATGGAATGGAATGGAATGGAATGGAATGGAATGGAATTCAATGGAATGGAATGGAATGGATTGGAATGGAATGGAATAGAATGGAATCATCCCGAGTAGAACGGAACGGAACACAACGGAACGGAACGGAACGCAACGGAACGGAACGGAACGGAACGGAACGGAATGGAATGGAATGGAACGGAATTCAATGGAATGGAATGGAATGGAATTCAATGGAATGGAATGGAATGGAATGGAATTCAATGGAATGGAATGGAACGGAATGGAATTCAATGGAATGGAATGGAATGGAATTCAATGGAATGGAATGGAATGGAATTCCATGGAATGGAATGGAGTGGAATGGAATGGAATCGAATGGAATTGAATGGAATCGAATGGAATCAAATGGGATCGAATGGAATGGAATGGAATAGAATGGAATCAACCCGAGTAGAACGGAATGGAATGGAATGGAATGGAATGGGATGGAATGGAATGGAATGGAATGGAATGGAATTCAATGGAATGGAATGGAATGGAATGGAATGGAATGGAATGGAATGGAATTCAATGGAATGGAATGGAACGGAATGGAATTCAATGGAATGGAATGGAATGGAATTCAATGGAATGGAATGGAATGGAATGGAATGGAATGGAATGGAATTCCATGGAATGGAGTGGAATGGAATGGAATGGAATCGAATGGAATGGAATGTAATGGAATGGAATGGAATGGAATGGAATGGAATGGAATGGAATGTACCAAAGTAGAACGGAATGGAATGGAATGGAATGGAATGGAATGGAATGGAATGGAATGGAATGGAATGTACCCGAGTAGAACGGAATGGAATGGAATGGAATGGATTGGAATGGAATGGAATGGAATGGAATGGAATGGAATGGAATGGAATGGAATGGAATCGAATGGAATGGAATGGAATGCAATGGAATGGAAAGGAATGGAATGGAATGGAATGGAATGGAATGGAATGGAATGGAATGGACAACAGTAGAATGGAATGGAATGGAATGGAATGGAATGGAATGGAATGGAATGGAATGGAATGGAATTCAATGGAATGGAATGGAATGGAATGGAATTCAATGGAATGGAATGGAATGGAATGGAATTCAATGGAATGGAATGGAATTCTATGGAATGGAATGGAGTGGAATCGAATGGAATCGAATGGAATCGAATGGAATGGAATGGAATAGAATGGAATCAACCCGAGTAGAACGGAACGGAACGCAACGGAACGGAACGGAACGGAACGGGACGGAACGGAACGGAATGGAATGGAATGGAACGGAATTCCATGGAATGGATTGGAATGGAATGGAATGGAATGGAATGGAATGGAATGGAATGGAATGGAATTCAATGGAATGGAATGGAATGGATTGGAATGGAATGGAATAGAATGGAATCAACCCGAGTAGAACGGAACGGAACAAAACGGAACGGAACGGAACGCAACGGAACGGAACGGAACCGAACGGAACGGAATGGAATGGAATGGAACGGAATTCAATGGAATGGAATGGAATGGAGTGGAATTCTATGGAATGGAATGGAATGGAATGGAATGGAATGGAATTCCATGGAATGGAATGGAATGGAATGGAATGGAATGTAACCGAGTAGAACGGAACGGAATGGAATGGAATGGAATGGAATGGAATGCAATGGAATGGAATGGAATGGAATGGAATGGAATGGAATGGAATGGAATGGACACCAGTAGAATGGAATGGAATGGAATGGAATGGAATGGAATGGAATGGAATGGAATCTACCCGAGTAGAACGGAATGGAACGGAATGGAATGGAATGGAATGGACAGGAGCAGAACGGAATGGAATGCAATGGAATGGAATGGAATGTACCCGAGCAGAACGGAATGGAATGAAATGGAAATGGAAAGGGAATGGAAATGGAACGGGAATGGAAATGGAACGGGAACGGAAATGGAACGGGAATGGAAATGGAACGGGAACGGAAACGGAACGAGAACGGAAATGGAACGGGAACGGAAACGGAACGGGAACGGAAATGGAACGGGAATGGTAACGGAACGGGAATGGAAAGGGAACGGGAATGGAAAAGGAACGGGAATGGAAATGGATCGGGAATGGAAATGGAACGGGAATGGTAATGGAACTGGAATGGAAATGGAACGGGAATGGAAAAGAAACGGGAATGGAAATGGAACGGGAATGGAAATGGAATGGGAATGGAAATGGAATGGAATGGAATGGAATTCAATGGAATGGAATGGAATGGAATGGAATGGAATGGAATGGAATTCAATGGAATGGAATGGAATGGAATGGAATGGAATGGAATGGAATGGAATGGAATGGAATGGAATTCAATGGAATGGAATGGAATGGATTGGAATGGAATGGAATAGAATGGAATCAACCCGAGTAGAACGGAACGGAACAAAACGGAACGGAACGGAACGCAACGGAACGGAACGGAACGGAACGGAACGGAATGGAATGGAATGGAACGGAATTCAATGGAATGGAATGGAATGGAATGGAATTCTATGGAATGGAATGGAATGGAATGGAATGGAATGGAACCGAGTAGAACGGAACGGAATGGAATGGAATGGAATGGAATGGAATGCAATGGAATGGAATGGAATGGAATGGAATGGAATGGAATGGAATGGAATGGACACCAGTAGAATGGAATGGAATGGAATGGAATGGAATGGAATGGAATGGAATGGAATGGAATGGAATGGAATCTACCCGAGTAGAACGGAATGGAACGGAATGGAATGGAATGGAATGGACAGGAGCAGAACGGAATGGAATGCAATGGAATGGAATGGAATGTACCCGAGCAGAACGGAATGGAATGAAATGGAAATGGAAAGGGAATGGAAATGGAACGGGAATGGAAATGGAACGGGAACGGAAATGGAACGGGAATGGAAATGGAACGGGAACGGAAACGGAACGAGAACGGAAATGGAACGGGAACGGAAACGGAACGGGAACGGAAATGGAACGGGAATGGTAACGGAACGGGAATGGAAATGGAACGGGAATGGAAAAGGAACGGGAATGGAAATGGATCGGGAATGGAAATGGAACGGGAATGGTAATGGAACTGGAATGGAAATGGAACGGGAATGGAAAAGAAACGGGAATGGAAATGGAACGGGAATGGAAATGGAATGGGAATGGAAATGGAATGGAATGGAATGGAATGGAATGGAATGGAATGTACCGGAGTGGAGTGGAGTGGAGTGGAGTGGAGTAGAGTGCACTGGAACGGAATGGAATGGAATGGAATGGAATGGAACGGAACGGAATGTACCCGAGAAGCACGGAATGGAATGGAATGGAATGGAATGGAATGGAATGGAATGGAATGTACCGGAGTGGAGTGGAGTGGAATGGAGTGGAGTGGAGTGGAGTGGAGTGGAATGGAATGGAATGGAATGGAATGGAATGGAATGGAATGCAATGGAATGCAATGGAATGGAAAGGAATGGAATGGAATGGAATGGAATGGAATGGAATGGAATGGACACCAGTAGAATGGAATGGAATGGAATGGAATGGAATGGAATGGAATGGAATGGAATGGAATTCAATGGAATGGAATGGAATGGAATGGAATTGGAATGGAATGGAATGGAATGGAATTCAATGGAATGGAATGGAATGGAATGGAATTCTATGGAATGGAATGGAGTGGAATCGAATGGAATCGAATGGAATCGAATGGAATGGAATGGAATAGAATGGAATCAACCCTAGTAGAACGGAACGGAACGCAACGGAACGGAACGGAACGGAACGGGATGGAACGGAACGGAATGGAATGGAATGGAACGGAATTCCATGGAATGGAATGGAATGGAATGGAATTCAATGGAATGGAATGGAATGGAATGGAATGGAATGGAATGGAATGGAATGGTTTGGAATGGAATGGAATAGAATGGAATCAACCCGAGTAGAACGGAACGGAACACAACGGAACGGAACGGAACGCAACGGAACGGAACGGAACGGAACGGAACGGAATGGAATGGAATGGAACGGAATTCAATGGAATGGAATGGAATGGAATGGAATTCTATGGATTGGAATGGAATGGAATGGAATGGAATTCCATGGAATGGAATGGAATTGAATGGAATTCAATGGAATGGAATGGAATGGAATGGAATGGAATGGAATGGAATTCTATGGAATGGAATGGAGTGGAATCGAATGGAATCGAATGGAATCGAATGCAATCGAATGGGATCGAATGGACTGGAATGGAATAGAATGGAATCAACCCGAGTAGAACGGAGCGGAACGCAACGGAAGGGAACGGAACGGAACGGAACGGAACAGAATGGAATGGAGTGGAATGGAACGGAATTCAATGGAATGGAATGGAACGGAATGGAATTCAATGGAATGGAATGGAATGGAATGGAATGGAATGGAATGGAATGGAATGGAATGGAATGGAATGGAATTCAATGGAATGGAATGGAATGGAATGGAATGGAATGGAATTCCATGGAATGGAATGGAATGGAATGGAATGGAATGGAATGGAATGGAATGGATTGGAATGGAATGGAATTCAAATGGAATGGAATGGAATGGAATGGAATGGAATGGAATGGAATTCAAATGGAATGGAATGGAATGGAATGGAATGGAATGGAATGGAATGGAATTCAATGGAATGGAATGGAATGGAATGGAATTGAATGGAATGGAATGGAATTCAATGGAATGGAATGGAACGGAATGGAATGGAATGGAATGGAATTCAATGGAATGGAATGGAATGGATTGGAATGGAATGGAATAGAATGGAATGGAATGGAATGGAATGGAATTCAATGGAATGGAATGGAATGGAATGGAATTCTATGGAATGGAATGGAGTGGAATCGAATGGAATCGAATGGAATCGAATGGAATGGAATGGAATAGAATGGAATCAACCCGAGTAGAACGGAACGGAACGCAACGGAACGGAACGGAACGGAACGGGACGGAACGGAACGGAATGGAATGGAATGGAACGGAATTCCATGGAATGGATTGGAATGGAATGGAATTCAATGGAATGGAATGGAATGGAATGGAATGGAATGGAATGGAATGGAATGGAATTCAATGGAATGGAATGGAATGGAATGGAATGGAATGGAATGGAATGGAATTCAATGGAATGGAATGGAATGGATTGGAATGGAATGGAATAGAATGGAATCATCCCGAGTAGAACGGAACGGAACACAACGGAACGGAACGGAACGCAACGGAACGGAACGGAACGGAACGGAACGGAATGGAATGGAATGGAACGGAATTCAATGGAATGGAATGGAATGGAATGGAATTCTATGGAATGGAATGGAATGGAATGGAATGGAATGGAATTCCATGGAATGGAATGGAATGGAATGGAATTCCATGGAATGGAATGGAATGGAATGGAATGGAATGGAATGGAATTCAATGGAATGGAATGGAGTGGAATGGAATGGAATCGAATGGAATTGAATGGAATCGAATGGAATCAAATGGGATCGAATGGAATGGAATGGAATAGAATGGAATCAACCCTAGTAGAACGGAATGGAATGGAATGGAATGGAATGGGATGGAATGGAATGGAATGGAATGGAATGGAATGGAATTCAATGGAATGGAATTCAATGGAATGGAATGGAATGGAATGGAATGGAATGGAATGGAATGGAATTCAATGGAATGGAATGGAACGGAATGGAATTCAATGGAATGGAATGGAATGGAATGGAATGGAATGGAATGGAATGGAATTCCATGGAATGGAATGGAATGGAATGGAATTCCATGGAATGGAATGGAATGGAATTCCATGGAATGGAATGGAATGGAATGGAATTCTATGGAATGGAATGGAATGGAATCGAATGGAATGGAATGGAATGGAATGGAATGGAATGGAATGGAATAGAATGGAATCAACCTGAGTAGAATGGAATGGAATGGAATGGAATGGAATGGAATGGAATGGAATGGAATGGAATGGAATGCAATGTACCAAAGTAGAACGGAATGGAATGGAATGGAATGGAATGGAATGGAATGGAATGGAGTGGAATGGAATGGAATGTACACGAGTAGAACGGAATGGAATGGAATGGAATGGATTGGAATGGAATGGAATGGAATGGAATGGTATGTAACCGAGTAGAACGGAATGGAATGTAATTGAATGGAATGTAACCGAGTTGAACGGAACGGAATGGAATGGAATGGAATGGAATGGAATGGAATGGAATGGAATGGAATGGAATTGAGTGCAATGCAATGCAATGGAATGCAATGGAATGGAAAGGAATGGAATGGAATGGAATGGAATCTACCCGAGTAGAACGGAATGGAATGGAATTGAATGGAATGTAACCGAGTAGAACGGAACGGAATGGAATGGAATGGAATGGAATGGAATGCAATGGAATGGAATGGAATGGAATGGAATGGAATGGAATGGATTGGAATGGACACCAGTAGAATGCAATGGAATGGAATGGAATGGAATGGAATGGAATGGAATGGAATGGAATCTACCCGAGTAGAACGGAATGGAACGGAATGGAATGGAATGGAATGGACAGGAGCAGAACGGAATGGAATGCAATGGAATGGAATGGAATGTACCCGAGCAGAATGGAATGGAATGAAATGGAAATGGAAAGGGAATGGAAATGGAACGGGAATGGAAATGGAAAGGGAACGGAAATGGAACGGGAATGGAAATGGAACGGGAACGGAAACGGAACGAGAACGGAAATGGAACGGGAACGGAAACGGAACGGGAACGGAAATGGAACGGGAATGGTAACGGAACGGGAATGGAAATGGAACGGGAATGGAAATGGAACGGGAATGGAAATGGATCGGGAATGGAAATGGAACGGGAATGGTAATGGAACTGGAATGGAAATGGAACGGGAATGGAAAAGAAACGGGAATGGAAATGGAACGGGAATGGAAATGGAATGGGAATGGAAATGGAATGGAATGGAATGGAATGGAATGGAATGTACCGGAGTGGAGTGGAGTGGAGTGGAGTGGAGTAGAGTGCACTGGAACGGAATGGAATGGAATGGAATGGAATGGAATGGAACGGAACGGAATGTACCCGAGAAGCACGGAATGGAATGGAATGGAATGGAATGGAATGGAATGGAATGTACCGGAGTGGAGTGGAGTGGAATGGAGTGGAGTGGAGTGGAGTGGAGTGGAATGGAATGGAATGGAATGGAATGGAATGGAATGGAATGGAATGGAATGGACACCAGTAGAATGGAATGGAATGGAATGGAATGGAATGGAATGGAATGGAATGGAATTCAATGGAATGGAATGGAATGGAATGGAATTCAATGGAATGGAATGGAATGGAATGGAATTCAATGGAATGGAATGGAATGGAATGGAATTCTATGGAATGGAATGGAGTGGAATCGAATGGAATCGAATGGAATCGAATGGAATGGAATGGAATAGAATGGAATCAACCCTAGTAGAACGGAACGGAACGCAACGGAACGGAACGGAACGGAACGGGATGGAACGGAACGGAATGGAATGGAATGGAACGGAATTCCATGGAATGGAATGGAATGGAATGGAATTCAATGGAATGGAATGGAATGGAATGGAATGGAATGGAATGGAATGGAATGGAATGGAATGGAATGGAATGGAATGGATTGGAATGGAATGGAATAGAATGGAATCAACCCGAGTAGAACGGAACGGAACACAACGGAACGGAACGGAACGCAACGGAACGGAACGGAACGGAACGGAACGGAATGGAATGGAATGGAACGGAATTCAATGGAATGGAATGGAATGGAATGGAATTCTATGGATTGGAATGGAATGGAATGGAATGGAATTCCATGGAATGGAATGGAATGGAATGGAATTCAATGGAATGGAATGGAATGGAATGGAATGGAATGGAATGGAATGGAATGGAATTCTATGGAATGGAATGGAGTGGAATCGAATGGAATCGAATGGAATCGAATGCAATCGAATGGGATCGAATGGACTGGAATGGAATAGAATGGAATCAACCCGAGTAGAACGGAGCAGAACGCAACGGAAGGGAACGGAACGGAACGGAACGGAGCGGAATGGAATGGAGTGGAATGGAACGGAATTCAATGGAATGGAATGGAACGGAATGGAATTCAATGGAATGGAATGGAATGGAATGGAATGGAATGGAATGGAATGGAATGGAATTCAATGGAATGGAATGGAATGGAATGGAATGGAATGGAATTCCATGGAATGGAATGGAATGGAATGGAATGGAATGGAATGGAATGGAATGGAATGGATTGGAATGGAATGGAATTCAAATGGAATGGAATGGAATTCAATGGAATGGAATGGAATGGAATTCAAATGGAATGGAATGGAATGGAATGGAATGGAACGGAATGGAATGGAATGGAATGGAATGGAATGGAATGGAATTCAATGGAATGGAATGGAATGGAATGGAATGGAATGGAATGGAATGGAATTCAATGGAATGGAATGGAATGGAATGGAATGGAATGGAATGGAATGGAATGGAATGGAATGGAATTCAATGGAATGGAATGGAATGGATTGGAATGGAATGGAATAGAATGGAATTATCCCGAGTAGAACGGAACGGAACACAACGGAACGGAACGGAACGCAACGGAACGGAACGGAACGGAACGGAACGGAATGGAATGGAATGGAACGGAATTCAATGGAATGGAATGGAATGGAATGGAATTCTATGGAATGGAATGGAATGGAATGGAATGGAATGGAATGGAATTCCATGGAATGGAATGGAATGGAATGGAATGGAATGGAATGGAATTCCATGGAATGGAATGGAGTGGAATGGAATGGAATCGAATGGAATTGAATGGAATCGAATGGAATCAAATGGGATCGAATGGAATGGAATGGAATAGAATGGAATCAACCCGAGTAGAACGGAATGGAATGGAATGGAATGGAATGGAATGGAATGGAATGGAACGGAATGGAATGGAATGGAATCTACCCGAGTAGAACGGAATGGAACGGAATGGAATGGAATGGAATGGACAGGAGCAGAACGGAATGGAATGCAATGGAATGGAATGGAATGTACCCGAGCAGAACGGAATGGAATGAAATGGAAATGGAAAGGGAATGGAAATGGAACGGGAATGGAAATGGAACGGGAACGGAAATAGAACGGGAATGGAAATGGAACGGGAACGGAAACGGAACGAGAAGGGAAATGGAACGGGAACGGAAACGGAACGGGAACGGAAATGGAACGGGAATGGTAACGGAACAGGAATGGAAATGGAACGGGAATGGAAAAGGAACGGGAATGGAAATGGATCGGGAATGGAAATGGAACGGGAATGGTAATGGAACGGGAATGGAAATGGAACGGGAATGGAAAAGAAACGGGAATGGAAATGGAACGGGAATGGAAATGGAATGGGAATGGAAATGGAATGGAATGGAATGGAATGGAATGGAATGGAATGTACCGGAGTGGAGTGGAGTGGAGTGGAGTAGAGTGCACTGGAAAGGAATGGAATGGAATGGAATGGAATGGAACGGAACGGAATGTACCCGAGAAACACGGAATGGAATGGAATGGAATGGAATGGAATGGAATGGAATGGAATGGAATGGAATGCAATGGAATGCAAGGGAATGGAAAGGAATGGAATGGAATGGAATGGAATGGAATGGAATGGAATGGAATGGAATGGAATGGACAACAGTAGAATGGAATGGAATGGAGTGGAATGGAATGGAATGGAATGGAATGGAATGGAATGGAATTCAATGGAATGGAATGGAATGGAATGGAATTCAATGGAATGGAATGGAATGGAATGGAATTCAATGGAATGGAATGGAATTCTATGGAATGGAATGGAGTGGAATCGAATGGAATCGAATGGAATCGAATGGAATGGAATGGAATAGAATGGAATCAACCCGAGTAGAACGGAACGGAACGCAACGGAACGGAACGGAACGGAACGGGACGGAACGGAACGGAATGGAATGGAATGGAACGGAATTCCATGGAATGGAATGGAATGGAATGGAATTCAATGGAATGGAATGGAATGGAATGGAATGGAATGGAATGGAATGGAATTCAATGGAATGGAATGGAATGGAATGGAATGGAATGGAATGGAATGGAATGGAATGGAATTCAATGGAATGGAATGGAATGGATTGGAATGGAATGGAATAGAATGGAATCAACCCGAGTAGAACGGAACGGAACACAACGGAACGGAACGGAACGCAACGGAACGGAACGGAACGGAACGGAACGGAATGGAATGGAATGGAACGGAATTCAATGGAATGGAATGGAATGGAATGGAATTCTATGGAATGGAATGGAATGGAATGGAATGGAATGGAATTCCATGGAATGGAATGGAATGGAATGGAATGGAACCGAGTAGAACGGAACGGAATGGAATGGAATGGAATGGAATGGAATGGAATGCAATGGAATGGAATGGAATGGAATGGAATGGAATGGAATGGAATGGAATGGAATGGACACCAGTAGAATGGAATGGAATGGAATGGAATGGAATGGAATGGAATGGAATGGAATGGAATCTACCCGAGTAGAACGGAATGGAACGGAATGGAATGGAATGGAATGGACATCAGCAGAACGGAATGGAATGCAATGGAATGGAATGGAATGTACCCGAGCAGAACGGAATGGAATGAAATGGAAATGGAAAGGGAATGGAAATGGAACGGGAAAGGAAATGGAACGGGAACGGAAATGGAACGGGAATGGAAATGGAACGGGAACGGAAACGGAACGAGAACGGAAATGGAACGGGAACGGAAACGGAACGGGAACGGAAATGGAACGGGAATGGTAACGGAACGGGAATGGAAATGGAACGGGAATGGAAAAGGAACGGGAATGGAAATGGATCGGGAATGGAAATGGAACGGGAATGGTAATGGAACTGGAATGGAAATGGAACGGGAATGGAAAAGAAACGGGAATGGAAATGGAACGGGAATGGAAATGGAATGGGAATGGAAATGGAATGGAATGGAATGGAATGGAATGGAATGGAATGTACCGGAGTGGAGTGGAGTGGAGTGGAGTGGAGTAGAGTGCACTGGAACGGAATGGAATGGAATGGAATGGAATGGAATGGAATGGAACGGAATGTACCCGAGAAGCACGGAATGGAATGGAATGGAATGGAATGGAATGGAATGGAATGGAATGTACCGGAGTGGAGTGGAGTGGAATGGAGTGGAGTGGAGTGGAGTGGAGTGGAATGGAATGGAATGGAATGGAATGGAATGGAATGGAATGCAATGGAATGCAATGGAATGGAAAGGAATGGAATGGAATGGAATGGAATGGAATGGAATGGAATGGAATGGACACCAGTAGAATGGAATGGAATGGAATGGAATGGAATGGAATGGAATGGAATGGAATGGAATTCAATGGAATGGAATGGAATGGAATGGAATGGAATTCAATGGAATGGAATGGAATGGAATGGAATTCTATGGAATGGAGTGGAATCGAATGGAATCGAATGGAATCGAATGGAATGGAATGGAATAGAATGGAATCAACCCTAGTAGAACGGAACGGAACGCAACGGAACGGAACGGAACGGAACGGGATGGAACGGAACGGAATGGAATGGAATGGAACGGAATTCCATGGAATGGAATGGAATGGAATGGAATTCAATGGAATGGAATGGAATGGAATGGAATGGAATGGAATGGATTGGAATGGAATGGAATAGAATGGAATCAACCCGAGTAGAACGGAACGGAACACAACGGAACGGAACGGAACGCAACGGAACGGAACGGAACGGAACGGAACGGAATTGAATGGAATGGAACGGAATTCAATGGAATGGAATGGAATGGAATGGAATTCTATGGATTGGAATGGAATGGAATGGAATGGAATTCCATGGAATGGAATGGAATTGAATGGAATTCAATGGAATGGAATGGAATGGAATGGAATGGAATGGAATGGAATGGAATTCTATGGAATGGAATGGAGTGGAATCGAATGGAATCGAATGGAATCGAATGCAATCGAATGGGATCGAATGGACTGGAATGGAATAGAATGGAATCAACCCGAGTAGAACGGAGCGGAACGCAACGGAAGGGAACGGAACAGAACGGAACGGAACAGAATGGAATGGAGTGGAATGGAACGGAAATCAATGGAATGGAATGGAACGGAATGGAATTCAATGGAATGGAATGGAATGGAATGGAATGGAATGGAATGGAATGGAATGGAATGGAATGGAATGGAATTCAATGGAATGGAATGGAATGGAATGGAATGGAATGGAATTCCATGGAATGGAATGGAATGGAATGGAATGGAATGGAATGGAATGGAATGGATTGGAATGGAATGGAATTCAAATGGAATGGAATGGAATGGAATGGAATGGAATGGAATGGAATGGAATTCAAATGGAATGGAATGGAATGGAATGGAATGGAATGGAATGGAATTCAATGGAATGGAATGGAATGGAATGGAATTGAATGGAATGGAATGGAATTCAATGGAATGGAATGGAATGGAATGGAATGGAATGGAATGGAATGGAATTCAATGGAATGGAATGGAATGGATTGGAATGGAATGGAATAGAATGGAATGGAATGGAATGGAATGGAATTCAATGGAATAGAATGGAATGGAATGGAATTCTATGGAATGGAATGGAGTGGAATCGAATGGAATCGAATGGAATCGAATGGAATGGAATGGAATAGAATGGAATCAACCCGAGTAGAACGGAACGGAACGCAACGGAACGGAACGGAACGGAACGGGACGGAACGGAACGGAATGGAATGGAATGGAACGGAATTCCATGGAATGGATTGGAATGGAATGGAATTCAATGGAATGGAATGGAATGGAATGGAATGGAATGGAATGGAATGGAATGGAATGGAATGGAATGCAATGGAATGGAATGGAATGGAATGGAATGGAATGGAATGGAATGGAATGGACACCAGTAGAATGGAATGGAATGGAATGGAATGGAATGGAATGGAATGGAATGGAATGGAATGGAATGGAATCTACCCGAGTAGAACGGAATGGAACGGAATGGAATGGAATGGAATGGACAGGAGCAGAACGGAATGGAATGCAATGGAATGGAATGGAATGTACCCGAGCAGAACGGAATGGAATGAAATGGAAATGGAAAGGGAATGGAAATGGAACGGGAATGGAAATGGAACGGGAACGGAAATGGAACGGGAATGGAAATGGAACGGGAACGGAAACGGAACGAAAACGGAAATGGAACGGGAACGGAAACGGAACGGGAACGGAAATGGAACGGGAATGGTAACGGAACGGGAATGGAAATGGAACGGGAATGGAAAAGGAACGGGAATGGAAATGGATCGGGAATGGAAATGGAACGGGAATGGTAATGGAACTGGAATGGAAATGGAACGGGAATGGAAAAGAAACGGAATGGAAATGGAACGGGAATGGAAATGGAATGGGAATGGAAATGGAATGGAATGGAATGGAATGGAATGGAATGGAATGTACCGGAGTGGAGTGGAGTGGAGTGGAGTGGAGTAGAGTGCACTGGAACGGAATGGAATGGAATGGAATGGAATGGAACGGAACGGAATGTACCCGAGAAGCACGGAATGGAATGGAATGGAATGGAATGGAATGGAATGGAATGGAATGTACCGGAGTGGAGTGGAGTGGAATGGAGTGGAGTGGAGTGGAGTGGAGTGGAATGGAATGGAATGGAATGGAATGGAATGGAATGGAATGCAATGGAATGCAATGGAATGGAAAGGAATGGAATGGAATGGAATGGAATGGAATGGAATGGACACCAGTAGAATGGAATGGAATGGAATGGAATGGAATGGAATGGAATGGAATGGAATGGAATTCTATGGAATGGAATGGAGTGGAATCGAATGGAATCGAATGGAATCGAATGGAATGGAATGGAATAGAATGGAATCAACCCTAGTAGAACGGAACGGAACGCAACGGAACGGAACGGAACGGAACGGGATGGAACGGAACGGAATGGAATGGAATGGAACGGAATTCCATGGAATGGAATGGAATGGAATGGAATTCAATGGAATGGAATGGAATGGAATGGAATGGAATGGAATG
Source organism: Gorilla gorilla gorilla (assembly GCF_029281585.2). Taxonomy (NCBI): domain Eukaryota; kingdom Metazoa; phylum Chordata; class Mammalia; order Primates; family Hominidae; genus Gorilla; species Gorilla gorilla. Next base: position 8,612,856 of record NC_073236.2, read on the forward strand.
GAATGGTTTGGAATGGAATGGAATAGAATGGAATCAACCTGAGTAGAACGGAACGGAACACAACGGAACGGAACGGAACGCAACGGAACGGAACGGAACGGAACGGAACGGAATGGAATGGAATGGAACGGAATTCAATGGAATGGAATGGAATGGAATGGAATTCTATGGATTGGAATGGAATGGAATGGAATGGAATTCCATGGAATGGAATGGAATTGAATGGAATTCAATGGAATGGAATGGAATGGAATGGAATGGAATGGAATGGAATTCTATGGAATGGAATGGAGTGGAATCGAATGGAATCGAATGGAATCGAATGCAATCGAATGGGATCGAATGGACTGGAATGGAATAGAATGGAATCAACCCGAGTAGAACGGAGCGGAACGCAACGGAAGGGAACGGAACGGAACGGAACGGAACAGAATGGAATGGAGTGGAATGGAACGGAATTCAATGGAATGGAATGGAACGGAATGGAATTCAATGGAATGGAATGGAATGGAATGGAATGGAATGGAATGGAATGGAATGGAATTCAATGGAATGGAATGGAATGGAATGGAATGGAATGGAATTCCATGGAATGGAATGGAATGGAATGGAATGGAATGGAATGGAATGGAATGGATTGGAATGGAATGGAATTCAAATGGAATGGAATGGAATGGAATGGAATGGAATGGAATGGAATTCAAATGGAATGGAATGGAATGGAATGGAATGGAATGGAATGGAATGGAATGGAATGGAATGCAATTCAATGGAATGGAATGGAATGGAATGGAATTGAATGGAATGGAATGGAATTCAATGGAATGGAATGGAATGGAATGGAATGGAATGGAATGGAATTCAATGGAATGGAATGGAATGGATTGGAATGGAATGGAATAGAATGGAATGGAATGGAATGGAATGGAATTCAATGGAATGGAATGGAATGGAATGGAATTCTATGGAATGGAATGGAGTGGAATCGAATGGAATCGAATGGAATCGAATGGAATGGAATGGAATAGAATGGAATCAACCCGAGTAGAACGGAACGGAACGCAACGGAACGGAACGGAACGGAACGGGACGGAACGGAACGGAATGGAATGGAATGGAACGGAATTCCATGGAATGGATTGGAATGGAATGGAATTCAATGGAATGGAATGGAATGGAATGGAATGGAATGGAATGGAATGGAATGGAATTCAATGGAATGGAATGGAATGGAATGGAATGGAATGGAATGGAATGGAATTCAATGGAATGGAATGGAATGGATTGGAATGGAATGGAATAGAATGGAATCATCCCGAGTAGAACGGAACGGAACACAACGGAACGGAACGGAACGCAACGGAACGGAACGGAACGGAACGGAACGGAATGGAATGGAATGGAACGGAATTCAATGGAATGGAATGGAATGGAATGGAATTCTATGGAATGGAATGGAATGGAATGGAATGGAATTCAATGGAATGGAATGGAGTGGAATGGAATGGAATCGAATGGAATTGAATGGAATCGAATGGAATCAAATGGGATCGAATGGAATGGAATGGAATAGAATGGAATCAACCCTAGTAGAACGGAATGGAATGGAATGGAATGGAATGGGATGGAATGGAATGGAATGGAATGGAATGGAATGGAATTCAATGGAATGGAATTCAATGGAATGGAATGGAATGGAATGGAATGGAATGGAATGGAATGGAATTCAATGGAATGGAATGGAACGGAATGGAATTCAATGGAATGGAATGGAATGGAATGGAATGGAATGGAATGGAATGGAATGGAATTCCATGGAATGGAATGGAATGGAATGGAATTCCATGGAATGGAATGGAATGGAATTCCATGGAATGGAATGGAATGGAATGGAATTCTATGGAATGGAATGGAATGGAATCGAATGGAATGGAATGGAATGGAATGGAATGGAAAGGAATGGAATAGAATGGAATCAACCTGAGTAGAATGGAATGGAATGGAATGGAATGGAATGGAATGGAATGGAATGGAATGGAATGGAATGCAATGTACCAAAGTAGAACGGAATGGAATGGAATGGAATGGAATGGAATGGAATGGAATGGAGTGGAATGGAATGGAATGTACACGAGTAGAACGGAATGGAATGGAATGGAATGGATTGGAATGGAATGGAATGGAATGGAATGGTATGTAACCGAGTAGAACGGAATGGAATGTAATTGAATGGAATGTAACCGAGTTGAACGGAACGGAATGGAATGGAATGGAATGGAATGGAATGGAATGGAATGGAATGGAATTGAGTGCAATGCAATGCAATGGAATGCAATGGAATGGAAAGGAATGGAATGGAATGGAATGGAATCTACCCGAGTAGAACGGAATGGAATGGAATTGAATGGAATGTAACCGAGTAGAACGGAACGGAATGGAATGGAATGGAATGGAATGGAATGCAATGGAATGGAATGGAATGGAATGGAATGGAATGGAATGGATTGGAATGGACACCAGTAGAATGGAATGGAATGGAATGGAATGGAATGGAATGGAATGGAATGGAATGGAATCTACCCGAGTAGAACGGAATGGAACGGAATGGAATGGAATGGAATGGACAGGAGCAGAACGGAATGGAATGCAATGGAATGGAATGGAATGTACCCGAGCAGAACGGAATGGAATGAAATGGAAATGGAAAGGGAATGGAAATGGAACGGGAATGGAAATGGAAAGGGAACGGAAATGGAACGGGAATGGAAATGGAACGGGAACGGAAACGGAACGAGAACGGAAATGGAACGGGAACGGAAACGGAACGGGAACGGAAATGGAACGGGAATGGTAACGGAACGGGAATGGAAATGGAACGGGAATGGAAATGGAACGGGAATGGAAATGGATCGGGAATGGAAATGGAACGGGAATGGTAATGGAACTGGAATGGAAATGGAACGGGAATGGAAAAGAAACGGGAATGGAAATGGAACGGGAATGGAAATGGAATGGGAATGGAAATGGAATGGAATGGAATGGAATGGAATGGAATGTACCGGAGTGGAGTGGAGTGGAGTGGAGTGGAGTAGAGTGCACTGGAACGGAATGGAATGGAATGGAATGGAATGGAATGGAACGGAACGGAATGTACCCGAGAAGCACGGAATGGAATGGAATGGAATGGAATGGAATGGAATGGAATGTACCGGAGTGGAGTGGAGTGGAATGGAGTGGAGTGGAGTGGAGTGGAGTGGAATGGAATGGAATGGAATGGAATGGAATGGAATGGAATGGAATGCCTTGGAATGCAATGGAATGGAATGGAATGGAATGGAATGGAATGGAATGGAATGGAATGGACACCAGTAGAATGGAATGGAATGGAATGGAATGGAATGGAATGGAATGGAATGGAATGGACAGGAGCAGAACGGAATGGAATGCAATGGAATGGAATGGAATGTACCCGAGCAGAATGGAATGGAATGAAATGGAAATGGAAAGGGAATGGAAATGGAACGGGAATGGAAATGGAAAGGGAACGGAAATGTAACGGGAATGGAAATGGAACGGGAACGGAAACGGAACGAGAACGGAAATGGAACGGGAACGGAAACGGAACGGGAACGGAAATGGAACGGGAATGGTAACGGAACGGGAATGGAAATGGAACGGGAATGGAAATGGAACGGGAATGGAAATGGATCGGGAATGGAAATGGAACGGGAATGGTAATGGAACTGGAATGGAAATGGAACGGGAATGGAAAAGAAACGGGAATGGAAATGGAACGGGAATGGAAATGGAATGGGAATGGAAATGGAATGGAATGGAATGGAATGGAATGGAATGGAATGTACCGGAGTGGAGTGGAGTGGAGTGGAGTGGAGTAGAGTGCACTGGAACGGAATGGAATGGAATGGAATGGAATGGAATGGAACGGAACGGAATGTACCCGAGAAGCACGGAATGGAATGGAATGGAATGGAATGGAATGGAATGGAATGTACCGGAGTGGAGTGGAGTGGAATGGAGTGGAGTGGAGTGGAGTGGAGTGGAATGGAATGGAATGGAATGGAATGGAATGGAATGGAATGCAATGGAATGCAATGGAATGGAAAGGAATGGAATGGAATGGAATGGAATGGAATGGAATGGAATGGAATGGAATGGACACCAGTAGAATGGAATGGAATGGAATGGAATGGAATGGAATGGAATGGAATGGAATTCAATGGAATGGAATGGAATGGAATGGAATTCAATGGAATGGAATGGAATGGAATGGAATTAAATGGAATGGAATGGAATGGAATGGAATTCTATGGAATGGAATGGAGTGGAATCGAATGGAATCGAATGGAATCGAATGGAATGGAATGGAATAGAATGGAATCAACCCTAGTAGAACGGAACGGAACGCAACAGAACGGAACGGAACGGAACGGGATGGAACGGAACGGAATGGAATGGAATGGAACGGAATTCCATGGAATGGAATGGAATGGAATGGAATTCAATGGAATGGAATGGAATGGAATGGAATGGAATGGAATGGAATGGAATGGAATGGAATGGATTGGAATGGAATGGAATAGAATGGAATCAACCCGAGTAGAACGGAACGGAACACAACGGAACGGAACGGAACGCAACGGAACGGAACGGAACGGAACGGAACGGAACGGAATGGAATGGAACGGAATTCAATGGAATGGAATGGAATGGAATGGAATTCTATGGATTGGAATGGAATGGAATGGAATGGAATGGAATTCCATGGAATGGAATGGAATGGAATGGAATTCAATGGAATGGAATGGAATGGAATGGAATGGAATGGAATGGAACGGAATTCTATGGAATGGAATGGAGTGGAATCGAATGGAATCGAATGGAATCGAATGCAATCGAATGGGATCGAATGGACTGGAATGGAATAGAATGGAATCAACCCGAGTAGAACGGAGCGGAACGCAACGGAAGGGAACGGAACGGAACGGAACGGAACGGAATGGAATGGAGTGGAATGGAACGGAATTCAATGGAATGGAATGGAACGGAATGGAATTCAATGGAATGGAATGGAATGGAATGGAATGGAATGGAATGGAATGGAATGGAATGGAATGGAATTCAATGGAATGGAATGGAATGGAATGGAATGGAATGGAATGGAATTCCATGGAATGGAATGGAATGGAATGGAATGGAATGGAATGGAATGGAATGGAATGGATTGGAATGGAATGGAATTCAAATGGAATGGAATGGAATTCAATGGAATGGAATGGAATGGAATTCAAATGGAATGGAATGGAATGGAATGGAATGGAACGGAATGGAATGGAATGGAATGGAATGGAATGGAATGGAATTCAATGGAATGGAATGGAATGGAATGGAATGGAATGGAATGGAATGGAATGGAATTCAATGGAATGGAATGGAATGGAATGGAATGGAATGGAATGGAATGGAATTCAATGGAATGGAATGGAATGGATTGGAATGGAATGGAATAGAATGGAATCATCCCGAGTAGAACGGAACGGAACACAACGGAACGGAACGGAACGCAACGGAACGGAACGGAACGGAACGGAACGGATTGGAATGGAATGGAACGGAATTCAACGGAATGGAATGGAATGGAATGGAATTCTATGGAATGGAATGGAATGGAATGGAATGGAATGGAATTCCATGGAATGGAATGGAATGGAATGGAATGGAATGGAATGGAATGGAATTCAATGGAATGGAATGGAGTGGAATGGAATGGAATCGAATGGAATTGAATGGAATCGAATGGAATCAAATGGGATCGAATGGAATGGAATGGAATAGAATGGAATCAACCCGAGTAGAACGGAATGGAATGGAATGGAATGGAATGGGATGGAATGGAATGGAATGGAATGGAATGGAATGGAATTCAATGGAATGGAATTCAATGGAATGGAATGGAATGGAATGGAATGGAATGGAATGGAATTCAATGGAATGGAATGGAACGGAATGGAATTCCATGGAATGGAATGGAATGGAATGGAATGGAATGGAATGGAATGGAATTCCATGGAATGGAATGGAATGGAATGGAATGGATTGGAATGGAATGGAATAGAATGGAATCAACCCGAGTAGAACGGAACGGAACACAACGGAACGGAACGGAACGCAACGGAACGGAACGGAACGGAACAGAACGGAATGGAATGGAATGGAACGGAATTCAATGGAATGGAATGGAATGGAATGGAATTCTATGGATTGGAATGGAATGGAATGGAATGGAATTCAATGGAATGGAATGGAATGGAATGGAATTCCATGGAATGGAATGGAATGGAATGGAATGGAATGGAATGGAATGGAATTCTATGGAATGGAATGGAGTGGAATCGAATGGAATCGAATGGAATCGAATGCAATCGAATGGGATCGAATGGACTGGAATGGAATAGAATGGAATCAACCCGAGTAGAACGGAGCGGAACGCAACGGAAGGGAACGGAACGGAACGGAACGGAACGGAATGGAATGGAGTGGAATGGAACGGAATTCAATGGAATGGAATGGAACGGAATGGAATTCAATGGAATGGAATGGAATGGAATGGAATGGAATGGAATGGAATGGAATGGAATTCAATGGAATGGAATGGAATGGAATGGAATGGAATGGAATTCCATGGAATGGAATGGAATGGAATGGAATGGAATGGAATGGAATGGAATGGATTGGAATGGAATGGAATTCAAATGGAATGGAATGGAATGGAATGGAATGGAATGGAATGGAATTCAAATGGAATGGAATGCAATGGAATGGAATGGAATGGAATGGAATGGAATGGAATTCAATGGAATGGAATGGAATGGAATGGAATTGAATGGAATGGAATTCAATGGAATGGAATGGAATGGAATCGAATGGAATCGAATGGAATCGAATGGAATGGAATGGGATAGAATGCAATCAACACGAGTAGAATGGAATGGAATGGAATGGAATGGAATGGAATGGAATAGAATGGAATGGAATGGAATGGAATGGAATTCAAATGGAATGGAATGGAATGGAATGGAATGGAATGGAATGGAATGGTATGGAACGGAATTCTATGGAATGGAATGGAATGGAATGGAATGGAATTCTATGGAATGGAATGGAATGGAATGGAATGGAATTCAATGGAATGGAATGGAATGGAATGGATTGGAATGGAATTCAATGGAATGGAATGGAATGGAGTGGAACGGAATGGAATTCAATGGAATGGAATGGAATGGAATCGAATGGAATCGAAAGGAATCAATTGGTATCGAATGGAATGGAATGGAATGGAATGGAATAGAATGGAATCATTCCGAGTAGAACAGAACGGCACGCAACGGAACGGAATGGAATGGAACGGGACGGAACGGAACGGAATGGAATGGAATGGAACGGAATTCAATGGAATGGAATGGAATGGAATTCAATGGAATGGAATGGAATGGAATGGAATGGAATGGAATGGAACGGAATCGAATGGAATCGAATGGGATCGAATGGAATGGAATGGAATAGAATGGAATCAACCCGAGTAGAATGGAATGGAATGGAATGGAATGGAATGGAATGGAATTCAATGGAATGGAATGGAATGGAATGGAATGGAATTGAATGGAATTCAATGAAATGGAATGTAATGGAATGGAATGGAATGGAATTCAATGGAATGGAATGGAATGGAATGGAATGGAATTCTATGGAATGGAATGGAATCGAATGGAATCGAATGGAATCGAATGGAATCGAATGGAATGGAATGGAATAGAATGGAATCAACCCGAGTAGAACGGAATGGAATGGAATGGAATGGAATGGAATCGAATCGAATCGAATGGAATCGAATGGAATGGAATGGAATAGAATGGAATCAACCCGAGTAGAATGGAATGGAATGGAATGGAAGGGAATGGAATGGAATGGAACGGAATGGAATTCAAATGGAATGGAATGGAATGGAATGGAATGGAATTGAATGGAATGGAATGGAATGGAACGGAATGGAATTCTATGGAATGGAATGGAATGGAATTCAATGGAATGGAATGGAATGGAATGGAATGGAATGGAATGGAACGGAATTCAATGGAATGGAAGGGAACGGAATGGAATTCTATGGAATGGAATGGAATGGAATGGAATGGAATTCAATGGAATGGAATGGAATGGAATGGAATGGAATGGAATTCAATGGAATGGAATGGAATGGAATGGAATTCAATGGAATGGAATTCAATGGAATGGAATGGAATGGAATGGAATGGAATTCAATGGAATGGAATGGAACGGAATGGAATTCAATGGAATGGAATGGAATGGAATGGAATGGAATGGAATGGAATGGAATGGAATGGAATTCCATGGAATGGAATGGAATGGAATGGAATTCCATGGAATGGAATGGAATGGAATTCCATGGAATGGAATGGAATGGAATGGAATTCTATGGAATGGAATGGAATGGAATCGAATGGAATGGAATGGAATGGAATGGAATGGAATGGAATGGAATAGAATGGAATCAACCTGAGTAGAATGGAATGGAATGGAATGGAATGGAATGGAATGGAATGGAATGGAATGGAATGGAATGGAATGTACCAAAGTAGAACGGAATGGAATGGAATGGAATGGAATGGAATGGAATGGAATGGAATGTACACGAGTAGAACGGAATGGAATGGAATGGAATGGATTGGAATGGAATGGAATGGAATGGAATGGTATGTAACCGAGTAGAACGGAATGGAATGTAATTGAATGGAATGTAACCGAGTTGAACGGAACGGAATGGAATGGAATGGAATGGAATGGAATGGAATGGAATGGAATGGAATGGAATTGAGTGCAATGCAATGCAATGGAATGCAATGGAATGGAAAGGAATGGAATGGAATGGAATGGAATCTACCCGAGTAGAACGGAATGGAATGGAATTGAATGGAATGTAACCGAGTAGAACGGAACGGAATGGAATGGAATGGAATGGAATGCAATGGAATGGAATGGAATGGAATGGAATGGAATGGAATGGAATGGAATGGACACCAGTAGAATGGAATGGAATGGAATGAAATGGAATGGAATGGAATGGAATGGAATGGAATCTACCCGAGTAGAACGGAATGGAACGGAATGGAATGGAATGGAATGGACAGGAACAGAACGGAATGGAATGCAATGGAATGGAATGGAATGTACCCGAGCAGAATGGAATGGAATGAAATGGAAATGGAAAGGGAATGGAAATGGAACGGGAATGGAAATGGAAAGGGAACGGAAATGGAACGGGAATGGAAATGGAACGGGAACGGAAACGGAACGAGAACGGAAATGGAACGGGAACGGAAACGGAACGGGAACGGAAATGGAACGGGAATGGTAACGGAACGGGAATGGAAATGGAACGGGAATGGAAATGGAACGGGAATGGAAATGGATCGGGAATGGAAATGGAACGGGAATGGTAATGGAACTGGAATGGAAATGGAACGGGAATGGAAAAGAAACGGGAATGGAAATGGAACGGGAATGGAAATGGAATGGGAATGGAAATGGAATGGAATGGAATGGAATGGAATGGAATGTACCGGAGTGGAGTGGAGTGGAGTGGAGTAGAGTGCACTGGAACGGAATGGAATGGAATGGAATGGAATGGAATGGAACGGAACGGAATGTACCCGAGAAGCACGGAATGGAATGGAATGGAATGGAATGGAATGGAATGGAATGTACCGGAGTGGAGTGGAGTGGAATGGAGTGGAGTGGAGTGGAGTGGAGTGGAATGGAATGGAATGGAATGGAATGGAATGGAATGGAATGGAATGGAATGGAATGCAATGGAATGCAATGGAATGGAAAGGAATGGAATGGAATGGAATGGAATGGAATGGAATGGAATGGAATGGACACCAGTAGAATGGAATGGAATGGAATGGAATGGAATGGAATGGAATGGAATGGAATGGAATGGAATTCAATGGAATGGAATGGAATGGAATGGAATTCAATGGAATGGAATGGAATGGAATGGAATTCAATGGAATGGAATGGAATGGAATGGAATTCTATGGAATGGAATGGAGTGGAATCGAATGGAATCGAATGGAATCGAATGGAATGGAATGGAATAGAATGGAATCAACCCTAGTAGAACGGAACGGAACGCAACGGAACGGAACGGAACGGAACGGGATGGAACGGAACGGAATGGAATGGAATGGAACGGAATTCCATGGAATGGAATGGAATGGAATGGAATTCAATGGAATGGAATGGAATGGAATGGAATGGAATGGAATGGAATGGAATGGAATGGAATGGAATGGATTGGAATGGAATGGAATAGAATGGAATCAACCCGAGTAGAACGGAACGGAACACAACGGAACGGAACGGAACGCAACGGAACGGAACGGAACGGAACGGAACGGAATGGAATGGAATGGAACGGAATTCAATGGAATGGAATGGAATGGAATGGAATTCTATGGATTGGAATGGAATGGAATGGAATGGAATTCCATGGAATGGAATGGAATGGAATGGAATTCAATGGAATGGAATGGAAGGGAATGGAATGGAATGGAATGGAATGGAATTCTATGGAATGGAATGGAGTGGAATCGAATGGAATCGAATGGAATCGAATGCAATCGAATGGGATCGAATGGACTGGAATGGAATAGAATGGAATCAACCCGAGTAGAACGGAGCGGAACGCAACGGAAGGGAACGGAACGGAACGGAACGGAACGGAATGGAATGGAGTGGAATGGAACGGAATTCAATGGAATGGAATGGAATGGAATGGAATTCAATGGAATGGAATGGAATGGAATGGAATGGAATGGAATGGAATGGAATGGAATTCAATGGAATGGAATGGAATGGAATGGAATGGAATGGAATTCCATGGAATGGAATGGAATGGAATGGAATGGAATGGAATGGAATGGATTGGAATGGAATGGAATGGAATGGAATGGAATGGAATGGAATGGAATGGAATTCAATGGAATGGAATGGAATGGAATGGAATGGAATGGAATGGAATGGAATTCAATGGAATGGAATGGAATGGAATGGAATTCTATGGAATGGAATGGAATGGAATTCAATGGAATGGAATTCCATGGAATTCCATGGAATGGAATGGAATGGAATGGAATGGAATGGAATTCAATGGAATGGAATGGAGTGGAATGGAATGGAATCGAATGGAATTGAATGGAATCGAATGGAATCAAATGGGATCGAATGGAATGGAATGGAATAGAATGGAATCAACCCGAGTAGAACGGAATGGAATGGAATGGAATGGAATGGGATGGAATGGAATGGAATGGAATGGAATGGAATGGAATGGAATGGAATGGAATTCAATGGGATGGAATGGAATGGAATGGAATGGAATGGAATGGAATGGAATTCAATGGAATGGAATGGGATGGAATGGAATGGAATGGAATGGAATGGAATGGAATGGAATGGAATTCAATGGAATGGAATGGAACGGAATGGAATTCTATGGAATGGAATGGAATGGAATGGAATGGAATGGAATGGAATGGAATGGAATTCCATGGAATGGAATGGAATGGAATGGAATTCCATGGAATGGAATGGAATGGAATTCCATGGAATGGAATGGAATGGAATGGAATTCTATGGAATGGAATGGAATGGAATGGAATGGAATGGAATGGAATGGAATGGAATGGAATGGAATAGAATGGAATCAACCTGAGTAGAATGGAATGGAATGGAATGGAATGGAATGGAATGGAATGGAATGGAATGGAATGTACCAAAGTAGAACGGAATGGAATGGAATGGAATGGAATGGAATGGAATGGAATGGAATGGAATGGAATGGAATGGAATGGAATGGAATGGAATGGAATGTACACGAGTAGAACGGAATGGAATGGAATGGAATGGATTGGAATGGAATGGAATGGAATGGAATGGTATGTAACCGAGTAGAACGGAATGGAATGTAATTGAATGGAATGTAACCGAGTTGAACGGAACGGAATGGAATGGAATGGAATGGAATGGAATGGAATGGAATGGAATGGAATGGAATTGAGTGCAATGCAATGCAATGGAATGCAATGGAATGGAAAGGAATGGAATGGAATGGAATGGAATCTACCCGAGTAGAACGGAATGGAATGGAATTGAATGGAATGTAACCGAGTAGAACGGAACGGAATGGAATGGAATGGAATGGAATGCAATGGAATGGAATGGAATGGAATGGAATGGAATGGAATGGAATGGACACCAGTAGAATGGAATGGAATGGAATGGAATGGAATGGAATGGAATGGAATGGAATGGAATCTACCCGAGTAGAACGGAATGGAACGGAATGGAATGGAATGGAATGGACAGGAACAGAACGGAATGGAATGCAATGGAATGGAATGGAATGTACCCGAGCAGAATGGAATGGAATGAAATGGAAATGGAAAGGGAATGGAAATGGAACGGGAATGGAAATGGAAAGGGAACGGAAATGGAACGGGAATGCAAATGGAACGGGAACGGAAACGGAACGAGAACGGAAATGGAACGGGAACGGAAACGGAACGGGAACGGAAATGGAACGGGAATGGTAACGGAACGAGAATGGAAATGGAACGGGAATGGAAATGGAACGGGAATGGAAATGGATCGGGAATGGAAATGGAACGGGAATGGTAATGGAACTGGAATGGAAATGGAACGGGAATGGAAAAGAAACGGGAATGGAAATGGAACGGGAATGGAAATGGAATGGGAATGGAAATGGAATGGAATGGAATGGAATGGAATGGAATGGAATGTACCGGAGTGGAGTGGAGTGGAGTGGAGTGGAGTAGAGTGCACTGGAACGGAATGGAATGGAATGGAATGGAATGGAATGGAACGGAACGGAATGTACCCGAGAAGCACGGAATGGAATGGAATGGAATGGAATGGAATGGAATGGAATGTACCGGAGTGGAGTGGAGTGGAATGGAGTGGAGTGGAGTGGAGTGGAGTGGAATGGAATGGAATGGAATGGAATGGAATGGAATGGAATGCAATGGAATGCAATGGAATGGAAAGGAATGGAATGGAATGGAATGGAATGGAATGGAATGGAATGGACACCAGTAGAATGGAATGGAATGGAATGGAATGGAATGGAATGGAATGGAATGGAATGGAATTCAATGGAATGGAATGGAATGGAATGGAATTCAATGGAATGGAATGGAATGGAATGGAATTCAATGGAATGGAATGGAATGGAATGGAATTCTATGGAATGGAATGGAGTGGAATCGAATGGAATCGAATGGAATCGAATGGAATGGAATGGAATAGAATGGAATCAACCCTAGTAGAACGGAACGGAACGCAACGGAACGGAACGGAACGGAACGGGATGGAACGGAACGGAATGGAATGGAATGGAACGGAATTCCATGGAATGGAATGGAATGGAATGGAATTCAATGGAATGGAATGGAATGGAATGGAATGGAATGGAATGGAATGGAATGGAATGGAATGGAATGGAATGGATTGGAATGGAATGGAATAGAATGGAATCAACCCGAGTAGAACGGAACGGAACACAACGGAACGGAACGGAACGCAATGGAACGGAACGGAACGGAACGGAACGGAATGGAATGGAATGGAACGGGATTCAATGGAATGGAATGGAATGGAATGGAATTCTATGGATTGGAATGGAATGGAATGGAATGGAATTCCATGGAATGGAATGGAATGGAATGGAATTCAATGGAATGGAATGGAAGGGAATGGAATGGAATGGAATGGAATGGAATTCTATGGAATGGAATGGAGTGGAATCGAATGGAATCGAATGGAATCGAATGCAATCGAATGGGATCGAATGGACTGGAATGGAATAGAATGGAATCAACCCGAGTAGAACGGAGCGGAACGCAACGGAAGGGAACGGAACGGAACGGAACGGAACGGAATGGAATGGAGTGGAATGGAACGGAATTCAATGGAATGGAATGGAATGGAATGGAATTCAATGGAATGGAATGGAATGGAATGGAATGGAATGGAATGGAATGGAATGGAATGGAATTCAATGGAATGGAATGGAATGGAATGGAATGGAATGGAATTCCATGGAATGGAATGGAATGGAATGGAATGGAATGGAATGGAATGGATTGGAATGGAATGGAATGGAATGGAATGGAATGGAATGGAATGGAATGGAATGGAATTCAATGGAATGGAATGGAATGGAATGGAATGGAATGGAATGGAATGGAATTCAATGGAATGGAATGGAATGGAATGGAATGGAATGGAATGGAATTCAATGGAATGGAATGGAATGGATTGGAATGGAATGGAATAGAATGGAATCATCCCGAGTAGAACGGAACGGAACACAACGGAACGGAACGGAACGCAACGGAACGGAACGGAACGGAATGGAATGGAATGGAACGGAATTCAATGGAATGGAATGGAATGGAATTCAATGGAATGGAATGGAATTCCATGGAATGGAATGGAATTCCATGGAATGGAATGGAATGGAATGGAATGGAATGGAATGGAATGGAATGGAATTCAATGGAATGGAATGGAGTGGAATGGAATGGAATCGAATGGAATTGAATGGAATCGAATGGAATCAAATGGGATCGAATGGAATGGAATGGAATAGAATGGAATCAACCCGAGTAGAACGGAATGGAATGGAATGGAATGGGATGGAATGGAATGGAATGGAATGGAATGGAATGGAATGGAATGGAATGGAATTCAATGGAATGGAATGGGATGGAATGGAATGGAATGGAATGGAATGGAATGGAATGGAATTCAATGGAATGGAATGGAACGGAATGGAATTCAATGGAATGGAATGGAATGGAATGGAATGGAATGGAATGGAATGGAATGGAATGGAATGGAATGGAATGGAATGGAATGTACACGAGTAGAACGGAATGGAATGGAATGGAATGGATTGGAATGGAATGGAATGGAATGGAATGGTATGTAACCGAGTAGAACGGAATGGAATGTAATTGAATGGAATGTAACCGAGTTGAACGGAACGGAATGGAATGGAATGGAATGGAATGGAATGGAATGGAATGGAATGGAATGGAATTGAGTGCAATGCAATGCAATGGAATGCAATGGAATGGAAAGGAATGGAATGGAATGGAATGGAATCTACCCGAGTAGAACGGAATGGAATGGAATTGAATGGAATGTAACCGAGTAGAACGGAACGGAATGGAATGGAATGGAATGGAATGCAATGGAATGGAATGGAATGGAATGGAATGGAATGGAATGGAATGGAATGGACACCAGTAGAATGGAATGGAATGGAATGGAATGGAATGGAATGGAATGGAATTTAATGGAATCTACCCAAGTAGAACGGAATGGAACGGAATGGAATGGAATGGAATGGACAGGAACAGAACGGAATGGAATGCAATGGAATGGAATGGAATGTACCCGAGCAGAATGGAATGGAATGAAATGGAAATGGAAAGGGAATGGAAATGGAACGGGAATGGAAATGGAAAGGGAACGGAAATGGAACGGGAATGGAAATGGAACGGGAACGGAAACGGAACGAGAACGGAAATGGAACGGGAACGGAAACGGAACGGGAACGGAAATGGAACGGGAATGGTAACGGAACGGGAATGGAAATGGAACGGGAATGGAAATGGAACGGGAATGGAAATGGATCGGGAATGGAAATGGAACGGGAATGGTAATGGAACTGGAATGGAAATGGAACGGGAATGGAAAAGAAACGGGAATGGAAATGGAACGGGAATGGAAATGGAATGGGAATGGAAATGGAATGGAATGGAATGGAATGGAATGGAATGGAATGTACCGGAGTGGAGTGGAGTGGAGTGGAGTGGAGTAGAGTGCACTGGAACGGAATGGAATGGAAAGGAATGGAATGGAATGGAACGGAAGGGAATGTACCCGAGAAGCACGGAATGGAATGGAATGGAATGGAATGGAATGGAATGGAATGGAATGTACCGGAGTGGAGTGGAGTGAAATGGAGTGGACTGGAGTGGAGTGGAGTGGAATGGAATGGAATGGAATGGAATGGAATGGAATGGAATGCAATGGAATGCAATGGAATGGAAAGGAATGGAATGGAATGGAATGGAATGGAATGGAATGGAATGGAATGGAATGGACACCAGTAGAATGGAATGGAATGGAATGGAATGGAATGGAATGGAATGGAATGGAATGGAATTCAATGGAATGGAATGGAATGGAATGGAATTCAATGGAATGGAATGGAATGGAATGGAATTCAATGGAATGGAATGGAATGGAATGGAATTCTATGTAATGGAATGGAGTGGAATCGAATGGAATCGAATGGAATCGAATGGAATGGAATGGAATAGAATGGAATCAACCCTAGTAGAACGGAACGGAACGCAACGGAACGGAACGGAACGGAACGGGATGGAACGGAACGGAATGGAATGGAATGGAACGGAATTCCATGGAATGGAATGGAATGGAATGGAATTCAATGGAATGGAATGGAATGGAATGGAATGGAATGGAATGGAATGGAATGGAATGGAATGGAATGGAATGGATTGGAATGGAATGGAATAGAATGGAATCAACCCGAGTAGAACGGAACGGAACACAACGGAACGGAACGGAACGCAACGGAACGGAACGGAACGGAACGGAACGGAATGGAATGGAATGGAACGGAATTCAATGGAATGGAATGGAATGGAATGGAATTCTATGGATTGGAATGGAATGGAATGGAATGGAATTCCATGGAATGGAATGGAATGGAATGGAATTCAATGGAATGGAATGGAATGGAATGGAATGGAATGGAATGGAATGGAATTCTATGGAATGGAATGGAGTGGAATCGAATGGAATCGAATGGAATCGAATGCAATCGAATGGGATCGAATGGACTGGAATGGAATAGAATGGAATCAACCCGAGTAGAACGGAGCGGAACGCAACGGAAGGGAACGGAACGGAACGGAACGGAACGGAATGGAATGGAGTGGAATGGAACGGAATTCAATGGAATGGAATGGAACGGAATGGAATTCAATGGAATGGAATGGAATGGAATGGAATGGAATGGAATGGAATGGAATGGAATTCAATGGAATGGAATGGAATGGAATGGAATGGAATGGAATTCCATGGAATGGAATGGAATGGAATGGAATGGAATGGAATGGAATGGAATGGATTGGAATGGAATGGAATTCAAATGGAATGGAATGGAATGGAATGGAATGGAATGGAATGGAATGGAATTCAAATGGAATGGAATGCAATGGAATGGAATGGAATGGAATGGAATGGAATGGAATGGAATTCAATGGAATGGAATGGAATGGAATGGAATTGAATGGAATGGAATTCAATGGAATGGAATGGAATGGAATCGAATGGAATCGAATGGAATCGAATGGAATGGAATGGAATAGAATGCAATCAACCCGAGTAGAATGGAATGGAATGGAATGGAATGGAATGGAATGGAATGGAATAGAATGGAATGGAATGGAATGGAATGGAATTCAAATGGAATGGAATGGAATGGAATGGAATGGAATGGAATGGAATGGAATGGAATGGTATGGAACGGAATTCTATGGAATGGAATGGAATGGAATGGAATGGAATTCTATGGAATGGAATGGAATGGAATGGAATGGAATTCAATGGAATGGAATGGAATGGAATGGATTGGAATGGAATTCAATGGAATGGAATGGAATGGAGTGGAACGGAATGGAATTCAATGGAATGGAATGGAATGGAATCGAATGGAATCGAAAGGAATCAATTGGTATCGAATGGAATGGAATGGAATGGAATGGAATAGAATGGAATCATTCCGAGTAGAACAGAACGGCACGCAACGGAACGGAATGGAATGGAACGGGACGGAACGGAACGGAATGGAATGGAATGGAACGGAATTCAATGGAATGGAATGGAATGGAATTCAATGGAATGGAATGGAATGGAATGGAATGGAATGGAATGGAATGGAATGGAACGGAATCGAATGGAATCGAATGGGATCGAATGGAATGGAATGGAATAGAATGGAATCAACCCGAGTAGAATGGAATGGAATGGAATGGAATGGAATGGAATGGAATTCAATGGAATGGAATGGAATGGAATGGAATGGAATTGAATAGAATTCAATGAAATGGAATGGAATGGAATGGAATGGAATTGAATGGAATTCAATGAAATGGAATGTAATGGAATGGAATGGAATGGAATTCAATGGAATGGAATGGAATGGAATGGAATGGAATTCTATGGAATGGAATGGAATCGAATGGAATCGAATGGAATCGAATGGAATCGAATGGAATGGAATGGAATAGAATGGAATCAACCCGAGTAGAACGGAATGGAATGGAATGGAATGGAATGGAATCGAATCGAATCGAATGGAATCGAATGGAATGGAATGGAATAGAATGGAATCAACCCGAGTAGAATGGAATGGAATGGAATGGAAGGGAATGGAATGGAATGGAACGGAATGGAATTCAAATGGAATGGAATGGAATGGAATGGAATGGAATTGAATGGAATGGAATGGAATTTAATGGAATGGAATGGAATGGAACGCAATGGAATTCTATGGAATGGAATGGAATGGAATTCAATGGAATGGAATGGAATGGAATGGAATGGAATGGAATGGAACGGAATTCAATGGAATGGAATGGAACGGAATGGAATTCTATGGAATGGAATGGAATGGAATGGAATGGAATTCAATGGAATGGAATGGAATGGAATGGAATGGAATGGAATTCAATGGAATGGAATGGAATGGAATGGAATTCAATGGAATGGAATGGAATGGAATCGAATGGAATCGAATGGAATCGAATGGAATCGAATGGAAAGGAATGGAATAGAATGGAATCAACCCGAGTAGAACGGAACGGAACGCAACGGAGCGGAACGGGACGGAACGGAACGGAATGGAATGGAATGGAACGGAATTCCATGGAATGGAATGGAATGGAATGGAATTCAATGGAATGGAATGGAATGGAATGGAATGGAATGGAATGGAATGGAATTCAATGGAATGGAATGGAATGGAATGGAATGGAATGGAATGGAATGGAATGGAATGGAATGGAATGGAATGGAATAGAATGGAATCAACCCGAGTAGAACGGAACGGAACACAACGGAACGGAACGGAACGCAACGGAACGGAACGGAACGGAACGGAATGGAATGGAATGGAACGGAATTCAATGGAATGGAATGGAATGGAATGGAATTCTATGGATTGGAATGGAATGGAATGGAATGGAATTCCATGGAATGGAATGGAATGGAATGGAATTCAATGGAATGGAATGGAATGGAATGGAATGGAATGGAATGGAATGGAATGGAATTCTATGGAATGGAATGGAGTGGAATCGAATGGAATCGAATGGAATCGAATGCAATCGAATGGGATCGAATGGACTGGAATGGAATAGAATGGAATCAACCCGAGTAGAACGGAGCGGAACGCAACGGAAGGGAACGGAACAGAACGGAACAGAACGGAATGGAATGGAGTGGAATGGAACGGAATTCAATGGAATGGAATGGAACGGAATGGAATTCAATGGAATGGAATGGAATGGAATGGAATGGAATGGAATGGAATGGAATGGAATTCCATGGAATGGAATGGAATGGAATGGAATGGAATGGAATTCAATGGAATGGAATGGAATGGAATGGAATGGAATGGAATGGAATTCCATGGAATGGAATGGAATGGAATGGAATGGAATGGAATTCAATGGAATGGAATTCCATGGAATGGAATGGAATGGAATGGAATCGAATGGAATCGAATGGAATCGAATGGAATCGAATGGAATGGAATGGAATAGAATGCAATCAACCCGAGTAGAATGGAATGGAATGGAATGGAATGGAATGGAATGGAATGGAATGGAATGGAGTGGAATGGAATGGAATGGAATGGAACGGAATTCTATGGAATGGAATGGAATGGAATGGAATGGAATTGAGTGCAATGCAATGCAATGGAATGCAATGGAATGGAAAGGAATGGAATGGAATGGAATGGAATCTACCCGAGTAGAACGGAATGGAATGGAATTGAATGGAATGTAACCGAGTAGAACGGAACGGAATGGAATGGAATGGAATGGAATGGAATGCAATGGAATGGAATGGAATGGAATGGAATGGAATGGAATGGAATGGAATGGAATGGACACCAGTAGAATGGAATGGAATGGAATGGAATGGAATGGAATGGAATGGAATGGAATGGAATCTACCCGAATAGAACGGAATGGAACTAAATGGAATGGAATGGAATGGACAGGAGCAGAACGGAATGGAATGCAATGGAATGGAATGGAATGTACCCGAGCAGAACGGAATGGAATGAAATGGAAATGGAAAGGGAATGGAAATGGAACGGGAATGGAAATGGAACGGGAACGGAAATGGAACGGGAACGGAAATGGAACGGGAACGGAAACGGAACGAGAACGGAAATGGAACGGGAACGGAAACGGAACGGGAACGGAAATGGAACGGGAATGGTAACGGAACAGGAATGGAAATGGAACGGGAATGGAAAAGGAACGGGAATGGAAATGGATCGGGAATGGAAATGGAACGGGAATGGTAATGGAACGGGAATGGAAATGGAAGGGGAATGGAAAAGAAAAGGGAATGGAAATGGAACGGGAATGGAAATGGAATGGGAATGGAAATGGAATGGAATGGAATGGAATGGAATGGAATGGAATGTACCGGAGTGGAGTGGAGTGGAGTGGAGTAGAGTGCACTGGAAGGGAATGGAATGGAATGGAATGGAATGGAACGGAACGGAATGTACCCGAGAAGCACGGAATGGAATGGAATGGAATGGAATGGAATGGAATGGAATGTACCGGAGTGGAGTGGAGTGGAATGGAGTGGAGTGGAGTGGTGTGGAGTGGAATGGAATGGAATGGAATGGAATGGAATGGAATGGAATGCAATGGAATGCAATGGAATGGAAAGGAATGGAATGGAATGCAATGGAATGGAATGGAATGGAATGGAATGGAATGGAATGGACAACAGTAGAATGGAATGGAATGGAATGGAATGGAATGGAATGGAATGGAATTCAATGGAATGGAATGGAATGGAATGGAATTCAATGGAATGGAATGGAATGGAATGGAATTCAATGGAATGGAATGGAATGGAATGGAATTCTATGGAATGGAATGGAATCGAATGGAATCGAATGGAATCGAATGGAATGGAATGGAATGGAATGGAATAGAATGGAATCAACCCGAGTAGAACGGAATGGAATGGAATGGAATGGAATGGAATCGAATCGAATCGAATGGAATCGAATGGAATGGAATGGAATAGAATGGAATCAACCCGAGTAGAATGGAATGGAATGGAATGGAAGGGAATGGAATGGAATGGAACGGAATGGAATTCAAATGGAATGGAATGGAATGGAATGGAATGGAATGGAATTGAATGGAATGGAATGGAATTTAATGGAATGGAATGGAATGGAACGGAATGGAATTCTATGGAATGGAATGGAATGGAATTCAATGGAATGGAATGGAATGGAATGGAATGGAATGGAATGGAATGGAACGGAATTCAATGGAATGGAATGGAACGGAATGGAATTCTATGGAATGGAATGGAATGGAATGGAATGGAATTCAATGGAATGGAATGGAATGGAATGGAATGGAATGGAATTCAATGGAATGGAATGGAATGGAATGGAATTCAATGGAATGGAATGGAATGGAATCGAATGGAATCGAATGGAATCGAATGGAATCGAATGGAAAGGAATGGAATAGAATGGAATCAACCCGAGTAGAACGGAACGGAACGCAACGGAGCGGAACGGGACGGAACGGAACGGAATGGAATGGAATGGAACGGAATTCCATGGAATGGAATGGAATGGAATGGAATTCAATGGAATGGAATGGAATGGAATGGAATGGAATGGAATGGAATGGAATTCAATGGAATGGAATGGAATGGAATGGAATGGAATGGAATGGAATGGAATGGAATGGAATGGAATGGATTGGAATGGAATGGAATAGAATGGAATCAACCCGAGTAGAACGGAACGGAACACAACGGAACGGAACGGAACGCAACGGAACGGAACGGAACGGAACGGAATGGAATGGAATGGAACGGAATTCAATGGAATGGAATGGAATGGAATGGAATTCTATGGATTGGAATGGAATGGAATGGAATGGAATTCCATGGAATGGAATGGAATGGAATGGAATTCAATGGAATGGAATGGAATGGAATGGAATGGAATGGAATTCTATGGAATGGAATGGAGTGGAATCGAATGGAATCGAATGGAATCGAATGCAATCGAATGGGATCGAATGGACTGGAATGGAATAGAATGGAATCAACCCGAGTAGAACGGAGCGGAACGCAACGGAAGGGAACGGAACAGAACGGAACAGAACGGAATGGAATGGAGTGGAATAGAACGGAATTCAATGGAATGGAATGGAACGGAATGGAATTCAATGGAATGGAATGGAATGGAATGGAATGGAATGGAATGGAATGGAATGGAATGGAATGGAATGGAATGGAATGGAATGGAATGGAATGGAATTCAATGGAATGGAATGGAATGGAATGGAATGGAATTGAGTGCAATGCAATGCAATGGAATGCAATGGAATGGAAAGGAATGGAATGGAATGGAATGGAATCTACCCGAGTAGAACGGAATGGAATGGAATTGAATGGAATGTAACCGAGTAGAACGGAACGGAATGGAATGGAATGGAATGGAATGGAATGCAATGGAATGGAATGGAATGGAATGGAATGGAATGGAATGGAATGGAATGGAATGGAATGGACACCAGTAGAATGGAATGGAATGGAATGGAATGGAATGGAATGGAATGGAATGGAATCTACCCGAATAGAACGGAATGGAACTAAATGGAATGGAATGGAATGGACAGGAGCAGAACGGAATGGAATGCAATGGAATGGAATGGAATGTACCCGAGCAGAACGGAATGGAATGAAATGGAAATGGAAAGGGAATGGAAATGGAACGGGAATGGAAATGGAACGGGAACGGAAATGGAACGGGAATGGAAATGGAACGGGAACGGAAACGGAACGAAAACGGAAATGGAACGGGAACGGAAACGGAACGGGAACGGAAATGGAACGGGAATGGTAACGGAACAGGAATGGAAATGGAACGGGAATGGAAAAGGAACGGGAATGGAAATGGATCGGGAATGGAAATGGAACGGGAATGGTAATGGAACGGGAATGGAAATGGAAGGGGAATGGAAAAGAAACGGGAATGGAAATGGAACGGGAATGGAAATGGAATGGGAATGGAAATGGAATGGAATGGAATGGAATGGAATGGAATGGAATGTACCGGAGTGGAGTGGAGTGGAGTGGAGTAGAGTGCACTGGAAGGGAATGGAATGGAATGGAATGGAATGGAACGGAACGGAATGTACCCGAGAAGCACGGAATGGAATGGAATGGAATGGAATGGAATGGAATGGAATGTACCGGAGTGGAGTGGAGTGGAATGGAGTGGAGTGGAGTGGTGTGGAGTGGAATGGAATGGAATGGAATGGAATGGAATGGAATGGAATGCAATGGAATGCAATGGAATGGAAAGGAATGGAATGGAATGCAATGGAATGGAATGGAATGGAATGGAATGGAATGGAATGGACAACAGTAGAATGGAATGGAATGGAATGGAATGGAATGGAATGGAATGGAATGGAATTCAATGGAATGGAATGGAATGGAATGGAATTCAATGGAATGGAATGGAATGGAATGGAATTCAATGGAATGGAATGGAATGGAATGGAATTCTATGGAATGGAATGGAATCGAATGGAATCGAATGGAATCGAATGGAATCGAATGGAATGGAATGGAATAGAATGGAATCAACCCGAGTAGAACGGAATGGAATGGAATGGAATGGAATGGAATCGAATCGAATCGAATGGAATCGAATGGAATGGAATGGAATAGAATGGAATCAACCCGAGTAGAATGGAATGGAATGGAATGGAAGGGAATGGAATGGAATGGAACGGAATGGAATTCAAATGGAATGGAATGGAATGGAATGGAATGGAATTGAATGGAATGGAATGGAATTTAATGGAATGGAATGGAATGGAACGGAATGGAATTCTATGGAATGGAATGGAATGGAATTCAATGGAATGGAATGGAATGGAATGGAATGGAATGGAATGGAATGGAACGGAATTCAATGGAATGGAATGGAACGGAATGGAATTCTATGGAATGGAATGGAATGGAATGGAATGGAATTCAATGGAATGGAATGGAATGGAATGGAATTCAATGGAATGGAATGGAATGGAATGGAATTCAATGGAATGGAATGGAATGGAATCGAATGGAATCGAATGGAATCGAATGGAATCGAATGGAAAGGAATGGAATAGAATGGAATCAACCCGAGTAGAACGGAACGGAACGCAACGGAGCGGAACGGGACGGAACGGAACGGAATGGAATGGAATGGAACGGAATTCCATGGAATGGAATGGAATGGAATGGAATTCAATGGAATGGAATGGAATGGAATGGAATGGAATGGAATGGAATGGAATTCAATGGAATGGAATGGAATGGAATGGAATGGAATGGAATGGAATGGAATGGAATGGAATGGATTGGAATGGAATGGAATAGAATGGAATCAAAACGAGTAGAACGGAACGGAACACAACGGAACGGAACGGAACGCAACGGAACGGAACGGAACGGAACGGAATGGAATGGAATGGAACGGAATTCAATGGAATGGAATGGAATGGAATGGAATTCTATGGATTGGAATGGAATGGAATGGAATGGAATTCCATGGAATGGAATGGAATGGAATGGAATTCAATGGAATGGAATGGAATGGAATGGAATGGAATGGAATGGAATGGAATTCTATGGAATGGAATGGAGTGGAATCGAATGGAATCGAATGGAATCGAATGCAATCGAATGGGATCGAATGGACTGGAATGGAATAGAATGGAATCAACCCGAGTAGAACGGAGCGGAACGCAACGGAAGGGAACGGAACAGAATGGAACAGAACGGAATGGAATGGAGTGGAATGGAACGGAATTCAATGGAATGGAATGGAACGGAATGGAATTCAATGGAATGGAATGGAATGGAATGGAATGGAATGGAATGGAATGGAATTCCATGGAATGGAATGGAATGGAATGGAATGGAATGGAATGGAATTCAATGGAATGGAATGGAATGGAATGGAATTCCATGGAATGGAATGGAATGGAATGGAATGGAATGGAATTCCATGGAATGGAATGGAATGGAATGGAATGGAATGGAATGGAATTCAATGGAATGGAATGGAATGGAATGGAATGGAATGGAATGGAATGGAATTCCATGGAATGGAATGGAATGGAATGGAATGGAATGGAATTCAATGGAATGGAATGGAATGGAATGGAATGGAATGGAATCGAATGGAATCGAATGGAATCGAATGGAATCGAATGGAATGGAATGGAATAGAATGCAATCAACCCTAGTAGAATGGAATGGAATGGAATGGAATGGAATGGAATGGAATGGAATGGAATGGAGTGGAATGGAATGGAATGGAATGGAACGGAATTCTATGGAATGGAATGGAATGGAATGGAATGGAATTGAGTGCAATGCAATGCAATGGAATGCAATGGAATGGAAAGGAATGGAATGGAATGGAATGGAATCTACCCGAGTAGAACGGAATGGAATGGAATTGAATGGAATGTAACCGAGTAGAACGGAACGGAATGGAATGGAATGGAATGGAATGGAATGCAATGGAATGGAATGGAATGGAATGGAATGGAATGGAATGGAATGGAATGGACACCAGTAGAATGGAATGGAATGGAATGGAATGGAATGGAATGGAATGGAATGGAATGGAATGGAATCTACCCGAATAGAACGGAATGGAACTAAATGGAATGGAATGGAATGGAATGGAATTCAATGGAATGGAATGGAATGGAATGGAATTCTATGTAATGGAATGGAGTGGAATCGAATGGAATCGAATGGAATCGAATGGAATGGAATGGAATAGAATGGAATCAACCCTAGTAGAACGGAACGGAACGCAACGGAACGGAACGGAACGGAACGGGATGGAACGGAACGGAATGGAATGGAATGGAACGGAATTCCATGGAATGGAATGGAATGGAATGGAATTCAATGGAATGGAATGGAATGGAATGGAATGGAATGGAATGGAATGGAATGGAATGGAATGGAATGGATTGGAATGGAATGGAATAGAATGGAATCAACCCGAGTAGAACGGAACGGAACACAACGGAACGGAACGGAACGCAACGGAACGGAACGGAACGGAACGGAACGGAATGGAATGGAATGGAACGGAATTCAATGGAATGGAATGGAATGGAATGGAATTCTATGGATTGGAATGGAATGGAATGGAATGGAATTCCATGGAATGGAATGGAATGGAATGGAATTCAATGGAATGGAATGGAATGGAATGGAATGGAATGGAATGGAATGGAATTCTATGGAATGGAATGGAGTGGAATCGAATGGAATCGAATGGAATCGAATGCAATCGAATGGGATCGAATGGACTGGAATGGAATAGAATGGAATCAACCCGAGTAGAACGGAGCGGAACGCAACGGAAGGGAACGGAACGGAACGGAACGGAACGGAATGGAATGGAGTGGAATGGAACGGAATTCAATGGAATGGAATGGAACGGAATGGAATTCAATGGAATGGAATGGAATGGAATGGAATGGAATGGAATGGAATGGAATGGAATTCAATGGAATGGAATGGAATGGAATGGAATGGAATGGAATTCCATGGAATGGAATGGAATGGAATGGAATGGAATGGAATGGAATGGAATGGAATGGATTGGAATGGAATGGAATTCAAATGGAATGGAATGGAATGGAATGGAATGGAATGGAATGGAATGGAATTCAAATGGAATGGAATGCAATGGAATGGAATGGAATGGAATGGAATGGAATGGAATGGAATTCAATGGAATGGAATGGAATGGAATGGAATTGAATGGAATGGAATTCAATGGAATGGAATGGAATGGAATCGAATGGAATCGAATGGAATCGAATGGAATGGAATGGAATAGAATGCAATCAACCCGAGTAGAATGGAATGGAATGGAATGGAATGGAATGGAATGGAATAGAATGGAATGGAATGGAATGGAATGGAATTCAAATGGAATGGAATGGAATGGAATGGAATGGAATGGAATGGAATGGAATGGAATGGAATGGTATGGAACGGAATTCTATGGAATGGAATGGAATGGAATTCTATGGAATGGAATGGAATGGAATGGAATGGAATTCAATGGAATGGAATGGAATGGAATGGATTGGAATGGAATTCAATGGAATGGAATGGAATGGAGTGGAACGGAATGGAATTCAATGGAATGGAATGGAATGGAATCGAATGGAATCGAAAGGAATCAATTGGTATCGAATGGAATGGAATGGAATGGAATGGAATAGAATGGAATCATTCCGAGTAGAACAGAACGGCACGCAACGGAACGGAATGGAATGGAACGGGACGGAACGGAACGGAATGGAATGGAATGGAACGGAATTCAATGGAATGGAATGGAATGGAATTCAATGGAATGGAATGGAATGGAATGGAATGGAATGGAATGGAATGGAATGGAACGGAATCGAATGGAATCGAATGGGATCGAATGGAATGGAATGGAATAGAATGGAATCAACCCGAGTAGAATGGAATGGAATGGAATGGAATGGAATGGAATGGAATTCAATGGAATGGAATTCCATGGAATGGAATGGAATTGAATAGAATTCAATGAAATGGAATGGAATGGAATGGAATGGAATTGAATGGAATTCAATGAAATGGAATGTAATGGAATGGAATGGAATGGAATTCAATGGAATGGAATGGAATGGAATGGAATGGAATTCTATGGAATGGAATGGAATCGAATGGAATCGAATGGAATCGAATGGAATCGAATGGAATGGAATGGAATAGAATGGAATCAACCCGAGTAGAACGGAATGGAATGGAATGGAATGGAATGGAATCGAATCGAATCGAATGGAATCGAATGGAATGGAATGGAATAGAATGGAATCAACCCGAGTAGAATGGAATGGAATGGAATGGAAGGGAATGGAATGGAATGGAACGGAATGGAATTCAAATGGAATGGAATGGAATGGAATGGAATGGAATTGAATGGAATGGAATGGAATTTAATGGAATGGAATGGAATGGAACGCAATGGAATTCTATGGAATGGAATGGAATGGAATTCAATGGAATGGAATGGAATGGAATGGAATGGAATGGAATGGAACGGAATTCAATGGAATGGAATGGAACGGAATGGAATTCTATGGAATGGAATGGAATGGAATGGAATGGAATTCAATGGAATGGAATGGAATGGAATGGAATGGAATGGAATTCAATGGAATGGAATGGAATGGAATGGAATTCAATGGAATGGAATGGAATGGAATCGAATGGAATCGAATGGAATCGAATGGAATCGAATGGAAAGGAATGGAATAGAATGGAATCAACCCGAGTAGAACGGAACGGAACGCAACGGAGCGGAACGGGACGGAACGGAACGGAATGGAATGGAATGGAACGGAATTCCATGGAATGGAATGGAATGGAATGGAATTCAATGGAATGGAATGGAATGGAATGGAATGGAATGGAATGGAATGGAATTCAATGGAATGGAATGGAATGGAATGGAATGGAATGGAATGGAATGGAATGGAATGGAATGGAATGGAATGGAATAGAATGGAATCAACCCGAGTAGAACGGAACGGAACACAACGGAACGGAACGGAACGCAACGGAACGGAACGGAACGGAACGGAATGGAATGGAATGGAACGGAATTCAATGGAATGGAATGGAATGGAATGGAATTCTATGGATTGGAATGGAATGGAATGGAATGGAATTCCATGGAATGGAATGGAATGGAATGGAATTCAATGGAATGGAATGGAATGGAATGGAATGGAATGGAATGGAATGGAATTCTATGGAATGGAATGGAGTGGAATCGAATGGAATCGAATGGAATCGAATGCAATCGAATGGGATCGAATGGACTGGAATGGAATAGAATGGAATCAACCCGAGTAGAACGGAGCGGAACGCAACGGAAGGGAACGGAACAGAACGGAACAGAACGGAATGGAATGGAGTGGAATGGAACGGAATTCAATGGAATGGAATGGAACGGAATGGAATTCAATGGAATGGAATGGAATGGAATGGAATGGAATGGAATGGAATGGAATGGAATTCCATGGAATGGAATGGAATGGAATGGAATGGAATGGAATTCAATGGAATGGAATGGAATGGAATGGAATGGAATGGAATGGAATTCCATGGAATGGAATGGAATGGAATGGAATGGAATGGAATTCAATGGAATGGAATTCCATGGAATGGAATGGAATGGAATGGAATCGAATGGAATCGAATGGAATCGAATGGAATCGAATGGAATGGAATGGAATAGAATGCAATCAACCCGAGTAGAATGGAATGGAATGGAATGGAATGGAATGGAATGGAATGGAATGGAATGGAGTGGAATGGAATGGAATGGAATGGAACGGAATTCTATGGAATGGAATGGAATGGAATGGAATGGAATTGAGTGCAATGCAATGCAATGGAATGCAATGGAATGGAAAGGAATGGAATGGAATGGAATGGAATCTACCCGAGTAGAACGGAATGGAATGGAATTGAATGGAATGTAACCGAGTAGAACGGAACGGAATGGAATGGAATGGAATGGAATGGAATGCAATGGAATGGAATGGAATGGAATGGAATGGAATGGAATGGAATGGAATGGAATGGAATGGACACCAGTAGAATGGAATGGAATGGAATGGAATGGAATGGAATGGAATGGAATGGAATGGAATCTACCCGAATAGAACGGAATGGAACTAAATGGAATGGAATGGAATGGACAGGAGCAGAACGGAATGGAATGCAATGGAATGGAATGGAATGTACCCGAGCAGAACGGAATGGAATGAAATGGAAATGGAAAGGGAATGGAAATGGAACGGGAATGGAAATGGAACGGGAACGGAAATGGAACGGGAATGGAAATGGAACGGGAACGGAAACGGAACGAGAACGGAAATGGAACGGGAACGGAAACGGAACGGGAACGGAAATGGAACGGGAATGGTAACGGAACAGGAATGGAAATGGAACGGGAATGGAAAAGGAACGGGAATGGAAATGGATCGGGAATGGAAATGGAACGGGAATGGTAATGGAACGGGAATGGAAATGGAAGGGGAATGGAAAAGAAAAGGGAATGGAAATGGAACGGGAATGGAAATGGAATGGGAATGGAAATGGAATGGAATGGAATGGAATGGAATGGAATGGAATGTACCGGAGTGGAGTGGAGTGGAGTGGAGTAGAGTGCACTGGAAGGGAATGGAATGGAATGGAATGGAATGGAACGGAACGGAATGTACCCGAGAAGCACGGAATGGAATGGAATGGAATGGAATGGAATGGAATGGAATGTACCGGAGTGGAGTGGAGTGGAATGGAGTGGAGTGGAGTGGTGTGGAGTGGAATGGAATGGAATGGAATGGAATGGAATGGAATGGAATGCAATGGAATGCAATGGAATGGAAAGGAATGGAATGGAATGCAATGGAATGGAATGGAATGGAATGGAATGGAATGGAATGGAATGGACAACAGTAGAATGGAATGGAATGGAATGGAATGGAATGGAATGGAATGGAATTCAATGGAATGGAATGGAATGGAATGGAATTCAATGGAATGGAATGGAATGGAATGGAATTCAATGGAATGGAATGGAATGGAATGGAATTCTATGGAATGGAATGGAATCGAATGGAATCGAATGGAATCGAATGGAATCGAATGGAATGGAATGGAATAGAATGGAATCAACCCGAGTAGAACGGAATGGAATGGAATGGAATGGAATGGAATCGAATCGAATCGAATGGAATCGAATGGAATGGAATGGAATAGAATGGAATCAACCCGAGTAGAATGGAATGGAATGGAATGGAAGGGAATGGAATGGAATGGAACGGAATGGAATTCAAATGGAATGGAATGGAATGGAATGGAATGGAATTGAATGGAATGGAATGGAATTTAATGGAATGGAATGGAATGGAACGGAATGGAATTCTATGGAATGGAATGGAATGGAATTCAATGGAATGGAATGGAATGGAATGGAATGGAATGGAATGGAATGGAACGGAATTCAATGGAATGGAATGGAACGGAATGGAATTCTATGGAATGGAATGGAATGGAATGGAATGGAATTCAATGGAATGGAATGGAATGGAATGGAATGGAATGGAATTCAATGGAATGGAATGGAATGGAATGGAATTCAATGGAATGGAATGGAATGGAATCGAATGGAATCGAATGGAATCGAATGGAATCGAATGGAAAGGAATGGAATAGAATGGAATCAACCCGAGTAGAACGGAACGGAACGCAACGGAGCGGAACGGGACGGAACGGAACGGAATGGAATGGAATGGAACGGAATTCCATGGAATGGAATGGAATGGAATGGAATTCAATGGAATGGAATGGAATGGAATGGAATGGAGTGGAATGGAATGGAATTCAATGGAATGGAATGGAATGGAATGGAATGGAATGGAATGGAATGGAATGGAATGGATTGGAATGGAATGGAATAGAATGGAATCAACCCGAGTAGAACGGAACGGAACACAACGGAACGGAACGGAACGCAACGGAACGGAACGGAACGGAACGGAATGGAATGGAATGGAACGGAATTCAATGGAATGGAATGGAATGGAATGGAATTCTATGGATTGGAATGGAATGGAATGGAATGGAATTCCATGGAATGGAATGGAATGGAATGGAATTCAATGGAATGGAATGGAATGGAATGGAATGGAATGGAATGGAATGGAATTCTATGGAATGGAATGGAGTGGAATCGAATGGAATCGAATGGAATCGAATGCAATCGAATGGGATCGAATGGACTGGAATGGAATAGAATGGAATCAACCCGAGTAGAACGGAGCGGAACGCAACGGAAGGGAACGGAACAGAACGGAACAGAACGGAATGGAATGGAGTGGAATGGAACGGAATTCAATGGAATGGAATGGAACGGAATGGAATTCAATGGAATGGAATGGAATGGAATGGAATGGAATGGAATGGAATGGAATTCCATGGAATGGAATGGAATGGAATGGAATGGAATTCCATGGAATGGAATGGAATGGAATGGAATGGAATGGAATGGAATGGAATGGAATTCAATGGAATGGAATGGAATGGAATGGAATGGAATTGAGTGCAATGCAATGCAATGGAATGCAATGGAATGGAAAGGAATGGAATGGAATGGAATGGAATCTACCCGAGTAGAACGGAATGGAATGGAATTGAATGGAATGTAACCGAGTAGAACGGAACGGAATGGAATGGAATGGAATGGAATGGAATGCAATGGAATGGAATGGAATGGAATGGAATGGAATGGAATGGAATGGAATGGAATGGACACCAGTAGAATGGAATGGAATGGAATGGAATGGAATGGAATGGAATGGAATGGAATCTACCCGAATAGAACGGAATGGAACTAAATGGAATGGAATGGAATGGACAGGAGCAGAACGGAATGGAATGCAATGGAATGGAATGGAATGTACCCGAGCAGAACGGAATGGAATGAAATGGAAATGGAAAGGGAATGGAAATGGAACGGGAATGGAAATGGAACGGGAACGGAAATGGAACGGGAATGGAAATGGAACGGGAACGGAAACGGAACGAAAACGGAAATGGAACGGGAACGGAAACGGAACGGGAACGGAAATGGAACGGGAATGGTAACGGAACAGGAATGGAAATGGAACGGGAATGGAAAAGGAACGGGAATGGAAATGGATCGGGAATGGAAATGGAACGGGAATGGTAATGGAACGGGAATGGAAATGGAAGGGGAATGGAAAAGAAACGGGAATGGAAATGGAACGGGAATGGAAATGGAATGGGAATGGAAATGGAATGGAATGGAATGGAATGGAATGGAATGGAATGTACCGGAGTGGAGTGGAGTGGAGTGGAGTAGAGTGCACTGGAAGGGAATGGAATGGAATGGAATGGAATGGAACGGAACGGAATGTACCCTAGAAGCACGGAATGGAATGGAATGGAATGGAATGGAATGGAATGGAATGTACCGGAGTGGAGTGGAGTGGAATGGAGTGGAGTGGAGTGGTGTGGAGTGGAATGGAATGGAATGGAATGGAATGGAATGGAATGGAATGCAATGGAATGCAATGGAATGGAAAGGAATGGAATGGAATGCAATGGAATGGAATGGAATGGAATGGAATGGAATGGACAACAGTAGAATGGAATGGAATGGAATGGAATGGAATGGAATGGAATGGAATGGAATTCAATGGAA
This sequence comes from Gorilla gorilla gorilla, assembly GCF_029281585.2. Classification (NCBI taxonomy): domain Eukaryota; kingdom Metazoa; phylum Chordata; class Mammalia; order Primates; family Hominidae; genus Gorilla; species Gorilla gorilla. Next base: position 8,646,739 of record NC_073236.2, read on the forward strand.
TGGAATGGAATGGAATGGAATTCAATGGAATGGAATGGAATGGAATGGAATTCAATGGAATGGAATGGAATGGAATGGAATTCTATGGAATGGAATGGAATCGAATGGAATCGAATGGAATCGAATGGAATCGAATGGAATGGAATGGAATAGAATGGAATCAACCCGAGTAGAACGGAATGGAATGGAATGGAATGGAATGGAATCGAATCGAATCGAATGGAATCGAATGGAATGGAATGGAATAGAATGGAATCAACCCGAGTAGAATGGAATGGAATGGAATGGAAGGGAATGGAATGGAATGGAACGGAATGGAATTCAAATGGAATGGAATGGAATGGAATGGAATGGAATTGAATGGAATGGAATGGAATTTAATGGAATGGAATGGAATGGAACGGAATGGAATTCTATGGAATGGAATGGAATGGAATTCAATGGAATGGAATGGAATGGAATGGAATGGAATGGAATGGAATGGAATGGAATGGAATGGAATGTACCGGAGTGGAGTGGAGTGGAGTGGAGTGGAGTAGAGTGCACTGAAACGGAATGGAATGGAATGGAATGGAATGGAATGGAACGGAACGGAATGTACCCGAGAAGCACGGAATGGAATGGAATGGAATGGAATGGAATGGAATGGAATGTACCGGAGTGGAGTGGAGTGGAATGGAGTGGAGTGGAGTGGAGTGGAGTGGAATGGAATGGAATGGAATGGAATGGAATGGAATGGAATGCAATGGAATGCAATGGGATGGAAAGGAAAGGAATGGAATGGAATGGAATGGAATGGAATGGAATGGAATGGAATGGACACCAGTAGAATGGAATGGAATGGAATGGAATGGAATGGAATGGAATGGAATGGAATGGAATTCAATGGAATGGAATGGAATGGAATGGAATTCAATGGAATGGAATGGAATGGAATGGAATTCAATGGAATGGAATGGAATGGAATGGAATTCAATGGAATGGAATGGAATGGAATGGAATGGAATGGAATGGAATGGAGTGGAATCGAATGGAATCGAATGGAATCGAATGGAATGGAATGGAATAGAATGGAATCAACCCGAGTAGAACGGAACGGAACGCAACGGAACGGAACGGAACGGAACGGGACGGAACGGAACGGAATGGAATGGAATGGAACGGAATTCCATGGAATGGAATGGAATGGAATGGAATTCAATGGAATGGAATGGAATGGAATGGAATGGAATGGAATGGAATGGAATTCAATGGAATGGAATGGAATGGATTGGAATGGAATGGAATAGAATGGAATCAACACGAGTAGAACGGAACGGAACACAACGGAACGGAACGGAACGCAACGGAACGGAACGGAACGGAACGGAAAGGAATGGAATGGAATGGAACGGAATTCAATGGAATGGAATGGAATAGAATGGAATTCTATGGATTGGAATGGAATGGAATGGAATGGAATTCCATGGAATGGAATGGAATGGAATGGAATTCAATGGAATGGAATGGAATGGAATGGAATGGAATGGAATGGAATGGAATGGAATGGAATTGTATGGAATGGAATGGAGTGGAATCGAATGGAATCGAACGGAATCGAATGCAATCGAATGGGATCGAATGGACTGGAATGGAATAGAATGGAATCAACCCGAGTAGAACGGAGCGGAACGCAATGGAAGGGAACGGAACGGAACGGAACGGAATGGAATGGAGTGGAATGGAACGGAATTCAATGAAATGGAATGGAACGGAATGGAATTCTATGGAATGGAATGGAATGGAATGGAATGGAATGGAATGGAATGGAATGGAATGGAATGGAATGGAATTCAATGGAATGGAATGGAATGGAATGGAATGGAATTCAATGGAATGGAATGGAATGGAATTCAATGGAATGGAATGGAATGGAATGGATTGGAATGGAATGGAATTCAAATGGAATGGAATGGAATGGAATGGAATGGAATGGAATGGAATGGAATTCAAATGGAATGGAATGGAATGGAATGGAATGGAATGGAATGGAATGGAATGGAATGCAATGGAATGGAATGGAATGGAATGGAATGGAATTCAATGGAATGGAATGGAATGGAATCGAATGGAATCGAGTGGAATCGAATGGAATGGAATGGAATAGAATGCAATCAACCCGAGTAGAATGGAATGGAATGGAATGGAATGGAATGGAATGGAATGGAATGGAATAGAATGGAATGGAATGGAATGGAATGGAATTCAAATGGAATGGAATGGAATGGAATGGAATGGAATTCCATGGAATGGAATGGAATGGAATGGAATGGAATGGAATTCAATGGAATGGAATGGAATGGAATGGAATGGAATGGAATGGAATCGAATGGAATCGAATGGAATCGAATGGAATCGAATGGAATGGAATGGAATAGAATGCAATCAACCCGAGTAGAATGGAATGGAATGGAATGGAATGGAATGGAATGGAATGGAATGGAATGGAGTGGAATGGAATGGAATGGAATGGAACGGAATTCTATGGAATGGAATGGAATGGAATGGAATGGAATGGAATTGAGTGCAATGCAATGCAATGGAATGCAATGGAATGGAAAGGAATGGAATGGAATGGAATGGAATCTACCCGAGTAGAACGGAATGGAATGGAATTGAATGGAATGTAACCGAGTAGAACGGAACGGAATGGAATGGAATGGAATGGAATGGAATGCAATGGAATGGAATGGAATGGAATGGAATGGAATGGAATGGAATGGAATGGAATGGACACCAGTAGAATGGAATGGAATGGAATGGAATGGAATGGAATGGAATGGAATGGAATGGAATCTACCCGAATAGAACGGAATGGAACTAAATGGAATGGAATGGAATGGACAGGAGCAGAACGGAATGGAATGCAATGGAATGGAATGGAATGTACCCGAGCAGAACGGAATGGAATGAAATGGAAATGGAAAGGGAATGGAAATGGAACGGGAATGGAAATGGAACGGGAACGGAAATGGAACGGGAATGGAAATGGTACGGGAACGGAAACGGAACGAAAACGGAAATGGAACGGGAACGGAAACGGAACGGGAACGGAAATGGAACGGGAATGGTAACGGAACAGGAATGGAAATGGAACGGGAATGGAAAAGGAACGGGAATGGAAATGGATCGGGAATGGAAATGGAACGGGAATGGTAATGGAACGGGAATGGAAATGGAAGGGGAATGGAAAAGAAACGGGAATGGAAATGGAACGGGAATGGAAATGGAATGGGAATGGAAATGGAATGGAATGGAATGGAATGGAATGGAATGGAATGTACCGGAGTGGAGTGGAGTGGAGTGGAGTAGAGTGCACTGGAAGGGAATGGAATGGAATGGAATGGAATGGAACGGAACGGAATGTACCCGAGAAGCACGGAATGGAATGGAATGGAATGGAATGTACCGGAGTGGAGTGGAGTGGAATGGGGTGGAGTGGAGTGGTGTGGAGTGGAATGGAATGGAATGGAATGGAATGGAATGGAATGGAATGCAATGGAATGCAATGGAATGGAAAGGAATGGAATGGAATGCAATGGAATGGAATGGAATGGAATGGAATGGAATGGAATGGACAACAGTAGAATGGAATGGAATGGAATGGAATGGAATGGAATGGAATGGAATGGAATGGAATTCAATGGAATGGAATGGAATGGAATGGAATTCAATGGAATGGAATGGAATGGAATGGAATTCAATGGAATGGAATGGAATGGAATGGAATTCTATGGAATGGAATGGAATCGAATGGAATCGAATGGAATCGAATGGAATCGAATGGAATGGAATGGAATAGAATGGAATCAACCCGAGTAGAACGGAATGGAATGGAATGGAATGGAATGGAATCGAATCGAATCGAATGGAATCGAATGGAATGGAATGGAATAGAATGGAATCAACCCGAGTAGAATGGAATGGAATGGAATGGAAGGGAATGGAATGGAATGGAACGGAATGGAATTCAAATGGAATGGAATGGAATGGAATGGAATGGAATTGAATGGAATGGAATGGAACTTAATGGAATGGAATGGAATGGAACGGAATGGAATTCTATGGAATGGAATGGAATGGAATTCAATGGAATGGAATGGAATGGAATGGAATGGAATGGAATGGAATGGAATTGAACGGAATTCAATGGAATGGAATGGAACGGAATGGAATTCTATGGAATGGAATGGAATGGAATGGAATGGAATTCAATGGAATGGAATGGAATGGAATGGAATGGAATGGAATTCAATGGAATGGAATGGAATGGAATGGAATTCAATGGAATGGAATGGAATGGAATCGAATGGAATCGAATGGAATCGAATGGAATCGAATGGAAAGGAATGGAATAGAATGGAATCAACCCGAGTAGAACGGAACGGAACGCAACGGAGCGGAACGGGACGGAACGGAACGGAATGGAATGGAATGGAACGGAATTCCATGGAATGGAATGGAATGGAATGGAATTCAATGGAATGGAATGGAATGGAATGGAATGGAATGGAATGGAATTCAATGGAATGGAATGGAATGGAATGGAATGGAATGGAATGGAATGGAATGGAATGGAATGGAATGGAATGGATTGGAATGGAATGGAATAGAATGGAATCAACCCGAGTAGAACGGAACGGAACACAACGGAACGGAACGGAACGCAACGGAACGGAACGGAACGGAACGGAATGGAATGGAATGGAACGGAATTCAATGGAATGGAATGGAATGGAATGGAATTCTATGGATTGGAATGGAATGGAATGGAATGGAATTCCATGTAATGGAATGGAATGGAATGGAATTCAATGGAATGGAATGGAATGGAATGGAATGGAATGGAATGGAATTCTATGGAATGGAATGGAGTGGAATCGAATGGAATCGAATGGAATCGAATGCAATCGAATGGGATCGAATGGACTGGAATGGAATAGAATGGAATCAACCCGAGTAGAACGGAGCGGAACGCAACGGAAGGGAACGGAACAGAACGGAACAGAACGGAATGGAATGGAGTGGAATGGAACGGAATTCAATGGAATGGAATGGAACGGAATGGAATTCAATGGAATGGAATGGAATGGAATGGAATGGAATGGAATGGAATGGAATTCCATGGAATGGAATGGAATGGAATGGAATGGAATGGAATGGAATGGAATGGAATGGAATGGAGTGGAATGGAATGGAATGGAATGGAACGGAATTCTATGGAATGGAATGGAATGGAATGGAATGGAATTGAGTGCAATGCAATGCAATGGAATGCAATGGAATGGAAAGGAATGGAATGGAATGGAATGGAATCTACCCGAGTAGAACGGAATGGAATGGAATTGAATGGAATGTAACCGAGTAGAACGGAACGGAATGGAATGGAATGGAATGGAATGGAATGCAATGGAATGGAATGGAATGGAATGGAATGGAATGGAATGGAATGGAATGGAATGGAATGGACACCAGTAGAATGGAATGGAATGGAATGGAATGGAATGGAATGGAATGGAATGGAATGGAATCTACCCGAATAGAACGGAATGGAACTAAATGGAATGGAATGGAATGGACAGGAGCAGAACGGAATGGAATGCAATGGAATGGAATGGAATGTACCCGAGCAGAACGGAATGGAATGAAATGGAAATGGAAAGGGAATGGAAATGGAACGGGAATGGAAATGGAACGGGAACGGAAATGGAACGGGAATGGAAATGGAACGGGAACGGAAACGGAACGAAAACGGAAATGGAACGGGAACGGAAACGGAACGGGAACGGAAATGGAACGGGAATGGTAACGGAACAGGAATGGAAATGGAACGGGAATGGAAAAGGAACGGGAATGGAAATGGATCGGGAATGGAAATGGAACGGGAATGGTAATGGAACGGGAATGGAAATGGAAGGGGAATGGAAAAGAAACGGGAATGGAAATGGAACGGGAATGGAAATGGAATGGGAATGGAAATGGAATGGAATGGAATGGAATGGAATGGAATGGAATGTACCGGAGTGGAGTGGAGTGGAGTGGAGTAGAGTGCACTGGAAGGGAATGGAATGGAATGGAATGGAATGGAACGGAACGGAATGTACCCGAGAAGCACGGAATGGAATGGAATGGAATGGAATGGAATGGAATGGAATGGAATGGAATGTACCGGAGTGGAGTGGAGTGGAATGGAGTGGAGTGGAGTGGTGTGGAGTGGAATGGAATGGAATGGAATGGAATGGAATGGAATGGAATGCAATGGAATGCAATGGAATGGAAAGGAATGGAATGGAATGCAATGGAATGGAATGGAATGGAATGGAATGGAATGGAATGGACAACAGTAGAATGGAATGGAATGGAATGGAATGGAATGGAATGGAATGGAATGGAATGGAATTCAATGGAATGGAATGGAATGGAATGGAATTCAATGGAATGGAATGGAATGGAATGGAATTCAATGGAATGGAATGGAATGGAATGGAATTCTATGTAATGGAATGGAGTGGAATCGAATGGAATCGAATGGAATCGAATGGAATGGAATGGAATAGAATGGAATCAACCCGAGTAGAACGGAACGGAACGCAACGGAACGGAACGGAACGGAACGGGACGGAACGGAACGGAATGGAATGGAATGGAACGGAATTCCATGGAATGGATTGGAATGGAATGGAATTCAATGGAATGGAATGGAATTCAATGGAATGGAATGGAATGGATTGGAATGGAATGGAATAGAATGGAATCATCCCGAGTAGAACGGAACGGAACACAACGGAATGGAACGGAACGCAACGGAACGGAACGGAACGGAACGGAACGGAATGGAATGGAATGGAACGGAATTCAATGGAATGGAATGGAATGGAATGGAATTCTATGGAATGGAATGGAATGGAATGGAATGGAATTCCATGGAATGGAATGGAATGGAATGGAATGGAATGGAATGGAATTCAATGGAATGGAATGGAGTGGAATGGAATGGAATCGAATGGAATTGAATGGAATCGAATGGAATCAAATGGGATCGAATGGAATGGAATGGAATAGAATGGAATCAACCCGAGTAGAACGGAATGGAATGGAATGGAATGGAATGGGATGGAATGGAATGGAATGGAATGGAATGGAATGGAATGGAATTCAATGGAATGGAATGGAATGGAATGGAATGGAATGGAATGGAATGGAATTCAATGGAATGGAATGGATTGGAATCGAATGGAATGGAATGTACCAAAGTAGAACGGAATGGAATGGAATGGAATGGAATGGAATGGAATGGAATGGAATGTACACGAGTAGAACGGAATGGAATGGAATGGAATGGATTGGAATGGAATGGAATGGAATGGAATGGAATGTAACCGAGGAGAACGGAATGGAATGTAATTGAATGGAATGTAACCGAGTTGAACGGAACGGAATGCAATGGAATGGAATGGAATGGAATGGAATGGAATGGAATTGAGTGCAATGCAATGCAATGGAATGCAATGGAATGGAATGGAATGGAATGGAATAGACACCAGTAGAATGGAATGGAATGGAATGGAATGGAATGGAATGGAATGGAATGGAATGGAATGGAATCTACCCGAGTAGAACGGAATGGAACGGAATGGAATGGAATGGAATGGACAGGAGCAGAACGGAATGGAATGCAATGGAATGGAATGGAATGTACCCGAGCAGAATGGAATGGAATGAAATGGAAATGGAAAGGGAATGGAAATGGAACGGGAATGGAAATGGAAAGGGAACGGAAATGCAACGGGAATGGAAATGGAACGGGAACGGAAACGGAACGAGAACGGAAATGGAACGGGAACGGAAACGGAACGGGAACGGAAATGGAACGGGAATGGTAACGGAACGGGAATGGAAATGGAACGGGAATGGAAATGGAACGGGAATGGAAATGGATCGGGAATGGAAATGGAACGGGAAAGGTAATGGAACTGGAATGGAAATGGAACGGGAATGGAAAAGAAACGGGAATGGAAATGGAACGGGAATGGAAATGGAATGGGAATGGAAATGGAATGGAATGGAATGGAATGGAATGGAATGGAATGGAATGTACCGGAGTGGAGTGGAGTGGAGTGGAGTGGAGTAGAGTGCACTGAAACGGAATGGAATGGAATGGAATGGAATGGAATGGAACGGAACGGAATGTACCCGAGAAGCACGGAATGGAATGGAATGGAATGGAATGGAATGGAATGGAATGTACCGGAGTGGAGTGGAGTGGAATGGAGTGGAGTGGAGGGGAGTGGAGTGGAATGGAATGGAATGGAATGGAATGGAATGGAATGGAATGCAATGGAATGCAATGGAATGGAAAGGAAAGGAATGGAATGGAATGGAATGGAATGGAATGGAATGGACACCAGTAGAATGGAATGGAATGGAATGGAATGGAATGGAATGGAATGGAATGGAATTCAATGGAATGGAATGGAATGGAATGGAATTCAATGGAATGGAATGGAATGGAATGGAATTCAATGGAATGGAATGGAATGGAATGGAATTCAATGGAATGGAATGGAATGGAATGGAATGGAATGGAATGGAGTGGAATCGAATGGAATCGAATGGAATCGAATGGAATGGAATGGAATAGAATGGAATCAACCCGAGTAGAACGGAACGGAACGCAACGGAACGGAACGGAACGGAACGGGACGGAACGGAACGGAATGGAATGGAATGGAACGGAATTCCATGGAATGGAATGGAATGGAATGGAATTCAATGGAATGGAATGGAATGGAATGGAATGGAACGGAACGGAATGGAATGGAATGGAATGGAATGGATTGGAATGGAATGGAATAGAATGGAATCAACACGAGTAGAACGGAACGGAACACAACGGAACGGAACGGAACGCAACGGAACGGAACGGAACGGAACGGAAAGGAATGGAATGGAATGGAACGGAATTCAATGGAATGGAATGGAATAGAATGGAATTCTATGGATTGGAATGGAATGGAATGGAATGGAATTCCATGGAATGGAATGGAATGGAATGGAATTCAATGGAATGGAATGGAATGGAATGGAATGGAATGGAATGGAATGGAATGGAATTGTATGGAATGGAATGGAGTGGAATCGAATGGAATCGAATGGAATCGAATGCAATCGAATGGGATCGAATGGACTGGAATGGAATAGAATGGAATCAACCCGAGTAGAACGGAGCGGAACGCAACGGAAGGGAACGGAACGGAACGGAACGGAATGGAATGGAGTGGAATGGAACGGAATTCAATGGAATGGAATGGAACGGAATGGAATTCTATGGAATGGAATGGAATGGAATGGAATGGAATGGAATGGAATGGAATGGAATTCAATGGAATGGAATGGAATGGAATGGAATGGAATTCAATGGAATGGAATGGAATGGAATGGAATGGAATGGAATGGAATGGAATGGATTGGAATGGAATGGAATTCAAATGGAATGGAATGGAATGGAATGGAATGGAATGGAATGGAATGGAATGGAATGGAATTCAAATGGAATGGAATGGAATGGAATGGAATGGAATGGAATGGAATGGAATGGAATGGAATGCAATGGAATGGAATGGAATGGAATGGAATGGAATTCAATGGAATGGAATGGAATGGAATCGAATGGAATCGAGTGGAATCGAATGGAATGGAATGGAATAGAATGCAATCAACCCGAGTAGAATGGAATGGAATGGAATGGAATGGAATGGAATGGAATGGAATGGAATAGAATGGAATGGAATGGAATGGAATGGAATTCAAATGGAATGGAATGGAATGGAATGGAATGGAATGGAATGGAATGGAACGGAATTCCATGGAATGGAATGGAATGGAATTCAATGGAATGGAATGGAATGGAATGGAATGGAATTCTATGGAATGGAATGGAATGGAATGGAATGGAATTCAATGGAATGGAATGGAATGGAATGGATTGGAATGGAATTCAATGGAATGGAATGGAATGGAGTGGAACGGAATGGAATTCAATGGAATGGAATGGAATGGAATCGAATGGAATCGAATGGAATCAATTGGTATCGAATGGAATGGAATGGAATGGAATGGAATAGAATGGAATCATCCCGAGTAGAACAGAACGGCACGCAACGGAACGGAATGGAATGGAACGGGACGGAACGGAACGGAATGGAATGGAATGGAACGGAATTCAATGGAATGGAATGGAATGGAATGGAATTCTATGGAATGGAATGGAGTGGAATCGAATGGAATCGAATGGAATCGAATGGAATCGAATGGGATCGAATGGACTGGAATGGAATAGAATGGAATCAACCCGAGTAGAACGGAGCGGAACGCAACGGAAGGGAACGGAACGCAACGGAACGGAACGGAATGGAATGGAGTGGAATGGAACGGAATTCAATGGAATGGAATGGAACGGAATGGAATTCAATGGAATGGAATGGAATGGAATGGAATGGAATGGAATGGAATGGAATGGAATTCAATGGAATGGAATTGAATGGAATGGAATGGAATTCAATGGAATGGAATGGAATGGAATGGAATGGAATGGAATCGAATGGAATCGAATGGAATCGAATGGAATCGAATGGAATGGAATGGAATAGAATGCAATCAACCCGAGTAGAATGGAATGGAATGGAATGGAATGGAATGGAATGGAATGGAATGGAATGGAATGGAATGGAATGGAATGGAACGGAATTCTATAAAATGGAATGGAATGGAATGGAATGGAATTGAGTGCAATGCAATGCAATGGAATGCAATGGAATGGAAAGGAATGGAATGGAATGGAATGGAATCTACCCGAGTAGAACGGAATGGAATGGAATGGAATGGAATGTAACCGAGTAGAACGGAACGGAATGGAATGGAATGGAATGGAATGGAATGCAATGGAATGGAATGGAATGGAATGGAATGGAATGGAATGGACACCAGTAGAATGGAATGGAATGGAATGGAATGGAATGGAATGGAATCTACCCGAGTAGAACGGAATGGAACGGAATGGAATGGAATGGAATGGACAGGAGCAGAACGGAATGGAATGCAATGGAATGGAATGGAATGTACCCGAGCAGAACGGAATGGAATGAAATGGAAATGGAAAGGGAATGGAAATGGAACGGGAATGGAAATGGAACGGGAACGGAAATGGAACGGGAATGGAAATGGAACGGGAACGGAAACGGAACGAGAACGGAAATGGAACGGGAATGGAAACGGAACGGGAACGGAAATGGAACGGGAATGGTAACGGAACAGGAATGGAAATGGAACGGGAATGGAAAAGGAACGGGAATGGAAATGGATCGGGAATGGAAATGGAACGGGAATGGTAATGGAACGGGAATGGAAATAGAACGGGAATGGAAAAGAAACGGGAATGGAAATGGAACGGGAATGGAAATGGAATGGAAATGGAAATGGAATGGAATGGAATGGAATGGAATGGAATGGAATGTACCGGAGTGGAGTGGAGTGGAGTGGAGTAGAGTGCACTGGAACGGAATGGAATGGAATGGAATGGAATGGAACGGAACGGAATGTACCCGAGAAGCACGGAATGGAATGGAATGGAATGGAATGGAATGGAATGGAATGGAATGGAATGTACCGGAGTGGAGTGGAGTGGAATGGAGTGGAGTGGAGTGGTGTGGAGTGGAATGGAATGGAATGGAATGGAATGGAATGGAATGGAATGGAATGCAATGGAATGCAATGGAATGGAAAGGAATGGAATGGAATGGAATGGAATGGAATGGAATGGAATGGAATGGACAACAGTAGAATGGAATGGAATGGAATGGAATGGAATGGAATGGAATGGAATGGAATGGAATGGAATTCAATGGAATGGAATGGAATGGAATGGAATTCAATGGAATGGAATGGAATGGAATGGAATTCAATGGAATGGAATGGAATGGAATGGAATTCTATGGAATGGAATGGAGTGGAATCGAATGGAATCGAATGGAATCGAATGGAATGGAATGGAATAGAATGGAATCAACCCGAGTAGAACGGAACGGAACGCAACGGAACGGAACGGAACGGAACGGGACGGAACGGAACGGAATGGAATGGAATGGAACGGAATTCCATGGAATGGATTGGAATGGAATGGAATTCAATGGCATGGAATGGAATGGAATGGAATGGAATGGAATGGAATGGAATGGAATTCAATGGAATGGAATGGAATGGAATGGAATGGAATGGAATGGAATGGAATTCAATGGAATGGAATGGAATGGATTGGAATGGAATGGAATAGAATGGAATCATCCCGAGTAGAACGGAACGGAACACAACGGAACGGAACGGAACGCAACGGAACGGAACGGAACGGAACGGAACGGAATGGAATGGAATGGAACGGAATTCAATGGAATGGAATGGAATGGAACGGAATTCAATGGAATGGAATGGAATGGAATTCCATGGAATGGAATGGAATGGAATGGAATTCAATGGAATGGAATGGAACGGAATGGAATTCAATGGAATGGAATGGAATGGAATTCAATGGAATGGAATGGAATGGAATGGAATGGAATGGAATTCAATGGAATGGAATGGAGTGGAATGGAATGGAATCGAATGGAATTGAATGGAATCGAATGGAATCAAATGGGATCGAATGGAATGGAATGGAATAGAATGGAATCAACCCGAGTAGAACGGAATGGAATGGAATGGAATGGAATGGGATGGAATGGAATGGAATGGAATGGAATGGAATTCAATGGAATGGAATGGAATGGAATGGAATGGAATGGAATGGAATGGAATGGAATGGAATGGAATGGAATTCTATGGAATGGAATGGAACGGAATGGAATTCAATGGAATGGAATGGAATGGAATGGAATGGAATGGAATGGAATGGAATGGAATTCAATGGAATGGAATTGAATGGAATGGAATGGAATTCAATGGAATGGAATGGAATGGAATGGAATGGAATGGAATCGAATGGAATCGAATGGAATCGAATGGAATCGAATGGAATGGAATGGAATAGAATGCAATCAACCCGAGTAGAATGGAATGGAATGGAATGGAATGGAATGGAATGGAATGGAATGGAATGGAATGGAATGGAATGGAATGGAACGGAATTCTATAAAATGGAATGGAATGGAATGGAATGGAATTGAGTGCAATGCAATGCAATGGAATGCAATGGAATGGAAAGGAATGGAATGGAATGGAATGGAATCTACCCGAGTAGAACGGAATGGAATGGAATGGAATGGAATGTAACCGAGTAGAACGGAACGGAATGGAATGGAATGGAATGGAATGGAATGCAATGGAATGGAATGGAATGGAATGGAATGGAATGGAATGGACACCAGTAGAATGGAATGGAATGGAATGGAATGGAATGGAATGGAATCTACCCGAGTAGAACGGAATGGAACGGAATGGAATGGAATGGAATGGACAGGAGCAGAACGGAATGGAATGCAATGGAATGGAATGGAATGTACCCGAGCAGAACGGAATGGAATGAAATGGAAATGGAAAGGGAATGGAAATGGAACGGGAATGGAAATGGAACGGGAACGGAAATGGAACGGGAATGGAAATGGAACGGGAACGGAAACGGAACGAGAACGGAAATGGAACGGGAATGGAAACGGAACGGGAACGGAAATGGAACGGGAATGGTAACGGAACAGGAATGGAAATGGAACGGGAATGGAAAAGAAACGGGAATGGAAATGGAACGGGAATGGAAATGGAATGGAAATGGAAATGGAATGGAATGGAATGGAATGGAATGGAATGGAATGTACCGGAGTGGAGTGGAGTGGAGTGGAGTAGAGTGCACTGGAACGGAATGGAATGGAATGGAATGGAATGGAACGGAACGGAATGTACCCGAGAAGCACGGAATGGAATGGAATGGAATGGAATGGAATGGAATGGAATGGAATGGAATGTACCGGAGTGGAGTGGAGTGGAATGGAGTGGAGTGGAGTGGTGTGGAGTGGAATGGAATGGAATGGAATGGAATGGAATGGAATGGAATGGAATGCAATGGAATGCAATGGAATGGAAAGGAATGGAATGGAATGGAATGGAATGGAATGGAATGGAATGGAATGGACAACAGTAGAATGGAATGGAATGGAATGGAATGGAATGGAATGGAATGGAATGGAATGGAATGGAATTCAATGGAATGGAATGGAATGGAATGGAATTCAATGGAATGGAATGGAATGGAATGGAATTCAATGGAATGGAATGGAATGGAATGGAATTCTATGGAATGGAATGGAGTGGAATCGAATGGAATCGAATGGAATCGAATGGAATGGAATGGAATAGAATGGAATCAACCCGAGTAGAACGGAACGGAACGCAACGGAACGGAACGGAACGGAACGGGACGGAACGGAACGGAATGGAATGGAATGGAACGGAATTCCATGGAATGGATTGGAATGGAATGGAATTCAATGGCATGGAATGGAATGGAATGGAATGGAATGGAATGGAATGGAATGGAATTCAATGGAATGGAATGGAATGGAATGGAATGGAATGGAATGGAATGGAATTCAATGGAATGGAATGGAATGGATTGGAATGGAATGGAATAGAATGGAATCATCCCGAGTAGAACGGAACGGAACACAACGGAACGGAACGGAACGCAACGGAACGGAACGGAACGGAACGGAACGGAATGGAATGGAATGGAACGGAATTCAATGGAATGGAATGGAATGGAACGGAATTCAATGGAATGGAATGGAATGGAATTCCATGGAATGGAATGGAATGGAATGGAATTCAATGGAATGGAATGGAACGGAATGGAATTCAATGGAATGGAATGGAATGGAATTCAATGGAATGGAATGGAATGGAATGGAATGGAATGGAATTCAATGGAATGGAATGGAGTGGAATGGAATGGAATCGAATGGAATTGAATGGAATCGAATGGAATCAAATGGGATCGAATGGAATGGAATGGAATAGAATGGAATCAACCCGAGTAGAACGGAATGGAATGGAATGGAATGGAATGGGATGGAATGGAATGGAATGGAATGGAATGGAATTCAATGGAATGGAATGGAATGGAATGGAATGGAATGGAATGGAATGGAATGGAATGGAATGGAATGGAATTCTATGGAATGGAATGGAACGGAATGGAATTCAATGGAATGGAATGGAATGGAATTCAATGGAATGGAATGGAATGGAATGGAATGGAATGGAATGGAATTCCATGGAAAGGAGTGGAATGGAATGGAATGGAATCGAATGGAATGGAATGTAATGGAATGGAATGGAATGGAATGGAATGGAATGGAATGGAATGTACCAAAGTAGAACGGAATGGAATGGAATGGAATGGAATGGAATGGAATGTACCAAAGTAGAACGGAATGGAATGGAATGGAATGGAATGGAATGGAATGGAATGGAATGGAATGTACCCGAGTAGAACGGAATGGAATGGAATGGAATGGATTGGAATGGAATGGAATGGAATGGAATGGAATGTAACCGAGTAGAACGGAATGGAATGTAATTCAATGGAATGTAACCGGGTTGAACGGAACGGAATGGAATGGAATGGAATGGAATGGAATGGAATGGAATGGAATTGAGTGCAATGCAATGCAATGGAATGCAATGGCATGGAAAGGAATGGAATGGAATGGAATGGAATCTACCCGAGTAGAACGGAATGGAATGGAATTGAATGGAATGTAACCGAGTAGAACGGAACGGAATGGAATGGAATGGAATGGAATGGAATGGAATGCAATGGAATGGAATGGAATGGAATGGAATGGAATGGAATGGAATGGAATGGACACCAGTAGAATGGAATGGAATGGAATGGAATGGAATGGAATGGAATGGAATGGAATGGAATGGAATGGAATCTACCCGAGTAGAACGGAATGGAACGGAATGGAATGGAATGGAATGGACAGGAGCAGAACGGAATGGAATGCAATGGAATGGAATGGAATGTACCCGAGCAGAACGGAATGGAATGAAATGGAAATGGAAAGGGAATGGAAATGGAACGGGAATGGAAATGGAACGGGAACGGAAATAGAACGGGAATGGAAATGGAACGGGAACGGAAACGGAACGAGAAGGGAAATGGAACGGGAACGGAAACGGAACGGGAACGGAAATGGAACGGGAATGGTAACGGAACAGGAATGGAAATGGAACGGGAATGGAAAAGGAACGGGAATGGAAATGGATCGGGAATGGAAATGGAACGGGAATGGTAATGGAACGGGAATGGAAATGGAACGGGAATGGAAAAGAAACGGGAATGGAAATGGAACGGGAATGGAAATGGAATGGGAATGGAAATGGAATGGAATGGAATGGAATGGAATGGAATGGAATGTACCGGAGTGGAGTGGAGTGGAGTGGAGTAGAGTGCACTGGAACGGAATGGAATGGAATGGAATGGAATGGAACGGAACGGAATGTACCCGAGAAGCACGGAATGGAATGGAATGGAATGGAATGGAATGGAATGGAATGGAATGGAATGGAATGTACCGGAGTGGAGTGGAGTGGAATGGAGTGGAGTGGAGTGGTGTGGAGTGGAATGGAATGGAATGGAATGGAATGGAATGGAATGGAATGGAATGGAATGCAATGGAATGCAATGGAATGGAAAGGAATGGAATGGAATGGAATGGAATGGAATGGAATGGAATGGAATGGAATGGACAACAGTAGAATGGAATGGAATGGAATGGAATGGAATGGAATGGAATGGAATGGAATGGAATGGAATTCAATGGAATCGAATGGAATGGAATGGAATTCAATGGAATGGAATGGAATGGAATGGAATTCAATGGAATGGAATGGAGTTCTATGGAATGGAATGGAGTGGAATCGAATGGAATCGAATGGAATCGAATGGAATGGAATGGAATAGAATGGAATCAACCCGAGTAGAACGGAACGGAACGCAACGGAACGGAACGGAACGGAACGGGACGGAACGGAATGGAATGGAATGGAATGGAACGGAATTCCATGGAATGGAATGGAATGGAATGGAATTCAATGGAATGGAATGGAATGGAATGGAATGGAATGGAATGGAATGGAATTCAATGGAATGGAATGGAATGGAATGGAATGGAATGGAATGGAATGGAATTCAATGGAATGGAATGGAATGGATTGGAATGGAATGGAATAGAATGGAATCAACCCGAGTAGAACGGAACGGAACACAACGGAACGGAACGGAACGCAACGGAACGGAACGGAACGGAACGGAACGGAATGGAATGGAATGGAACGGAATTCAATGGAATGGAATGGAATGGAATGGAATTCTATGGAATGGAATGGAATGGAATGGAATGGAATTCCATGGAATGGAATGGAATTCAATGGAATTCAATGGAATGGAATGCAATGGAATGGAATGGAATGGAATGGAATGGAATGGAATTCAATGGAATAGAATGGAATGGAATGGAATGGAAACGAATGGAATCGAATGGAATCGAATGGAATCTAATGGAATCGAATGGAATGGAATGGAATAGAATGGAATCAACCCGAGTAGAACGGAATGGAATGGAATGGAATGGAATGGAATGGAATGGAATGGAATGAAATGTTATGGAATGGAATGGAATGGAATTCAATGCAATTCAATTGAATGGAATGGAAGGGAATGGAATGGAGTGGAGTGGAGTGGAGTGGAGTGGAGTGGAATGGAATGGAGTGGAATGGAATGGAATGGAATGGAATGGAATGGAACGGAATTCAATTTAATGGAATGGAAGGGAGTGGAATGGAGTGGAGTGGAGTGGAGTGGAGTGCAGTGGAGTGTAATGGAATGGAGTGGAATGGAATGGAATGGAATGGAATGGAATGGAATGGAATGGAATTCAATGGAGTGGAATGGAATGGAATGGAATGGAATGGAATGGAATGGAATGGAATTCATTGCAATGGAATGGAATGGAATCGAATGGAGTCAAATGGAATGGAATGGAATAGAATGGAATCAACCCGAGTAGAACGGAACGGAACGCAACGGAACGGAACGGAACGGAACGGAACGGAATGTAATGGAATGGAATGGAATGGAATGGAATGGAGTGGAATGGAATGCAATGGAATGGAATGGAATGGAATGGAATGGAATGGAATGGAGTCGAATGGAATCGAATGGAATGGAATGGAATAGAATGGAATCAACCCGAGTAGAACGGTACGGAACGGAACGGAACGGAACGGAATGGAATGATCAACCCGTGTAGAATGGAATGGAATGGAATTGAATAGAATGGAATCAACCCTAGTTGAACGGAACGGAACGCAACGGATCGGAACGGAACGGGACGGAACGGAACGGAATGGAATGGAATGGAACGGAATTCAATTGAATGGAAAGGAATGGAATGGAATTCAATGGAATGGAATGGAATGGAATGGAATGGAATGGAATGGAATGGAATGGAATTGACACCAGTAGAATGGAATGGAATGGAATGGAATGGAATGGAATGGAATGGAATGGAATGGAATGGAATGGAATGGAATGGAATGGAATGGAATCTACCCGAGTAGAACGGAATGGAACGGAATGGAATGGAATGGAATGGACAGGAGCAGAACGGAATGGAATGCAATGGAATGGAATGGAATGTACCCGAGCAGAACGGAATGGAATGAAATGGAAATGGAAAGGGAATGGAAATGGAACGGGAATGGAAATGGAACGGGAACGGAAACGGAACGGGAATGGAAATGGAACGGGAACGGAAACGGAACGAGAACGGAAATGGAACGGGAACGGAAACGGAACGGGAACGGAAATGGAACGGGAATGGTAATGGAACGGGAATGGAAATGGAACGGGAATGGAAATGGAACGGGAATGGAAATGGATCGGGAATGGAAATGGAACGGGAATGGTAATGGAACTGGAATGGAAATGGAACGGGAATGGAAAAGAAACGGGAATGGAAATGGAACGGGAATGGAAATGGAATGGGAATGGAAATGGAATGGAATGGAATGGAATGGAATGTACCAGAAAGGAGTGGAGTGGAGTGGAGTGGAGTAGAGTGCACTGGAACGGAATGGAATGGAATGGAATGGAATGGAACGGAACGGAATGTACCCGAGAAGCACGGAATGGAATGGAATGGAATGGAATGGAATGGAATGGAATTGAATGTACCGGAGTGGAGTGGAGTGGAATGGAGTGGAGTGGAGTGGAGTGGAGTGGAATGGAATGGAATGGAACGGAATGGAATGGAATGGAATGCAATGGAATGCAATGGAATGGAAAGGAATGGAATGGAATGGAATGGAATGGAATGGAATGGAATGGACACCAGTAGAATGGAATGGAATGGAATGGAATGGAATGGAATGGAATGGAATGGAATGGAATGGAATTCAATGGAATGGAATGGAATGGAATGGAATTCTATGGAATGGAATGGAATGGAATGGAATTCAATGGAATGGAATGGAATGGAATGGAATTCTATGGAATGGAATGGAGTGGAATCGAATGGAATCGAATGGAATCGAATGGAATGGAATGGAATAGAATGGAATCAACCCGAGTAGAACGGAACGGAACGCAACGGAACGGAACGGAACGGAACGGGACGGAACGGAACGGAATGGAATGGAATGGAACGGAATTCCATGGAATGGAATGGAATGGAATGGAATTCAATGGAATGGAATGGAATGGAATGGAATGGAATGGAATTCAATGGAATGGAATGGAATGGAATGGAATGGAATGGAATGGAATGGAATTCAATGGAATGGAATGGAATGGATTGGAATGGAATGGAATAGAATGGAATCAACCCGAGTAGAACGGAACGGAACACAACGGAACGGAACGGAACGCAACGGAACGGAACGGAACGGAACGGAACGGAATGGAATGGAATGGAACGGAATTCAATGGAATGGAATGGAATGGAATGGAATTCTATGGAATGGAATGGAATGGAATGGAATGGAATTCCATGGAATGGAATGGAATTCAATGGAATTCAATGGAATGGAATGCAATGGAATGGAATGGAATGGAATGGAATGGAATGGAATTCAATGGAATAGAATGGAATGGAATGGAATGGAAACGAATGGAATCGAATGGAATCGAATGGAATCTAATGGAATCGAATGGAATGGAATGGAATAGAATGGAATCAACCCGAGTAGAACGGAATGGAATGGAATGGAATGGAATGGAATGGAATGGAATGGAATGAAATGTTATGGAATGGAATGGAATGGAATTCAATGCAATTCAATTGAATGGAATGGAAGGGAATGGAATGGAGTGGAGTGGAGTGGAGTGGAGTGGAGTGGAATGGAATGGAGTGGAATGGAATGGAATGGAATGGAATGGAATGGAATGGAATGGAATGGAATTCAATTTAATGGAATGGAAGGGAGTGGAATGGAGTGGAGTGGAGTGGAGTGGAGTGCAGTGGAGTGTAATGCAATGGAGTGGAATGGAATGGAATGGAATGGAATGGAATGGAATGGAATGGAATGGAATTCAATGGAGTGGAATGGAATGGAATGGAATGGAATGGAATGGAATGGAATGGAATTCAATGCAATGGAATGGAATGGAATCGAATGGAGTCAAATGGAATGGAATGGAATAGAATGGAATCAACCCGAGTAGAACGGAACGGAACGCAACGGAACGGAACGGAACGGAACGGAATGGAATGTAATGGAATGGAATGGAATGGAATGGAATGGAGTGGAATGGAATGCAATGGAATGGAATGGAATGGAATGGAATGGAATGGAATGGAATGGAGTCGAATGGAATCGAATGGAATGGAATGGAATAGAATGGAATCAACCCGAGTAGAACGGTACGGAACGGAACGGAACGGAACGGAACGGAACGGAATGGAATGATCAACCCGTGTAGAATGGAATGGAATGGAATTGAATAGAATGGAATCAACCCTAGTTGAACGGAACGGAACGCAACGGAACGGAACGGAACGGGACGGAACGGAACGGAATGGAATGGAATGGAACGGAATTCAATTGAATGGAATGGAATGGAATGGAATTCAATGGAATGGAATGGAATGGAATGGAATGGAATGGAATGGAATGGAATGGAATGGAATGGACACCAGTAGAATGGAATGGAATGGAATGGAATGGAATGGAATGGAATGGAATGGAATGGAATAGAATGGAATCTACCCGAGTAGAACGGAATGGAACAGAATGGAATGGAATGGAATGGACAGGAGCAGAACGGAATGGAATGCAATGGAATGGAATGGAATGTACCCGAGCAGAACGGAATGGAATGAAATGGAAATGGAAAGGGAATGGAAATGGAACGGGAATGGAAATGGAACGGGAACGGAAATGGAACGGGAATGGAAATGGAACGGGAACGGAAACGGAACGAGAACGGAAATGGAACGGGAACGGAAACGGAACGGGAACGGAAATGGAACGGGAATGGTAATGGAACGGGAATGGAAATGGAACGGGAATGGAAATGGAACGGGAATGGAAATGGATCGGGAATGGAAATGGAACGGGAATGGTAATGGAACTGGAATGGAAATGGAACGGGAATGGAAAAGAAACGGGAATGGAAATGGAACGGGAATGGAAATGGAATGGGAATGGAAATGGAATGGAATGGAATGGAATGGAATGTACCAGAGTGGAGTGGAGTGGAGTGGAGTGGAGTAGAGTGCACTGGAACGGAATGGAATGGAATGGAATGGAATGGAACGGAACGGAATGTACCCGAGAAGCACGGAATGGAATGGAATGGAATGGAATGGAATGGAATGTACCGGAGTGGAGTGGAGTGGAGTGGAGTGGAGTAGAGTGCACTGGAACGGAATGGAATGGAATGGAATGGAATGGAACGGAACGGAATGTACCCGAGAAGCACGGAATGGAATGGAATGGAATGGAATGGAATTGAATATACCGGAGTGGAGTGGAGTGGAATGGAGTGGAGTGGAGTGGAGTGGAGTGGAATGGAATGGAATGGAACGGAATGGAATGGAATGGAATGCAATGGAATGCAATGGAATGGAAAAGAATGGAATGGAATGGAATGGAATGGAATGGAATGGAATGGAATGGACACCAGTAGAATGGAATGGAATGGAATGGAATGGAATGGAATGGAATGGAATGGAATGGAATGGAATGGAATTCAATGGAATGGAATGGAATGGAATGGAATTCTATGGAATGGAATGGAATGGAATGGAATTCAATGGAATGGAATGGAATGGAATGGAATTCTATGGAATGGAATGGAGTGGAATCGAATGGAATCGAATGGAATCGAATGGAATGGAATGGAATAGAATGGAATCAACCCGAGTAGAACGGAACGGAATGCAACGGAACGGAACGGAACGGAACGGGACGGAACGGAACGGAATGGAATGGAATGGAACGGAATTCCATGGAATGGAATGGAATGGAATGGAATTCAATGGAATGGAATGGAATGGAATGGAATGGAATGGAATGCAATGGAATGGAATGGAATGGAATGGATTGGAATGGAATGGAATAGAATGGAATGGAATGGAATGGAATGGAATTCAATGGAATGGAATGGAATGGAATGGAATTCAATGGAATGGAATGGAATGGCATGGAATGGAATGGAATGGAATGGAATGGAATGGAATAGAATGGAATCAACCCGAGTAGAACGGAACGCAACGGAACGGAACGGAACGCAACGGAACGGAACGGAACGGAACGGAATGGAATGTAATGGAATGGAATGGAATGGAATGGAATGGAGTGGAATGGAATGCAATGGAATGGAATGGAATGGAATGGAATGGAATGGAATGGAATGGAGTCGAATGGAATCGAATGGAATGGAATGGAATAGAATGGAATCAACCCGAGTAGAACGGTACGGAACGGAACGGAACGGAACGGAACGGAACGGAATGGAATGATCAACCCGTGTAGAATGGAATGGAATGGAATTGAATAGAATGGAATCAACCCTAGTTGAACGGAACGGAACGCAACGGAACGGAACGGAACGGGACGGAACGGAACGGAATGGAATGGAATGGAACGGAATTCAATTGAATGGAATGGAATGGAATGGAATTCAATGGAATGGAATGGAATGGAATGGAATGGAATGGAATGGAATGGAATGGAATGGAATGGACACCAGTAGAATGGAATGGAATGGAATGGAATGGAATGGAATGGAATGGAATGGAATGGAATAGAATGGAATCTACCCGAGTAGAACGGAATGGAACAGAATGGAATGGAATGGAATGGACAGGAGCAGAACGGAATGGAATGCAATGGAATGGAATGGAATGTACCCGAGCAGAACGGAATGGAATGAAATGGAAATGGAAAGGGAATGGAAATGGAACGGGAATGGAAATGGAACGGGAACGGAAATGGAACGGGAATGGAAATGGAACGGGAACGGAAACGGAACGAGAACGGAAATGGAACGGGAACGGAAACGGAACGGGAACGGAAATGGAACGGGAATGGTAATGGAACGGGAATGGAAATGGAACGGGAATGGAAATGGAACGGGAATGGAAATGGATCGGGAATGGAAATGGAACGGGAATGGTAATGGAACTGGAATGGAAATGGAACGGGAATGGAAAAGAAACGGGAATGGAAATGGAACGGGAATGGAAATGGAATGGGAATGGAAATGGAATGGAATGGAATGGAATGGAATGTACCAGAGTGGAGTGGAGTGGAGTGGAGTGGAGTAGAGTGCACTGGAACGGAATGGAATGGAATGGAATGGAATGGAACGGAACGGAATGTACCCGAGAAGCACGGAATGGAATGGAATGGAATGGAATGGAATGGAATGTACCGGAGTGGAGTGGAGTGGAGTGGAGTGGAGTAGAGTGCACTGGAACGGAATGGAATGGAATGGAATGGAATGGAACGGAACGGAATGTACCCGAGAAGCACGGAATGGAATGGAATGGAATGGAATGGAATTGAATATACCGGAGTGGAGTGGAGTGGAATGGAGTGGAGTGGAGTGGAGTGGAGTGGAATGGAATGGAATGGAACGGAATGGAATGGAATGGAATGCAATGGAATGCAATGGAATGGAAAAGAATGGAATGGAATGGAATGGAATGGAATGGAATGGAATGGAATGGACACCAGTAGAATGGAATGGAATGGAATGGAATGGAATGGAATGGAATGGAATGGAATGGAATGGAATGGAATTCAATGGAATGGAATGGAATGGAATGGAATTCTATGGAATGGAATGGAATGGAATGGAATTCAATGGAATGGAATGGAATGGAATGGAATTCTATGGAATGGAATGGAGTGGAATCGAATGGAATCGAATGGAATCGAATGGAATGGAATGGAATAGAATGGAATCAACCCGAGTAGAACGGAACGGAATGCAACGGAACGGAACGGAACGGAACGGGACGGAACTGAACGGAATGGAATGGAATGGAACGGAATTCCATGGAATGGAATGGAATGGAATGGAATTCAATGGAATGGAATGGAATGGAATGGAATGGAATGGAATGCAATGGAATGGAATGGAATGGAATGGATTGGAATGGAATGGAATAGAATGGAATGGAATGGAATGGAATGGAATTCAATGGAATGGAATGGAATGGAATGGAATTCAATGGAATGGAATGGAATGGCATGGAATGGAATGGAATGGAATGGAATGGAATGGAATAGAATGGAATCAACCCGAGTAGAACGGAACGCAACGGAACGGAACGGAACGCAACGGAACGGAACGGAACGGAACGGAACGGAATGGAATGGAAAGGAACGGAATTCAATGGAATGGAATGGAATGGAATGGAATTCAATGGAATGGAATGGAATGGAATGGAATTCAATGGAATGGAATGGAATGGAATTCAAATGGAATGGAATGGAATGGAATTCTATGGAATGGAATGGAGTGGAATCGAATGGAATCGAATGGAATCGAATGGAATCGAATGGGATCGAATGGAATGGAATGGAATAGAATGGAATCAACCCGAGTAGAACGGAGCGGAACGCAACGGAACGGAACGGAACGGAACGGAAAGGAAAGGAATGGAATGGAATGGAATGGAACGGAATTCAAAGGAATGGAATGGAACAGAATGGAATTCAATGGAAAGGAATGGAATGAAATGGAATTGAATTCAATGGAATGGAATGGAATGGAATGGAATGGAATGGAATGGAATGGAATGGAACGGAATTCTATGGAATGGAATGGAATGGAATTCAATGGAATGGAATGGAATGGAATGGAATGGAACGGAATTCAATGGAATGGAATGGAATGGAATGGAATTCAATGGAATGGAATGGAATTCAATGGAATGGAATGGAATGGAATGGAATGGAATGGAATGGAATTCAATGGAATGGAATGGTATTCAATGGAATGGAATGGAATGGAATGGAATGGAATGGAATGGAATGGAAATCAATGGAATGGAATGGAATGGAATGGAATGGAATGGAATGGGATTCAATGGAATGGAATGGAGTGGAATCGAATGGAATCGAATGAGATCGAATGGAATGGAATGGAATAGAATGGAATCAACCCGAGTAGAACGGAATGGAATGGAATGGAATGGAATGGAATGGAATGGAATGGAATGGAATTCAATGGAATGGAATGGAATGGAATGGAATGGAATGGAATGGAATGGAATGGAATCAACCCGAGTAGAACGGAACGGCACGCAACGGAACGGAACGGAACGGAACGGGACGGAACGGAACGGAATGGAATATAATGCAACGGAATTCAATGGAATGGAATGGAATGGAATGGAATTCAATGGAATCGATTGCAATCGAATGGAATCGATTGGAATTGAATGGAATCGAATAGAATGGAATGGAATAGAATTTAATCAACCCGAGTAGAACGGAACGGAACGCAACGGAACGGAACGGAACGGAACGGAACGGGACGGAACGGAACGGAATGGAATGGAATGGAACGGAATTCAATTGAATGGAATGGAATGGAATGGAATTCAATGGAATGGAATGGAATGGAATGGAATGGAATGGAATGGAATGGAATGGAAACCAGTAGAATGGAATGGAATGGAATGGAATGGAATGGAATGGAATGGAATGGAATGGAATGGAATGGAATCTACCCGAGTAGAACGGAATGGAACGGAATGGAATGGAATGGAATGGACAGGAGCAGAACGGAATGGAATGCAATGGAATGGAATGGAATGTACCCGAGCAGAACGGAATGGAATGAAATGGAAATGGAAAGGGAATGGAAATGGAACGGGAATGGAAATGGAACGGGAACGGAAATGGAACGGGAATGGAAATGGAACGGGAACGGAAACGGAACGAGAACGGAAATGGAACGGGAACGGAAACGGAACGGGAACGGAAATGGAACGGGAATGGTAATGGAACGGGAATGGAAATGGAACGGGAATGGAAATGGAACGGGAATGGAAATGGATCGGGAATGGAAATGGAACGGGAATGGTAATGGAACTGGAATGGAAATGGAACGGGAATGGAAAAGAAACGGGAATGGAAATGGAACGGGAATGGAAATGGAATGGGAATGAAAATGGAATGGAATGGAATGGAATGGAATGTACCAGAGTGGAGTGGAGTGGAGTGGAGTGGAGTAGAGTGCACTGGAACGGAATGGAATGGAATGGAATGGAATGGAACGGAACGGAATGTACCCGAGAAGCACGGAATGGAATGGAATGGAATGGAATGGAATGGAATGGAATGGAATGTACCGGAGTGGAGTGGAGTGGAATGGAGTGGAGTGGAGTGGAGTGGATTGGAATGGAATGGAATGGAATGGAATGGAATGGAATGGAATGGAATGGAATGGAATGGACAACAGTAGAATGGAATGGAATGGAATGGAATGGAATGGAATGGAATGGAATGGAATGGAATGGAATTCAATGGAATGGAATGGAATGGAATGGAATTCAATGGAATGGAATGTAATGGAATGGAATTCAATGGAACGGAATGGAATGGAATGGAATTCTATGGAATGGAATGGAGTGGAATCGAATGGAATCGAATGGAATCGAATGGAATGGAATGGAATAGAATGGAATCAACCCGAGGAGAACGGAACGGAACGCAACGGAACGGAACGGAACGGAACGGGACGGAACGGAACGGAATGGAATGGAATGGAACGGAATTCAATGGAATGGAATGGAATGGAATGGAATTCTATGGAATGGAATGGAATGGAATGGAATGGAATTCCATGGAATGGAATGGAATTCAATGGAATTCAATGGAATGGAATGCAATGGAATGGAATGGAATGGAATGGAATGGAATGGAATTCAATGGAATAGAATGGAATGGAATGGAATGGAAACGAATGGAATCGAATGGAATCGAATGGAATCTAATGGAATCGAATGGAATGGAATGGAATAGAATGGAATCAACCCGAGTAGAACGGAATGGAATGGAATGGAATGGAATGGAATGGAATGGAATGGAATGGAATGAAATGTTATGGAATGGAATGGAATGGAATTCAATGCAATTCAATTGAATGGAATGGAAGGGAATGGAATGGAGTGGAGTGGAGTGGAGTGGAGTGGAGTGGAATGGAATGGAGTGGAATGGAATGGAATGGAATGGAATGGAATGGAATGGAACGGAATTCAATTTAATGGAATGGAAGGGAGTGGAATGGAGTGGAGTGGAGTGGAGTGGAGTGCAGTGGAGTGTAATGGAATGGAGTGGAATGGAATGGAATGGAATGGAATGGAATGGAATGGAATGGAATGGAATTCAATGGAGTGGAATGGAATGGAATGGAATGGAATGGAATGGAATGGAATGGAATTCATTGCAATGGAATGGAATGGAATCGAATGGAGTCAAATGGAATGGAATGGAATAGAATGGAATCAACCCGAGTAGAACGGAACGGAACGCAACGGAACGGAACGGAACGGAACGGAACGGAATGGAATGTAATGGAATGGAATGGAATGGAATGGAATGGAGTGGAATGGAATGCAATGGAATGGAATGGAATGGAATGGAATGGAATGGAATGGAGTCGAATGGAATCGAATGGAATGGAATGGAATAGAATGGAATCAACCCGAGTAGAACGGTACGGAACGGAACGGAACGGAACGGAACGGAACGGAATGGAATGATCAACCCGTGTAGAATGGAATGGAATGGAATTGAATAGAATGGAATCAACCCTAGTTGAACGGAACGGAACGCAACGGATCGGAACGGAACGGGACGGAACGGAACGGAATGGAATGGAATGGAACGGAATTCAATTGAATGGAATGGAATGGAATGGAATTCAATGGAATGGAATGGAATGGAATGGAATGGAATGGAATGGAATGGACACCAGTAGAATGGAATGGAATGGAATGGAATGGAATGGAATGGAATGGAATGGAATGGAATGGAATCTACCCGAGTAGAACGGAATGGAACGGAATGGAATGGAATGGAATGGACAGGAGCAGAACGGAATGGAATGCAATGGAATGGAATGGAATGTACCCGAGCAGAACGGAATGGAATGAAATGGAAATGGAAAGGGAATGGAAATGGAACGGGAACGGAAACGGAACGGGAATGGAAATGGAACGGGAACGGAAACGGAACGAGAACGGAAATGGAACGGGAACGGAAACGGAACGGGAACGGAAATGGAACGGGAATGGTAATGGAACGGGAATGGAAATGGAACGGGAATGGAAATGGAACGGGAATGGAAATGGATCGGGAATGGAAATGGAACGGGAATGGTAATGGAACTGGAATGGAAATGGAACGGGAATGGAAAAGAAACGGGAATGGAAATGGAACGGGAATGGAAATGGAATGGGAATGGAAATGGAATGGAATGGAATGGAATGGAATGTACCAGAAAGGAGTGGAGTGGAGTGGAGTGGAGTAGAGTGCACTGGAACGGAATGGAATGGAATGGAATGGAATGGAACGGAACGGAATGTACCCGAGAAGCACGGAATGGAATGGAATGGAATGGAATGGAATGGAATGGAATTGAATGTACCGGAGTGGAGTGGAGTGGAATGGAGTGGAGTGGAGTGGAGTGGAGTGGAATGGAATGGAATGGAACGGAATGGAATGGAATGGAATGCAATGGAATGCAATGGAATGGAAAGGAATGGAATGGAATGGAATGGAATGGAATGGAATGGAATGGACACCAGTAGAATGGAATGGAATGGAATGGAATGGAATGGAATGGAATGGAATGGAATGGAATGGAATGGAATGGAATTCTATGGAATGGAATGGAATGGAATGGAATTCTATGAAATGGAATGGAATGGAATGGAATTCTATGGAATGGAATGGAATGGAATGGAATTCAATGGAATGGAATGGAATGGAATGGAATTCTATGGAATGGAATGGAGTGGAATCGAATGGAATCGAATGGAATCGAATGGAATGGAATGGAATAGAATGGAATCAACCCGAGTAGAACGGAACGGAACGCAACGGAACGGAACGGAACGGAACGGGACGGAACGGAACGGAATGGAATGGAATGGAACGGAATTCCATGGAATGGAATGGAATGGAATGGAATTCAATGGAATGGAATGGAATGGAATGGAATGGAATGGAATTCAATGGAATGGAATGGAATGGAATGGAATGGAATGGAATGGAATTCAATGGAATGGAATGGAATGGATTGGAATGGAATGGAATAGAATGGAATCAACCCGAGTAGAACGGAACGGAACACAACGGAACGGAACGGAACGCAACGGAACGGAACGGAACGGAACGGAACGGAATGGAATGGAATGGAACGGAATTCCATGGAATGGAATGGAATGGAATGGAATTCTATGGAATGGAATGGAATGGAATGGAATGGAATTCCATGGAATGGAATGGAATTCAATGGAATTCAATGGAATGGAATGCAATGGAATGGAATGGAATGGAATGGAATGGAATGGAATTCAATGGAATAGAATGGAATGGAATGGAATGGAAACGAATGGAATCGAATGGAATCGAATGGAATCTAATGGAATCGAATGGAATGGAATGGAATAGAATGGAATCAACCCGAGTAGAACGGAATGGAATGGAATGGAATGGAATGGAATGGAATGGAATGGAATGAAATGTTATGGAATGGAATGGAATGGAATTCAATGCAATTCAATTGAATGGAATGGAAGGGAATGGAATGGAGTGGAGTGGAGTGGAGTGGAGTGGAGTGGAATGGAATGGAGTGGAATGGAATGGAATGGAATGGAATGGAATGGAATGGAATGGAATGGAATTCAATTTAATGGAATGGAAGGGAGTGGAATGGAGTGGAGTGGAGTGGAGTGGAGTGCAGTGGAGTGTAATGGAATGGAGTGGAATGGAATGGAATGGAATGGAATGGAATGGAATGGAATGGAATTCAATGGAGTGGAATGGAATGGAATGGAATGGAATGGAATGGAATGGAATGGAATTCGATGCAATGGAATGGAATGGAATCGAATGGAGTCAAATGGAATGGAATGGAATAGAATGGAATCAACCCGAGTAGAACGGAACGGAACGCAACGGAACGGAACGGAACGGAACGGAACGTAATGGAATGTAATGGAATGGAATGGAATGGAATGGATTGGAGTGGAATGGAATGCAATGGAATGGAATGGAATGGAATGGAATGGAATGGAATGGAATGGAGTCGAATGGAATCGAATGGAATGGAATGGAATAGAATGGAATCAACCCGAGTAGAACGGTACGGAACGGAACGGAACGGAACGGAACGGAATGGAATGATCAACCCGTGTAGAATGGAATGGAATGGAATTGAATAGAATGGAATCAACCCTAGTTGAACGGAACGGAACGCAACGGAACGGGACGGAACGGAACGGAATGGAATGGAATGGAACGGAATTCAATTGAATGGAATGGAATGGAATGGAATTCAATGGAATGGAATGGAATGGAATGGAATGGAATGGAATGGAATGGAATGGAATGGAATGGAATGGAATGGACACCAGTAGAATGGAATGGAATGGAATGGAATGGAATGGAATGGAATGGAATGGAATGGAATAGAATGGAATCTACCCGAGTAGAACGGAATGGAACAGAATGGAATGGAATGGAATGGACAGGAGCAGAACGGAATGGAATGCAATGGAATGGAATGGAATGTACCCGAGCAGAACGGAATGGAATGAAATGGAAATGGAAAGGGAATGGAAATGGAACGGGAATGGAAATGGAACGGGAACGGAAATGGAACGGGAATGGAAATGGAACGGGAACGGAAACGGAACGAGAACGGAAATGGAACGGGAACGGAAACGGAACGGGAACGGAAATGGAACGGGAATGGTAATGGAACGGGAATGGAAATGGAACGGGAATGGAAATGGAACGGGAATGGAAATGGATCGGGAATGGAAATGGAACGGGAATGGTAATGGAACTGGAATGGAAATGGAACGGGAATGGAAAAGAAACGGGAATGGAAATGGAACGGGAATGGAAATGGAATGGGAATGGAAATGGAATGGAATGGAATGGAATGGAATGTACCAGAGTGGAGTGGAGTGGAGTGGAGTGGAGTAGAGTGCACTGGAACGGAATGGAATGGAATGGAATGGAATGGAACGGAACGGAATGTACCCGAGAAGCACGGAATGGAATGGAATGGAATGGAATGGAATGGAATGTACCGGAGTGGAGTGGAGTGGAGTGGAGTGGAGTAGAGTGCACTGGAACGGAATGGAATGGAATGGAATGGAATGGAACGGAACGGAATGTACCCGAGAAGCACGGAATGGAATGGAATGGAATGGAATGGAATTGAATATACCGGAGTGGAGTGGAGTGGAATGGAGTGGAGTGGAGTGGAGTGGAGTGGAATGGAATGGAATGGAACGGAATGGAATGGAATGGAATGCAATGGAATGCAATGGAATGGAAAGGAATGGAATGGAATGGAATGGAATGGAATGGAATGGAATGGACACCAGTAGAATGGAATGGAATGGAATGGAATGGAATGGAATGGAATGGAATGGAATGGAATGGAATTCAATGGAATGGAATGGAATGGAATGGAATTCTATGGAATGGAATGGAATGGAATGGAATTCAATGGAATGGAATGGAATGGAATGGAATTCTATGGAATGGAATGGAGTGGAATCGAATGGAATCGAATGGAATCGAATGGAATGGAATGGAATAGAATGGAATCAACCCGAGTAGAACGGAACGGAATGCAACGGAACGGAACGGAACGGAACGGGACGGAACGGAACGGAATGGAATGGAATGGAACGGAATTCCATGGAATGGAATGGAATGGAATGGAATTCAATGGAATGGAATGGAATGGAATGGAATGGAATGGAATGGAATGCAATGGAATGGAATGGAATGGAATGGAATGGATTGGAATGGAATGGAATAGAATGGAATGGAATGGAATGGAATGGAATTCAATGGAATGGAATGGAATGGAATGGAATTCTATGGAATGGAATGGAGTGGAATCGAATGGAATCGAATGGAATCGAATGGAATGGAATGGAATAGAATGGAATCAACCCGAGTAGAACGGAACGGAACGCAACGGAACGGAACGGAACGGAACGGGATGGAACGGAACGGAATGGAATGGAATGGAACGGAATTCCATGGAATGGAATGGAATGGAATGGAATTCAATGGAATGGAATGGAATGGAATGGAATGGAATGGAATGGATTGGAATGGAATGGAATAGAATGGAATCAACCCGAGTAGAACGGAACGGAACACAACGGAACGGAACGGAACGCAACGGAACGGAACGGAACGGAACGGGACGGAACGGAACGGAATGGAATGGAATGGAACGGAATTCCATGGAATGGATTGGAATGGAATGGAATTCAATGGAATGGAATGGAATGGAATGGAATGGAATGGAATCGAATGGAATGGAATGGAATTCAATGGAATGGAATGGAATGGAATGGAATGGAATGGAATTCAATGGAATGGATTGGAATGGAATGGAATAGAATGGAATCATCCCGAGTAGAACGGAACGGAACACAACGGAACGGAACGGAACGCAACGGAACGGAACGGAACGGAACGGAACGGAATGGAATGGAATGGAACGGAATTCAATGGAATGGAATGGAATGGAATTCAATGGAATGGAATGGAATGGAATGGAATGGAATTCAATGGAATGGAATGGAACGGAATGGAATTCAATGGAATGGAATGGAATGGAATTCAATGGAATGGAATGGAATGGAATGGAATGGAATGGAATTCAATGGAATGGAATGGAGTGGAATGGAATGGAATCGAATGGAATTGAATGGAATCGAATGGAATCAAATGGGATCGAATGGAATGGAATGGAATAGAATGGAATCAACCCGAGTAGAACGGAATGGAATGGAATGGAATGGAATGGGATGGAATGGAATGGAATGGAATGGAATGGAATTCAATGGAATGGAATGGAATGGAATGGAATGGAATGGAATGGAATGGAATGGAACAGAGTAGAACGGAACGGAATGGAATGGAATGGAATGGAATGGAATGCAATGGAATGGAATGGAATGGAATGGAATGGAATGGAATGGAATGGAATGGACACCAGTAGAATGGAATGGAATGGAATGGAATGGAATGGAATGGAATGGAATGGAATGGAATGGAATGGAATCTACCCGAGTAGAACGGAATGGAACGGAATGGAATGGAATGGAATGGACAGGAGCAGAACGGAATGGAATGCAATGGAATGGAATGGAATGTACCCGAGCAGAACGGAATGGAATGAAATGGAAATGGAAAGGGAATGGAAATGGAACGGGAATGGAAATGGAACGGGAACGGAAATGGAACGGGAATGGAAATGGAACGGGAACGGAAACGGAACGAGAACGGAAATGGAACGGGAACGGAAACGGAACGGGAACGGAAATGGAACGGGAATGGTAACGGAACGGGAATGGAAATGGAACGGGAATGGAAAAGGAACGGGAATGGAAATGGATCGGGAATGGAAATGGAACGGGAATGGTAATGGAACTGGAATGGAAATGGAACGGGAATGGAAAAGAAACGGGAATGGAAATGGAACGGGAATGGAAATGGAATGGGAATGGAAATGGAATGGAATGGAATGGAATGGAATGGAATGGAATGCACCGGAGTGGAGTGGAGTGGAGTGGAGTGGAGTAGAGTGCACTGGAACGGAATGGAATGGAATGGAATGGAATGGAACGGAACGGAATGTACCCGAGAAGCACGGAATGGAATGGAATGGAATGGAATGGAATGGAATGGAATGGAATGTACCGGAGTGGAGTGGAGTGGAATGGAGTGGAGTGGAGTGGAGTGGAGTGGAATGGAATGGAATGGAATGGAATGGAATGGAATGGAATGCAATGGAATGCAATGGAATGGAAAGGAATGGAATGGAATGGAATGGAATGGAATGGAATGGAATGGACACCAGTAGAATGGAATGGAATGGAATGGAATGGAATGGAATGGAATGGAATGGAATTCAATGGAATGGAATGGAATGGAATGGAATTGGAATGGAATGGAATGGAATGGAATTCAATGGAATGGAATGGAATGGAATGGAATTCTATGGAATGGAATGGAGTGGAATCGAATGGAATCGAATGGAATCGAATGGAATGGAATGGAATAGAATGGAATCAACCCTAGTAGAACGGAACGGAACGCAACGGAACGGAACGGAACGGAACGGGATGGAACGGAACGGAATGGAATGGAATGGAACGGAATTCCATGGAATGGAATGGAATGGAATGGAATTCAATGGAATGGAATGGAATGGAATGGAATGGAATGGAATGGAATGGTTTGGAATGGAATGGAATAGAATGGAATCAACCCGAGTAGAACGGAACGGAACACAACGGAACGGAACGGAACGCAACGGAACGGAACGGAACGGAACGGAACGGAATGGAATGGAATGGAACGGAATTCAATGGAATGGAATGGAATGGAATGGAATTCTATGGATTGGAATGGAATGGAATGGAATGGAATTCCATGGAATGGAATGGAATTGAATGGAATTCAATGGAATGGAATGGAATGGAATGGAATGGAATGGAATGGAATTCTATGGAATGGAATGGAGTGGAATCGAATGGAATCGAATGGAATCGAATGCAATCGAATGGGATCGAATGGACTGGAATGGAATAGAATGGAATCAACCCGAGTAGAACGGAGCGGAACGCAACGGAAGGGAACGGAACGGAACGGAACGGAACAGAATGGAATGGAGTGGAATGGAACGGAATTCAATGGAATGGAATGGAACGGAATGGAATTCAATGGAATGGAATGGAATGGAATGGAATGGAATGGAATGGAATGGAATGGAATTCAATGGAATGGAATGGAATGGAATGGAATGGAATGGAATTCCATGGAATGGAATGGAATGGAATGGAATGGAATGGAATGGAATGGAATGGATTGGAATGGAATGGAATTCAAATGGAATGGAATGGAATGGAATGGAATGGAATGGAATGGAATTCAAATGGAATGGAATGGAATGGAATGGAATGGAATGGAATGGAATGGAATGGAATTCAATGGAATGGAATGGAATGGAATGGAATTGAATGGAATGGAATGGAATTCAATGGAATGGAATGGAATGGAATGGAATGGAATGGAATGGAATTCAATGGAATGGAATGGAATGGATTGGAATGGAATGGAATAGAATGGAATGGAATGGAATGGAATGGAATTCAATGGAATGGAATGGAATGGAATGGAATTCTATGGAATGGAATGGAGTGGAATCGAATGGAATCGAATGGAATCGAATGGAATGGAATGGAATAGAATGGAATCAACCCGAGTAGAACGGAACGGAACGCAACGGAACGGAACGGAACGGAACGGGACGGAACGGAACGGAATGGAATGGAATGGAACGGAATTCCATGGAATGGATTGGAATGGAATGGAATTCAATGGAATGGAATGGAATGGAATGGAATGGAATGGAATGGAATGGAATGGAATTCAATGGAATGGAATGGAATGGAATGGAATGGAATGGAATGGAATGGAATTCAATGGAATGGAATGGAATGGATTGGAATGGAATGGAATAGAATGGAATCATCCCGAGTAGAACGGAACAGAACACAACGGAACGGAACGGAACGCAACGGAACGGAACGGAACGGAACGGAACGGAATGGAATGGAATGGAACGGAATTCAATGGAATGGAATGGAATGGAATGGAATTCTATGGAATGGAATGGAATGGAATGGAATGGAATGGAATTCCATGGAATGGAATGGAATGGAATGGAATTCCATGGAATGGAATGGAATGGAATGGAATGGAATGGAATGGAATTCAATGGAATGGAATGGAGTGGAATGGAATGGAATCGAATGGAATTGAATGGAATCGAATGGAATCAAATGGGATCGAATGGAATGGAATGGAATAGAATGGAATCAACCCTAGTAGAACGGAATGGAATGGAATGGAATGGAATGGGATGGAATGGAATGGAATGGAATGGAATGGAATGGAATTCAATGGAATGGAATTCAATGGAATGGAATGGAATGGAATGGAATGGAATGGAATGGAATGGAATTCAATGGAATGGAATGGAACGGAATGGAATTCAATGGAATGGAATGGAATGGAATGGAATGGAATGGAATGGAATGGAATGGAATTCCATGGAATGGAATGGAATGGAATGGAATTCCATGGAATGGAATGGAATGGAATTCCATGGAATGGAATGGAATGGAATGGAATTCTATGGAATGGAATGGAATGGAATCGAATGGAATGGAATGGAATGGAATGGAATGGAATTTAATGGAATAGAATGGAATCAACCTGAGTAGAATGGAATGGAATGGAATGGAATGGAATGGAATGGAATGGAATGGAATGGAATGCAATGTACCAAAGTAGAACGGAATGGAATGGAATGGAATGGAATGGAATGGAATGGAATGGAGTGGAATGGAATGGAATGTACACGAGTAGAACGGAATGGAATGGAATGGAATGGATTGGAATGGAATGGAATGGAATGGAATGGTATGTAACCGAGTAGAACGGAATGGAATGTAATTGAATGGAATGTAACCGAGTTGAACGGAACGGAATGGAATGGAATGGAATGGAATGGAATGGAATGGAATGGAATGGAATGGAATTGAGTGCAATGCAATGCAATGGAATGCAATGGAATGGAAAGGAATGGAATGGAATGGAATGGAATCTACCCGAGTAGAACGGAATGGAATGGAATTGAATGGAATGTAACCGAGTAGAACGGAACGGAATGGAATGGAATGGAATGGAATGGAATGCAATGGAATGGAATGGAATGGAATGGAATGGAATGGAATGGATTGGAATGGACACCAGTAGAATGGAATGGAATGGAATGGAATGGAATGGAATGGAATGGAATGGAATGGAATCTACCCGAGTAGAACGGAATGGAACGGAATGGAATGGAATGGAATGGACAGGAGCAGAACGGAATGGAATGCAATGGAATGGAATGGAATGTACACGAGCAGAATGGAATGGAATGAAATGGAAATGGAAAGGGAATGGAAATGGAACGGGAATGGAAATGGAAAGGGAACGGAAATGGAACGGGAATGGAAATGGAACGGGAACGGAAACGGAACGAGAACGGAAATGGAACGGGAACGGAAACGGAACGGGAACGGAAATGGAACGGGAATGGTAACGGAACGGGAATGGAAATGGAACGGGAATGGAAATGGAACGGGAATGGAAATGGATCGGGAATGGAAATGGAACGGGAATGGTAATGGAACTGGAATGGAAATGGAACGGGAATGGAAAAGAAACGGGAATGGAAATGGAACGGGAATGGAAATGGAATGGGAATGGAAATGGAATGGAATGGAATGGAATGGAATGTACCGGAGTGGAGTGGAGTGGAGTGGAGTGGAGTAGATTGCACTGGAACGGAATGGAATGGAATGGAATGGAATGGAATGGAACGGAACGGAATGTACCCGAGAAGCACGGAATGGAATGGAATGGAATGGAATGGAATGGAATGGAATGTACCGGAGTGGAGTGGAGTGGAATGGAGTGGAGTGGAGTGGAGTGGAATGGAATGGAATGGAATGGAATGGAATGGAATGGAATGCCTTGGAATGCAATGGAATGGAATGGAATGGAATGGAATGGAATGGAATGGAATGGAATGGACACCAGTAGAATGGAATGGAATGGAATGGAATGGAATGGAATGGAATGGAATGGAATTCAATGGAATGGAATGGAATGGAATGGAATTCAATGGAATGGAATGGAATGGAATGGAATTCAATGGAATGGAATGGAATGGAATGGAATTCTATGGAATGGAATGGAGTGGAATCGAATGGAATCGAATGGAATCGAATGGAATGGAATGGAATAGAATGGAATCAACCCTAGTAGAACGGAACGGAACGCAACGGAACGGAACGGAACGGAACGGGATGGAACGGAACGGAATGGAATGGAATGGAACGGAATTCCATGGAATGGAATGGAATGGAATGGAATTCAATGGAATGGAATGGAATGGAATGGAATGGAATGGAATGGAATGGAATGGAATGGAATGGAATGGATTGGAATGGAATGGAATAGAATGGAATCAACCCGAGTAGAACGGAACGGAACACAACGGAACGGAACGGAACGCAACGGAACGGAACGGAACGGAACGGAACGGAATGGAATGGAATGGAACGGAATTCAATGGAATGGAATGGAATGGAATGGAATTCTATGGATTGGAATGGAATGGAATGGAATGGAATTCCATGGAATGGAATGGAATGGAATGGAATTCCATGGAATGGAATGGAATGGAATGGAATTCCATGGAATGGAATGGAATTGAATGGAATTCAATGGAATGGAATGGAATGGAATGGAATGGAATGGAATGGAATTCTATGGAATGGAATGGAGTGGAATCGAATGGAATCGAATGGAATCGAATGCAATCGAATGGGATCGAATGGACTGGAATGGAATAGAATGGAATCAACCCGAGTAGAACGGAGCGGAACGCAACGGAAGGGAACGGAACGGAACGGAACGGAACAGAATGGAATGGAGTGGAATGGAACGGAATTCAATGGAATGGAATGGAACGGAATGGAATTCAATGGAATGGAATGGAATGGAATGGAATGGAATGGAATGGAATGGAATGGAATTCAATGGAATGGAATGGAATGGAATGGAATGGAATGGAATTCCATGGAATGGAATGGAATGGAATGGAATGGAATGGAATGGAATGGAATGGATTGGAATGGAATGGAATTCAAATGGAATGGAATGGAATGGAATGGAATGGAATGGAATGGAATTCAAATGGAATGGAATGGAATGGAATGGAATGGAATGGAATGGAATGGAATGGAATTCAATGGAATGGAATGGAATGGAATGGAATTGAATGGAATGGAATGGAATTCAATGGAATGGAATGGAATGGAATGGAATGGAATGGAATGGAATTCAATGGAATGGAATGGAATGGATTGGAATGGAATGGAATAGAATGGAATGGAATGGAATGGAATGGAATTCAATGGAATGGAATGGAATGGAATGGAATTCTATGGAATGGAATGGAGTGGAATCGAATGGAATCGAATGGAATCGAATGGAATGGAATGGAATAGAATGGAATCAACCCGAGTAGAACGGAACGGAACGCAACGGAACGGAACGGAACGGAACGGGACGGAACGGAACGGAATGGAATGGAATGGAACGGAATTCCATGGAATGGATTGGAATGGAATGGAATTCAATGGAATGGAATGGAATGGAATGGAATGGAATGGAATGGAATGGAATGGAATTCAATGGAATGGAATGGAATGGAATGGAATGGAATGGAATGGAATGGAATTCAATGGAATGGAATGGAATGGATTGGAATGGAATGGAATAGAATGGAATCATCCCGAGTAGAACGGAACGGAACACAACGGAACGGAACGGAACGCAACGGAACGGAACGGAACGGAACGGAACGGAATGGAATGGAATGGAACGGAATTCAATGGAATGGAATGGAATGGAATGGAATTCTATGGAATGGAATGGAATGGAATGGAATGGAATGGAATTCCATGGAATGGAATGGAATGGAATGGAATTCCATGGAATGGAATGGAATGGAATGGAATGGAATGGAATGGAATTCAATGGAATGGAATGGAGTGGAATGGAATGGAATCGAATGGAATTGAATGGAATCGAATGGAATCAAATGGGATCGAATGGAATGGAATGGAATAGAATGGAATCAACCCTAGTAGAACGGAATGGAATGGAATGGAATGGAATGGGATGGAATGGAATGGAATGGAATGGAATGGAATGGAATTCAATGGAATGGAATTCAATGGAATGGAATGGAATGGAATGGAATGGAATGGAATGGAATGGAATGGAATTCAATGGAATGGAATGGAACGGAATGGAATTCAATGGAATGGAATGGAATGGAATGGAATGGAATGGAATGGAATGGAATGGAATTCCATGGAATGGAATGGAATGGAATGGAATTCCATGGAATGGAATGGAATGGAATTCCATGGAATGGAATGGAATGGAATGGAATTCTATGGAATGGAATGGAATGGAATGGAATGGAATGGAATGGAATGGAATGGAATGGAATGGAATAGAATGGAATCAACCTGAGTAGAATGGAATGGAATGGAATGGAATGGAATGGAATGGAATGGAATGGAATGGAATGCAATGTACCAAAGTAGAACGGAATGGAATGGAATGGAATGGAATGGAATGGAATGGAATGGAGTGGAATGGAATGGAATGTACACGAGTAGAACGGAATGGAATGGAATGGAATGGATTGGAATGGAATGGAATGGAATGGAATGGTATGTAACCGAGTAGAACGGAATGGAATGTAATTGAATGGAATGTAACCGAGTTGAACGGAACGGAATGGAATGGAATGGAATGGAATGGAATGGAATGGAATGGAATGGAATTGAGTGCAATGCAATGCAATGGAATGCAATGGAATGGAAAGGAATGGAATGGAATGGAATGGAATCTACCCGAGTAGAACGGAATGGAATGGAATTGAATGGAATGTAACCGAGTAGAACGGAACGGAATGGAATGGAATGGAATGGAATGGAATGCAATGGAATGGAATGGAATGGAATGGAATGGAATGGAATGGATTGGAATGGACACCAGTAGAATGGAATGGAATGGAATGGAATGGAATGGAATGGAATGGAATGGAATGGAATCTACCCGAGTAGAACGGAATGGAACGGAATGGAATGGAATGGAATGGACAGGAGCAGAACGGAATGGAATGCAATGGAATGGAATGGAAAGTACACGAGCAGAATGGAATGGAATGAAATGGAAATGGAAAGGGAATGGAAATGGAACGGGAATGGAAATGGAAAGGGAACGGAAATGGAACGGGAATGGAAATGGAACGGGAACGGAAACGGAACGAGAACGGAAATGGAACGGGAACGGAAACGGAACGGGAACGGAAATGGAACGGGAATGGTAACGGAACGGGAATGGAAATGGAACGGGAATGGAAATGGAACGGGAATGGAAATGGATCGGGAATGGAAATGGAACGGGAATGGTAATGGAACTGGAATGGAAATGGAACTGGAATGGAAAAGAAACGGGAATGGAAATGGAACGGGAATGGAAATGGAATGGGAATGGAAATGGAATGGAATGGAATGGAATGGAATGGAATGGAATGTACCGGAGTGGAGTGGAGTGGAGTGGAGTGGAGTAGAGTGCACTGGAACGGAATGGAATGGAATGGAATGGAATGGAATGGAACGGAACGGAATGTACCCGAGAAGCACGGAATGGAATGGAATGGAATGGAATGGAATGGAATGGAATGTACCGGAGTGGAGTGGAGTGGAATGGAGTGGAGTGGAGTGGAGTGGAATGGAATGGAATGGAATGGAATGGAATGGAATGGAATGCCTTGGAATGCAATGGAATGGAATGGAATGGAATGGAATGGAATGGAATGGAATGGAATGGAATGGACACCAGTAGAATGGAATGGAATGGAATGGAATGGAATGGAATGGAATGGAATGGAATGGAATTCAATGGAATGGAATGGAATGGAATGGAATTCAATGGAATGGAATGGAATGGAATGGAATTCAATGGAATGGAATGGAATGGAATGGAATTCTATGGAATGGAATGGAGTGGAATCGAATGGAATCGAATGGAATCGAATGGAATGGAATGGAATAGAATGGAATCAACCCTAGTAGAACGGAACGGAACGCAACGGAACGGAACGGAACGGAACGGGATGGAACGGAACGGAATGGAATGGAATGGAACGGAATTCCATGGAATGGAATGGAATGGAATGGAATTCAATGGAATGGAATGGAATGGAATGGAATGGAATGGAATGGAATGGAATGGAATGGAATGGAATGGAATGGATTGGAATGGAATGGAATAGAATGGAATCAACCCGAGTAGAACGGAACGGAACACAACGGAACGGAACGGAACGCAACGGAACGGAACGGAACGGAACGGAACGGAATGGAATGGAATGGAACGGAATTCAATGGAATGGAATGGAATGGAATGGAATTCTATGGATTGGAATGGAATGGAATGGAATGGAATTCCATGGAATGGAATGGAATGGAATGGAATTCAATGGAATGGAATGGAATGGAATCGAATGGAATGGAATGGAATGGAATTCTATGGAATGGAATGGAGTGGAATCGAATGGAATCGAATGGAATCGAATGCAATCGAATGGGATCGAATGGACTGGAATGGAATAGAATGGAATCAACCCGAGTAGAACGGAGCAGAACGCAACGGAAGGGAACGGAACGGAACGGAACGGAGCGGAATGGAATGGAGTGGAATGGAACGGAATTCAATGGAATGGAATGGAACGGAATGGAATTCAATGGAATGGAATGGAATGGAATGGAATGGAATGGAATGGAATGGAATGGAATTCAATGGAATGGAATGGAATGGAATGGAATGGAATGGAATTCCATGGAATGGAATGGAATGGAATGGAATGGAATGGAATGGAATGGAATGGAATGGATTGGAATGGAATGGAATTCAAATGGAATGGAATGGAATTCAATGGAATGGAATGGAATGGAATTCAAATGGAATGGAATGGAATGGAATGGAATGGAACGGAATGGAATGAAATGGAATGGAATGGAATGGAATGGAATTCAATGGAATGGAATGGAATGGAATGGAATGGAATGGAATGGAATGGAATTCAATGGAATGGAATGGAATGGAATGGAATGGAATGGAATGGAATGGAATGGAATGGAATTCAATGGAATGGAATGGAATGGATTGGAATGGAATGGAATAGAATGGAATCATCCCGAGTAGAACGGAACGGAACACAACGGAACGGAACGGAACGCAACGGAACGGAACGGAACGGAACGGAACGGAATGGAATGGAATGGAACGGAATTCAATGGAATGGAATGGAATGGAATGGAATTCTATGGAATGGAATGGAATGGAATGGAATGGAATGGAATGGAATTCCATGGAATGGAATGGAATGGAATGGAATGGAATGGAATGGAATGGAATTCCATGGAATGGAATGGAGTGGAATGGAATGGAATCGAATGGAATTGAATGGAATCGAATGGAATCAAATGGGATCGAATGGAATGGAATGGAATAGAATGGAATCAACCCGAGTAGAACGGAATGGAATGGAATGGAATGGAATGGAATGGAATGGAATGGAACGGAATGGAATGGAATGGAATCTACCCGAGTA
Source organism: Gorilla gorilla gorilla (assembly GCF_029281585.2). Lineage (NCBI taxonomy): Eukaryota > Metazoa > Chordata > Mammalia > Primates > Hominidae > Gorilla > Gorilla gorilla. Next base: position 8,690,945 of record NC_073236.2, read on the forward strand.
GAACGGAATGGAACGGAATGGAATGGAATGGAATGGACAGGAGCAGAACGGAATGGAATGCAATGGAATGGAATGGAATGTACCCGAGCAGAACGGAATGGAATGAAATGGAAATGGAAAGGGAATGGAAATGGAACGGGAATGGAAATGGAACGGGAACGGAAATAGAACGGGAATGGAAATGGAACGGGAACGGAAACGGAACGAGAAGGGAAATGGAACGGGAACGGAAACGGAACGGGAACGGAAATGGAACGGGAATGGTAACGGAACAGGAATGGAAATGGAACGGGAATGGAAAAGGAACGGGAATGGAAATGGATCGGGAATGGAAATGGAACGGGAATGGTAATGGAACGGGAATGGAAATGGAACGGGAATGGAAAAGAAACGGGAATGGAAATGGAACGGGAATGGAAATGGAATGGGAATGGAAATGGAATGGAATGGAATGGAATGGAATGGAATGGAATGGAATGTACCGGAGTGGAGTGGAGTGGAGTGGAGTAGAGTGCACTGGAAAGGAATGGAATGGAATGGAATGGAATGGAACGGAACGGAATGTACCCGAGAAACACGGAATGGAATGGAATGGAATGGAATGGAATGGAATGGAATGGAATGGAATGCAATGGAATGCAATGGAATGGAAAGGAATGGAATGGAATGGAATGGAATGGAATGGAATGGAATGGAATGGAATGGAATGGACAACAGTAGAATGGAATGGAATGGAATGGAATGGAATGGAATGGAATGGAATTCAATGGAATGGAATGGAACGGAATGGAATGGAATGGAATGGAATGGAATGGAATGGAATGGAATGGAATGGAATGGAATGGAATTCCATGGAATGGAATGGAATGGAATGGAATTCCATGGAATGGAATGGAATGGAATTCCATGGAATGGAATGGAATGGAATGGAATTCTATGGAATGGAATGGAATGGAATGGAATGGAATGGAATGGAATGGAATGGAATGGAATGGAATGGAATAGAATGGAATCAACCTGAGTAGAATGGAATGGAATGGAATGGAATGGAATGGAATGGAATGGAATGGAATGGAATGCAATGTACCAAAGTAGAACGGAATGGAATGGAATGGAATGGAATGGAATGGAATGGAATGGAGTGGAATGGAATGGAATGTACACGAGTAGAACGGAATGGAATGGAATGGAATGGATTGGAATGGAATTCAATGGAATGGAATGGAATGGAATGGAATTGAATGGAATGGAATGGAATTCAATGGAATGGAATGGAATGGAATGGAATGGAATGGAATGGAATTCAATGGAATGGAATGGAATGGATTGGAATGGAATGGAATAGAATGGAATGGAATGGAATGGAATGGAATTCAATGGAATGGAATGGAATGGAATGGAATTCTATGGAATGGAATGGAGTGGAATCGAATGGAATCGAATGGAATCGAATGGAATGGAATGGAATAGAATGGAATCAACCCGAGTAGAACGGAACGGAACGCAACGGAACGGAACGGAACGGAACGGGACGGAACGGAACGGAATGGAATGGAATGGAACGGAATTCCATGGAATGGATTGGAATGGAATGGAATTCAATGGAATGGAATGGAATGGAATGGAATGGAATGGAATGGAATGGAATGGAATTCAATGGAATGGAATGGAATGGAATGGAATGGAATGGAATGGAATGGAATTCAATGGAATGGAATGGAATGGATTGGAATGGAATGGAATAGAATGGAATCATCCCGAGTAGAACGGAACAGAACACAACGGAACGGAACGGAACGCAACGGAACGGAACGGAACGGAACGGAACGGAATGGAATGGAATGGAACGGAATTCAATGGAATGGAATGGAATGGAATGGAATTCTATGGAATGGAATGGAATGGAATGGAATGGAATGGAATTCCATGGAATGGAATGGAATGGAATGGAATTCCATGGAATGGAATGGAATGGAATGGAATGGAATGGAATGGAATTCAATGGAATGGAATGGAGTGGAATGGAATGGAATCGAATGGAATTGAATGGAATCGAATGGAATCAAATGGGATCGAATGGAATGGAATGGAATAGAATGGAATCAACCCTAGTAGAACGGAATGGAATGGAATGGAATGGAATGGGATGGAATGGAATGGAATGGAATGGAATGGAATGGAATTCAATGGAATGGAATTCAATGGAATGGAATGGAATGGAATGGAATGGAATGGAATGGAATGGAATTCAATGGAATGGAATGGAACGGAATGGAATTCAATGGAATGGAATGGAATGGAATGGAATGGAATGGAATGGAATGGAATGGAATTCCATGGAATGGAATGGAATGGAATGGAATTCCATGGAATGGAATGGAATGGAATTCCATGGAATGGAATGGAATGGAATGGAATTCTATGGAATGGAATGGAATGGAATCGAATGGAATGGAATGGAATGGAATGGAATGGAATGGAATTTAATGGAATAGAATGGAATCAACCTGAGTAGAATGGAATGGAATGGAATGGAATGGAATGGAATGGAATGGAATGGAATGGAATGCAATGTACCAAAGTAGAACGGAATGGAATGGAATGGAATGGAATGGAATGGAATGGAATGGAGTGGAATGGAATGGAATGTACACGAGTAGAACGGAATGGAATGGAATGGAATGGATTGGAATGGAATGGAATGGAATGGAATGGTATGTAACCGAGTAGAACGGAATGGAATGTAATTGAATGGAATGTAACCGAGTTGAACGGAACGGAATGGAATGGAATGGATTGGAATGGAATGGAATTCAAATGGAATGGAATGGAATGGAATGGAATGGAATGGAATGGAATTCAAATGGAATGGAATGGAATGGAATGGAATGGAATGGAATGGAATGGAATGGAATTCAATGGAATGGAATGGAATGGAATGGAATTGAATGGAATGGAATGGAATTCAATGGAATGGAATGGAATGGAATGGAATGGAATGGAATGGAATTCAATGGAATGGAATGGAATGGATTGGAATGGAATGGAATAGAATGGAATGGAATGGAATGGAATGGAATTCAATGGAATGGAATGGAATGGAATGGAATTCTATGGAATGGAATGGAGTGGAATCGAATGGAATCGAATGGAATCGAATGGAATGGAATGGAATAGAATGGAATCAACCCGAGTAGAACGGAACGGAACGCAACGGAACGGAACGGAACGGAACGGGACGGAACGGAACGGAATGGAATGGAATGGAACGGAATTCCATGGAATGGATTGGAATGGAATGGAATTCAATGGAATGGAATGGAATGGAATGGAATGGAATGGAATGGAATGGAATGGAATTCAATGGAATGGAATGGAATGGAATGGAATGGAATGGAATGGAATGGAATTCAATGGAATGGAATGGAATGGATTGGAATGGAATGGAATAGAATGGAATCATCCCGAGTAGAACGGAACAGAACACAACGGAACGGAACGGAACGCAACGGAACGGAACGGAACGGAACGGAACGGAATGGAATGGAATGGAACGGAATTCAATGGAATGGAATGGAATGGAATGGAATTCTATGGAATGGAATGGAATGGAATGGAATGGAATGGAATTCCATGGAATGGAATGGAATGGAATGGAATTCCATGGAATGGAATGGAATGGAATGGAATGGAATGGAATGGAATTCAATGGAATGGAATGGAGTGGAATGGAATGGAATCGAATGGAATTGAATGGAATCGAATGGAATCAAATGGGATCGAATGGAATGGAATGGAATAGAATGGAATCAACCCTAGTAGAACGGAATGGAATGGAATGGAATGGAATGGGATGGAATGGAATGGAATGGAATGGAATGGAATGGAATTCAATGGAATGGAATTCAATGGAATGGAATGGAATGGAATGGAATGGAATGGAATGGAATGGAATTCAATGGAATGGAATGGAACGGAATGGAATTCAATGGAATGGAATGGAATGGAATGGAATGGAATGGAATGGAATGGAATGGAATGGAATTCCATGGAATGGAATGGAATGGAATGGAATTCCATGGAATGGAATGGAATGGAATTCCATGGAATGGAATGGAATGGAATGGAATTCTATGGAATGGAATGGAATGGAATCGAATGGAATGGAATGGAATGGAATGGAATGGAATTTAATGGAATAGAATGGAATCAACCTGAGTAGAATGGAATGGAATGGAATGGAATGGAATGGAATGGAATGGAATGGAATGGAATGCAATGTACCAAAGTAGAACGGAATGGAATGGAATGGAATGGAATGGAATGGAATGGAATGGAGTGGAATGGAATGGAATGTACACGAGTAGAACGGAATGGAATGGAATGGAATGGATTGGAATGGAATGGAATGGAATGGAATGGTATGTAACCGAGTAGAACGGAATGGAATGTAATTGAATGGAATGTAACCGAGTTGAACGGAACGGAATGGAATGGAATGGAATGGAATGGAATGGAATGGAATGGAATGGAATTGAGTGCAATGCAATGCAATGGAATGCAATGGAATGGAAAGGAATGGAATGGAATGGAATGGAATCTACCCGAGTAGAACGGAATGGAATGGAATTGAATGGAATGTAACCGAGTAGAACGGAACGGAATGGAATGGAATGGAATGGAATGGAATGCAATGGAATGGAATGGAATGGAATGGAATGGAATGGAATGGATTGGAATGGACACCAGTAGAATGGAATGGAATGGAATGGAATGGAATGGAATGGAATGGAATGGAATGGAATCTACCCGAGTAGAACGGAATGGAACGGAATGGAATGAAATGGAAATGGAAAGGGAATGGAAATGGAACGGGAATGGAAATGGAAAGGGAACGGAAATGGAACGGGAATGGAAATGGAACGGGAACGGAAACGGAACGAGAACGGAAATGGAACGGGAACGGAAACGGAACGGGAACGGAAATGGAACGGGAATGGTAACGGAACGGGAATGGAAATGGAACGGGAATGGAAATGGAACGGGAATGGAAATGGATCGGGAATGGAAATGGAACGGGAATGGTAATGGAACTGGAATGGAAATGGAACGGGAATGGAAAAGAAACGGGAATGGAAATGGAACGGGAATGGAAATGGAATGGGAATGGAAATGGAATGGAATGGAATGGAATGGAATGGAATGGAATGTACCGGAGTGGAGTGGAGTGGAGTGGAGTGGAGTAGATTGCACTGGAACGGAATGGAATGGAATGGAATGGAATGGAATGGAACGGAACGGAATGTACCCGAGAAGCACGGAATGGAATGGAATGGAATGGAATGGAATGGAATGGAATGTACCGGAGTGGAGTGGAGTGGAATGGAGTGGAGTGGAGTGGAGTGGAATGGAATGGAATGGAATGGAATGGAATGGAATGGAATGCCTTGGAATGCAATGGAATGGAATGGAATGGAATGGAATGGAATGGAATGGAATGGAATGGACACCAGTAGAATGGAATGGAATGGAATGGAATGGAATGGAATGGAATGGAATGGAATTCAATGGAATGGAATGGAATGGAATGGAATTCAATGGAATGGAATGGAATGGAATGGAATTCAATGGAATGGAATGGAATGGAATGGAATTCTATGGAATGGAATGGAGTGGAATCGAATGGAATCGAATGGAATCGAATGGAATGGAATGGAATAGAATGGAATCAACCCTAGTAGAACGGAACGGAACGCAACGGAACGGAACGGAACGGAACGGGATGGAACGGAACGGAATGGAATGGAATGGAACGGAATTCCATGGAATGGAATGGAATGGAATGGAATTCAATGGAATGGAATGGAATGGAATGGAATGGAATGGAATGGAATGGAATGGAATGGAATGGAATGGATTGGAATGGAATGGAATAGAATGGAATCAACCCGAGTAGAACGGAACGGAACACAACGGAACGGAACGGAACGCAACGGAACGGAACGGAACGGAACGGAACGGAATGGAATGGAATGGAACGGAATTCAATGGAATGGAATGGAATGGAATGGAATTCTATGGATTGGAATGGAATGGAATGGAATGGAATTCCATGGAATGGAATGGAATGGTATGGAATTCCATGGAATGGAATGGAATTGAATGGAATTCAATGGAATGGAATGGAATGGAATGGAATGGAATGGAATGGAATTCTATGGAATGGAATGGAGTGGAATCGAATGGAATCGAATGGAATCGAATGCAATCGAATGGGATCGAATGGACTGGAATGGAATAGAATGGAATCAACCCGAGTAGAACGGAGCGGAACGCAACGGAAGGGAACGGAACGGAACGGAACGGAACAGAATGGAATGGAGTGGAATGGAACGGAATTCAATGGAATGGAATGGAACGGAATGGAATTCAATGGAATGGAATGGAATGGAATGGAATGGAATGGAATGGAATGGAATGGAATTCAATGGAATGGAATGGAATGGAATGGAATGGAATGGAATTCCATGGAATGGAATGGAATGGAATGGAATGGAATGGAATGGAATGGAATGGATTGGAATGGAATGGAATTCAAATGGAATGGAATGGAATGGAATGGAATGGAATGGAATTCAAATGGAATGGAATGGAATGGAATGGAATGGAATGGAATGGAATGGAATGGAATTCAATGGAATGGAATGGAATGGAATGGAATTGAATGGAATGGAATGGAATTCAATGGAATGGAATGGAATGGAATGGAATGGAATGGAATGGAATTCAATGGAATGGAATGGAATGGATTGGAATGGAATGGAATAGAATGGAATGGAATGGAATGGAATGGAATTCAATGGAATGGAATGGAATGGAATGGAATTCTATGGAATGGAATGGAGTGGAATCGAATGGAATCGAATGGAATCGAATGGAATGGAATGGAATAGAATGGAATCAACCCGAGTAGAACGGAACGGAACGCAACGGAACGGAACGGAACGGAACGGGACGGAACGGAACGGAATGGAATGGAATGGAACGGAATTCCATGGAATGGATTGGAATGGAATGGAATTCAATGGAATGGAATGGAATGGAATGGAATGGAATGGAATGGAATGGAATGGAATTCAATGGAATGGAATGGAATGGAATGGAATGGAATGGAATGGAATGGAATTCAATGGAATGGAATGGAATGGATTGGAATGGAATGGAATAGAATGGAATCATCCCGAGTAGAACGGAACGGAACACAACGGAACGGAACGGAACGCAACGGAACGGAACGGAACGGAACGGAACGGAATGGAATGGAATGGAACGGAATTCAATGGAATGGAATGGAATGGAATGGAATTCTATGGAATGGAATGGAATGGAATGGAATGGAATGGAATTCCATGGAATGGAATGGAATGGAATGGAATTCCATGGAATGGAATGGAATGGAATGGAATGGAATGGAATGGAATTCAATGGAATGGAATGGAGTGGAATGGAATGGAATCGAATGGAATTGAATGGAATCGAATGGAATCAAATGGGATCGAATGGAATGGAATGGAATAGAATGGAATCAACCCTAGTAGAACGGAATGGAATGGAATGGAATGGAATGGGATGGAATGGAATGGAATGGAATGGAATGGAATGGAATTCAATGGAATGGAATTCAATGGAATGGAATGGAATGGAATGGAATGGAATGGAATGGAATGGAATGGAATTCAATGGAATGGAATGGAACGGAATGGAATTCAATGGAATGGAATGGAATGGAATGGAATGGAATGGAATGGAATGGAATGGAATTCCATGGAATGGAATGGAATGGAATGGAATTCCATGGAATGGAATGGAATGGAATTCCATGGAATGGAATGGAATGGAATGGAATTCTATGGAATGGAATGGAATGGAATGGAATGGAATGGAATGGAATGGAATGGAATGGAATGGAATGGAATAGAATGGAATCAACCTGAGTAGAATGGAATGGAATGGAATGGAATGGAATGGAATGGAATGGAATGGAATGGAATGGAATGCAATGTACCAAAGTAGAACGGAATGGAATGGAATGGAATGGAATGGAATGGAATGGAATGGAGTGGAATGGAATGGAATGTACACGAGTAGAACGGAATGGAATGGAATGGAATGGATTGGAATGGAATGGAATGGAATGGAATGGTATGTAACCGAGTAGAACGGAATGGAATGTAATTGAATGGAATGTAACCGAGTTGAACGGAACGGAATGGAATGGAATGGAATGGAATGGAATGGAATGGAATGGAATTGAGTGCAATGCAATGCAATGGAATGCAATGGAATGGAAAGGAATGGAATGGAATGGAATGGAATCTACCCGAGTAGAACGGAATGGAATGGAATTGAATGGAATGTAACCGAGTAGAACGGAACGGAATGGAATGGAATGGAATGGAATGGAATGCAATGGAATGGAATGGAATGGAATGGAATGGAATGGAATGGATTGGAATGGACACCAGTAGAATGGAATGGAATGGAATGGAATGGAATGGAATGGAATGGAATGGAATGGAATCTACCCGAGTAGAACGGAATGGAACGGAATGGAATGGAATGGAATGGACAGGAGCAGAACGGAATGGAATGCAATGGAATGGAATGGAAAGTACACGAGCAGAATGGAATGGAATGAAATGGAAATGGAAAGGGAATGGAAATGGAACGGGAATGGAAATGGAAAGGGAACGGAAATGGAACGGGAATGGAAATGGAACGGGAACGGAAACGGAACGAGAACGGAAATGGAACGGGAACGGAAACGGAACGGGAACGGAAATGGAACGGGAATGGTAACGGAACGGGAATGGAAATGGAACGGGAATGGAAATGGAACGGGAATGGAAATGGATCGGGAATGGAAATGGAACGGGAATGGTAATGGAACTGGAATGGAAATGGAACGGGAATGGAAAAGAAACGGGAATGGAAATGGAACGGGAATGGAAATGGAATGGGAATGGAAATGGAATGGAATGGAATGGAATGGAATGGAATGGAATGTACCGGAGTGGAGTGGAGTGGAGTGGAGTGGAGTAGAGTGCACTGGAACGGAATGGAATGGAATGGAATGGAATGGAATGGAACGGAACGGAATGTACCCGAGAAGCACGGAATGGAATGGAATGGAATGGAATGGAATGGAATGGAATGTACCGGAGTGGAGTGGAGTGGAATGGAGTGGAGTGGAGTGGAGTGGAATGGAATGGAATGGAATGGAATGGAATGGAATGGAATGCCTTGGAATGCAATGGAATGGAATGGAATGGAATGGAATGGAATGGAATGGAATGGAATGGAATGGACACCAGTAGAATGGAATGGAATGGAATGGAATGGAATGGAATGGAATGGAATGGAATGGAATTCAATGGAATGGAATGGAATGGAATGGAATTCAATGGAATGGAATGGAATGGAATGGAATTCAATGGAATGGAATGGAATGGAATGGAATTCTATGGAATGGAATGGAGTGGAATCGAATGGAATCGAATGGAATCGAATGGAATGGAATGGAATAGAATGGAATCAACCCTAGTAGAACGGAACGGAACGCAACGGAACGGAACGGAACGGAACGGGATGGAACGGAACGGAATGGAATGGAATGGAACGGAATTCCATGGAATGGAATGGAATGGAATGGAATTCAATGGAATGGAATGGAATGGAATGGAATGGAATGGAATGGAATGGAATGGAATGGAATGGAATGGAATGGATTGGAATGGAATGGAATAGAATGGAATCAACCCGAGTAGAACGGAACGGAACACAACGGAACGGAACGGAACGCAACGGAACGGAACGGAACGGAACGGAACGGAATGGAATGGAATGGAACGGAATTCAATGGAATGGAATGGAATGGAATGGAATTCTATGGATTGGAATGGAATGGAATGGAATGGAATTCCATGGAATGGAATGGAATGGAATGGAATTCAATGGAATGGAATGGAATGGAATCGAATGGAATGGAATGGAATGGAATTCTATGGAATGGAATGGAGTGGAATCGAATGGAATCGAATGGAATCGAATGCAATCGAATGGGATCGAATGGACTGGAATGGAATAGAATGGAATCAACCCGAGTAGAACGGAGCAGAACGCAACGGAAGGGAACGGAACGGAACGGAACGGAGCGGAATGGAATGGAGTGGAATGGAACGGAATTCAATGGAATGGAATGGAACGGAATGGAATTCAATGGAATGGAATGGAATGGAATGGAATGGAATGGAATGGAATGGAATGGAATTCAATGGAATGGAATGGAATGGAATGGAATGGAATGGAATTCCATGGAATGGAATGGAATGGAATGGAATGGAATGGAATGGAATGGAATGGAATGGATTGGAATGGAATGGAATTCAAATGGAATGGAATGGAATTCAATGGAATGGAATGGAATGGAATTCAAATGGAATGGAATGGAATGGAATGGAATGGAACGGAATGGAATGAAATGGAATGGAATGGAATGGAATGGAATTCAATGGAATGGAATGGAATGGAATGGAATGGAATGGAATGGAATGGAATTCAATGGAATGGAATGGAATGGAATGGAATGGAAGGGAATGGAATGGAATGGAATGGAATTCAATGGAATGGAATGGAATGGATTGGAATGGAATGGAATAGAATGGAATCATCCCGAGTAGAACGGAACGGAACACAACGGAACGGAACGGAACGCAACGGAACGGAACGGAACGGAACGGAACGGAATGGAATGGAATGGAACGGAATTCAATGGAATGGAATGGAATGGAATGGAATTCTATGGAATGGAATGGAATGGAATGGAATGGAATGGAATGGAATTCCATGGAATGGAATGGAATGGAATGGAATGGAATGGAATGGAATGGAATTCCATGGAATGGAATGGAGTGGAATGGAATGGAATCGAATGGAATTGAATGGAATCGAATGGAATCAAATGGGATCGAATGGAATGGAATGGAATAGAATGGAATCAACCCGAGTAGAACGGAATGGAATGGAATGGAATGGAATGGAATGGAATGGAATGGAACGGAATGGAATGGAATGGAATCTACCCGAGTAGAACGGAATGGAACGGAATGGAATGGAATGGAATGGACAGGAGCAGAACGGAATGGAATGCAATGGAATGGAATGGAATGTACCCGAGCAGAACGGAATGGAATGAAATGGAAATGGAAAGGGAATGGAAATGGAACGGGAATGGAAATGGAACGGGAACGGAAATAGAACGGGAATGGAAATGGAACGGGAACGGAAACGGAACGAGAAGGGAAATGGAACGGGAACGGAAACGGAACGGGAACGGAAATGGAACGGGAATGGTAACGGAACAGGAATGGAAATGGAACGGGAATGGAAAAGGAACGGGAATGGAAATGGATCGGGAATGGAAATGGAACGGGAATGGTAATGGAACGGGAATGGAAATGGAACGGGAATGGAAAAGAAACGGGAATGGAAATGGAACGGGAATGGAAATGGAATGGGAATGGAAATGGAATGGAATGGAATGGAATGGAATGGAATGGAATGGAATGTACCGGAGTGGAGTGGAGTGGAGTGGAGTAGAGTGCACTGGAAAGGAATGGAATGGAATGGAATGGAATGGAACGGAACGGAATGTACCCGAGAAACACGGAATGGAATGGAATGGAATGGAATGGAATGGAATGGAATGGAATGGAATGCAATGGAATGCAATGGAATGGAAAGGAATGGAATGGAATGGAATGGAATGGAATGGAATGGAATGGAATGGAATGGAATGGACAACAGTAGAATGGAATGGAATGGAATGGAATGGAATGGAATGGAATGGAATTCAATGGAATGGAATGGAACGGAATGGAATGGAATGGAATGGAATGGAATGGAATGGAATGGAATGGAATGGAATGGAATGGAATGGAATTCCATGGAATGGAATGGAATGGAATGGAATTCCATGGAATGGAATGGAATGGAATTCCATGGAATGGAATGGAATGGAATGGAATTCTATGGAATGGAATGGAATGGAATCGAATGGAATGGAATGGAATGGAATGGAATGGAATGGAATGGAATGGAATAGAATGGAATCAACCTGAGTAGAATGGAATGGAATGGAATGGAATGGAATGGAATGGAATGGAATGGAATGGAATGCAATGTACCAAAGTAGAACGGAATGGAATGGAATGGAATGGAATGGAATGGAGTGGAATGGAATGGAATGTACACGAGTAGAACGGAATGGAATGGAATGGAATGGATTGGAATGGAATGGAATGGAATGGAATGGTATGTAACCGAGTAGAACGGAATGGAATGTAATTGAATGGAATGTAACCGAGTTGAACGGAACGGAATGGAATGGAATGGAATGGAATGGAATGGAATGGAATGGAATGGAATTGAGTGCAATGCAATGCAATGGAATGCAATGGAATGGAAAGGAATGGAATGGAATGGAATGGAATCTACCCGAGTAGAACGGAATGGAATGGAATTGAATGGAATGTAACCGAGTAGAACGGAACGGAATGGAATGGAATGGAATGGAATGGAATGCAATGGAATGGAATGGAATGGAATGGAATGGAATGGAATGGATTGGAATGGACACCAGTAGAATGGAATGGAATGGAATGGAATGGAATGGAATGGAATGGAATGGAATGGAATCTACCCGAGTAGAACGGAATGGAACGGAATGGAATGGAATGGAATGGACAGGAGCAGAACGGAATGGAATGCAATGGAATGGAATGGAATGTACACGAGCAGAATGGAATGGAATGAAATGGAAATGGAAAGGGAATGGAAATGGAACGGGAATGGAAATGGAAAGGGAACGGAAATGGAACGGGAATGGAAATGGAACGGGAACGGAAACGGAACGAGAACGGAAATGGAACGGGAACGGAAACGGAACGGGAACGGAAATGGAACGGGAATGGTAACGGAACGGGAATGGAAATGGAACGGGAATGGAAATGGAACGGGAATGGAAATGGATCGGGAATGGAAATGGAACGGGAATGGTAATGGAACTGGAATGGAAATGGAACGGGAATGGAAAAGAAACGGGAATGGAAATGGAACGGGAATGGAAATGGAATGGGAATGGAAATGGAATGGAATGGAATGGAATGGAATGGAATGGAATGTACCGGAGTGGAGTGGAGTGGAGTGGAGTGGAGTAGAGTGCACTGGAACGGAATGGAATGGAATGGAATGGAATGGAATGGAACGGAACGGAATGTACCCGAGAAGCACGGAATGGAATGGAATGGAATGGAATGGAATGGAATGGAATGTACCGGAGTGGAGTGGAGTGGAATGGAGTGGAGTGGAGTGGAGTGGAATGGAATGGAATGGAATGGAATGGAATGGAATGGAATGCCTTGGAATGCAATGGAATGGAATGGAATGGAATGGAATGGAATGGAATGTAATGGAATGGAATGGACACCAGTAGAATGGAATGGAATGGAATGGAATGGAATGGAATGGAATGGAATGGAATGGAATTCAATGGAATGGAATGGAATGGAATGGAATTCAATGGAATGGAATGGAATGGAATGGAATTCAATGGAATGGAATGGAATGGAATGGAATTCTATGGAATGGAATGGAGTGGAATCGAATGGAATCGAATGGAATCGAATGGAATGGAATGGAATAGAATGGAATCAACCCTAGTAGAACGGAACGGAACGCAACGGAACGGAACGGAACGGAACGGGATGGAACGGAACGGAATGGAATGGAATGGAACGGAATTCCATGGAATGGAATGGAATGGAATGGAATTCAATGGAATGGAATGGAATGGAATGGAATGGAATGGAATGGAATGGAATGGAATGGAATGGATTGGAATGGAATGGAATAGAATGGAATCAACCCGAGTAGAACGGAACGGAACACAACGGAACGGAACGGAACGCAACGGAACGGAACGGAACGGAACGGAACGGAATGGAATGGAATGGAACGGAATTCAATGGAATGGAATGGAATGGAATGGAATTCTATGGATTGGAATGGAATGGAATGGAATGGAATTCCATGGAATGGAATGGAATGGAATGGAATTCAATGGAATGGAATGGAATGGAATGGAATGGAATGGAATGGAATGGAATTCTATGGAATGGAATGGAGTGGAATCGAATGGAATCGAATGGAATCGAATGCAATCGAATGGGATCGAATGGACTGGAATGGAATAGAATGGAATCAACCCGAGTAGAACGGAGCAGAACGCAACGGAAGGGAACGGAACGGAACGGAACGGAGCGGAATGGAATGGAGTGGAATGGAACGGAATTCAATGGAATGCAATGGAACGGAATGGAATTCAATGGAATGGAATGGAATGGAATGGAATGGAATGGAATGGAATGGAATGGAATGGAATTCAATGGAATGGAATGGAATGGAATGGAATGGAATGGAATTCCATGGAATGGAATGGAATGGAATGGAATGGAATGGAATGGAATGGAATGGATTGGAATGGAATGGATTTCAAATGGAATGGAATGGAATTCAATGGAATGGAATGGAATGGAATTCAAATGGAATGGAATGGAATGGAATGGAATGGAACGGAATGGAATGAAATGGAATGGAATGGAATGGAATGGAATTCAATGGAATGGAATGGAATGGAATGGAATGGAATGGAATGGAATGGAATTCAATGGAATGGAATGGAATGGAATGGAATGGAATGGAATGGAATGGAATGGAATGGAATTCAATGGAATGGAATGGAATGGATTGGAATGGAATGGAATAGAATGGAATCATCCCGAGTAGAACGGAACGGAACACAACGGAACGGAACGGAACGCAACGGAACGGAACGGAACGGAACGGAACGGAATGGAATGGAATGGAACGGAATTCAATGGAATGGAATGGAATGGAATGGAATTCTATGGAATGGAATGGAATGGAATGGAATGGAATGGAATGGAATTCCATGGAATGGAATGGAATGGAATGGAATGGAATGGAATGGAATGGAATTCCATGGAATGGAATGGAGTGGAATGGAATGGAATCGAATGGAATTGAATGGAATCGAATGGAATCAAATGGGATCGAATGGAATGGAATGGAATAGAATGGAATCAACCCGAGTAGAACGGAATGGAATGGAATGGAATGGAATGGAATGGAATGGAATGGAACGGAATGGAATGGAATGGAATCTACCCGAGTAGAACGGAATGGAACGGAATGGAATGGAATGGAATGGACAGGAGCAGAACGGAATGGAATGCAATGGAATGGAATGGAATGTACCCGAGCAGAACGGAATGGAATGAAATGGAAATGGAAAGGGAATGGAAATGGAACGGGAATGGAAATGGAACGGGAACGGAAATAGAACGGGAATGGAAATGGAACGGGAACGGAAACGGAACGAGAAGGGAAATGGAACGGGAACGGAAACGGAACGGGAACGGAAATGGAACGGGAATGGTAACGGAACAGGAATGGAAATGGAACGGGAATGGAAAAGGAACGGGAATGGAAATGGATCGGGAATGGAAATGGAACGGGAATGGTAATGGAACGGGAATGGAAATGGAACGGGAATGGAAAAGAAACGGGAATGGAAATGGAACGGGAATGGAAATGGAATGGGAATGGAAATGGAATGGAATGGAATGGAATGGAATGGAATGGAATGGAATGGAATGTACCGGAGTGGAGTGGAGTGGAGTGGAGTAGAGTGCACTGGAAAGGAATGGAATGGAATGGAATGGAATGGAACGGAACGGAATGTACCCGAGAAACACGGAATGGAATGGAATGGAATGGAATGGAATGGAATGGAATGGAATGGAATGGAATGCAATGGAATGCAATGGAATGGAAAGGAATGGAATGGAATGGAATGGAATGGAATGGAATGGAATGGAATGGAATGGACAACAGTAGAATGGAATGGAATGGAATGGAATGGAATGGAATGGAATGGAATGGAATGGAATGGAATTCAATGGAATGGAATGGAATGGAATGGAATTCAATGGAATGGAATGGAATGGAATGGAATTCAATGGAATGGAATGGAATTCTATGGAATGGAATGGAGTGGAATCGAATGGAATCGAATGGAATCGAATGGAATGGAATGGAATAGAATGGAATCAACCCGAGTAGAACGGAACTGAACGCAACGGAACGGAACGGAACGGAACGGGACGGAACGGAACGGAATGGAATGGAATGGAACGGAATTCCATGGAATCGAATGGAATGGAATGGAATTCAATGGAATGGAATGGAATGGAATGGAATGGAATGGAATGGAATTCAATGGAATGGAATGGAATGGAATGGAATGGAATGGAATGGAATGGAATGGAATTCAATGGAATGGAATGGAATGGATTGGAATGGAATGGAATAGAATGGAATCAACCCGAGTAGAACGGAACGGAACACAACGGAACGGAACGGAACGCAACGGAACGGAACGGAACGGAACGGAACGGAATGGAATGGAATGGAACGGAATTCAATGGAATGGAATGGAATGGAATGGAATTCTATGGAATGGAATGGAATGGAATGGAATGGAATGGAATTCCATGGAATGGAATGGAATGGAATGGAATGGAATGGAACCGAGTAGAACGGAACGGAATGGAATGGAATGGAATGGAATGGAATGGAATGCAATGGAATGGAATGGAATGGAATGGAATGGAATGGAATGGAATGGACACCAGTAGAATGGAATGGAATGGAATGGAATGGAATGGAATGGAATGGAATGGAATGGAATCTACCCGAGTAGAACGGAATGGAACGGAATGGAATGGAATGGAATGGACAGCAGCAGAACGGAATGGAATGCAATGGAATGGAATGGAATGTACCCGAGCAGAACGGAATGGAATGAAATGGAAATGGAAAGGGAATGGAAATGGAACGGGAATGGAAATGGAACGGGAACGGAAATGGAACGGGAATGGAAATGGAACGGGAACGGAAACGGAACGAGAACGGAAATGGAACGGGAACGGAAACGGAACGGGAACGGAAATGGAACGGGAATGGTAACGGAACGGGAATGGAAATGGAACGGGAATGGAAAAGGAACGGGAATGGAAATGGATCGGGAATGGAAATGGAACGGGAATGGTAATGGAACTGGAATGGAAATGGAACGGGAATGGAAAAGAAACGGGAATGGAAATGGAACGGGAATGGAAATGGAATGGGAATGGAAATGGAATGGAATGGAATGGAATGGAATGGAATGGAATGGAATGTACCGGAGTGGAGTGGAGTGGAGTGGAGTGGAGTAGAGTGCACTGGAACGGAATGGAATGGAATGGAATGGAATGGAATGGAACGGAACGGAATGTACCCGAGAAGCACGGAATGGAATGGAATGGAATGGAATGGAATGGAATGGAATGTACCGGAGTGGAGTGGAGTGGAATGGAGTGGAGTGGAGTGGAGTGGAGTGGAATGGAATGGAATGGAATGGAATGGAATGCAATGGAATGCAATGGAATGCAATGGAATGGAAAGGAATGGAATGGAATGGAATGGAATGGAATGGAATGGAATGGAATGGACACCAGTAGAATGGAATGGAATGGAATGGAATGGAATGGAATGGAATGGAATGGAATTCAATGGAATGGAATGGAATGGAATGGAATGGAATTCAATGGAATGGAATGGAATGGAATGGAATTCTATGGAATGGAGTGGAATCGAATGGAATCGAATGGAATCGAATGGAATGGAATGGAATAGAATGGAATCAACCCTAGTAGAACGGAACGGAACGCAACGGAACGGAACGGAACGGAACGGGATGGAACGGAACGGAATGGAATGGAATGGAACGGAATTCCATGGAATGGAATGGAATGGAATGGAATTCAATGGAATGGAATGGAATGGAATGGAATGGAATGGAATGGATTGGAATGGAATGGAATAGAATGGAATCAACCCGAGTAGAACGGAACGGAACACAACGGAACGGAACGGAACGCAACGGAACGGAACGGAACGGAACGGAACGGAATTGAATGGAATGGAACGGAATTCAATGGAATGGAATGGAATGGAATGGAATTCTATGGATTGGAATGGAATGGAATGGAATGGAATTCCATGGAATGGAATGGAATTGAATGGAATTCAATGGAATGGAATGGAATGGAATGGAATGGAATGGAATGGAATGGAATTCTATGGAATGGAATGGAGTGGAATCGAATGGAATCGAATGGAATCGAATGCAATCGAATGGGATCGAATGGACTGGAATGGAATAGAATGGAATCAACCCGAGTAGAACGGAGCGGAACGCAACGGAAGGGAACGGAACGGAACGGAACGGAACAGAATGGAATGGAGTGGAATGGAACGGAAATCAATGGAATGGAATGGAACGGAATGGAATTCAATGGAATGGAATGGAATGGAATGGAATGGAATGGAATGGAATGGAATGGAATTCAATGGAATGGAATGGAATGGAATGGAATGGAATGGAATGGAATTCCATGGAATGGAATGGAATGGAATGGAATGGAATGGAATGGAATGGAATGGATTGGAATGGAATGGAATTCAAATGGAATGGAATGGAATGGAATGGAATGGAATGGAATGGAATTCAAATGGAATGGAATGGAATGGAATGGAATGGAATGGAATGGAATGGAATGGAATTCAATGGAATGGAATGGAATGGAATGGAATTGAATGGAATGGAATGGAATTCAATGGAATGGAATGGAATGGAATGGAATGGAATGGAATGGAATGGAATTCAATGGAATGGAATGGAATGGATTGGAATGGAATGGAATAGAATGGAATGGAATGGAATGGAATGGAATTCAATGGAATGGAATGGAATGGAATGGAATTCTATGGAATGGAATGGAGTGGAATCGAATGGAATCGAATGGAATCGAATGGAATGGAATAGAATAGAATGGAATCAACCCGAGTAGAACGGAACGGAACGCAACGGAACGGAACGGAACGGAACGGGACGGAACGCAACGGAATGGAATGGAATGGAACGGAATTCCATGGAATGGATTGGAATGGAATGGAATTCAATGGAATGGAATGGAATGGAATGGAATGGAATGGAATGGAATGGAATGGAATTCAATGGAATGGAATGGAATGGAATGGAATGGAATGGAATGGAATGGAATTCAATGGAATGGAATGGAATGGATTGGAATGGAATGGAATAGAATGGAATCATCCCGAGTAGAACGGAACGGAACACAACGGAACGGAACGGAACGCAACGGAACGGAACGGAACGGAACGGAACGGAATGGAATGGAATGGAACGGAATTCAATGGAATGGAATGGAATGGAATGGAATTGAATGGAATGGAATGGAATGGAATGGAATGGAATGGAATGGAATGGAATTCCATGGAATGGAATGGAATGGAATGGAATGGAATGGAATGGAATTCAAAGGAATGGAATGGAGTGGAATGGAATGGAATCGAATGGAATTGAATGGAATCGAATGGAATCAAATGGGATCGAATGGAATGGAATGGAATAGAATGGAATCAACCCGAGTAGAACGGAATGGAATGGAATGGAATGGAATGGGATGGAATGGAATGGAATGGAATGGAATGGAATGGAATTCAATGGAATGGAATTCAATGGAATGGAATGGAATGGAATGGAATGGAATGGAATGGAATTCAATGGAATGGAATGGAACGGAATGGAATTCAATGGAATGGAATGGAATGGAATGGAATGGAATGGAATGGAATGGAATGGAATTGAGTGCAATGCAATGCAATGGAATGCAATGGAATGGAAGGGAATGGAATGGAATGGAATGGAATCTACCCGAGTAGAACGGAATGGAATGGAATTGAATGGAATGTAACCGAGTAGAACGGAACGGAATGGAATGGAATGGAATGGAATGCAATGGAATGGAATGGAATGGAATGGAATGGAATGGAATGGAATGGAATGGAATGGACACCAGTAGAATGGAATGGAATGGATTGGAATGGAATGGAATGGAATGGAATGGAATGGAATCTACCCGAGTAGAACGGAATGGAACGGAATGGAATGGAATGGAATGGACAGGAGCAGAACGGAATGGAATGCAATGGAATGGAATGGAATGTACCCGAGCAGAATGGAATGGAATGAAATGGAAATGGAAAGGGAATGGAAATGGAACGGGAATGGAAATGGAAAGGGAACGGAAATGTAACGGGAATGGAAATGGAACGGGAACGGAAACGGAACGAGAACGGAAATGGAACGGGAACGGAAACGGAACGGGAACGGAAATGGAACGGGAATGGTAACGGAACGGGAATGGAAATGGAACGGGAATGGAAATGGAACGGGAATGGAAATGGATCGGGAATGGAAATGGAACGGGAATGGTAATGGAACTGGAATGGAAATGGAACGGGAATGGAAAAGAAACGGGAATGGAAATGGAACGGGAATGGAAATGGAATGGGAATGGAAATGGAATGGAATGGAATGGAATGGAATGGAATGGAATGTACCGGAGTGGAGTGGAGTGGAGTGGAGTGGAGTAGAGTGCACTGGAACGGAATGGAATGGAATGGAATGGAATGGAATGGAACGGAACGGAATGTACCCGAGAAGCACGGAATGGAATGGAATGGAATGGAATGGAATGGAATGGAATGTACCGGAGTGGAGTGGAGTGGAATGGAGTGGAGTGGAGTGGAGTGGAGTGGAATGGAATGGAATGGAATGGAATGGAATGGAATGGAATGCAATGGAATGCAATGGAATGGAAAGGAATGGAATGGAATGGAATGGAATGGAATGGAATGGAATGGAATGGAATGGACACCAGTAGAATGGAATGGAATGGAATGGAATGGAATGGAATGGAATGGAATGGAATTCAATGGAATGGAATGGAATGGAATGGAATTCAATGGAATGGAATGGAATGGAATGGAATTAAATGGAATGGAATGGAATGGAATGGAATTCTATGGAATGGAATGGAGTGGAATCGAATGGAATCGAATGGAATCGAATGGAATGGAATGGAATAGAATGGAATCAACCCTAGTAGAACGGAACGGAACGCAACGGAACGGAACGGAACGGAACGGGATGGAACGGAACGGAATGGAATGGAATGGAACGGAATTCCATGGAATGGAATGGAATGGAATGGAATTCAATGGAATGGAATGGAATGGAATGGAATGGAATGGAATGGAATGGAATGGAATGGAATGGATTGGAATGGAATGGAATAGAATGGAATCAACCCGAGTAGAACGGAACGGAACACAACGGAACGGAACGGAACGCAACGGAACGGAACGGAACGGAACGGAACGGAACGGAATGGAATGGAACGGAATTCAATGGAATGGAATGGAATGGAATGGAATTCTATGGATTGGAATGGAATGGAATGGAATGGAATGGAATTCCATGGAATGGAATGGAATGGAATGGAATTCAATGGAATGGAATGGAATGGAATGGAATGGAATGGAATGGAACGGAATTCTATGGAATGGAATGGAGTGGAATCGAATGGAATCGAATGGAATCGAATGCAATCGAATGGGATCGAATGGACTGGAATGGAATAGAATGGAATCAACCCGAGTAGAACGGAGCGGAACGAAACGGAAGGGAACGGAACGGAACGGAACGGAACGGAATGGAATGGAGTGGAATGGAACGGAATTCAATGGAATGGAATGGAACGGAATGGAATTCAATGGAATGGAATGGAATGGAATGGAATGGAATGGAATGGAATGGAATGGAATGGAATGGAATTCAATGGAATGGAATGGAATGGAATGGAATGGAATGGAATGGAATTCCATGGAATGGAATGGAATGGAATGGAATGGAATGGAATGGAATGGAATGGAATGGATTGGAATGGAATGGAATTCAAATGGAATGGAATGGAATTCAATGGAATGGAATGGAATGGAATTCAAATGGAATGGAATGGAATGGAATGGAATGGAACGGAATGGAATGGAATGGAATGGAATGGAATGGAATGGAATTCAATGGAATGGAATGGAATGGAATGGAATGGAATGGAATGGAATGGAATGGAATTCAATGGAATGGAATGGAATGGAATGGAATGGAATGGAATGGAATGGAATTCAATGGAATGGAATGGAATGGATTGGAATGGAATGGAATAGAATGGAATCATCCCGAGTAGAACGGAACGGAACACAACGGAACGGAAAGGAACGCAACGGAACGGAACGGAACGGAACGGAACGGATTGGAATGGAATGGAACGGAATTCAATGGAATGGAATGGAATGGAATGGAATTCTATGGAATGGAATGGAATGGAATGGAATGGAATGGAATTCCATGGAATGGAATGGAATGGAATGGAATGGAATGGAATGGAATGGAATTCAATGGAATGGAATGGAGTGGAATGGAATGGAATCGAATGGAATTGAATGGAATCGAATGGAATCAAATGGGATCGAATGGAATGGAATGGAATAGAATGGAATCAACCCGAGTAGAACGGAATGGAATGGAATGGAATGGAATGGGATGGAATGGAATGGAATGGAATGGAATGGAATGGAATTCAATGGAATGGAATTCAATGGAATGGAATGGAATGGAATGGAATGGAATGGAATGGAATTCAATGGAATGGAATGGAACGGAATGGAATTCCATGGAATGGAATGGAATGGAATGGAATGGAATGGAATTCCATGGAGTGGAATGGAATGGAATGGAATTCTATGGAATGGAATGGAATGGAATCGAATGGAATGGAATGGAATGGAATGGAATGGAATGGAATGGAATAGAATGGAATCAACCTGAGTAGAATGGAATGGAATGGAATGGAATGGAATGGAATGGAATGGAATGGAATGGAATGTACCAAAGTAGAACGGAATGGAATGGAATGGAATGGAATGGAATGGAATGGAATGGAATGGAATGGAGTGGAGTTTAGTGGAGTGGAGTGGAGTGGAGTGGAGTGGAGTGGAATGGAATGGAGTGGAATGGAATGGAAAGGAATGGAATGGAATTCAATGGAATGGAATAGAATGGAATGGAATGGAATGGAATGGAATGGAATTCAATGGAATGGAATGGAATGGAATGGAATGGAATGGAATGGAATGGAATCGAATGGAATCGAATGGAATCGAATGGAATCGAATGGAATCGAATGGAATGGAATGGAATAGAATGGAATCAATCCGAGTAGAGCGGAACGGAACGGAACGGAACGGAACGGAATGGAATTCAATGGAATGGAATAGAATGGAATGGAATGGAATGGAATGGAATGGAATTCAATGGAATTGAATTCAATGGAATTCAATGGAATGGAATTCAATGGAATTCAATGGAATGGAATGGAATGGAATGGAGTGGAGTTTAGTGGAGTGGAGTGGAGTGGAGTGGAGTGGAATGGAATGGAGTGGAATGGAATGGAAAGGAATGGAATGGAATTCAATGGAATGGAATGGAATGGAATGGAATGGAATGGAATGGAATTCAATGGAATGGAATGGAATGGAATGGAATGGAATGGAATGGAATGGAATGGAATGGAATCGAATGGAATCGAATGGAATCGGATGGAATCGAATGGAATCGAATGGAATGGAATGGAATAGAATGGAATCAACCCGAGTAGAGCGGAACGGAACGGAACGGAACGGAACAGAACGGAATGGAATTCAATGGAATGGAATTCAATGGAATTCAATGGAATGGAATGGAATGGAATGGAGTGGAGTGGAGTGCAGTGGAGTGGAGTGGAGTGGAGTGGAGTGGAATGGAATGGAGTGGAATGGAATGGAATTCCATGGAATGGAATGGAATGTAATTCAATGGAATTCAATGGAATGGAATGGAATGGAATGGAATGGAATGGAATGGAATGGAATTCAATGGAATAGAATGGAATGGAATGGAATGGAATGGAATGGAATGAACCCGAGTTGAACGGAATGGAATGGAATGGAATTGAATGGAATGGAGTGGAATGGAATCAACCCGGGTAGAATGGAATGGATTGGAATGGAATGGAATGGAATCGAATGGAATCGAATGGAATTGAATGGAATGGAATGGAATGGAATCGAATGGAATCAACCCGAGTAGAATGGAATGGAATGCAATGGAATGGAATGGAATGGAATGGAATGGAATGAACCCGAGTAGAACGGAATGGAATGGAATGGAATGGAATGGAATCGATTGGAATCGAATGGAATGGAACGGAATGGAATGGAATGGAATGGAATAGAATGGAAAGGAATGGAGTAGAATGGAATGGAATGGAATGGAATCGAATGGAATCGAATGGAATGGAATGGAATGGAATGGAATGGAATCAACCCGAGAAGAAAGGAATGGATTGGAATGGAATGGAAAGGAATTCAATGCAATAGAATGGAAAGGAATGGAATGGAATGGAATGAACCCGAGTAGAACGGAATGGAATGGAATGGAATGGAATCGAATGGAATGGAACAGAAAGGAATGGAATGGAATGGAATCGAATGGAATGGAATGGAGTAGAATGGAATGGAATGGAATGGAATGGAATGGAATGGAATGGAATGGAATGGAATGGAATGGAATGGAATCAACCCGAGAAGAAAGGAATGGATTGGAATGGAATGGAATGGAATGGAATGGAATGGAATGGAATGGAATGGAATCGAATGGAATCGAATGGAATGGAGTGGAATAGAATGGAATCAACCCGAGTAGAACGGAATGGAATGGAACGGAACGGAACGGAACGGAACGGAACGGAACGGAACGGAATGGAATGGAGTGAAATGGAATGGAATCGAATGGAATCGAATGGAACCGAATGGAATGGAATGGAAGGGAATGGAATGGAATGGAAAGGAATGGAATGGAATCAACCCGAGTAGAATGGAATGGATTGGAATGGAATGGAATGGAATGGAATGGAATGGAATGGAATGGAATGGAATGGAATGGAATGGAATGGAATGGAATTGAACGGAATGGAATGGAATGGAATCAACCCGAGTAGAATGGAATGGATTGGAATGGAATGGAATGGAATGGAATAGAATGAAATGGAATGGAATGGAATGGAATGGAATGGAATGGAATGGAATGGAATGGAATGGAATCGAATGGAATCGAAAGGAATCGAATGGAGTGGAGTGGAATAGAATGGAATCAACCCGAATAGAACGGAACGGAACCGAACGGAACGGAACGGAACGGAACGGAATGGAATGGAATGGAGTGAAATGGAATGGAATTGAATGGAATCGAACGGAACCGAATGGAATGGAATGGAAGGGCATGGAATGGAATGGAATGGAATGGAATGGAATCAACCCAAGTAGAATGGAATGGATTGGAATGGAATGGATTGGAATGGAATCGAATGGAATGGAATCTAATGGAATCGAATGGAATAGAATGGAATGGAATGGAATGGAATGGAATGGAGTGGACCCGAGTAGAACGGAATGGAATGGAATGGAATGGAATGGAATGGAATGGAATGGAATGGAATGGAGTGGACCCGAGTAGAACGGAATGGAATGGAATGGAATGGAATGGAATGGAATGGAATGGAATGGAATGGAATGGAATGGAATGGAATGGAATCGAATGGAATCGAATGGAACCGAATGGAATGCAACGGAATGGAACGGAACGGAACGGAACGGAATGGAATGGAATGGAATTGAATGGAATAAACCCGAGTAGAATGGATTGGATTGGAATGGAATGGAATGGAAGGGAATGGAATGGAATGGAATGGAATGGAATGGAATGGAATGGAATGGAATGGAATGGAATCAACACGAGTAGAAAGGAATGGAATGGAATGGAATGGAATGGAATGGAATGGAATGGAATGGAATGGAATGCAATGAAATGGAATGGAATGGAATGGAATGGAATGGACTGGAATGAAATGGAATGGAATGGAATGGAATGGAATGGAATGGAATGGAATGGAATGGAATGGAATGGAGTGGAATCAACCCGAGTAGAACGGAACGGAACGCAACGGAACGGAACGGAACGGAACGGAACGGAACGGAACGGAATGGAATGGAAAGGAACGGAATTCAATGGAATGGAATGGAATGGAATGGAATTCAATGGAATGGAATGGAATGGAATGGAATGGAATGGAATGGAATGGAATGGAATGGAATGGAATCAACCCGAGTAGAATGGAATGGATAGGAATGGAATGGAATGGAATGAAATGGAATGGAATTCAATAGAATAGAAGCGAAGGGAAGGGAATGGAATGGAATGGAATGGAATGGAATGGAATGGAATGGAATCGAATGGAATCGAATGGAATCGAAGGGAATGGAGTGGAATAGAATGGAATCAACCCGAATAGAATGGAACAGAACGGAACGGAACGGAACGGAATGGAATGCAGTGAAATGGAGTGGAATCGAATGGAAACGAATGGAACCGAATGGAATGGAATGGAAGGGAAAGGAATGGAATAGAATGGAATGGAATGGAATCTACTCGAGTAGAATGGAATGGATTGGAATGGAATGGAATGGAATGGAATGAAATGGAATCGAATGGAATCGAATGGAATAGAATGGAATGGAATGGAATGGAATGGAATCAACCCGAGTAGAATGGAATGGATTGGAATGGAATGGAATGGAATGGAATGAAATGGAATCGAACGGAATGGAATGGAATGGAATGGAATGGAATGGAATGGAATTGAATGGAATGGAATGGAATGGAATGGAATCAACCCGAGTAGAACGGAATGGAATGGAATGGAATGGAAAGGAATGGAATGGAATCAACCCGAGTAAAACGGAATGGAATGGAATGGAATGGAATGGAATGGAATGCAATGGAATGGAATGGAATGGAATGGAATCGAATGGAATTCCATGGAATAGAATGGAATGGAATGGAATGGAATGGAATGAACCCGAGTAGAACGGAATGGAATGGAATGGAATTGAATGGAATGGAATGGAATGGAATGGAATGGAATGGAATGGAATGGAATCGAATGGAATGGAATGGAATGGAATGGAATGGAATGGAATGGAATGGAATGGAATGGAATGGAACGGAATGGAATGGAATGGAATCAACCCGAGTAGAATGGAATGGATTGGAATGGAATGGAATGGAATGGAATGGAATGGAATGGAATGGAATCGAATGGAATCGAAAGGAATCGAATGGAGTGGAGTGGAATAGAATGGAATCAACCCGAATAGAACGGAACGGAACCGAACGGAACGGAACGGAACGGAACGGAATGGAATGGAATGGAGTGAAATGGAATGGAATCGAATGGAATCGAACGGAACCGAATGGAATGGAATGGAAGGGCATGGAATGGAATGGAATGCAATGGAATGGAATCAACCCAAGTAGAATGGAATGGATTGGAATGGAATGGATTGGAATGGAATCGAATGGAATGGAATCGAATGGAATCGAATGGAATAGAATGGAATGGAATGGAATGGAGTGGACCCGAGTAGAACGGAATGGAATGGAATGGAATGGAATGGAATGGAATGGAATGGAATGGAATGGAATGGAATGGAATCGAATGGAATCGAATGGAACCGAATGGAATGCAACGGAATGGAACGGAACGGAACGGAACGGAATGGAACGGAACGGAACGGAACGGAATGGAATGGAGTGAAATGGAATGGAATCGAATGGAATCGAATGGAACCGAATGGAATGGAATGGAAGGGAAAGGAATGGAATGGAATGGAATGGAATTGAATGGAATAAACCCGAGTAGAATGGATTGGATTGGAATGGAATGGAATGGAAGGGAATGGAATGGAATGGAACGGAATGGAATGGAATGGAATGGAATGGAATGGAATGGAATGGAATGGAATCAACACGAGTAGAAAGGAATGGAATGGAATGGAATGGAATGGAATGGAATGGAAAGGAATGGAATGGAATGGAATGGAATGGAATGGAATGCAATGAAATGGAATGGAATGGAATGGAATGGAATGGACTGGAATGGAATGGAATGGAATGGAATGGAATGGAATGGAATGGAATGGAATGGAATGGAATGGAATGGAGTGGAATCAACCCGAGTAGAACGGAACGGAACGCAACGGAACGGAACGGAACGCAACGGAACGGAACGGAACGGAACGGAACGGAACGGAACGGAATGGAATGGAAAGGAACGGAATTCAATGGAATGGAATGGAATGGAATGGAATTCAATGGAATGGAATGGAATGGAATGGAATGGAATGGAATGGAATGGAATGGAATGCAATGGAATGGAATGGAATGGAATTCAATGGAATGGAATGGAATGGAATGGAAGGGAATTCAATGGAATGGAATGGAATGGAATGGAATGGAATGGAATCGAATGGAATCGAATGGAATCGAATGGAATCGAATGGAATGGAATGGAATAGAATGCAATCAACCCGAGTAGAATGGAATGGAACGGAATGGAATGGAATGGAATGGAATAGAATGGAATGGAATGGAATGGAATGGAATTCAAATGGAATGGAAAGGAATGGAATGGAATGGAATGGAAAGTAATGGAACGGAATTCTATGGAATGGAATGGAATGGAATTCAATGGAATGGAATGGAATGGAATGGAATGGAATTCAATGGAATGGAATGGAATGGAATGGAATGGAATTCAATGGAATGGAATGGAATGGAACGGATTGGAATGGAATTCAATGGAATGGAATGGAATGGAGTGGAACGGAATGGAATTCAATGGAATGGAATGGAATGGAATCGAATGGAATCGAATGGAATCAATTGGAATCGAATGGAATGGAATGGAATGGAATGGAATAGAATGGAATCATCCCGAGTAGAACAGAACGGCACGCAACGGAACGGAATGGAATGGAACGGGACGGAACGGAACGGAATGGAATGGAATGGAACGGAATTCAATGGAATGGAATGGAATGGAATTCAATGGAATGGAATGGAATGGAATGGAATGGAACGGAATCGAATGGAATCGAATGGGATCGAATGGAATGGAATGGAATAGAATGGAATCAACCCGAGTAGAATGGAATGGAATGGAATGGAATGGAATGGAATGGAATGGAATGGAATGGAATGGAATGGAATGGACACCAGTAGAATGGAATGGAATGGAATGGAATGGAATGGAATGGAATGGAATGGAATGGAATCTACCCGAGTAGAACGGAATGGAACGGAATGGAATGGAATGGAATGGACAGGAGCAGAACGGAATGGAATGCAATGGAATGGAATGGAATGTACCCGAGCAGAACGGAATGGAATGAAATGGAAATGGAAAGGGAATGGAAATGGAACGGGAATGGAAATGGAACGGGAACGGAAATGGAACGGGAATGGAAATGGAACGGGAATGGAAATGGAATGGGAATGGAAATGGAATGGAATGGAATGGAATGTACCGGAGTGGAGTGGAGTGGAGTGGAGTGGAGTAGAGTGCACTGGAACGGAATGGAATGGAATGGAATGGAATGGAATGGAACGGAATGTACCCGAATAGCACGGAATGGAATGGAATGGAATGGAATGGAATGGAATGGAATGGAATGTACCGGAGTGGAGTGGAGTGGAATGGAGTGGAGTGGAGTGGAGTGGAGTGGAATGGAATGGAATGGAATGGAATGGAATGGAATGGAATGGAATGCAATGGAATGCAATGGAATGGAAAGGAATGGAATGGAATGGAATGGAATGGAATGGAATGGAATGGACACCAGTAGAATGGAATGGAATGGAATGGAATGGAATGGAATGGAATGGAATGGAATGGAATTCAATGGAATGGAATGGAATGGAATGGAATTCTATGGAATGGAATGGAGTGGAATCGAATGGAATCGAATGGAATCGAATGGAATGGAATGGAATAGAATGGAATCAACCCGAGTAGAACGGAACGGAACGCAACGGAACGGAACGGAACGGGACGGAACGGAACGGAATGGAATGGAATGGAACGGAATTCCATGGAATGGAATGGAATGGAATGGAATTCAATGGAATGGAATGGAATGGAATGGAATGGAATGGAATTCAATGGAATGGAATGGAATGGAATGGAATGGAATGGAATGGAATGGATTGGAATGGAATGGAATAGAATGGAATCAACCCGAGTAGAATGGAACGGAACACAACGGAACGGAACGGAACGGAACGCAACGGAACGGAACGGAACGGAACGGAACGGAATGGAATGGAATGGAACGGAATTCAATGGAATGGAATGGAATGGAATGGAATTCTATGGAATGGAATGGAATGGAATGGAATGGAATTCCATGGAATGGAATGGAATTCAATGGAATTCGATGGAATGGAATGCAATGGAATGGAATGGAATGGAATGGAATGGAATGGAATTCAATGGAAAAGAATGGAATGGAATGGAATGGAAACGAATGGAATCGAATGGAATCGAATGGAATCTAATGGAATCGAATGAAATGGAATGGAATAGAATGGAATCAACCCGAGTAGAACGGAATGGAATGGAATGGAATGGAATGGAATGGAATGGAATGGAATGGAATGAAATGTTATGGAATGGAATGGAATGGAATTCAATGCAATTCAATTGAATGGAATGGAAGGGAATGGAATGGAGTGGAGTGGAGTGGAGTGGAGTGGAGTGGAATGGAATGGAGTGGAATGGAATGGAAAGGAATGGAATGGAATTCAATGGAATGGAATGGAATGGAATGGAATGGAATGGAATGGAATGGAATTCAATGGAATGGAATGGAATGGAATGGATTGGAATGGAATGGAATCAACCCGAGTAGAATGGAATGAATAGGAATGGAATGGAATGGAATGGAATGGAATTCAATGGAATGGAATGGAGTGGAATGGAATGGAATCGAATGGAATCGAATGGAATCTAATGGAATCGAATGAAATGGAATGGAATAGAATGGAATCAACCCGAGTAGAACGGAATGGAATGGAGTGGAATGGAATGGAATGGAATGGAATGGAATGAAATGTTATGGAATGGAATGGAATGGAATTCAATGCAATTCAATTGAATGGAATGGAAGGGAATGGAATGGAGTGGAGTGGAGTGGAGTGGAGTGGAGTGGAATGGAATGGAGTGGAATGGAATGGAAAGGAATGGAATGGAATTCAATGGAATGGAATGGTATGGAATGGAATGGAATGGAATGGAATGGAATTCAATGGAATGGAATGGAATGGAATGGATTGGAATGGAATGGAATCAACCCGAGTAGAATGGAATGAATAGGAATGGAATGGAATGGAATGGAATGGAATGGAATTCAATGGAATGGAATGGAGTGGAATGGAATGGAATCGAATGGAATTGAATGGAATCGAATGGAATCAAATGGGATCGAATGGAATGTAATGGAAAAGAATGGAATCAACCCGAGTAGAACGGAATGGAATGGAATGGAATGGATTGGAATGGAATGGAATGGAATGGAATGGAATGTAACCGAGTAGAACGGAATGGAATGTAATTGAATGGAATGTAACCGAGTTGAATGGAACGGAATGGAATGGAATGGAATGGAATGGAATGGAATGGAATGGAATGGAATTGAGTGCAATGCAATGCAATGGAATGCAATGGAATGGAAAGGAATGGAATGGAATGGAATGGAATCTACCCGAGTAGAACGGAATGGAATGGAATTGAATGGAATGTAACCGAGTAGAACGGAACGGAATGGAATGGAATGGAATGGAATGGAATGCAATGGAATGGAATGGAATGGAATGGAATGGAATGGAATGGAATGGAATGGACACCAGTAGAATGGAATGGAATGGAATGGAATGGAAAGGAATGGAATGGAATGGAATGGAATGGAATGGAATCTACCCGAGTAGAACGGAATGGAACGGAATGGAATGGAATGGAATGGACAGGAGCAGAACGGAATGGAATGCAATGGAATGGAATGGAATGTACCCGAGCAGAACGGAATGGAATGAAATGGAAATGGAAAGGGAATGGAAATGGAACGGGAATGGAAATGGAACGGGAACTGAAATGGAACGGGAATGGTAACGGAACGGGAATGGAAATGGAACGGGAATGGAAAAGGAACGGGAATGGAAATGGATCGGGAATGGAAATGGAACGGGAATGGTAATGGAACTGGAATGGAAATGGAACGGGAATGGAAAAGAAACGGGAATGGAAATGGAACGGGAATGGAAATGGAATGGGAATGGAAATGGAATGGAATGGAATGGAATGGAATGTACCGGAGTGGAGTGGAGTGGAGTGGAGTGGAGTAGAGTGCACTGGAACGGAATGGAATGGAATGGAATGGAATGGAACGGAACGGAATGTACCCGAGAAGCACGGAATGGAATGGAATGGAATGGAATGGAATGTACCGGAGTGGAGTGGAGTGGAATGGAGTGGAGTGGAGTGGAGTGGAGTGGAATGGAATGGAATGGAATGGAATGCAATGGAATGAAATGGAATGGAAAGGAATGGAATGGAAGGGAATGGAATGGAATGGAATGGAATGGACACCAGTAGAATGGAATGGAATGGAATGGAATGGAATGGAATGGAATGGAATGGAATGGAATTCAATGGAATGGAATGGAATGGAATGGAATGGATTTCAATGGAATGGAATGGAATGGAAAGGAATTCAATGGAATGGAATGGAATGGAATGGAATTCTATGGAATGGAATGGAGTGGAATCGAATGGAATCGAATGGAATCGAATGGAATGGAATGGAATAGAATTGAATCAACCCGAGTAGAACGGAACGGAACGCAACGGAACGGAACGGAACGGAACGGGACGGAACGGAACGGAATGGAATGGAATGGAACGGAATTCCATGGAATGGAATGGAATGGAATGGAATTCAATTGAATCGAATGGAATGGAATGGATTGGAATGGAATGGAATAGAATGGAATCAACCCGAGTAGAACGGAACGGAACACAACGGAACGGAACGGAACGCAACGGAACGGAACGGAACGGAACGGAATGGAACGGAATGGAACGGAATTCAATGGAATGGAATGGAATGGAATGGAATTCTATGGAATGGAATGGAATGGAATGGAATGGAATTCCATGGAATGGAATGGAATGGAATGGAATTCTATGGAATGGAATGGAATGGAATGGAATGGAATTCCATGGAATGGAATGGAATGGAATGGAATTCCATGGAATGGAATGGAATGGAATGGAATTCCATGGAATGGAATGGAATGGAATGGAATTCAATGGAATGGAATGGAATGGAATGGAATGGAATGGAATGGAATT
Organism: Gorilla gorilla gorilla; assembly: GCF_029281585.2. Lineage (NCBI taxonomy): Eukaryota > Metazoa > Chordata > Mammalia > Primates > Hominidae > Gorilla > Gorilla gorilla. The sequence continues at coordinate 8,724,457 of NC_073236.2, forward strand.
CCATGGAATGGAATGGGATGGAATGGAATGGAATGGAATTCTATTGAATGGAATGGAGTGGAATCGAATGGAATCGAATGGAATCGAATGGAATCGAATGGGATCGAATGGACTGGAATGGAATAGAATGGAATCAACCCGAGTAGAACGGAGCGGAACGCAACGGAACGGAACGGAACGGAACGGAACGGAATGGAATGGAGTGGAATGGAACGGAATTCAATGGAATGGAATGGAACGGAATGGAATTCAATGGAATGGAATGGAATGGAATGGAATGGAATGAAACGGAATTCTATGGAATGGAATGGAATGGAATGGAATGGAATGGAATGGAATTCAATGGAATGGAATTCAATGGAATGGAATGGAATGGAATGGAATGGAATGGAATGGAATTCAATGGAATGGAATGGAACGGAATGGAATTCCATGGAATGGAATGGAATGGAATGGAATGGAATGGAATTCCATGGAGTGGAATGGAATGGAATGGAATTCTATGGAATGGAATGGAATGGAATCGAATGGAATGGAATGGAATGGAATGGAATGGAATGGAATGGAATAGAATGGAATCAACCTGAGTAGAATGGAATGGAATGGAATGGAATGGAATGGAATGGAATGGAATGGAATGGAATGGAATGGAATGGAATGGAATGGAATGTACCAAAGTAGAACGGAATGGAATGGAATGGAATGGAATGGAATGGAATGGAATGGAATGGAATGGAATGGAATGGAGTGGAGTTTAGTGGAGTGGAGTGGAGTGGAGTGGAGTGGAGTGGAATGGAATGGAGTGGAATGGAATGGAAAGGAATGGAATGGAATTCAATGGAATGGAATAGAATGGAATGGAATGGAATGGAATGGAATGGAATTCAATGGAATGGAATGGAATGGAATGGAATGGAATGGAATGGAATGGAATCGAATGGAATCGAATGGAATCGAATGGAATCGAATGGTATCGAATGGAATGGAATGGAATAGAATGGAATCAATCCGAGTAGAGCGGAACGGAACGGAACGGAACGGAACGGAATGGAATTCAATGGAATGGAATAGAATGGAATGGAATGGAATGGAATGGAATGGAATTCAATGGAATTGAATTCAATGGAATTCAATGGAATGGAATTCAATGGAATTCAATGGAATGGAATGGAATGGAATGGAGTGGAGTTTAGTGGAGTGGAGTGGAGTGGAGTGGAGTGGAATGGAATGGAGTGGAATGGAATGGAAAGGAATGGAATGGAATTCAATGGAATGGAATGGAATGGAATGGAATGGAATGGAATGGAATTCAATGGAATGGAATGGAATGGAATGGAATGGAATGGAATGGAATGGAATGGAATGGAATCGAATGGAATCGAATGGAATCGGATGGAATCGAATGGAATCGAATGGAATGGAATGGAATAGAATGGAATCAACCCGAGTAGAGCGGAACGGAACGGAACGGAACGGAACAGAACGGAATGGAATTCAATGGAATGGAATTCAATGGAATTCAATGGAATGGAATGGAATGGAATGGAGTGGAGTGGAGTGCAGTGGAGTGGAGTGGAGTGGAGTGGAGTGGAATGGAATGGAGTGGAATGGAATGGAATTCCATGGAATGGAATGGAATGTAATTCAATGGAATTCAATGGAATGGAATGGAATGGAATGGAATGGAATGGAATGGAATGGAATTCAATGGAATAGAATGGAATGGAATGGAATGGAATGGAATGGAATGAACCCGAGTTGAACGGAATGGAATGGAATGGAATTGAATGGAATGGAGTGGAATGGAATCAACCCGGGTAGAATGGAATGGATTGGAATGGAATGGAATGGAATCGAATGGAATCGAATGGAATTGAATGGAATGGAATGGAATGGAATCGAATGGAATCAACCCGAGTAGAATGGAATGGAATGCAATGGAATGGAATGGAATGGAATGGAATGGAATGAACCCGAGTAGAACGGAATGGAATGGAATGGAATGGAATGGAATCGATTGGAATCGAATGGAATGGAACGGAATGGAATGGAATGGAATGGAATAGAATGGAAAGGAATGGAGTAGAATGGAATGGAATGGAATGGAATCGAATGGAATCGAATGGAATGGAATGGAATGGAATGGAATGGAATCAACCCGAGAAGAAAGGAATGGATTGGAATGGAATGGAAAGGAATTCAATGCAATAGAATGGAAAGGAATGGAATGGAATGGAATGAACCCGAGTAGAACGGAATGGAATGGAATGGAATGGAATCGAATGGAATGGAACAGAAAGGAATGGAATGGAATGGAATCGAATGGAATGGAATGGAGTAGAATGGAATGGAATGGAATGGAATGGAATGGAATGGAATGGAATGGAATGGAATGGAATGGAATCAACCCGAGAAGAAAGGAATGGATTGGAATGGAATGGAATGGAATGGAATGGAATGGAATGGAATGGAATGGAATGGAATCGAATGGAATCGAATGGAATGGAGTGGAATAGAATGGAATCAACCCGAGTAGAACGGAATGGAATGGAACGGAACGGAACGGAACGGAACGGAACGGAACGGAACGGAATGGAATGGAGTGAAATGGAATGGAATCGAATGGAATCGAATGGAACCGAATGGAATGGAATGGAAGGGAATGGAATGGAATGGAAAGGAATGGAATGGAATCAACCCGAGTAGAATGGAATGGATTGGAATGGAATGGAATGGAATGGAATGGAATGGAATGGAATGGAATGGAATGGAATGGAATGGAATGGAATTGAACGGAATGGAATGGAATGGAATCAACCCGAGTAGAATGGAATGGATTGGAATGGAATGGAATGGAATGGAATAGAATGAAATGGAATGGAATGGAATGGAATGGAATGGAATGGAATGGAATGGAATGGAATGGAATCGAATGGAATCGAAAGGAATCGAATGGAGTGGAGTGGAATAGAATGGAATCAACCCGAATAGAACGGAACGGAACCGAACGGAACGGAACGGAACGGAACAGAATGGAATGGAATGGAGTGAAATGGAATGGAATTGAATGGAATCGAACGGAACCGAATGGAATGGAATGGAAGGGCATGGAATGGAATGGAATGGAATGGAATGGAATCAACCCAAGTAGAATGGAATGGATTGGAATGGAATGGATTGGAATGGAATCGAATGGAATGGAATCTAATGGAATCGAATGGAATAGAATGGAATGGAATGGAATGGAATGGAATGGAGTGGACCCGAGTAGAACGGAATGGAATGGAATGGAATGGAATGGAATGGAATGGAATGGAATGGAATGGAGTGGACCCGAGTAGAACGGAATGGAATGGAATGGAATGGAATGGAATGGAATGGAATGGAATGGAATGGAATGGAATGGAATGGAATGGAATCGAATGGAATCGAATGGAACCGAATGGAATGCAACGGAATGGAACGGAACGGAACGGAACGGAATGGAATGGAATGGAATTGAATGGAATAAACCCGAGTAGAATGGATTGGATTGGAATGGAATGGAATGGAAGGGAATGGAATGGAATGGAATGGAATGGAATGGAATGGAATGGAATGGAATGGAATGGAATCAACACGAGTAGAAAGGAATGGAATGGAATGGAATGGAATGGAATGGAATGGAAAGGAATGGAATGGAATGGAATGCAATGAAATGGAATGGAATGGAATGGAATGGAATGGACTGGAATGAAATGGAATGGAATGGAATGGAATGGAATGGAATGGAATGGAATGGAATGGAATGGAATGGAGTGGAATCAACCCGAGTAGAACGGAACGGAACGCAACGGAACGGAACGGAACGCAACGGAACGGAACGGAACGGAACGGAACGGAACGGAACGGAATGGAATGGAAAGGAACGGAATTCAATGGAATGGAATGGAATGGAATGGAATTCAATGGAATGGAATGGAATGGAATGGAATGGAATGGAATGGAATGGAATGGAATGGAATGGAATCAACCCGAGTAGAATGGAATGGATAGGAATGGAATGGAATGGAATGAAATGGAATGGAATTCAATAGAATAGAAGCGAAGGGAAGGGAATGGAATGGAATGGAATGGAATGGAATGGAATGGAATGGAATCGAATGGAATCGAATGGAATCGAAGGGAATGGAGTGGAATAGAATGGAATCAACCCGAATAGAATGGAACAGAACGGAACGGAACGGAACGGAATGGAATGCAGTGAAATGGAGTGGAATCGAATGGAAACGAATGGAACCGAATGGAATGGAATGGAAGGGAAAGGAATGGAATAGAATGGAATGGAATGGAATCTACTCGAGTAGAATGGAATGGATTGGAATGGAATGGAATGGAATGGAATGAAATGGAATCGAATGGAATCGAATGGAATAGAATGGAATGGAATGGAATGGAATGGAATCAACCCGAGTAGAATGGAATGGATTGGAATGGAATGGAATGGAATGGAATGAAATGGAATCGAACGGAATGGAATGGAATGGAATGGAATGGAATGGAATGGAATGGAATGGAATGGAATGGAATGGAATGGAATCAACCCGAGTAGAACGGAATGGAATGGAATGGAATGGAAAGGAATGGAATGGAATCAACCCGAGTAAAACGGAATGGAATGGAATGGAATGGAATGGAATGGAATGCAATGGAATGGAATGGAATGGAATGGAATCGAATGGAATTCCATGGAATAGAATGGAATGGAATGGAATGGAATGGAATGAACCCGAGTAGAACGGAATGGAATGGAATGGAATTGAATGGAATGGAATGGAATGGAATGGAATGGAATGGAATGGAATGGAATCGAATGGAATGGAATGGAATGGAATGGAATGGAATGGAATGGAATGGAATGGAATGGAACGGAATGGAATGGAATGGAATCAACCCGAGTAGAATGGAATGGATTGGAATGGAATGGAATGGAATGGAATGGAATGGAATGGAATGGAATCGAATGGAATCGAAAGGAATCGAATGGAGTGGAGTGGAATAGAATGGAATCAACCCGAATAGAACGGAACGGAACCGAACGGAACGGAACGGAACGGAACGGAATGGAATGGAATGGAGTGAAATGGAATGGAATCGAATGGAATCGAACGGAACCGAATGGAATGGAATGGAAGGGCATGGAATGGAATGGAATGCAATGGAATGGAATCAACCCAAGTAGAATGGAATGGATTGGAATGGAATGGATTGGAATGGAATCGAATGGAATGGAATCGAATGGAATCGAATGGAATAGAATGGAATGGAATGGAATGGAGTGGACCCGAGTAGAACGGAATGGAATGGAATGGAATGGAATGGAATGGAATGGAATGGAATGGAATGGAATGGAATGGAATCGAATGGAATCGAATGGAACCGAATGGAATGCAACGGAATGGAACGGAACGGAACGGAACGGAATGGAACGGAACGGAACGGAACGGAATGGAATGGAGTGAAATGGAATGGAATCGAATGGAATCGAATGGAACCGAATGGAATGGAATGGAAGGGAAAGGAATGGAATGGAATGGAATGGAATTGAATGGAATAAACCCGAGTAGAATGGATTGGATTGGAATGGAATGGAATGGAAGGGAATGGAATGGAATGGAACGGAATGGAATGGAATGGAATGGAATGGAATGGAATGGAATGGAATGGAATCAACACGAGTAGAAAGGAATGGAATGGAATGGAATGGAATGGAATGGAATGGAAAGGAATGGAATGGAATGGAATGGAATGGAATGGAATGCAATGAAATGGAATGGAATGGAATGGAATGGAATGGACTGGAATGGAATGGAATGGAATGGAATGGAATGGAATGGAATGGAATGGAATGGAATGGAGTGGAATCAACCCGAGTAGAACGGAACGGAACGCAACGGAACGGAACGGAACGCAACGGAACGGAACGGAACGGAACGGAACGGAACGGAACGGAATGGAATGGAAAGGAACGGAATTCAATGGAATGGAATGGAATGGAATGGAATTCAATGGAATGGAATGGAATGGAATGGAATGGAATGGAATGGAATGGAATGGAATGGAATGCAATGGAATGGAATGGAATGGAATTCAATGGAATGGAATGGAATGGAATGGAAGGGAATTCAATGGAATGGAATGGAATGGAATGGAATGGAATGGAATCGAATGGAATCGAATGGAATCGAATGGAATCGAATGGAATGGAATGGAATAGAATGCAATCAACCCGAGTAGAATGGAATGGAACGGAATGGAATGGAATGGAATGGAATAGAATGGAATGGAATGGAATGGAATGGAATTCAAATGGAATGGAAAGGAATGGAATGGAATGGAATGGAAAGTAATGGAACGGAATTCTATGGAATGGAATGGAATGGAATTCAATGGAATGGAATGGAATGGAATGGAATGGAATTCAATGGAATGGAATGGAATGGAATGGAATGGAATTCAATGGAATGGAATGGAATGGAACGGATTGGAATGGAATTCAATGGAATGGAATGGAATGGAGTGGAACGGAATGGAATTCAATGGAATGGAATGGAATGGAATCGAATGGAATCGAATGGAATCAATTGGAATCGAATGGAATGGAATGGAATGGAATGGAATAGAATGGAATCATCCCGAGTAGAACAGAACGGCACGCAACGGAACGGAATGGAATGGAACGGGACGGAACGGAACGGAATGGAATGGAATGGAACGGAATTCAATGGAATGGAATGGAATGGAATTCAATGGAATGGAATGGAATGGAATGGAATGGAACGGAATCGAATGGAATCGAATGGGATCGAATGGAATGGAATGGAATAGAATGGAATCAACCCGAGTAGAATGGAATGGAATGGAATGGAATGGAATGGAATGGAATGGAATGGAATGGAATGGAATGGAATGGAATGGACACCAGTAGAATGGAATGGAATGGAATGGAATGGAATGGAATGGAATGGAATGGAATCTACCCGAGTAGAACGGAATGGAACGGAATGGAATGGAATGGAATGGACAGGAGCAGAACGGAATGGAATGCAATGGAATGGAATGGAATGTACCCGAGCAGAACGGAATGGAATGAAATGGAAATGGAAAGGGAATGGAAATGGAACGGGAATGGAAATGGAACGGGAACGGAAATGGAACGGGAATGGAAATGGAACGGGAATGGAAATGGAATGGGAATGGAAATGGAATGGAATGGAATGGAATGTACCGGAGTGGAGTGGAGTGGAGTGGAGTGGAGTAGAGTGCACTGGAACGGAATGGAATGGAATGGAATGGAATGGAACGGAACGGAATGTACCCGAATAGCACGGAATGGAATGGAATGGAATGGAATGGAATGGAATGGAATGTACCGGAGTGGAGTGGAGTGGAATGGAGTGGAGTGGAGTGGAGTGGAGTGGAATGGAATGGAATGGAATGGAATGGAATGGAATGGAATGGAATGGAATGCAATGGAATGCAATGGAATGGAAAGGAATGGAATGGAATGGAATGGAATGGAATGGAATGGAATGGACACCAGTAGAATGGAATGGAATGGAATGGAATGGAATGGAATGGAATGGAATGGAATGGAATTCAATGGAATGGAATGGAATGGAATGGAATTCTATGGAATGGAATGGAGTGGAATCGAATGGAATCGAATGGAATCGAATGGAATGGAATGGAATAGAATGGAATCAACCCGAGTAGAACGGAACGGAACGCAACGGAACGGAACGGAACGGAACGGGACGGAACGGAACGGAATGGAATGGAATGGAACGGAATTCCATGGAATGGAATGGAATGGAATGGAATTCAATGGAATGGAATGGAATGGAATGGAGTGGAATGGAATGGAATTCAATGGAATGGAATGGAATGGAATGGAATGGAATGGAATGGAATGGATTGGAATGGAATGGAATAGAATGGAATCAACCCGAGTAGAATGGAACGGAACACAACGGAACGGAACGGAACGGAACGCAACGGAACGGAACGGAACGGAACGGAACGGAATGGAATGGAATGGAACGGAATTCAATGGAATGGAATGGAATGGAATGGAATTCTATGGAATGGAATGGAATGGAATGGAATGGAATTCCATGGAATGGAATGGAATTCAATGGAATTCGATGGAATGGAATGCAATGGAATGGAATGGAATGGAATGGAATGGAATGGAATTCAATGGAAAAGAATGGAATGGAATGGAATGGAAACGAATGGAATCGAATGGAATCGAATGGAATCTAATGGAATCGAATGAAATGGAATGGAATAGAATGGAATCAACCCGAGTAGAACGGAATGGAATGGAATGGAATGGAATGGAATGGAATGGAATGGAATGAAATGTTATGGAATGGAATGGAATGGAATTCAATGCAATTCAATTGAATGGAATGGAAGGGAATGGAATGGAGTGGAGTGGAGTGGAGTGGAGTGGAGTGGAATGGAATGGAGTGGAATGGAATGGAAAGGAATGGAATGGAATTCAATGGAATGGAATGGAATGGAATGGAATGGAATGGAATGGAATGGAATTCAATGGAATGGAATGGAATGGAATGGATTGGAATGGAATGGAATCAACCCGAGTAGAATGGAATGAATAGGAATGGAATGGAATGGAATGGAATGGAATTCAATGGAATGGAATGGAGTGGAATGGAATGGAATCGAATGGAATCGAATGGAATCTAATGGAATCGAATGAAATGGAATGGAATAGAATGGAATCAACCCGAGTAGAACGGAATGGAATGGAGTGGAATGGAATGGAATGGAATGGAATGGAATGAAATGTTATGGAATGGAATGGAATGGAATTAAATGCAATTCAATTGAATGGAATGGAAGGGAATGGAATGGAGTGGAGTGGAGTGGAGTGGAGTGGAGTGGAATGGAATGGAGTGGAATGGAATGGAAAGGAATGGAATGGAATTCAATGGAATGGAATGGTATGGAATGGAATGGAATGGAATGGAATGGAATTCAATGGAATGGAATGGAATGGAATGGATTGGAATGGAATGGAATCAACCCGAGTAGAATGGAATGAATAGGAATGGAATGGAATGGAATGGAATGGAATGGAATGGAATTCAATGGAATGGAATGGAGTGGAATGGAATGGAATCGAATGGAATTGAATGGAATCGAATGGAATCAAATGGGATCGAATGGAATGTAATGGAAAAGAATGGAATCAACCCGAGTAGAACGGAATGGAATGGAATGGAATGGATTGGAATGGAATGGAATGGAATGGAATGGAATGTAACCGAGTAGAACGGAATGGAATGTAATTGAATGGAATGTAACCGAGTTGAATGGAACGGAATGGAATGGAATGGAATGGAATGGAATGGAATGGAATGGAATGGAATTGAGTGCAATGCAATGCAATGGAATGCAATGGAATGGAAAGGAATGGAATGGAATGGAATGGAATCTACCCGAGTAGAACGGAATGGAATGGAATTGAATGGAATGTAACCGAGTAGAACGGAACGGAATGGAATGGAATGGAATGGAATGGAATGCAATGGAATGGAATGGAATGGAATGGAATGGAATGGAATGGAATGGAATGGACACCAGTAGAATGGAATGGAATGGAATGGAATGGAAAGGAATGGAATGGAATGGAATGGAATGGAATGGAATCTACCCGAGTAGAACGGAATGGAACGGAATGGAATGGAATGGAATGGACAGGAGCAGAACGGAATGGAATGCAATGGAATGGAATGGAATGTACCCGAGCAGAACGGAATGGAATGAAATGGAAATGGAAAGGGAATGGAAATGGAACGGGAATGGAAATGGAACGGGAACTGAAATGGAACGGGAATGGTAACGGAACGGGAATGGAAATGGAACGGGAATGGAAAAGGAACGGGAATGGAAATGGATCGGGAATGGAAATGGAACGGGAATGGTAATGGAACTGGAATGGAAATGGAACGGGAATGGAAAAGAAACGGGAATGGAAATGGAACGGGAATGGAAATGGAATGGGAATGGAAATGGAATGGAATGGAATGGAATGGAATGTACCGGAGTGGAGTGGAGTGGAGTGGAGTGGAGTAGAGTGCACTGGAACGGAATGGAATGGAATGGAATGGAATGGAACGGAACGGAATGTACCCGAGAAGCACGGAATGGAATGGAATGGAATGGAATGGAATGTACCGGAGTGGAGTGGAGTGGAATGGAGTGGAGTGGAGTGGAGTGGAGTGGAATGGAATGGAATGGAATGGAATGCAATGGAATGAAATGGAATGGAAAGGAATGGAATGGAAGGGAATGGAATGGAATGGAATGGAATGGACACCAGTAGAATGGAATGGAATGGAATGGAATGGAATGGAATGGAATGGAATGGAATGGAATGGAATTCAATGGAATGGAATGGAATGGAATGGAATGGATTTCAATGGAATGGAATGGAATGGAAAGGAATTCAATGGAATGGAATGGAATTCTATGGAATGGAATGGAGTGGAATCGAATGGAATCGAATGGAATCGAATGGAATGGAATGGAATAGAATTGAATCAACCCGAGTAGAACGGAACGGAACGCAACGGAACGGAACGGAACGGAACGGGACGGAACGGAACGGAATGGAATGGAATGGAACGGAATTCCATGGAATGGAATGGAATGGAATGGAATTCAATTGAATCGAATGGAATGGAATGGATTGGAATGGAATGGAATAGAATGGAATCAACCCGAGTAGAACGGAACGGAACACAACGGAACGGAACGGAACGCAACGGAACGGAACGGAACGGAACGGAATGGAACGGAATGGAACGGAATTCAATGGAATGGAATGGAATGGAATGGAATTCTATGGAATGGAATGGAATGGAATGGAATGGAATTCCATGGAATGGAATGGAATGGAATGGAATTCTATGGAATGGAATGGAATGGAATGGAATGGAATTCCATGGAATGGAATGGAATGGAATGGAATTCCATGGAATGGAATGGAATGGAATGGAATTCCATGGAATGGAATGGAATGGAATGGAATTCAATGGAATGGAATGGAATGGAATGGAATGGAATGGAATGGAATTCCATGGAATGGAATGGGATGGAATGGAATGGAATGGAATTCTATTGAATGGAATGGAGTGGAATCGAATGGAATCGAATGGAATCGAATGGAATCGAATGGGATCGAATGGACTGGAATGGAATAGAATGGAATCAACCCGAGTAGAACGGAGCGGAACGCAACGGAACGGAACGGAACGGAACGGAACGGAACGGAATGGAATGGAGTGGAATGGAACGGAATTCAATGGAATGGAATGGAACGGAATGGAATTCAATGGAATGGAATGGAATGGAATGGAATGGAACGGAATTCTATGGAATGGAATGGAATGGAATGGAATGGAATGGAATGGAATGGAATGGAATTCAATGGAATGGAAAGAATGGAATGGAATGGAATGGAATTCAATGGAATGGAATGGAATGGAATGGAACGGAATGGAATTCAATGGAATGGAATGGAATGGCAACGAATGGAATCGAATGCAATCGAATGGAATCGATTGGAATCGAATGGAATCGAATGGAATGGAATGGAATAGAATGTAATCAACCTGAGTAGAACGGAACGGCACGCAACGGAACGGAACGGAACGGAACGGGACGGAACAGAAGGGTATGGAATGGAATGGAACGGAATTCAATGGAATGGAATGGAATGGAATGGAATTCAATGGAATGGGATGGAATGGAATGGAATGGAATGGAATGGAATGGAATTGAATGGAATAGAATGGAATCAACCCGAGTAGAACGGAACGGAACGCAACGGAACGGAACGGAACGCAACGGAACGGAACGGAACGGAACGGAACGGAATGGAATGGAAAGGAACGGAATTCAATGGAATGGAATGGGATGGAATGGAATTCAATGGAATGGAATGGAATGGAATGGAATGGAATGGAATGGAATGGAATGGAATGGAATTCAAATGGAATGGAATGGAATGGAATTCTATGGAATGGAATGGAGTGGAATCGAATGGAATCGAATGGAATCGAATGGAATCGAATGGGATCGAATGGAATGGAATGGAATAGAATGGAATCAACCCGAGTAAAACGGAGCGGAACGCAACGGAACGGAACGGAACGGAACGGAACGGAAAGGAATGGAATGGAATGGAATGGAACGGAATTCAAAGGAATGGAATGGAACAGAATGGAATTCAATGGAAAGGAATGGAATGGAATGGAATTGAATTCAATGGAATGGAATGGAATGGAATGGAATGGAATGGAATGGAATGGAATGGAACGGAATTCTATGGAATGGAATGGAATGGAATTCAATGGAATGGAATGGAATGGAATGGAATGGAACGGAATTCAATGGAATGGAATGGAATGGAATGGAATTCAATGGAATGGAATGGAATTCAATGGAATGGAATGGAATGGAATGGAATGGAATGGAATGGAATGGAATGGAATGGAATGGAATGGAATTCAATGGAATGGAATGGAATGGAATGGGATGGAATGGAATTCAATGGAATGGAATGGAGTGGAATCGAATGGAATCGAATGGAATCGAATGAGATCGAATGGAATGGAATGGAATAGAATGGAATCAACCCGAGTAGAACGGAATGGAATGGAATGGAATGGAATGGAATGGAATGGAATGGAATGGAATGGAATTCAATGGAATGGAATGGAATGGAATGGAATGGAATGGAATGGAATGGAATGGAATCAACCCGAGTAGAACGGAACGGCACGCAACGGAACGGAACGGAACGGAACGGGACGGAACGGAACGGAATGGAATATAATGCAACGGAATTCAATGGAATGGAATGGAATGGAATGGAATTCAATGGAATCGAATGGAATCGAATGGAATCGATTGGAATCGAATGGAATCGAATAGAATGGAATGGAATAGAATTTAATCAACCCGAGTAGAACGGAACGGAACGCAACGGAACGGAACGGAACGGGACGGAACGGAACGGAATGGAATGGAATGGAACGGAATTCAATTGAATGGAATGGAATGGAATGGAATTCAATGGAATGGAATGGAATGGAATGGAATGGAATTCCATGGAATGGAATGGAATGGAATGGAATGGAATGGAATGGAATTCAATGGAATGGAATGGGGTGGAATGGAATGGAATAGAATGGAATGGAATAGAGTGGAATCAACCCGAGTAGAACGGAATGGAATGGAATGGAATGGAATGGAATGGAATGGAATGGAATGGAATGGAATGGAATGTAACAAAGTAGAACGGAATGGAATGGAATGGAATGGAATGGAATGGAATGGAATGGAATGGAATGTACCCGAGTAGAACGGAATGGAATGGAATGGAATGGATTGGAATGGAATGGAATGGAATTTAATGGAATGTAACCGAGTAGAACGGAATGGAATGTAATTGAATGGAATGTAACCGAGTTGAACGGAACGGAATGGAATGGAATGGAATGGAATGGAATGGAATGGAATTGAGTGCAATGCAATGCAATGGAATGCAATGGAATGGAAAGGAATGGAATGGAATGGAATGGAATCTACCCGAGTAGAACGGAATGGAATGGAATTGAATGGAATGTAACCGAGTAGAACGGAACGGAATGGAATGGAATGGAATGGAATGGAATGGAATGCAATGGAATGGAATGGAATGGAATGGAATGGAATGGAATGGAATGGAATGGACACCAGTAGAATGGAATGGAATGGAATGGAATGGAATGGAATGGAATGGAATGGAATGGAATGGAATCTACCCGAGTAGAACGGAATGGAACGGAATGGAATGGAATGGAATGGACAGGAGCAGAACGGAATGGAATGCAAAGGAATGGAATGGAATGTACCCGAGCAGAACGGAATGGAATGAAATGGAAATGGAAAGGGAATGGAAATGGAACGGGAATGGAAATGGAACGGGAACGGAAATGGAACGGGAATGGAAATGGAACGGGAACGGAAACGGAACGAGAACGGAAATGGAACGGGAACGGAAACGGAACGGGAACGGAAATGGAACGGGAATGGTAACGGAACGGGAATGGAAATGGAACGGGAATGGAAAAGGAACGGGAATGGAAATGGATCGGGAATGGAAATGGAACGGGAATAGTAATGGAACTGGAATGGAAATGGAACGGGAATGGAAAAGAAACGGGAATGGAAATGGAACGGGAATGGAAATGGAATGGGAATGGAAATGGAATGGAATGGAATGGAATGGAATGGAATGGAATGGAATGTACCGGAGTGGAGTGGAGTGGAGTGGAGTGGAGTAGAGTGCACTGGAACGGAATGGAATGGAATGGAATGGAATGGAACGGAACGGAATGTACCCTAGAAGCACGGAATGGAATGGAATGGAATGGAATGGAATGGAATGGAATGGAATGTACCGGAGTGGAGTGGAGTGGAATGGAGTGGAGTGGAGTGGAGTGGAGTGGAATGGAATGGAATGGAACGGAATGGAATGGAATGGAATGCAATGGAATGCAATGGAATGGAAAGGAATGGAATGGAATGGAATGGAATGGAATGGAATGGAATGGAATGGAATGGACACCAGTAGAATGGAATGGAATGGAATGGAATGGAATGGAATGGAATGGAATGGAATGGAATGGAATGGAATTCAATGGAATGGAATGGAATGGAATGGAATTCTATGGAATGGAATGGAATGGAATGGAATTCAATGGAATGGAATGGAATGGAATGGAATTCTATGGAATGGAATGGAGTGGAATCGAATGGAATCGAATGGAATCGAATGGAATGGAATGGAATAGAATGGAATCAACCCGAGTAGAACGGAACGGAACGCAACGGAACGGAACGGAACGGAACGGGACGGAACGGAACGGAATGGAATGGAATGGAACGGAATTCCATGGAATGGAATGGAATGGAATGGAATTCAATGGAATGGAATGGAATGGAATGGAATGGAATGGAATTCAATGGAATGGAATGGAATGGAATGGAATGGAATGGAATGGAATGGAATGGAATTCAATGGAATGGAATGGTATTCAATGGAATGGAATGGAATGGAATGGAATGGAATGGAATGGAATGGAATGGAATTCAATGGAATGGAATGGAATGGAATGGAATGGAATGGAATTCAATGGAATGGAATGGAGTGGAATCGAATGGAATCGAATGGAATCGAATGAGATCGAATGGAATGGAATGGAATAGAATGGAATCAACCCGAGTAGAACGGAATGGAATGGAATGGAATGGAATTCAATGGAATGGAATGGAATGGAATGGAATGGAATGGAATGGAATCAACCCGAGTAGAACGGAACGGCACGCAACGGAACGGAACGGAACGGAACGGGACGGAACGGACGGAATGGAATATAATGCAACGGAATTCAATGGAATGGAATGGAATGGAATGGAATTCAATGGAATCGAATGGAATCGAATGGAGTCGATTGGAATCGAATGGAATCGAATAGAATGGAATGGAATAGAATTTAATCAACCCGAGTAGAACGGAACGGAACGCAACGGAACGGAACGGAACGGAACGGAACGGGACGGAACGGAACGGAATGGAATGGAATGGAACGGAATTCAATTGAATGGAATGGAATGGAATGGAATTCAATGGAATGGAATGGAATGGAATGGAATGGAATGGAATGGAATGGAATGGACACCAGTAGAATGGAATGGAATGGAATGGAATGGAATGGAATGGAATGGAATGGAATGGAATGGAATGGAATGGAATGGAATGGAATGGAATGGAATCTACCCGAGTAGAACGGAATGGAACGGAATGGAATGGAATGGAATGGACAGGAGCAGAACTGAATGGAATGCAATGGAATGGAATGGAATGTACCCGAGCAGAACGGAATGGAATGAAATGGAAATGGAAAGGGAATGGAAATGGAACGGGAATGGAAATGGAACGGGAACGGAAATGGAACGGGAATGGAAATGGAACGGGAACGGAAACGGAACGAGAACGGAAATGGAACGGGAACGGAAACGGAACGGGAACGGAAATGGAACGGGAATGGTAATGGAACGGGAATGGAAATGGAACGGGAATGGAAATGGAACGGGAATGGAAATGGATCGGGAATGGAAATGGAACGGGAATGGTAATGGAACTGGAATGGAAATGGAACGGGAATGGAAAAGAAACGGGAATGGAAATGGAACGGGAATGGAAATGGAATGGGAATGGAAATGGAATGGAATGGAATGGAATGGAATGTACCAGAGTGGAGTGGAGTGGAGTGGAGTGGAGTAGAGTGCACTGGAACGGAATGGAATGGAATGGAATGGAATGGAATGGAACGGAACGGAATGTACCCGAGAAGCACGGAATGGAATGGAATGGAATGGAATGGAATGGAATGGAATGTACCGGAGTGGAGTGGAGTGGAGTGGAGTGGAGTAGAGTGCACTGGAACGGAATGGAATGGAATGGAATGGAATGGAACGGAACGGAATGTACCCGAGAAGCACGGAATGGAATGGAATGGAATGGAATGGAATGGAATGGAATGGAATGGAATGGAATGGAATGTACCGGAGTGGAGTGGAGTGGAATGGAGTGGAGTGGAGTGGAGTGGAGTGGAATGGAATGGAATGGAACGGAATGGAATGGAATGGAATGCAATGGAATGCAATGGAATGGAAAGGAATGGAATGCAATGGAATGGAATGGAATGGAATGGAATGGACACCAGTAGAATGGAATGGAATGGAATGGAATGGAATGGAATGGAATGGAATGGAATGGAATTCAATGGAATGGAATGGAATGGAATGGAATTCTATGGAATGGAATGGAGTGGAATCGAATGGAATCGAATGGAATCGAATGGAATGGAATGGAATAGAATGGAATCAACCCGAGTAGAACGGAACGGAACGCAACGGAACGGAACGGAACGGAACGGGACGGAACGGAACGGAATGGAATGGAATGGAACGGAATTCCATGGAATGGAATGGAATGGAATGGAATTCAATGGAATGGAATGGAATGGAATGGAATGGAATGGAATTCAATGGAATGGAATGGAATGTACCGGAGTGGAGTGGAGTGGAGTGGAGTGGAGTAGAGTGCACTGGAACGGAATGGAATGGAATGGAACGGAACGGAATGTACCCGAGAAGCACGGAATGGAATGGAATGGAATGGAATGGAATGTACCGGAGTGGAGTGGAGTGGAATGGAGTGGAGTGGAGTGGAGTGGAGTGGAATGGAATGGAATGGAATGGAATGCAATGGAATGAAATGGAATGGAAAGGAATGGAATGGAAGGGAATGGAATGGAATGGAATGGAATGGACACCAGTAGAATGGAATGGAATGGAATGGAATGGAATGGAATGGAATGGAATGGAATGGAATTCAATGGAATGGAATGGAATGGAATGGAATGGATTTCAATGGAATGGAATGGAATGGAAAGGAATTCAATGGAATGGAATGGAATGGAATGGAATTCTATGGAATGGAATGGAGTGGAATCGAATGGAATCGAATGGAATCGAATGGAATGGAATGGAATAGAATTGAATCAACCCGAGTAGAACGGAACGGAACGCAACGGAACGGAACGGAACGGAACGGGACGGAACGGAACGGAATGGAATGGAATGGAACGGAATTCCATGGAATGGAATGGAATGGAATGGAATTCAATTGAATCGAATGGAATGGAATGGATTGGAATGGAATGGAATAGAATGGAATCAACCCGAGTAGAACGGAACGGAACACAACGGAACGGAACGGAACGCAACGGAACGGAACGGAACGGAACGGAATGGAACGGAATGGAACGGAATTCAATGGAATGGAATGGAATGGAATGGAATTCTATGGAATGGAATGGAATGGAATGGAATGGAATTCCATGGAATGGAATGGAATGGAATGGAATTCTATGGAATGGAATGGAATGGAATGGAATGGAATTCCATGGAATGGAATGGAATGGAATGGAATTCCATGGAATGGAATGGAATGGAATGGAATTCCATGGAATGGAATGGAATGGAATGGAATTCAATGGAATGGAATGGAATGGAATGGAATGGAATGGAATGGAATTCCATGGAATGGAATGGGATGGAATGGAATGGAATGGAATTCTATTGAATGGAATGGAGTGGAATCGAATGGAATCGAATGGAATCGAATGGAATCGAATGGGATCGAATGGACTGGAATGGAATAGAATGGAATCAACCCGAGTAGAACGGAGCGGAACGCAACGGAACGGAACGGAACGGAACGGAACGGAACGGAATGGAATGGAGTGGAATGGAACGGAATTCAATGGAATGGAATGGAACGGAATGGAATTCAATGGAATGGAATGGAATGGAATGGAATGGAATGGAACGGAATTCTATGGAATGGAATGGAATGGAATGGAATGGAATGGAATGGAATGGAATGGAATGGAATTCAATGGAATGGAAAGAATGGAATGGAATGGAATGGAATTCAATGGAATGGAATGGAATGGAATGGAACGGAATGGAATTCAATGGAATGGAATGGAATGGCAACGAATGGAATCGAATGCAATCGAATGGAATCGATTGGAATCGAATGGAATCGAATGGAATGGAATGGAATAGAATGTAATCAACCTGAGTAGAACGGAACAGCACGCAACGGAACGGAACGGAACGGAACGGGACGGAACAGAAGGGTATGGAATGGAATGGAACGGAATTCAATGGAATGGAATGGAATGGAATGGAATTCAATGGAATGGGATGGAATGGAATGGAATGGAATGGAATGGAATTGAATGGAATAGAATGGAATCAACCCGAGTAGAACGGAACGGAACGCAACGGAACGGAACGGAACGCAACGGAACGGAACGGAACGGAACGGAACGGAATGGAATGGAAAGGAACGGAATTCAATGGAATGGAATGGGATGGAATGGAATTCAATGGAATGGAATGGAATGGAATGGAATGGAATGGAATGGAATGGAATGGAATGGAATTCAAATGGAATGGAATGGAATGGAATTCTATGGAATGGAATGGAGTGGAATCGAATGGAATCGAATGGAATCGAATGGAATCGAATGGGATCGAATGGAATGGAATGGAATAGAATGGAATCAACCCGAGTAAAACGGAGCGGAACGCAACGGAACGGAACGGAACGGAACGGAACGGAAAGGAATGGAATGGAATGGAATGGAACGGAATTCAAAGGAATGGAATGGAACAGAATGGAATTCAATGGAAAGGAATGGAATGGAATGGAATTGAATTCAATGGAATGGAATGGAATGGAATGGAATGGAATGGAATGGAATGGAATGGAACGGAATTCTATGGAATGGAATGGAATGGAATTCAATGGAATGGAATGGAATGGAATGGAATGGAAAGGAATTCAATGGAATGGAATGGAATGGAATGGAATTCAATGGAATGGAATGGAATTCAATGGAATGGAATGGAATGGAATGGAATGGAATGGAATGGAATGGAATGGAATGGAATGGAATTCAATGGAATGGAATGGAATGGAATGGGATGGAATGGAATTCAATGGAATGGAATGGAGTGGAATCGAATGGAATCGAATGGAATCGAATGAGATCGAATGGAATGGAATGGAATAGAATGGAATCAACCCGAGTAGAACGGAATGGAATGGAATGGAATGGAATGGAATGGAATGGAATGGAATGGAATGGAATTCAATGGAATGGAATGGAATGGAATGGAATGGAATGGAATGGAATGGAATGGAATCAACCCGAGTAGAACGGAACGGCACGCAATGGAACGGAACGGAACGGAACGGGATGGAACGGAACGGAATGGAATATAATGCAACGGAATTCAATGGAATGGAATGGAATGGAATGGAATTCAATGGAATCGAATGGAATCGAATGGAATCGATTGGAATCGAATGGAATCGAATAGAATGGAATGGAATAGAATTTAATCAACCCGAGTAGAACGGAACGGAACGCAACGGAACGGAACGGAACGGGACGGAACGGAACGGAATGGAATGGAATGGAACGGAATTCAATTGAATGGAATGGAATGGAATGGAATTCAATGGAATGGAATGGAATGGAATGGAATGGAATTCCATGGAATGGAATGGAATGGAATGGAATGGAATGGAATGGAATTCAATGGAATGGAATGGGGTGGAATGGAATGGAATAGAATGGAATGGAATAGAGTGGAATCAACCCGAGTAGAACGGAATGGAATGGAATGGAATGGAATGGAATGGAATGGAATGGAATGGAATGGAATGGAATGTAACAAAGTAGAACGGAATGGAATGGAATGGAATGGAATGGAATGGAATGGAATGGAATGTACCCGAGTAGAACGGAATGGAATGGAATGGATTGGAATGGAATGGAATGGAATTTAATGGAATGTAACCGAGTAGAACGGAATGGAATGTAATTGAATGGAATGTAACCGAGTTGAACGGAACGGAATGGAATGGAATGGAATGGAATGGAATGGAATGGAATTGAGTGCAATGCAATGCAATGGAATGCAATGGAATGGAAAGGAATGGAATGGAATGGAATGGAATCTACCCGAGTAGAACGGAATGGAATGGAATTGAATGGAATGTAACCGAGTAGAACGGAACGGAATGGAATGGAATGGAATGGAATGGAATGGAATGCAATGGAATGGAATGGAATGGAATGGAATGGAATGGAATGGAATGGAATGGACACCAGTAGAATGGAATGGAATGGAATGGAATGGAATGGAATGGAATGGAATGGAATGGAATGGAATCTACCCGAGTAGAACGGAATGGAACGGAATGGAATGGAATGGAATGGACAGGAGCAGAACGGAATGGAATGCAAAGGAATGGAATGGAATGTACCCGAGCAGAACGGAATGGAATGAAATGGAAATGGAAAGGGAATGGAAATGGAACGGGAATGGAAATGGAACGGGAACGGAAATGGAACGGGAATGGAAATGGAACGGGAACGGAAACGGAACGAGAACGGAAATGGAACGGGAACGGAAACGGAACGGGAACGGAAATGGAACGGGAATGGTAACGGAACGGGAATGGAAATGGAACGGGAATGGAAAAGGAACGGGAATGGAAATGGATCGGGAATGGAAATGGAACGGGAATAGTAATGGAACTGGAATGGAAATGGAACGGGAATGGAAAAGAAACGGGAATGGAAATGGAACGGGAATGGAAATGGAATGGGAATGGAAATGGAATGGAATGGAATGGAATGGAATGGAATGGAATGGAATGTACCGGAGTGGAGTGGAGTGGAGTGGAGTGGAGTAGAGTGCACTGGAACGGAATGGAATGGAATGGAATGGAATGGAACGGAACGGAATGTACCCTAGAAGCACGGAATGGAATGGAATGGAATGGAATGGAATGGAATGGAATGGAATGTACCGGAGTGGAGTGGAGTGGAATGGAGTGGAGTGGAGTGGAGTGGAGTGGAATGGAATGGAATGGAACGGAATGGAATGGAATGGAATGCAATGGAATGCAATGGAATGGAAAGGAATGGAATGGAATGGAATGGAATGGAATGGAATGGAATGGAATGGAATGGACACCAGTAGAATGGAATGGAATGGAATGGAATGGAATGGAATGGAATGGAATGGAATGGAATGGAATGGAATTCAATGGAATGGAATGGAATGGAATGGAATTCTATGGAATGGAATGGAATGGAATGGAATTCAATGGAATGGAATGGAATGGAATGGAATTCTATGGAATGGAATGGAGTGGAATCGAATGGAATCGAATGGAATCGAATGGAATGGAATGGAATAGAATGGAATCAACCCGAGTAGAACGGAACGGAACGCAACGGAACGGAACGGAACGGAACGGGACGGAACGGAACGGAATGGAATGGAATGGAACGGAATTCCATGGAATGGAATGGAATGGAATGGAATTCAATGGAATGGAATGGAATGGAATGGAATGGAATGGAATTCAATGGAATGGAATGGAATGGAATGGAATGGAATGGAATGGAATGGAATGGAATTCAATGGAATGGAATGGTATTCAATGGAATGGAATGGAATGGAATGGAATGGAATGGAATGGAATGGAATGGAATTCAATGGAATGGAATGGAATGGAATGGAATGGAATGGAATTCAATGGAATGGAATGGAGTGGAATCGAATGGAATCGAATGGAATCGAATGAGATCGAATGGAATGGAATGGAATAGAATGGAATCAACCCGAGTAGAACGGAATGGAATGGAATGGAATGGAATTCAATGGAATGGAATGGAATGGAATGGAATGGAATGGAATGGAATCAACCCGAGTAGAACGGAACGGCACGCAACGGAACGGAACGGAACGGAACGGGACGGAACGGACGGAATGGAATATAATGCAACGGAATTCAATGGAATGGAATGGAATGGAATGGAATTCAATGGAATCGAATGGAATCGAATGGAGTCGATTGGAATCGAATGGAATCGAATAGAATGGAATGGAATAGAATTTAATCAACCCGAGTAGAACGGAACGGAACGCAACGGAACGGAACGGAACGGAACGGAACGGGACGGAACGGAACGGAATGGAATGGAATGGAACGGAATTCAATTGAATGGAATGGAATGGAATGGAATTCAATGGAATGGAATGGAATGGAATGGAATGGAATGGAATGGAATGGAATGGACACCAGTAGAATGGAATGGAATGGAATGGAATGGAATGGAATGGAATGGAATGGAATGGAATGGAATGGAATGGAATGGAATGGAATGGAATGGAATGGAATCTACCCGAGTAGAACGGAATGGAACGGAATGGAATGGAATGGAATGGACAGGAGCAGAACTGAATGGAATGCAATGGAATGGAATGGAATGTACCCGAGCAGAACGGAATGGAATGAAATGGAAATGGAAAGGGAATGGAAATGGAACGGGAATGGAAATGGAACGGGAACGGAAATGGAACGGGAATGGAAATGGAACGGGAACGGAAACGGAACGAGAACGGAAATGGAACGGGAACGGAAACGGAACGGGAACGGAAATGGAACGGGAATGGTAATGGAACGGGAATGGAAATGGAACGGGAATGGAAATGGAACGGGAATGGAAATGGATCGGGAATGGAAATGGAACGGGAATGGTAATGGAACTGGAATGGAAATGGAACGGGAATGGAAAAGAAACGGGAATGGAAATGGAACGGGAATGGAAATGGAATGGGAATGGAAATGGAATGGAATGGAATGGAATGGAATGTACCAGAGTGGAGTGGAGTGGAGTGGAGTGGAGTAGAGTGCACTGGAACGGAATGGAATGGAATGGAATGGAATGGAATGGAACGGAACGGAATGTACCCGAGAAGCACGGAATGGAATGGAATGGAATGGAATGGAATGGAATGGAATGTACCGGAGTGGAGTGGAGTGGAGTGGAGTGGAGTAGAGTGCACTGGAACGGAATGGAATGGAATGGAATGGAATGGAACGGAACGGAATGTACCCGAGAAGCACGGAATGGAATGGAATGGAATGGAATGGAATGGAATGGAATGGAATGGAATGGAATGGAATGTACCGGAGTGGAGTGGAGTGGAATGGAGTGGAGTGGAGTGGAGTGGAGTGGAATGGAATGGAATGGAACGGAATGGAATGGAATGGAATGCAATGGAATGCAATGGAATGGAAAGGAATGGAATGCAATGGAATGGAATGGAATGGAATGGAATGGACACCAGTAGAATGGAATGGAATGGAATGGAATGGAATGGAATGGAATGGAATGGAATGGAATTCAATGGAATGGAATGGAATGGAATGGAATTCTATGGAATGGAATGGAGTGGAATCGAATGGAATCGAATGGAATCGAATGGAATGGAATGGAATAGAATGGAATCAACCCGAGTAGAACGGAACGGAACGCAACGGAACGGAACGGAACGGAACGGGACGGAACGGAACGGAATGGAATGGAATGGAACGGAATTCCATGGAATGGAATGGAATGGAATGGAATTCAATGGAATGGAATGGAATGGAATGGAATGGAATGGAATTCAATGGAATGGAATGGAATGTACCGGAGTGGAGTGGAGTGGAGTGGAGTGGAGTAGAGTGCACTGGAACGGAATGGAATGGAATGGAATGGAATGGAACGGAACGGAATGTACCCGAGAAGCACGGAATGGAATGGAATGGAATGGAATGGAATGTACCGGAGTGGAGTGGAGTGGAATGGAGTGGAGTGGAGTGGAGTGGAGTGGAATGGAATGGAATGGAATGGAATGCAATGGAATGAAATGGAATGGAAAGGAATGGAATGGAAGGGAATGGAATGGAATGGAATGGAATGGACACCAGTAGAATGGAATGGAATGGAATGGAATGGAATGGAATGGAATGGAATGGAATGGAATTCAATGGAATGGAATGGAATGGAATGGAATGGATTTCAATGGAATGGAATGGAATGGAAAGGAATTCAATGGAATGGAATGGAATGGAATGGAATTCTATGGAATGGAATGGAGTGGAATCGAATGGAATCGAATGGAATCGAATGGAATGGAATGGAATAGAATTGAATCAACCCGAGTAGAACGGAACGGAACGCAACGGAACGGAACGGAACGGAACGGGACGGAACGGAACGGAATGGAATGGAATGGAACGGAATTCCATGGAATGGAATGGAATGGAATGGAATTCAATTGAATCGAATGGAATGGAATGGATTGGAATGGAATGGAATAGAATGGAATCAACCCGAGTAGAACGGAACGGAACACAACGGAACGGAACGGAACGCAACGGAACGGAACGGAACGGAACGGAATGGAACGGAATGGAACGGAATTCAATGGAATGGAATGGAATGGAATGGAATTCTATGGAATGGAATGGAATGGAATGGAATGGAATTCCATGGAATGGAATGGAATGGAATGGAATTCTATGGAATGGAATGGAATGGAATGGAATGGAATTCCATGGAATGGAATGGAATGGAATGGAATTCCATGGAATGGAATGGAATGGAATGGAATTCCATGGAATGGAATGGAATGGAATGGAATTCAATGGAATGGAATGGAATGGAATGGAATGGAATGGAATGGAATTCCATGGAATGGAATGGGATGGAATGGAATGGAATGGAATTCTATTGAATGGAATGGAGTGGAATCGAATGGAATCGAATGGAATCGAATGGAATCGAATGGGATCGAATGGACTGGAATGGAATAGAATGGAATCAACCCGAGTAGAACGGAGCGGAACGCAACGGAACGGAACGGAACGGAACGGAACGGAACGGAATGGAATGGAGTGGAATGGAACGGAATTCAATGGAATGGAATGGAACGGAATGGAATTCAATGGAATGGAATGGAATGGAATGGAATGGAATGGAACGGAATTCTATGGAATGGAATGGAATGGAATGGAATGGAATGGAATGGAATGGAATGGAATGGAATTCAATGGAATGGAAAGAATGGAATGGAATGGAATGGAATTCAATGGAATGGAATGGAATGGAATGGAACGGAATGGAATTCAATGGAATGGAATGGAATGGCAACGAATGGAATCGAATGCAATCGAATGGAATCGATTGGAATCGAATGGAATCGAATGGAATGGAATGGAATAGAATGTAATCAACCTGAGTAGAACGGAACGGCACGCAACGGAACGGAACGGAACGGAACGGGACGGAACAGAAGGGTATGGAATGGAATGGAACGGAATTCAATGGAATGGAATGGAATGGAATGGAATTCAATGGAATGGGATGGAATGGAATGGAATGGAATGGAATGGAATTGAATGGAATAGAATGGAATCAACCCGAGTAGAACGGAACGGAACGCAACGGAACGGAACGGAACGCAACGGAACGGAACGGAACGGAACGGAACGGAATGGAATGGAAAGGAACGGAATTCAATGGAATGGAATGGGATGGAATGGAATTCAATGGAATGGAATGGAATGGAATGGAATGGAATGGAATGGAATGGAATGGAATGGAATTCAAATGGAATGGAATGGAATGGAATTCTATGGAATGGAATGGAGTGGAATCGAATGGAATCGAATGGAATCGAATGGAATCGAATGGGATCGAATGGAATGGAATGGAATAGAATGGAATCAACCCGAGTAAAACGGAGCGGAACGCAACGGAACGGAACGGAACGGAACGGAACGGAAAGGAATGGAATGGAATGGAATGGAACGGAATTCAAAGGAATGGAATGGAACAGAATGGAATTCAATGGAAAGGAATGGAATGGAATGGAATTGAATTCAATGGAATGGAATGGAATGGAATGGAATGGAATGGAATGGAATGGAATGGAACGGAATTCTATGGAATGGAATGGAATGGAATTCAATGGAATGGAATGGAATGGAATGGAATGGAAAGGAATTCAATGGAATGGAATGGAATGGAATGGAATTCAATGGAATGGAATGGAATTCAATGGAATGGAATGGAATGGAATGGAATGGAATGGAATGGAATGGAATGGAATGGAATGGAATTCAATGGAATGGAATGGAATGGAATGGGATGGAATGGAATTCAATGGAATGGAATGGAGTGGAATCGAATGGAATCGAATGGAATCGAATGAGATCGAATGGAATGGAATGGAATAGAATGGAATCAACCCGAGTAGAACGGAATGGAATGGAATGGAATGGAATGGAATGGAATGGAATGGAATGGAATGGAATTCAATGGAATGGAATGGAATGGAATGGAATGGAATGGAATGGAATGGAATGGAATCAACCCGAGTAGAACGGAACGGCACGCAATGGAACGGAACGGAACGGAACGGGATGGAACGGAACGGAATGGAATATAATGCAACGGAATTCAATGGAATGGAATGGAATGGAATGGAATTCAATGGAATCGAATGGAATCGAATGGAATCGATTGGAATCGAATGGAATCGAATAGAATGGAATGGAATAGAATTTAATCAACCCGAGTAGAACGGAACGGAACGCAACGGAACGGAACGGAACGGGACGGAACGGAACGGAATGGAATGGAATGGAACGGAATTCAATTGAATGGAATGGAATGGAATGGAATTCAATGGAATGGAATGGAATGGAATGGAATGGAATTCCATGGAATGGAATGGAATGGAATGGAATGGAATGGAATGGAATTCAATGGAATGGAATGGGGTGGAATGGAATGGAATAGAATGGAATGGAATAGAGTGGAATCAACCCGAGTAGAACGGAATGGAATGGAATGGAATGGAATGGAATGGAATGGAATGGAATGGAATGGAATGGAATGTAACAAAGTAGAACGGAATGGAATGGAATGGAATGGAATGGAATGGAATGGAATGGAATGGAATGTACCCGAGTAGAACGGAATGGAATGGAATGGATTGGAATGGAATGGAATGGAATTTAATGGAATGTAACCGAGTAGAACGGAATGGAATGTAATTGAATGGAATGTAACCGAGTTGAACGGAACGGAATGGAATGGAATGGAATGGAATGGAATGGAATGGAATTGAGTGCAATGCAATGCAATGGAATGCAATGGAATGGAAAGGAATGGAATGGAATGGAATGGAATCTACCCGAGTAGAACGGAATGGAATGGAATTGAATGGAATGTAACCGAGTAGAACGGAACGGAATGGAATGGAATGGAATGGAATGGAATGGAATGCAATGGAATGGAATGGAATGGAATGGAATGGAATGGAATGGAATGGAATGGACACCAGTAGAATGGAATGGAATGGAATGGAATGGAATGGAATGGAATGGAATGGAATGGAATGGAATCTACCCGAGTAGAACGGAATGGAACGGAATGGAATGGAATGGAATGGACAGGAGCAGAACGGAATGGAATGCAAAGGAATGGAATGGAATGTACCCGAGCAGAACGGAATGGAATGAAATGGAAATGGAAAGGGAATGGAAATGGAACGGGAATGGAAATGGAACGGGAACGGAAATGGAACGGGAATGGAAATGGAACGGGAACGGAAACGGAACGAGAACGGAAATGGAACGGGAACGGAAACGGAACGGGAACGGAAATGGAACGGGAATGGTAACGGAACGGGAATGGAAATGGAACGGGAATGGAAAAGGAACGGGAATGGAAATGGATCGGGAATGGAAATGGAACGGGAATAGTAATGGAACTGGAATGGAAATGGAACGGGAATGGAAAAGAAACGGGAATGGAAATGGAACGGGAATGGAAATGGAATGGGAATGGAAATGGAATGGAATGGAATGGAATGGAATGGAATGGAATGGAATGTACCGGAGTGGAGTGGAGTGGAGTGGAGTGGAGTAGAGTGCACTGGAACGGAATGGAATGGAATGGAATGGAATGGAACGGAACGGAATGTACCCTAGAAGCACGGAATGGAATGGAATGGAATGGAATGGAATGGAATGGAATGGAATGTACCGGAGTGGAGTGGAGTGGAATGGAGTGGAGTGGAGTGGAGTGGAGTGGAATGGAATGGAATGGAACGGAATGGAATGGAATGGAATGCAATGGAATGCAATGGAATGGAAAGGAATGGAATGGAATGGAATGGAATGGAATGGAATGGAATGGAATGGAATGGAATGGACACCAGTAGAATGGAATGGAATGGAATGGAATGGAATGGAATGGAATGGAATGGAATGGAATGGAATGGAATTCAATGTAATTGAATGGAATGGAATGGAATTCTATGGAATGGAATGGAATGGAATGGAATTCAATGGAATGGAATGGAATGGAATGGAATTCTATGGAATGGAATGGAGTGGAATCGAATGGAATCGAATGGAATCGAATGGAATGGAATGGAATAGAATGGAATCAACCCGAGTAGAACGGAACGGAACGCAACGGAACGGAACGGAACGGAACGGGACGGAACGGAACGGAATGGAATGGAATGGAACGGAATTCCATGGAATGGAATGGAATGGAATGGAATTCAATGGAATGGAATGGAATGGAATGGAATGGAATGGAATTCAATGGAATGGAATGGAATGGAATGGAATGGAATGGAATGGAATGGAATGGAATTCAATGGAATGGAATGGTATTCAATGGAATGGAATGGAATGGAATGGAATGGAATGGAATGGAATGGAATGGAATTCAATGGAATGGAATGGAATGGAATGGAATGGAATGGAATTCAATGGAATGGAATGGAGTGGAATCGAATGGAATCGAATGGAATCGAATGAGATCGAATGGAATGGAATGGAATAGAATGGAATCAACCCGAGTAGAACGGAATGGAATGGAATGGAATGGAATTCAATGGAATGGAATGGAATGGAATGGAATGGAATGGAATGGAATCAACCCGAGTAGAACGGAACGGCACGCAACGGAACGGAACGGAACGGAACGGGACGGAACGGACGGAATGGAATATAATGCAACGGAATTCAATGGAATGGAATGGAATGGAATGGAATTCAATGGAATCGAATGGAATCGAATGGAGTCGATTGGAATCGAATGGAATCGAATAGAATGGAATGGAATAGAATTTAATCAACCCGAGTAGAACGGAACGGAACGCAACGGAACGGAACGGAACGGAACGGAACGGGACGGAACGGAACGGAATGGAATGGAATGGAACGGAATTCAATTGAATGGAATGGAATGGAATGGAATTCAATGGAATGGAATGGAATGGAATGGAATGGAATGGAATGGAATGGAATGGACACCAGTAGAATGGAATGGAATGGAATGGAATGGAATGGAATGGAATGGAATGGAATGGAATGGAATGGAATGGAATGGAATGGAATCTACCCGAGTAGAACGGAATGGAACGGAATGGAATGGAATGGAATGGACAGGAGCAGAACGGAATGGAATGCAATGGAATGGAATGGAATGTACCCGAGCAGAACGGAATGGAATGAAATGGAAATGGAAAGGGAATGGAAATGGAACGGGAATGGAAATGGAACGGGAACGGAAATGGAACGGGAATGGAAATGGAACGGGAACGGAAACGGAACGAGAACGGAAATGGAACGGGAACGGAAACGGAACGGGAACGGAAATGGAACGGGAATGGTAATGGAACGGGAATGGAAATGGAACGGGAATGGAAATGGAACGGGAATGGAAATGGATCGGGAATGGAAATGGAACGGGAATGGTAATGGAACTGGAATGGAAATGGAACGGGAATGGAAAAGAAACGGGAATGGAAATGGAACGGGAATGGAAATGGAATGGGAATGGAAATGGAATGGAATGGAATGGAATGGAATGTACCGGAGTGGAGTGGAGTGGAGTGGAGTGGAGTAGAGTGCACTGGAACGGAATGGAATGGAATGGAATGGAATGGAATGGAACGGAACGGAATGTACCCGAGAAGCACGGAATGGAATGGAATGGAATGGAATGGAATGGAATGGAATGTACCGGAGTGGAGTGGAGTGGAGTGGAGTGGAGTAGAGTGCACTGGAACGGAATGGAATGGAATGGAATGGAATGGAACGGAACGGAATGTACCCGAGAAGCACGGAATGGAATGGAATGGAATGGAATGGAATGGAATGGAATGGAATGGAATGGAATGTACCGGAGTGGAGTGGAGTGGAATGGAGTGGAGTGGAGTGGAGTGGAGTGGAATGGAATGGAATGGAACGGAATGGAATGGAATGGAATGCAATGGAATGCAATGGAATGGAAAGGAATGGAATGCAATGGAATGGAATGGAATGGAATGGAATGGAATGGACACCAGTAGAATGGAATGGAATGGAATGGAATGGAATGGAATGGAATGGAATGGAATTCAATGGAATGGAATGGAATGGAATGGAATTCAATGGAATCGAATGGAATCGAATGGAATCGATTGGAATCGAATGGAATCGAATAGAATGGAATGGAATAGAATTTAATCAACCCGAGTAGAACGGAACGGAACGCAACGGAACGGAACGGAACGGAACGGAACGGGACGGAACGGAACGGAACGGAACGGGACGGAACGGAACGGAATGGAATGGAATGGAACGGAATTCAATTGAATGGAATGGAATGGAATGGAATTCAATGGAATGGAATGGAATGGAATGGAATGGAATGGAATGGAATGGAATGGACACCAGTAGAATGGAATGGAATGGAATGGAATGGAATGGAATGGAATGGAATGGAATGGAATGGAATGGAATGGAATGGAATGGAAAGGAATGGAATCTACCCGAGTAGAACGGAATGGAACGGAATGGAATGGAATGGAATGGACAGGAGCAGAACGGAATGGAATGCAATGGAATGGAATGGAATGTACCCGAGCAGAACGGAATGGAATGAAATGGAAATGGAAAGGGAATGGAAATGGAACGGGAATGGAAATGGATCGGGAATGGAAATGGAACGGGAATGGTAATGGAACTGGAATGGAAATGGAACGGGAATGGAAAAGAAACGGGAATGGAAATGGAACGGGAATGGAAATGGAATGGGAATGGAAATGGAATGGAATGGAATGGAATGGAATGTACCAGAGTGGAGTGGAGTGGAGTGGAGTGGAGTAGAGTGAACTGGAACGGAATGGAATGGAATGGAATGGAATGGAACGGAACGGAATGTACCCGAGAAGCACGGAATGGAATGGAATGGAATGGAATGGAATGGAATGTACCGGAGTGGAGTGGAGTGGAGTGGAGTGGAGTAGAGTGCACTGGAACGGAATGGAATGGAATGGAATGGAATGGAACGGAACGGAATGTACCCCAGAAGCACGGAATGGAATGGAATGGAATGGAATGGAATGGAATGTACCGGAGTGGAGTGGAGTGGAATGGAGTGGAGTGGAGTGGAGTGGAGTGGAATGGAATGGAATGGAACGGAATGGAATGGAATGGAATGCAATGGAATGCAATGGAATGGAAAGGAATGGAATGGAATGGAATGGAATGGAATGGAATGGAATGGAATGGACACCAGTAGAATGGAATGGAATGGAATGGAATGGAATGGAATGGAATGGAATGGAATGGAATTCAATGGAATCGAATGGAATGGAATGGAATTCAATGGAATCGAATGGAATCGAATGGAATCGATTGGAATCGAATGGAATCGAATAGAATGGAATGGAATAGAATTTAATCAACCCGAGTAGAACGGAACGGAACGCAACGGAACGGAACGGAACGGAACGGAACGGGACGGAACGGAACGGAATGGAATGGAATGGAACGGTATTCAATTGAATGGAATGGAATGGAATGGAATTCAATGGAATGGAATGGAATGGAATGGAATGGAATGGAATGGAATGGAATGGAATGGAATGGACACCAGTAGAATGGAATGGAATGGAATGGAATGGAATGGAATGGAATGGAATGGAATGGAATGGAATGGAATGGAATCTACCCGAGTAGAACGGAATGGAACGGAATGGAATGGAATGGAATGGACAGGAGCAGAACGGAATGGAATGCAATGGAATGGAATGGAATGTACCCGAGCAGAACGGAATGGAATGAAATGGAAATGGAAAGGGAATGGAAATGGAACGGGAATGGAAATGGAACGGGAACGGAAATGGAACGGGAATGGAAATGGAACGGGAACGGAAACGGAACGAGAACGGAAATGGAACGGGAACGGAAACGGAACGGGAACGGAAATGGAACGGGAATGGTAATGGAACGGGAATGGAAATGGAACGGGAATGGAAATGGAACGGGAATGGAAATGGATCGGGAATGGAAATGGAACGGGAATGGTAATGGAACTGGAATGGAAATGGAACGGGAATGGAAAAGAAACGGGAATGGAAATGGAACGGGAATGGAAATGGAATGGGAATGGAAATGGAATGGAATGGAATGGAATGGAATGTACCAGAGTGGAGTGGAGTGGAGTGGAGTGGAGTAGAGTGCACTGGAACGGAATGGAATGGAATGGAATGGAATGGAACGGAACGGAATGTACCCGAGAAGCACGGAATGGAATGGAATGGAATGGAATGGAATGGAATGTACCGGAGTGGAGTGGAGTGGAGTGGAGTGGAGTAGAGTGCACTGGAACGGAATGGAATGGAATGGAATGGAATGGAACGGAACGGAATGTACCCGAGAAGCACGGAATGGAATGGAATGGAATGGAATGGAATGGAATGGAATGGAATGTACCGGAGTGGAGTGGAGTGGAATGGAGTGGAGTGGAGTGGAGTGGAGTGGAATGGAATGGAATGGAACGGAATGGAATGGAATGGAATGCAATGGAATGAAATGGAATGGAAAGGAATGGAATGGAATGGAATGGAATGGAATGGAATGGAATGGAATGGAATGGACACCAGTAGAATGGAATGGAATGGAATGGAATGGAATGGAATGGAATGGAATGGAATGGAATGGAATTCAATGGAATGGAATGGAATGGAATGGAATTCTATGGAATGGAATGGAATGGAATGGAATTCAATGGAATGGAATGGAATGGAATGGAATTCTATGGAATGGAATGGAGTGGAATCGAATGGAATCGAATGGAATCGAATGGAATGGAATGGAATAGAATGGAATCAACCCGAGTAGAACGGAACGGAACGGAACGGAACGGAACGGAACGGAACGGGACGGAACGGAACGGAATGGAATGGAATGGAACGGAATTCCATGGAATGGAATGGAATGGAATGGAATTCAATGGAATGGAATGGAATGGAATGGAATGGAATGGAATTCAATGGAATGGAATGGAATGGAATGGAATGGAATGGAATGGAATGGAATTCAATGGAATGGAATGGAATGGATTGGAATGGAATGGAATAGAATGGAATCAACCCGAGTAGAACGGAACGGAACACAACGGAACGGAACGGAACGCAACGGAACGGAACGGAACGGAACGGAATGGAACGGAATGGAACGGAATTCAATGGAATGGAATGGAATGGAATGGAATTCTATGGAATGGAATGGAATGGAATGGAATGGAATGGATTTCCATGGAATGGAATGGAATGGAATGGAATTCCATGGAATGGAATGGAATGGAATGGAATTCAATGGAGTGGAATGGAATGGAATGGAATGGAATGGAATTCAGTGGAATGGAATGGGATGGAATGGAATGGAATGGAATTCTATGGAATGGAATGGAGTGGAATCGAATGGAATCGAATGGGATCGAATGGACTGGAATGGAATAGAATGGAATCAACCCGAGTAGAACGGAGCGGAACGCAACGGAACGGAACGGAACGGAACGGAACGGAACGGAATGGAATGGAGTGGAATGGAACGGAATTCAATGGAATGGAATGGAACGGAATGGAATTCAATGGAATGGAATGGAATGGAATGGAATGGAATGGAATGGAACGGAATTCTATGGAATGGAATGGAATGGAATTCAATGGAATGGAATGGAATGGAATGGAATGGAATGGAATGGAACGGAATTCTATGGAATGGAATGGAATGGAATTCAATGGAATGGAATGGAATGGAATGGAATGGAATGGAATGGAACGGAATTCTATGGAATGGAATGGAATGGAATTCAATGGAATGGAATGGAATGGAATGGAATGGAATGGAATGGAATGGAATTCAATGGAATGGAATGGAATGGAATGGAACGGAATGGAATTCAATGGAATGGAATGGAATGGCAACGAATGGAATCGAATGCAATCGAATGGAATCGATTGGAATCGAATGGAATCGAATGGAATGGAATGGAATAGAATGTAATCAACCTGAGTAGAACGGAACGGCACGCAACGGAACGGAACGGAACGGAACGGGACGGAACGGAAGGGTATGGAATGGAATGGAACGGAATTCAATGGAATGGAATGGAATGGAATGGAATTCAATGGAATGGAATGGAATGGCATGGAATGGAATGGAATGGAATGGAATGGAATGGAATAGAATGGAATCAACCCGAGTAGAACGGAACGCAAAGGAACGGAACGGAACGCAACGGAACGGAACGGAACGGAACGGAACGGAATGGAATGGAAAGGAACGGAATTCAATGGAATGGAATGGAATGGAATGGAATTCAATGGAATGGAATGGAATGGAATGGAATTCAATGGAATGGAATGGAATGGAATTCAAATGGAATGGAATGGAATGGAATTCTATGGAATGGAATGGAGTGGAATCGAATGGAATCGAATGGAATCGAATGGAATCGAATGGGATCGAATGGAATGGAATGGAATAGAATGGAATCAACCCGAGTAGAACGGAGCGGAACGCAACGGAACGGAACGGAACGGAACGGAAAGGAAAGGAATGGAATGGAATGGAATGGAACGGAATTCAAAGGAATGGAATGGAACAGAATGGAATTCAATGGAAAGGAATGGAATGAAATGGAATTGAATTCAATGGAATGGAATGGAATGGAATGGAATGGAATGGAATGGAATGGAATGGAATGGAACGGAATTCTATGGAATGGAATGGAATGGAATTCAATGGAATGGAATGGAATGGAATGGAATGGAACGGAATTCAATGGAATGGAATGGAATGGAATGGAATTCAATGGAATGGAATGGAATTCAATGGAATGGAATGGAATGGAATGGAATGGAATGGAATGGAATTCAATGGAATGGAATGGTATTCAATGGAATGGAATGGAATGGAATGGAATGGAATGGAATGGAATGGAAATCAATGGAATGGAATGGAATGGAATGGAATGGAATGGAATGGAATTCAATGGAATGGAATGGAGTGGAATCGAATGGAATCGAATGGAATCGAATGAGATCGAATGGAATGGAATGGAATAGAATGGAATCAACCCGAGTAGAACGGAATGGAATGGAATGGAATGGAATGGAATGGAATGGAATGGAATGGAATTCAATGGAATGGAATGGAATGGAATGGAATGGAATGGAATGGAATGGAATGGAATGGAATGGAATCAACCCGAGTAGAACGGAACGGCACGCAACGGAACGGAACGGAACGGAACGGGACGGAACGGAACGGAATGGAATATAATGCAACGGAATTCAATGGAATGGAATGGAATGGAATGGAATTCAATGGAATCGATTGGAATCGAATGGAATCGATTGGAATTGAATGGAATCGAATAGAATGGAATGGAATAGAATTTAATCAACCCGAGTAGAACGGAACGGAACGCAACGGAACGGAACGGAACGGAACGGAACGGGACGGAACGGAACGGAATGGAATGGAATGGAACGGAATTCAATTGAATGGAATGGAATGGAATGGAATTCAATGGAATGGAATGGAATGGAATGGAATGGAATGGAATGGAATGGAATGGACACCAGTAGAATGGAATGGAATGGAATGGAATGGAATGGAATGGAATGGAATGGAATGGAATGGAATGGAATCTACCCGAGTAGAACGGAATGGAACGGAATGGAATGGAATGGAATGGACAGGAGCAGAACGGAATGGAATGCAATGGAATGGAATGGAATGTACCCGAGCAGAACGGAATGGAATGAAATGGAAATGGAAAGGGAATGGAAATGGAACGGGAATGGAAATGGAACGGGAACGGAAATGGAACGGGAATGGAAATGGAACGGGAACGGAAACGGAACGAGAACGGAAATGGAACGGGAACGGAAACGGAACGGGAACGGAAATGGAACGGGAATGGTAATGGAACGGGAATGGAAATGGAACGGGAATGGAAATGGATCGGGAATGGAAATGGATCGGGAATGGAAATGGAACGGGAATGGTAATGGAACTGGAATGGAAATGGAACGGGAATGGAAAAGAAACGGGAATGGAAATGGAACGGGAATGGAAATGGAATGGGAATGAAAATGGAATGGAATGGAATGGAATGGAATGTACCAGAGTGGAGTGGAGTGGAGTGGAGTGGAGTAGAGTGCACTGGAACGGAATGGAATGGAATGGAATGGAATGGAACGGAACGGAATGTACCCGAGAAGCACGGAATGGAATGGAATGGAATGGAATGGAATGGAATGGAATGGAATGTACCGGAGTGGAGTGGAGTGGAATGGAGTGGAGTGGAGTGGAGTGGATTGGAATGGAATGGAATGGAATGGAATGGAATGCAATGGAATGCAATGGAATGGAAAGGAATGGAATGGAATGGAATGGAATGGAATGGAATGGACAACAGTAGAATGGAATGGAATGGAATGGAATGGAATGGAATGGAATGGAATGGATTTCCATGGAATGGAATGGAATGGAATGGAATTCCATGGAATGGAATGGAATGGAATGGAATTCAATGGAGTGGAATGGAATGGAATGGAATGGAATGGAATTCAGTGGAATGGAATGGGATGGAATGGAATGGAATGGAATTCTATGGAATGGAATGGAGTGGAATCGAATGGAATCGAATGGGATCGAATGGACTGGAATGGAATAGAATGGAATCAACCCGAGTAGAACGGAGCGGAACGCAACGGAACGGAACGGAACGGAACGGAACGGAACGGAATGGAATGGAGTGGAATGGAACGGAATTCAATGGAATGGAATGGAACGGAATGGAATTCAATGGAATGGAATGGAATGGAATGGAATGGAATGGAATGGAACGGAATTCTATGGAATGGAATGGAATGGAATTCAATGGAATGGAATGGAATGGAATGGAATGGAATGGAATGGAATTCAATGGAATGGAAAGGAATGGAATGGAATGGAATGGAATTCAATGGAATGGAATGGAATGGAATGGAACGGAATGGAATTCAATGGAATGGAATGGAATGGCAACGAATGGAATCGAATGCAATCGAATGGAATCGATTGGAATCGAATGGAATCGAATGGAATGGAATGGAATAGAATGTAATCAACCTGAGTAGAACGGAACGGCACGCAACGGAACGGAACGGAACGGAACGGGACGGAACGGAAGGGTATGGAATGGAATGGAACGGAATTCAATGGAATGGAATGGAATGGAATGGAATTCAATGGAATGGAATGGAATGGCATGGAATGGAATGGAATGGAATGGAATGAATGGAATAGAATGGAATCAACCCGAGTAGAACGGAACGCAACGGAACGGAACGGAACGCAATGGAACGGAACGGAACGGAACGGAACGGAATGGAATGGAAAGGAACGGAATTCAATGGAATGGAATGGAATGGAATGGAATTCAATGGAATGGAATGGAATGGAATGGAATTCAATGGAATGGAATGGAATGGAATTCAAATGGAATGGAATGGAATGGAATTCTATGGAATGGAATGGAGTGGAATCGAATGGAATCGAATGGAATCGAATGGAATCGAATGGGATCGAATGGAATGGAATGGAATAGAATGGAATCAACCCGAGTAGAACGGAGCGGAACGCAACGGAACGGAACGGAACGGAACGGAAAGGAAAGGAATGGAATGGAATGGAATGGAACGGAATTCAAAGGAATGGAATGGAACAGAATGGAATTCAATGGAAAGGAATGGAATGAAATGGAATTGAATTCAATGGAATGGAATGGAATGGAATGGAATGGAATGGAATGGAATGGAATGGAACGGAATTCTATGGAATGGAATGGAATGGAATTCAATGGAATGGAATGGAATGGAATGGAATGGAA
The DNA here is from genome assembly GCF_029281585.2 of Gorilla gorilla gorilla. Taxonomy (NCBI): domain Eukaryota; kingdom Metazoa; phylum Chordata; class Mammalia; order Primates; family Hominidae; genus Gorilla; species Gorilla gorilla. The sequence goes on from NC_073236.2 coordinate 8,763,327, forward strand.
CGGAATTCAATGGAATGGAATGGAATGGAATGGAATTCAATGGAATGGAATGGAATTCAATGGAATGGAATGGAATGGAATGGAATGGAATGGAATGGAATTCAATGGAATGGAATGGTATTCAATGGAATGGAATGGAATGGAATGGAATGGAATGGAATGGAATGGAAATCAATGGAATGGAATGGAATGGAATGGAATGGAATGGAATGGAATTCAATGGAATGGAATGGAGTGGAATCGAATGGAATCGAATGGAATCGAATGAGATCGAATGGAATGGAATGGAATAGAATGGAATCAACCCGAGTAGAACGGAATGGAATGGAATGGAATGGAATGGAATGGAATGGAATGGAATGGAATTCAATGGAATGGAATGGAATGGAATGGAATGGAATGGAATGGAATGGAATGGAATGGAATCAACCCGAGTAGAACGGAACGGCACGCAACGGAACGGAACGGAACGGAACGGGACGGAACGGAACGGAATGGAATATAATGCAACGGAATTCAATGGAATGGAATGGAATGGAATGGAATTCAATGGAATCGATTGGAATCGAATGGAATCGATTGGAATTGAATGGAATCGAATAGAATGGAATGGAATAGAATTTAATCAACCCGAGTAGAACGGAACGGAACGCAACGGAACGGAACGGAACGGAACGGAACGGGACGGAACGGAACGGAATGGAATGGAATGGAACGGAATTCAATTGAATGGAATGGAATGGAATGGAATTCAATGGAATGGAATGGAATGGAATGGAATGGAATGGAATGGAATGGAATGGACACCAGTAGAATGGAATGGAATGGAATGGAATGGAATGGAATGGAATGGAATGGAATGGAATGGAATCTACCCGAGTAGAACGGAATGGAACGGAATGGAATGGAATGGAATGGACAGGAGCAGAACGGAATGGAATGCAATGGAATGGAATGGAATGTACCCGAGCAGAACGGAATGGAATGAAATGGAAATGGAAAGGGAATGGAAATGGAACGGGAATGGAAATGGAACGGGAACGGAAATGGAACGGGAATGGAAATGGAACGGGAACGGAAACGGAACGAGAACGGAAATGGAACGGGAACGGAAACGGAACGGGAACGGAAATGGAACGGGAATGGTAATGGAACGGGAATGGAAATGGAACGGGAATGGAAATGGATCGGGAATGGAAATGGATCGGGAATGGAAATGGAACGGGAATGGTAATGGAACTGGAATGGAAATGGAACGGGAATGGAAAAGAAACGGGAATGGAAATGGAACGGGAATGGAAATGGAATGGGAATGAAAATGGAATGGAATGGAATGGAATGGAATGTACCAGAGTGGAGTGGAGTGGAGTGGAGTGGAGTAGAGTGCACTGGAACGGAATGGAATGGAATGGAATGGAATGGAACGGAACGGAATGTACCCGAGAAGCACGGAATGGAATGGAATGGAATGGAATGGAATGGAATGGAATGGAATGGAATGTACCGGAGTGGAGTGGAGTGGAATGGAGTGGAGTGGAGTGGAGTGGATTGGAATGGAATGGAATGGAATGGAATGGAATGCAATGGAATGCAATGGAATGGAAAGGAATGGAATGGAATGGAATGGAATGGAATGGAATGGAATGGAATGGAATGGAATGGAATGGACAACAGTAGAATGGAATGGAATGGAATGGAATGGAATGGAATGGAATGGAATTCAATGGAATGGAATGGAATGGAATGGAATTCAATGGAATGGAATGGAATGGAATGGAATTCAATGGAATGGAATGGAATGGAATGGAATTCTATGGAATGGAATGGAGTGGAATCGAATGGAATCGAATGGAATCGAATGGAATGGAATGGAATAGAATGGAATCAACCCGAGGAGAACGGAACGGAACGCAACGGAACGGAACGGAACGGAACGGGACGGAACGGAACGGAATGGAATGGAATGGAACGGAATTCCAAGGAATGGAATGGAATGGAATGGAATTCAATGGAATGGAATGGAATGGAATGGAATGGAATGGAATTCAATGGAATGGAATGGAATGGAATGGAATGGAATGGAATGGAATGGAATTCAATGGAATCGAATGGAATGGAATGGAATGGAATGGAATTCAATGGAATGGAATGGAATCGAATGGAATGGAATGGAATAGAATGGAATCAACCCGAGTAGAACGGAACGGAACACAACGGAACGGAACGGAACGCAACGGAACGGAACGGAACGGAACGGAACGGAATGGAATGGAATGGAACGGAATTCAATGGAATGGAATGGAATGGAATGGAATTCTATGGAATGGAATGGAATGGAATGGAATGGAATTCCATGGAATGGAATGGAATTCAATGGAATTCAATGGAATGGAATGCAATGGAATGGAATGGAATGGAATGGAATGGAATGGAATTCAATGGAATAGAATGGAATGGAATGGAATGGAAACGAATGGAATCGAATGGAATCGAATGGAATCTAATGGAATCGAATGGAATGGAATGGAATAGAATGGAATCAACCCGAGTAGAACGGAATGGAATGGAATGGAATGGAATGGAATGGAATGGAATGGAATGAAATGTTATGGAATGGAATGGAATGGAATTCAATGCAATTCAATTGAATGGAATGGAAGGGAATGGAATGGAGTGGAGTGGAGTGGAGTGGAGTGGAGTGGAATGGAATGGAGTGGAATGGAATGGAATGGAATGGAATGGAATGGAATGGAACGGAATTCAATTTAATGGAATGGAAGGGAGTGGAATGGAGTGGAGTGGAGTGGAGTGGAGTGCAGTGGAGTGTAATGGAATGGAGTGGAATGGAATGGAATGGAATGGAATGGAATGGAATGGAATGGAATGGAATTCAATGGAGTGGAATGGAATGGAATGGAATGGAATGGAATGGAATGGAATGGAATTCATTGCAATGGAATGGAATGGAATCGAATGGAGTCAAATGGAATGGAATGGAATAGAATGGAATCAACCCGAGTAGAACGGAACGGAACGCAACGGAACGGAACGGAACGGAACGGAACGGAATGGAATGTAATGGAATGGAATGGAATGGAATGGAATGGAGTGGAATGGAATGCAATGGAATGGAATGGAATGGAATGGAATGGAATGGAATGGAGTCGAATGGAATCGAATGGAATGGAATGGAATAGAATGGAATCAACCCGAGTAGAACGGTACGGAACGGAACGGAACGGAACGGAATGGAATGATCAACCCGTGTAGAATGGAATGGAATGGAATTGAATAGAATGGAATCAACCCTAGTTGAACGGAACGGAACGCAACGGATCGGAACGGAACGGGACGGAACGGAACGGAATGGAATGGAATGGAACGGAATTCAATTGAATGGAATGGAATGGAATGGAATTCAATGGAATGGAATGGAATGGAATGGAATGGAATGGAATGGAATGGAATGGACACCAGTAGAATGGAATGGAATGGAATGGAATGGAATGGAATGGAATGGAATGGAATGGAATGGAATGGAATGGAATGGAATCTACCCGAGTAGAACGGAATGGAACGGAATGGAATGGAATGGAATGGACAGGAGCAGAACGGAATGGAATGCAATGGAATGGAATGGAATGTACCCGAGCAGAACGGAATGGAATGAAATGGAAATGGAAAGGGAATGGAAATGGAACGGGAATGGAAATGGAACGGGAACGGAAACGGAACGGGAATGGAAATGGAACGGGAACGGAAACGGAACGAGAACGGAAATGGAACGGGAACGGAAACGGAACGGGAACGGAAATGGAACGGGAATGGTAATGGAACGGGAATGGAAATGGAACGGGAATGGAAATGGAACGGGAATGGAAATGGATCGGGAATGGAAATGGAACGGGAATGGTAATGGAACTGGAATGGAAATGGAACGGGAATGGAAAAGAAACGGGAATGGAAATGGAACGGGAATGGAAATGGAATGGGAATGGAAATGGAATGGAATGGAATGGAATGGAATGTACCAGAAAGGACTGGAGTGGAGTGGAGTGGAGTAGAGTGCACTGGAACGGAATGGAATGGAATGGAATGGAATGGAACGGAACGGAATGTACCCGAGAAGCACGGAATGGAATGGAATGGAATGGAATGGAATGGAATGGAATGGAATGTACCGGAGTGGAGTGGCGTGGAATGGAGTGGAGTGGAGTGGAGTGGAGTGGAATGGAATGGAATGGAATGGAATGGAATGGAATGGAATGCAATGGAATGGAAAGGAATGGAATGGAATGGAATGGAATGGAATGGAATGGAATGGAATGGAATGGACAACAGTAGAATGGAATGGAATGGAATGGAATGGAATGGAATGGAATGGAATGGAATGGAATTCAATGGAATGGAATGGAATGGAATGGAATTCAATGGAATGGAATGGAATGGAATGGAATTCAATGGAATGGAATGGAATGGAATGGAATTCTATGGAATGGAATGGAGTGGAATCGAATGGAATCGAATGGAATCGAATGGAATGGAATGGAATAGAATGGAATCAACCCGAGGAGAACGGAACGGAACGCAACGGAACGGAACGGAACGGAACGGGACGGAACGGAACGGAATGGAATGGAATGGAACGGAATTCCATGGAATGGAATGGAATGGAATGGAATTCAATGGAATGGAATGGAATGGAATGGAATTCAATGGAATTCAATGGAATGGAATGGAATGGAATGGAATGGAATGGAATGGAATGGAATTCAATGGAATGGAATGGAATGGAATGGAATGGAATGGAATTCAATGGAATGGAATGGAATCGAATGGAATGGAATGGAATAGAATGGAATCAAGCCGAGTAGAACGGAACGGAACACAACGGAACGGAACGGAACGCAACGGAACGGAACGGAACGGAACGGAATGGAATGGAATGGAACGGAATTCAATGGAATGGAATGGAATGGTATGGAATTCTATGGAATGGAATGGAATGGAATGGAATGGAATTCCATGGAATGGAATGGAATTCAATGGAATTCAATGGAATGGAATGCAATGGAATGGAATGGAATGGAATGGAATGGAATGGAATTCAATGGAATAGAATGGAATGGAATGGAATGGAAACGAATGGAATCGAATGGAATCGAATGGAATCTAATGGAATCGAATGGAATGGAATGGAATAGAATGGAATCAACCCGAGTAGAACGGAATGGAATGGAATGGAATGGAATGGAATGGAATGGAATGGAATGAAATGTTATGGAATGGAATGGAATGGAATTCAATGCAATTCAATTGAATGGAATGGAATGGAATGGAATGGAATGGAATAGAATGGAATCAACCCGAGTAGAACGGAACGCAACGGAACGGAACGGAACGCAACGGAACGGAACGGAACGGAACGGAACGGAATGGAATGGAAAGGAACGGAATTCAATGGAATGGAATGGAATGGAATGGAATTCAATGGAATGGAATGGAATGGAATGGAATTCAATGGAATGGAATGGAATGGAATTCAAATGGAATGGAATGGAATGGAATTCTATGGAATGGAATGGAGTGGAATCGAATGGAATCGAATGGAATCGAATGGAATCGAATGGGATCGAATGGAATGGAATGGAATAGAATGGAATCAACCCGAGTAGAACGGAGCGGAACGCAACGGAACGGAACGGAACGGAACGGAAAGGAAAGGAATGGAATGGAATGGAATGGAACGGAATTCAAAGGAATGGAATGGAACAGAATGGAATTCAATGGAAAGGAATGGAATGAAATGGAATTGAATTCAATGGAATGGAATGGAATGGAATGGAATGGAATGGAATGGAATGGAATGGAACGGAATTCTATGGAATGGAATGGAATGGAATTCAATGGAATGGAATGGAATGGAATGGAATGGAACGGAATTCAATGGAATGGAATGTAATGGAATGGAATTCAATGGAATGGAATGGAATTCAATGGAATGGAATGGAATGGAATGGAATGGAATGGAATGGAATTCAATGGAATGGAATGGTATTCAATGGAATGGAATGGAATGGAATGGAATGGAATGGAATGGAATGGAAATCAATGGAATGGAATGGAATGGAATGGAATGGAATGGAATGGAATGGAATGGAATTCAATGGAATGGAATGGAGTGGAATCGAATGGAATCGAATGGAATCGAATGAGATCGAATGGAATGGAATGGAATAGAATGGAATCAACCCGAGTAGAACGGAATGGAATGGAATGGAATGGAATGGAATGGAATGGAATGGAATGGAATTCAATGGAATGGAATGGAATGGAATGGAATGGAATGGAATGGAATGGAATGGAATCAACCCGAGTAGAACGGAACGGCACGCAACGGAACGGAACGGAACGGAACGGGACGGAACGGAACGGAATGGAATATAATGCAACGGAATTCAATGGAATGGAATGGAATGGAATGGAATTCAATGGAATCGATTGGAATCGAATGGAATCGATTGGAATTGAATGGAATCGAATAGAATGGAATGGAATAGAATTTAATCAACCCGAGTAGAACGGAACGGAACGCAACGGAACGGAACGGAACGGAACGGAACGGGACGGAACGGAACGGAATGGAATGGAATGGAACGGAATTCAATTGAATGGAATGGAATGGAATGGAATTCAATGGAATGGAATGGAATGGAATGGAATGGAATGGAATGGAATGGAATGGACACCAGTAGAATGGAATGGAATGGAATGGAATGGAATGGAATGGAATGGAATGGAATGGAATGGAATGGAATCTACCCGAGTAGAACGGAATGGAACGGAATGGAATGGAATGGAATGGACAGGAGCAGAACGGAATGGAATGCAATGGAATGGAATGGAATGTACCCGAGCAGAACGGAATGGAATGAAATGGAAATGGAAAGGGAATGGAAATGGAACGGGAATGGAAATGGAACGGGAACGGAAATGGAACGGGAATGGAAATGGAACGGGAACGGAAACGGAACGAGAACGGAAATGGAACGGGAACGGAAACGGAACGGGAACGGAAATGGAACGGGAATGGTAATGGAACGGGAATGGAAATGGAACGGGAATGGAAATGGATCGGGAATGGAAATGGATCGGGAATGGAAATGGAACGGGAATGGTAATGGAACTGGAATGGAAATGGAACGGGAATGGAAAAGAAACGGGAATGGAAATGGAACGGGAATGGAAATGGAATGGGAATGAAAATGGAATGGAATGGAATGGAATGGAATGTACCAGAGTGGAGTGGAGTGGAGTGGAGTGGAGTAGAGTGCACTGGAACGGAATGGAATGGAATGGAATGGAATGGAACGGAACGGAATGTACCCGAGAAGCACGGAATGGAATGGAATGGAATGGAATGGAATGGAATGGAATGTACCGGAGTGGAGTGGAGTGGAATGGAGTGGAGTGGAGTGGAGTGGATTGGAATGGAATGGAATGGAATGGAATGGAATGCAATGGAATGCAATGGAATGGAAAGGAATGGAATGGAATGGAATGGAATGGAATGGAATGGAATGGAATGGAATGGACAACAGTAGAATGGAATGGAATGGAATGGAATGGAATGGAATGGAATGGAATGGAATGGAATTCAATGGAATGGAATGGAATGGAATGGAATTCAATGGAATGGAATGGAATGGAATGGAATTCAATGGAATGGAATGGAATGGAATGGAATTCTATGGAATGGAATGGAGTGGAATCGAATGGAATCGAATGGAATCGAATGTAATGGAATGGAATAGAATGGAATCAACCCGAGGAGAACGGAACGGAACGCAACGGAACGGAACGGAACGGAACGGGACGGAACGGAACGGAATGGAATGGAATGGAACGGAATTCCATGGAATGGAATGGAATGGAATGGAATTCTATGGAATGGAATGGAATGGAATGGAATGGAATGGAATTCAATGGAATGGAATGGAATGGAATGGAATGGAATGGAATGGAATGGAATTCAATGGAATGGAATGGAATGGAATGGAATGGAATGGAATTCAATGGAATGGAATGGAATCGAATGGAATGGAATGGAATAGAATGGAATCAACCCGAGTAGAACGGAACGGAACACAACGGAACGGAACGGAACGCAACGGAACGGAACGGAACGGAACGGAACGGAATGGAATGGAATGGAACGGAATTCAATGGAATGGAATGGAATGGAATGGAATTCTATGGAATGGAATGGAATGGAATGGAATGGAATTCCATGGAATGGAATGGAATTCAATGGAATTCAATGGAATGGAATGCAATGGAATGGAATGGAATGGAATGGAATGGAATGGAATTCAATGGAATAGAATGGAATGGAATGGAATGGAAACGAATGGAATCGAATGGAATCGAATGGAATCTAATGGAATCGAATGGAATGGAATGGAATAGAATGGAATCAACCCGAGTAGAACGGAATGGAATGGAATGGAATGGAATGGAATGGAATGGAATGGAATGAAATGTTATGGAATGGAATGGAATGGAATTCAATGCAATTCAATTGAATGGAATGGAAGGGAATGGAATGGAGTGGAGTGGAGTGGAGTGGAGTGGAGTGGAATGGAATGGAGTGGAATGGAATGGAATGGAATGGAATGGAATGGAATGGAACGGAATTCAATTTAATGGAATGGAAGGGAGTGGAATGGAGTGGAGTGGAGTGGAGTGGAGTGCAGTGGAGTGTAATGGAATGGAGTGGAATGGAATGGAATGGAATGGAATGGAATGGAATGGAATGGAATGGAATTCAATGGAGTGGAATGGAATGGAATGGAATGGAATGGAATGGAATGGAATGGAATTCATTGCAATGGAATGGAATGGAATCGAATGGAGTCAAATGGAATGGAATGGAATAGAATGGAATCAACCCGAGTAGAACGGAACGGAGCGCAACGGAACGGAACGGAACGGAACGGAACGGAATGGAATGTAATGGAATGGAATGGAATGGAATGGAATGGAGTGGAATGGAATGCAATGGAATGGAATGGAATGGAATGGAATGGAATGGAATGGAGTCGAATGGAATCGAATGGAATGGAATGGAATAGAATGGAATCAACCCGAGTAGAACGGTACGGAACGGAACGGAACGGAACGGAATGGAATGATCAACCCGTGTAGAATGGAATGGAATGGAATTGAATAGAATGGAATCAACCCTAGTTGAACGGAACGGAACGCAACGGATCGGAACGGAACGGGACGGAACGGAACGGAATGGAATGGAATGGAACGGAATTCAATTGAATGGAATGGAATGGAATGGAATTCAATGGAATGGAATGGAATGGAATGGAATGGAATGGAATGGAATTGACACCAGTAGAATGGAATGGAATGGAATGGAATGGAATGGAATGGAATGGAATGGAATGGAATGGAATGGAATGGAATGGAATGGAATCTACCCGAGTAGAACGGAATGGAACGGAATGGAATGGAATGGAATGGACAGGAGCAGAACGGAATGGAATGCAATGGAATGGAATGGAATGTACCCGAGCAGAACGGAATGGAATGAAATGGAAATGGAAAGGGAATGGAAATGGAACGGGAATGGAAATGGAACGGGAACGGAAACGGAACGGGAATGGAAATGGAACGGGAACGGAAACGGAACGAGAACGGAAATGGAACGGGAACGGAAACGGAACGGGAACGGAAATGGAACGGGAATGGTAATGGAACGGGAATGGAAATGGAACGGGAATGGAAATGGAACGGGAATGGAAATGGATCGGGAATGGAAATGGAACGGGAATGGTAATGGAACTGGAATGGAAATGGAACGGGAATGGAAAAGAAACGGGAATGGAAATGGAACGGGAATGGAAATGGAATGGGAATGGAAATGGAATGGAATGGAATGGAATGGAATGTACCAGAAAGGAGTGGAGTGGAGTGGAGTGGAGTAGAGTGCACTGGAACGGAATGGAATGGAATGGAATGGAATGGAACGGAACGGAATGTACCCGAGAAGCACGGAATGGAATGGAATGGAATGGAATTGAATGGAATGGAATTGAATGTACCGGAGTGGAGTGGAGTGGAATGGAGTGGAGTGGAGTGGAGTGGAGTGGAATGGAATGGAATGGAACGGAATGGAATGGAATGGAATGCAATGGAATGCAATGGAATGGAAAGGAATGGAATGGAATGGAATGGAATGGAATGGAATGGAATGGACACCAGTAGAATGGAATGGAATGGAATGGAATGGAATGGAATGGAATGGAATGGAATGGAATGGAATGGAATTCAATGGAATGGAATGGAATGGAATGGAATTCTATGGAATGGAATGGAATGGAATGGAATTCAATGGAATGGAATGGAATGGAATGGAATTCTATGGAATGGAATGGAGTGGAATCGAATGGAATCGAATGGAATCGAATGGAATGGAATGGAATAGAATGGAATCAACCCGAGTAGAACGGAACGGAACGCAACGGAACGGAACGGAACGGAACGGGACGGAACGGAACGGAATGGAATGGAATGGAACGGAATTCCATGGAATGGAATGGAATGGAATGGAATTCAATGGAATGGAATGGAATGGAATGGAATGGAATGGAATTCAATGGAATGGAATGGAATGGAATGGAATGGAATGGAATGGAATGGAATGGAATTCAATGGAATGGAATGGAATGGATTGGAATGGAATGGAATAGAATGGAATCAACCCGAGTAGAACGGAACGGAACACAACGGAACGGAACGGAACGCAACGGAACGGAACGGAACGGAACGGAACGGAATGGAATGGAATGGAACGGAATTCCATGGAATGGAATGGAATGGAATGGAATTCTATGGAATGGAATGGAATGGAATGGAATGGAATTCCATGGAATGGAATGGAATTCAATGGAATTCAATGGAATGGAATGCAATGGAATGGAATGGAATGGAATGGAATGGAATGGAATTCAATGGAATAGAATGGAATGGAATGGAATGGAAACGAATGGAATCGAATGGAATCGAATGGAATCTAATGGAATCGAATGGAATGGAATGGAATAGAATGGAATCAACCCGAGTAGAACGGAATGGAATGGAATGGAATGGAATGGAATGGAATGGAATGGAATGAAATGTTATGGAATGGAATGGAATGGAATTCAATGCAATTCAATTGAATGGAATGGAAGGGAATGGAATGGAGTGGAGTGGAGTGGAGTGGAGTGGAGTGGAATGGAATGGAGTGGAATGGAATGGAATGGAATGGAATGGAATGGAATGGAATGGAATGGAATGGAATTCAATTTAATGGAATGGAAGGGAGTGGAATGGAGTGGAGTGGAGTGGAGTGGAGTGCAGTGGAGTGTAATGGAATGGAGTGGAATGGAATGGAATGGAATGGAATGGAATGGAATGGAATGGAATGGAATTCAATGGAGTGGAATGGAATGGAATGGAATGGAATGGAATGGAATGGAATGGAATTCGATGCAATGGAATGGAATGGAATCGAATGGAGTCAAATGGAATGGAATGGAATAGAATGGAATCAACCCGAGTAGAACGGAACGGAACGCAACGGAACGGAACGGAACGGAACGGAACGGAATGGAATGTAATGGAATGGAATGGAATGGAATGGAATGGAGTGGAATGGAATGCAATGGAATGGAATGGAATGGAATGGTATGGAATGGAATGGAATGGAGTCGAATGGAATCGAATGGAATGGAATGGAATAGAATGGAATCAACCCGAGTAGAACGGTACGGAACGGAACGGAACGGAACGGAACGGAATGGAATGATCAACCCGTGTAGAATGGAATGGAATGGAATTGAATAGAATGGAATCAACCCTAGTTGAACGGAACGGAACGCAACGGAACGGAACGGAACGGGACGGAACGGAACGGAATGGAATGGAATGGAACGGAATTCAATTGAATGGAATGGAATGGAATGGAATTCAATGGAATGGAATGGAATGGAATGGAATGGAATGGAATGGAATGGAATGGAATGGAATGGACACCAGTAGAATGGAATGGAATGGAATGGAATGGAATGGAATGGAATGGAATGGAATGGAATAGAATGGAATCTACCCGAGTAGAACGGAATGGAACAGAATGGAATGGAATGGAATGGACAGGAGCAGAACGGAATGGAATGCAATGGAATGGAATGGAATGTACCCGAGCAGAACGGAATGGAATGAAATGGAAATGGAAAGGGAATGGAAATGGAACGGGAATGGAAATGGAACGGGAACGGAAATGGAACGGGAATGGAAATGGAACGGGAACGGAAACGGAACGAGAACGGAAATGGAACGGGAACGGAAACGGAACGGGAACGGAAATGGAACGGGAATGGTAATGGAACGGGAATGGAAATGGAACGGGAATGGAAATGGAACGGGAATGGAAATGGATCGGGAATGGAAATGGAACGGGAATGGTAATGGAACTGGAATGGAAATGGAACGGGAATGGAAAAGAAACGGGAATGGAAATGGAACGGGAATGGAAATGGAATGGGAATGGAAATGGAATGGAATGGAATGGAATGGAATGTACCAGAGTGGAGTGGAGTGGAGTGGAGTGGAGTAGAGTGCACTGGAACGGAATGGAATGGAATGGAATGGAATGGAACGGAACGGAATGTACCCGAGAAGCACGGAATGGAATGGAATGGAATGGAATGGAATGGAATGTACCGGAGTGGAGTGGAGTGGAGTGAAGTGGAGTAGAGTGCACTGGAACGGAATGGAATGGAATGGAATGGAATGGAACGGAACGGAATGTACCCGAGAAGCACGGAATGGAATGGAATGGAATGGAATGGAATTGAATATACCCGAGTGGAGTGGAGTGGAATGGAGTGGAGTGGAGTGGAGTGGAGTGGAATGGAATGGAATGGAACGGAATGGAATGGAATGGAATGCAATGGAATGCAATGGAATGGAAAGGAATGGAATGGAATGGAATGGAATGGAATGGAATGGAATGGAATGGACACCAGTAGAATGGAATGGAATGGAATGGAATGGAATGGAATGGAATGGAATGGAATGGAATGGAATGGAATGGAATTCAATGGAATGGAATGGAATGGAATGGAATTCTATGGAATGGAATGGAATGGAATGGAATTCAATGGAATGGAATGGAATGGAATGGAATTCTATGGAATGGAATGGAGTGGAATCGAATGGAATCGAATGGAATCGAATGGAATGGAATGGAATAGAATGGAATCAACCCGAGTAGAACGGAACGGAATGCAACGGAACGGAACGGAACGGAACGGGACGGAACGGAACGGAATGGAATGGAATGGAACGGAATTCCATGGAATGGAATGGAATGGAATGGAATTCAATGGAATGGAATGGAATGGAATGGAATGGAATGGAATGCAATGGAATGGAATGGAATGGAATGGAATGGAATGGAATGGAATGGAATGGAATTCAATGGAATGGAATGGAATGGATTGGAATGGAATGGAATAGAATGGAATCAACCCGAGTAGAACGGAACGGAACACAACGGAACGGAACGGAACGCAACGGAACGGAACGGAACGGAACGGAACGGAATGGAATGGAATGGAACGGAATTCCATGGAATGGAATGGAATGGAATGGAATTCTATGGAATGGAATGGAATGGAATGGAATGGAATTCCATGGAATGGAATGGAATTCAATGGAATTCAATGGAATGGAATGCAATGGAATGGAATGGAATGGAATGGAATGGAATGGAATTCAATGGAATAGAATGGAATGGAATGGAATGGAAACGAATGGAATCGAATGGAATCGAATGGAATCTAATGGAATCGAATGGAATGGAATGGAATAGAATGGAATCAACCCGAGTAGAACGGAATGGAATGGAATGGAATGGAATGGAATGGAATGGAATGGAATGAAATGTTATGGAATGGAATGGAATGGAATTCAATGCAATTCAATTGAATGGAATGGAAGGGAATGGAATGGAGTGGAGTGGAGTGGAGTGGAGTGGAGTGGAATGGAATGGAGTGGAATGGAATGGAATGGAATGGAATGGAATGGAATGGAATGGAATGGAATGGAATTCAATTTAATGGAATGGAAGGGAGTGGAATGGAGTGGAGTGGAGTGGAGTGGAGTGCAGTGGAGTGTAATGGAATGGAGTGGAATGGAATGGAATGGAATGGAATGGAATGGAATGGAATGGAATTCAATGGAGTGGAATGGAATGGAATGGAATGGAATGGAATGGAATGGAATGGAATTCGATGCAATGGAATGGAATGGAATCGAATGGAGTCAAATGGAATGGAATGGAATAGAATGGAATCAACCCGAGTAGAACGGAACGGAACGCAACGGAACGGAACGGAACGGAACGGAATGGAATGTAATGGAATGGAATGGAATGGAATGGAATGGAGTGGAATGGAATGCAATGGAATGGAATGGAATGGAATGGTATGGAATGGAATGGAATGGAGTCGAATGGAATCGAATGGAATGGAATGGAATAGAATGGAATCAACCCGAGTAGAACGGTACGGAACGGAACGGAACGGAACGGAACGGAATGGAATGATCAACCCGTGTAGAATGGAATGGAATGGAATTGAATAGAATGGAATCAACCCTAGTTGAACGGAACGGAACGCAACGGAACGGAACGGAACGGGACGGAACGGAACGGAATGGAATGGAATGGAACGGAATTCAATTGAATGGAATGGAATGGAATGGAATTCAATGGAATGGAATGGAATGGAATGGAATGGAATGGAATGGAATGGAATGGAATGGAATGGACACCAGTAGAATGGAATGGAATGGAATGGAATGGAATGGAATGGAATGGAATGGAATGGAATAGAATGGAATCTACCCGAGTAGAACGGAATGGAACAGAATGGAATGGAATGGAATGGACAGGAGCAGAACGGAATGGAATGCAATGGAATGGAATGGAATGTACCCGAGCAGAACGGAATGGAATGAAATGGAAATGGAAAGGGAATGGAAATGGAACGGGAATGGAAATGGAACGGGAACGGAAATGGAACGGGAATGGAAATGGAACGGGAACGGAAACGGAACGAGAACGGAAATGGAACGGGAACGGAAACGGAACGGGAACGGAAATGGAACGGGAATGGTAATGGAACGGGAATGGAAATGGAACGGGAATGGAAATGGAACGGGAATGGAAATGGATCGGGAATGGAAATGGAACGGGAATGGTAATGGAACTGGAATGGAAATGGAACGGGAATGGAAAAGAAACGGGAATGGAAATGGAACGGGAATGGAAATGGAATGGGAATGGAAATGGAATGGAATGGAATGGAATGGAATGTACCAGAGTGGAGTGGAGTGGAGTGGAGTGGAGTAGAGTGCACTGGAACGGAATGGAATGGAATGGAATGGAATGGAACGGAACGGAATGTACCCGAGAAGCACGGAATGGAATGGAATGGAATGGAATGGAATGGAATGTACCGGAGTGGAGTGGAGTGGAGTGAAGTGGAGTAGAGTGCACTGGAACGGAATGGAATGGAATGGAATGGAATGGAACGGAACGGAATGTACCCGAGAAGCACGGAATGGAATGGAATGGAATGGAATGGAATTGAATATACCCGAGTGGAGTGGAGTGGAATGGAGTGGAGTGGAGTGGAGTGGAGTGGAATGGAATGGAATGGAACGGAATGGAATGGAATGGAATGCAATGGAATGCAATGGAATGGAAAGGAATGGAATGGAATGGAATGGAATGGAATGGAATGGAATGGACACCAGTAGAATGGAATGGAATGGAATGGAATGGAATGGAATGGAATGGAATGGAATGGAATGGAATGGAATGGAATTCAATGGAATGGAATGGAATGGAATGGAATTCTATGGAATGGAATGGAATGGAATGGAATTCAATGGAATGGAATGGAATGGAATGGAATTCTATGGAATGGAATGGAGTGGAATCGAATGGAATCGAATGGAATCGAATGGAATGGAATGGAATAGAATGGAATCAACCCGAGTAGAACGGAACGGAATGCAACGGAACGGAACGGAACGGAACGGGACGGAACGGAACGGAATGGAATGGAATGGAACGGAATTCCATGGAATGGAATGGAATGGAATGGAATTCAATGGAATGGAATGGAATGGAATGGAATGGAATGGAATGCAATGGAATGGAATGGAATGGAATGGAATGGAATGGATTGGAATGGAATGGAATAGAATGGAATGGAATGGAATGGAATGGAATTCAATGGAATGGAATGGAATGGAATGGAATTCAATGGAATGGAATGGAATGGCATGGAATGGAATGGAATGGAATGGAATGGAATGGAATAGAATGGAATCAACCCGAGTAGAACGGAACGCAACGGAACGGAACGGAACGCAACGGAACTGAACGGAACGGAACGGAACGGAATGGAATGGAAAGGAACGGAATTCAATGGAATGGAATGGAATGGAATGGAATGGAATGGAATGGAATGGAATCAACCCGAGTAGAACGGAACGGCACGCAACGGAACGGAACGGAACGGAACGGGACGGAACGGAAAGGAATGGAATATAATGCAACGGAATTCAATGGAATGGAATGGAATGGAATGGAATTCAATGGAATCGATTGGAATCGAATGGAATCGATTGGAATTGAATGGAATCGAATAGAATGGAATGGAATAGAATTTAATCAACCCGAGTAGAACGGAACGGAACGCAACGGAACGGAACGGAACGGAACGGAACGGGACGGAACGGAACGGAATGGAATGGAATGGAACGGAATTCAATTGAATGGAATGGAATGGAATGGAATTCAATGGAATGGAATGGAATGGAATGGAATGGAATGGAATGGAATGGAATGGAATGGACACCAGTAGAATGGAATGGAATGGAATGGAATGGAATGGAATGGAATCTACCCGAGTAGAACGGAATGGAACGGAATGGAATGGAATGGAATGGACAGGAGCAGAACGGAATGGAATGCAATGGAATGGAATGGAATGTACCCGAGCAGAACGGAATGGAATGAAATGGAAATGGAAAGGGAATGGAAATGGAACGGGAATGGAAATGGAACGGGAACGGAAATGGAACGGGAATGGAAATGGAACGGGAACGGAAACGGAACGAGAACGGAAATGGAACGGGAACGGAAACGGAACGGGAACGGAAATGGAACGGGAATGGTAATGGAACGGGAATGGAAATGGAACGGGAATGGAAATGGATCGGGAATGGAAATGGATCGGGAATGGAAATGGAACGGGAATGGTAATGGAACTGGAATGGAAATGGAACGGGAATGGAAAAGAAACGGGAATGGAAATGGAACGGGAATGGAAATGGAATGGGAATGAAAATGGAATGGAATGGAATGGAATAGAATGGAATCAACCCGAGTAGAACGGAATGGAATGGAATGGAATGGAATGGAATGGAATGGAATGGAATGAAATGTTATGGAATGGAATGGAATGGAATTCAATGCAATTCAATTGAATGGAATGGAAGGGAATGGAATGGAGTGGAGTGGAGTGGAGTGGAGTGGAGTGGAATGGAATGGAGTGGAATGGAATGGAATGGAATGGAATGGAATGGAATGGAACGGAATTCAATTTAATGGAATGGAAGGGAGTGGAATGGAGTGGAGTGGAGTGGAGTGGAGTGCAGTGGAGTGTAATGGAATGGAGTGGAATGGAATGGAATGGAATGGAATGGAATGGAATGGAATGGAATGGAATTCAATGGAGTGGAATGGAATGGAATGGAATGGAATGGAATGGAATGGAATGGAATTCATTGCAATGGAATGGAATGGAATCGAATGGAGTCAAATGGAATGGAATGGAATAGAATGGAATCAACCCGAGTAGAACGGAACGGAGCGCAACGGAACGGAACGGAACGGAACGGAACGGAATGGAATGTAATGGAATGGAATGGAATGGAATGGAATGGAGTGGAATGGAATGCAATGGAATGGAATGGAATGGAATGGAATGGAATGGAATGGAGTCGAATGGAATCGAATGGAATGGAATGGAATAGAATGGAATCAACCCGAGTAGAACGGTACGGAACGGAACGGAACGGAACGGAATGGAATGATCAACCCGTGTAGAATGGAATGGAATGGAATTGAATAGAATGGAATCAACCCTAGTTGAACGGAACGGAACGCAACGGATCGGAACGGAACGGGACGGAACGGAACGGAATGGAATGGAATGGAACGGAATTCAATTGAATGGAATGGAATGGAATGGAATTCAATGGAATGGAATGGAATGGAATGGAATGGAATGGAATGGAATTGACACCAGTAGAATGGAATGGAATGGAATGGAATGGAATGGAATGGAATGGAATGGAATGGAATGGAATGGAATCTACCCGAGTAGAACGGAATGGAACGGAATGGAATGGAATGGAATGGACAGGAGCAGAACGGAATGGAATGCAATGGAATGGAATGGAATGTACCCGAGCAGAACGGAATGGAATGAAATGGAAATGGAAAGGGAATGGAAATGGAACGGGAATGGAAATGGAACGGGAACGGAAACGGAACGGGAATGGAAATGGAACGGGAACGGAAACGGAACGAGAACGGAAATGGAACGGGAACGGAAACGGAACGGGAACGGAAATGGAACGGGAATGGTAATGGAACGGGAATGGAAATGGAACGGGAATGGAAATGGAACGGGAATGGAAATGGATCGGGAATGGAAATGGAACGGGAATGGTAATGGAACTGGAATGGAAATGGAACGGGAATGGAAAAGAAACGGGAATGGAAATGGAACGGGAATGGAAATGGAATGGGAATGGAAATGGAATGGAATGGAATGGAATGGAATGTACCAGAAAGGAGTGGAGTGGAGTGGAGTGGAGTAGAGTGCACTGGAACGGAATGGAATGGAATGGAATGGAATGGAACGGAACGGAATGTACCCGAGAAGCACGGAATGGAATGGAATGGAATGGAATTGAATGGAATGGAATTGAATGTACCGGAGTGGAGTGGAGTGGAATGGAGTGGAGTGGAGTGGAGTGGAGTGGAATGGAATGGAATGGAACGGAATGGAATGGAATGGAATGCAATGGAATGCAATGGAATGGAAAGGAATGGAATGGAATGGAATGGAATGGAATGGAATGGAATGGACACCAGTAGAATGGAATGGAATGGAATGGAATGGAATGGAATGGAATGGAATGGAATGGAATGGAATGGAATTCAATGGAATGGAATGGAATGGAATGGAATTCTATGGAATGGAATGGAATGGAATGGAATTCAATGGAATGGAATGGAATGGAATGGAATTCTATGGAATGGAATGGAGTGGAATCGAATGGAATCGAATGGAATCGAATGGAATGGAATGGAATAGAATGGAATCAACCCGAGTAGAACGGAACGGAACGCAACGGAACGGAACGGAACGGAACGGGACGGAACGGAACGGAATGGAATGGAATGGAACGGAATTCCATGGAATGGAATGGAATGGAATGGAATTCAATGGAATGGAATGGAATGGAATGGAATGGAATGGAATTCAATGGAATGGAATGGAATGGAATGGAATGGAATGGAATGGAATGGAATGGAATTCAATGGAATGGAATGGAATGGATTGGAATGGAATGGAATAGAATGGAATCAACCCGAGTAGAACGGAACGGAACACAACGGAACGGAACGGAACGCAACGGAACGGAACGGAACGGAACGGAACGGAATGGAATGGAATGGAACGGAATTCCATGGAATGGAATGGAATGGAATGGAATTCTATGGAATGGAATGGAATGGAATGGAATGGAATTCCATGGAATGGAATGGAATTCAATGGAATTCAATGGAATGGAATGCAATGGAATGGAATGGAATGGAATGGAATGGAATGGAATTCAATGGAATAGAATGGAATGGAATGGAATGGAAACGAATGGAATCGAATGGAATCGAATGGAATCTAATGGAATCGAATGGAATGGAATGGAATAGAATGGAATCAACCCGAGTAGAACGGAATGGAATGGAATGGAATGGAATGGAATGGAATGGAATGGAATGAAATGTTATGGAATGGAATGGAATGGAATTCAATGCAATTCAATTGAATGGAATGGAAGGGAATGGAATGGAGTGGAGTGGAGTGGAGTGGAGTGGAGTGGAATGGAATGGAGTGGAATGGAATGGAATGGAATGGAATGGAATGGAATGGAATGGAATGGAATTCAATTTAATGGAATGGAAGGGAGTGGAATGGAGTGGAGTGGAGTGGAGTGGAGTGCAGTGGAGTGTAATGGAATGGAGTGGAATGGAATGGAATGGAATGGAATGGAATGGAATGGAATGGAATGGAATTCAATGGAGTGGAATGGAATGGAATGGAATGGAATGGAATGGAATGGAATGGAATTCGATGCAATGGAATGGAATGGAATCGAATGGAGTCAAATGGAATGGAATGGAATAGAATGGAATCAACCCGAGTAGAACGGAACGGAACGCAACGGAACGGAACGGAACGGAACGGAACGGAATGGAATGTAATGGAATGGAATGGAATGGAATGGAATGGAGTGGAATGGAATGCAATGGAATGGAATGGAATGGAATGGTATGGAATGGAATGGAATGGAGTCGAATGGAATCGAATGGAATGGAATGGAATAGAATGGAATCAACCCGAGTAGAACGGTACGGAACGGAACGGAACGGAACGGAACGGAATGGAATGATCAACCCGTGTAGAATGGAATGGAATGGAATTGAATAGAATGGAATCAACCCTAGTTGAACGGAACGGAACGCAACGGAACGGAACGGAACGGGACGGAACGGAACGGAATGGAATGGAATGGAACGGAATTCAATTGAATGGAATGGAATGGAATGGAATTCAATGGAATGGAATGGAATGGAATGGAATGGAATGGAATGGAATGGAATGGAATGGAATGGACACCAGTAGAATGGAATGGAATGGAATGGAATGGAATGGAATGGAATGGAATGGAATAGAATGGAATCTACCCGAGTAGAACGGAATGGAACAGAATGGAATGGAATGGAATGGACAGGAGCAGAACGGAATGGAATGCAATGGAATGGAATGGAATGTACCCGAGCAGAACGGAATGGAATGAAATGGAAATGGAAAGGGAATGGAAATGGAACGGGAATGGAAATGGAACGGGAACGGAAATGGAACGGGAATGGAAATGGAACGGGAACGGAAACGGAACGAGAACGGAAATGGAACGGGAACGGAAACGGAACGGGAACGGAAATGGAACGGGAATGGTAATGGAACGGGAATGGAAATGGAACGGGAATGGAAATGGAACGGGAATGGAAATGGATCGGGAATGGAAATGGAACGGGAATGGTAATGGAACTGGAATGGAAATGGAACGGGAATGGAAAAGAAACGGGAATGGAAATGGAACGGGAATGGAAATGGAATGGGAATGGAAATGGAATGGAATGGAATGGAATGGAATGTACCAGAGTGGAGTGGAGTGGAGTGGAGTGGAGTAGAGTGCACTGGAACGGAATGGAATGGAATGGAATGGAATGGAACGGAACGGAATGTACCCGAGAAGCACGGAATGGAATGGAATGGAATGGAATGGAATGGAATGTACCGGAGTGGAGTGGAGTGGAGTGAAGTGGAGTAGAGTGCACTGGAACGGAATGGAATGGAATGGAATGGAATGGAACGGAACGGAATGTACCCGAGAAGCACGGAATGGAATGGAATGGAATGGAATGGAATTGAATATACCCGAGTGGAGTGGAGTGGAATGGAGTGGAGTGGAGTGGAGTGGAGTGGAATGGAATGGAATGGAACGGAATGGAATGGAATGGAATGCAATGGAATGCAATGGAATGGAAAGGAATGGAATGGAATGGAATGGAATGGAATGGAATGGAATGGAATGGACACCAGTAGAATGGAATGGAATGGAATGGAATGGAATGGAATGGAATGGAATGGAATGGAATGGAATGGAATGGAATTCAATGGAATGGAATGGAATGGAATGGAATTCTATGGAATGGAATGGAATGGAATGGAATTCAATGGAATGGAATGGAATGGAATGGAATTCTATGGAATGGAATGGAGTGGAATCGAATGGAATCGAATGGAATCGAATGGAATGGAATGGAATAGAATGGAATCAACCCGAGTAGAACGGAACGGAATGCAACGGAACGGAACGGAACGGAACGGGACGGAACGGAACGGAATGGAATGGAATGGAACGGAATTCCATGGAATGGAATGGAATGGAATGGAATTCAATGGAATGGAATGGAATGGAATGGAATGGAATGGAATGCAATGGAATGGAATGGAATGGAATGGAATGGAATGGAATGGAATGGAATGGAATTCAATGGAATGGAATGGAATGGATTGGAATGGAATGGAATAGAATGGAATCAACCCGAGTAGAACGGAACGGAACACAACGGAACGGAACGGAACGCAACGGAACGGAACGGAACGGAACGGAACGGAATGGAATGGAATGGAACGGAATTCCATGGAATGGAATGGAATGGAATGGAATTCTATGGAATGGAATGGAATGGAATGGAATGGAATTCCATGGAATGGAATGGAATTCAATGGAATTCAATGGAATGGAATGCAATGGAATGGAATGGAATGGAATGGAATGGAATGGAATTCAATGGAATAGAATGGAATGGAATGGAATGGAAACGAATGGAATCGAATGGAATCGAATGGAATCTAATGGAATCGAATGGAATGGAATGGAATAGAATGGAATCAACCCGAGTAGAACGGAATGGAATGGAATGGAATGGAATGGAATGGAATGGAATGGAATGAAATGTTATGGAATGGAATGGAATGGAATTCAATGCAATTCAATTGAATGGAATGGAAGGGAATGGAATGGAGTGGAGTGGAGTGGAGTGGAGTGGAGTGGAATGGAATGGAGTGGAATGGAATGGAATGGAATGGAATGGAATGGAATGGAATGGAATGGAATGGAATTCAATTTAATGGAATGGAAGGGAGTGGAATGGAGTGGAGTGGAGTGGAGTGGAGTGCAGTGGAGTGTAATGGAATGGAGTGGAATGGAATGGAATGGAATGGAATGGAATGGAATGGAATGGAATTCAATGGAGTGGAATGGAATGGAATGGAATGGAATGGAATGGAATGGAATGGAATTCGATGCAATGGAATGGAATGGAATCGAATGGAGTCAAATGGAATGGAATGGAATAGAATGGAATCAACCCGAGTAGAACGGAACGGAACGCAACGGAACGGAACGGAACGGAACGGAATGGAATGTAATGGAATGGAATGGAATGGAATGGAATGGAGTGGAATGGAATGCAATGGAATGGAATGGAATGGAATGGTATGGAATGGAATGGAATGGAGTCGAATGGAATCGAATGGAATGGAATGGAATAGAATGGAATCAACCCGAGTAGAACGGTACGGAACGGAACGGAACGGAACGGAACGGAATGGAATGATCAACCCGTGTAGAATGGAATGGAATGGAATTGAATAGAATGGAATCAACCCTAGTTGAACGGAACGGAACGCAACGGAACGGAACGGAACGGGACGGAACGGAACGGAATGGAATGGAATGGAACGGAATTCAATTGAATGGAATGGAATGGAATGGAATTCAATGGAATGGAATGGAATGGAATGGAATGGAATGGAATGGAATGGAATGGAATGGAATGGACACCAGTAGAATGGAATGGAATGGAATGGAATGGAATGGAATGGAATGGAATGGAATGGAATAGAATGGAATCTACCCGAGTAGAACGGAATGGAACAGAATGGAATGGAATGGAATGGACAGGAGCAGAACGGAATGGAATGCAATGGAATGGAATGGAATGTACCCGAGCAGAACGGAATGGAATGAAATGGAAATGGAAAGGGAATGGAAATGGAACGGGAATGGAAATGGAACGGGAACGGAAATGGAACGGGAATGGAAATGGAACGGGAACGGAAACGGAACGAGAACGGAAATGGAACGGGAACGGAAACGGAACGGGAACGGAAATGGAACGGGAATGGTAATGGAACGGGAATGGAAATGGAACGGGAATGGAAATGGAACGGGAATGGAAATGGATCGGGAATGGAAATGGAACGGGAATGGTAATGGAACTGGAATGGAAATGGAACGGGAATGGAAAAGAAACGGGAATGGAAATGGAACGGGAATGGAAATGGAATGGGAATGGAAATGGAATGGAATGGAATGGAATGGAATGTACCAGAGTGGAGTGGAGTGGAGTGGAGTGGAGTAGAGTGCACTGGAACGGAATGGAATGGAATGGAATGGAATGGAACGGAACGGAATGTACCCGAGAAGCACGGAATGGAATGGAATGGAATGGAATGGAATGGAATGTACCGGAGTGGAGTGGAGTGGAGTGAAGTGGAGTAGAGTGCACTGGAACGGAATGGAATGGAATGGAATGGAATGGAACGGAACGGAATGTACCCGAGAAGCACGGAATGGAATGGAATGGAATGGAATGGAATTGAATATACCCGAGTGGAGTGGAGTGGAATGGAGTGGAGTGGAGTGGAGTGGAGTGGAATGGAATGGAATGGAACGGAATGGAATGGAATGGAATGCAATGGAATGCAATGGAATGGAAAGGAATGGAATGGAATGGAATGGAATGGAATGGAATGGAATGGACACCAGTAGAATGGAATGGAATGGAATGGAATGGAATGGAATGGAATGGAATGGAATGGAATGGAATGGAATGGAATTCAATGGAATGGAATGGAATGGAATGGAATTCTATGGAATGGAATGGAATGGAATGGAATTCAATGGAATGGAATGGAATGGAATGGAATTCTATGGAATGGAATGGAGTGGAATCGAATGGAATCGAATGGAATCGAATGGAATGGAATGGAATAGAATGGAATCAACCCGAGTAGAACGGAACGGAATGCAACGGAACGGAACGGAACGGAACGGGACGGAACGGAACGGAATGGAATGGAATGGAACGGAATTCCATGGAATGGAATGGAATGGAATGGAATTCAATGGAATGGAATGGAATGGAATGGAATGGAATGGAATGCAATGGAATGGAATGGAATGGAATGGAATGGAATGGATTGGAATGGAATGGAATAGAATGGAATGGAATGGAATGGAATGGAATTCAATGGAATGGAATGGAATGGAATGGAATTCAATGGAATGGAATGGAATGGCATGGAATGGAATGGAATGGAATGGAATGGAATGGAATAGAATGGAATCAACCCGAGTAGAACGGAACGCAACGGAACGGAACGGAACGCAACGGAACTGAACGGAACGGAACGGAACGGAATGGAATGGAAAGGAACGGAATTCAATGGAATGGAATGGAATGGAATGGAATGGAATGGAATGGAATGGAATCAACCCGAGTAGAACGGAACGGCACGCAACGGAACGGAACGGAACGGAACGGGACGGAACGGAAAGGAATGGAATATAATGCAACGGAATTCAATGGAATGGAATGGAATGGAATGGAATTCAATGGAATCGATTGGAATCGAATGGAATCGATTGGAATTGAATGGAATCGAATAGAATGGAATGGAATAGAATTTAATCAACCCGAGTAGAACGGAACGGAACGCAACGGAACGGAACGGAACGGAACGGAACGGGACGGAACGGAACGGAATGGAATGGAATGGAACGGAATTCAATTGAATGGAATGGAATGGAATGGAATTCAATGGAATGGAATGGAATGGAATGGAATGGAATGGAATGGAATGGAATGGAATGGACACCAGTAGAATGGAATGGAATGGAATGGAATGGAATGGAATGGAATCTACCCGAGTAGAACGGAATGGAACGGAATGGAATGGAATGGAATGGACAGGAGCAGAACGGAATGGAATGCAATGGAATGGAATGGAATGTACCCGAGCAGAACGGAATGGAATGAAATGGAAATGGAAAGGGAATGGAAATGGAACGGGAATGGAAATGGAACGGGAACGGAAATGGAACGGGAATGGAAATGGAACGGGAACGGAAACGGAACGAGAACGGAAATGGAACGGGAACGGAAACGGAACGGGAACGGAAATGGAACGGGAATGGTAATGGAACGGGAATGGAAATGGAACGGGAATGGAAATGGATCGGGAATGGAAATGGATCGGGAATGGAAATGGAACGGGAATGGTAATGGAACTGGAATGGAAATGGAACGGGAATGGAAAAGAAACGGGAATGGAAATGGAACGGGAATGGAAATGGAATGGGAATGAAAATGGAATGGAATGGAATGGAATGGAATGTACCAGAGTGGAGTGGAGTGGAGTGGAGTGGAGTAGAGTGCACTGGAACGGAATGGAATGGAATGGAATGGAATGGAACGGAACGGAATGTACCCGAGAAGCACGGAATGGAATGGAATGGAATGGAATGGAATGGAATGGAATGTACCGGAGTGGAGTGGAGTGGAATGGAGTGGAGTGGAGTGGAGTGGATTGGAATGGAATGGAATGGAATGGAATGGAATGCAATGGAATGCAATGGAATGGAAAGGAATGGAATGGAATGGAATGGAATGGAATGGAATGGAATGGAATGGAATGGACAACAGTAGAATGGAATGGAATGGAATGGAATGGAATGGAATGGAATGGAATGGAATGGAATTCAATGGAATGGAATGGAATGGAATGGAATTCAATGGAATGGAATGGAATGGAATGGAATTCAATGGAATGGAATGGAATGGAATGGAATTCTATGGAATGGAATGGAGTGGAATCGAATGGAATCGAATGGAATCGAATGGAATGGAATGGAATAGAATGGAATCAACCCGAGGAGAACGGAACGGAACGCAACGGAACGGAACGGAACGGAACGGGACGGAACGGAACGGAATGGAATGGAATGGAACGGAATTCCATGGAATGGAATGGAATGGAATGGAATTCAATGGAATGGAATGGAATGGAATGGAATTCAATGGAATTCAATGGAATGGAATGGAATGGAATGGAATGGAATGGAATTCAATGGAATGGAATGGAATGGAATGGAATGGAATGGAATTCAATGGAATGGAATGGAATCGAATGGAATGGAATGGAATAGAATGGAATCAAGCCGAGTAGAACGGAACGGAACACAACGGAACGGAACGGAACGCAACGGAACGGAACGGAACGGAACGGAATGGAATGGAATGGAACGGAATTCAATGGAATGGAATGGAATGGTATGGAATTCTATGGAATGGAATGGAATGGAATGGAATGGAATTCCATGGAATGGAATGGAATTCAATGGAATTCAATGGAATGGAATGCAATGGAATGGAATGGAATGGAATGGAATGGAATGGAATTCAATGGAATAGAATGGAATGGAATGGAATGGAAACGAATGGAATCGAATGGAATCGAATGGAATCTAATGGAATCGAATGGAATGGAATGGAATAGAATGGAATCAACCCGAGTAGAACGGAATGGAATGGAATGGAATGGAATGGAATGGAATGGAATGGAATGAAATGTTATGGAATGGAATGGAATGGAATTCAATGCAATTCAATTGAATGGAATGGAATGGAATGGAATGGAATGGAATAGAATGGAATCAACCCGAGTAGAACGGAACGCAACGGAACGGAACGGAACGCAACGGAACGGAACGGAACGGAACGGAACGGAATGGAATGGAAAGGAACGGAATTCAATGGAATGGAATGGAATGGAATGGAATTCAATGGAATGGAATGGAATGGAATGGAATTCAATGGAATGGAATGGAATGGAATTCAAATGGAATGGAATGGAATGGAATTCTATGGAATGGAATGGAGTGGAATCGAATGGAATCGAATGGAATCGAATGGAATCGAATGGGATCGAATGGAATGGAATGGAATAGAATGGAATCAACCCGAGTAGAACGGAGCGGAACGCAACGGAACGGAACGGAACGGAACGGAAAGGAAAGGAATGGAATGGAATGGAATGGAACGGAATTCAAAGGAATGGAATGGAACAGAATGGAATTCAATGGAAAGGAATGGAATGAAATGGAATTGAATTCAATGGAATGGAATGGAATGGAATGGAATGGAATGGAATGGAATGGAATGGAACGGAATTCTATGGAATGGAATGGAATGGAATTCAATGGAATGGAATGGAATGGAATGGAATGGAACGGAATTCAATGGAATGGAATGTAATGGAATGGAATTCAATGGAATGGAATGGAATTCAATGGAATGGAATGGAATGGAATGGAATGGAATGGAATGGAATTCAATGGAATGGAATGGTATTCAATGGAATGGAATGGAATGGAATGGAATGGAATGGAATGGAATGGAAATCAATGGAATGGAATGGAATGGAATGGAATGGAATGGAATGGAATGGAATTCAATGGAATGGAATGGAGTGGAATCGAATGGAATCGAATGGAATCGAATGAGATCGAATGGAATGGAATGGAATAGAATGGAATCAACCCGAGTAGAACGGAATGGAATGGAATGGAATGGAATGGAATGGAATGGAATGGAATGGAATTCAATGGAATGGAATGGAATGGAATGGAATGGAATGGAATGGAATGGAATGGAATCAACCCGAGTAGAACGGAACGGCACGCAACGGAACGGAACGGAACGGAACGGGACGGAACGGAACGGAATGGAATATAATGCAACGGAATTCAATGGAATGGAATGGAATGGAATGGAATTCAATGGAATCGATTGGAATCGAATGGAATCGATTGGAATTGAATGGAATCGAATAGAATGGAATGGAATAGAATTTAATCAACCCGAGTAGAACGGAACGGAACGCAACGGAACGGAACGGAACGGAACGGAACGGGACGGAACGGAACGGAATGGAATGGAATGGAACGGAATTCAATTGAATGGAATGGAATGGAATGGAATTCAATGGAATGGAATGGAATGGAATGGAATGGAATGGAATGGAATGGAATGGACACCAGTAGAATGGAATGGAATGGAATGGAATGGAATGGAATGGAATGGAATGGAATGGAATGGAATGGAATCTACCCGAGTAGAACGGAATGGAACGGAATGGAATGGAATGGAATGGACAGGAGCAGAACGGAATGGAATGCAATGGAATGGAATGGAATGTACCCGAGCAGAACGGAATGGAATGAAATGGAAATGGAAAGGGAATGGAAATGGAACGGGAATGGAAATGGAACGGGAACGGAAATGGAACGGGAATGGAAATGGAACGGGAACGGAAACGGAACGAGAACGGAAATGGAACGGGAACGGAAACGGAACGGGAACGGAAATGGAACGGGAATGGTAATGGAACGGGAATGGAAATGGAACGGGAATGGAAATGGATCGGGAATGGAAATGGATCGGGAATGGAAATGGAACGGGAATGGTAATGGAACTGGAATGGAAATGGAACGGGAATGGAAAAGAAACGGGAATGGAAATGGAACGGGAATGGAAATGGAATGGGAATGAAAATGGAATGGAATGGAATGGAATGGAATGTACCAGAGTGGAGTGGAGTGGAGTGGAGTGGAGTAGAGTGCACTGGAACGGAATGGAATGGAATGGAATGGAATGGAACGGAACGGAATGTACCCGAGAAGCACGGAATGGAATGGAATGGAATGGAATGGAATGGAATGGAATGTACCGGAGTGGAGTGGAGTGGAATGGAGTGGAGTGGAGTGGAGTGGATTGGAATGGAATGGAATGGAATGGAATGGAATGCAATGGAATGCAATGGAATGGAAAGGAATGGAATGGAATGGAATGGAATGGAATGGAATGGAATGGAATGGAATGGACAACAGTAGAATGGAATGGAATGGAATGGAATGGAATGGAATGGAATGGAATGGAATGGAATTCAATGGAATGGAATGGAATGGAATGGAATTCAATGGAATGGAATGGAATGGAATGGAATTCAATGGAATGGAATGGAATGGAATGGAATTCTATGGAATGGAATGGAGTGGAATCGAATGGAATCGAATGGAATCGAATGTAATGGAATGGAATAGAATGGAATCAACCCGAGGAGAACGGAACGGAACGCAACGGAACGGAACGGAACGGAACGGGACGGAACGGAACGGAATGGAATGGAATGGAACGGAATTCCATGGAATGGAATGGAATGGAATGGAATTCTATGGAATGGAATGGAATGGAATGGAATGGAATGGAATTCAATGGAATGGAATGGAATGGAATGGAATGGAATGGAATGGAATGGAATTCAATGGAATGGAATGGAATGGAATGGAATGGAATGGAATTCAATGGAATGGAATGGAATCGAATGGAATGGAATGGAATAGAATGGAATCAACCCGAGTAGAACGGAACGGAACACAACGGAACGGAACGGAACGCAACGGAACGGAACGGAACGGAACGGAACGGAATGGAATGGAATGGAACGGAATTCAATGGAATGGAATGGAATGGAATGGAATTCTATGGAATGGAATGGAATGGAATGGAATGGAATTCCATGGAATGGAATGGAATTCAATGGAATTCAATGGAATGGAATGCAATGGAATGGAATGGAATGGAATGGAATGGAATGGAATTCAATGGAATAGAATGGAATGGAATGGAATGGAAACGAATGGAATCGAATGGAATCGAATGGAATCTAATGGAATCGAATGGAATGGAATGGAATAGAATGGAATCAACCCGAGTAGAACGGAATGGAATGGAATGGAATGGAATGGAATGGAATGGAATGGAATGAAATGTTATGGAATGGAATGGAATGGAATTCAATGCAATTCAATTGAATGGAATGGAAGGGAATGGAATGGAGTGGAGTGGAGTGGAGTGGAGTGGAGTGGAATGGAATGGAGTGGAATGGAATGGAATGGAATGGAATGGAATGGAATGGAACGGAATTCAATTTAATGGAATGGAAGGGAGTGGAATGGAGTGGAGTGGAGTGGAGTGGAGTGCAGTGGAGTGTAATGGAATGGAGTGGAATGGAATGGAATGGAATGGAATGGAATGGAATGGAATGGAATGGAATTCAATGGAGTGGAATGGAATGGAATGGAATGGAATGGAATGGAATGGAATGGAATTCATTGCAATGGAATGGAATGGAATCGAATGGAGTCAAATGGAATGGAATGGAATAGAATGGAATCAACCCGAGTAGAACGGAACGGAGCGCAACGGAACGGAACGGAACGGAACGGAACGGAATGGAATGTAATGGAATGGAATGGAATGGAATGGAATGGAGTGGAATGGAATGCAATGGAATGGAATGGAATGGAATGGAATGGAATGGAATGGAGTCGAATGGAATCGAATGGAATGGAATGGAATAGAATGGAATCAACCCGAGTAGAACGGTACGGAACGGAACGGAACGGAACGGAATGGAATGATCAACCCGTGTAGAATGGAATGGAATGGAATTGAATAGAATGGAATCAACCCTAGTTGAACGGAACGGAACGCAACGGATCGGAACGGAACGGGACGGAACGGAACGGAATGGAATGGAATGGAACGGAATTCAATTGAATGGAATGGAATGGAATGGAATTCAATGGAATGGAATGGAATGGAATGGAATGGAATGGAATGGAATTGACACCAGTAGAATGGAATGGAATGGAATGGAATGGAATGGAATGGAATGGAATGGAATGGAATGGAATGGAATGGAATGGAATGGAATCTACCCGAGTAGAACGGAATGGAACGGAATGGAATGGAATGGAATGGACAGGAGCAGAACGGAATGGAATGCAATGGAATGGAATGGAATGTACCCGAGCAGAACGGAATGGAATGAAATGGAAATGGAAAGGGAATGGAAATGGAACGGGAATGGAAATGGAACGGGAACGGAAACGGAACGGGAATGGAAATGGAACGGGAACGGAAACGGAACGAGAACGGAAATGGAACGGGAACGGAAACGGAACGGGAACGGAAATGGAACGGGAATGGTAATGGAACGGGAATGGAAATGGAACGGGAATGGAAATGGAACGGGAATGGAAATGGATCGGGAATGGAAATGGAACGGGAATGGTAATGGAACTGGAATGGAAATGGAACGGGAATGGAAAAGAAACGGGAATGGAAATGGAACGGGAATGGAAATGGAATGGGAATGGAAATGGAATGGAATGGAATGGAATGGAATGTACCAGAAAGGAGTGGAGTGGAGTGGAGTGGAGTAGAGTGCACTGGAACGGAATGGAATGGAATGGAATGGAATGGAACGGAACGGAATGTACCCGAGAAGCACGGAATGGAATGGAATGGAATGGAATTGAATGGAATGGAATTGAATGTACCGGAGTGGAGTGGAGTGGAATGGAGTGGAGTGGAGTGGAGTGGAGTGGAATGGAATGGAATGGAACGGAATGGAATGGAATGGAATGCAATGGAATGCAATGGAATGGAAAGGAATGGAATGGAATGGAATGGAATGGAATGGAATGGAATGGACACCAGTAGAATGGAATGGAATGGAATGGAATGGAATGGAATGGAATGGAATGGAATGGAATGGAATGGAATTCAATGGAATGGAATGGAATGGAATGGAATTCTATGGAATGGAATGGAATGGAATGGAATTCAATGGAATGGAATGGAATGGAATGGAATTCTATGGAATGGAATGGAGTGGAATCGAATGGAATCGAATGGAATCGAATGGAATGGAATGGAATAGAATGGAATCAACCCGAGTAGAACGGAACGGAACGCAACGGAACGGAACGGAACGGAACGGGACGGAACGGAACGGAATGGAATGGAATGGAACGGAATTCCATGGAATGGAATGGAATGGAATGGAATGGAATTCAATGGAATGGAATGGAATGGAATGGAATGGAATGGAATTCAATGGAATGGAATGGAATGGAATGGAATGGAATGGAATGGAATGGAATGGAATTCAATGGAATGGAATGGAATGGATTGGAATGGAATGGAATAGAATGGAATCAACCCGAGTAGAACGGAACGGAACACAACGGAACGGAACGGAACGCAACGGAACGGAACGGAACGGAACGGAACGGAATGGAATGGAATGGAACGGAATTCCATGGAATGGAATGGAATGGAATGGAATTCTATGGAATGGAATGGAATGGAATGGAATGGAATTCCATGGAATGGAATGGAATTCAATGGAATTCAATGGAATGGAATGCAATGGAATGGAATGGAATGGAATGGAATGGAATGGAATTCAATGGAATAGAATGGAATGGAATGGAATGGAAACGAATGGAATCGAATGGAATCGAATGGAATCTAATGGAATCGAATGGAATGGAATGGAATAGAATGGAATCAACCCGAGTAGAACGGAATGGAATGGAATGGAATGGAATGGAATGGAATGGAATGGAATGAAATGTTATGGAATGGAATGGAATGGAATTCAATGCAATTCAATTGAATGGAATGGAAGGGAATGGAATGGAGTGGAGTGGAGTGGAGTGGAGTGGAGTGGAATGGAATGGAGTGGAATGGAATGGAATGGAATGGAATGGAATGGAATGGAATGGAATGGAATGGAATTTAATGGAATGGAAGGGAGTGGAATGGAGTGGAGTGGAGTGGAGTGGAGTGCAGTGGAGTGTAATGGAATGGAGTGGAATGGAATGGAATGGAATGGAATGGAATGGAATGGAATGGAATGGAATTCAATGGAGTGGAATGGAATGGAATGGAATGGAATGGAATGGAATGGAATGGAATTCGATGCAATGGAATGGAATGGAATCGAATGGAGTCAAATGGAATGGAATGGAATAGAATGGAATCAACCCGAGTAGAACGGAACGGAACGCAACGGAACGGAACGGAACGGAACGGAACGGAATGGAATGTAATGGAATGGAATGGAATGGAATGGAATGGAGTGGAATGGAATGCAATGGAATGGAATGGAATGGAATGGTATGGAATGGAATGGAATGGAGTCGAATGGAATCGAATGGAATGGAATGGAATAGAATGGAATCAACCCGAGTAGAACGGTACGGAACGGAACGGAACGGAACGGAACGGAATGGAATGATCAACCCGTGTAGAATGGAATGGAATGGAATTGAATAGAATGGAATCAACCCTAGTTGAACGGAACGGAACGCAACGGAACGGAACGGAACGGGACGGAACGGAACGGAATGGAATGGAATGGAACGGAATTCAATTGAATGGAATGGAATGGAATGGAATTCAATGGAATGGAATGGAATGGAATGGAATGGAATGGAATGGAATGGAATGGAATGGAATGGACACCAGTAGAATGGAATGGAATGGAATGGAATGGAATGGAATGGAATGGAATGGAATGGAATAGAATGGAATCTACCCGAGTAGAACGGAATGGAACAGAATGGAATGGAATGGAATGGACAGGAGCAGAACGGAATGGAATGCAATGGAATGGAATGGAATGTACCCGAGCAGAACGGAATGGAATGAAATGGAAATGGAAAGGGAATGGAAATGGAACGGGAATGGAAATGGAACGGGAACGGAAATGGAACGGGAATGGAAATGGAACGGGAACGGAAACGGAACGAGAACGGAAATGGAACGGGAACGGAAACGGAACGGGAACGGAAATGGAACGGGAATGGTAATGGAACGGGAATGGAAATGGAACGGGAATGGAAATGGAACGGGAATGGAAATGGATCGGGAATGGAAATGGAACGGGAATGGTAATGGAACTGGAATGGAAATGGAACGGGAATGGAAAAGAAACGGGAATGGAAATGGAACGGGAATGGAAATGGAATGGGAATGGAAATGGAATGGAATGGAATGGAATGTACCAGAGTGGAGTGGAGTGGAGTGGAGTGGAGTAGAGTGCACTGGAACGGAATGGAATGGAATGGAATGGAATGGAACGGAACGGAATGTACCCGAGAAGCACGGAATGGAATGGAATGGAATGGAATGGAATGGAATGTACCGGAGTGGAGTGGAGTGGAGTGAAGTGGAGTAGAGTGCACTGGAACGGAATGGAATGGAATGGAATGGAATGGAACGGAACGGAATGTACCCGAGAAGCACGGAATGGAATGGAATGGAATGGAATGGAATTGAATATACCCGAGTGGAGTGGAGTGGAATGGAGTGGAGTGGAGTGGAGTGGAGTGGAATGGAATGGAATGGAACGGAATGGAATGGAATGGAATGCAATGGAATGCAATGGAATGGAAAGGAATGGAATGGAATGGAATGGAATGGAATGGAATGGAATGGAATGGACACCAGTAGAATGGAATGGAATGGAATGGAATGGAATGGAATGGAATGGAATGGAATGGAATGGAATGGAATGGAATTCAATGGAATGGAATGGAATGGAATGGAATTCTATGGAATGGAATGGAATGGAATGGAATTCAATGGAATGGAATGGAATGGAATGGAATTCTATGGAATGGAATGGAGTGGAATCGAATGGAATCGAATGGAATCGAATGGAATGGAATGGAATAGAATGGAATCAACCCGAGTAGAACGGAACGGAATGCAACGGAACGGAACGGAACGGAACGGGACGGAACGGAACGGAATGGAATGGAATGGAACGGAATTCCATGGAATGGAATGGAATGGAATGGAATTCAATGGAATGGAATGGAATGGAATGGAATGGAATGGAATGCAATGGAATGGAATGGAATGGAATGGAATGGAATGGAATGGAATGGAATGGAATTCAATGGAATGGAATGGAATGGATTGGAATGGAATGGAATAGAATGGAATCAACCCGAGTAGAACGGAACGGAACACAACGGAACGGAACGGAACGCAACGGAACGGAACGGAACGGAACGGAACGGAATGGAATGGAATGGAACGGAATTCCATGGAATGGAATGGAATGGAATGGAATTCTATGGAATGGAATGGAATGGAATGGAATGGAATTCCATGGAATGGAATGGAATTCAATGGAATTCAATGGAATGGAATGCAATGGAATGGAATGGAATGGAATGGAATGGAATGGAATTCAATGGAATAGAATGGAATGGAATGGAATGGAAACGAATGGAATCGAATGGAATCGAATGGAATCTAATGGAATCGAATGGAATGGAATGGAATAGAATGGAATCAACCCGAGTAGAACGGAATGGAATGGAATGGAATGGAATGGAATGGAATGGAATGGAATGAAATGTTATGGAATGGAATGGAATGGAATTCAATGCAATTCAATTGAATGGAATGGAAGGGAATGGAATGGAGTGGAGTGGAGTGGAGTGGAGTGGAGTGGAATGGAATGGAGTGGAATGGAATGGAATGGAATGGAATGGAATGGAATGGAATGGAATGGAATGGAATTCAATTTAATGGAATGGAAGGGAGTGGAATGGAGTGGAGTGGAGTGGAGTGGAGTGCAGTGGAGTGTAATGGAATGGAGTGGAATGGAATGGAATGGAATGGAATGGAATGGAATGGAATGGAATTCAATGGAGTGGAATGGAATGGAATGGAATGGAATGGAATGGAATGGAATGGAATTCGATGCAATGGAATGGAATGGAATCGAATGGAGTCAAATGGAATGGAATGGAATAGAATGGAATCAACCCGAGTAGAACGGAACGGAACGCAACGGAACGGAACGGAACGGAACGGAATGGAATGTAATGGAATGGAATGGAATGGAATAGAATGGAGTGGAATGGAATGCAATGGAATGGAATGGAATGGAATGGTATGGAATGGAATGGAATGGAGTCGAATGGAATCGAATGGAATGGAATGGAATAGAATGGAATCAACCCGAGTAGAACGGTACGGAACGGAACGGAACGGAACGGAACGGAATGGAATGATCAACCCGTGTAGAATGGAATGGAATGGAATTGAATAGAATGGAATCAACCCTAGTTGAACGGAACGGAACGCAACGGAACGGAACGGAACGGGACGGAACGGAACGGAATGGAATGGAATGGAACGGAATTCAATTGAATGGAATGGAATGGAATGGAATTCAATGGAATGGAATGGAATGGAATGGAATGGAATGGAATGGAATGGAATGGAATGGAATGGACACCAGTAGAATGGAATGGAATGGAATGGAATGGAATGGAATGGAATGGAATGGAATGGAATAGAATGGAATCTACCCGAGTAGAACGGAATGGAACAGAATGGAATGGAATGGAATGGACAGGAGCAGAACGGAATGGAATGCAATGGAATGGAATGGAATGTACCCGAGCAGAACGGAATGGAATGAAATGGAAATGGAAAGGGAATGGAAATGGAACGGGAATGGAAATGGAACGGGAACGGAAATGGAACGGGAATGGAAATGGAACGGGAACGGAAACGGAACGAGAACGGAAATGGAACGGGAACGGAAACGGAACGGGAACGGAAATGGAACGGGAATGGTAATGGAACGGGAATGGAAATGGAACGGGAATGGAAATGGAACGGGAATGGAAATGGATCGGGAATGGAAATGGAACGGGAATGGTAATGGAACTGGAATGGAAATGGAACGGGAATGGAAAAGAAACGGGAATGGAAATGGAACGGGAATGGAAATGGAATGGGAATGGAAATGGAATGGAATGGAATGGAATGGAATGTACCAGAGTGGAGTGGAGTGGAGTGGAGTGGAGTAGAGTGCACTGGAACGGAATGGAATGGAATGGAATGGAATGGAACGGAACGGAATGTACCCGAGAAGCACGGAATGGAATGGAATGGAATGGAATGGAATGGAATGTACCGGAGTGGAGTGGAGTGGAGTGAAGTGGAGTAGAGTGCACTGGAACGGAATGGAATGGAATGGAATGGAATGGAACGGAACGGAATGTACCCGAGAAGCACGGAATGGAATGGAATGGAATGGAATGGAATTGAATATACCCGAGTGGAGTGGAGTGGAATGGAGTGGAGTGGAGTGGAGTGGAGTGAAATGGAATGGAATGGAACGGAATGGAATGGAATGGAATGCAATGGAATGCAATGGAATGGAAAGGAATGGAATGGAATGGAATGGAATGGAATGGAATGGAATGGACACCAGTAGAATGGAATGGAATGGAATGGAATGGAATGGAATGGAATGGAATGGAATGGAATGGAATGGAATGGAATTCAATGGAATGGAATGGAATGGAATGGAATTCTATGGAATGGAATGGAATGGAATGGAATTCAATGGAATGGAATGGAATGGAATGGAATTCTATGGAATGGAATGGAGTGGAATCGAATGGAATCGAATGGAATCGAATGGAATGGAATGGAATAGAATGGAATCAACCCGAGTAGAACGGAACGGAATGCAACGGAACGGAACGGAACGGAACGGGACGGAACGGAACGGAATGGAATGGAATGGAACGGAATTCCATGGAATGGAATGGAATGGAACGGAATTCCATGGAATGGAATGGAATGGAATGGAATTCAATGGAATGGAATGGAATGGAATGGAATTCAATGGAATTCAATGGAATGGAATGGAATGGAATGGAATGGAATGGAATGGAATGGAATTCAATGGAATGGAATGGAATGGAATGGAATGGAATGGAATTCAATGGAATGGAATGGAATCGAATGGAATGGAATGGAATAGAATGGAATCAAGCCGAGTAGAACGGAACGGAACACAACGGAACGGAACGGAACGCAACGGAACGGAACGGAACGGAACGGAATGGAATGGAATGGAACGGAATTCAATGGAATGGAATGGAATGGTATGGAATTCTATGGAATGGAATGGAATGGAATGGAATGGAATTCCATGGAATGGAATGGAATTCAATGGAATTCAATGGAATGGAATGCAATGGAATGGAATGGAATGGAATGGAATGGAATGGAATTCAATGGAATAGAATGGAATGGAATGGAATGGAAACGAATGGAATCGAATGGAATCGAATGGAATCTAATGGAATCGAATGGAATGGAATGGAATAGAATGGAATCAACCCGAGTAGAACGGAATGGAATGGAATGGAATGGAATGGAATGGAATGGAATGGAATGAAATGTTATGGAATGGAATGGAATGGAATTCAATGCAATTCAATTGAATGGAATGGAATGGAATGGAATGGAATGGAATAGAATGGAATCAACCCGAGTAGAACGGAACGCAACGGAACGGAACGGAACGCAACGGAACGGAACGGAACGGAACGGAACGGAATGGAATGGAAAGGAACGGAATTCAATGGAATGGAATGGAATGGAATGGAATTCAATGGAATGGAATGGAATGGAATGGAATTCAATGGAATGGAATGGAATGGAATTCAAATGGAATGGAATGGAATGGAATTCTATGGAATGGAATGGAGTGGAATCGAATGGAATCGAATGGAATCGAATGGAATCGAATGGGATCGAATGGAATGGAATGGAATAGAATGGAATCAACCCGAGTAGAACGGAGCGGAACGCAACGGAACGGAACGGAACGGAACGGAAAGGAAAGGAATGGAATGGAATGGAATGGAACGGAATTCAAAGGAATGGAATGGAACAGAATGGAATTCAATGGAAAGGAATGGAATGAAATGGAATTGAATTCAATGGAATGGAATGGAATGGAATGGAATGGAATGGAATGGAATGGAATGGAACGGAATTCTATGGAATGGAATGGAATGGAATTCAATGGAATGGAATGGAATGGAATGGAATGGAACGGAATTCAATGGAATGGAATGTAATGGAATGGAATTCAATGGAATGGAATGGAATTCAATGGAATGGAATGGAATGGAATGGAATGGAATGGAATGGAATTCAATGGAATGGAATGGTATTCAATGGAATGGAATGGAATGGAATGGAATGGAATGGAATGGAATGGAAATCAATGGAATGGAATGGAATGGAATGGAATGGAATGGAATGGAATGGAATTCAATGGAATGGAATGGAGTGGAATCGAATGGAATCGAATGGAATCGAATGAGATCGAATGGAATGGAATGGAATAGAATGGAATCAACCCGAGTAGAACGGAATGGAATGGAATGGAATGGAATGGAATGGAATGGAATGGAATGGAATTCAATGGAATGGAATGGAATGGAATGGAATGGAATGGAATGGAATGGAATGGAATCAACCCGAGTAGAACGGAACGGCACGCAACGGAACGGAACGGAACGGAACGGGACGGAACGGAACGGAATGGAATATAATGCAACGGAATTCAATGGAATGGAATGGAATGGAATGGAATTCAATGGAATCGATTGGAATCGAATGGAATCGATTGGAATTGAATGGAATCGAATAGAATGGAATGGAATAGAATTTAATCAACCCGAGTAGAACGGAACGGAACGCAACGGAACGGAACGGAACGGAACGGAACGGGACGGAACGGAACGGAATGGAATGGAATGGAACGGAATTCAATTGAATGGAATGGAATGGAATGGAATTCAATGGAATGGAATGGAATGGAATGGAATGGAATGGAATGGAATGGAATGGACACCAGTAGAATGGAATGGAATGGAATGGAATGGAATGGAATGGAATGGAATGGAATGGAATGGAATGGAATCTACCCGAGTAGAACGGAATGGAACGGAATGGAATGGAATGGAATGGACAGGAGCAGAACGGAATGGAATGCAATGGAATGGAATGGAATGTACCCGAGCAGAACGGAATGGAATGAAATGGAAATGGAAAGGGAATGGAAATGGAACGGGAATGGAAATGGAACGGGAACGGAAATGGAACGGGAATGGAAATGGAACGGGAACGGAAACGGAACGAGAACGGAAATGGAACGGGAACGGAAACGGAACGGGAACGGAAATGGAACGGGAATGGTAATGGAACGGGAATGGAAATGGAACGGGAATGGAAATGGATCGGGAATGGAAATGGATCGGGAATGGAAATGGAACGGGAATGGTAATGGAACTGGAATGGAAATGGAACGGGAATGGAAAAGAAACGGGAATGGAAATGGAACGGGAATGGAAATGGAATGGGAATGAAAATGGAATGGAATGGAATGGAATGGAATGTACCAGAGTGGAGTGGAGTGGAGTGGAGTGGAGTAGAGTGCACTGGAACGGAATGGAATGGAATGGAATGGAATGGAACGGAACGGAATGTACCCGAGAAGCACGGAATGGAATGGAATGGAATGGAATGGAATGGAATGGAATGTACCGGAGTGGAGTGGAGTGGAATGGAGTGGAGTGGAGTGGAGTGGATTGGAATGGAATGGAATGGAATGGAATGGAATGCAATGGAATGCAATGGAATGGAAAGGAATGGAATGGAATGGAATGGAATGGAATGGAATGGAATGGAATGGAATGGACAACAGTAGAATGGAATGGAATGGAATGGAATGGAATGGAATGGAATGGAATGGAATGGAATTCAATGGAATGGAATGGAATGGAATGGAATTCAATGGAATGGAATGGAATGGAATGGAATTCAATGGAATGGAATGGAAT
This sequence comes from Gorilla gorilla gorilla, assembly GCF_029281585.2. Lineage (NCBI taxonomy): Eukaryota > Metazoa > Chordata > Mammalia > Primates > Hominidae > Gorilla > Gorilla gorilla. Next base: position 8,805,120 of record NC_073236.2, read on the forward strand.
GGAATGGAATTCTATGGAATGGAATGGAGTGGAATCGAATGGAATCGAATGGAATCGAATGTAATGGAATGGAATAGAATGGAATCAACCCGAGGAGAACGGAACGGAACGCAACGGAACGGAACGGAACGGAACGGGACGGAACGGAACGGAATGGAATGGAATGGAACGGAATTCCATGGAATGGAATGGAATGGAATGGAATTCTATGGAATGGAATGGAATGGAATGGAATGGAATGGAATTCAATGGAATGGAATGGAATGGAATGGAATGGAATGGAATGGAATGGAATTCAATGGAATGGAATGGAATGGAATGGAATGGAATGGAATTCAATGGAATGGAATGGAATCGAATGGAATGGAATGGAATAGAATGGAATCAACCCGAGTAGAACGGAACGGAACACAACGGAACGGAACGGAACGCAACGGAACGGAACGGAACGGAACGGAACGGAATGGAATGGAATGGAACGGAATTCAATGGAATGGAATGGAATGGAATGGAATTCTATGGAATGGAATGGAATGGAATGGAATGGAATTCCATGGAATGGAATGGAATTCAATGGAATTCAATGGAATGGAATGCAATGGAATGGAATGGAATGGAATGGAATGGAATGGAATTCAATGGAATAGAATGGAATGGAATGGAATGGAAACGAATGGAATCGAATGGAATCGAATGGAATCTAATGGAATCGAATGGAATGGAATGGAATAGAATGGAATCAACCCGAGTAGAACGGAATGGAATGGAATGGAATGGAATGGAATGGAATGGAATGGAATGAAATGTTATGGAATGGAATGGAATGGAATTCAATGCAATTCAATTGAATGGAATGGAAGGGAATGGAATGGAGTGGAGTGGAGTGGAGTGGAGTGGAGTGGAATGGAATGGAGTGGAATGGAATGGAATGGAATGGAATGGAATGGAATGGAACGGAATTCAATTTAATGGAATGGAAGGGAGTGGAATGGAGTGGAGTGGAGTGGAGTGGAGTGCAGTGGAGTGTAATGGAATGGAGTGGAATGGAATGGAATGGAATGGAATGGAATGGAATGGAATGGAATGGAATTCAATGGAGTGGAATGGAATGGAATGGAATGGAATGGAATGGAATGGAATGGAATTCATTGCAATGGAATGGAATGGAATCGAATGGAGTCAAATGGAATGGAATGGAATAGAATGGAATCAACCCGAGTAGAACGGAACGGAGCGCAACGGAACGGAACGGAACGGAACGGAACGGAATGGAATGTAATGGAATGGAATGGAATGGAATGGAATGGAGTGGAATGGAATGCAATGGAATGGAATGGAATGGAATGGAATGGAATGGAATGGAGTCGAATGGAATCGAATGGAATGGAATGGAATAGAATGGAATCAACCCGAGTAGAACGGTACGGAACGGAACGGAACGGAACGGAATGGAATGATCAACCCGTGTAGAATGGAATGGAATGGAATTGAATAGAATGGAATCAACCCTAGTTGAACGGAACGGAACGCAACGGATCGGAACGGAACGGGACGGAACGGAACGGAATGGAATGGAATGGAACGGAATTCAATTGAATGGAATGGAATGGAATGGAATTCAATGGAATGGAATGGAATGGAATGGAATGGAATGGAATGGAATTGACACCAGTAGAATGGAATGGAATGGAATGGAATGGAATGGAATGGAATGGAATGGAATGGAATGGAATGGAATGGAATGGAATGGAATCTACCCGAGTAGAACGGAATGGAACGGAATGGAATGGAATGGAATGGACAGGAGCAGAACGGAATGGAATGCAATGGAATGGAATGGAATGTACCCGAGCAGAACGGAATGGAATGAAATGGAAATGGAAAGGGAATGGAAATGGAACGGGAATGGAAATGGAACGGGAACGGAAACGGAACGGGAATGGAAATGGAACGGGAACGGAAACGGAACGAGAACGGAAATGGAACGGGAACGGAAACGGAACGGGAACGGAAATGGAACGGGAATGGTAATGGAACGGGAATGGAAATGGAACGGGAATGGAAATGGAACGGGAATGGAAATGGATCGGGAATGGAAATGGAACGGGAATGGTAATGGAACTGGAATGGAAATGGAACGGGAATGGAAAAGAAACGGGAATGGAAATGGAACGGGAATGGAAATGGAATGGGAATGGAAATGGAATGGAATGGAATGGAATGGAATGTACCAGAAAGGAGTGGAGTGGAGTGGAGTGGAGTAGAGTGCACTGGAACGGAATGGAATGGAATGGAATGGAATGGAACGGAACGGAATGTACCCGAGAAGCACGGAATGGAATGGAATGGAATGGAATTGAATGGAATGGAATTGAATGTACCGGAGTGGAGTGGAGTGGAATGGAGTGGAGTGGAGTGGAGTGGAGTGGAATGGAATGGAATGGAACGGAATGGAATGGAATGGAATGCAATGGAATGCAATGGAATGGAAAGGAATGGAATGGAATGGAATGGAATGGAATGGAATGGAATGGACACCAGTAGAATGGAATGGAATGGAATGGAATGGAATGGAATGGAATGGAATGGAATGGAATGGAATGGAATTCAATGGAATGGAATGGAATGGAATGGAATTCTATGGAATGGAATGGAATGGAATGGAATTCAATGGAATGGAATGGAATGGAATGGAATTCTATGGAATGGAATGGAGTGGAATCGAATGGAATCGAATGGAATCGAATGGAATGGAATGGAATAGAATGGAATCAACCCGAGTAGAACGGAACGGAACGCAACGGAACGGAACGGAACGGAACGGGACGGAACGGAACGGAATGGAATGGAATGGAACGGAATTCCATGGAATGGAATGGAATGGAATGGAATTCAATGGAATGGAATGGAATGGAATGGAATGGAATGGAATTCAATGGAATGGAATGGAATGGAATGGAATGGAATGGAATGGAATGGAATGGAATTCAATGGAATGGAATGGAATGGATTGGAATGGAATGGAATAGAATGGAATCAACCCGAGTAGAACGGAACGGAACACAACGGAACGGAACGGAACGCAACGGAACGGAACGGAACGGAACGGAACGGAATGGAATGGAATGGAACGGAATTCCATGGAATGGAATGGAATGGAATGGAATTCTATGGAATGGAATGGAATGGAATGGAATGGAATTCCATGGAATGGAATGGAATTCAATGGAATTCAATGGAATGGAATGCAATGGAATGGAATGGAATGGAATGGAATGGAATGGAATTCAATGGAATAGAATGGAATGGAATGGAATGGAAACGAATGGAATCGAATGGAATCGAATGGAATCTAATGGAATCGAATGGAATGGAATGGAATAGAATGGAATCAACCCGAGTAGAACGGAATGGAATGGAATGGAATGGAATGGAATGGAATGGAATGGAATGAAATGTTATGGAATGGAATGGAATGGAATTCAATGCAATTCAATTGAATGGAATGGAAGGGAATGGAATGGAGTGGAGTGGAGTGGAGTGGAGTGGAGTGGAATGGAATGGAGTGGAATGGAATGGAATGGAATGGAATGGAATGGAATGGAATGGAATGGAATGGAATTTAATGGAATGGAAGGGAGTGGAATGGAGTGGAGTGGAGTGGAGTGGAGTGCAGTGGAGTGTAATGGAATGGAGTGGAATGGAATGGAATGGAATGGAATGGAATGGAATGGAATGGAATGGAATTCAATGGAGTGGAATGGAATGGAATGGAATGGAATGGAATGGAATGGAATGGAATTCGATGCAATGGAATGGAATGGAATCGAATGGAGTCAAATGGAATGGAATGGAATAGAATGGAATCAACCCGAGTAGAACGGAACGGAACGCAACGGAACGGAACGGAACGGAACGGAACGGAATGGAATGTAATGGAATGGAATGGAATGGAATGGAATGGAGTGGAATGGAATGCAATGGAATGGAATGGAATGGAATGGTATGGAATGGAATGGAATGGAGTCGAATGGAATCGAATGGAATGGAATGGAATAGAATGGAATCAACCCGAGTAGAACGGTACGGAACGGAACGGAACGGAACGGAACGGAATGGAATGATCAACCCGTGTAGAATGGAATGGAATGGAATTGAATAGAATGGAATCAACCCTAGTTGAACGGAACGGAACGCAACGGAACGGAACGGAACGGGACGGAACGGAACGGAATGGAATGGAATGGAACGGAATTCAATTGAATGGAATGGAATGGAATGGAATTCAATGGAATGGAATGGAATGGAATGGAATGGAATGGAATGGAATGGAATGGAATGGAATGGACACCAGTAGAATGGAATGGAATGGAATGGAATGGAATGGAATGGAATGGAATGGAATGGAATAGAATGGAATCTACCCGAGTAGAACGGAATGGAACAGAATGGAATGGAATGGAATGGACAGGAGCAGAACGGAATGGAATGCAATGGAATGGAATGGAATGTACCCGAGCAGAACGGAATGGAATGAAATGGAAATGGAAAGGGAATGGAAATGGAACGGGAATGGAAATGGAACGGGAACGGAAATGGAACGGGAATGGAAATGGAACGGGAACGGAAACGGAACGAGAACGGAAATGGAACGGGAACGGAAACGGAACGGGAACGGAAATGGAACGGGAATGGTAATGGAACGGGAATGGAAATGGAACGGGAATGGAAATGGAACGGGAATGGAAATGGATCGGGAATGGAAATGGAACGGGAATGGTAATGGAACTGGAATGGAAATGGAACGGGAATGGAAAAGAAACGGGAATGGAAATGGAACGGGAATGGAAATGGAATGGGAATGGAAATGGAATGGAATGGAATGGAATGTACCAGAGTGGAGTGGAGTGGAGTGGAGTGGAGTAGAGTGCACTGGAACGGAATGGAATGGAATGGAATGGAATGGAACGGAACGGAATGTACCCGAGAAGCACGGAATGGAATGGAATGGAATGGAATGGAATGGAATGTACCGGAGTGGAGTGGAGTGGAGTGAAGTGGAGTAGAGTGCACTGGAACGGAATGGAATGGAATGGAATGGAATGGAACGGAACGGAATGTACCCGAGAAGCACGGAATGGAATGGAATGGAATGGAATGGAATTGAATATACCCGAGTGGAGTGGAGTGGAATGGAGTGGAGTGGAGTGGAGTGGAGTGGAATGGAATGGAATGGAACGGAATGGAATGGAATGGAATGCAATGGAATGCAATGGAATGGAAAGGAATGGAATGGAATGGAATGGAATGGAATGGAATGGAATGGAATGGACACCAGTAGAATGGAATGGAATGGAATGGAATGGAATGGAATGGAATGGAATGGAATGGAATGGAATGGAATGGAATTCAATGGAATGGAATGGAATGGAATGGAATTCTATGGAATGGAATGGAATGGAATGGAATTCAATGGAATGGAATGGAATGGAATGGAATTCTATGGAATGGAATGGAGTGGAATCGAATGGAATCGAATGGAATCGAATGGAATGGAATGGAATAGAATGGAATCAACCCGAGTAGAACGGAACGGAATGCAACGGAACGGAACGGAACGGAACGGGACGGAACGGAACGGAATGGAATGGAATGGAACGGAATTCCATGGAATGGAATGGAATGGAATGGAATTCAATGGAATGGAATGGAATGGAATGGAATGGAATGGAATGCAATGGAATGGAATGGAATGGAATGGAATGGAATGGAATGGAATGGAATGGAATTCAATGGAATGGAATGGAATGGATTGGAATGGAATGGAATAGAATGGAATCAACCCGAGTAGAACGGAACGGAACACAACGGAACGGAACGGAACGCAACGGAACGGAACGGAACGGAACGGAACGGAATGGAATGGAATGGAACGGAATTCCATGGAATGGAATGGAATGGAATGGAATTCTATGGAATGGAATGGAATGGAATGGAATGGAATTCCATGGAATGGAATGGAATTCAATGGAATTCAATGGAATGGAATGCAATGGAATGGAATGGAATGGAATGGAATGGAATGGAATTCAATGGAATAGAATGGAATGGAATGGAATGGAAACGAATGGAATCGAATGGAATCGAATGGAATCTAATGGAATCGAATGGAATGGAATGGAATAGAATGGAATCAACCCGAGTAGAACGGAATGGAATGGAATGGAATGGAATGGAATGGAATGGAATGGAATGAAATGTTATGGAATGGAATGGAATGGAATTCAATGCAATTCAATTGAATGGAATGGAAGGGAATGGAATGGAGTGGAGTGGAGTGGAGTGGAGTGGAGTGGAATGGAATGGAGTGGAATGGAATGGAATGGAATGGAATGGAATGGAATGGAATGGAATGGAATGGAATTCAATTTAATGGAATGGAAGGGAGTGGAATGGAGTGGAGTGGAGTGGAGTGGAGTGCAGTGGAGTGTAATGGAATGGAGTGGAATGGAATGGAATGGAATGGAATGGAATGGAATGGAATGGAATTCAATGGAGTGGAATGGAATGGAATGGAATGGAATGGAATGGAATGGAATGGAATTCGATGCAATGGAATGGAATGGAATCGAATGGAGTCAAATGGAATGGAATGGAATAGAATGGAATCAACCCGAGTAGAACGGAACGGAACGCAACGGAACGGAACGGAACGGAACGGAATGGAATGTAATGGAATGGAATGGAATGGAATAGAATGGAGTGGAATGGAATGCAATGGAATGGAATGGAATGGAATGGTATGGAATGGAATGGAATGGAGTCGAATGGAATCGAATGGAATGGAATGGAATAGAATGGAATCAACCCGAGTAGAACGGTACGGAACGGAACGGAACGGAACGGAACGGAATGGAATGATCAACCCGTGTAGAATGGAATGGAATGGAATTGAATAGAATGGAATCAACCCTAGTTGAACGGAACGGAACGCAACGGAACGGAACGGAACGGGACGGAACGGAACGGAATGGAATGGAATGGAACGGAATTCAATTGAATGGAATGGAATGGAATGGAATTCAATGGAATGGAATGGAATGGAATGGAATGGAATGGAATGGAATGGAATGGAATGGAATGGACACCAGTAGAATGGAATGGAATGGAATGGAATGGAATGGAATGGAATGGAATGGAATGGAATAGAATGGAATCTACCCGAGTAGAACGGAATGGAACAGAATGGAATGGAATGGAATGGACAGGAGCAGAACGGAATGGAATGCAATGGAATGGAATGGAATGTACCCGAGCAGAACGGAATGGAATGAAATGGAAATGGAAAGGGAATGGAAATGGAACGGGAATGGAAATGGAACGGGAACGGAAATGGAACGGGAATGGAAATGGAACGGGAACGGAAACGGAACGAGAACGGAAATGGAACGGGAACGGAAACGGAACGGGAACGGAAATGGAACGGGAATGGTAATGGAACGGGAATGGAAATGGAACGGGAATGGAAATGGAACGGGAATGGAAATGGATCGGGAATGGAAATGGAACGGGAATGGTAATGGAACTGGAATGGAAATGGAACGGGAATGGAAAAGAAACGGGAATGGAAATGGAACGGGAATGGAAATGGAATGGGAATGGAAATGGAATGGAATGGAATGGAATGGAATGTACCAGAGTGGAGTGGAGTGGAGTGGAGTGGAGTAGAGTGCACTGGAACGGAATGGAATGGAATGGAATGGAATGGAACGGAACGGAATGTACCCGAGAAGCACGGAATGGAATGGAATGGAATGGAATGGAATGGAATGTACCGGAGTGGAGTGGAGTGGAGTGAAGTGGAGTAGAGTGCACTGGAACGGAATGGAATGGAATGGAATGGAATGGAACGGAACGGAATGTACCCGAGAAGCACGGAATGGAATGGAATGGAATGGAATGGAATTGAATATACCCGAGTGGAGTGGAGTGGAATGGAGTGGAGTGGAGTGGAGTGGAGTGGAATGGAATGGAATGGAACGGAATGGAATGGAATGGAATGCAATGGAATGCAATGGAATGGAAAGGAATGGAATGGAATGGAATGGAATGGAATGGAATGGAATGGACACCAGTAGAATGGAATGGAATGGAATGGAATGGAATGGAATGGAATGGAATGGAATGGAATGGAATGGAATGGAATGGAATTCAATGGAATGGAATGGAATGGAATGGAATTCTATGGAATGGAATGGAATGGAATGGAATTCAATGGAATGGAATGGAATGGAATGGAATTCTATGGAATGGAATGGAGTGGAATCGAATGGAATCGAATGGAATCGAATGGAATGGAATGGAATAGAATGGAATCAACCCGAGTAGAACGGAACGGAATGCAACGGAACGGAACGGAACGGAACGGGACGGAACGGAACGGAATGGAATGGAATGGAACGGAATTCCATGGAATGGAATGGAATGGAATGGAATTCAATGGAATGGAATGGAATGGAATGGAATGGAATGGAATGCAATGGAATGGAATGGAATGGAATGGAATGGAATGGATTGGAATGGAATGGAATAGAATGGAATGGAATGGAATGGAATGGAATTCAATGGAATGGAATGGAATGGAATGGAATTCAATGGAATGGAATGGAATGGCATGGAATGGAATGGAATGGAATGGAATGGAATGGAATAGAATGGAATCAACCCGAGTAGAACGGAACGCAACGGAACGGAACGGAACGCAACGGAACTGAACGGAACGGAACGGAACGGAATGGAATGGAAAGGAACGGAATTCAATGGAATGGAATGGAATGGAATGGAATGGAATGGAATGGAATGGAATCAACCCGAGTAGAACGGAACGGCACGCAACGGAACGGAACGGAACGGAACGGGACGGAACGGAAAGGAATGGAATATAATGCAACGGAATTCAATGGAATGGAATGGAATGGAATGGAATTCAATGGAATCGATTGGAATCGAATGGAATCGATTGGAATTGAATGGAATCGAATAGAATGGAATGGAATAGAATTTAATCAACCCGAGTAGAACGGAACGGAACGCAACGGAACGGAACGGAACGGAACGGAACGGGACGGAACGGAACGGAATGGAATGGAATGGAACGGAATTCAATTGAATGGAATGGAATGGAATGGAATTCAATGGAATGGAATGGAATGGAATGGAATGGAATGGAATGGAATGGAATGGAATGGACACCAGTAGAATGGAATGGAATGGAATGGAATGGAATGGAATGGAATCTACCCGAGTAGAACGGAATGGAACGGAATGGAATGGAATGGAATGGACAGGAGCAGAACGGAATGGAATGCAATGGAATGGAATGGAATGTACCCGAGCAGAACGGAATGGAATGAAATGGAAATGGAAAGGGAATGGAAATGGAACGGGAATGGAAATGGAACGGGAACGGAAATGGAACGGGAATGGAAATGGAACGGGAACGGAAACGGAACGAGAACGGAAATGGAACGGGAACGGAAACGGAACGGGAACGGAAATGGAACGGGAATGGTAATGGAACGGGAATGGAAATGGAACGGGAATGGAAATGGATCGGGAATGGAAATGGATCGGGAATGGAAATGGAACGGGAATGGTAATGGAACTGGAATGGAAATGGAACGGGAATGGAAAAGAAACGGGAATGGAAATGGAACGGGAATGGAAATGGAATGGGAATGAAAATGGAATGGAATGGAATGGAATGGAATGTACCAGAGTGGAGTGGAGTGGAGTGGAGTGGAGTAGAGTGCACTGGAACGGAATGGAATGGAATGGAATGGAATGGAACGGAACGGAATGTACCCGAGAAGCACGGAATGGAATGGAATGGAATGGAATGGAATGGAATGGAATGGAATGTACCGGAGTGGAGTGGAGTGGAATGGAGTGGAGTGGAGTGGAGTGGATTGGAATGGAATGGAATGGAATGGAATGGAATGCAATGGAATGCAATGGAATGGAAAGGAATGGAATGGAATGGAATGGAATGGAATGGAATGGAATGGAATGGAATGGACAACAGTAGAATGGAATGGAATGGAATGGAATGGAATGGAATGGAATGGAATGGAATGGAATTCAATGGAATGGAATGGAATGGAATGGAATTCAATGGAATGGAATGGAATGGAATGGAATTCAATGGAATGGAATGGAATGGAATGGAATTCTATGGAATGGAATGGAGTGGAATCGAATGGAATCGAATGGAATCGAATGGAATGGAATGGAATAGAATGGAATCAACCCGAGGAGAACGGAACGGAACGCAACGGAACGGAACGGAACGGAACGGGACGGAACGGAACGGAATGGAATGGAATGGAACGGAATTCCATGGAATGGAATGGAATGGAATGGAATTCAATGGAATGGAATGGAATGGAATGGAATTCAATGGAATTCAATGGAATGGAATGGAATGGAATGGAATGGAATGGAATGGAATGGAATGGAATTCAATGGAATGGAATGGAATGGAATGGAATGGAATGGAATTCAATGGAATGGAATGGAATCGAATGGAATGGAATGGAATAGAATGGAATCAACCCGAGTAGAACGGAACGGAACACAACGGAACGGAACGGAACGCAACGGAACGGAACGGAACGGAACGGAATGGAATGGAATGGAACGGAATTCAATGGAATGGAATGGAATGGAATGGAATTCTATGGAATGGAATGGAATGGAATGGAATGGAATTCCATGGAATGGAATGGAATTCAATGGAATTCAATGGAATGGAATGCAATGGAATGGAATGGAATGGAATGGAATGGAATGGAATTCAATGGAATAGAATGGAATGGAATGGAATGGAAACGAATGGAATCGAATGGAATCGAATGGAATCTAATGGAATCGAATGGAATGGAATGGAATAGAATGGAATCAACCCGAGTAGAACGGAATGGAATGGAATGGAATGGAATGGAATGGAATGGAATGGAATGAAATGTTATGGAATGGAATGGAATGGAATTCAATGCAATTCAATTGAATGGAATGGAAGGGAATGGAATGGAGTGGAGTGGAGTGGAGTGGAGTGGAGTGGAATGGAATGGAGTGGAATGGAATGGAATGGAATGGAATGGAATGGAATGGAACGGAATTCAATTTAATGGAATGGAAGGGAGTGGAATGGAGTGGAGTGGAGTGGAGTGGAGTGCAGTGGAGTGTAATGGAATGGAGTGTAATGGAATGGAATGGAATGGAATGGAATGGAATGGAATGGAATGGAATGGAATTCAATGGAGTGGAATGGAATGGAATGGAATGGAATGGAATGGAATGGAATGGAATTCATTGCAATGGAATGGAATGGAATCGAATGGAGTCAAATGGAATGGAATGGAATAGAATGGAATCAACCCGAGTAGAACGGAACGGAACGCAACGGAACGGAACGGAACGGAACGGAACGGAATGGAATGTAATGGAATGGAATGGAATGGAATGGAATGGAGTGGAATGGAATGCAATGGAATGGAATGGAATGGAATGGAATGGAATGGAATGGAGTCGAATGGAATCGAATGGAATGGAATGGAATAGAATGGAATCAACCCGAGTAGAACGGTACGGAACGGAACGGAACGGAACGGAATGGAATGATCAACCCGTGTAGAATGGAATGGAATGGAATTGAATAGAATGGAATCAACCCTAGTTGAACGGAACGGAACGCAACGGATCGGAACGGAACGGGACGGAACGGAACGGAATGGAATGGAATGGAACGGAATTCAATTGAATGGAATGGAATGGAATGGAATTCAATGGAATGGAATGGAATGGAATGGAATGGAATGGAATGGAATGGAATGGAATGGACACCAGTAGAATGGAATGGAATGGAATGGAATGGAATGGAATGGAATGGAATGGAATGGAATGGAATGGAATGGAATCTACCCGAGTAGAACGGAATGGAACGGAATGGAATGGAATGGAATGGACAGGAGCAGAACGGAATGGAATGCAATGGAATGGAATGGAATGTACCCGAGCAGAACGGAATGGAATGAAATGGAAATGGAAAGGGAATGGAAATGGAACGGGAATGGAAATGGAACGGGAACGGAAACGGAACGGGAATGGAAATGGAACGGGAACGGAAACGGAACGAGAACGGAAATGGAACGGGAACGGAAACGGAACGGGAACGGAAATGGAACGGGAATGGTAATGGAACGGGAATGGAAATGGAACGGGAATGGAAATGGAACGGGAATGGAAATGGATCGGGAATGGAAATGGAACGGGAATGGTAATGGAACTGGAATGGAAATGGAACGGGAATGGAAAAGAAACGGGAATGGAAATGGAACGGGAATGGAAATGGAATGGGAATGGAAATGGAATGGAATGGAATGGAATGGAATGTACCAGAAAGGAGTGGAGTGGAGTGGAGTGGAGTAGAGTGCACTGGAACGGAATGGAATGGAATGGAATGGAATGGAACGGAACGGAATGTACCCGAGAAGCACGGAATGGAATGGAATGGAATGGAATGGAATGGAATGGAATTGAATGTACCGGAGTGGAGTGGAGTGGAATGGAGTGGAGTGGAGTGGAGTGGAGTGGAATGGAATGGAATGGAACGGAATGGAATGGAATGGAATGCAATGGAATGCAATGGAATGGAAAGGAATGGAATGGAATGGAATGGAATGGAATGGAATGGAATGGACACCAGTAGAATGGAATGGAATGGAATGGAATGGAATGGAATGGAATGGAATGGAATGGAATGGAATGGAATTCAATGGAATGGAATGGAATGGAATGGAATTCTATGGAATGGAATGGAATGGAATGGAATTCAATGGAATGGAATGGAATGGAATGGAATTCTATGGAATGGAATGGAGTGGAATCGAATGGAATCGAATGGAATCGAATGGAATGGAATGGAATAGAATGGAATCAACCCGAGTAGAACGGAACGGAACGCAACGGAACGGAACGGAACGGAACGGGACGGAACGGAACGGAATGGAATGGAATGGAACGGAATTCCATGGAATGGAATGGAATGGAATGGAATTCAATGGAATGGAATGGAATGGAATGGAATGGAATGGAATTCAATGGAATGGAATGGAATGGAATGGAATGGAATGGAATGGAATGGAATGGAATTCAATGGAATGGAATGGAATGGATTGGAATGGAATGGAATAGAATGGAATCAACCCGAGTAGAACGGAACGGAACACAACGGAACGGAACGGAACGCAACGGAACGGAACGGAACGGAACGGAATGGAATGGAATGGAACGGAATTCCATGGAATGGAATGGAATGGAATGGAATTCTATGGAATGGAATGGAATGGAATGGAATGGAATTCCATGGAATGGAATGGAATTCAATGGAATTCAATGGAATGGAATGCAATGGAATGGAATGGAATGGAATGGAATGGAATGGAATTCAATGGAATAGAATGGAATGGAATGGAATGGAAACGAATGGAATCGAATGGAATCGAATGGAATCTAATGGAATCGAATGGAATGGAATGGAATAGAATGGAATCAACCCGAGTAGAACGGAATGGAATGGAATGGAATGGAATGGAATGGAATGGAATGGAATGAAATGTTATGGAATGGAATGGAATGGAATTCAATGCAATTCAATTGAATGGAATGGAAGGGAATGGAATGGAGTGGAGTGGAGTGGAGTGGAGTGGAGTGGAATGGAATGGAGTGGAATGGAATGGAATGGAATGGAATGGAATGGAATGGAATGGAATGGAATTCAATTTAATGGAATGGAAGGGAGTGGAATGGAGTGGAGTGGAGTGGAGTGGAGTGCAGTGGAGTGTAATGCAATGGAATGGAATGGAATGGAATGGAATGGAATGGAATGGAATGGAATGGAATTCAATGGAGTGGAATGGAATGGAATGGAATGGAATGGAATGGAATGGAATGGAATTCAATGCAATGGAATGGAATGGAATCGAATGGAGTCAAATGGAATGGAATGGAATAGAATGGAATCAACCCGAGTAGAACGGAACGGAACGCAACGGAACGGAACGGAACGGAACGGAACGGAATGGAATGTAATGGAATGGAATGGAATGGAATGGAATGGAGTGGAATGGAATGCAATGGAATGGAATGGAATGGAATGGAATGGAATGGAATGGAATGGAGTCGAATGGAATCGAATGGAATGGAATGGAATAGAATGGAATCAACCCGAGTAGAACGGTACGGAACGGAACGGAACGGAACGGAACGGAACGGAATGGAATGATCAACCCGTGTAGAATGGAATGGAATGGAATTGAATAGAATGGAATCAACCCTAGTTGAACGGAACGGAACGCAACGGAACGGAACGGAACGGGACGGAACGGAACGGAATGGAATGGAATGGAACGGAATTCAATTGAATGGAATGGAATGGAATGGAATTCAATGGAATGGAATGGAATGGAATGGAATGGAATGGAATGGAATGGAATGGAATGGAATGGACACCAGTAGAATGGAATGGAATGGAATGGAATGGAATGGAATGGAATGGAATGGAATGGAATGGAATGGAATAGAATGGAATCTACCCGAGTAGAACGGAATGGAACAGAATGGAATGGAATGGAATGGACAGGAGCAGAACGGAATGGAATGCAATGGAATGGAATGGAATGTACCCGAGCAGAACGGAATGGAATGAAATGGAAATGGAAAGGGAATGGAAATGGAACGGGAATGGAAATGGAACGGGAACGGAAATGGAACGGGAATGGAAATGGAACGGGAACGGAAACGGAACGAGAACGGAAATGGAACGGGAACGGAAACGGAACGGGAACGGAAATGGAACGGGAATGGTAATGGAACGGGAATGGAAATGGAACGGGAATGGAAATGGAACGGGAATGGAAATGGATCGGGAATGGAAATGGAACGGGAATGGTAATGGAACTGGAATGGAAATGGAACGGGAATGGAAAAGAAACGGGAATGGAAATGGAACGGGAATGGAAATGGAATGGGAATGAAAATGGAATGGAATGGAATGGAATGGAATGTACCAGAGTGGAGTGGAGTGGAGTGGAGTGGAGTAGAGTGCACTGGAACGGAATGGAATGGAATGGAATGGAATGGAACGGAACGGAATGTACCCGAGAAGCACGGAATGGAATGGAATGGAATGGAATGGAATGGAATGTACCGGAGTGGAGTGGAGTGGAGTGGAGTGGAGTAGAGTGCACTGGAACGGAATGGAATGGAATGGAATGGAATGGAACGGAACGGAATGTACCCGAGAAGCACGGAATGGAATGGAATGGAATGGAATGGAATTGAATATACCGGAGTGGAGTGGAGTGGAATGGAGTGGAGTGGAGTGGAGTGGAGTGGAATGGAATGGAATGGAACGGAATGGAATGGAATGGAATGCAATGGAATGCAATGGAATGGAAAAGAATGGAATGGAATGGAATGGAATGGAATGGAATGGAATGGAATGGAATGGACACCAGTAGAATGGAATGGAATGGAATGGAATGGAATGGAATGGAATGGAATGGAATGGAATGGAATTCAATGGAATGGAATGGAATGGAATGGAATTCTATGGAATGGAATGGAATGGAATGGAATTCAATGGAATGGAATGGAATGGAATGGAATTCTATGGAATGGAATGGAGTGGAATCGAATGGAATCGAATGGAATCGAATGGAATGGAATGGAATAGAATGGAATCAACCCGAGTAGAACGGAACGGAATGCAACGGAACGGAACGGAACGGAACGGGACGGAACGGAACGGAATGGAATGGAATGGAACGGAATTCCATGGAATGGAATGGAATGGAATGGAATTCAATGGAATGGAATGGAATGGAATGGAATGGAATGCAATGGAATGGAATGGAATGGAATGGATTGGAATGGAATGGAATAGAATGGAATGGAATGGAATGGAATGGAATTCAATGGAATGGAATGGAATGGAATGGAATTCAATGGAATGGAATGGAATGGCATGGAATGGAATGGAATGGAATGGAATGGAATGGAATAGAATGGAATCAACCCGAGTAGAACGGAACGCAACGGAACGGAACGGAACGCAACGGAACGGAACGGAACGGAACGGAACGGAATGGAATGGAAAGGAACGGAATTCAATGGAATGGAATGGAATGGAATGGAATTCAATGGAATGGAATGGAATGGAATGGAATTCAATGGAATGGAATGGAATGGAATTCAAATGGAATGGAATGGAATGGAATTCTATGGAATGGAATGGAGTGGAATCGAATGGAATCGAATGGAATCGAATGGAATCGAATGGGATCGAATGGAATGGAATGGAATAGAATGGAATCAACCCGAGTAGAACGGAGTGGAACGCAACGGAACGGAACGGAACGGAACGGAAAGGAAAGGAATGGAATGGAATGGAATGGAACGGAATTCAAAGGAATGGAATGGAACAGAATGGAATTCAATGGAAAGGAATGGAATGAAATGGAATTGAATTCAATGGAATGGAATGGAATGGAATGGAATGGAATGGAATGGAATGGAACGGAATTCTATGGAATGGAATGGAATGGAATTCAATGGAATGGAATGGAATGGAATGGAATGGAACGGAATTCAATGGAATGGAATGGAATGGAATGGAATTCAATGGAATGGAATGGAATTCAATGGAATGGAATGGAATGGAATGGAATGGAATGGAATGGAATTCAATGGAATGGAATGGTATTCAATGGAATGGAATGGAATGGAATGGAATGGAATGGAATGGAATGGAAATCAATGGAATGGAATGGAATGGAATGGAATGGAATGGAATGGAATTCAATGGAATGGAATGGAGTGGAATCGAATGGAATCGAATGGAATCGAATGAGATCGAATGGAATGGAATGGAATAGAATGGAATCAACCCGAGTAGAACGGAATGGAATGGAATGGAATGGAATGGAATGGAATGGAATGGAATGGAATTCAATGGAATGGAATGGAATGGAATGGAATGGAATGGAATGGAATGGAATGGAATCAACCCGAGTAGAACGGAACGGCACGCAACGGAACGGAACGGAACGGAACGGGACGGAACGGAACGGAATGGAATATAATGCAACGGAATTCAATGGAATGGAATGGAATGGAATGGAATTCAATGGAATCGATTGGAATCGAATGGAATCGATTGGAATTGAATGGAATCGAATAGAATGGAATGGAATAGAATTTAATCAACCCGAGTAGAACGGAACGGAACGCAACGGAACGGAACGGAACGGAACGGAACGGGACGGAACGGAACGGAATGGAATGGAATGGAACGGAATTCAATTGAATGGAATGGAATGGATTGGAATTCAATGGAATGGAATGGAATGGAATGGAATGGAATGGAATGGAATGGAATGGACACCAGTAGAATGGAATGGAATGGAATGGAATGGAATGGAATGGAATGGAATGGAATGGAATGGAATGGAATCTACCCGAGTAGAACGGAATGGAACGGAATGGAATGGAATGGAATGGACAGGAGCAGAACGGAATGGAATGCAATGGAATGGAATGGAATGTACCCGAGCAGAACGGAATGGAATGAAATGGAAATGGAAAGGGAATGGAAATGGAACGGGAATGGAAATGGAACGGGAACGGAAATGGAACGGGAATGGAAATGGAACGGGAACGGAAACGGAACGAGAACGGAAATGGAACGGGAACGGAAACGGAACGGGAACGGAAATGGAACGGGAATGGTAATGGAACGGGAATGGAAATGGAACGGGAATGGAAATGGAACGGGAATGGAAATGGATCGGGAATGGAAATGGAACGGGAATGGTAATGGAACTGGAATGGAAATGGAACGGGAATGGAAAAGAAACGGGAATGGAAATGGAACGGGAATGGAAATGGAATGGGAATGAAAATGGAATGGAATGGAATGGAATGGAATGTACCAGAGTGGAGTGGAGTGGAGTGGAGTGGAGTAGAGTGCACTGGAACGGAATGGAATGGAATGGAATGGAATGGAACGGAACGGAATGTACCCGAGAAGCACGGAATGGAATGGAATGGAATGGAATGGAATGGAATGGAATGGAATGTACCGGAGTGGAGTGGAGTGGAATGGAGTGGAGTGGAGTGGAGTGGATTGGAATGGAATGGAATGGAATGGAATGGAATGCAATGGAATGCAATGGAATGGAAAGGAATGGAATGGAATGGAATGGAATGGAATGGAATGGAATGGACAACAGTAGAATGGAATGGAATGGAATGGAATGGAATGGAATGGAATGGAATGGAATGGAATGGAATTCAATGGAATGGAATGGAATGGAATGGAATTCAATGGAATGGAATGGAATGGAATGGAATTCAATGGAATGGAATGGAATGGAATGGAATTCTATGGAATGGAATGGAGTGGAATCGAATGGAATCGAATGGAATCGAATGGAATGGAATGGAATAGAATGGAATCAACCCGAGGAGAACGGAACGGAACGCAACGGAACGGAACGGAACGGAACGGGACGGAACGGAACGGAATGGAATGGAATGGAACGGAATTCCATGGAATGGAATGGAATGGAATGGAATTCAATGGAATGGAATGGAATGGAATGGAATGGAATGGAATGGAATTCAATGGAATGGAATGGAATGGAATGGAATGGAATGGAATGGAATGGAATTCAATGGAATGGAATGGAATGGAATGGAATGGAATGGAATGGAATTCAATGGAATGGAATGGAATCGAATGGAATGGAATGGAATAAAATGGAATCAACCCGAGTAGAACGGAACGGAACACAACGGAACGGAACGGAACGCAACGGAACGGAACGGAACGGAACGGAACGGAATGGAATGGAATGGAACGGAATTCAATGGAATGGAATGGAATGGAATGGAATTCTATGGAATGGAATGGAATGGAATGGAATGGAATTCCATGGAATGGAATGGAATTCAATGGAATTCAATGGAATGGAATGCAATGGAATGGAATGGAATGGAATGGAATGGAATGGAATTCAATGGAATAGAATGGAATGGAATGGAATGGAAACGAATGGAATCGAATGGAATCGAATGGAATCTAATGGAATCGAATGGAATGGAATGGAATAGAATGGAATCAACCCGAGTAGAACGGAATGGAATGGAATGGAATGGAATGGAATGGAATGAAATGTTATGTAATGGAATGGAATGGAATTCAATGCAATTCAATTGAATGGAATGGAAGGGAATGGAATGGAGTGGAGTGGAGTGGAGTGGAGTGGAGTGGAATGGAATGGAGTGGAATGGAATGGAATGGAATGGAATGGAATGGAATGGAACGGAATTCAATTTAATGGAATGGAAGGGAGTGGAATGGAGTGGAGTGGAGTGGAGTGGAGTGCAGTGGAGTGTAATGGAATGGAGTGGAATGGAATGGAATGGAATGGAATGGAATGGAATGGAATGGAATTCAATGGAGTGGAATGGAATGGAATGGAATGGAATGGAATGGAATGGAATGGAATTCATTGCAATGGAATGGAATGGAATCGAATGGAGTCAAATGGAATGGAATGGAATAGAATGGAATCAACCCGAGTAGAACGGAACGGAACGCAACGGAACGGAACGGAACGGAACGGAACGGAATGGAATGTAATGGAATGGAATGGAATGGAATGGAATGGAGTGGAATGGAATGCAATGGAATGGAATGGAATGGAATGGAATGGAATGGAATGGAGTCGAATGGAATCGAATGGAATGGAATGGAATAGAATGGAATCAACCCGAGTAGAACGGTACGGAACGGAACGGAACGGAACGGAACGGAACGGAATGGAATGATCAACCCGTGTAGAATGGAATGGAATGGAATTGAATAGAATGGAATCAACCCTAGTTGAACGGAACGGAACGCAACGGATCGGAACGGAACGGGACGGAACGGAACGGAATGGAATGGAATGGAACGGAATTCAATTGAATGGAATGGAATGGAATGGAATTCAATGGAATGGAATGGAATGGAATGGAATGGAATGGAATGGAATGGAATGGACACCAGTAGAATGGAATGGAATGGAATGGAATGGAATGGAATGGAATGGAATGGAATGGAATGGAATGGAATGGAATCTACCCGAGTAGAACGGAATGGAACGGAATGGAATGGAATGGAATGGACAGGAGCAGAACGGAATGGAATGCAATGGAATGGAATGGAATGTACCCGAGCAGAACGGAATGGAATGAAATGGAAATGGAAAGGGAATGGAAATGGAACGGGAATGGAAATGGAACGGGAACGGAAACGGAACGGGAATGGAAATGGAACGGGAACGGAAACGGAACGAGAACGGAAATGGAACGGGAACGGAAACGGAACGGGAACGGAAATGGAACGGGAATGGTAATGGAACGGGAATGGAAATGGAACGGGAATGGAAATGGAACGGGAATGGAAATGGATCGGGAATGGAAATGGAACGGGAATGGTAATGGAACTGGAATGGAAATGGAACGGGAATGGAAAAGAAACGGGAATGGAAATGGAACGGGAATGGAAATGGAATGGGAATGGAAATGGAATGGAATGGAATGGAATGGAATGTACCAGAAAGGAGTGGAGTGGAGTGGAGTGGAGTAGAGTGCACTGGAACGGAATGGAATGGAATGGAATGGAATGGAACGGAACGGAATGTACCCGAGAAGCACGGAATGGAATGGAATGGAATGGAATGGAATGGAATGGAATTGAATGTACCGGAGTGGAGTGGAGTGGAATGGAGTGGAGTGGAGTGGAGTGGAGTGGAATGGAATGGAATGGAACGGAATGGAATGGAATGGAATGCAATGGAATGCAATGGAATGGAAAGGAATGGAATGGAATGGAATGGAATGGAATGGAATGGAATGGACACCAGTAGAATGGAATGGAATGGAATGGAATGGAATGGAATGGAATGGAATGGAATGGAATGGAATGGAATTCAATGGAATGGAATGGAATGGAATGGAATTCTATGGAATGGAATGGAATGGAATGGAATTCAATGGAATGGAATGGAATGGAATGGAATTCTATGGAATGGAATGGAGTGGAATCGAATGGAATCGAATGGAATCGAATGGAATGGAATGGAATAGAATGGAATCAACCCGAGTAGAACGGAACGGAACGCAACGGAACGGAACGGAACGGAACGGGACGGAACGGAACGGAATGGAATGGAATGGAACGGAATTCCATGGAATGGAATGGAATGGAATGGAATTCAATGGAATGGAATGGAATGGAATGGAATGGAATGGAATTCAATGGAATGGAATGGAATGGAATGGAATGGAATGGAATGGAATGGAATTCAATGGAATGGAATGGAATGGATTGGAATGGAATGGAATAGAATGGAATCAACCCGAGTAGAACGGAACGGAACACAACGGAACGGAACGGAACGCAACGGAACGGAACGGAACGGAACGGAACGGAATGGAATGGAATGGAACGGAATTCCATGGAATGGAATGGAATGGAATGGAATTCTATGGAATGGAATGGAATGGAATGGAATGGAATTCCATGGAATGGAATGGAATTCAATGGAATTCAATGGAATGGAATGCAATGGAATGGAATGGAATGGAATGGAATGGAATGGAATTCAATGGAATAGAATGGAATGGAATGGAATGGAAACGAATGGAATCGAATGGAATCGAATGGAATCTAATGGAATCGAATGGAATGGAATGGAATAGAATGGAATCAACCCGAGTAGAACGGAATGGAATGGAATGGAATGGAATGGAATGGAATGGAATGGAATGAAATGTTATGGAATGGAATGGAATGGAATTCAATGCAATTCAATTGAATGGAATGGAAGGGAATGGAATGGAGTGGAGTGGAGTGGAGTGGAGTGGAGTGGAATGGAATGGAGTGGAATGGAATGGAATGGAATGGAATGGAATGGAATGGAATGGAATGGAATGGAATTCAATTTAATGGAATGGAAGGGAGTGGAATGGAGTGGAGTGGAGTGGAGTGGAGTGCAGTGGAGTGTAATGGAATGGAGTGGAATGGAATGGAATGGAATGGAATGGAATGGAATGGAATGGAATTCAATGGAGTGGAATGGAATGGAATGGAATGGAATGGAATGGAATGGAATGGAATGGAATTCAATGCAATGGAATGGAATGGAATCGAATGGAGTCAAATGGAATGGAATGGAATAGAATGGAATCAACCCGAGTAGAACGGAACGGAACGCAACGGAACGGAACGGAACGGAACGGAACGGAATGGAATGTAATGGAATGGAATGGAATGGAATGGATTGGAGTGGAATGGAATGCAATGGAATGGAATGGAATGGAATGGAATGGAATGGAATGGAATGGAGTCGAATGGAATCGAATGGAATGGAATGGAATAGAATGGAATCAACCCGAGTAGAACGGTACGGAACGGAACGGAACGGAACGGAACGGAACGGAATGGAATGATCAACCCGTGTAGAATGGAATGGAATGGAATTGAATAGAATGGAATCAACCCTAGTTGAACGGAACGGAACGCAACGGAACGGAACGGAACGGGACGGAACGGAACGGAATGGAATGGAATGGAACGGAATTCAATTGAATGGAATGGAATGGAATGGAATTCAATGGAATGGAATGGAATGGAATGGAATGGAATGGAATGGAATGGAATGGAATGGAATGGACACCAGTAGAATGGAATGGAATGGAATGGAATGGAATGGAATGGAATGGAATGGAATGGAATAGAATGGAATCTACCCGAGTAGAACGGAATGGAACAGAATGGAATGGAATGGAATGGACAGGAGCAGAACGGAATGGAATGCAATGGAATGGAATGGAATGTACCCGAGCAGAACGGAATGGAATGAAATGGAAATGGAAAGGGAATGGAAATGGAACGGGAATGGAAATGGAACGGGAACGGAAATGGAACGGGAATGGAAATGGAACGGGAACGGAAACGGAACGAGAACGGAAATGGAACGGGAACGGAAACGGAACGGGAACGGAAATGGAACGGGAACGGAAACGGAACGGGAACGGAAATGGAACGGGAATGGTAATGGAACGGGAATGGAAATGGAACGGGAATGGAAATGGAACGGGAATGGAAATGGATCGGGAATGGAAATGGAACGGGAATGGTAATGGAACTGGAATGGAAATGGAACGGGAATGGAAAAGAAACGGGAATGGAAATGGAACGGGAATGGAAATGGAATGGGAATGGAAATGGAATGGAATGGAATGGAATGGAATGTACCAGAGTGGAGTGGAGTGGAGTGGAGTGGAGTAGAGTGCACTGGAACGGAATGGAATGGAATGGAATGGAATGGAACGGAACGGAATGTACCCGAGAAGCACGGAATGGAATGGAATGGAATGGAATGGAATGGAATGTACCGGAGTGGAGTGGAGTGGAGTGGAGTGGAGTAGAGTGCACTGGAACGGAATGGAATGGAATGGAATGGAATGGAACGGAACGGAATGTACCCGAGAAGCACGGAATGGAATGGAATGGAATGGAATGGAATTGAATATACCGGAGTGGAGTGGAGTGGAATGGAGTGGAGTGGAGTGGAGTGGAGTGGAATGGAATGGAATGGAACGGAATGGAATGGAATGGAATGCAATGGAATGCAATGGAATGGAAAGGAATGGAATGGAATGGAATGGAATGGAATGGAATGGAATGGAATGGAATGGACACCAGTAGAATGGAATGGAATGGAATGGAATGGAATGGAATGGAATGGAATGGAATGGAATGGAATGGAATTCAATGGAATGGAATGGAATGGAATGGAATTCTATGGAATGGAATGGAATGGAATGGAATTCAATGGAATGGAATGGAATGGAATGGAATTCTATGGAATGGAATGGAGTGGAATCGAATGGAATCGAATGGAATCGAATGGAATGGAATGGAATAGAATGGAATCAACCCGAGTAGAACGGAACGGAATGCAACGGAACGGAACGGAACGGAACGGGACGGAATGGAACGGAATGGAATGGAATGGAACGGAATTCCATGGAATGGAATGGAATGGAATGGAATTCAATGGAATGGAATGGAATGGAATGGAATGGAATGGAATGGAATGCAATGGAATGGAATGGAATGGAATGGAATGGATTGGAATGGAATGGAATAGAATGGAATGGAATGGAATGGAATGGAATTCAATGGAATGGAATGGAATGGAATGGAATTCTATGGAATGGAATGGAGTGGAATCGAATGGAATCGAATGGAATCGAATGGAATGGAATGGAATAGAATGGAATCAACCCGAGTAGAACGGAACGGAACGCAACGGAACGGAACGGAACGGAACGGGATGGAACGGAACGGAATGGAATGGAATGGAACGGAATTCCATGGAATGGAATGGAATGGAATGGAATTCAATGGAATGGAATGGAATGGAATGGAATGGAATGGAATGGATTGGAATGGAATGGAATAGAATGGAATCAACCCGAGTAGAACGGAACGGAACACAACGGAACGGAACGGAACGCAACGGAACGGAACGGAACGGAACGGGACGGAACGGAACGGAATGGAATGGAATGGAACGGAATTCCATGGAATGGATTGGAATGGAATGGAATTCAATGGAATGGAATGGAATGGAATGGAATGGAATGGAATGGAATGGAATGGAATGGAATTCAATGGAATGGAATGGAATGGAATGGAATGGAATGGAATTCAATGCAATGGAATGGAATGGATTGGAATGGAATGGAATAGAATGGAATCATCCCGAGTAGAACGGAACGGAACACAACGGAACGGAACGGAACGCAACGGAACGGAACGGAACGGAACGGAACGGAATGGAATGGAATGGAACGGAATTCAATGGAATGGAATGGAATGGAATTCAATGGAATGGAATGGAATGGAATGGAATTCAATGGAATGGAATGGAACGGAATGGAATTCAATGGAATGGAATGGAATGGAATTCAATGGAATGGAATGGAATGGAATGGAATGGAATTCCATGGAATGGAATGGAGTGGAATGGAATGGAATCGAATGGAATTGAATGGAATCGAATGGAATCAAATGGGATCGAATGGAATGGAATGGAATAGAATGGAATCAACCCGAGTAGAACGGAATGGAATGGAATGGAATGGAATGGGATGGAATGGAATGGAATGGAATGGAATGGAATTCAATGGAATGGAATGGAATGGAATGGAATGGAATGGAATGGAATTCAATGGAATGGAATGGAGTGGAATGGAATGGAATCGAATGGAATTGAATGGAATCGAATGGAATCAAATGGGATCGAATGGAATGGAATGGAATAGAATGGAATCAACCCGAGTAGAACGGAATGGAATGGAATGGAATGGAATGGGATGGAATGGAATGGAATGGAATGGAATGGAATGGAATGGAATTCAATGGAATGGAATGGAACGGAATGGAATTCAATGGAATGGAATGGAATGGAATGGAATGGAATTCAATGGAATGGAATGCAATGGAATGGAATGGAATTCAATGGAATGGAATGGAATGGAATGGAATGGAATGGAATGGAATGGAATGGAATGGAATGGAATAGAATGGAATCAACCCGAGTAGAACGGAATGGAATGGAATGGAATGGAATGGAATGGAATGGAATGGAATGGAATGGAATGGAATGGAATGGAATGGAATAGAATGGAATGGAATGGAATGTACCAAAGTAGAACGGAATGGAATGGAATGGAATGGAATGGAATTCTATGGAATGGAATGGAATGGAATGGAATGGAATGGAATTTAATGGAATGGAATGGAACGGAATGGAATTCAATGGAATGGAATGGAATGCAATGGAATGGAATGGAATTCAATGGAATGGAATGGAATGGAATGGAATGGAATGGAATGGAATGGAATGGAATGCAATTCCATGGAATGGAATGGAATGGAATGGAATTCCATGGAATGGAATGGAATGGAATGGAATGGAATGGAATTCCACGGAATGGAATGGAATGGAATGGAATTCCATGGAATGGAATGGAATGGAATGGAATTCAATGGCATGGAATGGAATGGAATCGAATGGAATGGAATGGAATGGAATGGAATGGAATGGAATAGAATGGAATCAACCTGAGTAGAACGGAATGGAATGGAATGGAATGTAATGGAATGGAATGGAATGGAATGGAATGGAATGGAATGGAATGTACCAAAGTATAACGGAATGGAATGGAATGGAATGGAATGGAATGGAATGGAATGGAATGGAATGGAATGGAATGTACCCGAGTAGAACGGAATGGAATGGAATGGAATGGATTGGAATGGAATGGAATGGAATGGAATGGAATGTAACCGAGTAGAACGGAATGGAATGTAATTGAATGGAATGTAACCGAGTTGAACGGAACGGAATGGAATGGAATGGAATGGAATGGAATGGAATGGAATGGAATGGAATTGAGTGCAATGCAATGCAATGGAATGCAATGGAATGGAAAGGAATGGAATGGAATGGAATGTACCGGAGTGGAGTGGAGTGGAGTGGAGTGGAGTAGAGTGCACTGGAACGGAATGGAATGGAATGGAATGGAATGGAACGGAACGGAATGTACCCGAGAAGCACGGAATGGAATGGAATGGAATGGAATGGAATGGAATGGAATGGAATGTACCGGAGTGGAGTGGAGTGGAATGGAGTGGAGTGGAGTGGAGTGGAGTGGAATGGAATGGAATGGAATGGAATGGAATGGAATGGAATGCAATGGAATGCAATGGAATGGAAAGGAATGGAATGGAATGGAATGGAATGGAATGGAATGGAATGGAATGGACACCAGTAGAATGGAATGGAATGGAATGGAATGGAATGGAATGGAATGGAATGGAATGGAATGGAATTCAATGGAATGGAATGGAATGGAATGGAATTCAATGGAATGGAATGGAATGGAATGGAATTCAATGGAATGGAATGGAATGGAATTCTATGGAATGGAATGGAGTGGAATCGAATGGAATCGAATGGAATCGAATGGAATGGAATGGAATAGAATGGAATCAACCCGAGTAGAACGGAACGGAACGCAACGGAACGGAACGGAACGGAACGGGACGGAACGGAACGGAATGGAATGGAATGGAACGGAATTCCATGGAATGGAATGGAATGGAATGGAATTCAATGGAATGGAATGGAATGGAATGGAATGGAATGGAATGGAATTCTATGGAATGGAATGGAATGGAATGGAATGGAATGGAATGGAATGGAATGGAATTCAATGGAATGGAATGGAATGGATTGGAATAGAATGGAATAGAATGGAATCAACCCGAGTAGAACGGAACGGAACACAACGGAACGGAACGGAACGCAACGGAACGGAACGGAACGGAACGGAACGGAATGGAATGGAATGGAACGGAATTCAATGGAATGGAATGGAATGGAATGGAATTCTATGGAATGGAATGGAATGGAATGGAATGGAATTCCATGGAATGGAATGGAATTCCATGGAATGGAATGGAATTCAATGGAATTCAATGGAATGGAATGCAATGGAATGGAATGGAATGGAATGGAATGGAATGGAATTCAATGGAATAGAATGGAATGGAATGGAATGGAAACGAATGGAATCGAATGGAATCGAATGGAATCTAATGGAATCGAATGGAATGGAATGGAATAGAATGGAATCAACCCGAGTAGAACGGAATGGAATGGAATGGAATGGAATGGAATGAAATGGAATGGAATGAAATGTTATGGAATGGAATGGAATGGAATTCAATGCTATTCAATTGAATGGAATGGAAGGGAATGGAATGGAGTGGAGTGGAGTGGAGTGGAGTGGAATGGAATGGAGTGGAATGGAATGGAATGGAATTCAATTTAATGGAATGGAAGGGAGTGGAAAGGAGTGGAGTGGAGTGGAGTGGAGTGCAGTGGAGTGTAATGGAATGGAGTGGAATGGAATGGAATGGAATGGAATGGAATGGAATGGAATGGAATGGAATGGAATTCAATGGAGTGGAATGGAATGGAATGGAATGGAATGGAATGGAATGGAATTCAATGCAATGGAATGGAATGGAATCGAATGGAGTCAAATGGAATGGAATGGAATAGAATGGAATCAACCCGAGTAGAACGGAACGGAACGCAACGGAACGGAACGGAACGGAACGGAACGGAATGGAATGTAATGGAATGGAATGGAATGGAATGGAATGGAGTGGAATGGAATGCAATGGAATGGAATGGAATGGAATGGAATGGAATGGAATGGAATGGAGTCGAATGGAATCGAATGGAATGGAATGGAATAGAATGGAATCAACCCGAGTAGAACGGTACGGAACGGAACGGAACGGAACGGAACGGAACGGAATGGAATGATCAACCCGTGTAGAATGGAATGGAATGGAATTGAATAGAATGGAATCAACCCTAGTTGAACGGAACGGAACGCAACGGAACGGAACGGAACGGAACGGAATGGAATGGAATGGAAAGGAACGGAATTCAATGGAATGGAATGGAATGGAATGGAATTCTATGGAATGGAAAGGAATTCAATGGAATGGAATGGAATGGAATGGAATGGAATGGAATGGAGTGGAATGGAATTCAATGGAATGGAATGGAATGGAATGGAATGGAATTCAATGGAATGGAATGGAATAGAATGGAATGGAATGGAATGGAATGGAATGGAATGGAATCGAATGGAATCGAATGGAATCGAATGGAATGGAATGGAATCGAATGGAATGGAATGGAATAGAATGCAATCAACCCGAGTAGAATGGAATGGAATGGAATGGAATGGGATGGAATGGAATAGAATGGAATGGAATGGAATGGAATGGAATTCAAATGGAATGGAATGGAATGGAATTCTATGGAATGGAATGGAGTGGAATCGAATGGAATCGAATGGAATCGAATGGAATCGAATGGGATCGAATGGAATGGAATGGAATAGAATGGAATCAACCCGAGTAGAACGGAGCGGAACGCAACGGAACGGAACAGAACGGAACGGAACGGAAAGGAATGGAATGGAATGGAATGGAACGGAATTCAAAGGAATGGAATGGAACAGAATGGAATTCAATGGAAAGGAATGGAATGAAATGGAATGGAATTCAATGGAATGGAATGGAATGGAATGGAATGGAATGGAATGGAATGGAATGGAATGGAACGGAATTCTATGGAATGGAATGGAATGGAATTCAATGGAATGGAATGGAATGGAATGGAATGGAATGGAACGGAATTCAATGGAATGGAATGGAATGGAATGGAATTCAATGGAATGGAATGGAATGGAATGGAATTCAATGGAATGGAATGGAATTCAATGGAATGGAATGGAACGGAATTCAATGGAATGGAATGGAATGGAATGGAATTCAATGGAATGGAATGGAATTCAATGGAATGGAATGGAATTCAATGGAATGGAATGGAATGGAATGGAATTCAATGGAATGGAATGGAATTCAATGGAATGGAATGGAATGGAATGGAATGGAATGGAATGGAATGGAATTCAATGGAATGGAATGGAATGGAATGGAATGGAATGGAATGGAATGGAATTCAATGGAATGGAATGGAGTGGAATCGAATGGAATCGAATGGAATCGAATGAGATCGAATGGAATGGAATGGAATAGAATGGAATCAACCCGAGTAGAACGGAATGGAATGGAATGGAATGGAATGGAATGGAATGGAATGGAATGGAATGGAATGGAATTCAATGGAATGGAATGGAATGGAATGGAATGGAATGGAATGGAATGGAATGGAATGGAATGGAATCAACCCGAGTAGAACGGAACGGCACGCAACGGAACGGAACGGAACGGAACGGGACGGAACGGAACGGAATGGAATATAATGCAACGGAATTCAATGGAATGGCATGGAATGGAATGGAATTCAATGGAATCGAATGGAATCGAATGGAATCGATTGGAATCGAATGGAATCGAATAGATTGGAATGGAATAGAATTTAATCAACCCGAGTAGAACGGAACGGAACGCAACGGAACGGAACGGAACGGAACGGAACGGGACGGAACGGAACGGAATGGAATGGAATGGAATGGAATTCAATTGAATGGAATGGAATGGAATGGAATTCAATGGAATGGAATGGAATGGAATGGAATGGAATTCAATGGAATGGAATGGAATGGAATGGAATGGAATGGAATGGAATTCAATGGAATGGAATGGAGTGGAATGGAATGGAATCGAATGGAATTGAATGGAATCGAATGGAATCAAATGGGATCGAATGGAATGGAATGGAATAGAATGGAATCAACCCGAGTAGAACGGAATGGAATGGAATGGAATGGAATGGGATGGAATGGAATGGAATGGAATGGAATGGAATGGAATGGAATGGAATTCAATGGAATGGAATGGAACGGAATGGAATTCAATGGAATGGAATGGAATGGAATGGAATGGAATTCAATGGAATGGAATGCAATGGAATGGAATGGAATTCAATGGAATGGAATGGAATGGAATGGAATGGAATGGAATGGAATGGAATAGAATGGAATCAACCCGAGTAGAACGGAATGGAATGGAATGGAATGGAATGGAATGGAATGGAATGGAATGGAATGGAATGGAATGGAATAGAATGGAATGGAATGGAATGTACCAAAGTAGAACGGAATGGAATGGAATGGAATGGAATGGAATGGAATGGAATGGAATGGAATGTACCCGAGTAGAACGGAATGGAATGGAATGGAATGGATTGGAATGGAATAGAATGGAATGGAATGGAATGTAACCGAGTAGAACGGAATGGAATGTAATTGAATGGAATGTAACCGAGTTGAACGGAACGGAATGGAATGGAATGGAATGGAATGGAATGGAATGGAATGGAATGGAATGGAATGGAATTGAGTGCAATGCAATGCAATGGAATGCAATGGAATGGAAAGGAATGGAATGGAATGGAATGGAGTCTACCCGAGTAGAACGGAATGGAATGGAATTGAATGGAATGTAACCGAGTAGAACGGAACGGAATGGAATGGAATGGAATGGAATGGAATGCAATGGAATGGAATGGAATGGAATGGAATGGAATGGAATGGACACCAGTAGAATGGAATGGAATGGAATGGAATGGAATGGAATGGAATGGAATGGAATGGAATGGAATGGAATCTACCCGAGTA
Source organism: Gorilla gorilla gorilla (assembly GCF_029281585.2). NCBI lineage: Eukaryota > Metazoa > Chordata > Mammalia > Primates > Hominidae > Gorilla > Gorilla gorilla. The sequence goes on from NC_073236.2 coordinate 8,836,542, forward strand.
GAACGGAATGGAACGGAATGGAATGGAATGGAATGGACAGGAGCAGAACGGAATGGAATGCAATGGAATGGAATGGAATGTACCCGAGCAGAACGGAATGGAATGAAATGGAAATGGAAAGGGAATGGAAATGGAACGGGAATGGAAATGGAACGGGAACGGAAATGGAACGGGAATGGAAATGGAACGGGAACGGAAACGGAACGAGAACGGAAATGGAACGGGAACGGAAACGGAACGGGAACGGAAATGGAACAGGAATGGTAACGGAACGGGAATGGAAATGGAACGGGAATGGAAAAGGAACGGGAATGGAAATGGATCGGGAATGGAAATGGAACGGGAATGGTAATGGAACTGGAATGGAAATGGAACGGGAATGGAAAAGAAACGGGAATGGAAATGGAACGGGAATGGAAATGGAATGGGAATGGAAATGGAATGGAATGGAATGGAATGGAATGGAATGGAATGGAACGGAACGGAATGTACCCGAGAAGCACGGAATGGAATGGAATGGAATGGAATGGAATGGAATGGAATGGAATGTACCGGAGTGGAGTGGAGTGGAATGGAGTGGAGTGGAGTGGAGTGGAGTGGAATGGAATGGAATGGAATGGAATGGAATGCAATGGAATGCAATGGAATGGAAAGGAATGGAATGGAATGGAATGGAATGGAATGGAATGGAATGGAATGGAATGGAATGGAATGGACACCAGTAGAATGGAATGGAATGGAATGGAATGGAATGGAATGGAATGGAATGGAATGGAATGGAATGGAATTCAATGGAATGGAATGGAATGGAATGGAATTCTATGGAATGGAATGGAATGGAATGGAATTCAATGGAATGGAATGGAATGGAATGGAATGGAATGGAATGGAATTCAATGGAATGGAATGGAATGGAATGGAATGGAATGGAATGGAATGGAATGGAATGGAATTCTATGGAATGGAACGGAATGGATTGGAATGGAATGGAATAGAATGGAATCAACCCGAGTAGAACGGAACGGAACACAACGGAACGGAACGGAACGCAACGGAACGGAACGGAACGGAACGGAATGGAATGGAATGGAACGGAATTCAGTGGAATGGAATGGAATGGAATGGAATTCTATGGAATGGAATGGAATGGAATGGAATGGAATTCCATGGAATGGAATGGAATGGAATGGAATGGAATTCAATGGAATGGAATGGAGTGGAATGGAATGGAATCGAATGGAATTGAATGGAATCGAATGGAATCAAATGGGATCGAATGGAATGGAATGGAATAGAATGGAATCAACCCGAGTAGAACGGAATGGAATGGAATGGAATGGAATGGGATGGAATGGAATGGAATGGAATGGAATGGAATGGAATTCAATGGAATGGAATGGAATGGAATGGAATGGAACGGAATGGAATTCAATGGAATGGAATGGAATGGAATGGAATTCAATGGAATGGAATGGAATGGAATGGAATGGAATTCAATGGAATGGAATGGAATGGAATGGAATGGAATGGAATGGAATGGAATGGAATTCTATGGAATGGAATGGAATGGAATGGAATGGAATGGAATGGAATTCCATGGAATGGAATGGAATGAAATGGAATTCCATGGAATGGAATGGAATGGAATGGAATTCCATTGAATGGAATGGAATGGAATGGAATTCCATGGAATGGAATGGAATGGAATGGAATTCCATGGAATGGAATGGAATGGAATGGAATTCCATGGAATGGAATGGAATGGAATGGAATGGAATGGAATGGAATGAAATAGAATGGAATCAACCTGAGTAGAACGGAATGGAATGGAATGGAATGTAATGGAATGGAATGGAATGGAATGGAAAGGAATGGAATGGAATGTACCAAAGTAGAACGGAATGGAATGGAATGGAATGGAATGGAATGGAATGGAATGTACCCGAGTAGAATGGAATGGAATGGAATGGAATGGATTGGAATGGAATGGAATGGAATGGAATGGAATGTAACCGAGTAGAACGGAATGGAATGTAATTGAATGGAATGTAACCGAGTTGAGCGGAACGGAATGGAATGGAATGGAATGGAATGGAATGGAATGGAATGGAATTGAGTGCAATGCAATGCAATGGAATGCAATGGAATGGAAAGGAATGGAATGGAATGGAATGGAATCTACCCGAGTAGAACGGAATGGAATGGAATTGAATGGAATGTAACCGAGTAGAACGGAACGGAATGGAATGGAATGGAATGGAATGCAATGGAATGGAATGGAATGGAATGGAATGGAATGGAATGGAATGGAATGGAACGGAATTCTATGGAATGGAATGGAATGGAATTCAATGGAATGGAATGGAATGGAATGGAATGGAATGTAACGGAATTCAATGGAATGGAATGGAATGGAATGGAATTCAATGGAATGGAATGGAATGGAATGGAATTCAATGGAATGGAATGGAATTCAATGGAATGGAATGGAACGGAATTCAATGGAATGGAATGGAATGGAATGGAATTCAATGGAATGGAATGGAATTCAATGGAATGGAATGGAATTCAATGGAATGGAATGGAATGGAATGGAATTCAATGGAATGGAATGGAATTCAATGGAATGGAATGGAATGGAATGGAATGGAATGGAATGGAATGGAATGGAATGGAATTCAATGGAATGGAATGGAATGGAATGGAATTCAATGGAATGGAATGGAGTGGAATCGAATGGAATAGAATGGAATCGAATGAGATCGAATGGAATGGAATGGAATAGAATGGAATCAACCCGAGTAGAACGGAATGGAATGGAATGGAATGGAATGGAATGGAATGGAATCGAATGGAATCGAATGGAATCGATTGGAATCGAATGGAATCGAATAGATTGGAATGGAATAGAATTTAATCAACCCGAGTAGAACGGAACGGAACGCAACGGAACGGAACGGAACGGAACGGAACGGGACGGAACGGAACGGAATGGAATGGAATGGAACGGAATTCAATTGAATGGAATGGAATGGAATGGAATTCAATGGAATGGAATGGAATGGAATGGAATGGAATTCAATGGAATGGAATGGAATGGAATGGAATGGAATGGAATGGAATTCAATGGAATGGAATGGAGTGGAATGGAATGGAATCGAATGGAATTGAATGGAATCGAATGGAATCAAATGGGATCGAATGGAATGGAATGGAATAGAATGGAATCAACCCGAGTAGAACGGAATGGAATGGAATGGAATGGAATGGGATGGAATGGAATGGAATGGAATGGAATGGAATGGAATGGAATTCAATGGAATGGAATGGAACGGAATGGAATTCAATGGAATGGAATGGAATGGAATGGAATGGAATTCAATGGAATGGAATGCAATGGAATGGAATGGAATTCAATGGAATGGAATGGAATGGAATGGAATGGAATGGAATGGAATGGAATGGAATAGAATGGAATCAACCCGAGTAGAACGGAATGGAATGGAATGGAATGGAATGGAATGGAATGGAATGGAATGGAATGGAATGGAATGGAATGGAATAGAATGGAATGGAATGGAATGTACCAAAGTAGAACGGAATGGAATGGAATGGAATGGAATGGAATGGAATGGAATGGAATGGAATGGAATGTACCCGAGTAGAACGGAATGGAATGGAATGGAATGGATTGGAATGGAATAGAATGGAATGGAATGGAATGTAACCGAGTAGAACGGAATGGAATGTAATTGAATGGAATGTAACCGAGTTGAACGGAACGGAATGGAATGGAATGGAATGGAATGGAATGGAATGGAATGGAATGGAATTGAGTGCAATGCAATGCAATGGAATGCAATGGAATGGAAAGGAATGGAATGGAATGGAATGGAGTCTACCCGAGTAGAACGGAATGGAATGGAATTGAATGGAATGTAACCGAGTAGAACGGAACGGAATGGAATGGAATGGAATGGAATGGAATGGAATGGAATGGAATTCTATGGAATGGAACGGAATGGATTGGAATGGAATGGAATAGAATGGAATCAACCCGAGTAGAACGGAACGGAACACAACGGAACGGAACGGAACGCAACGGAACGGAACGGAACGGAACGGAATGGAATGGAATGGAACGGAATTCAGTGGAATGGAATGGAATGGAATGGAATTCTATGGAATGGAATGGAATGGAATGGAATGGAATTCCATGGAATGGAATGGAATGGAATGGAATGGAATTCAATGGAATGGAATGGAGTGGAATGGAATGGAATCGAATGGAATTGAATGGAATCGAATGGAATCAAATGGGATCGAATGGAATGGAATGGAATAGAATGGAATCAACCCGAGTAGAACGGAATGGAATGGAATGGAATGGAATGGGATGGAATGGAATGGAATGGAATGGAATGGAATGGAATTCAATGGAATGGAATGGAATGGAATGGAATGGAACGGAATGGAATTCAATGGAATGGAATGGAATGGAATGGAATTCAATGGAATGGAATGGAATGGAATGGAATGGAATTCAATGGAATGGAATGGAATGGAATGGAATGGAATGGAATGGAATGGAATGGAATTCTATGGAATGGAATGGAATGGAATGGAATGGAATGGAATGGAATTCCATGGAATGGAATGGAATGGAATGGAATTCCATGGAATGGAATGGAATGGAATGGAATTCCATTGAATGGAATGGAATGGAATGGAATTCCATGGAATGGAATGGAATGGAATGGAATTCCATGGAATGGAATGGAATGGAATGGAATTCCATGGAATGGAATGGAATGGAATGGAATGGAATGGAATGGAATGGAATGAAATAGAATGGAATCAACCTGAGTAGAACGGAATGGAATGGAATGGAATGTAATGGAATGGAATGGAATGGAATGGAATGGAATGGAATGGAATGTACCAAAGTAGAACGGAATGGAATGGAATGGAATGGAATGGAATGGAATGGAATGGAATGGAATGTACCCGAGTAGAACGGAATGGAATGGAATGGAATGGATTGGAATGGAATGGAATGGAATGGAATGGAATGTAACCGAGTAGAACGGAATGGAATGTAATTGAATGGAATGTAACCGAGTTGAGCGGAACGGAATGGAATGGAATGGAATGGAATGGAATGGAATGGAATGGAATTGAGTGCAATGCAATGCAATGGAATGCAATGGAATGGAAAGGAATGGAATGGAATGGAATGGAATCTACCCGAGTAGAACGGAATGGAATGGAATTGAACGGAATGTAACCGAGTAGAACGGAACGGAATGGAATGGAATGGAATGGAATGCAATGGAATGGAATGGAATGGAATGGAATGGAATGGAATGGAATGGAACGGAATTCTATGGAATGGAATGGAATGGAATTCAATGGAATGGAATGGAATGGAATGGAATGGAATGGAACGGAATTCAATGGAATGGAATGGAATGGAATGGAATTCAATGGAATGGAATGGAATGGAATGGAATTCAATGGAATGGAATGGAATTCAATGGAATGGAATGGAACGGAATTCAATGGAATGGAATGGAATGGAATGGAATTCAATGGAATGGAATGGAATTCAATGGAATGGAATGGAATTCAATGGAATGGAATGGAATGGAATGGAATTCAATGGAATGGAATGGAATTCAATGGAATGGAATGGAATGGAATGGAATGGAATGGAATGGAATGGAATGGAATGGAATGGAATTCAATGGAATGGAATGGAATGGAATGGAATGGAATGGAATGGAATGGAATTCAATGGAATGGAATGGAGTGGAATCGAATGGAATCGAATGGAATCGAATGAGATCGAATGGAATGGAATGGAATAGAATGGAATCAACCCGAGTAGAACGGAATGGAATGGAATGGAATGGAATGGAATGGAATGGAATGGAATGGAATGGAATGGAATTCAATGGAATGGAATGGAATGGAATGGAATGGAATGGAATGGAATGGAATGGAATGGAATGGAATCAACCCGAGTAGAACGGAACGGCACGCAACGGAACGGAACGGAACGGAACGGGACGGAACGGAACGGAATGGAATATAATGCAACGGAATTCAATGGAATGGAATGGAATGGAATGGAATTCAATGGAATCGAATGGAATCGAATGGAATCGATTGGAATCGAATGGAATCGAATAGATTGGAATGGAATAGAATTTAATCAACCCGAGTAGAACGGAACGGAACGCAACGGAACGGAACGGAACGGAACGGAACGGGACGGAACGGAACGGAATGGAATGGAATGGAACGGAATTCAATTGAATGGAATGGAATGGAATGGAATTCAATGGAATGGAATGGAATGGAATGGAATGGAATTCAATGGAATGGAATGGAATGGAATGGAATGGAATGGAATGGAATGGAATTCAATGGAATGGAATGGAGTGGAATGGAATGGAATCGAATGGAATTGAATGGAATCGAATGGAATCAAATGGGATCGAATGGAATGGAATGGAATAGAATGGAATCAACCCGAGTAGAACGGAATGGAATGGAATGGAATGGAATGGGATGGAATGGAATGGAATGGAATGGAATGGAATGGAATGGAATGGAATTCAATGGAATGGAATGGAACGGAATGGAATTCAATGGAATGGAATGGAATGGAATGGAATGGAATTCAATGGAATGGAATGCAAGGGAATGGAATGGAATTCAATGGAATGGAATGGAATGGAATGGAATGGAATGGAATGGAATGGAATGGAATGGAATAGAATGGAATCAACCCGAGTAGAACGGAATGGAATGGAATGGAATGGAATGGAATGGAATGGAATGGAATGGAATGGAATGGAATGGAATGGAATGGAATAGAATGGAATGGAATGGAATGTACCAAAGTAGAACGGAATGGAATGGAATGGAATGGAATGGAATGGAATGGAATGGAATGGAATGTACCCGAGTAGAACGGAATGGAATGGAATGGAATGGATTGGAATGGAATAGAATGGAATGGAATGGAATGTAACCGAGTAGAACGGAATGGAATGTAATTGAATGGAATGTAACCGAGTTGAACGGAACGGAATGGAATGGAATGGAATGGAATGGAATGGAATGGAATGGAATGGAATTGAGTGCAATGCAATGCAATGGAATGCAATGGAATGGAAAGGAATGGAATGGAATGGAATGGAGTCTACCCGAGTAGAACGGAATGGAATGGAATTGAATGGAATGTAACCGAGTAGAACGGAATGGAATGGAATGGAATGGAATGGAATGGAATGCAATGGAATGGAATGGAATGGAATGGAATGGAATGGAATGGACACCAGTAGAATGGAATGGAATGGAATGGAATGGAATGGAATGGAATGGAATGGAATGGAATGGAATGGAATGGAATCTACCCGAGTAGAACGGAATGGAACGGAATGGAATGGAATGGAATGGACAGGAGCAGAACGGAATGGAATGCAATGGAATGGAATGGAATGTACCCGAGCAGAACGGAATGGAATGAAATGGAAATGGAAAGGGAATGGAAATGGAACGGGAATGGAAATGGAACGGGAACGGAAATGGAACGGGAATGGAAATGGAACGGGAACGGAAACGGAACGAGAACGGAAATGGAACGGGAACGGAAACGGAACGGGAACGGAAATGGAACAGGAATGGTAACGGAACGGGAATGGAAATGGAACGGGAATGGAAAAGGAACGGGAATGGAAATGGATCGGGAATGGAAATGGAACGGGAATGGTAATGGAACTGGAATGGAAATGGAACGGGAATGGAAAAGAAACGGGAATGGAAATGGAACGGGAATGGAAATGGAATGGGAATGGAAATGGAATGGAATGGAATGGAATGGAATGGAATGGAATGTACCGGAGTGGAGTGGAGTGGAGTGGAGTGGAGTAGAGTGCACTGGAACGGAATGGAATGGAATGGAATGGAATGGAACGGAACGGAATGTACCCGAGAAGCACGGAATGGAATGGAATGGAATGGAATGGAATGGAATGGAATGGAATGGAATGGAATGTACCGGAGTGGAGTGGAGTGGAATGGAGTGGAGTGGAGTGGAGTGGAGTGGAATGGAATGGAATGGAATGGAATGGAATGCAATGGAATGCAATGGAATGGAAAGGAATGGAATGGAATGGAATGGAATGGAATGGAATGGAATGGAATGGAATGGACACCAGTAGAATGGAATGGAATGGAATGGAATGGAATGGAATGGAATGGAATTCAATGGAATGGAATGGAATGGAATGGAATTCTATGGAATGGAATGGAATGGAATGGAATTCAATGGAATGGAATGGAATGGAATGGAATGGAATGGAATGGAATTCAATGGAATGGAATGGAATGGAATGGAATGGAATGGAATGGAATGGAATGGAATGGAATTCTATGGAATGGAACGGAATGGATTGGAATGGAATGGAATAGAATGGAATCAACCCGAGTAGAACGGAACGGAACACAACGGAACGGAACGGAACGCAACGGAACGGAACGGAACGGAACGGAACGGAATGGAATGGAATGGAACGGAATTCAGTGGAATGGAATGGAATGGAATGGAATTCTATGGAATGGAATGGAATGGAATGGAATGGAATTCCATGGAATGGAATGGAATGGAATGGAATGGAATTCAATGGAATGGAATGGAGTGGAATGGAATGGAATCGAATGGAATTGAATGGAATCGAATGGAATCAAATGGGATCGAATGGAATGGAATGGAATAGAATGGAATCAACCCGAGTAGAACGGAATGGAATGGAATGGAATGGAATGGGATGGAATGGAATGGAATGGAATGGAATGGAATGGAATTCAATGGAATGGAATGGAATGGAATGGAATGGAACGGAATGGAATTCAATGGAATGGAATGGAATGGAATGGAATTCAATGGAATGGAATGGAATGGAATGGAATGGAATTCAATGGAATGGAATGGAATGGAATGGAATGGAATGGAATGGAATGGAATGGAATTCTATGGAATGGAATGGAATGGAATGGAATGGGATGGAATGGAATTCCATGGAATGGAATGGAATGGAATGGAATTCCATGGAATGGAATGGAATGGAATGGAATTCCATTGAATGGAATGGAATGGAATGGAATTCCATGGAATGGAATGGAATGGAATGGAATGGAATGGAATTCCATGGAATGGAATGGAATGGAATGGAATGGAATGGAATGGAATGAAATAGAATGGAATCAACCTGAGTAGAACGGAATGGAATGGAATGGAATGGAATGGAATGGAATGGAATGGAATGGAATGGAATGGAATGTACCAAAGTAGAACGGAATGGAATGGAATGGAATGGAATGGAATGGAATGGAATGGAATGGAATGGAATGTACCCGAGTAGAACGGAATGGAATGGAATGGAATGGATTGGAATGGAATGGAATGGAATGGAATGGAATGTAACCGAGTAGAACGGAATGGAATGTAATTGAATGGAATGTAACCGAGTTGAGCGGAACGGAATGGAATGGAATGGAATGGAATGGAATGGAATGGAATGGAATTGAGTGCAATGCAATGCAATGGAATGCAATGGAATGGAAAGGAATGGAATGGAATGGAATGGAATCTACCCGAGTAGAACGGAATGGAATGGAATTGAATGGAATGTAACCGAGTAGAACGGAACGGAATGGAATGGAATGGAATGGAATGCAATGGAATGGAATGGAATGGAATGGAATGGAATGGAATGGACACCAGTAGAATGGAATGGAATGGAATGGAATGGAATGGAATGGAATGGAATGGAATGGAATGGAATGGAATGGAATCTACCCGAGTAGAACGGAATGGAACGGAATGGAATGGAATGGAATGGACAGGAGCAGAACGGAATGGAATGCAATGGAATGGAATGGAATGTACCCGAGCAGAACGGAATGGAATGAAATGGAAATGGAAAGGGAATGGAAATGGAACGGGAATGGAAACGGAACGAGAACGGAAATGGAACGGGAACGGAAATGGAACGGGTACGGAAACGGAACGAGAACGGAAATGGAACGGGAACGGAAACGGAACGGGAACGGAAATGGAACGGGTATGGTAATGGAACGGGAATGGAAATGGAACGGGAATGGAAATGGAACGGGAATGGAAAAGAAACGGGAATGGAAATGGAACGGGAATGGTAATGGAACTGGAATGGAAATGGAACGGGAATGGAAAAGAAACGGGAATGGAAATGGAACGGGAATGGAAATGGAATGGGAATGGAAATGGAATGGAATGGAATGGAATGGAATGTACCGGAGTGGAGTGGAGTGGAGTGGAGTGGAGTGGAGTAGAGTGCACTGGAACGGAATGGAATGGAATGGAATGGAATGGAACGGAACGGAATGTACCCGAGAAGCACGGAATGGAATGGAATGGAATGGAATGGAATGGAATGTACCGGAGTGGAGTGGAGTGGAATGGAGTGGAGTGGAGTGGAGTGGAGTGGAATGGAATGGAATGGAATGGAATGGAATGGAATGGAATGCAATGGAATGCAATGGAATGGAAAGGAATGGAATGGAATGGAATGGAATGGAATGGAATGGACACCAGTAGAATGGAATGGAATGGAATGGAATGGAATGGAATGGAATGGAATGGAATGGAATGGAATTCAATGGAATGGAATGGAATGGAATGGAATTCAATGGAATGGAATGGAATGGAATGGAATTCAATGGAATGGAATGGAATGGAATGGAATGGAATTCTATGGAATGGAATGGAGTGGAATCGAATGGAATCGAATGGAATCGAATGGAATGGAATGGAATAGAATGGAATCAACCCGAGTAGAACGGAACGGAACGCAACGGAACGGAACGGAACGGAACGGGACGGAACGGAACGGAATGGAATGGAATGGAACGGAATTCCATGGAATGGAATGGAATGGAATGGAATTCAATGGAATGGAATGGAATGGAATGGAATGGAATGGAATTCAATGGAATGGAATGGAATGGAATGGAATGGAATGGAATGGAATGGAATGGAATGGAATTTAATGGAATGGAATGGAATGGATTGGAATGGAATGGAATAGAATGGAATCAACCCGAGTAGAACGGAACGGAACACAACGGAACGGAACGGAACGCAACGGAACGGAACGGAACGGAATGGAATGGAATGGAACGGAATTCAATGGAATGGAATGGAATGGAATGGAATTCTATGGAATGGAATGGAATGGAATTCCATGGAATGGAATGGAATTCAATGGAATTCAATGGAATGGAATGCAATGGAATGGAATGGAATGGAATGGAATGGAATGGAATTCAATGGAATAGAATGGAATGGAATGGAATGGAAACGAATGGAATCGAATGGAATCGAATGGAATCTAATGGAATCGAATGGAATGGAATGGAATAGAATGGAATCAACCCGAGTAGAACGGAATGGAATGGAATGGAATGGAATGGAATGGAATGGAATGGAATGGAATGGAATGAAATGTTATGGAATGGAATGGAATGGAATTCAATGCAATTCAATTGAATGGAATGGAAGGGAATGGAATGGAGTGGAGTGGAGTGGAGTGGAGTGGAGTGGAATGGAATGGAGTGGAATGGAATGGAATGGAATGGAATGGAATGGAATGGAATTCAATTTAATGGAATGGAAGGGAGTGGAATGGAGTGGAGTGGAGTGGAGTGGAGTGCAGTGGAGTGTAATGGAATGGAGTGGAATGGAATGGAATGGAATGGAATGGAATGGAATTCAATGGAGTGGAATGGAATGGAATGGAATGGAATGGAATGGAATGGAATGGAATGGAATTCAATGCAATGGAATGGAATGGAATCGAATGGAGTCAAATGGAATGGAATGGAATAGAATGGAATCAACCCGAGTAGAACGGAACGGAACGCAACGGAACGGAACGGAACGGAACGGAACGGAATGGAATGTAATGGAATGGAATGGAATGGAATGGAGTGGAATGGAATGCAATGGAATGGAATGGAATGGAATGGAATGGAGTCGAATGGAATCGAATGTAATGGAATGGAATAGAATGGAATCAACCCGAGTAGAACGGTACGGAACGGAACGGAACGGAACGGAACGGAATGGAATGATCAACCCGTGTAGAATGGAATGGAATGGAATTGAATAGAATGGAATCAACCCTAGTTGAACGGAACGGAACGCAACGGAACGGAACGGAACGGAACGGAATGGAATGGAATGGAAAGGAACGGAATTCAATGGAATGGAATGGAATGGAATGGAATTCTATGGAATGGAATGGAATTCAATGGAATGGAATGGAATGGAATGGAATGGAATGGAATGGAATGGAATGGAGTGGAATGGAATTCAATGGAATGGAATGGAATGGAATGGAATTCAATGGAATGGAATGGAATGGAATGGAATGGAATGGAATGGAATGGAATGGAATGGGATGGAATGGAATAGAATGGAATGGAATGGAATGGAATGGAATTCAAATGGAATGGAATGGAATAGAATTCTATGGAATGGAATGGAGTGGAATCGAATGGAATCGAATGGAATCGAATGGAATCGAATGGGATCGAATGGAATGGAATGGAATAGAATGGAATCAACCCGAGTAGAACGGAGCGGAACGCAACGGAACGGAACGGAACGGAACGGAACGGAAAGGAATGGAATGGAATGGAATGGAACGGAATTCAAAGGAATGGAATGGAACAGAATGGAATTCAATGGAAAGGAATGGAATGGAATGGAATGGAATTCAATGGAATGGAATGGAATGGAATGGAATGGAATGGAATGGAACGGAATTCTATGGAATGGAATGGAATGGAATTCAATGGAATGGAATGGAATGGAATGGAATGGAATGGAATGGAATTCAATCGAATGGAATGGAATGGAATGGAATGGAATGGAATTCAATGGAATGGAATGGAGTGGAATCGAATGGAATCGAATGGAATCGAATGAGATCGAATGGAATGGAATGGAATAGAATGGAATCAACCCGAGTAGAACGGAATGGAATGGAATGGAATGGAATGGAATGGAATGGAATGGAATGGAATTCAATGGAATGGAATGGAATGGAATGGAATGGAATGGAATGGAATGGAATGGAATCAACCCGAGTAGAACGGAACGGCACGCAACGGAACGGAACGGAACGGAACGGGACGGAACGGAACGGAATGGAATATAATGCAACGGAATTCAATGGAATGGAATGGAATGGAATGGAATTCAATGGAATCGAATGGAATCGAATGGAATCGATTGGAATCGAATGGAATCGAATAGAATGGAATGGAATAGAATTTAATCAACCCGAGTAGAACGGAACGGAACGCAACGGAACGGAACGGAACGGAATGGAACGGGACGGAACGGAACGGAATGGAATGGAATGGAACGGAATTCAATTGAATGGAATGGAATGGAATGGAATTCAATGGAATGGAATGGAATGGAATGGAATGGAATTCAATGGAATGGAATGGAATGGAATGGAATTCAATGGAATGGAATGGAGTGGAATGGAATGGAATCGAATGGAATTGAATGGAATCGAATGGAATCAAATGGGATCGAATGGAATGGAATGGAATAGAATGGAATCAACCCGAGTAGAACGGAATGGAATGGAATGGAATGGAATGGGATGGAATGGAATGGAATGGAATGGAATGGAATGGAATTCAATGGAATAGAATGGAATGGAATGGAATGGAAACGAATGGAATCGAATGGAATCGAATGGAATCTAATGGAATCGAATGGAATGGAATGGAATAGAATGGAATCAACCCGAGTAGAACGGAATGGAATGGAATGGAATGGAATGGAATGAAATGTTATGGAATGGAATGGAATGGAATTCAATGCAATTCAATTGAATGGAATGGAAGGGAATGGAATGGAGTGGAGTGGAGTGGAGTGGAGTGGAGTGGAATGGAATGGAGTGGAATGGAATGGAATGGAATGGAATGGAATGGAATGGAATTCAATTTAATGGAATGGAAGGGAGTGGAATGGAGTGGAGTGGAGTGGAGTGGAGTGCAGTGGAGTGTAATGGAATGGAGTGGAATGGAATGGAATGGAATGGAATGGAACGGAATGGAATGGAATGGAATGGAATGGAATGGAATTCAATGGAGTGGAATGGAATGGAATGGAATGGAATGGAATGGAATGGAATTCAATGCAATGGAATGGAATGGAATCGAATGGAGTCAAATGGAATGGAATGGAATAGAATGGAATCAACCCGAGTAGAACGGAACGGAACGCAACGGAACGGAACGGAACGGAACGGAACGGAATGGAATGTAATGGAATGGAATGGAATGGAATGGAATGGAGTGGAATGGAATGCAATGGAATGGAATGGAATGGAATGGAATGGAATGGAATGGAGTCGAATGGAATCGAATGGAATGGAATGGAATAGAATGGAATCAACCCGAGTAGAACGGTACGGAACGGAACGGAACGGAACGGAACGGAACGGAATGGAATGATCAACCCGTGTAGAATGGAATGGAATGGAATTGAATAGAATGGAATCAACCCTAGTTGAACCGAACGGAACGCAACGGAACGGAACGGAACGGAACGGAATGGAATGGAATGGAAAGGAACGGAATTCAATGGAATGGAATGGAATGGAATGGAATTCTATGGAATGGAATGGAATTCAATGGAATGGAATGGAATGGAATGGAATGGAATGGAATGGAGTGGAATGGAATTCAATGGAATGGAATGGAATGGAATGGAATGGAATTCAATGGAATGGAATGGAATGGAATGGAATGGAATCGAATCGAATGGAATCGAATGGAATCGAATGGAATCGAATGGAATCGAATGGAATGGAATGGAATAGAATGCAATCAACCCGAGTAGAATGGAATGGAATGGAATGGAATGGGATGGAATGGAATAGAATGGAATGGAATGGAATGGAATGGAATTCAAATGGAATGGAATGGAATGGAATTCTATGGAATGGAATGGAGTGGAATCGAATGGAATCGAATGGAATCGAATGGAATCGAATGGGATCGAATGGAATGGAATGGAATAGAATGGAATCAACCCGAGTAGAACGGAGCGGAACGCAACGGAACGGAACGGAACGGAACGGAACGGAAAGGAATGGAATGGAATGGAATGGAACGGAATTCAAAGGAATGGAATGGAACAGAATGGAATTCTATGGAAAGGAATGGAATGGAATGGAATGGAATTCAATGGAATGGAATGGAATGGAATGGAATGGAATGGAATGGAATGGAACGGAATTCTATGGAATGGAATGGAATGGAATTCAATGGAATGGAATGGAATGGAATGGAATGGAATGGAATGGAATTCAATCGAAAGGAATGGAATGGAATGGAATGGAATGGAATTCAATGGAATGGAATGGAGTGGAATCGAATGGAATCGAATGGAATCGAATGAGATCGAATGGAATGGAATGGAATAGAATGGAATCAACCCGAGTAGAACGGAATGGAATGGAATGGAATGGAATGGAATGGAATGGAATGGAATGGAATGGAATGGAATGGAATGGAATGGAATGGAATTCAATGGAATGGAATGGAATGGAATGGAATGGAATGGAATGGAATGGAATCAACCCGAGTAGAACGCAACGGCACGCAACGGAACGGAACGGAACGGAACGGGACGGAACGGAACGGAATGGAATATAATGCAACGGAATTCAATGGAATGGAATGGAATGGAATGGAATTCAATGGAATCGAATGGAATCGAATGGAATCGTTTGGAATCGAATGGAATCGAATAGAATGGAATGGAATAGAATTTAATCAACCCGAGTAGAACGGAACGGAACGCAACGGAACGGAACAGAACGGAATGGAACGGGACGGAACGGAACGGAATGGAATGGAATGGAATGGAATTCAATTGAATGGAATGGAATGGAATGGAAATCAATGGAATGGAATGGAATGGAATGGAATGGAATTCAATGGAATGGAATGGAATGGAATGGAATGGAATGGAATTCAATGGAATGGAATGGAGTGGAATGGAATGGAATCGAATGGAATTGAATGGAATCGAATGGAATCAAATGGGATCGAATGGAATGGAATGGAATAGAATGGAATCAACCCGAGTAGAACGGAATGGAATGGAATGGAATGGAATGGGATGGAATGGAATGGAATGGAATGGAATGGAATGGAATGGAATTCAATGGAATGGAATGGAATGGAATGGAATGGAATGGAATGGAATGGAATGGAATGGAATTCAATGGAATGGAATGGAACGGAATGGAATTCAATGGAATGGAATGGAATGGAATGGAATGGAATTCAATGGAATGGAATGGAATGGAATGGAATGGAATGGAATGGAATGGAATTCCATGGAATGGAATGGAATGGAATGGAATTCAATGGAATGGAATGGAATGGAATCGAATGGAATGGAATGGAATTCAATGGAATGGAATGGAATGGAATGGAATGGAATTCAATGGAATGGAATGGAATGGAATGGAATGGAATTCAATGGAATGGAATTCCATGGAATGGAATGGAATGGAATGGAATTCAATGGAATGGAATGGAATGGAATCGAATGGAATGGAATGGAATGGAATGGAATGGAATGGAACGGAATGGAATCAACCCGAGTAGAACGGAATGGAATGGAAAGGAATGGAATGGAATGGAATGGAATGGAATGGAATAGAATGGAATTCAATGGAATAGAATGGAATGGAATGGAATGGAATGGAATGAACCCGAGTGGAATGGAATGGAATGGAATGGAATGGAATGGAATGGAATGGAATGGAATGGAATGGAATGGAATCAACCCAAGTAGAATGAAATGGATTGGAATGAAATGGAATGGAATGGAATGGAATTCAATAGAATAGAATGGAATGGAATGGAATGGAATGGAATGGAATCGAATGGAATCGAATGGAATCGAATGGAATGGAATGGAATAGAATGGAATCAACCCGAATAGAACGGAACGGAACCGAAAGGAACGGAACGGAATGCAATGGAATGGAGTGAAATGGAATGGAATCGAATGGAATTGAATGGAACCGAATGGAATGGAATGGAAGGGAATGGAATGGAATGGAATGGAATCAACCCGAGTAGAATGGAATGGATTGGAATGGAATGGATTGGAATGGAATGGAACGGAATCAAATGGAATCTAATGGAATGGAATGGAATGGAATGGAATGGAATGGAATGGAATGGAATGGAATCAACCCAAGTAGAACGGAATGGAATGGAATGGAAAGAATGCAATGGAATGGAATGGAATGGAATGGAATGGAATGGAATGGAATTCAATGGAATGGAATGGAATGTAATGGAATGGAATGGAATGGAATGGAATGGAATGGAATGGAATGGAATCGAATGGAATCGAATGGAATCGAATGGAATGGAATGGAATAGAATGGAATCAACCCGAATAGAACGGAACGGAACGGAACGGAACGGAACGGAACGGAACGGAATGGAATGGAATGGAGTGAAATGGAATGGAATCGAATGGAATCGAATGGAACCGAATACGGAATGGAATGGAATGGAATGGAATGGAATGGAATGGAATGGAATGGAATTGAATGGAATGGAATGGAATGGAATGGAATGCAATGCAATGCAATGGAATGCAATGGATTGGAAAGGAATGGAGTGGAATGGAATGGAATGGAATCTACCCGAGTAGAACGGAATGGAACGGAATGGAATGGAATGGAATGGAATAGAATGTACCCGAGCAGAACGGAATGGAATGGAATGGAAATGGAATGGAATGGAATGGAATGGAATGTAATGGAATGGAATAGAAAGGAATGGAATGGAGTGGAATGGAATGGAATGGAAAGGAACTGAATGGAATGGAATGCAATGCAATGGAATGCAATGGAATGGAAAGGAAAGGAATGGAATATAATGGAATGGAATCTACCCGATTAGAATGGAATGGAATGGAATGGAATGGAATGGAATGGAATGGAATGGACACCAGTAGAACGGAACGGAATGGAATGGAATGGAATGGAATGAAATGGAATGGAATGGAATGGAACGGAATGGAATGGAATGCAATGCCATGGAATGCAATGGAATGGAAGGAATGGAATGGAATGGACTGGAATGGAATCTACCCGAGTAGAAACAAATGGAATGGAATGGAATGGAATGGAATGGAATGGACACGAATGGAATGGAATGGAATGGAATGGAATGGAATGGAATGGAATGGAATGGAATGCAATGACATTGAATGGAATGTACCCGAGTAGAATGGAACGGAATGGAATGGAATGGAATCTACCCGAGTAGAAACAAACGGAATGGAATGGAATGGAATGGAATGGAATGGAATGGAATGTACCGGAGTGGAGTGGAGTGGAATGGAGTGGAGTGGAGTGGAGTGGAGTGGAATGGAATGGAATGGAATGGAATGGAATGCAATGGAATGCAATGGAATGGAAAGGAATGGAATGGAATGGAATGGAATGGAATGGAATGGAATGGAATGGAATGGACACCAGTAGAATGGAATGGAATGGAATGGAATGGAATGGAATGGAATGGAATGGAATGGAATGGAATTCAATGGAATGGAATGGAATGGAATGGAATTCTATGGAATGGAATGGAATGGAATGGAATTCAATGGAATGGAATGGAATGGAATGGAATGGAATGGAATGGAATTCAATGGAATGGAATGGAATGGAATGGAATGGAATGGAATGGAATGGAATGGAATGGAATTCTATGGAATGGAACGGAATGGATTGGAATGGAATGGAATAGAATGGAATCAACCCGAGTAGAACGGAACGGAACACAACGGAACGGAACGGAACGCAACGGAACGGAACGGAACGGAACGGAATGGAATGGAATGGAACGGAATTCACTGGAATGGAATGGAATGGAATGGAATTCTATGGAATGGAATGGAATGGAATGGAATGGAATTCCATGGAATGGAATGGAATGGAATGGAATGGAATTCAATGGAATGGAATGGAGTGGAATGGAATGGAATCGAATGGAATTGAATGGAATCGAATGGAATCAAATGGGATCGAATGGAATGGAATGGAATAGAATGGAATCAACCCGAGTAGAACGGAATGGAATGGAATGGAATGGAATGGGATGGAATGGAATGGAATGGAATGGAATGGAATGGAATTCAATGGAATGGAATGGAATGGAATGGAATGGAACGGAATGGAATTCAATGGAATGGAATGGAATGGAATGGAATTCAATGGAATGGAATGGAATGGAATGGAATGGAATTCAATGGAATGGAATGGAATGGAATGGAATGGAATGGAATGGAATGGAATGGAATTCTATGGAATGGAATGGAATGGAATGGAATGGAATGGAATGGAATTCCATGGAATGGAATGGAATGGAATGGAATTCCATGGAATGGAATGGAATGGAATGGAATTCCATTGAATGGAATGGAATGGAATGGAATTCCATGGAATGGAATGGAATGGAATGGAATTCCATGGAATGGAATGGAATGGAATGGAATGGAATGGAATGGAATGGAATGAAATAGAATGGAATCAACCTGAGTAGAACGGAATGGAATGGAATGGAATGGAATGGAATGGAATGGAATGGAATGGAATGGAATGGAATGGAATGTACCAAAGTAGAACGGAATGGAATGGAATGGAATGGAATGGAATGGAATGGAATGGAATGGAATGGAATGTACCCGAGTAGAACGGAATGGAATGGAATGGAATGGATTGGAATGGAATGGAATGGAATGGAATGGAATGTAACCGAGTAGAACGGAATGGAATGTAATTGAATGGAATGTAACCGAGTTGAGCGGAACGGAATGGAATGGAATGGAATGGAATGGAATGGAATGGAATGGAATTGAGTGCAATGCAATGCAATGGAATGCAATGGAATGGAAAGGAATGGAATGGAATGGAATGGAATCTACCCGAGTAGAACGGAATGGAATGGAATTGAATGGAATGTAACCGAGTAGAACGGAACGGAATGGAATGGAATGGAATGGAATGCAATGGAATGGAATGGAATGGAATGGAATGGAATGGAATGGACACCAGTAGAATGGAATGGAATGGAATGGAATGGAATGGAATGGAATGGAATGGAATGGAATGGAATGGAATGGAATCTACCCGAGTAGAATGGAATGGAACGGAATGGAATGGAATGGAATGGACAGGAGCAGAACGGAATGGAATGCAATGGAATGGAATGGAATGTACCCGAGCAGAACGGAATGGAATGAAATGGAAATGGAAAGGGAATGGAAATGGAACGGGAATGGAAACGGAACGAGAACGGAAATGGAACGGGAACGGAAATGGAACGGGTACGGAAACGGAACGAGAACGGAAATGGAACGGGAACGGAAACGGAACGGGAACGGAAATGGAACGGGTATGGTAATGGAACGGGAATGGAAATGGAACGGGAATGGAAATGGAACGGGAATGGAAAAGAAACGGGAATGGAAATGGAACGGGAATGGTAATGGAACTGGAATGGAAATGGAACGGGAATGGAAAAGAAACGGGAATGGAAATGGAACGGGAATGGAAATGGAATGGGAATGGAAATGGAATGGAATGGAATGGAATGGAATGTACCGGAGTGGAGTGGAGTGGAGTGGAGTGGAGTAGAGTGCACTGGAACGGAATGGAATGGAATGGAATGGAATGGAACGGAACGGAATGTACCCGAGAAGCACGGAATGGAATGGAATGGAATGGAATGGAATGGAATGTACCGGAGTGGAGTGGAGTGGAATGGAGTGGAGTGGAGTGGAGTGGAGTGGAATGGAATGGAATGGAATGGAATGGAATGCAATGGAATGCAATGGAATGCAATGGAATGGAAAGGAATGGAATGGAATGGAATGGAATGGAATGGAATGGACACCAGTAGAATGGAATGGAATGGAATGGAATGGAATGGAATGGAATGGAATGGAATGGAATGGAATTCAATGGAATGGAATGGAATGGAATGGAATTCAATGGAATGGAATGGAATGGAATGGAATTCAATGGAATGGAATGGAATGGAATGGAATGGAATTCAATGGAATGGAATGGAGTGGAATCGAATGGAATCGAATGGAATCGAATGGAATGGAATGGAATAGAATGGAATCAACCCGAGTAGAACGGAACGGAACGCAACGGAATGGAACGGAACGGAACGGGACGGAACGGAACGGAATGGAATGGAATGGAACGGAATTCCATGGAATGGAATGGAATGGAATGGAATTCAATGGAATGGAATGGAATGGAATGGAATGGAATGGAATTCAATGGAATGGAATGGAATGGAATGGAATGGAATGGAATGGAATGGAATGGAATGGAATTTAATGGAATGGAATGGAATGGATTGGAATGGAATGGAATAGAATGGAATCAACCCGAGTAGAACGGAACGGAACACAACGGAACGGAACGGAACGCAACGGAACGGAACGGAACGGAATGGAATGGAATGGAACGGAATTCAATGGAATGGAATGGAATGGAATGGAATTCTATGGAATGGAATGGAATGGAATTCCATGGAATGGAATGGAATTCAATGGAATTCAATGGAATGGAATGCAATGGAATGGAATGGAATGGAATGGAATGGAATGGAATTCAATGGAATAGAATGGAATGGAATGGAATGGAAACGAATGGAATCGAATGGAATCGAATGGAATCTAATGGAATCGAATGGAATGGAATGGAATAGAATGGAATGGAATGTTATGGAATGGAATGGAATGGAATTCAATGCAATTCAATTGAATGGAATGGAAGGGAATGGAATGGAGTGGAGTGGAGTGGAGTGGAGTGGAGTGGAATGGAATGGAGTGGAATGGAATGGAATGGAATGGAATGGAATGGAATGGAATTCAATTTAATGGAATGGAAGGGAGTGGAATGGAGTGGAGTGGAGTGGAGTGGAGTGCAGTGGAGTGTAATGGAATGGAGTGGAATGGAATGGAATGGAATGGAATGGAATGGAATGGAATGGAATGGAATGGAATTCAATGGAGTGGAATGGAATGGAATGGAATGGAATGGAATGGAATGGAATGGAATCGAATGGAATCGAATGGGATCGAATGGAATGGAATGGAATAGAATGGAATCAACCCGAGTAGAACGGAGCGGAACGCAACGGAACGGAACGGAACGGAACGGAACGGAAAGGAATGGAATGGAATGGAATGGAACGGAATTCAAAGGAATGGAATGGAACAGAATGGAATTCAATGGAAAGGAATGGAATGGAATGGAATGGAATTCAATGGAATGGAATGGAATGGAATGGAATGGAATGGAATGGAATGGAATGGAACGGAATTCTATGGAATGGAATGGAATGGAATTCAATGGAATGGAATGGAATGGAATGGAATGGAATGGAATGGAATTCAATCGAATGGAATGGAATGGAATGGAATGGAATGGAATTCAATGGAATGGAATGGAGTGGAATCGAATGGAATCGAATGGAATCGAATGAGATCGAATGGAATGGAATGGAATAGAATGGAATCAACCCGAGTAGAACGGAATGGAATGGAATGGAATGGAATGGAATGGAATGGAATGGAATGGAATTCAATGGAATGGAATGGAATGGAATGGAATGGAATGGAATGGAATGGAATGGAATCAACCCGAGTAGAACGGAACGGCACGCAACGGAACGGAACGGAACGGAACGGGACGGAACGGAACGGAATGGAATATAATGCAACGGAATTCAATGGAATGGAATGGAATGGAATGGAATTCAATGGAATCGAATGGAATCGAATGGAATCGATTGGAATCGAATGGAATCGAATAGAATGGAATGGAATAGAATTTAATCAACCCGAGTAGAACGGAACGGAACGCAACGGAACGGAACGGAACGGAATGGAACGGGACGGAACGGAACGGAATGGAATGGAATGGAACGGAATTCAATTGAATGGAATGGAATGGAATGGAATTCAATGGAATGGAATGGAATGGAATGGAATGGAATTCAATGGAATGGAATGGAATGGAATGGAATTCAATGGAATGGAATGGAGTGGAATGGAATGGAATCGAATGGAATTGAATGGAATCGAATGGAATCAAATGGGATCGAATGGAATGGAATGGAATAGAATGGAATCAACCCGAGTAGAACGGAATGGAATGGAATGGAATGGAATGGGATGGAATGGAATGGAATGGAATGGAATGGAATGGAATTCAATGGAATAGAATGGAATGGAATGGAATGGAAACGAATGGAATCGAATGGAATCGAATGGAATCTAATGGAATCGAATGGAATGGAATGGAATAGAATGGAATCAACCCGAGTAGAACGGAATGGAATGGAATGGAATGGAATGGAATGGAATGGAATGGAATGGAATGAAATGTTATGGAATGGAATGGAATGGAATTCAATGCAATTCAATTGAATGGAATGGAAGGGAATGGAATGGAGTGGAGTGGAGTGGAGTGGAGTGGAGTGGAATGGAATGGAGTGGAATGGAATGGAATGGAATGGAATGGAATGGAATGGAATGGAATGGAATTCAATTTAATGGAATGGAAGGGAGTGGAATGGAGTGGAGTGGAGTGGAGTGGAGTGCAGTGGAGTGTAATGGAATGGAGTGGAATGGAATGGAATGGAATGGAATGGAATGGAATGGAATGGAATGGAATGGAATTCAATGGAGTGGAATGGAATGGAATGGAATGGAATGGAATGGAATGGAATTCAATGCAATGGAATGGAATGGAATCGAATGGAGTCAAATGGAATGGAATGGAATAGAATGGAATCAACCCGAGTAGAACGGAACGGAACGCAACGGAACGGAACGGAACGGAACGGAATGGAATGGAATGGAAAGGAACGGAATTCAATGGAATGGAATGGAATGGAATGGAATTCTATGGAATGGAATGGAATTCAATGGAATGGAATGGAATGGAATGGAATGGAATGGAATGGAATGGAATGGAGTGGAATGGAATTCAATGGAATGGAATGGAATGGAATGGAATGGAATTCAATGGAATGGAATGGAATGGAATGGAATGGAATGGAATGGAATGGAATGGAATGGAATGGAATAGAATGGAATGGAATGGAATGGAATGGAATTCAAATGGAATGGAATGGAATGGAATTCTATGGAATGGAATGGAGTGGAATCGAATGGAATCGAATGGAATCGAATGGAATCGAATGGGATCGAATGGAATGGAATGGAATAGAATGGAATCAACCCGAGTAGAACGGAGCGGAACGCAACGGAACGGAACGGAACGGAACGGAACGGAAAGGAATGGAATGGAATGGAATGGAACGGAATTCAAAGGAATGGAATGGAACAGAATGGAATTCTATGGAAAGGAATGGAATGGAATGGAATGGAATTCAATGGAATGGAATGGAATGGAATGGAATGGAATGGAACGGAATTCTATGGAATGGAATGGAATGGAATTCAATGGAATGGAATGGAATGGAATGGAATGGAATGGAATGGAATTCAATGGAATGGAATGGAATGGAATGGAATGGAATGGAATTCAATGGAATGGAATGGAGTGGAATCGAATGGAATCGAATGGAATCGAATGAGATCGAATGGAATGGAATGGAATAGAATGGAATCAACCCGAGTAGAACGGAATGGAATGGAATGGAATGGAATGGAATGGAATGGAATGGAATGGAATCAACCCGAGTAGAACGGAACGGCACGCAACGGAACGGAACGGAACGGAACGGGACGGAACGGAACGGAATGGAATATAATGCAACGGAATTCAATATAATGGAATGGAATGGAATGGAATTCAATGGAATCGAATGGAATCGAATGGAATCGATTGGAATCGAATGGAATCGAATAGAATGGAATGGAATAGAATTTAATCAACCCGAGTAGAACGGAACGGAACGCAACGGAACGGAACGGAACGGAATGGAACGGGACGGAACGGAACGGAATGGAATGGAATGGAACGGAATTCAATTGAATGGAATGGAATGGAATGGAATTCAATGGAATGGAATGGAATGGAATGGAATGGAATTCAATGGAATGGAATGGAATGGAATGGAATTCAATGGAATGGAATGGAGTGGAATGGAATGGAATCGAATGGAATTGAATGGAATCGAATGGAATCAAATGGGATCGAATGGAATGGAATGGAATAGAATGGAATCAACCCGAGTAGAACGGAATGGAATGGAATGGAATGGAATGGGATGGAATGGAATGGAATGGAATGGAATGGAATGGAATGGAATTCAATGGAATGGAATGGAATGGAATGGAATGGAATGGAATGGAATGGAATGGAATGGAATGGAATGGAATGGAATTCAATGGAATGGAATGGAACGGAATGGAATTCAATGGAATGGAATGGAATGGAATGGAATGGAATTCAATGGAATGGAATGGAATGGAATGGAATGGAATGGAATTCCATGGAATGGAATGGAATGGAATGGAATTCAATGGAATGGAATGGAATGGAATCGAATGGAATGGAATGGAATTCAATGGAATGGAATGGAATGGAATGGAATGGAATTCAATGGAATGGAATGGAATGGAATGGAATGGAATGGAATGGAATTCCATGGAATGGAATGGAATGGAATGGAATGGAATGGAATTCAATGGAATGGAATGGAATGGAATCGAATGGAATGGAATGGAATGGAATGGAATGGAATGGAATCAACCCGAGTAGAACGGAATGGAATGGAAAGGAATGGAATGGAATGGAATGGAATGGAATGGAATGGAATGGAATGGAATCAACCCAAGTAGAATGAAATGGATTGGAATGAAATGGAATGGAATGGAATGGAATTCAATAGAATAGAATGGAATGGAATGGAATGGAATGGAATGGAATCGAATGGAATCGAATGGAATCGAATGGAATGGAATGGAATAGAATGGAATCAACCCGAATAGAACGGAACGGAACCGAAAGGAACGGAACGGAATGCAATGGAATGGAGTGAAATGGAATGGAATCGAATGGAATTGAATGGAACCGAATGGAATGGAATGGAAGGGAATGGAATGGAATGGAATGGAATCAACCCGAGTAGAATGGAATGGATTGGAATGGAATGGATTGGAATGGAATGGAACGGAATCAAATGGAATCTAATGGAATGGAATGGAATGGAATGGAATGGAATGGAATGGAATGGAATGGAATCAACCCAAGTAGAACGGAATGGAATGGAATGGAAAGGAATGCAATGGAATGGAATGGAATGAAATGGAATGGAATGGAATGGAATTCAATGGAATGGAATGGAATGGAATGGAATCGAATGGAATGGAAAGGAATGGAATGGAATGGAATCGAATGGAATCGAATGGAATCGAATGGAATGGAGTGGAATAGAATGGAATCAACCCGAGTAGAATGGAATGGATTGGATTGGAATGGAATGGAATGGAATGGAATGGAATGGAATCGAATGGAATCGAATGGAATCGAACGGAATGGAATGGAATGGAATGGAATGGAATGGAATGGAATGGAATGGAATCAACCCGAGTGGAATGGAATGGAATGGAATGGAATGGAATGGAATGGAATGGAATGGAATGGAATGGAATGGAATGGAATGGAATGGAATTCAATGGAATAGAATGGAATGGAATGGAATGGAATGGAATGGAATGGAATGAACCCGAATAGAACGGAATGGAATGGAATGGAATGGAATGGAATGGAATGGAATGAGATCGAATGGAATGGAATGGAATGGAATGGAATGGAATGGAACGGAATGGAATCAACCCGAATAGAATGGAAAGGATTGGAATGGAATGGAATGGAATGGAATGGAATTCAATGGAATAGAATGGAATGGAAAGGAATGGAATGGAATGGAATGGAATGAAATGGAATCGAATGGAATCGAATGGAATCGAATGGAATGGAGTAGAATAGAATGGAATCAACCCGAGTAGAACGGTATGGAATGGAACGGAATGGAACGGAACGGAACGGTACGGAACGGAACGGAGTGAAATAGAATGGAATCGAATATAATTGAATGGAACCGAATGGAATGGAAAGGAAGGGAATGGAATGGAATGGAATGGAATTGAATGGAATCAACCCGAGTAGAATGGAATGGATTGGAATGGAATGGAATGGAATGGAATGGAATGGAATGGAATCGAATGGAATGGAATGGAATCGAATGGAATGGAATGGAATGGAATGGAATGGAATGGAATGGAATCAACCCGAGTAGAACGGAATGGAATTGAATGGAATTCAATGGAATACAATGGAATGGAATGGAATGGAATGGAATGAACCCGAGTAGAACGGAATGGAACGGAACGGAACGGAACGGAACGGAACGGAATGGAAATGAATCAACCCGAGTAGAATGGAATGGATTGGAATGGAATGGAATGGAATGGAATGGAATTCAAAGGAATAGAATGGAATGGAATGGAATGGAAAGGAATGGAATGGAATGTAATGGAATGGAATTGAATGGGATCGCATGGAATCGAATGGAATGGAGTGGAATAGAATGGAATCAACCCGAGTAGAACGGAATGGAATGGAACGGAATGGAACGGAATGGAACGGAACGGAACGGAATGGAATGGAGTGAAATGGAATGGAATCGAATGGAATCGAATGGAACCGAATGGAATGGAAGGGAATGGAATGGAATGGAATGGAATGGAATGGAATGGAATGGAATGGAATGGAATGGAATCAACCCGAGTAGAATGGAATGGATTGGAATGGAATGGAATGGAATGGAATGGAATGGAATGGAATGGAAAGGAATGGAATCGAATGTAACCGAATTGAGTTGAATGGAATGGAATGGAATGGAATGGAATGGAATGGAATGGAATGGAATGGAATTCAAAGGAATAGAATGGAATGGAATGGAATGGAATGGAATGGAATGGAATGGAATGGAATGGAATTGAATGGAATCGAATGGAATCGAATGGAATGGAGTGGAATAGAATGGAATCAACCCGAGTAGAACGGAATGGAATGGAATGGAATGGAATGGAATGGAATAGAATGGAATGGGATGGAATTCAATGGAATGGAATGGAATGGAATGGAATGGAATGGAATGGAATGGAATGGAATGGAATGGAATGGAATGGAATCAAATGGAATCGAATGGAATGGAATGGAATAGAATTGAATCAAACCGAGTGGAATGGAAAGGAATGGAATGGAATGGAATGGAATGGAATCAACCCGAGTAGGATGGAATGGATTGGAATGGAATGGAATGGAATGGAATGGAATTCAATAGAATATAATGGAATGGCATGGAATGGAATGGAATGGAATGGAATCGAATGGAATCGAATGGAATCGAATGGAATGGAGTGGAATAGAATGGAATCAACCCGAATAGAACGGAACGGAATTGAACGGAACGGAACGGAACGGAATGGAATGGAATGGAGAGAAATGGAATGGAATCGAATGGAATCGAATGGAACCGAATGGAATGGAATGGAAGGGAATGGAATGGAATGGAATGGAATGGAATGGAATGGAATGGAATCAACCCGAGAAGAATGGAATGGATTGGGATGGAATGGAATGGAATGGAATGGAATGGAATCGAATGGAATCGAATGGAATAGAATGGAATGGAATGGAATGGAATGGAATGGAATGGAATGGAATGGAATCAACCCAAGTAGAACGGAATGGAATGGAAAGGAATGGAATGGAATGGAATGGAATGGAATGGAATAGAATGGAATTCAGTGGAATAGAGTGGAATGGAAAGGAATGGAATGGAATGAACATGAGTGGAATGGAATGGAATGGAATGGAATGGAATGGAATGGAATGGAATGCAATGGAATGGAATGGAATCAACCCAAGTAGAATGAAATGGATTGGAATGAAATTGAATGGAATGGAATGGAATTCAATAGAATAGAATGGAATGGAATGGAATGGAACGGAATGGAATCGAATGGAATCGAATGGAATCGAATGGAATGGAATGGAATAGAATGGAATCAACCCGAATAGAACGGAACAGAACGGAACGGAACGGAACGAAACGGAACGGAATGGAATGGAATGGAGTGAAATGGAATGGAATCGAATGGAATCGAATGGAACCGAATGGAATGGAATGGAAGGGAATGGAATGGAATGGAATGGAATGGAATGGAATGGAATCAACCCGAGTAGACTGGAATGGATTGGAATGGAATGGATTGGAATGGAATGGAATGGAATCGAATGGAATCGAATGGAATTGAATGGAATGGAGTGGAATACAATGGAATCAACCCGAGTAGAACGGAATGGAATGGAACGGAATGCAACGGAACTTAACGGAACGGAACGGAACGGAACGGAACGGAACGGAATGGAGTGGAGTGAAATGGAATGGAATCGAATGGAATCGAATGGAACCGAATGGAATGGAAAGGAAGGGAATGGAATGGAATGGAATGGAATGGAATTGAATGGGATCGCACGGAATCGAATGGAATGGAGTGGAATAGAATGGAATCAACCCGAGTAGAACGGAATGGAATGGAACGGAATGGAACGGAATGGAACGGAACGGAACGGAATGGAATGGAGTGAAATGGAATGGAATCGAATGGAATCGAATGGAACCGAAAGGAATGGAATGGAAGGGAATGGAATGGAATGGAATGGAATGGAATGGAATGGAATGGAATGGAATCAACCCGAGTAGAATGGAATGGATTGGAATGGAATGGAATGGAATGGAATGGAATGGAATGGAATGGAATGGAATCGAATGTAACCGAATTGAATGGAATGGAATGGAATGGAATGGAATGGAATGGAATGGAATGGAATGGAATGGAATTCAAAGGAATAGAATGGAATGGAATGGAATGGAATGGAATGGAATGGAATGGAATGGAATTGAATGGAATCAAATGGAATCGAATGGAATGGAGTGGAATAGAATGGAATCAACCCGAGTAGAACGGAATGGAATGGAATGGAATGGAATGGAATGGAATAGAATGGAATGGGATGGAATTCAATGGAATGGAATGGAATGGAATGGGATGGAATGGAATGGAATGGAATGGAATCAAATGGAATCGAATGGAATGGAATGAAATAGAATTGAATCAACCCGAGTGGAATGGAAAGCAATGGAATGGAATGGAATGGAATGGAATCAACCCGAGTAGAATGGAATGGATTGGAATGGAATGGAATGGAATGGAATGGAATTCAATAGAATATAATGGAATGGCATGGAATGGAATGGAATGGAATGGAATCGAATGGAATCGAATGGAATCGAATGGAATGGAGTGGAAAAGAATGGAATCAACCCGAATAGAACGGAACGGAATGGAATGGAAAGGAGTGAAATGGAATGGAATCGAATGGAATCGAATGGAACCGAATGGAATGGAATGGAATGGAATGGAATGGAATGGAATGGAATGGAATGGAATCAACCCGAGAAGAATGGAATGGATTGGGATGGAATGGAATGGAATGGAATGGAATGGAATCGAATGGAATCGAATGGAATAGAATGGAATGGAATGGAATGGAATGGAATGGAATGGAATGGAATGAACCTGAGTGGAATGGAATGGAATGGAATGGAATGGAATGGAATGGAATGGAATGGAATGGAATGGAATGGAATGGAATGGAATGGAATCAACCCAAGTAGAATGAAATGGATTGGAATGAAATGGAATGGAATGGAATGGAATACAATAGAATAGAATGGAATGGAATGGAATGGAATTGAATCGAATGGAATCGAATGGAATCGAATGGAATGGAATGGAATAGAATGGAATCAACCCGAATAGAACGGAACGGAACAGAACGGAACGGAACGGAACGGAACGGAATGGAATGGAATGGAGTGAAATGGAATGGAATCGAATGGAATCGAATGGAACCGAATACGGAATGGAATGGAATGGAATGGAATGGAATGGAATGGAATGGAATTGAATGGAATGGAATGGAATGGAATGGAATGCAATGCAAAGCAATGGAATGCAATGGATTGGAAAGGAATGGAGTGGAATGGAACGGAATGGAATCTACCCGAGTAGAACGGAATGGAACGGAATGGAATGGAATGGAATGGAATAGAATGTACCCGAGCAGAACGGAATGGAATGGAATGGAAATGGAATGGAATGGAATGGAATGGAATGGAATGGAATGGAATAGAAAGGAATGGAATGGAATGGAATGGAATGGAATGGAAAGGAACTGAATGGAATGGAATGCAATGCAATGCAATGCAATGGAATGGAAAGGAAAGGAATGGAATATAATGGAATGGAATCTACCCGATTAGAATGGAATGGAATGGAATGGAATGGAATGGAATGGAATGGAATGGAATGGACACCAGTAGAACGGGACGGAATGGAATGGAATGGAATGGAATGAAATGGAATGGAATGGAATGGAACGGAATGGAATGGAATGCAATGCCATGGAATGCAATGGAATGGAAGGAATGGAATGGAATGGACTGGAATGGAATCTACCCGAGTAGAAACAAATGGAATGGAATGGAATGGAATGGAATGGAATGGACACGAATGGAATGGAATGGAATGGAATGGAATGGAATGGAATGGAATGGAATGGAATGGAATGGAATGCAATGACATTGAATGGAATGTACCCGAGTAGAATGGAACGGAATGGAATGGAATGGAATCTACCCGAGTAGAAACAAACGGAGTGGAATGGAATGGAATGGAATGGACACGAATGGAATGGAATGGAATGGAATGGAATGGAATGGAATGGAATGGAATGGAATGGAATGGAATGGAATGGAATGGAATGTACCCGAGTAGAACGGAATGGAATGGAATGGAATGGAATGGAATGGAATGGACACCAGTAGAACGGAACGGAATGGAATGGAATGGAATGGAATGAAATGGAATGGAATGGAATGGAACGGAATGGAATGGAATGCAATGCCATGGAATGCAATGGAATGGAAGGAATGGAATGGAATGGACTGGAATGGAATCTACCCGAGTAGAAACAAATGGAATGGAATGGAATGGAATGGAATGGAATGGACACGAATGGAATGGAATGGAATGGAATGGAATGGAATGGAATGGAATGGAATGGAATGGAATGGAATGGAATGGAATGTACCCGAGTAGAACGGAATGGAATGGAATGGAATGGAATGGAATGGAATGGAATGGAATGGAATGGAATGGAATGGAATGGAATCAACCCGAGAAGAATGGAATGGATTGGGATGGAATGGAATGGAATGGAATGGAATGGAATCGAATGGAATCGAATGGAATAGAATGGAATGGAATGGAATGGAATGGAATGGAATGGTATGGAATGGAATCAACCCGAGTAGAACGGAATGGAATGGAAAGGAATGGAATGGAATGGAATGGAATGGAATAGAATGGAATTCAGTGGAATAGAATGGAATGGAATGGAATGGAATGGAATGAACCTGAGTGGAATGGAATGGAATGGAATGGAATGGAATGGAATGGAATGGAATGGAATGGAATCAACCCAAGTAGAATGAAATGGATTGGAATGAAATGGAATGGAATGGAATGGAATACAATAGAATAGAATGGAATGGAATGGAATGGAATTGAATCGAATGGAATCGAATGGAATCGAATGGAATGGAATGGAATAGAATGGAATCAACCCGAATAGAACGGAACGGAACGGAACGGAACGGAACGGAACGGAACGGAATGGAATGGAATGGAGTGAAATGGAATGGAATCGAATGGAATCGAATGGAACCGAATACGGAATGGAATGGAATGGAATGGAATGGAATTGAATGGAATGGAATGGAATGGAATGGAATGCAATGCAATGCAATGGAATGCAATGGATTGGAAAGGAATGGAGTGGAATGGAATGGAATGGAATCTACCCGAGTAGAACGGAATGGAACGGAATGGAATGGAATGGAATGGAATAGAATGTACCCGAGCAGAACCGAATGGAATGGAATGGAAATGGAATGGAATGGAATGGAATGGAATGTAATGGAATGGAATAGAAAGGAATGGAATGGAATGGAATGGAATGGAATGGAAAGGAAGTGAATGGAATGGAATGCAATGCAATGGAATGCAATGGAATGGAAAGGAAAGGAATGGAATATAATGGAATGGAATCTACCCGATTAGAATGGAATGGAATGGAATGGAATGGAATGGAATGGAATGGAATGGAATGGACACCAGTAGAACGGAACGGAATGGAATGGAATGGAATGGAATGAAATGGAATGGAATGGAATGGAACGGAATGGAATGGAATGCAATGCCATGGAATGCAATGGAATGGAAGGAATGGAATGGAATGGACTGGAATGGAATCTACCCGAGTAGAAACAAATGGAATGGAATGGAATGGAATGGAATGGAATGGACACGAATGGAATGGAATGGAATGGAATGGAATGGAATGGAATGGAATGGAATGGAATGGAATGGAATGCAATGACATTGAATGGAATGTACCCGAGTAGAATGGAACGGAATGGAATGGAATGGAATCTACCCGAGTAGAAACAAACGGAATGGAATGGAATGGAATGGAATGGACACGAATGGAATGGAATGGAATGGAATGGAATGGAATGGAATGGAATGGAATGGAATGGAATGGAATGTACCCGAGTAGAACGGAACGGAATGGAATGGAATGGAATGGAATGGAATGGAATGGAATGGAATGGAATGGAATGGAATGCAATGCAAAGCAATGGAATGCAATGGATTGGAAAGGAATGGAGTGGAATGGAATGGAATGGAATCTACCCGAGTAGAACGGAATGGAACGGAATGGAATGGAATGGAATGGAATAGAATGTACCCGAGCAGAACGGAATGGAATGGAATGGAAATGGAATGGGAATGGAAATGGAACGGGAATGGAAATGGAATGGGAATGGAAATGGATCGGGAATGGAAATGGAACGGGAATGGAAATGGAATGGCAATGGAAATGGATCGGGGATGGAAATAGAACGGGAATGGAAATGGAAAGGTAATGGAAATGAAACGGGAATGGAAATGGAACGGGAACGGAAATGGAACGGGAACGGAAATGGAACGGGAATGGAAAAGGAACGGGAATGGAAATGGAACGGGAATGGAATGTTATGGAATGGAATGGAATGGAATGGAATGGAAAGGAATGCAATGGAATGCAATGGAATGGATAGGAATGGAATGGAATGGAATGGAATGGAATGGAATGGACACGAGTAGAACGGAATGGAATGGAATGGAATGGAATGGAATGGAATGGAAAAGAATGGAATGGAATGGAATGGAATGTACCCGAATAGAATGTAATGTAATGTAATGGAATGGAATGGAATGGAATGGAATGGAATGGAATGGAATGGAATGGAACTGAATGGAATGGAATGCAATGCAATGGAATGCAATGGAATGGAAAGGAAAGGAATGGAATGGAATGGAATGGAATGGAATCTACCCGAGTAGAATGGAATGGAATGGAATGGAATGGAATGGACACCAGTAGAACGGAACGGAATGGAATGGAATGGAATGGAATGAAATGGAATGGAATGGAATGGAACGGAATGGAATGGAATGCAATGCCATGGAATGCAATGGAATGGAAGGAATGGAATGGAATGGACTGGAATGGAATCTACCCGAGTAGAAACAAATGGAATGGAATGGAATGGAATGGAATGGACACGAATGGAATGGAATGGAATGGAATGGAATGGAATGGAATGGAATGGAATGGAATGGAATGGAATGGAATGGAATGGAATGGAATGGAATGGAATGTACCCGAGTAGAACGGAATGGAATGGAATGGAATGGAATGGAATGGAATGGAATGGAATGGAATGGAATGTAACCGAGTAGAACGGAATGGAATGGAATGCAATGGAATGGAATGGAATGGAATGGAATGGAATGGAATTCAATGGAATAGAATGGAATGGAATGGAATGGAAACGAATGGAATCGAATGGAATCGAATGGAATCTAATGGAATCGAATGGAATGGAATGGAATAGAATGGAATCAACCCGAGTAGAACGGAATGGAATGGAATGGAATGGAATGGAATGGAATGGAATGGAATGGAATGGAATGGAATGGAATGAAATGTTATGGAATGGAATGGAATGGAATTCAATGCAATTCAATTGAATGGAATGGAAGGGAATGGAATGGAGTGGAGTGGAGTGGAGTGGAGTGGAGTGGAATGGAATGGAGTGGAATGGAATGGAATGGAATGGAATGGAATGGAATGGAATTCAATTTAATGGAATGGAAGGGAGTGGAATGGAGTGGAGTGGAGTGGAGTGGAGTGCAGTGGAGTGTAATGGAATGGAGTGGAATGGAATGGAATGGAATGGAATGGAATGGAATGGAATGGAATGGAATGGAATGGAATGGAATTCAATGGAGTGGAATGGAATGGAATGGAATGGAATGGAATGGAATGGAATTCAATGCAATGGAATGGAATGGAATCGAATGGAGTCAAAGGGAATGGAATGGAATAGAATGGAATCAACCCGAGTAGAACGGAACGGAACGCAACGGAACGGAACGGAACGGAACGGAACGGAATGGAATGTAATGGAATGGAATGGAATGGAATGGAATGGAGTGGAATGGAATGCAATGGAATGGAATGGAATGGAATGGAATGGAATGGAATGGAGTCGAATGGAATCGAATGGAATGGAATGGAATAGAATGGAATCAACCCGAGTAGAACGGTACGGAACGGAACGGAACGGAACGGAACGGAACGGAATGGAATGATCAACCCGTGTAGAATGGAATGGAATGGAATTGAATAGAATGGAATCAACCCTAGTTGAACCGAACGGAACGCAACGGAACGGAACGGAACGGAACGGAATGGAATGGAATGGAAAGGAACGGAATTCAATGGAATGGAATGGAATGGAATGGAATTCTATGGAATGGAATGGAATTCAATGGAATGGAATGGAATGGAATGGAATGGAATGGAATGGAGTGGAATGGAATTCAATGGAATGGAATGGAATGGAATGGAATGGAATTCAATGGAATGGAATGGAATGGAATGGAATGGAATCGAATCGAATGGAATCGAATGGAATCGAATGGAATCGAATGGAATCGAATGGAATGGAATGGAATAGAATGCAATCAACCCGAGTAGAATGGAATGGAATGGAATGGAATGGGATGGAATGGAATAGAATGGAATGGAATGGAATGGAATGGAATTCAAATGGAATGGAATGGAATGGAATTCTATGGAATGGAATGGAGTGGAATCGAATGGAATCGAATGGAATCGAATGGAATCGAATGGGATCGAATGGAATGGAATGGAATAGAATGGAATCAACCCGAGTAGAACGGAGCGGAACGCAACGGAACGGAACGGAACGGAACGGAACGGAAAGGAATGGAATGGAATGGAATGGAACGGAATTCAAAGGAATGGAATGGAACAGAATGGAATTCAATGGAAAGGAATGGAATGGAATGGAATGGAATTCAATGGAATGGAATGGAATGGAATGGAATGGAATGGAATGGAATGGAACGGAATTCTATGGAATGGAATGGAATGGAATTCAATGGAATGGAATGGAATGGAATGGAATGGAATGGAATGGAATTCAATCGAAAGGAATGGAATGGAATGGAATGGAATGGAATTCAATGGAATGGAATGGAGTGGAATCGAATGGAATCGAATGGAATCGAATGAGATCGAATGGAATGGAATGGAATAGAATGGAATCAACCCGAGTAGAACGGAATGGAATGGAATGGAATGGAATGGAATAGAATGGAATGGAATGGAATGGAATGGAATGGAATGGAATGGAATTCAATGGAATGGAATGGAATGGAATGGAATGGAATGGAATGGAATGGAATCAACCCGAGTAGAACGCAACGGCACGCAACGGAACGGAACGGAACGGAACGGGACGGAACGGAACGGAATGGAATATAATGCAACGGAATTCAATGGAATGGAATGGAATGGAATGGAATTCAATGGAATCGAATGGAATCGAATGGAATCGTTTGGAATCGAATGGAATCGAATAGAATGGAATGGAATAGAATTTAATCAACCCGAGTAGAACGGAACGGAACGCAACGGAACGGAACGGAACGGAATGGAACGGGACGGAACGGAACGGAATGGAATGGAATGGAATGGAATTCAATTGAATGGAATGGAATGGAATGGAAATCAATGGAATGGAATGGAATGGAATGGAATGGAATTCAATGGAATGGAATGGAATGGAATGGAATGGAATGGAATTCAATGGAATGGAATGGAGTGGAATGGAATGGAATCGAATGGAATTGAATGGAATCGAATGGAATCAAATGGGATCGAATGGAATGGAATGGAATAGAATGGAATCAACCCGAGTAGAACGGAATGGAATGGAATGGAATGGAATGGGATGGAATGGAATGGAATGGAATGGAATGGAATGGAATGGAATTCAATGGAATGGAATGGAATGGAATGGAATGGAATGGAATGGAATGGAATGGAATGGAATTCAATGGAATGGAATGGAACGGAATGGAATTCAATGGAATGGAATGGAATGGAATGGAATGGAATTCAATGGAATGGAATGGAATGGAATGGAATGGAATGGAATGGAATGGAATTCCATGGAATGGAATGGAATGGAATGGAATTCAATGGAATGGAATGGAATGGAATCGAATGGAATGGAATGGAATTCAATGGAATGGAATGGAATGGAATGGAATGGAATTCAATGGAATGGAATGGAATGGAATGGAATGGAATTCAATGGAATGGAATTCCATGGAATGGAATGGAATGGAATGGAATTCAATGGAATGGAATGGAATGGAATCGAATGGAATGGAATGGAATGGAATGGAATGGAATGGAACGGAATGGAATCAACCCGAGTAGAACGGAATGGAATGGAAAGGAATGGAATGGAATGGAATGGAATGGAATGGAATAGAATGGAATTCAATGGAATAGAATGGAATGGAATGGAATGGAATGGAATGAACCCGAGTGGAATGGAATGGAATGGAATGGAATGGAATGGAATGGAATGGAATGGAATGGAATGGAATGGAATCAACCCAAGTAGAATGAAATGGATTGGAATGAAATGGAATGGAATGGAATGGAATTCAATAGAATAGAATGGAATGGAATGGAATGGAATGGAATGGAATCGAATGGAATCGAATGGAATCGAATGGAATGGAATGGAATAGAATGGAATCAACCCGAATAGAACGGAACGGAACCGAAAGGAACGGAACGGAATGCAATGGAATGGAGTGAAATGGAATGGAATCGAATGGAATTGAATGGAACCGAATGGAATGGAATGGAAGGGAATGGAATGGAATGGAATGGAATCAACCCGAGTAGAATGGAATGGATTGGAATGGAATGGATTGGAATGGAATGGAACGGAATCAAATGGAATCTAATGGAATGGAATGGAATGGAATGGAATGGAATGGAATGGAATGGAATCAACCCAAGTAGAACGGAATGGAATGGAATGGAAAGAATGCAATGGAATGGAATGGAATGGAATGGAATGGAATGGAATGGAATTCAATGGAATGGAATGGAATGTAATGGAATGGAATGGAATGGAATGGAATGGAATGGAATGGAATGGAATCGAATGGAATCGAATGGAATCGAATGGAATGGAGTGGAATAGAATGGAATCAACCCGAGTAGAATGGAATGGATTGGATTGGAATGGAATGGAATGGAATGGAATGGAATGGAATCGAATGGAATCGAATGGAATCGAACGGAATGGAATGGAATGGAATGGAATGGAATGGAATGGAATGGAATGGAATCAACCCGAGTAGAACGGAATGGAATGGAATGGAATGGAATGGAATGGAATGGAATGGAATGGAATGGAATGGAATTCAATGGAATAGAATGGAATGGAATGGAATGGAATGGAATGGAATGGAATGAACCCGAATAGAACGGAATGGAATGGAATGGAATTGAATGGAATGGAATGGAATGGGATCGAATGGAATGGAATGGAATGGAATGGAATGGAATGGAATGGAATGGAATGGAATCAACCCGAGTAGAATGGAAAGGATTGGAATGGAATGGAATGGAATGGAATGGAACTCAATGGAATAGAATGGAATGGAAAGGAATGGAATGGAATGGAATGGAATGAAATGGAATCGAATGGAATCGAATGGAATCGAATGGAATGGAGTAGAATAGAATGGAATCAACCCGAGTAGAACGGTATGGAATGGAACGGAATGGAATGGAACGGAACGGTACGGAACGGAACGGAGTGAAATAGAATGGAATCGAATATAATTGAATGGAACCGAATGGAATGGAAAGGAAGGGAATGGAATGGAATGGAATGGAATGGAATGGAATCAACCCGAGTAGAATGGAATGGATTGGAATGGAATGGAATGGAATGGAATGGAATGGAATGGAATCGAATGGAATGGAATGGAATCGAATGGAATCGAATGGAATGGAATGGAATGGAATGGAATGGAATCAACCCGAGTAGAACGGAATGGAATGGAATGGAATTCAATGGAATACAATGGAATGGAATGGAATGGAATGGAATGAACCCGAGTAGAACGGAATGGAACGGAACGGAACGGAACGGAACGGAACGGAATGGAAATGAATCAACCCGAGTAGAATGGAATGGATTGGAATGGAATGGAATGGAATGGAATGGAATTCAAAGGAATAGAATGGAATGGAATGGAATGGAAAGGAATGGAATGGAATGTAATGGAATGGAATTGAATGGGATCGCATGGAATCGAATGGAATGGAGTGGAATAGAATGGAATCAACCCGAGTAGAACGGAATGGAATGGAACGGAATGGAACGGAATGGAACGGAACGGAACGGAATGGAATGGAGTGAAATGGAATGGAATCGAATGGAATCGAATGGAACCGAATGGAATGGAAGGGAATGGAATGGAATGGAATGGAATGGAATGGAATGGAATGGAATGGAATGGAATGGAATGGAATGGAATCAACCCGAGTAGAATGGAATGGATTGGAATGGAATGGAATGGAATGGAATGGAATGGAAAGGAATGGAATCGAATGTAACCGAATTGAATGGAATGCAATGGAATGGAATGGAATGGAATGGAATGGAATGGAATGGAATGGAATGGAATGGAATTCAAAGGAATAGAATGGAATGGAATGGAATGGAATGGAATGGAATGGAATGGAATGGAATGGAATGGAATGGAATTGAATGGAATCGAATGGAATCGAATGGAATGGAGTGGAATAGAATGGAATCAACCCGAGTAGAACGGAATGGAATGGAATGGAATGGAATGGAATGGAATGGAATGGAATAGAATGGAATGGGATGGAATTCAATGGAATGGAATGGAATGGAATGGAATGGAATGGAATGGAATGGAATGGAATGGAATGGAATCAAATGGAATCGAATGGAATGGAATGGAATAGAATTGAATCAAACCGAGTGGAATGGAAAGGAATGGAATGGAATGGAATGGAATGGAATCAACCCGAGTAGGATGGAATGGATTGGAATGGAATGGAATGGAATGGAATGGAATTCAATAGAATATAATGGAATGGCATGGAATGGA
This sequence comes from Gorilla gorilla gorilla, assembly GCF_029281585.2. Lineage (NCBI taxonomy): Eukaryota > Metazoa > Chordata > Mammalia > Primates > Hominidae > Gorilla > Gorilla gorilla. The sequence goes on from NC_073236.2 coordinate 8,877,520, forward strand.
ATGGAATGGAATGGAATCGAATGGAATCGAATGGAATCGAATGGAATGGAGTGGAATAGAATGGAATCAACCCGAATAGAACGGAACGGAATTGAACGGAACGGAACGGAACGGAATGGAATGGAATGGAGTGAAATGGAATGGAATCGAATGGAATCGAATGGAACCGAATGGAATGGAATGGAAGGGAATGGAATGGAATGGAATGGAATGGAATGGAATGGAATGGAATCAACCCGAGAAGAATGGAATGGATTGGGATGGAATGGAATGGAATGGAATGGAATGGAATCGAATGGAATCGAATGGAATAGAATGGAATGGAATGGAATGGAATGGAATGGAATGGAATGGAATGGAATCAACCCAAGTAGAACGGAATGGAATGGAAAGGAATGGAATGGAATGGAATGGAATGGAATGGAATAGAATGGAATTCAGTGGAATAGAGTGGAATGGAATGGAATGGAATGGAATGAACCTGAGTGGAATGGAATGGAATGGAATGGAATGGAATGGAATGCAATGGAATGGAATGGAATCAACCCAAGTAGAATGAAATGGATTGGAATGAAATGGAATGGAATGGAATGGAATTCAATAGAATAGAATGGAATGGAATGGAATGGAACGGAATGGAATCGAATGGAATCGAATGGAATCGAATGGAATGGAATGGAATAGAATGGAATCAACCCGAATAGAACGGAACAGAACGGAACGGAACGGAACGAAACGGAACGGAATGGAATGGAATTGAGTGAAATGGAATGGAATCGAATGGAATCGAATTGAACCGAATGGAATGGAATGGAAGGGAATGGAATGGAATGGAATGGAATGGAATGGAATCAACCCGAGTAGACTGGAATGGATTGGAATGGAATGGATTGGAATGGAATGGAATGGAATCGAATGGAATCGAATGGAATCGAATGGAATGGAGTGGAATACAATGGAATCAACCCGAGTAGAACGGAATGGAATGGAACGGAATGGAACGGAACGGAACGGAACGGAACGGAACGGAACGGAATGGAGTGGAGTGAAATGGAATGGAATCGAATGGAATCGAATGGAACCGAATGGAATGGAAAGGAAGGGAATGGAATGGAATGGAATGGAATGGAATTGAATGGGATCGCATGGAATCGAATGGAATGGAGTGGAATAGAATGGAATCAACCCGAGTAGAACGGAATGGAATGGAACGGAATGGAACGGAATGGAACGGAACGGAACGGAATGGAATGGAGTGAAATGGAATGGAATCGAATGGAATCGAATGGAACCGAAAGGAATGGAATGGAAGGGAATGGAATGGAATGGAATGGAATGGAATGGAATGGAATCAACCCGAGTAGAATGGAATGGATTGGAATGGAATGGAATGGAATGGAATGGAATGGAATGGAATGGAATGGTATCGAATGTAACCGAATTGAATGGAATGGAATGGAATGGAATGGAATGGAATGGAATGGAATGGAATGGAATGGAATTCAAAGGAATAGAATGGAATGGAATGGAATGGAATGGAATGGAATGGAATTGAATGGAATCAAATGGAATCGAATGGAATGGAGTGGAATAGAATGGAATCAACCCGAGTAGAACGGAATGGAATGGAATGGAATGGAATGGAATGGAATAGAATGGAATGGGATGGAATTCAATGGAATGGAATGGAATGGAATGGGATGGAATGGAATGGAATGGAATGGAATCAAATGGAATCGAATGGAATGGAATGGAATAGAATTGAATCAACCCGAGTGGAATGGAAAGCAATGGAATGGAATGGAATGGAATGGAATCAACCCGAGTAGAATGGAATGGATTGGAATGGAATGGAATGGAATGGAATGGAATTCAATAGAATATAATGGAATGGCATGGAATGGAATGGAATGGAATGGAATCGAATGGAATCGAATGGAATCGAATGGAATGGAGTGGAATAGAATGGAATCAACCCGAATAGAACGGAACGGAATGGAATGGAATGGAGTGAAATGGAATGGAATCGAATGGAATCGAATGGAACCGAATGGAATGGAATGGAATGGAATGGAATGGAATGGAATGGAATGGAATGGAATGGAATCAACCCGAGAAGAATGGAATGGATTGGGATGGAATGGAATGGAATGGAATGGAATGGAATCGAATGGAATCGAATGGAATAGAATGGAATGGAATGGAATGGAATGGAATGGAATGGAATGGTATGGAATGGAATCAACCCGAGTAGAACGGAATGGAATGGAAAGGAATGGAATGGAATGGAATGGAATGGAATAGAATGGAATTCAGTGGAATAGAATGGAATGGAATGGAATGGAATGGAATGAACCTGAGTGGAATGGAATGGAATGGAATGGAATGGAATGGAATGGAATGGAATGGAATGGAATGGAATGGAATGGAATGGAATGGAATCAACCCAAGTAGAATGAAATGGATTGGAATGAAATGGAATGGAATGGAATGGAATTCAATAGAATAGAATGGAATGGAATGGAATGGAATTGAATCGAATGGAATCGAATGGAATCGAATGGAATGGAATGGAATAGAATGGAATCAACCCGAATAGAACGGAACGGAACGGAACGGAACGGAACGGAACGGAACGGAATGGAATGGAATGGAGTGAAATGGAATGGAATCGAATGGAATCGAATGGAACCGAATACGGAATGGAATGGAATGGAATGGAATGGAATGGAATGGAATGGAATTGAATGGAATGGAATGGAATGGAATGGAATGCAATGCAATGCAATGGAATGCAATGGATTGGAAAGGAATGGAGTGGAATGGAATGGAATGGAATCTACCCGAGTAGAACGGAATGGAACGGAATGGAATGGAATGGAATGGAATAGAATGTACCCGAGCAGAACGGAATGGAATGGAATGGAAATGGAATGGAATGGAATGGAATGGAATGTAATGGAATGGAATAGAAAGGAATGGAATGGAGTGGAATGGAATGGAATGGAAAGGAACTGAATGGAATGGAATGCAATGCAATGGAATGCAATGGAATGGAAAGGAAAGGAATGGAATATAATGGAATGGAATCTACCCGATTAGAATGGAATGGAATGGAATGGAATGGAATGGAATGGAATGGAATGGACACCAGTAGAACGGAACGGAATGGAATGGAATGGAATGGAATGAAATGGAATGGAATGGAATGGAACGGAATGGAATGGAATGCAATGCCATGGAATGCAATGGAATGGAAGGAATGGAATGGAATGGACTGGAATGGAATCTACCCGAGTAGAAACAAATGGAATGGAATGGAATGGAATGGAATGGAATGGACACGAATGGAATGGAATGGAATGGAATGGAATGGAATGGAATGGAATGGAATGGAATGCAATGACATTGAATGGAATGTACCCGAGTAGAATGGAACGGAATGGAATGGAATGGAATCTACCCGAGTAGAAACAAACGGAATGGAATGGAATGGAATGGAATGGACACGAATGGAATGGAATGGAATGGAATGGAATGGAATGGAATGGAATGGAATGGAATGGAATGGAATGGAATGGAATGTACCCGAGTAGAACGGAACGGAATGGAATGGAATGGAATGGAATGGAATGGAATGGAATTGAATGGAATGGAATGGAATGCAATGCAAAGCAATGGAATGCAATGGATTGGAAAGGAATGGAGTGGAATGGAATGGAATGGAATCTACCCGAGTAGAACGGAATGGAACGGAATGGAATGGAATGGAATGGAATAGAATGTACCCGAGCAGAACGGAATGGAATGGAATGGAAATGGAATGGGAATGGAAATGGAACGGGAATGGAAATGGAATGGGAATGGAAATGGATCGGGAATGGAAATGGAACGGGAATGGAAATGGAATGGCAATGGAAATGGATCGGGGATGGAAATAGAACGGGAATGGAAATGGAACGGTAATGGAAATGAAACGGGAATGGAAATGGAACGGGAACGGAAATGGAACGGGAACGGAAATGGAACGGGAATGGAAAAGGAACGGGAATGGAAATGGAACGGGAATGGAATGTTATGGAATGGAATGGAATGGAATGGAATGGAATGGAATGGAAAGGAATGCAATGGAATGCAATGGAATGGATAGGAATGGAATGGAATGGAATGGAATGGAATGGAATGGAATGGACACGAGTAGAACGGAATGGAATGGAATGGAATGGAATGGAATGGAATGGAAAAGAATGGAATGGAATGGAATGGAATGTACCCGAATAGAATGTAATGTAATGTAATGTAATGGAATGGAATGGAATGGAATGGTATGGAATGGAATCAACCCGAGTAGAACGGAATGGAATGGAAAGGAATGGAATGGAATGGAATGGAATGGAATAGAATGGAATTCAGTGGAATAGAATGGAATGGAATGGAATGGAATGGAATGAACCTGAGTGGAATGGAATGGAATGGAATGGAATGGAATGGAATGGAATGGAATGGAATGGAATGGAATGGAATGGAATGGAATGGAATGGAATGGAATGGAATGGAATGGAATGGAATGGAATCAACCCAAGTAGAATGAAATGGATTGGAATGAAATGGAATGGAATGGAATGGAATTCAATAGAATAGAATGGAATGGAATGGAATGGAATTGAATCGAATGGAATCGAATGGAATCGAATGGAATGGAATGGAATAGAATGGAATCAACCCGAATAGAACGGAACGGAACGGAACGGAACGGAACGGAACAGAACGGAATGGAATGGAATGGAGTGAAATGGAATGGAATCGAATGGAATCGAATGGAACCGAATACGGAATGGAATGGAATGGAATGGAATGGAATGGAATGGAATGGAATTGAATGGAATGGAATGGAATGGAATGGAATGCAATGCAATGCAATGGAATGCAATGGATTGGAAAGGAATGGAGTGGAATGGAATGGAATGGAATCTACCCGAGTAGAACGGAATGGAACGGAATGGAATGGAATGGAATGGAATAGAATGTACCCGAGCAGAACGGAATGGAATGGAATGGAAATGGAATGGAATGGAATGGAATGGAATGTAATGGAATGGAATAGAAAGGAATGGAATGGAAAGGAACTGAATGGAATGGAATGCAATGCAATGGAATGCAATGGAATGGAAAGGAAAGGAATGGAATATAATTGAATGGAATCTACCCGATTAGAATGGAATGGAATGGAATGGAATGGAATGGAATGGAATGGAATGGACACCAGTAGAACGGAACGGAATGGAATGGAATGGAATGGAATGAAATGGAATGGAATGGAATGGAACGGAATGGAATGGAATGCAATGCCATGGAATGCAATGGAATGGAAGGAATGGAATGGAATGGACTGGAATGGAATCTACCCGAGTAGAAACAAATGGAATGGAATGGAATGGAATGGAATGGAATGGACACGAATGGAATGGAATGGAATGGAATGGAATGGAATGGAATGCAATGACATTGAATGGAATGTACCCGAGTAGAATGGAACGGAATGGAATGGAATGGAATCTACCCGAGTAGAAACAAACGGAATGGAATGGAATGGAATGGAATGGACACGAATGGAATGGAATGGAATGGAATGGAATGGAATGGAATGGAATGGAATGGAATGGAATGGAATGGAATGTACCCGAGTAGAACGGAACGGAATGGAATGGAATGGAATGGAATGGAATGGAATGGAATGGAATGGAATGGAATGGAATGGAATGGAATGGAATGCAATGCAAAGCAATGGAATGCAATGGATTGGAAAGGAATGGAGTGGAATGGAATGGAATGGAATCTACCCGAGTAGAACGGAATGGAACGGAATGGAATGGAATGGAATGGAATAGAATGTACCCGAGCAGAACGGAATGGAATGGAATGGAAATGGAATGGGAATGGAAATGGAACGGGAATGGAAATGGAATGGGAATGGAAATGGATCGGGAATGGAAATAGAACGGGAATGGAAATGGAACGGTAATGGAAATGAAACGGGAATGGAAATGGAACGGGAACGGAAATGGAACGGGAACGGAAATGGAACGGGAATGGAAAAGGAACGGGAATGGAAATGGAACGGGAATGGAATGTTATGGAATGGAATGGAATGGAATGGAATGGAATGGAATGGAATGGAATGGAATGGAATGTACCCGAGTAGAACGGAATGGAATGGAATGGAATGGAATGGAATGGAATGGACACCAGTAGAACGGAACGGAATGGAATGGAATGGAATGGAATGAAATGGAATGGAATGGAATGGAACGGAATGGAATGGAATGGAATGGAATGTACCCGAGTAGAACGGAATGGAATGGAATGGAATGGAATGGAATGGAATGGAATGGACACCAGTAGAACGGAACGGAATGGAATGGAATGGAATGGAATGAAATGGAATGGAATGGAATGGAACGGAATGGAATGGAATGCAATGCCATGGAATGCAATGGAATGGAAGGAATGGAATGGAATGGACTGGAATGGAATCTACCCGAGTAGAAACAAATGGAATGGAATGGAATGGAATGGAATGGAATGGACACGAATGGAATGGAATGGAATGGAATGGAATGGAATGGAATGGAATGGAATGGAATGGAATGGAATGGAATGTACCCGAGTAGAACGGAATGGAATGGAATGGAATGGAATGGAATGGAATGGAATGGAATGGAATGGAATGGAATGGAATCAACCCGAGAAGAATGGAATGGATTGGGATGGAATGGAATGGAATGGAATGGAATGGAATCGAATGGAATCGAATGGAATAGAATGGAATGGAATGGAATGGAATGGAATGGAATGGTATGGAATGGAATCAACCCGAGTAGAACGGAATGGAATGGAAAGGAATGGAATGGAATGGAATGGAATGGAATAGAATGGAATTCAGTGGAATAGAATGGAATGGAATGGAATGGAATGGAATGAACCTGAGTGGAATGGAATGGAATGGAATGGAATGGAATGGAATGGAATGGAATGGAATGGAATCAACCCAAGTAGAATGAAATGGATTGGAATGAAATGGAATGGAATGGAATGGAATACAATAGAATAGAATGGAATGGAATGGAATGGAATTGAATCGAATGGAATCGAATGGAATCGAATGGAATGGAATGGAATAGAATGGAATCAACCCGAATAGAACGGAACGGAACGGAACGGAACGGAACGGAACGGAACGGAATGGAATGGAATGGAGTGAAATGGAATGGAATCGAATGGAATCGAATGGAACCGAATACGGAATGGAATGGAATGGAATGGAATGGAATTGAATGGAATGGAATGGAATGGAATGGAATGCAATGCAATGCAATGGAATGCAATGGATTGGAAAGGAATGGAGTGGAATGGAATGGAATGGAATCTACCCGAGTAGAACGGAATGGAACGGAATGGAATGGAATGGAATGGAATAGAATGTACCCGAGCAGAACCGAATGGAATGGAATGGAAATGGAATGGAATGGAATGGAATGGAATGTAATGGAATGGAATAGAAAGGAATGGAATGGAATGGAATGGAATGGAATGGAAAGGAAGTGAATGGAATGGAATGCAATGCAATGGAATGCAATGGAATGGAAAGGAAAGGAATGGAATATAATGGAATGGAATCTACCCGATTAGAATGGAATGGAATGGAATGGAATGGAATGGAATGGAATGGAATGGAATGGACACCAGTAGAACGGAACGGAATGGAATGGAATGGAATGGAATGAAATGGAATGGAATGGAATGGAACGGAATGGAATGGAATGCAATGCCATGGAATGCAATGGAATGGAAGGAATGGAATGGAATGGACTGGAATGGAATCTACCCGAGTAGAAACAAATGGAATGGAATGGAATGGAATGGAATGGAATGGACACGAATGGAATGGAATGGAATGGAATGGAATGGAATGGAATGGAATGGAATGGAATGGAATGGAATGCAATGACATTGAATGGAATGTACCCGAGTAGAATGGAACGGAATGGAATGGAATGGAATCTACCCGAGTAGAAACAAACGGAATGGAATGGAATGGAATGGAATGGACACGAATGGAATGGAATGGAATGGAATGGAATGGAATGGAATGGAATGGAATGGAATGGAATGGAATGTACCCGAGTAGAACGGAACGGAATGGAATGGAATGGAATGGAATGGAATGGAATGGAATGGAATGGAATGGAATGGAATGCAATGCAAAGCAATGGAATGCAATGGATTGGAAAGGAATGGAGTGGAATGGAATGGAATGGAATCTACCCGAGTAGAACGGAATGGAACGGAATGGAATGGAATGGAATGGAATAGAATGTACCCGAGCAGAACGGAATGGAATGGAATGGAAATGGAATGGGAATGGAAATGGAACGGGAATGGAAATGGAATGGGAATGGAAATGGATCGGGAATGGAAATGGAACGGGAATGGAAATGGAATGGCAATGGAAATGGATCGGGGATGGAAATAGAACGGGAATGGAAATGGAAAGGTAATGGAAATGAAACGGGAATGGAAATGGAACGGGAACGGAAATGGAACGGGAACGGAAATGGAACGGGAATGGAAAAGGAACGGGAATGGAAATGGAACGGGAATGGAATGTTATGGAATGGAATGGAATGGAATGGAATGGAAAGGAATGCAATGGAATGCAATGGAATGGATAGGAATGGAATGGAATGGAATGGAATGGAATGGAATGGACACGAGTAGAACGGAATGGAATGGAATGGAATGGAATGGAATGGAATGGAAAAGAATGGAATGGAATGGAATGGAATGTACCCGAATAGAATGTAATGTAATGTAATGGAATGGAATGGAATGGAATGGAATGGAATGGAATGGAATGGAATGGAACTGAATGGAATGGAATGCAATGCAATGGAATGCAATGGAATGGAAAGGAAAGGAATGGAATGGAATGGAATGGAATGGAATCTACCCGAGTAGAATGGAATGGAATGGAATGGAATGGAATGGACACCAGTAGAACGGAACGGAATGGAATGGAATGGAATGGAATGAAATGGAATGGAATGGAATGGAACGGAATGGAATGGAATGCAATGCCATGGAATGCAATGGAATGGAAGGAATGGAATGGAATGGACTGGAATGGAATCTACCCGAGTAGAAACAAATGGAATGGAATGGAATGGAATGGAATGGACACGAATGGAATGGAATGGAATGGAATGGAATGGAATGGAATGGAATGGAATGGAATGGAATGGAATGGAATGGAATGGAATGGAATGGAATGGAATGGAATGGAATGGAATGGAATGGAATGGAATGGAATGGAATGGAATGGAATGTACCCGAGTAGAACGGAATGGAATGGAATGGAATGGAATGGAATGGAATGGAATGGAATGGAATGGAATGTAACCGAGTAGAACGGAATGGAATGGAATGCAATGGAATGGAATGGAATGGAATGGAATGGAATGGAATTCAATGGAATAGAATGGAATGGAATGGAATGGAAACGAATGGAATCGAATGGAATCGAATGGAATCTAATGGAATCGAATGGAATGGAATGGAATAGAATGGAATCAACCCGAGTAGAACGGAATGGAATGGAATGGAATGGAATGGAATGGAATGGAATGGAATGGAATGGAATGAAATGTTATGGAATGGAATGGAATGGAATTCAATGCAATTCAATTGAATGGAATGGAAGGGAATGGAATGGAGTGGAGTGGAGTGGAGTGGAGTGGAGTGGAATGGAATGGAGTGGAATGGAATGGAATGGAATGGAATGGAATGGAATGGAATTCAATTTAATGGAATGGAAGGGAGTGGAATGGAGTGGAGTGGAGTGGAGTGGAGTGCAGTGGAGTGTAATGGAATGGAGTGGAATGGAATGGAATGGAATGGAATGGAATGGAATGGAATGGAATGGAATGGAATGGAATGGAATTCAATGGAGTGGAATGGAATGGAATGGAATGGAATGGAATGGAATGGAATTCAATGCAATGGAATGGAATGGAATCGAATGGAGTCAAAGGGAATGGAATGGAATAGAATGGAATCAACCCGAGTAGAACGGAACGGAACGCAACGGAACGGAACGGAACGGAACGGAACGGAATGGAATGTAATGGAATGGAATGGAATGGAATGGAATGGAGTGGAATGGAATGCAATGGAATGGAATGGAATGGAATGGAATGGAATGGAATGGAGTCGAATGGAATCGAATGGAATGGAATGGAATAGAATGGAATCAACCCGAGTAGAACGGTACGGAACGGAACGGAACGGAACGGAACGGAACGGAATGGAATGATCAACCCGTGTAGAATGGAATGGAATGGAATTGAATAGAATGGAATCAACCCTAGTTGAACCGAACGGAACGCAACGGAACGGAACGGAACGGAACGGAATGGAATGGAATGGAAAGGAACGGAATTCAATGGAATGGAATGGAATGGAATGGAATTCTATGGAATGGAATGGAATTCAATGGAATGGAATGGAATGGAATGGAATGGAATGGAATGGAGTGGAATGGAATTCAATGGAATGGAATGGAATGGAATGGAATGGAATTCAATGGAATGGAATGGAATGGAATGGAATGGAATCGAATCGAATGGAATCGAATGGAATCGAATGGAATCGAATGGAATCGAATGGAATGGAATGGAATAGAATGCAATCAACCCGAGTAGAATGGAATGGAATGGAATGGAATGGGATGGAATGGAATAGAATGGAATGGAATGGAATGGAATGGAATTCAAATGGAATGGAATGGAATGGAATTCTATGGAATGGAATGGAGTGGAATCGAATGGAATCGAATGGAATCGAATGGAATCGAATGGGATCGAATGGAATGGAATGGAATAGAATGGAATCAACCCGAGTAGAACGGAGCGGAACGCAACGGAACGGAACGGAACGGAACGGAACGGAAAGGAATGGAATGGAATGGAATGGAACGGAATTCAAAGGAATGGAATGGAACAGAATGGAATTCAATGGAAAGGAATGGAATGGAATGGAATGGAATTCAATGGAATGGAATGGAATGGAATGGAATGGAATGGAATGGAATGGAACGGAATTCTATGGAATGGAATGGAATGGAATTCAATGGAATGGAATGGAATGGAATGGAATGGAATGGAATGGAATTCAATCGAAAGGAATGGAATGGAATGGAATGGAATGGAATTCAATGGAATGGAATGGAGTGGAATCGAATGGAATCGAATGGAATCGAATGAGATCGAATGGAATGGAATGGAATAGAATGGAATCAACCCGAGTAGAACGGAATGGAATGGAATGGAATGGAATGGAATGGAATGGAATGGAATGGAATGGAATTGAATGGAATGGAATGGAATTCAATGGAATGGAATGGAATGGAATGGAATGGAATGGAATGGAATGGAATCAACCCGAGTAGAACGCAACGGCACGCAACGGAACGGAACGGAACGGAACGGGACGGAACGGAACGGAATGGAATATAATGCAACGGAATTCAATGGAATGGAATGGAATGGAATGGAATTCAATGGAATCGAATGGAATCGAATGGAATCGTTTGGAATCGAATGGAATCGAATAGAATGGAATGGAATAGAATTTAATCAACCCGAGTAGAACGGAACGGAACGCAACGGAACGGAACGGAACGGAATGGAACGGGACGGAACGGAACGGAATGGAATGGAATGGAATGGAATTCAATTGAATGGAATGGAATGGAATGGAAATCAATGGAATGGAATGGAATGGAATGGAATGGAATTCAATGGAATGGAATGGAATGGAATGGAATGGAATGGAATTCAATGGAATGGAATGGAGTGGAATGGAATGGAATCGAATGGAATTGAATGGAATCGAATGGAATCAAATGGGATCGAATGGAATGGAATGGAATAGAATGGAATCAACCCGAGTAGAACGGAATGGAATGGAATGGAATGGAATGGGATGGAATGGAATGGAATGGAATGGAATGGAATGGAATGGAATTCAATGGAATGGAATGGAATGGAATGGAATGGAATGGAATGGAATGGAATGGAATGGAATTCAATGGAATGGAATGGAACGGAATGGAATTCAATGGAATGGAATGGAATGGAATGGAATGGAATTCAATGGAATGGAATGGAATGGAATGGAATGGAATGGAATGGAATGGAATTCCATGGAATGGAATGGAATGGAATGGAATTCAATGGAATGGAATGGAATGGAATCGAATGGAATGGAATGGAATTCAATGGAATGGAATGGAATGGAATGGAATGGAATTCAATGGAATGGAATGGAATGGAATGGAATGGAATTCAATGGAATGGAATTCCATGGAATGGAATGGAATGGAATGGAATTCAATGGAATGGAATGGAATGGAATCGAATGGAATGGAATGGAATGGAATGGAATGGAATGGAACGGAATGGAATCAACCCGAGTAGAACGGAATGGAATGGAAAGGAATGGAATGGAATGGAATGGAATGGAATGGAATAGAATGGAATTCAATGGAATAGAATGGAATGGAATGGAATGGAATGGAATGAACCCGAGTGGAATGGAATGGAATGGAATGGAATGGAATGGAATGGAATGGAATGGAATGGAATGTAATGGAATGGAATCAACCCAAGTAGAATGAAATGGATTGGAATGAAATGGAATGGAATGGAATGGAATTCAATAGAATAGAATGGAATGGAATGGAATGGAATGGAATGGAATCGAATGGAATCGAATGGAATCGAATGGAATGGAATGGAATAGAATGGAATCAACCCGAATAGAACGGAACGGAACCGAAAGGAACGGAACGGAATGCAATGGAATGGAGTGAAATGGAATGGAATCGAATGGAATTGAATGGAACCGAATGGAATGGAATGGAAGGGAATGGAATGGAATGGAATGGAATCAACCCGAGTAGAATGGAATGGATTGGAATGGAATGGATTGGAATGGAATGGAACGGAATCAAATGGAATCTAATGGAATGGAATGGAATGGAATGGAATGGAATGGAATGGAATGGAATCAACCCAAGTAGAACGGAATGGAATGGAATGGAAAGAATGCAATGGAATGGAATGGAATGGAATGGAATGGAATGGAATGGAATTCAATGGAATGGAATGGAATGTAATGGAATGGAATGGAATGGAATGGAATGGAATGGAATGGAATGGAATCGAATGGAATCGAATGGAATCGAATGGAATGGAGTGGAATAGAATGGAATCAACCCGAGTAGAATGGAATGGATTGGATTGGAATGGAATGGAATGGAATGGAATGGAATGGAATCGAATGGAATCGAATGGAATCGAACGGAATGGAATGGAATGGAATGGAATGGAATGGAATGGAATGGAATGGAATCAACCCGAGTAGAACGGAATGGAATGGAATGGAATGGAATGGAATGGAATGGAATGGAATGGAATGGAATGGAATTCAATGGAATAGAATGGAATGGAATGGAATGGAATGGAATGGAATGGAATGAACCCGAATAGAACGGAATGGAATGGAATGGAATTGAATGGAATGGAATGGAATGGGATCGAATGGAATGGAATGGAATGGAATGGAATGGAATGGAATGGAATGGAATGGAATCAACCCGAGTAGAATGGAAAGGATTGGAATGGAATGGAATGGAATGGAATGGAACTCAATGGAATAGAATGGAATGGAAAGGAATGGAATGGAATGGAATGGAATGAAATGGAATCGAATGGAATCGAATGGAATCGAATGGAATGGAGTAGAATAGAATGGAATCAACCCGAGTAGAACGGTATGGAATGGAACGGAATGGAATGGAACGGAACGGTACGGAACGGAACGGAGTGAAATAGAATGGAATCGAATATAATTGAATGGAACCGAATGGAATGGAAAGGAAGGGAATGGAATGGAATGGAATGGAATGGAATGGAATCAACCCGAGTAGAATGGAATGGATTGGAATGGAATGGAATGGAATGGAATGGAATGGAATGGAATCGAATGGAATGGAATGGAATCGAATGGAATCGAATGGAATGGAATGGAATGGAATGGAATGGAATCAACCCGAGTAGAACGGAATGGAATGGAATGGAATTCAATGGAATACAATGGAATGGAATGGAATGGAATGGAATGAACCCGAGTAGAACGGAATGGAACGGAACGGAACGGAACGGAACGGAACGGAATGGAAATGAATCAACCCGAGTAGAATGGAATGGATTGGAATGGAATGGAATGGAATGGAATGGAATTCAAAGGAATAGAATGGAATGGAATGGAATGGAAAGGAATGGAATGGAATGTAATGGAATGGAATTGAATGGGATCGCATGGAATCGAATGGAATGGAGTGGAATAGAATGGAATCAACCCGAGTAGAACGGAATGGAATGGAACGGAATGGAACGGAATGGAACGGAACGGAACGGAATGGAATGGAGTGAAATGGAATGGAATCGAATGGAATCGAATGGAACCGAATGGAATGGAAGGGAATGGAATGGAATGGAATGGAATGGAATGGAATGGAATGGAATGGAATGGAATGGAATGGAATGGAATCAACCCGAGTAGAATGGAATGGATTGGAATGGAATGGAATGGAATGGAATGGAATGGAAAGGAATGGAATCGAATGTAACCGAATTGAATGGAATGCAATGGAATGGAATGGAATGGAATGGAATGGAATGGAATGGAATGGAATTCAAAGGAATAGAATGGAATGGAATGGAATGGAATGGAATGGAATGGAATGGAATGGAATGGAATGGAATTGAATGGAATCGAATGGAATCGAATGGAATGGAGTGGAATAGAATGGAATCAACCCGAGTAGAACGGAATGGAATGGAATGGAATGGAATGGAATGGAATGGAATGGAATAGAATGGAATGGGATGGAATTCAATGGAATGGAATGGAATGGAATGGAATGGAATGGAATGGAATGGAATGGAATGGAATGGAATCAAATGGAATCGAATGGAATGGAATGGAATAGAATTGAATCAAACCGAGTGGAATGGAAAGGAATGGAATGGAATGGAATGGAATGGAATCAACCCGAGTAGGATGGAATGGATTGGAATGGAATGGAATGGAATGGAATGGAATTCAATAGAATATAATGGAATGGCATGGAATGGAATGGAATGGAATGGAATCGAATGGAATCGAATGGAATCGAATGGAATGGAGTGGAATAGAATGGAATCAACCCGAATAGAACGGAACGGAATTGAACGGAACGGAACGGAACGGAATGGAATGGAATGGAGTGAAATGGAATGGAATCGAATGGAATCGAATGGAACCGAATGGAATGGAATGGAAGGGAATGGAATGGAATGGAATGGAATGGAATGGAATGGAATGGAATCAACCCGAGAAGAATGGAATGGATTGGGATGGAATGGAATGGAATGGAATGGAATGGAATCGAATGGAATCGAATGGAATAGAATGGAATGGAATGGAATGGAATGGAATGGAATGGAATGGAATGGAATCAACCCAAGTAGAACGGAATGGAATGGAAAGGAATGGAATGGAATGGAATGGAATGGAATGGAATAGAATGGAATTCAGTGGAATAGAGTGGAATGGAATGGAATGGAATGGAATGAACCTGAGTGGAATGGAATGGAATGGAATGGAATGGAATGGAATGCAATGGAATGGAATGGAATCAACCCAAGTAGAATGAAATGGATTGGAATGAAATGGAATGGAATGGAATGGAATTCAATAGAATAGAATGGAATGGAATGGAATGGAACGGAATGGAATCGAATGGAATCGAATGGAATCGAATGGAATGGAATGGAATAGAATGGAATCAACCCGAATAGAACGGAACAGAACGGAACGGAACGGAACGAAACGGAACGGAATGGAATGGAATTGAGTGAAATGGAATGGAATCGAATGGAATCGAATTGAACCGAATGGAATGGAATGGAAGGGAATGGAATGGAATGGAATGGAATGGAATGGAATCAACCCGAGTAGACTGGAATGGATTGGAATGGAATGGATTGGAATGGAATGGAATGGAATCGAATGGAATCGAATGGAATCGAATGGAATGGAGTGGAATACAATGGAATCAACCCGAGTAGAACGGAATGGAATGGAACGGAATGGAACGGAACGGAACGGAACGGAACGGAACGGAATGGAGTGGAGTGAAATGGAATGGAATCGAATGGAATCGAATGGAACCGAATGGAATGGAAAGGAAGGGAATGGAATGGAATGGAATGGAATGGAATTGAATGGGATCGCATGGAATCGAATGGAATGGAGTGGAATAGAATGGAATCAACCCGAGTAGAACGGAATGGAATGGAACGGAATGGAACGGAATGGAACGGAACGGAACGGAATGGAATGGAGTGAAATGGAATGGAATCGAATGGAATCGAATGGAACCGAAAGGAATGGAATGGAAGGGAATGGAATGGAATGGAATGGAATGGAATGGAATGGAATCAACCCGAGTAGAATGGAATGGATTGGAATGGAATGGAATGGAATGGAATGGAATGGAATGGAATGGAATGGAATGGTATCGAATGTAACCGAATTGAATGGAATGGAATGGAATGGAATGGAATGGAATGGAATGGAATGGAATGGAATGGAATTCAAAGGAATAGAATGGAATGGAATGGAATGGAATGGAATGGAATGGAATTGAATGGAATCAAATGGAATCGAATGGAATGGAGTGGAATAGAATGGAATCAACCCGAGTAGAACGGAATGGAATGGAATGGAATGGAATGGAATGGAATAGAATGGAATGGGATGGAATTCAATGGAATGGAATGGAATGGAATGGGATGGAATGGAATGGAATGGAATGGAATCAAATGGAATCGAATGGAATGGAATGGAATAGAATTGAATCAACCCGAGTGGAATGGAAAGCAATGGAATGGAATGGAATGGAATGGAATCAACCCGAGTAGAATGGAATGGATTGGAATGGAATGGAATGGAATGGAATGGAATTCAATAGAATATAATGGAATGGCATGGAATGGAATGGAATGGAATGGAATCGAATGGAATCGAATGGAATCGAATGGAATGGAGTGGAATAGAATGGAATCAACCCGAATAGAACGGAACGGAATGGAATGGAATGGAGTGAAATGGAATGGAATCGAATGGAATCGAATGGAACCGAATGGAATGGAATGGAATGGAATGGAATGGAATGGAATGGAATGGAATGGAATGGAATGGAATGGAATGGAATCAACCCGAGAAGAATGGAATGGATTGGGATGGAATGGAATGGAATGGAATGGAATGGAATCGAATGGAATCGAATGGAATAGAATGGAATGGAATGGAATGGAATGGAATGGAATGGAATGGTATGGAATGGAATCAACCCGAGTAGAACGGAATGGAATGGAAAGGAATGGAATGGAATGGAATGGAATGGAATAGAATGGAATTCAGTGGAATAGAATGGAATGGAATGGAATGGAATGGAATGAACCTGAGTGGAATGGAATGGAATGGAATGGAATGGAATGGAATGGAATGGAATGGAATGGAATGGAATGGAATGGAATGGAATCAACCCAAGTAGAATGAAATGGATTGGAATGAAATGGAATGGAATGGAATGGAATTCAATAGAATAGAATGGAATGGAATGGAATGGAATTGAATCGAATGGAATCGAATGGAATCGAATGGAATGGAATGGAATAGAATGGAATCAACCCGAATAGAACGGAACGGAACGGAACGGAACGGAACGGAACGGAACGGAATGGAATGGAATGGAGTGAAATGGAATGGAATCGAATGGAATCGAATGGAACCGAATACGGAATGGAATGGAATGGAATGGAATGGAATGGAATGGAATGGAATTGAATGGAATGGAATGGAATGGAATGGAATGCAATGCAATGCAATGGAATGCAATGGATTGGAAAGGAATGGAGTGGAATGGAATGGAATGGAATCTACCCGAGTAGAACGGAATGGAACGGAATGGAATGGAATGGAATGGAATAGAATGTACCCGAGCAGAACGGAATGGAATGGAATGGAAATGGAATGGAATGGAATGGAATGGAATGTAATGGAATGGAATAGAAAGGAATGGAATGGAGTGGAATGGAATGGAATGGAAAGGAACTGAATGGAATGGAATGCAATGCAATGGAATGCAATGGAATGGAAAGGAAAGGAATGGAATATAATGGAATGGAATCTACCCGATTAGAATGGAATGGAATGGAATGGAATGGAATGGAATGGAATGGAATGGACACCAGTAGAACGGAACGGAATGGAATGGAATGGAATGGAATGAAATGGAATGGAATGGAATGGAACGGAATGGAATGGAATGCAATGCCATGGAATGCAATGGAATGGAAGGAATGGAATGGAATGGACTGGAATGGAATCTACCCGAGTAGAAACAAATGGAATGGAATGGAATGGAATGGAATGGAATGGACACGAATGGAATGGAATGGAATGGAATGGAATGGAATGGAATGGAATGGAATGGAATGCAATGACATTGAATGGAATGTACCCGAGTAGAATGGAACGGAATGGAATGGAATGGAATCTACCCGAGTAGAAACAAACGGAATGGAATGGAATGGAATGGAATGGACACGAATGGAATGGAATGGAATGGAATGGAATGGAATGGAATGGAATGGAATGGAATGGAATGGAATGTACCCGAGTAGAACGGAACGGAATGGAATGGAATGGAATGGAATGGAATGGAATGGAATGGAATGGAATGGAATGGAATGCAATGCAAAGCAATGGAATGCAATGGATTGGAAAGGAATGGAGTGGAATGGAATGGAATGGAATCTACCCGAGTAGAACGGAATGGAACGGAATGGAATGGAATGGAATGGAATAGAATGTACCCGAGCAGAACGGAATGGAATGGAATGGAAATGGAATGGGAATGGAAATGGAACGGGAATGGAAATGGAATGGGAATGGAAATGGATCGGGAATGGAAATGGAACGGGAATGGAAATGGAATGGCAATGGAAATGGATCGGGGATGGAAATAGAACGGGAATGGAAATGGAACGGTAATGGAAATGAAACGGGAATGGAAATGGAACGGGAACGGAAATGGAACGGGAACGGAAATGGAACGGGAATGGAAAAGGAACGGGAATGGAAATGGAACGGGAATGGAATGTTATGGAATGGAATGGAATGGAATGGAATGGAATGGAATGGAAAGGAATGCAATGGAATGCAATGGAATGGATAGGAATGGAATGGAATGGAATGGAATGGAATGGAATGGACACGAGTAGAACGGAATGGAATGGAATGGAATGGAATGGAATGGAATGGAAAAGAATGGAATGGAATGGAATGGAATGTACCCGAATAGAATGTAATGTAATGTAATGTAATGGAATGGAATGGAATGGAATGGTATGGAATGGAATCAACCCGAGTAGAACGGAATGGAATGGAAAGGAATGGAATGGAATGGAATGGAATGGAATAGAATGGAATTCAGTGGAATAGAATGGAATGGAATGGAATGGAATGGAATGAACCTGAGTGGAATGGAATGGAATGGAATGGAATGGAATGGAATGGAATGGAATGGAATGGAATGGAATGGAATGGAATGGAATGGAATGGAATGGAATGGAATGGAATGGAATGGAATGGAATGGAATCAACCCAAGTAGAATGAAATGGATTGGAATGAAATGGAATGGAATGGAATGGAATTCAATAGAATAGAATGGAATGGAATGGAATGGAATTGAATCGAATGGAATCGAATGGAATCGAATGGAATGGAATGGAATAGAATGGAATCAACCCGAATAGAACGGAACGGAACGGAACGGAACGGAACGGAACGGAACGGAATGGAATGGAATGGAGTGAAATGGAATGGAATCGAATGGAATCGAATGGAACCGAATACGGAATGGAATGGAATGGAATGGAATGGAATGGAATGGAATGGAATTGAATGGAATGGAATGGAATGGAATGGAATGCAATGCAATGCAATGGAATGCAATGGATTGGAAAGGAATGGAGTGGAATGGAATGGAATGGAATCTACCCGAGTAGAACGGAATGGAACGGAATGGAATGGAATGGAATGGAATAGAATGTACCCGAGCAGAACGGAATGGAATGGAATGGAAATGGAATGGAATGGAATGGAATGGAATGTAATGGAATGGAATAGAAAGGAATGGAATGGAAAGGAACTGAATGGAATGGAATGCAATGCAATGGAATGCAATGGAATGGAAAGGAAAGGAATGGAATATAATTGAATGGAATCTACCCGATTAGAATGGAATGGAATGGAATGGAATGGAATGGAATGGAATGGAATGGACACCAGTAGAACGGAACGGAATGGAATGGAATGGAATGGAATGAAATGGAATGGAATGGAATGGAACGGAATGGAATGGAATGCAATGCCATGGAATGCAATGGAATGGAAGGAATGGAATGGAATGGACTGGAATGGAATCTACCCGAGTAGAAACAAATGGAATGGAATGGAATGGAATGGAATGGAATGGACACGAATGGAATGGAATGGAATGGAATGGAATGGAATGGAATGCAATGACATTGAATGGAATGTACCCGAGTAGAATGGAACGGAATGGAATGGAATGGAATCTACCCGAGTAGAAACAAACGGAATGGAATGGAATGGAATGGAATGGACACGAATGGAATGGAATGGAATGGAATGGAATGGAATGGAATGGAATGGAATGGAATGGAATGGAATGTACCCGAGTAGAACGGAACGGAATGGAATGGAATGGAATGGAATGGAATGGAATGGAATGGAATGGAATGGAATGGAATGGAATGGAATGCAATGCAAAGCAATGGAATGCAATGGATTGGAAAGGAATGGAGTGGAATGGAATGGAATGGAATCTACCCGAGTAGAACGGAATGGAACGGAATGGAATGGAATGGAATGGAATAGAATGTACCCGAGCAGAACGGAATGGAATGGAATGGAAATGGAATGGGAATGGAAATGGAACGGGAATGGAAATGGAATGGGAATGGAAATGGATCGGGAATGGAAATAGAACGGGAATGGAAATGGAACGGTAATGGAAATGAAACGGGAATGGAAATGGAACGGGAACGGAAATGGAACGGGAACGGAAATGGAACGGGAATGGAAAAGGAACGGGAATGGAAATGGAACGGGAATGGAATGTTATGGAATGGAATGGAATGGAATGGAATGGAATGGAATGGAAAGGAATGCAATGGAATGCAATGGAATGGATAGGAATGGAATGGAATGGAATGGAATGGAATGGAATGGACACGAGTAGAACGGAATGGAATGGAATGGAATGGAATGGAATGGAATGGAATGGAAAAGAATGGAATGGAATGGAATGGAATGTACCCGAATAGAATGTAATGTAATGTAATGGAATGGAATGGAATGGAATGGAATGGAATGGAATGGAATGGAATGGAACTGAATGGAATGGAATGCAATGCAATGGAATGCAATGGAATGGAAAGGAAAGGAATGGAATGGAATGGAATGGAATGGAATGGAATCTACCCGAGTAGAATGGAATGGAATGGAATGGAATGGAATGGACACCAGTAGAACGGAACGGAATGGAATGGAATGGAATGGAATGAAATAGAATGGAATGGAATGGAACGGAATGGAATGGAATGCAATGCCATGGAATGCAATGGAATGGAAGGAATGGAATGGAATGGACTGGAATGGAATCTACCCGAGTAGAAACAAATGGAATGGAATGGAATGGAATGGAATGGACACGAATGGAATGGAATGGAATGGAATGGAATGGAATGGAATGGAATGGAATGGAATGGAATGGAATGGAATGGAATGGAATGTACCCGAGTAGAACGGAATGGAATGGAATGGAATGGAATGGAATGGAATGGAATGGAATGGAATGGAATGTAACCGAGTAGAACGGAATGGAATGGAATTGAATGGAATGTAACCAAGTAGAAAGGAACGGAATGGAATGGAATGGAATGGAATGGTATGGAATGGAATGAAATGGAATGGAATGGAATGGAATGCAATGCAATGCAATGGAATGCAATGGATTGGAAAGGAATGGAGAGGAATGGAATGGAATGGAATCTACCCGAGTAGAACGGAATGGAATGGAATGGAATGGAATGGAATGGAATGGAATGGAATAGAATGTACCCGAGCAGAACAGAATGGAATGGAATGGAAATGGAATAGGAATGGAAATGGAATGGGAATGGAAATGGAATGGGAAAGGAAATGGATCAGGAATGGAAATGGAACGGGAATGGAAATGGAACGGTAATGGAAATGGAACGGGAACGGAAATTGAACGGGAACGGAAACGGAACGGGAACGGAAATGAAACGGGAACGGAAATGGAACGGGAACGGAAATGGAACGGGAACGGAAATGGAAGGGGAACGGAAATGGAACGGGAACGGAAATGGAACGGGAACGGAAATGGAACGGGAACGGAAATGGAACGGGAAAGGAAATGGATCGGGAACGGAAATGGAACGGGAACGGAAATGGAACGGGAACGGAAACGGAACGGGAACGGAAATGGAACGGGAATGGAAATGGAACGGGAATGGAAATGGAACGGGAATGGAAATGGAACGGGAATGGAAATGGAACAGGAATGGAAATGGAACGGGAATGGAAAAGGAACGGGAATGGAAATGGAACGGGAATGGAATGTTATGGAATGGAATGGAATGGAATGGAATGGAATGGAATGGAATGTACCGGAGTGGAGTGGAGTGCAGTGGAGTGGAGTGCACTGGAATGGAATGGAATGGAATGGAATGGAATGGGATGGAACGGAACGGAATGTACCCGAGTAGAACGGAGTGGAATGGAATGGAATGGAATGGAATGGAATGGAATGGAATGGAATGTACTGGAGTGGAGTGGAGTGGAGTGCAGTGGAGTGGAGTGGAATGGAATGGAATGGAATGGAATGGAATGCAATGGAATGCAATGGAATGCAATGGAATGCAATGGAATGGAAAGGAATGGAATGGAATGGAATGGAATGGAATTGAACGGAATGGAATGGACACGAGTAGAACGGAATGGAATGGAAGGGAATGGAATGGAATGGAATGGAATGGAATGGAATGGAAAAGAATGGAATGGAATGGAATGGAATGGAATGGAATGCAATGCAATGCAATGGAATGCAATGGAATGGAATGGACTGGATTGGAATGGAATGGAATGGAATGGAATGGAATGGAATGGAATGGAACGGAATTCAATGGAATGGAATGGAATTCGATGGAATGGAATGGAATGAAATTCAATGGAATGGAATGGAATGGAATGGAATGGAATGGAATGGAATTCAATGGAATGGAATGGAATGCAATGGAATCGAGTGGAATCGAATGGAATCGAATGGAATCGATTGCAATCGAATGGAATGGAATGGAATAGAGTGGAATCAACCCGAGTAGAGCGGAACGGAACGGAACGGAACGGAACGGAATGGAATTCAATGGAATGGAATTCAATGGAATTCAATGGAGTGGAATGGAATAGAATTGAGTGGAGTGGAGTGGAGTGGAGTGGAGTGGAATGGAGTGGAATGGAATGGAATGGAATGGAATGGAATTCATTGCAATGGAATGGAATGGAATGGAATGGAATGGAATGGAATGGAAAGGAATGAAATTCAATGGAATGGAATGGAATGAAATTCTATGGAATGGAATTCAATGGAATTCAATGGAATGGAATGGAATGGAATGGAATGGAATGGAATGGAATTCAATGGAATGGAATGGAATGGAATGGAATCGAATGGAATCGAATGGAATCGAATGGAATCGAATTGAATCGAATGGAATCGAATGGAATCGAATGGAATCAACCGAGTAGAGTGGAACGGAACGGAAAGGAACGGAACGGAATGGAATTCAATGGAATGGAATTCAATGGAATGGAATTCAATGGAATTCAATGGAGTGGAATGGAAGGGAATACAGTGGAGTGGAGTGGAGTGGAGTGGAGTGGAGTGGAGTGGAGTGGAGTGGAGTGGAATGGAATGGAATGGAATGTACCCGAGTGGAATGGAATGGAATGGAATGGAATGGAATGGAATGGAATGGAATGGAATGGAATGGATTGTACCCGAGTAGAACGGAATGGAATGGAATTCCATGGAATGGAATGGAATGGAATGGAATGGAACTGAATGGAATGGAATGCAATGCAATGGAATGCAATGGAATGGAAAGGAAAGGAATGGAATGGAATGGAATGGAATCTACCCGAGTAGAATGGAATGGAATGGAATGGAATGGAATGGAATGGAATGGAATGGAATGGACACCAGTAGAACGGAACGGAATGGAATGGAATGGAATGGAATGAAATAGAATGGAATGGAATGGAACGGAATGGAATGGAATGCAATGCCATGGAATGCAATGGAATGGAAGGAATGGAATGGACTGGAATGGTATCTACCCGAGTAGAAACAAATGGAATGGAATGGAATGGAATGGAATGGAATGGAATGGACACGAATGGAATGGAATGGATTGGAATTTAATGGAATGTACCGGAGTGGAGTGGAGTGGAGTGGAGTGGAGTGGAATGGAATGGAATGGAATGGAATGGAATGGAATGGAATGCAATGGAATGCAATGGAATGCAATGGAATGGAAAGGAATGGAATGGAATGGAATGGAATGGAATGGACACGAGTAGAACGGAATGGAATGGAATGGAATGGAATGGAATTGAATGGAATGGAATGGAATGGAATGGAATGGAAAGGAAGTGAATGGAATGGAATGCAATGCAATGGAATGCAATGGAATGGAAAGGAAAGTAATGGAATATAATGGAATGGAATCTACCCGATTAGAATGGAATGGAATGGAATGGAATGGAATGGAATGGAATGGAATGGAATGGACACCAGTAGAACGGAATGGAATGGAATGGAATGGAATGGAATGGAAGGAAATTGAATGGAATGGAATGGAACGGAATGGAATGGAATGCAATGCCATGGAATGCAATGGAATGGAAGGAATGGAATGGAATGGACTGGAATGGAATCTACCCGAGTAGAAACAAATGGAATGGAATGGAATGGAATGGAATGGACACGAATGGAATGGAATGGAATGGAATGGAATGGAATGGAATGGAATGGAATGTACCCGAGTAGAACGGAATCTAATGGAATGGAATGGAATGGAATGGAATGGAATGGAATGGAATGGAATGGAATGCAATGCAATGCAATGGAATGCAATGGATTGGAAAGGAATGGAGTGGAATGGAATGGAATGGAATCTACCGGAGTAGAACGGAATGGAACGGAATGGAATGGAATGGAATGGACTAGAATGTACCCGAGCAGAACGGAATGGAATGGAATGGAAATGGAATGGGAATGGAAATGGAACGGGAATGGAAATGGAACGGGAATGGAAATGGATCGGGAATGGAAATGGAAAGGGAATGGAAATGGAACGGTAATGGAAATGGAACAGGAATGGAAATGGAACGGGAATGGAAATGGATCGGGAATGGAAATGGAACGGGAACGGAAATGGAACGGTAAGGGAAATGGAACGGGAACGGAAATGGAACGGGAACGGAAATGGAACGGGAATGGAAATGGAACGGAAATGGAAATGGAATGGGAATGGAAATGGAACGTGAATGGAAAAGGAACGGGAATGGAAATGGAACGGGAAT
Organism: Gorilla gorilla gorilla; assembly: GCF_029281585.2. Classification (NCBI taxonomy): domain Eukaryota; kingdom Metazoa; phylum Chordata; class Mammalia; order Primates; family Hominidae; genus Gorilla; species Gorilla gorilla. Next base: position 8,903,453 of record NC_073236.2, read on the forward strand.
GGAATGTTATGGAATGGAATGGAATGGAATGGAATGGAATGGAATGGAATGGAATGGAATGGAATTCAATGGAATGGAATGGAATGGAATGGAATGGAATGGAATGGAATTCAATGGAATGGAATGGAATGGAATGGAATGGAATGGAATGGAATCGAATGGAATCGAATGGAATCGAATGGAATCGAATGGAATGGAATGGAATAGAATGGAATCAACCCGAGTAGAGCGGAACAGAACGGAACGGAACGGAACGGAATGGAATGGAGTTCAATGGAATTGAATTCAATGGAATTCAATGGAATGGAATGGAATGGAATGGAGTGGAGTGGAGTGGAGTGGAGTGGAGTGGAGTGGAGTGGAATGGAATGGAGTGGAATGGAATGGAAAGGAATGGAATGGAATGGAATGGAATTCAATGGAATGGAAAGGAATGGAATGGAATGGAATGGAATTCAATGGAATTTCATGGAATGGAATGGAATGGAATGGAATGGAATGGAATGGAATTCAATGGAATGGAATGGAATGGAATGGAATGGAATGGAATTCAATGGAATGGAATGGAATGGAATTGAATGGAATCGAATGGAATCGAATGGATTCGAATGGAAGGGAATGGAATAGAATGGAATCAACCCGAGTAGAACGGAATGGAATGGAATGGAATGGAACGGAATGGAATGGAATTCAATGGAATGGAATTCAATGGAATTCAATGGAATGGAATGGAATGGAATGGAGTGGAGTTTAGTGGAGTGGAGTGGAGTGGAGTGGAGTGGAGTGGAATGGAATGGAGTGGAATGGAATGGAAAGGAATGGAATGGAATTCAATGGAATGGAATAGAATGGAATGGAATGGAATGGAATGGAATGGAATTCAATGGAATGGAATGGAATGGAATGGAATGGAATGGAATGGAATGGAATCGAATGGAATCGAATGGAATCGAATGGAATCGAATGGAATCGAATGGAATGGAATGGAATAGAATGGAATCAATCCGAGTAGAGCGGAACGGAACGGAACGGAACGGAACGGAATGGAATTCAATGGAATGGAATAGAATGGAATGGAATGGAATGGAATGGAATGGAATTCAATGGAATTGAATTCAATGGAATTCAATGGAATGGAATTCAATGGAATTCAATGGAATGGAATGGAATGGAATGGAGTGGAGTTTAGTGGAGTGGAGTGGAGTGGAGTGGAGTGGAATGGAATGGAGTGGAATGGAATGGAAAGGAATGGAATGGAATTCAATGGAATGGAATGGAATGGAATGGAATGGAATGGAATGGAATGGAATTCAATGGAATGGAATGGAATGGAATGGAATGGAATGGAATGGAATGGAATGGAATCGAATGGAATCGAATGGAATCGGATGGAATCGAATGGAATCGAATGGAATGGAATGGAATAGAATGGAATCAACCCGAGTAGAGCGGAACGGAACGGAACGGAACGGAACAGAACGGAATGGAATTCAATGGAATGGAATTCAATGGAATTCAATGGAATGGAATGGAATGGAATGGAGTGGAGTGGAGTGCAGTGGAGTGGAGTGGAGTGGAGTGGAGTGGAATGGAATGGAGTGGAATGGAATGGAATTCCATGGAATGGAATGGAATGTAATTCAATGGAATTCAATGGAATGGAATGGAATGGAATGGAATGGAATGGAATGGAATGGAATTCAATGGAATAGAATGGAATGGAATGGAATGGAATGGAATGGAATGAACCCGAGTTGAACGGAATGGAATGGAATGGAATTGAATGGAATGGAGTGGAATGGAATCAACCCGGGTAGAATGGAATGGATTGGAATGGAATGGAATGGAATCGAATGGAATCGAATGGAATTGAATGGAATGGAATGGAATGGAATCGAATGGAATCAACCCGAGTAGAATGGAATGGAATGCAATGGAATGGAATGGAATGGAATGGAATGGAATGAACCCGAGTAGAACGGAATGGAATGGAATGGAATGGAATGGAATCGATTGGAATCGAATGGAATGGAACGGAATGGAATGGAATGGAATGGAATAGAACGGAAAGGAATGGAGTAGAATGGAATGGAATGGAATGGAATCGAATGGAATCGAATGGAATGGAATGGAATGGAATGGAATGGAATCAACCCGAGAAGAAAGGAATGGATTGGAATGGAATGGAAAGGAATTCAATGCAATAGAATGGAAAGGAATGGAATGGAATGGAATGAACCCGAGTAGAACGGAATGGAATGGAATGGAATGGAATCGAATGGAATGGAACAGAAAGGAATGGAATGGAATGGAATCGAATGGAATGGAATGGAGTAGAATGGAATGGAATGGAATGGAATGGAATGGAATGGAATGGAATGGAATGGAATGGAATGGAATCAACCCGAGAAGAAAGGAATGGATTGGAATGGAATGGAATGGAATGGAATGGAATGGAATGGAATGGAATGGAATCGAATGGAATCGAATGGAATGGAGTGGAATAGAATGGAATCAACCCGAGTAGAACGGAATGGAATGGAACGGAACGGAACGGAACGGAACGGAACGGAACGGAACGGAATGGAATGGAGTGAAATGGAATGGAATCGAATGGAATCGAATGGAACCGAATGGAATGGAATGGAAGGGAATGGAATGGAATGGAAAGGAATGGAATGGAATCAACCCGAGTAGAATGGAATGGATTGGAATGGAATGGAATGGAATGGAATGGAATGGAATGGAATGGAATGGAATGGAATGGAATTGAACGGAATGGAATGGAATGGAATCAACCCGAGTAGAATGGAATGGATTGGAATGGAATGGAATGGAATGGAATAGAATGAAATGGAATGGAATGGAATGGAATGGAATGGAATGGAATGGAATGGAATGGAATGGAATCGAATGGAATCGAAAGGAATCGAATGGAGTGGAGTGGAATAGAATGGAATCAACCCGAATAGAACGGAACGGAACCGAACGGAACGGAACGGAACGGAACGGAATGGAATGGAATGGAGTGAAATGGAATGGAATTGAATGGAATCGAACGGAACCGAATGGAATGGAATGGAAGGGCATGGAATGGAATGGAATGGAATGGAATGGAATCAACCCAAGTAGAATGGAATGGATTGGAATGGAATGGATTGGAATGGAATCGAATGGAATGGAATCTAATGGAATCGAATGGAATAGAATGGAATGGAATGGAATGGAATGGAATGGAGTGGACCCGAGTAGAACGGAATGGAATGGAATGGAATGGAATGGAATGGAATGGAATGGAATGGAATGGAATGGAGTGGACCCGAGTAGAACGGAATGGAATGGAATGGAATGGAATGGAATGGAATGGAATGGAATGGAATGGAATGGAATGGAATGGAATCGAATGGAATCGAATGGAACCGAATGGAATGCAACGGAATGGAACGGAACGGAACGGAACGGAATGGAATGGAATGGAATTGAATGGAATAAACCCGAGTAGAATGGATTGGATTGGAATGGAATGGAATGGAAGGGAATGGAATGGAATGGAATGGAATGGAATGGAATGGAATGGAATGGAATGGAATGGAATCAACACGAGTAGAAAGGAATGGAATGGAATGGAATGGAATGGAATGGAATGGAATGGAATGGAATGGAATGGAATGCAATGAAATGGAATGGAATGGAATGGAATGGAATGGACTGGAATGAAATGGAATGGAATGGAATGGAATGGAATGGAATGGAATGGAATGGAATGGAATGGAATGGAATGGAGTGGAATCAACCCGAGTAGAACGGAACGGAACGCAACGGAACGGAACGGAACGCAACGGAACGGAACGGAACGGAACGGAACGGAACGGAACGGAATGGAATGGAAAGGAACGGAATTCAATGGAATGGAATGGAATGGAATGGAATTCAATGGAATGGAATGGAATGGAATGGAATGGAATGGAATGGAATGGAATGGAATGGAATGGAATCAACCCGAGTAGAATGGAATGGATAGGAATGGAATGGAATGGAATGAAATGGAATGGAATTCAATAGAATAGAAGCGAAGGGAAGGGAATGGAATGGAATGGAATGGAATGGAATGGAATGGAATGGAATCGAATGGAATCGAATGGAATCGAAGGGAATGGAGTGGAATAGAATGGAATCAACCCGAATAGAATGGAACAGAACGGAACGGAACGGAACGGAATGGAATGCAGTGAAATGGAGTGGAATCGAATGGAAACGAATGGAACCGAATGGAATGGAATGGAAGGGAAAGGAATGGAATAGAATGGAATGGAATGGAATCTACTCGAGTAGAATGGAATGGATTGGAATGGAATGGAATGGAATGGAATGAAATGGAATCGAATGGAATCGAATGGAATAGAATGGAATGGAATGGAATGGAATGGAATGGAATCAACCCGAGTAGAATGGAATGGATTGGAATGGAATGGAATGGAATGGAATGAAATGGAATCGAACGGAATGGAATGGAATGGAATGGAATGGAATGGAATGGAATGGAATGGAATTGAATGGAATGGAATGGAATGGAATGGAATCAACCCGAGTAGAACGGAATGGAATGGAATGGAATGGAAAGGAATGGAATGGAATCAACCCGAGTAAAACGGAATGGAATGGAATGGAATGGAATGGAATGGAATGCAATGGAATGGAATGGAATGGAATGGAATCGAATGGAATTCCATGGAATAGAATGGAATGGAATGGAATGGAATGGAATGAACCCGAGTAGAACGGAATGGAATGGAATGGAATTGAATGGAATGGAATGGAATGGAATGGAATGGAATGGAATGGAATGGAATCGAATGGAATGGAATGGAATGGAATGGAATGGAATGGAATGGAATGGAATGGAATGGAACGGAATGGAATGGAATGGAATCAACCCGAGTAGAATGGAATGGATTGGAATGGAATGGAATGGAATGGAATGGAATGGAATGGAATCGAATGGAATCGAAAGGAATCGAATGGAGTGGAGTGGAATAGAATGGAATCAACCCGAATAGAACGGAACGGAACCGAACGGAACGGAACGGAACGGAACGGAATGGAATGGAATGGAGTGAAATGGAATGGAATCGAATGGAATCGGATGGAATCGAATGGAATCGAATGGAATGGAATGGAATAGAATGGAATCAACCCGAGTAGAGCGGAACGGAACGGAACGGAACGGAACAGAACGGAATGGAATTCAATGGAATGGAATTCAATGGAATTCAATGGAATGGAATGGAATGGAATGGAGTGGAGTGGAGTGCAGTGGAGTGGAGTGGAGTGGAGTGGAGTGGAATGGAATGGAGTGGAATGGAATGGAATTCCATGGAATGGAATGGAATGTAATTCAATGGAATTCAATGGAATGGAATGGAATGGAATGGAATGGAATGGAATGGAATGGAATGGAATTCAATGGAATAGAATGGAATGGAATGGAATGGAATGGAATGGAATGAACCCGAGTTGAACGGAATGGAATGGAATGGAATTGAATGGAATGGAGTGGAATGGAATCAACCCGGGTAGAATGGAATGGATTGGAATGGAATGGAATGGAATCGAATGGAATCGAATGGAATTGAATGGAATGGAATGGAATGGAATCGAATGGAATCAACCCGAGTAGAATGGAATGGAATGCAATGGAATGGAATGGAATGGAATGGAATGGAATGAACCCGAGTAGAACGGAATGGAATGGAATGGAATGGAATGGAATCGATTGGAATCGAATGGAATGGAACGGAATGGAATGGAATGGAATGGAATAGAATGGAAAGGAATGGAGTAGAATGGAATGGAATGGAATGGAATCGAATGGAATCGAATGGAATGGAATGGAATGGAATGGAATGGAATCAACCCGAGAAGAAAGGAATGGATTGGAATGGAATGGAAAGGAATTCAATGCAATAGAATGGAAAGGAATGGAATGGAATGGAATGAACCCGAGTAGAACGGAATGGAATGGAATGGAATGGAATCGAATGGAATGGAACAGAAAGGAATGGAATGGAATGGAATCGAATGGAATGGAATGGAGTAGAATGGAATGGAATGGAATGGAATGGAATGGAATGGAATGGAATGGAATGGAATGAAATGGAATCAACCCGAGAAGAAAGGAATGGATTGGAATGGAATGGAATGGAATGGAATGGAATGGAATGGAATGGAATGGAATCGAATGGAATCGAATGGAATGGAGTGGAATAGAATGGAATCAACCCGAGTAGAACGGAATGGAATGGAACGGAACGGAACGGAACGGAACGGAACGGAACGGAACGGAATGGAATGGAGTGAAATGGAATGGAATCGAATGGAATCGAATGGAACCGAATGGAATGGAATGGAAGGGAATGGAATGGAATGGAAAGGAATGGAATGGAATCAACCCGAGTAGAATGGAATGGATTGGAATGGAATGGAATGGAATGGAATGGAATGGAATGGAATGGAATGGAATGGAATGGAATGGAATGGAATTGAACGGAATGGAATGGAATGGAATCAACCCGAGTAGAATGGAATGGATTGGAATGGAATGGAATGGAATGGAATAGAATGAAATGGAATGGAATGGAATGGAATGGAATGGAATGGAATGGAATGGAATGGAATGGAATCGAATGGAATCGAAAGGAATCGAATGGAGTGGAGTGGAATAGAATGGAATCAACCCGAATAGAACGGAACGGAACCGAACGGAACGGAACGGAACGGAACGGAATGGAATGGAATGGAGTGAAATGGAATGGAATTGAATGGAATCGAACGGAACCGAATGGAATGGAATGGAAGGGCATGGAATGGAATGGAATGGAATGGAATGGAATCAACCCAAGTAGAATGGAATGGATTGGAATGGAATGGATTGGAATGGAATCGAATGGAATGGAATCTAATGGAATCGAATGGAATAGAATGGAATGGAATGGAATGGAATGGAATGGAGTGGACCCGAGTAGAACGGAATGGAATGGAATGGAATGGAATGGAATGGAATGGAATGGAATGGAATGGAATGGAGTGGACCCGAGTAGAACGGAATGGAATGGAATGGAATGGAATGGAATGGAATGGAATGGAATGGAATGGAATGGAATGGAATCGAATGGAATCGAATGGAACCGAATGGAATGCAACGGAATGGAACGGAACGGAACGGAACGGAATGGAATGGAATGGAATTGAATGGAATAAACCCGAGTAGAATGGATTGGATTGGAATGGAATGGAATGGAAGGGAATGGAATGGAATGGAATGGAATGGAATGGAATGGAATGGAATGGAATGGAATGGAATCAACACGAGTAGAAAGGAATGGAATGGAATGGAATGGAATGGAATGGAATGGAATGGAATGGAATGGAATGGAATGCAATGAAATGGAATGGAATGGAATGGAATGGAATGGACTGGAATGAAATGGAATGGAATGGAATGGAATGGAATGGAATGGAATGGAATGGAATGGAATGGAATGGAATGGAGTGGAATCAACCCGAGTAGAACGGAACGGAACGCAACGGAACGGAACGGAACGCAACGGAACGGAACGGAACGGAACGGAACGGAACGGAACGGAATGGAATGGAAAGGAACGGAATTCAATGGAATGGAATGGAATGGAATGGAATTCAATGGAATGGAATGGAATGGAATGGAATGGAATGGAATGGAATGGAATGGAATGGAATGGAATCAACCCGAGTAGAATGGAATGGATAGGAATGGAATGGAATGGAATGAAATGGAATGGAATTCAATAGAATAGAAGCGAAGGGAAGGGAATGGAATGGAATGGAATGGAATGGAATGGAATGGAATGGAATCGAATGGAATCGAATGGAATCGAAGGGAATGGAGTGGAATAGAATGGAATCAACCCGAATAGAATGGAACAGAACGGAACGGAACGGAACGGAATGGAATGCAGTGAAATGGAGTGGAATCGAATGGAAACGAATGGAACCGAATGGAATGGAATGGAAGGGAAAGGAATGGAATAGAATGGAATGGAATGGAATCTACTCGAGTAGAATGGAATGGATTGGAATGGAATGGAATGGAATGGAATGAAATGGAATCGAATGGAATCGAATGGAATAGAATGGAATGGAATGGAATGGAATGGAATGGAATCAACCCGAGTAGAATGGAATGGATTGGAATGGAATGGAATGGAATGCAATGAAATGGAATCGAACGGAATGGAATGGAATGGAATGGAATGGAATGGAATGGAATGGAATGGAATTGAATGGAATGGAATGGAATGGAATGGAATCAACCCGAGTAGAACGGAATGGAATGGAATGGAATGGAAAGGAATGGAATGGAATCAACCCGAGTAAAACGGAATGGAATGGAATGGAATGGAATGGAATGGAATGCAATGGAATGGAATGGAATGGAATGGAATCGAATGGAATTCCATGGAATAGAATGGAATGGAATGGAATGGAATGGAATGAACCCGAGTAGAACGGAATGGAATGGAATGGAATTGAATGGAATGGAATGGAATGGAATGGAATGGAATGGAATGGAATGGAATCGAATGGAATGGAATGGAATGGAATGGAATGGAATGGAATGGAATGGAATGGAATGGAACGGAATGGAATGGAATGGAATCAACCCGAGTAGAATGGAATGGATTGGAATGGAATGGAATGGAATGGAATGGAATGGAATGGAATCGAATGGAATCGAAAGGAATCGAATGGAGTGGAGTGGAATAGAATGGAATCAACCCGAATAGAACGGAACGGAACCGAACGGAACGGAACGGAACGGAACGGAATGGAATGGAATGGAGTGAAATGGAATGGAATCGAATGGAATCGAACGGAACCGAATGGAATGGAATGGAAGGGCATGGAATGGAATGGAATGCAATGGAATGGAATCAACCCAAGTAGAATGGAATGGATTGGAATGGAATGGATTGGAATGGAATCGAATGGAATGGAATCGAATGGAATCGAATGGAATAGAATGGAATGGAATGGAATGGAGTGGACCCGAGTAGAACGGAATGGAATGGAATGGAATGGAATGGAATGGAATGGAATGGAATGGAATGGAATGGAATGGAATCGAATGGAATCGAATGGAACCGAATGGAATGCAACGGAATGGAACGGAACGGAACGGAACGGAATGGAACGGAACGGAACGGAACGGAATGGAATGGAGTGAAATGGAATGGAATCGAATGGAATCGAATGGAACCGAATGGAATGGAATGGAAGGGAAAGGAATGGAATGGAATGGAATGGAATTGAATGGAATAAACCCGAGTAGAATGGATTGGATTGGAATGGAATGGAATGGAAGGGAATGGAATGGAATGGAACGGAATGGAATGGAATGGAATGGAATGGAATGGAATGGAATGGAATGGAATCAACACGAGTAGAAAGGAATGGAATGGAATGGAATGGAATGGAATGGAATGGAAAGGAATGGAATGGAATGGAATGGAATGGAATGGAATGCAATGAAATGGAATGGAATGGAATGGATTGGAATGGACTGGAATGGAATGGAATGGAATGGAATGGAATGGAATGGAATGGAATGGAATGGAATGGAATGGAGTGGAATCAACCCGAGTAGAACGGAACGGAACGCAACGGAACGGAACGGAACGCAACGGAACGGAACGGAACGGAACGGAACGGAACGGAACGGAATGGAATGGAAAGGAACGGAATTCAATGGAATGGAATGGAATGGAATGGAATTCAATGGAATGGAATGGAATGGAATGGAATGGAATGGAATGGAATGGAATGGAATGCAATGGAATGGAATGGAATGGAATTCAATGGAATGGAATGGAATGGAATGGAAGGGAATTCAATGGAATGGAATGGAATGGAATGGAATGGAATGGAATCGAATGGAATCGAATGGAATCGAATGGAATCGAATGGAATGGAATGGAATAGAATGCAATCAACCCGAGTAGAATGGAATGGAACGGAATGGAATGGAATGGAATGGAATAGAATGGAATGGAATGGAATGGAATGGAATTCAAATGGAATGGAAAGGAATGGAATGGAATGGAATGGAAAGTAATGGAACGGAATTCTATGGAATGGAATGGAATGGAATTCAATGGAATGGAATGGAATGGAATGGAATGGAATTCAATGGAATGGAATGGAATGGAATGGAATGGAATTCAATGGAATGGAATGGAATGGAACGGATTGGAATGGAATTCAATGGAATGGAATGGAATGGAGTGGAACGGAATGGAATTCAATGGAATGGAATGGAATGGAATCGAATGGAATCGAATGGAATCAATTGGAATCGAATGGAATGGAATGGAATGGAATGGAATAGAATGGAATCATCCCGAGTAGAACAGAACGGCACGCAACGGAACGGAATGGAATGGAACGGGACGGAACGGAACGGAATGGAATGGAATGGAACGGAATTCAATGGAATGGAATGGAATGGAATTCAATGGAATGGAATGGAATGGAATGGAATGGAACGGAATCGAATGGAATCGAATGGGATCGAATGGAATGGAATGGAATAGAATGGAATCAACCCGAGTAGAATGGAATGGAATGGAATGGAATGGAATGGAATGGAATGGAATGGAATGGAATGGAATGGACACCAGTAGAATGGAATGGAATGGAATGGAATGGAATGGAATGGAATGGAATGGAATGGAATCTACCCGAGTAGAACGGAATGGAACGGAATGGAATGGAATGGAATGGACAGGAGCAGAACGGAATGGAATGCAATGGAATGGAATGGAATGTACCCGAGCAGAACGGAATGGAATGAAATGGAAATGGAAAGGGAATGGAAATGGAACGGGAATGGAAATGGAACGGGAACGGAAATGGAACGGGAATGGAAATGGAACGGGAATGGAAATGGAATGGGAATGGAAATGGAATGGAATGGAATGGAATGTACCGGAGTGGAGTGGAGTGGAGTGGAGTGGAGTAGAGTGCACTGGAACGGAATGGAATGGAATGGAATGGAATGGAACGGAACGGAATGTACCCGAATAGCACGGAATGGAATGGAATGGAATGGAATGGAATGGAATGGAATGTACCGGAGTGGAGTGGAGTGGAATGGAGTGGAGTGGAGTGGAGTGGAGTGGAATGGAATGGAATGGAATGGAATGGAATGGAATGGAATGGAATGCAATGGAATGCAATGGAATGGAAAGGAATGGAATGGAATGGAATGGAATGGAATGGAATGGAATGGACACCAGTAGAATGGAATGGAATGGAATGGAATGGAATGGAATGGAATGGAATGGAATGGAATTCAATGGAATGGAATGGAATGGAATGGAATTCTATGGAATGGAATGGAGTGGAATCGAATGGAATCGAATGGAATCGAATGGAATGGAATGGAATAGAATGGAATCAACCCGAGTAGAACGGAACGGAACGCAACGGAACGGAACGGAACGGAACGGGACGGAACGGAACGGAATGGAATGGAATGGAACGGAATTCCATGGAATGGAATGGAATGGAATGGAATTCAATGGAATGGAATGGAATGGAATGGAATGGAATGGAATGGAATGGAATGGAATGGAATGGAATGGAATTCCATGGAATGGAATGGAATGGATTGGAATGGAATGGAATAGAATGGAATCAACCCGAGTAGAATGGAACGGAACACAACGGAACGGAACGGAACGCAACGGAACGGAACGGAACGGAACGGAACGGAATGGAATGGAATGGAACGGAATTCAATGGAATGGAATGGAATGGAATGGAATTCTATGGAATGGAATGGAATGGAATGGAATGGAATTCCATGGAATGGAATGGAATTCAATGGAATTCGATGGAATGGAATGCAATGGAATGGAATGGAATGGAATGGAATGGAATGGAATTCAATGGAAAAGAATGGAATGGAATGGAATGGAAACGAATGGAATCGAATGGAATCGAATGGAATCTAATGGAATCGAATGAAATGGAATGGAATAGAATGGAATCAACCCGAGTAGAACGGAATGGAATGGAATGGAATGGAATGGAATGGAATGGAATGGAATGAAATGTTATGGAATGGAATGGAATGGAATTCAATGCAATTCAATTGAATGGAATGGAAGGGAATGGAATGGAGTGGAGTGGAGTGGAGTGGAGTGGAGTGGAATGGAATGGAGTGGAATGGAATGGAAAGGAATGGAATGGAATTCAATGGAATGGAATGGAATGGAATGGAATGGAATGGAATGGAATGGAATTCAATGGAATGGAATGGAATGGAATGGATTGGAATGGAATGGAATCAACCCGAGTAGAATGGAATGAATAGGAATGGAATGGAATGGAATGGAATGGAATTCAATGGAATGGAATGGAGTGGAATGGAATGGAATCGAATGGAATCGAATGGAATCTAATGGAATCGAATGAAATGGAATGGAATAGAATGGAATCAACCCGAGTAGAACGGAATGGAATGGAGTGGAATGGAATGGAATGGAATGGAATGGAATGAAATGTTATGGAATGGAATGGAATGGAATTCAATGCAATTCAATTGAATGGAATGGAAGGGAATGGAATGGAGTGGAGTGGAGTGGAGTGGAGTGGAGTGGAATGGAATGGAGTGGAATGGAATGGAAAGGAATGGAATGGAATTCAATGGAATGGAATGGAATGGAATGGAATGGAATGGAATGGAATGGAATTCAATGGAATGGAATGGAATGGAATGGATTGGAATGGAATGGAATCAACCCGAGTAGAATGGAATGAATAGGAATGGAATGGAATGGAATGGAATGGAATGGAATTCAATGGAATGGAATGGAGTGGAATGGAATGGAATCGAATGGAATTGAATGGAATCGAATGGAATCAAATGGGATCGAATGGAATGTAATGGAAAAGAATGGAATCAACCCGAGTAGAACGGAATGGAATGGAATGGAATGGATTGGAATGGAATGGAATGGAATGGAATGGAATGTAACCGAGTAGAACGGAATGGAATGTAATTGAATGGAATGTAACCGAGTTGAATGGAACGGAATGGAATGGAATGGAATGGAATGGAATGGAATGGAATGGAATGGAATTGAGTGCAATGCAATGCAATGGAATGCAATGGAATGGAAAGGAATGGAATGGAATGGAATGGAATCTACCCGAGTAGAACGGAATGGAATGGAATTGAATGGAATGTAACCGAGTAGAACGGAACGGAATGGAATGGAATGGAATGGAATGGAAAGCAATGGAATGGAATGGAATGGAATGGAATGGAATGGAATGGAATGGAATGGACACCAGTAGAATGGAATGGAATGGAATGGAATGGAAAGGAATGGAATGGAATGGAATGGAATGGAATGGAATCTACCCGAGTAGAACGGAATGGAACGGAATGGAATGGAATGGAATGGACAGGAGCAGAACGGAATGGAATGCAATGGAATGGAATGGAATGTACCCGAGCAGAACGGAATGGAATGAAATGGAAATGGAAAGGGAATGGAAATGGAACGGGAATGGAAATGGAACGGGAACTGAAATGGAACGGGAATGGTAACGGAACGGGAATGGAAATGGAACGGGAATGGAAAAGGAACGGGAATGGAAATGGATCGGGAATGGAAATGGAACGGGAATGGTAATGGAACTGGAATGGAAATGGAACGGGAATGGAAAAGAAACGGGAATGGAAATGGAACGGGAATGGAAATGGAATGGGAATGGAAATGGAATGGAATGGAATGGAATGGAATGTACCGGAGTGGAGTGGAGTGGAGTGGAGTGGAGTAGAGTGCACTGGAACGGAATGGAATGGAATGGAATGGAATGGAACGGAACGGAATGTACCCGAGAAGCACGGAATGGAATGGAATGGAATGGAATGGAATGTACCGGAGTGGAGTGGAGTGGAATGGAGTGGAGTGGAGTGGAGTGGAGTGGAATGGAATGGAATGGAATGGAATGCAATGGAATGAAATGGAATGGAAAGGAATGGAATGGAAGGGAATGGAATGGAATGGAATGGAATGGACACCAGTAGAATGGAATGGAATGGAATGGAATGGAATGGAATGGAATGGAATGGAATTCAATGGAATGGAATGGAATGGAATGGAATGGATTTCAATGGAATGGAATGGAATGGAAAGGAATTCAATGGAATGGAATGGAATGGAATGGAATTCTATGGAATGGAATGGAGTGGAATCGAATGGAATCGAATGGAATCGAATGGAATGGAATGGAATAGAATTGAATCAACCCGAGTAGAACGGAACGGAACGCAACGGAACGGAACGGAACGGAACGGGACGGAACGGAACGGAATGGAATGGAATGGAACGGAATTCCATGGAATGGAATGGAATGGAATGGAATTCAATTGAATCGAATGGAATGGAATGGATTGGAATGGAATGGAATAGAATGGAATCAACCCGAGTAGAACGGAACGGAACACAACGGAAGGGAACGGAACGCAACGGAACGGAACGGAACGGAACGGAATGGAACGGAATGGAACGGAATTCAATGGAATGGAATGGAATGGAATGGAATTCTATGGAATGGAATGGAATGGAATGGAATGGAATTCCATGGAATGGAATGGAATGGAATGGAATTCTATGGAATGGAATGGAATGGAATGGAATGGAATTCCATGGAATGGAATGGAATGGAATGGAATTCCATGGAATGGAATGGAATGGAATGGAATTCCATGGAATGGAATGGAATGGAATGGAATTCTATGGAATGGAATGGAATGGAATGGAATGGAATTCCATGGAATGGAATGGAATGGAATGGAATTCCATGGAATGGAATGGAATGGAATGGAATTCCATGGAATGGAATGGAATGGAATGGAATTCAATGGAATGGAATGGAATGGAATGGAATGGAGTGGAATCGAATGGAATCGAATGGAATCGAATGGAATCGAATGGGATCGAATGGACTGGAATGGAATAGAATGGAATCAACCCGAGTAGAACGGAGCGGAACGCAACGGAACGGAACGGAACGGAACGGAACGGAACGGAATGGAATGGAGTGGAATGGAACGGAATTCAATGGAATGGAATGGAACGGAATGGAATTCAATGGAATGGAATGGAATGGAATGGAATGGAATGGAACGGAATTCTATGGAATGGAATGGAATGGAATGGAATGGAATGGAATGGAATGGAATGGAATGGAATTCAATGGAATGGAAAGAATGGAATGGAATGGAATGGAATTCAATGGAATGGAATGGAATGGAATGGAACGGAATGGAATTCAATGGAATGGAATGGAATGGCAACGAATGGAATCGAATGCAATCGAATGGAATCGATTGGAATCGAATGGAATCGAATGGAATGGAATGGAATAGAATGTAATCAACCTGAGTAGAACGGAACGGCACGCAACGGAACGGAACGGAACGGAACGGGACGGAACAGAAGGGTATGGAATGGAATGGAACGGAATTCAATGGAATGGAATGGAATGGAATGGAATTCAATGGAATGGGATGGAATGGAATGGAATGGAATGGAATGGAATTGAATGGAATAGAATGGAATCAACCCGAGTAGAACGGAACGGAACGCAACGGAACGGAACGGAACGCAACGGAACGGAACGGAACGGAACGGAACGGAATGGAATGGAAAGGAACGGAATTCAATGGAATGGAATGGGATGGAATGGAATTCAATGGAATGGAATGGAATGGAATGGAATGGAATGGAATGGAATGGAATGGAATGGAATTCAAATGGAATGGAATGGAATGGAATTCTATGGAATGGAATGGAGTGGAATCGAATGGAATCGAATGGAATCGAATGGAATCGAATGGGATCGAATGGAATGGAATGGAATAGAATGGAATCAACCCGAGTAAAACGGAGCGGAACGCAACGGAACGGAACGGAACGGAACGGAACGGAAAGGAATGGAATGGAATGGAATGGAACGGAATTCAAAGGAATGGAATGGAACAGAATGGAATTCAATGGAAAGGAATGGAATGGAATGGAATTGAATTCAATGGAATGGAATGGAATGGAATGGAATGGAATGGAATGGAATGGAATGGAACGGAATTCTATGGAATGGAATGGAATGGAATTCAATGGAATGGAATGGAATGGAATGGAATGGAACGGAATTCAATGGAATGGAATGGAATGGAATGGAATTCAATGGAATGGAATGGAATTCAATGGAATGGAATGGAATGGAATGGAATGGAATGGAATGGAATGGAATGGAATGGAATTCAATGGAATGGAATGGAATGGAATGGGATGGAATGGAATTCAATGGAATGGAATGGAGTGGAATCGAATGGAATCGAATGGAATCGAATGAGATCGAATGGAATGGAATGGAATAGAATGGAATCAACCCGAGTAGAACGGAATGGAATGGAATGGAATGGAATGGAATGGAATGGAATGGAATGGAATGGAATTCAATGGAATGGAATGGAATGGAATGGAATGGAATGGAATGGAATGGAATGGAATCAACCCGAGTAGAACGGAATGGCACGCAACGGAACGGAACGGAACGGAACGGGACGGAACGGAACGGAATGGAATATAATGCAACGGAATTCAATGGAATGGAATGGAATGGAATGGAATTCAATGGAATCGAATGGAATCGAATGGAATCGATTGGAATCGAATGGAATCGAATAGAATGGAATGGAATAGAATTTAATCAACCCGAGTAGAACGGAACGGAACGCAACGGAACGGAACGGAACGGGACGGAACGGAACGGAATGGAATGGAATGGAACGGAATTCAATTGAATGGAATGGAATGGAATGGAATTCAATGGAATGGAATGGAATGGAATGGAATGGAATTCCATGGAATGGAATGGAATGGAATGGAATGGAATGGAATGGAATTCAATGGAATGGAATGGGGTGGAATGGAATGGAATAGAATGGAATGGAATAGAGTGGAATCAACCCGAGTAGAACGGAATGGAATGGAATGGAATGGAATGGAATGGAATGGAATGGAATGGAATGGAATGGAATGGAATGTAACAAAGTAGAACGGAATGGAATGGAATGGAAT
Source organism: Gorilla gorilla gorilla (assembly GCF_029281585.2). Classification (NCBI taxonomy): domain Eukaryota; kingdom Metazoa; phylum Chordata; class Mammalia; order Primates; family Hominidae; genus Gorilla; species Gorilla gorilla. The sequence continues at coordinate 8,920,651 of NC_073236.2, forward strand.
GGAATGGAATGGAATGGAATGGAATGGAATGTACCCGAGTAGAACGGAATGGAATGGAATGGAATGGATTGGAATGGAATGGAATGGAATTTAATGGAATGTAACCGAGTAGAACGGAATGGAATGTAATTGAATGGAATGTAACCGAGTTGAACGGAACGGAATGGAATGGAATGGAATGGAATGGAGTGGAATGGAATTGAGTGCAATGCAATGCAATGGAATGCAATGGAATGGAAAGGAATGGAATGGAATGGAATGGAATCTACCCGAGTAGAACGGAATGGAATGGAATTGAATGGAATGTAACCGAGTAGAACGGAACGGAATGGAATGGAATGGAATGGAATGGAATGGAATGCAATGGAATGGAATGGAATGGAATGGAATGGAATGGAATGGAATGGAATGGACACCAGTAGAATGGAATGGAATGGAATGGAATGGAATGGAATGGAATGGAATGGAATGGAATGGAATCTACCCGAGTAGAACGGAATGGAACGGAATGGAATGGAATGGAATGGACAGGAGCAGAACGGAATGGAATGCAAAGGAATGGAATGGAATGTACCCGAGCAGAACGGAATGGAATGAAATGGAAATGGAAAGGGAATGGAAATGGAACGGGAACGGAAATGGAACGGGAACGGAAACGGAACGGGAACGGAAATGGAACGGGAATGGTAACGGAACGGGAATGGAAATGGAACGGGAATGGAAAAGGAACGGGAATGGAAATGGATCGGGAATGGAAATGGAACGGGAATAGTAATGGAACTGGAATGGAAATGGAACGGGAATGGAAAAGAAACGGGAATGGAAATGGAACGGGAATGGAAATGGAATGGGAATGGAAATGGAATGGAATGGAATGGAATGGAATGGAATGGAATGTACCGGAGTGGAGTGGAGTGGAGTGGAGTAGAGTGCACTGGAACGGAATGGAATGGAATGGAATGGAATGGAACGGAACGGAATGTACCCTAGAAGCACGGAATGGAATGGAATGGAATGGAATGGAATGGAATGGAATGGAATGTACCGGAGTGGAGTGGAGTGGAATGGAGTGGAGTGGAGTGGAGTGGAGTGGAATGGAATGGAATGGAATGGAATGGAATGGAATGGAATGCAATGGAATGCAATGGAATGGAAAGGAATGGAATGGAATGGAATGGAATGGAATGGAATGGAATGGAATGGAATGGAATGGACACCAGTAGAATGGAATGGAATGGAATGGAATGGAATGGAATGGAATGGAATGGAATGGAATGGAATGGAATTCAATGGAATGGAATGGAATGGAATGGAATTCTATGGAATGGAATGGAATGGAATGGAATTCAATGGAATGGAATGGAATGGAATGGAATTCTATGGAATGGAATGGAGTGGAATCGAATGGAATCGAATGGAATCGAATGGAATGGAATGGAATAGAATGGAATCAACCCGAGTAGAACGGAACGGAACGCAACGGAACGGAACGGAACGGAACGGGACGGAACGGAACGGAATGGAATGGAATGGAACGGAATTCCATGGAATGGAATGGAATGGAATGGAATTCAATGGAATGGAATGGAATGGAATGGAATGGAATGGAATTCAATGGAATGGAATGGAATGGAATGGAATGGAATGGAATGGAATGGAATGGAATTCAATGGAATGGAATGGTATTCAATGGAATGGAATGGAATGGAATGGAATGGAATGGAATGGAATGGAATGGAATGGAATGGAATTCAATGGAATGGAATGGAATGGAATGGAATGGAATGGAATTCAATGGAATGGAATGGAGTGGAATCGAATGGAATCGAATGGAATCGAATGAGATCGAATGGAATGGAATGGAATAGAATGGAATCAACCCGAGTAGAACGGAATGGAATGGAATGGAATGGAATTCAATGGAATGGAATGGAATGGAATGGAATGGAATGGAATGGAATCAACCCGAGTAGAACGGAACGGCACGCAACGGAACGGAACGGAACGGAACGGGACGGAACGGACGGAATGGAATATAATGCAACGGAATTCAATGGAATGGAATGGAATGGAATGGAATTCAATGGAATCGAATGGAATCGAATGGAGTCGATTGGAATCGAATGGAATCGAATAGAATGGAATGGAATAGAATTTAATCAACCCGAGTAGAACGGAACGGAACGCAACGGAACGGAACGGAACGGAACGGGACGGGACGGAACGGAACGGAATGGAATGGAATGGAACGGAATTCAATTGAATGGAATGGAATGGAATGGAATTCAATGGAATGGAATGGAATGGAATGGAATGGAATGGAATGGAATGGAATGGACACCAGTAGAATGGAATGGAATGGAATGGAATGGAATGGAATGGAATGGAATGGAATGGAATGGAATGGAATGGAATGGAATCTACCCGAGTAGAACGGAATGGAACGGAATGGAATGGAATGGAATGGACAGGAGCAGAACGGAATGGAATGCAATGGAATGGAATGGAATGTACCCGAGCAGAACGGAATGGAATGAAATGGAAATGGAAAGGGAATGGAAATGGAACGGGAATGGAAATGGAACGGGAACGGAAATGGAACGGGAATGGAAATGGAACGGGAACGGAAACGGAACGAGAACGGAAATGGAACGGGAACGGAAACGGAACGGGAACGGAAATGGAACGGGAATGGTAATGGAACGGGAATGGAAATGGAACGGGAATGGAAATGGAACGGGAATGGAAATGGATCGGGAATGGAAATGGAACGGGAATGGTAATGGAACTGGAATGGAAATGGAACGGGAATGGAAAAGAAACGGGAATGGAAATGGAACGGGAATGGAAATGGAATGGGAATGGAAATGGAATGGAATGGAATGGAATGGAATGTACCAGAGTGGAGTGGAGTGGAGTGGAGTGGAGTAGAGTGCACTGGAACGGAATGGAATGGAATGGAATGGAATGGAATGGAACGGAACGGAATGTACCCGAGAAGCACGGAATGGAATGGAATGGAATGGAATGGAATGGAATGGAATGTACCGGAGTGGAGTGGAGTGGAGTGGAGTGGAGTAGAGTGCACTGGAACGGAATGGAATGGAATGGAATGGAATGGAACGGAACGGAATGTACCCGAGAAGCACGGAATGGAATGGAATGGAATGGAATGGAATGGAATGGAATGGAATGGAATGGAATGGAATGTACCGGAGTGGAGTGGAGTGGAATGGAGTGGAGTGGAGTGGAGTGGAGTGGAATGGAATGGAATGGAACGGAATGGAATGGAATGGAATGCAATGGAATGCAATGGAATGGAAAGGAATGGAATGCAATGGAATGGAATGGAATGGAATGGAATGGAATGGACACCAGTAGAATGGAATGGAATGGAATGGAATGGAATGGAATGGAATGGAATGGAATGGAATTCAATGGAATGGAATGGAATGGAATGGAATTCAATGGAATCGAATGGAATCGAATGGAATCGATTGGAATCGAATGGAATCGAATAGAATGGAATGGAATAGAATTTAATCAACCCGAGTAGAACGGAACGGAACGCAACGGAACGGAACGGAACGGAACGGAACGGGACGGAACGGAACGGAACGGAACGGGACGGAACGGAACGGAATGGAATGGAATGGAACGGAATTCAATTGAATGGAATGGAATGGAATGGAATTCAATGGAATGGAATGGAATGGAATGGAATGGAATGGAATGGAATGGAATGGAATGGACACCAGTAGAATGGAATGGAATGGAATGGAATGGAATGGAATGGAATGGAATGGAATGGAATGGAATGGAATGGAATGGAAAGGAATGGAATCTACCCGAGTAGAACGGAATGGAACGGAATGGAATGGAATGGAATGGACAGGAGCAGAACGGAATGGAATGCAATGGAATGGAATGGAATGTACCCGAGCAGAACGGAATGGAATGAAATGGAAATGGAAAGGGAATGGAAATGGAACGGGAATGGAAATGGATCGGGAATGGAAATGGAACGGGAATGGTAATGGAACTGGAATGGAAATGGAACGGGAATGGAAAAGAAACGGGAATGGAAATGGAACGGGAATGGAAATGGAATGGGAATGGAAATGGAATGGAATGGAATGGAATGGAATGTACCAGAGTGGAGTGGAGTGGAGTGGAGTGGAGTAGAGTGAACTGGAACGGAATGGAATGGAATGGAATGGAATGGAACGGAACGGAATGTACCCGAGAAGCACGGAATGGAATGGAATGGAATGGAATGGAATGGAATGTACCGGAGTGGAGTGGAGTGGAGTGGAGTGGAGTAGAGTGCACTGGAACGGAATGGAATGGAATGGAATGGAATGGAACGGAACGGAATGTACCCCAGAAGCACGGAATGGAATGGAATGGAATGGAATGGAATGGAATGTACCGGAGTGGAGTGGAGTGGAATGGAGTGGAGTGGAGTGGAGTGGAGTGGAATGGAATGGAATGGAACGGAATGGAATGGAATGGAATGCAATGGAATGCAATGGAATGGAAAGGAATGGAATGGAATGGAATGGAATGGAATGGAATGGAATGGAATGGACACCAGTAGAATGGAATGGAATGGAATGGAATGGAATGGAATGGAATGGAATGGAATGGAATGGAATTCAATGGAATCGAATGGAATGGAATGGAATTCAATGGAATCGAATGGAATCGAATGGAATCGATTGGAATCGAATGGAATCGAATAGAATGGAATGGAATAGAATTTAATCAACCCGAGTAGAACGGAACGGAACGCAACGGAACGGAACGGAACGGAACGGAACGGGACGGAACGGAACGGAATGGAATGGAATGGAACGGTATTCAATTGAATGGAATGGAATGGAATGGAATTCAATGGAATGGAATGGAATGGAATGGAATGGAATGGAATGGAATGGAATGTAATGGAATGGACACCAGTAGAATGGAATGGAATGGAATGGAATGGAATGGAATGGAATGGAATGGAATGGAATGGAATGGAATGGAATGGAATCTACCCGAGTAGAACGGAATGGAACGGAATGGAATGGAATGGAATGGACAGGAGCAGAACGGAATGGAATGCAATGGAATGGAATGGAATGTACCCGAGCAGAACGGAATGGAATGAAATGGAAATGGAAAGGGAATGGAAATGGAACGGGAATGGAAATGGAACGGGAACGGAAATGGAACGGGAATGGAAATGGAACGGGAACGGAAACGGAACGAGAACGGAAATGGAACGGGAACGGAAACGGAACGGGAACGGAAATGGAACGGGAATGGTAATGGAACGGGAATGGAAATGGAACGGGAATGGAAATGGAACGGGAATGGAAATGGATCGGGAATGGAAATGGAACGGGAATGGTAATGGAACTGGAATGGAAATGGAACGGGAATGGAAAAGAAACGGGAATGGAAATGGAACGGGAATGGAAATGGAATGGGAATGGAAATGGAATGGAATGGAATGGAATGGAATGTACCAGAGTGGAGTGGAGTGGAGTGGAGTGGAGTGGAGTAGAGTGCACTGGAACGGAATGGAATGGAATGGAATGGAATGGAACGGAACGGAATGTACCCGAGAAGCACGGAATGGAATGGAATGGAATGGAATGGAATGGAATGTACCGGAGTGGAGTGGAGTGGAGTGGAGTGGAGTAGAGTGCACTGGAACGGAATGGAATGGAATGGAATGGAATGGAACGGAACGGAATGTACCCGAGAAGCACGGAATGGAATGGAATGGAATGGAATGGAATGGAATGGAATGGAATGGAATGTACCGGAGTGGAGTGGAGTGGAATGGAGTGGAGTGGAGTGGAGTGGAGTGGAATGGAATGGAATGGAACGGAATGGAATGGAATGGAATGCAATGGAATGCAATGGAATGGAAAGGAATGGAATGGAATGGAATGGAATGGAATGGAATGGAATGGAATGGAATGGACACCAGTAGAATGGAATGGAATGGAATGGAATGGAATGGAATGGAATGGAATGGAATGGAATGGAATGGAATGGAATGGAATTCAATGGAATGGAATGGAATGGAATGGAATTCAATGGAATCGAATGGAATCGAATGGAATCGATTGGAATCGAATGGAATCGAATAGAATGGAATGGAATAGAATTTAATCAACCCGAGTAGAACGGAACGGAACGCAACGGAACGGAACGGAACGGAACGGAACGGGACGGAACGGAACGGAATGGAATGGAATGGAACGGAATTCAATTGAATGGAATGGAATGGAATGGAATTCAATGGAATGGAATGGAATGGAATGGAATTGAATGGAATGGAATGGAATGGAATGGAATGGACACCAGTAGAATGGAATGGAATGGAATGGAATGGAATGGAATGGAATGGAATGGAATGGAATCTACCCGAGTAGAACGGAATGGAACGGAATGGAATGGAATGGAATGGACAGGAGCAGAACGGAATGGAATGCAATGGAATGGAATGGAATGTACCCGAGCAGAACGGAATGGAATGAAATGGAAATGGAAAGGGAATGGAAATGGAACGGGAATGGAAATGGAACGGGAACGGAAATGGAACGGGAATGGAAATGGAACGGGAACGGAAACGGAACGAGAACGGAAATGGAACGGGAACGGAAACGGAACGGGAACGGAAATGGAACGGGAATGGTAATGGAACGGGAATGGAAATGGAACGGGAATGGAAATGGAACGGGAATGGAAATGGATCGGGAATGGAAATGGAACGGGAATGGTAATGGAACTGGAATGGAAATGGAACGGGAATGGAAAAGAAACGGGAATGGAAATGGAACGGGAATGGAAATGGAATGGGAATGGAAATGGAATGGAATGGAATGGAATGGAATGTACCAGAGTGGAGTGGAGTGGAGTGGAGTGGAGTAGAGTGCACTGGAACGGAATGGAATGGAATGGAATGGAATGGAACGGAACGGAATGTACCCGAATAGCACGGAATGGAATGGAATGGAATGGAATGGAATGGAATGGAATGTACCGGAGTGGAGTGGAGTGGAATGGAGTGGAGTGGAGTGGAGTGGAGTGGAATGGAATGGAATGGAATGGAATGGAATGGAATGGAATGGAATGCAATGGAATGCAATGGAATGGAAAGGAATGGAATGGAATGGAATGGAATGGAATGGAATGGACACCAGTAGAATGGAATGGAATGGAATGGAATGGAATGGAATGGAATGGAATGGAATGGAATTCAATGGAATGGAATGGAATGGAATGGAATTCTATGGAATGGAATGGAGTGGAATCGAATGGAATCGAATGGAATCGAATGGAATGGAATGGAATAGAATGGAATCAACCCGAGTAGAACGGAACGGAACGCAACGGAACGGAACGGAACGGAACGGGACGGAACGGAACGGAATGGAATGGAATGGAACGGAATTCCATGGAATGGAATGGAATGGAATGGAATTCAATGGAATGGAATGGAATGGAATGGAATGGAATGGAATGGAATGGAATGGAATGGAATGGAATGGAATTCCATGGAATGGAATGGAATGGATTGGAATGGAATGGAATAGAATGGAATCAACCCGAGTAGAATGGAACGGAACACAACGGAACGGAACGGAACGCAACGGAACGGAACGGAACGGAACGGAACGGAATGGAATGGAATGGAACGGAATTCAATGGAATGGAATGGAATGGAATGGAATTCTATGGAATGGAATGGAATGGAATGGAATGGAATTCCATGGAATGGAATGGAATTCAATGGAATTCGATGGAATGGAATGCAATGGAATGGAATGGAATGGAATGGAATGGAATGGAATTCAATGGAAAAGAATGGAATGGAATGGAATGGAAACGAATGGAATCGAATGGAATCGAATGGAATCTAATGGAATCGAATGAAATGGAATGGAATAGAATGGAATCAACCCGAGTAGAACGGAATGGAATGGAATGGAATGGAATGGAATGGAATGGAATGGAATGAAATGTTATGGAATGGAATGGAATGGAATTCAATGCAATTCAATTGAATGGAATGGAAGGGAATGGAATGGAGTGGAGTGGAGTGGAGTGGAGTGGAGTGGAATGGAATGGAGTGGAATGGAATGGAAAGGAATGGAATGGAATTCAATGGAATGGAATGGAATGGAATGGAATGGAATGGAATGGAATGGAATTCAATGGAATGGAATGGAATGGAATGGATTGGAATGGAATGGAATCAACCCGAGTAGAATGGAATGAATAGGAATGGAATGGAATGGAATGGAATGGAATTCAATGGAATGGAATGGAGTGGAATGGAATGGAATCGAATGGAATCGAATGGAATCTAATGGAATCGAATGAAATGGAATGGAATAGAATGGAATCAACCCGAGTAGAACGGAATGGAATGGAGTGGAATGGAATGGAATGGAATGGAATGGAATGAAATGTTATGGAATGGAATGGAATGGAATTCAATGCAATTCAACTGAATGGAATGGAAGGGAATGGAATGGAGTGGAGTGGAGTGGAGTGGAGTGGAGTGGAATGGAATGGAGTGGAATGGAATGGAAAGGAATGGAATGGAATTCAATGGAATGGAATGGAATGGAATGGAATGGAATGGAATGGAATTCAATGGAATGGAATGGAATGGAATGGATTGGAATGGAATGGAATCAACCCGAGTAGAATGGAATGAATAGGAATGGAATGGAATGGAATGGAATGGAATGGAATTCAATGGAATGGAATGGAGTGGAATGGAATGGAATCGAATGGAATTGAATGGAATCGAATGGAATCAAATGGGATCGAATGGAATGTAATGGAAAAGAATGGAATCAACCCGAGTAGAACGGAATGGAATGGAATGGAATGGATTGGAATGGAATGGAATGGAATGGAATGGAATGTAACCGAGTAGAACGGAATGGAATGTAATTGAATGGAATGTAACCGAGTTGAATGGAACGGAATGGAATGGAATGGAATGGAATGGAATGGAATGGAATGGAATGGAATGGAATTGAGTGCAATGCAATGCAATGGAATGCAATGGAATGGAAAGGAATGGAATGGAATGGAATGGAATCTACCCGAGTAGAACGGAATGGAATGGAATTGAATGGAATGTAACCGAGTAGAACGGAACGGAATGGAATGGAATGGAATGGAATGGAAAGCAATGGAATGGAATGGAATGGAATGGAATGGAATGGAATGGAATGGAATGGACACCAGTAGAATGGAATGGAATGGAATGGAATGGAAAGGAATGGAATGGAATGGAATGGAATGGAATGGAATCTACCCGAGTAGAACGGAATGGAACGGAATGGAATGGAATGGAATGGACAGGAGCAGAACGGAATGGAATGCAATGGAATGGAATGGAATGTACCCGAGCAGAACGGAATGGAATGAAATGGAAATGGAAAGGGAATGGAAATGGAACGGGAATGGAAATGGAACGGGAACTGAAATGGAACGGGAATGGTAACGGAACGGGAATGGAAATGGAACGGGAATGGAAAAGGAACGGGAATGGAAATGGATCGGGAATGGAAATGGAACGGGAATGGTAATGGAACTGGAATGGAAATGGAACGGGAATGGAAAAGAAACGGGAATGGAAATGGAACGGGAATGGAAATGGAATGGGAATGGAAATGGAATGGAATGGAATGGAATGGAATGTACCGGAGTGGAGTGGAGTGGAGTGGAGTGGAGTAGAGTGCACTGGAACGGAATGGAATGGAATGGAATGGAATGGAACGGAACGGAATGTACCCGAGAAGCACGGAATGGAATGGAATGGAATGGAATGGAATGTACCGGAGTGGAGTGGAGTGGAATGGAGTGGAGTGGAGTGGAGTGGAGTGGAATGGAATGGAATGGAATGGAATGCAAAGAATTAAATGGAATGGAAAGGAATGGAATGGAAGGGAATGGAATGGAATGGAATGGAATGGACACCAGTAGAATGGAATGGAATGGAATGGAATGGAATGGAATGGAATGGAATGGAATTCAATGGAATGGAATGGAATGGAATGGAATGGATTTCAATGGAATGGAATGGAATGGAAAGGAATTCAATGGAATGGAATGGAATGGAATGGAATTCTATGGAATGGAATGGAGTGGAATCGAATGGAATCGAATGGAATCGAATGGAATGGAATGGAATAGAATTGAATCAACCCGAGTAGAACGGAACGGAACGCAGCGGAACGGAACGGAACGGAACGGGACGGAACGGAACGGAATGGAATGGAATGGAACGGAATTCCATGGAATGGAATGGAATGGAATGGAATTCAATTGAATCGAATGGAATGGAATGGATTGGAATGGAATGGAATAGAATGGAATCAACCCGAGTAGAACGGAACGGAACACAATGGAAGGGAACGGAACGCAACGGAACGGAACGGAACGGAACGGAATGGAACGGAATGGAACGGAATTCAATGGAATGGAATGGAATGGAATGGAATTCTATGGAATGGAATGGAATGGAATGGAATGGAATTCCATGGAATGGAATGGAATGGAATGGAATTCTATGGAATGGAATGGAATGGAATGGAATGGAATTCCATGGAATGGAATGGAATGGAATGGAATTCCATGGAATGGAATGGAATGGAATGGAATTCCATGGAATGGAATGGAATGGAATGGAATTCAATGGAATGGAATGGAATGGAATGGAATGGAGTGGAATCGAATGGAATCGAATGGAATCGAATGGAATCGAATGGGATCGAATGGACTGGAATGGAATAGAATGGAATCAACCCGAGTAGAACGGAGCGGAACGCAACGGAACGGAACGGAACGGAACGGAACGGAACGGAATGGAATGGAGTGGAATGGAACGGAATTCAATGGAATGGAATGGAACGGAATGGAATTCAATGGAATGGAATGGAATGGAATGGAATGGAATGGAACGGAATTCTATGGAATGGAATGGAATGGAATGGAATGGAATGGAATGGAATGGAATGGAATGGAATTCAATGGAATGGAAAGAATGGAATGGAATGGAATGGAATTCAATGGAATGGAATGGAATGGAATGGAACGGAATGGAATTCAATGGAATGGAATGGAATGGCAACGAATGGAATCGAATGCAATCGAATGGAATCGATTGGAATCGAATGGAATCGAATGGAATGGAATGGAATAGAATGTAATCAACCTGAGTAGAACGGAACGGCACGCAACGGAACGGAACGGAACGGAACGGGACGGAACAGAAGGGTATGGAATGGAATGGAACGGAATTCAATGGAATGGAATGGAATGGAATGGAATTCAATGGAATGGGATGGAATGGAATGGAATGGAATGGAATGGAATTGAATGGAATAGAATGGAATCAACCCGAGTAGAACGGAACGGAACGCAACGGAACGGAACGGAACGCAACGGAACGGAACGGAACGGAACGGAACGGAATGGAATGGAAAGGAACGGAATTCAATGGAATGGAATGGGATGGAATGGAATTCAATGGAATGGAATGGAATGGAATGGAATGGAATGGAATGGAATGGAATGGAATGGAATGGAATTCAAATGGAATGGAATGGAATGGAATTCTATGGAATGGAATGGAGTGGAATCGAATGGAATCGAATGGAATCGAATGGAATCGAATGGGATCGAATGGAATGGAATGGAATAGAATGGAATCAACCCGAGTAAAACGGAGCGGAACGCAACGGAACGGAACGGAACGGAACGGAACGGAAAGGAATGGAATGGAATGGAATGGAACGGAATTCAAAGGAATGGAATGGAACAGAATGGAATTCAATGGAAAGGAATGGAATGGAATGGAATTGAATTCAATGGAATGGAATGGAATGGAATGGAATGGAATGGAATGGAATGGAATGGAATGGAACGGAATTCTATGGAATGGAATGGAATGGAATTCAATGGAATGGAATGGAATGGAATGGAATGGAACGGAATTCAATGGAATGGAATGGAATGGAATGGAATTCAATGGAATGGAATGGAATTCAATGGAATGGAATGGAATGGAATGGAATGGAATGGAATGGAATGGAATGGAATGGAATGGAATTCAATGGAATGGAATGGAATGGAATGGGATGGAATGGAATTCAATGGAATGGAATGGAGTGGAATCGAATGGAATCGAATGGAATCGAATGAGATCGAATGGAATGGAATGGAATAGAATGGAATCAACCCGAGTAGAACGGAATGGAATGGAATGGAATGGAATGGAATGGAATGGAATGGAATGGAATGGAATTCAATGGAATGGAATGGAATGGAATGGAATGGAATGGAATGGAATGGAATGGAATCAACCCGAGTAGAACGGAACGGCACGCAACGGAACGGAACGGAACGGAACGGGACGGAACGGAACGGAATGGAATATAATGCAACGGAATTCAATGGAATGGAATGGAATGGAATGGAATTCAATGGAATCGAATGGAATCGAATGGAATCGATTGGAATCGAATGGAATCGAATAGAATGGAATGGAATAGAATTTAATCAACCCGAGTAGAACGGAACGGAACGCAACGGAACGGAACGGAACGGGACGGAACGGAACGGAATGGAATGGAATGGAACGGAATTCAATTGAATGGAATGGAATGGAATGGAATTCAATGGAATGGAATGGAATGGAATGGAATGGAATTCCATGGAATGGAATGGAATGGAATGGAATGGAATGGAATGGAATTCAATGGAATGGAATGGGGTGGAATGGAATGGAATAGAATGGAATGGAATAGAGTGGAATCAACCCGAGTAGAACGGAATGGAATGGAATGGAATGGAATGGAATGGAATGGAATGGAATGGAATGGAATGGAATGTAACAAAGTAGAACGGAATGGAATGGAATGGAATGGAATGGAATGGAATGGAATGGAATGGAATGTACCCGAGTAGAACGGAATGGAATGGAATGGAATGGATTGGAATGGAATGGAATGGAATTTAATGGAATGTAACCGAGTAGAACGGAATGGAATGTAATTGAATGGAATGTAACCGAGTTGAACGGAACGGAATGGAATGGAATGGAATGGAATGGAATGGAATGGAATTGAGTGCAATGCAATGCAATGGAATGCAATGGAATGGAAAGGAATGGAATGGAATGGAATGGAATCTACCCGAGTAGAACGGAATGGAATGGAATTGAATGGAATGTAACCGAGTAGAACGGAACGGAATGGAATGGAATGGAATGGAATGGAATGGAATGCAATGGAATGGAATGGAATGGAATGGAATGGAATGGAATGGAATGGAATGGACACCAGTAGAATGGAATGGAATGGAATGGAATGGAATGGAATGGAATGGAATGGAATGGAATGGAATCTACCCGAGTAGAACGGAATGGAACGGAATGGAATGGAATGGAATGGACAGGAGCAGAACGGAATGGAATGCAAAGGAATGGAATGGAATGTACCCGAGCAGAACGGAATGGAATGAAATGGAAATGGAAAGGGAATGGAAATGGAACGGGAACGGAAATGGAACGGGAACGGAAACGGAACGGGAACGGAAATGGAACGGGAATGGTAACGGAACGGGAATGGAAATGGAACGGGAATGGAAAAGGAACGGGAATGGAAATGGATCGGGAATGGAAATGGAACGGGAATAGTAATGGAACTGGAATGGAAATGGAACGGGAATGGAAAAGAAACGGGAATGGAAATGGAACGGGAATGGAAATGGAATGGGAATGGAAATGGAATGGAATGGAATGGAATGGAATGGAATGGAATGTACCGGAGTGGAGTGGAGTGGAGTGGAGTAGAGTGCACTGGAACGGAATGGAATGGAATGGAATGGAATGGAACGGAACGGAATGTACCCTAGAAGCACGGAATGGAATGGAATGGAATGGAATGGAATGGAATGGAATGGAATGTACCGGAGTGGAGTGGAGTGGAATGGAGTGGAGTGGAGTGGAGTGGAGTGGAATGGAATGGAATGGAATGGAATGGAATGGAATGGAATGCAATGGAATGCAATGGAATGGAAAGGAATGGAATGGAATGGAATGGAATGGAATGGAATGGAATGGAATGGAATGGAATGGACACCAGTAGAATGGAATGGAATGGAATGGAATGGAATGGAATGGAATGGAATGGAATGGAATGGAATGGAATTCAATGGAATGGAATGGAATGGAATGGAATTCTATGGAATGGAATGGAATGGAATGGAATTCAATGGAATGGAATGGAATGGAATGGAATTCTATGGAATGGAATGGAGTGGAATCGAATGGAATCGAATGGAATCGAATGGAATGGAATGGAATAGAATGGAATCAACCCGAGTAGAACGGAACGGAACGCAACGGAACGGAACGGAACGGAACGGGACGGAACGGAACGGAATGGAATGGAATGGAACGGAATTCCATGGAATGGAATGGAATGGAATGGAATTCAATGGAATGGAATGGAATGGAATGGAATGGAATGGAATTCAATGGAATGGAATGGAATGGAATGGAATGGAATGGAATGGAATGGAATGGAATTCAATGGAATGGAATGGTATTCAATGGAATGGAATGGAATGGAATGGAATGGAATGGAATGGAATGGAATGGAATGGAATGGAATGGAATTCAATGGAATGGAATGGAATGGAATGGAATGGAATGGAATTCAATGGAATGGAATGGAGTGGAATCGAATGGAATCGAATGGAATCGAATGAGATCGAATGGAATGGAATGGAATAGAATGGAATCAACCCGAGTAGAACGGAATGGAATGGAATGGAATGGAATTCAATGGAATGGAATGGAATGGAATGGAATGGAATGGAATGGAATCAACCCGAGTAGAACGGAACGGCACGCAACGGAACGGAACGGAACGGAACGGGACGGAACGGACGGAATGGAATATAATGCAACGGAATTCAATGGAATGGAATGGAATGGAATGGAATTCAATGGAATCGAATGGAATCGAATGGAGTCGATTGGAATCGAATGGAATCGAATAGAATGGAATGGAATAGAATTTAATCAACCCGAGTAGAACGGAACGGAACGCAACGGAACGGAACGGAACGGAACGGGACGGGACGGAACGGAACGGAATGGAATGGAATGGAACGGAATTCAATTGAATGGAATGGAATGGAATGGAATTCAATGGAATGGAATGGAATGGAATGGAATGGAATGGAATGGAATGGAATGGACACCAGTAGAATGGAATGGAATGGAATGGAATGGAATGGAATGGAATGGAATGGAATGGAATGGAATGGAATGGAATGGAATGGAATCTACCCGAGTAGAACGGAATGGAACGGAATGGAATGGAATGGAATGGACAGGAGCAGAACGGAATGGAATGCAATGGAATGGAATGGAATGTACCCGAGCAGAACGGAATGGAATGAAATGGAAATGGAAAGGGAATGGAAATGGAACGGGAATGGAAATGGAACGGGAACGGAAATGGAACGGGAATGGAAATGGAACGGGAACGGAAACGGAACGAGAACGGAAATGGAACGGGAACGGAAACGGAACGGGAACGGAAATGGAACGGGAATGGTAATGGAACGGGAATGGAAATGGAACGGGAATGGAAATGGAACGGGAATGGAAATGGATCGGGAATGGAAATGGAACGGGAATGGTAATGGAACTGGAATGGAAATGGAACGGGAATGGAAAAGAAACGGGAATGGAAATGGAACGGGAATGGAAATGGAATGGGAATGGAAATGGAATGGAATGGAATGGAATGGAATGTACCAGAGTGGAGTGGAGTGGAGTGGAGTGGAGTAGAGTGCACTGGAACGGAATGGAATGGAATGGAATGGAATGGAATGGAACGGAACGGAATGTACCCGAGAAGCACGGAATGGAATGGAATGGAATGGAATGGAATGGAATGGAATGTACCGGAGTGGAGTGGAGTGGAGTGGAGTGGAGTAGAGTGCACTGGAACGGAATGGAATGGAATGGAATGGAATGGAACGGAACGGAATGTACCCGAGAAGCACGGAATGGAATGGAATGGAATGGAATGGAATGGAATGGAATGGAATGGAATGGAATGTACCGGAGTGGAGTGGAGTGGAATGGAGTGGAGTGGAGTGGAGTGGAGTGGAATGGAATGGAATGGAACGGAATGGAATGGAATGGAATGCAATGGAATGCAATGGAATGGAAAGGAATGGAATGCAATGGAATGGAATGGAATGGAATGGAATGGAATGGACACCAGTAGAATGGAATGGAATGGAATGGAATGGAATGGAATGGAATGGAATGGAATGGAATTCAATGGAATGGAATGGAATGGAATGGAATTCAATGGAATCGAATGGAATCGAATGGAATCGATTGGAATCGAATGGAATCGAATAGAATGGAATGGAATAGAATTTAATCAACCCGAGTAGAACGGAACGGAACGCAACGGAACGGAACGGAACGGAACGGAACGGGACGGAACGGAACGGAACGGAACGGGACGGAACGGAACGGAATGGAATGGAATGGAACGGAATTCAATTGAATGGAATGGAATGGAATGGAATTCAATGGAATGGAATGGAATGGAATGGAATGGAATGGAATGGAATGGAATGGAATGGAATGGACACCAGTAGAATGGAATGGAATGGAATGGAATGGAATGGAATGGAATGGAATGGAATGGAATGGAATGGAATGGAATGGAAAGGAATGGAATCTACCCGAGTAGAACGGAATGGAACGGAATGGAATGGAATGGAATGGACAGGAGCAGAACGGAATGGAATGCAATGGAATGGAATGGAATGTACCCGAGCAGAACGGAATGGAATGAAATGGAAATGGAAAGGGAATGGAAATGGAACGGGAATGGAAATGGATCGGGAATGGAAATGGAACGGGAATGGTAATGGAACTGGAATGGAAATGGAACGGGAATGGAAAAGAAACGGGAATGGAAATGGAACGGGAATGGAAATGGAATGGGAATGGAAATGGAATGGAATGGAATGGAATGGAATGTACCAGAGTGGAGTGGAGTGGAGTGGAGTGGAGTAGAGTGAACTGGAACGGAATGGAATGGAATGGAATGGAATGGAACGGAACGGAATGTACCCGAGAAGCACGGAATGGAATGGAATGGAATGGAATGGAATGGAATGTACCGGAGTGGAGTGGAGTGGAGTGGAGTGGAGTAGAGTGCACTGGAACGGAATGGAATGGAATGGAATGGAATGGAACGGAACGGAATGTACCCCAGAAGCACGGAATGGAATGGAATGGAATGGAATGGAATGGAATGTACCGGAGTGGAGTGGAGTGGAATGGAGTGGAGTGGAGTGGAGTGGAGTGGAATGGAATGGAATGGAACGGAATGGAATGGAATGGAATGCAATGGAATGCAATGGAATGGAAAGGAATGGAATGGAATGGAATGGAATGGAATGGAATGGAATGGAATGGACACCAGTAGAATGGAATGGAATGGAATGGAATGGAATGGAATGGAATGGAATGGAATGGAATGGAATTCAATGGAATCGAATGGAATGGAATGGAATTCAATGGAATCGAATGGAATCGAATGGAATCGATTGGAATCGAATGGAATCGAATAGAATGGAATGGAATAGAATTTAATCAACCCGAGTAGAACGGAACGGAACGCAACGGAACGGAACGGAACGGAACGGAACGGGACGGAACGGAACGGAATGGAATGGAATGCAACGGTATTCAATTGAATGGAATGGAATGGAATGGAATTCAATGGAATGGAATGGAATGGAATGGAATGGAATGGAATGGAATGGAATGTAATGGAATGGACACCAGTAGAATGGAATGGAATGGAATGGAATGGAATGGAATGGAATGGAATGGAATGGAATGGAATGGAATGGAATGGAATCTACCCGAGTAGAACGGAATGGAACGGAATGGAATGGAATGGAATGGACAGGAGCAGAACGGAATGGAATGCAATGGAATGGAATGGAATGTACCCGAGCAGAACGGAATGGAATGAAATGGAAATGGAAAGGGAATGGAAATGGAACGGGAATGGAAATGGAACGGGAACGGAAATGGAACGGGAATGGAAATGGAACGGGAACGGAAACGGAACGAGAACGGAAATGGAACGGGAACGGAAACGGAACGGGAACGGAAATGGAACGGGAATGGTAATGGAACGGGAATGGAAATGGAACGGGAATGGAAATGGAACGGGAATGGAAATGGATCGGGAATGGAAATGGAACGGGAATGGTAATGGAACTGGAATGGAAATGGAACGGGAATGGAAAAGAAACGGGAATGGAAATGGAACGGGAATGGAAATGGAATGGGAATGGAAATGGAATGGAATGGAATGGAATGGAATGTACCAGAGTGGAGTGGAGTGGAGTGGAGTGGAGTAGAGTGCACTGGAACGGAATGGAATGGAATGGAATGGAATGGAACGGAACGGAATGTACCCGAGAAGCACGGAATGGAATGGAATGGAATGGAATGGAATGGAATGTACCGGAGTGGAGTGGAGTGGAGTGGAGTGGAGTAGAGTGCACTGGAACGGAATGGAATGGAATGGAATGGAATGGAACGGAACGGAATGTACCCGAGAAGCACGGAATGGAATGGAATGGAATGGAATGGAATGGAATGGAATGGAATGGAATGTACCGGAGTGGAGTGGAGTGGAATGGAGTGGAGTGGAGTGGAGTGGAGTGGAATGGAATGGAATGGAACGGAATGGAATGGAATGGAATGCAATGGAATGCAATGGAATGGAAAGGAATGGAATGGAATGGAATGGAATGGAATGGAATGGAATGGAATGGAATGGACACCAGTAGAATGGAATGGAATGGAATGGAATGGAATGGAATGGAATGGAATGGAATGGAATGGAATGGAATGGAATGGAATGGAATGGAATTCAATGGAATGGAATGGAATGGAATGGAATTCAATGGAATCGAATGGAATCGAATGGAATCGATTGGAATCGAATGGAATCGAATAGAATGGAATGGAATAGAATTTAATCAACCCGAGTAGAACGGAACGGAACGCAACGGAACGGAACGGAACGGAACGGAACGGGACGGAACGGAACGGAATGGAATGGAATGGAACGGAATTCAATTGAATGGAATGGAATGGAATGGAATTCAATGGAATGGAATGGAATGGAATGGAATTGAATGGAATGGAATGGAATGGAATGGAATGGACACCAGTAGAATGGAATGGAATGGAATGGAATGGAATGGAATGGAATGGAATCTACCCGAGTAGAACGGAATGGAACGGAATGGAATGGAATGGAATGGACAGGAGCAGAACGGAATGGAATGCAATGGAATGGAATGGAATGTACCCGAGCAGAACGGAATGGAATGAAATGGAAATGGAAAGGGAATGGAAATGGAACGGGAATGGAAATGGAACGGGAACGGAAATGGAACGGGAATGGAAATGGAACGGGAACGGAAACGGAACGAGAACGGAAATGGAACGGGAACGGAAACGGAACGGGAACGGAAATGGAACGGGAATGGTAATGGAACGGGAATGGAAATGGAACGGGAATGGAAATGGAACGGGAATGGAAATGGATCGGGAATGGAAATGGAACGGGAATGGTAATGGAACTGGAATGGAAATGGAACGGGAATGGAAAAGAAACGGGAATGGAAATGGAACGGGAATGGAAATGGAATGGGAATGGAAATGGAATGGAATGGAATGGAATGGAATGTACCAGAGTGGAGTGGAGTGGAGTGGAGTGGAGTAGAGTGCACTGGAACGGAATGGAATGGAATGGAATGGAATGGAACGGAACGGAATGTACCCGAATAGCACGGAATGGAATGGAATGGAATGGAATGGAATGGAATGGAATGTACCGGAGTGGAGTGGAGTGGAATGGAGTGGAGTGGAGTGGAGTGGAGTGGAATGGAATGGAATGGAATGGAATGGAATGGAATGGAATGGAATGCAATGGAATGCAATGGAATGGAAAGGAATGGAATGGAATGGAATGGAATGGAATGGAATGGAATGGACACCAGTAGAATGGAATGGAATGGAATGGAATGGAATGGAATGGAATGGAATGGAATGGAATTCAATGGAATGGAATGGAATGGAATGGAATTCTATGGAATGGAATGGAGTGGAATCGAATGGAATCGAATGGAATCGAATGGAATGGAATGGAATAGAATGGAATCAACCCGAGTAGAACGGAACGGAACGCAACGGAACGGAACGGAACGGAACGGGACGGAACGGAACGGAATGGAATGGAATGGAACGGAATTCCATGGAATGGAATGGAATGGAATGGAATTCAATGGAATGGAATGGAATGGAATGGAATGGAATGGAATGGAATGGAATGGAATGGAATGGAATGGAATTCCATGGAATGGAATGGAATGGATTGGAATGGAATGGAATAGAATGGAATCAACCCGAGTAGAATGGAACGGAACACAACGGAACGGAACGGAACGCAACGGAACGGAACGGAACGGAACGGAACGGAATGGAATGGAATGGAACGGAATTCAATGGAATGGAATGGAATGGAATGGAATTCTATGGAATGGAATGGAATGGAATGGAATGGAATTCCATGGAATGGAATGGAATTCAATGGAATTCGATGGAATGGAATGCAATGGAATGGAATGGAATGGAATGGAATGGAATGGAATTCAATGGAAAAGAATGGAATGGAATGGAATGGAAACGAATGGAATCGAATGGAATCGAATGGAATCTAATGGAATCGAATGAAATGGAATGGAATAGAATGGAATCAACCCGAGTAGAACGGAATGGAATGGAATGGAATGGAATGGAATGGAATGGAATGGAATGAAATGTTATGGAATGGAATGGAATGGAATTCAATGCAATTCAATTGAATGGAATGGAAGGGAATGGAATGGAGTGGAGTGGAGTGGAGTGGAGTGGAGTGGAATGGAATGGAGTGGAATGGAATGGAAAGGAATGGAATGGAATTCAATGGAATGGAATGGAATGGAATGGAATGGAATGGAATGGAATGGAATTCAATGGAATGGAATGGAATGGAATGGATTGGAATGGAATGGAATCAACCCGAGTAGAATGGAATGAATAGGAATGGAATGGAATGGAATGGAATGGAATTCAATGGAATGGAATGGAGTGGAATGGAATGGAATCGAATGGAATCGAATGGAATCTAATGGAATCGAATGAAATGGAATGGAATAGAATGGAATCAACCCGAGTAGAACGGAATGGAATGGAGTGGAATGGAATGGAATGGAATGGAATGGAATGAAATGTTATGGAATGGAATGGAATGGAATTCAATGCAATTCAATTGAATGGAATGGAAGGGAATGGAATGGAGTGGAGTGGAGTGGAGTGGAGTGGAGTGGAATGGAATGGAGTGGAATGGAATGGAAAGGAATGGAATGGAATTCAATGGAATGGAATGGAATGGAATGGAATGGAATGGAATGGAATGGAATTCAATGGAATGGAATGGAATGGAATGGATTGGAATGGAATGGAATCAACCCGAGTAGAATGGAATGAATAGGAATGGAATGGAATGGAATGGAATGGAATGGAATTCAATGGAATGGAATGGAGTGGAATGGAATGGAATCGAATGGAATTGAATGGAATCGAATGGAATCAAATGGGATCGAATGGAATGTAATGGAAAAGAATGGAATCAACCCGAGTAGAACGGAATGGAATGGAATGGAATGGATTGGAATGGAATGGAATGGAATGGAATGGAATGTAACCGAGTAGAACGGAATGGAATGTAATTGAATGGAATGTAACCGAGTTGAATGGAACGGAATGGAATGGAATGGAATGGAATGGAATGGAATGGAATGGAATGGAATTGAGTGCAATGCAATGCAATGGAATGCAATGGAATGGAAAGGAATGGAATGGAATGGAATGGAATCTACCCGAGTAGAACGGAATGGAATGGAATTGAATGGAATGTAACCGAGTAGAACGGAACGGAATGGAATGGAATGGAATGGAATGGAAAGCAATGGAATGGAATGGAATGGAATGGAATGGAATGGAATGGAATGGAATGGACACCAGTAGAATGGAATGGAATGGAATGGAATGGAAAGGAATGGAATGGAATGGAATGGAATGGAATGGAATCTACCCGAGTAGAACGGAATGGAACGGAATGGAATGGAATGGAATGGACAGGAGCAGAACGGAATGGAATGCAATGGAATGGAATGGAATGTACCCGAGCAGAACGGAATGGAATGAAATGGAAATGGAAAGGGAATGGAAATGGAACGGGAATGGAAATGGAACGGGAACTGAAATGGAACGGGAATGGTAACGGAACGGGAATGGAAATGGAACGGGAATGGAAAAGGAACGGGAATGGAAATGGATCGGGAATGGAAATGGAACGGGAATGGTAATGGAACTGGAATGGAAATGGAACGGGAATGGAAAAGAAACGGGAATGGAAATGGAACGGGAATGGAAATGGAATGGGAATGGAAATGGAATGGAATGGAATGGAATGGAATGTACCGGAGTGGAGTGGAGTGGAGTGGAGTGGAGTAGAGTGCACTGGAACGGAATGGAATGGAATGGAATGGAATGGAATGTACCGGAGTGGAGTGGAGTGGAATGGAGTGGAGTGGAGTGGAGTGGAGTGGAATGGAATGGAATGGAATGGAATGCAATGGAATGAAATGGAATGGAAAGGAATGGAATGGAAGGGAATGGAATGGAATGGAATGGAATGGACACCAGTAGAATGGAATGGAATGGAATGGAATGGAATGGAATGGAATGGAATGGAATTCAATGGAATGGAATGGAATGGAATGGAATGGATTTCAATGGAATGGAATGGAATGGAAAGGAATTCAATGGAATGGAATGGAATGGAATGGAATTCTATGGAATGGAATGGAGTGGAATCGAATGGAATCGAATGGAATCGAATGGAATGGAATGGAATAGAATTGAATCAACCCGAGTAGAACGGAACGGAACGCAACGGAACGGAACGGAACGGAACGGGACGGAACGGAACGGAATGGAATGGAATGGAACGGAATTCCATGGAATGGAATGGAATGGA
The DNA here is from genome assembly GCF_029281585.2 of Gorilla gorilla gorilla. Lineage (NCBI taxonomy): Eukaryota > Metazoa > Chordata > Mammalia > Primates > Hominidae > Gorilla > Gorilla gorilla. The sequence continues at coordinate 8,943,903 of NC_073236.2, forward strand.
ATGGAATTCAATTGAATCGAATGGAATGGAATGGATTGGAATGGAATGGAATAGAATGGAATCAACCCGAGTAGAACGGAACGGAACACAACGGAAGGGAACGGAACGCAACGGAACGGAACGGAACGGAACGGAATGGAACGGAATGGAACGGAATTCAATGGAATGGAATGGAATGGAATGGAATTCTATGGAATGGAATGGAATGGAATGGAATGGAATTCCATGGAATGGAATGGAATGGAATGGAATTCTATGGAATGGAATGGAATGGAATGGAATGGAATTCCATGGAATGGAATGGAATGGAATGGAATTCCATGGAATGGAATGGAATGGAATGGAATTCCATGGAATGGAATGGAATGGAATGGAATTCAATGGAATGGAATGGAATGGAATGGAATGGAGTGGAATCGAATGGAATCGAATGGAATCGAATGGAATCGAATGGGATCGAATGGACTGGAATGGAATAGAATGGAATCAACCCGAGTAGAACGGAGCGGAACGCAACGGAACGGAACGGAACGGAACGGAACGGAACGGAATGGAATGGAGTGGAATGGAACGGAATTCAATGGAATGGAATGGAACGGAATGGAATTCAATGGAATGGAATGGAATGGAATGGAATGGAATGCAACGGAATTCTATGGAATGGAATGGAATGGAATGGAATGGAATGGAATGGAATGGAATGGAATGGAATTCAATGGAATGGAAAGAATGGAATGGAATGGAATGGAATTCAATGGAATGGAATGGAATGGAATGGAACGGAATGGAATTCAATGGAATGGAATGGAATGGCAACGAATGGAATCGAATGCAATCGAATGGAATCGATTGGAATCGAATGGAATCGAATGGAATGGAATGGAATAGAATGTAATCAACCTGAGTAGAACGGAACGGCACGCAACGGAACGGAACGGAACGGAACGGGACGGAACAGAAGGGTATGGAATGGAATGGAACGGAATTCAATGGAATGGAATGGAATGGAATGGAATTCAATGGAATGGGATGGAATGGAATGGAATGGAATGGAATGGAATTGAATGGAATAGAATGGAATCAACCCGAGTAGAACGGAACGGAACGCAACGGAACGGAACGGAACGCAACGGAACGGAACGGAACGGAACGGAACGGAATGGAATGGAAAGGAACGGAATTCAATGGAATGGAATGGGATGGAATGGAATTCAATGGAATGGAATGGAATGGAATGGAATGGAATGGAATGGAATGGAATGGAATGGAATTCAAATGGAATGGAATGGAATGGAATTCTATGGAATGGAATGGAGTGGAATCGAATGGAATCGAATGGAATCGAATGGAATCGAATGGGATCGAATGGAATGGAATGGAATAGAATGGAATCAACCCGAGTAAAACGGAGCGGAACGCAACGGAACGGAACGGAACGGAACGGAACGGAAAGGAATGGAATGGAATGGAATGGAACGGAATTCAAAGGAATGGAATGGAACAGAATGGAATTCAATGGAAAGGAATGGAATGGAATGGAATTGAATTCAATGGAATGGAATGGAATGGAATGGAATGGAATGGAATGGAATGGAATGGAACGGAATTCTATGGAATGGAATGGAATGGAATTCAATGGAATGGAATGGAATGGAATGGAATGGAACGGAATTCAATGGAATGGAATGGAATGGAATGGAATTCAATGGAATGGAATGGAATTCAATGGAATGGAATGGAATGGAATGGAATGGAATGGAATGGAATGGAATGGAATGGAATTCAATGGAATGGAATGGAATGGAATGGGATGGAATGGAATTCAATGGAATGGAATGGAGTGGAATCGAATGGAATCGAATGGAATCGAATGAGATCGAATGGAATGGAATGGAATAGAATGGAATCAACCCGAGTAGAACGGAATGGAATGGAATGGAATGGAATGGAATGGAATGGAATGGAATGGAATGGAATTCAATGGAATGGAATGGAATGGAATGGAATGGAATGGAATGGAATGGAATGGAATCAACCCGAGTAGAACGGAACGGCACGCAACGGAACGGAACGGAACGGAACGGGACGGAACGGAACGGAATGGAATATAATGCAACGGAATTCAATGGAATGGAATGGAATGGAATGGAATTCAATGGAATCGAATGGAATCGAATGGAATCGATTGGAATCGAATGGAATCGAATAGAATGGAATGGAATAGAATTTAATCAACCCGAGTAGAACGGAACGGAACGCAACGGAACGGAACGGAACGGGACGGAACGGAACGGAATGGAATGGAATGGAACGGAATTCAATTGAATGGAATGGAATGGAATGGAATTCAATGGAATGGAATGGAATGGAATGGAATGGAATTCCATGGAATGGAATGGAATGGAATGGAATGGAATGGAATGGAATTCAATGGAATGGAATGGGGTGGAATGGAATGGAATAGAATGGAATGGAATAGAGTGGAATCAACCCGAGTAGAACGGAATGGAATGGAATGGAATGGAATGGAATGGAATGGAATGGAATGGAATGGAATGGAATGTAACAAAGTAGAACGGAATGGAATGGAATGGAATGGAATGGAATGGAATGGAATGGAATGGAATGTACCCGAGTAGAACGGAATGGAATGGAATGGAATGGATTGGAATGGAATGGAATGGAATTTAATGGAATGTAACCGAGTAGAACGGAATGGAATGTAATTGAATGGAATGTAACCGAGTTGAACGGAACGGAATGGAATGGAATGGAATGGAATGGAATGGAATGGAATTGAGTGCAATGCAATGCAATGGAATGCAATGGAATGGAAAGGAATGGAATGGAATGGAATGGAATCTACCCGAGTAGAACGGAATGGAATGGAATTGAATGGAATGTAACCGAGTAGAACGGAACGGAATGGAATGGAATGGAATGGAATGGAATGGAATGCAATGGAATGGAATGGAATGGAATGGAATGGAATGGAATGGAATGGAATGGACACCAGTAGAATGGAATGGAATGGAATGGAATGGAATGGAATGGAATGGAATGGAATGGAATGGAATGGAATGGAATCTACCCGAGTAGAACGGAATGGAACGGAATGGAATGGAATGGAATGGACAGGAGCAGAACGGAATGGAATGCAAAGGAATGGAATGGAATGTACCCGAGCAGAACGGAATGGAATGAAATGGAAATGGAAAGGGAATGGAAATGGAACGGGAACGGAAATGGAACGGGAACGGAAACGGAACGGGAACGGAAATGGAACGGGAATGGTAACGGAACGGGAATGGAAATGGAACGGGAATGGAAAAGGAACGGGAATGGAAATGGATCGGGAATGGAAATGGAACGGGAATAGTAATGGAACTGGAATGGAAATGGAACGGGAATGGAAAAGAAACGGGAATGGAAATGGAACGGGAATGGAAATGGAATGGGAATGGAAATGGAATGGAATGGAATGGAATGGAATGGAATGGAATGTACCGGAGTGGAGTGGAGTGGAGTGGAGTAGAGTGCACTGGAACGGAATGGAATGGAATGGAATGGAATGGAACGGAACGGAATGTACCCTAGAAGCACGGAATGGAATGGAATGGAATGGAATGGAATGGAATGGAATGTACCGGAGTGGAGTGGAGTGGAATGGAGTGGAGTGGAGTGGAGTGGAGTGGAATGGAATGGAATGGAATGGAATGGAATGGAATGGAATGCAATGGAATGCAATGGAATGGAAAGGAATGGAATGGAATGGAATGGAATGGAATGGAATGGAATGGAATGGAATGGAATGGACACCAGTAGAATGGAATGGAATGGAATGGAATGGAATGGAATGGAATGGAATGGAATGGAATGGAATGGAATTCAATGGAATGGAATGGAATGGAATGGAATTCTATGGAATGGAATGGAATGGAATGGAATTCAATGGAATGGAATGGAATGGAATGGAATTCTATGGAATGGAATGGAGTGGAATCGAATGGAATCGAATGGAATCGAATGGAATGGAATGGAATAGAATGGAATCAACCCGAGTAGAACGGAACGGAACGCAACGGAACGGAACGGAACGGAACGGGACGGAACGGAACGGAATGGAATGGAATGGAACGGAATTCCATGGAATGGAATGGAATGGAATGGAATTCAATGGAATGGAATGGAATGGAATGGAATGGAATGGAATTCAATGGAATGGAATGGAATGGAATGGAATGGAATGGAATGGAATGGAATGGAATTCAATGGAATGGAATGGTATTCAATGGAATGGAATGGAATGGAATGGAATGGAATGGAATGGAATGGAATGGAATGGAATGGAATTCAATGGAATGGAATGGAATGGAATGGAATGGAATGGAATTCAATGGAATGGAATGGAGTGGAATCGAATGGAATCGAATGGAATCGAATGAGATCGAATGGAATGGAATGGAATAGAATGGAATCAACCCGAGTAGAACGGAATGGAATGGAATGGAATGGAATTCAATGGAATGGAATGGAATGGAATGGAATGGAATGGAATGGAATCAACCCGAGTAGAACGGAACGGCACGCAACGGAACGGAACGGAACGGAACGGGACGGAACGGACGGAATGGAATATAATGCAACGGAATTCAATGGAATGGAATGGAATGGAATGGAATTCAATGGAATCGAATGGAATCGAATGGAGTCGATTGGAATCGAATGGAATCGAATAGAATGGAATGGAATAGAATTTAATCAACCCGAGTAGAACGGAACGGAACGCAACGGAACGGAACGGAACGGAACGGGACGGGACGGAACGGAACGGAATGGAATGGAATGGAACGGAATTCAATTGAATGGAATGGAATGGAATGGAATTCAATGGAATGGAATGGAATGGAATGGAATGGAATGGAATGGAATGGAATGGACACCAGTAGAATGGAATGGAATGGAATGGAATGGAATGGAATGGAATGGAATGGAATGGAATGGAATGGAATGGAATGGAATGGAATCTACCCGAGTAGAACGGAATGGAACGGAATGGAATGGAATGGAATGGACAGAAGCAGAACGGAATGGAATGCAATGGAATGGAATGGAATGTACCCGAGCAGAACGGAATGGAATGAAATGGAAATGGAAAGGGAATGGAAATGGAACGGGAATGGAAATGGAACGGGAACGGAAATGGAACGGGAATGGAAATGGAACGGGAACGGAAACGGAACGAGAACGGAAATGGAACGGGAACGGAAACGGAACGGGAACGGAAATGGAACGGGAATGGTAATGGAACGGGAATGGAAATGGAACGGGAATGGAAATGGAACGGGAATGGAAATGGATCGGGAATGGAAATGGAACGGGAATGGTAATGGAACTGGAATGGAAATGGAACGGGAATGGAAAAGAAACGGGAATGGAAATGGAACGGGAATGGAAATGGAATGGGAATGGAAATGGAATGGAATGGAATGGAATGGAATGTACCAGAGTGGAGTGGAGTGGAGTGGAGTGGAGTAGAGTGCACTGGAACGGAATGGAATGGAATGGAATGGAACGGAACGGAATGTACCCGAGAAGCACGGAATGGAATGGAATGGAATGGAATGGAATGGAATGGAATGTACCGGAGTGGAGTGGAGTGGAGTGGAGTGGAGTAGAGTGCACTGGAACGGAATGGAATGGAATGGAATGGAATGGAACGGAACGGAATGTACCCGAGAAGCACGGAATGGAATGGAATGGAATGGAATGGAATGGAATGGAATGGAATGGAATGGAATGGAATGTACCGGAGTGGAGTGGAGTGGAATGGAGTGGAGTGGAGTGGAGTGGAGTGGAATGGAATGGAATGGAACGGAATGGAATGGAATGGAATGCAATGGAATGCAATGGAATGGAAAGGAATGGAATGCAATGGAATGGAATGGAATGGAATGGAATGGAATGGACACCAGTAGAATGGAATGGAATGGAATGGAATGGAATGGAATGGAATGGAATGGAATTCAATGGAATGGAATGGAATGGAATGGAATTCAATGGAATCGAATGGAATCGAATGGAATCGATTGGAATCGAATGGAATCGAATAGAATGGAATGGAATAGAATTTAATCAACCCGAGTAGAACGGAACGGAACGCAACGGAACGGAACGGAACGGAACGGAACGGGACGGAACGGAACGGAACGGAACGGGACGGAACGGAACGGAATGGAATGGAATGGAACGGAATTCAATTGAATGGAATGGAATGGAATGGAATTCAATGGAATGGAATGGAATGGAATGGAATGGAATGGAATGGAATGGAATGGAATGGAATGGACACCAGTAGAATGGAATGGAATGGAATGGAATGGAATGGAATGGAATGGAATGGAATGGAATGGAATGGAATGGAATGGAAAGGAATGGAATCTACCCGAGTAGAACGGAATGGAACGGAATGGAATGGAATGGAATGGACAGGAGCAGAACGGAATGGAATGCAATGGAATGGAATGGAATGTACCCGAGCAGAACGGAATGGAATGAAATGGAAATGGAAAGGGAATGGAAATGGAACGGGAATGGAAATGGATCGGGAATGGAAATGGAACGGGAATGGTAATGGAACTGGAATGGAAATGGAACGGGAATGGAAAAGAAACGGGAATGGAAATGGAACGGGAATGGAAATGGAATGGGAATGGAAATGGAATGGAATGGAATGGAATGGAATGTACCAGAGTGGAGTGGAGTGGAGTGGAGTGGAGTAGAGTGAACTGGAACGGAATGGAATGGAATGGAATGGAATGGAACGGAACGGAATGTACCCGAGAAGCACGGAATGGAATGGAATGGAATGGAATGGAATGGAATGTACCGGAGTGGAGTGGAGTGGAGTGGAGTGGAGTAGAGTGCACTGGAACGGAATGGAATGGAATGGAATGGAATGGAACGGAACGGAATGTACCCCAGAAGCACGGAATGGAATGGAATGGAATGGAATGGAATGGAATGTACCGGAGTGGAGTGGAGTGGAATGGAGTGGAGTGGAGTGGAGTGGAGTGGAATGGAATGGAATGGAACGGAATGGAATGGAATGGAATGCAATGGAATGCAATGGAATGGAAAGGAATGGAATGGAATGGAATGGAATGGAATGGAATGGAATGGAATGGACACCAGTAGAATGGAATGGAATGGAATGGAATGGAATGGAATGGAATGGAATGGAATGGAATGGAATTCAATGGAATCGAATGGAATGGAATGGAATTCAATGGAATCGAATGGAATCGAATGGAATCGATTGGAATCGAATGGAATCGAATAGAATGGAATGGAATAGAATTTAATCAACCCGAGTAGAACGGAACGGAACGCAACGGAACGGAACGGAACGGAACGGAACGGGACGGAACGGAACGGAATGGAATGGAATGGAACGGTATTCAATTGAATGGAATGGAATGGAATGGAATTCAATGGAATGGAATGGAATGGAATGGAATGGAATGGAATGGAATGGAATGTAATGGAATGGACACCAGTAGAATGGAATGGAATGGAATGGAATGGAATGGAATGGAATGGAATGGAATGGAATGGAATGGAATGGAATGGAATGGAATGGAATCTACCCGAGTAGAACGGAATGGAACGGAATGGAATGGAATGGAATGGACAGGAGCAGAACGGAATGGAATGCAATGGAATGGAATGGAATGTACCCGAGCAGAACGGAATGGAATGAAATGGAAATGGAAAGGGAATGGAAATGGAACGGGAATGGAAATGGAACGGGAACGGAAATGGAACGGGAATGGAAATGGAACGGGAACGGAAACGGAACGAGAACGGAAATGGAACGGGAACGGAAACGGAACGGGAACGGAAATGGAACGGGAATGGTAATGGAACGGGAATGGAAATGGAACGGGAATGGAAATGGAACGGGAATGGAAATGGATCGGGAATGGAAATGGAACGGGAATGGTAATGGAACTGGAATGGAAATGGAACGGGAATGGAAAAGAAACGGGAATGGAAATGGAACGGGAATGGAAATGGAATGGGAATGGAAATGGAATGGAATGGAATGGAATGGAATGTACCAGAGTGGAGTGGAGTGGAGTGGAGTGGAGTAGAGTGCACTGGAACGGAATGGAATGGAATGGAATGGAATGGAACGGAACGGAATGTACCCGAGAAGCACGGAATGGAATGGAATGGAATGGAATGGAATGGAATGTACCGGAGTGGAGTGGAGTGGAGTGGAGTGGAGTAGAGTGCACTGGAACGGAATGGAATGGAATGGAATGGAATGGAACGGAACGGAATGTACCCGAGAAGCACGGAATGGAATGGAATGGAATGGAATGGAATGGAATGGAATGGAATGGAATGTACCGGAGTGGAGTGGAGTGGAATGGAGTGGAGTGGAGTGGAGTGGAGTGGAATGGAATGGAATGGAACGGAATGGAATGGAATGGAATGCAATGGAATGCAATGGAATGGAAAGGAATGGAATGGAATGGAATGGAATGGAATGGAATGGAATGGAATGGAATGGACACCAGTAGAATGGAATGGAATGGAATGGAATGGAATGGAATGGAATGGAATGGAATGGAATGGAATGGAATGGAATGGAATGGAATTCAATGGAATGGAATGGAATGGAATGGAATTCAATGGAATCGAATGGAATCGAATGGAATCGATTGGAATCGAATGGAATCGAATAGAATGGAATGGAATAGAATTTAATCAACCCGAGTAGAACGGAACGGAACGCAACGGAACGGAACGGAACGGAACGGAACGGGACGGAACGGAACGGAATGGAATGGAATGGAACGGAATTCAATTGAATGGAATGGAATGGAATGGAATTCAATGGAATGGAATGGAATGGAATGGAATTGAATGGAATGGAATGGAATGGAATGGAATGGACACCAGTAGAATGGAATGGAATGGAATGGAATGGAATGGAATGGAATGGAATGGAATGGAATCTACCCGAGTAGAACGGAATGGAACGGAATGGAATGGAATGGAATGGACAGGAGCAGAACGGAATGGAATGCAATGGAATGGAATGGAATGTACCCGAGCAGAACGGAATGGAATGAAATGGAAATGGAAAGGGAATGGAAATGGAACGGGAATGGAAATGGAACGGGAACGGAAATGGAACGGGAATGGAAATGGAACGGGAACGGAAACGGAACGAGAACGGAAATGGAACGGGAACGGAAACGGAACGGGAACGGAAATGGAACGGGAATGGTAATGGAACGGGAATGGAAATGGAACGGGAATGGAAATGGAACGGGAATGGAAATGGATCGGGAATGGAAATGGAACGGGAATGGTAATGGAACTGGAATGGAAATGGAACGGGAATGGAAAAGAAACGGGAATGGAAATGGAACGGGAATGGAAATGGAATGGGAATGGAAATGGAATGGAATGGAATGGAATGGAATGTACCAGAGTGGAGTGGAGTGGAGTGGAGTGGAGTAGAGTGCACTGGAACGGAATGGAATGGAATGGAATGGAATGGAACGGAACGGAATGTACCCGAGAAGCACGGAATGGAATGGAATGGAATGGAATGGAATGGAATGTACCGGAGTGGAGTGGAGTGGAGTGGAGTGGAGTAGAGTGCACTGGAACGGAATGGAATGGAATGGAATGGAATGGAACGGAACGGAATGTACCCGAGAAGCACGGAATGGAATGGAATGGAATGGAATGGAATGGAATGGAATGGAATGTACCGGAGTGGAGTGGAGTGGAATGGAGTGGAGTGGAGTGGAGTGGAGTGGAATGGAATGGAATGGAACGGAATGGAATGGAATGGAATGCAATGGAATGAAATGGAATGGAAAGGAATGGAATGGAATGGAATGGAATGGAATGGAATGGAATGGAATGGAATGGAATGGAATGGACACCAGTAGAATGGAATGGAATGGAATGGAATGGAATGGAATGGAATGGAATGGAATTCAATGGAATGGAATGGAATGGAATGGAATTCTATGGAATGGAATGGAATGGAATGGAATTCAATGGAATGGAATGGAATGGAATGGAATTCTATGGAATGGAATGGAGTGGAATCGAATGGAATCGAATGGAATCGAATGGAATGGAATGGAATAGAATGGAATCAACCCGAGTAGAACGGAACGGAACGGAACGGAACGGAACGGAACGGAACGGGACGGAACGGAACGGAATGGAATGGAATGGAACGGAATTCCATGGAATGGAATGGAATGGAATGGAATTCAATGGAATGGAATGGAATGGAATGGAATGGAATGGAATTCAATGGAATGGAATGGAATGGAATGGAATGGAATGGAATGGAATGGAATTCAATGGAATGGAATGGAATGGAATGGATTGGAATGGAATGGAATAGAATGGAATCAACCCGAGTAGAACGGAACGGAACACAACGGAACGGAACGGAACGCAACGGAACGGAACGGAACGGAACGGAATGGAACGGAAGGGAACGGAATTCAATGGAATGGAATGGAATGGAATGGAATTCTATGGAATGGAATGGAATGGAATGGAATGGAATGGATTTCCATGGAATGGAATGGAATGGAATGGAATTCCATGGAATGGAATGGAATGGAATGGAATTCAATGGAGTGGAATGGAATGGAATGGAATGGAATGGAATTCAGTGGAATGGAATGGGATGGAATGGAATGGAATGGAATTCTATGGAATGGAATGGAGTGGAATCGAATGGAATCGAATGGGATCGAATGGACTGGAATGGAATAGAATGGAATCAACCCGAGTAGAACGGAGCGGAACGCAACGGAACGGAACGGAACGGAACGGAACGGAACGGAATGGAATGGAGTGGAATGGAACGGAATTCAATGGAATGGAATGGAACGGAATGGAATTCAATGGAATGGAATGGAATGGAATGGAATGGAATGGAATGGAACGGAATTCTATGGAATGGAATGGAATGGAATTCAATGGAATGGAATGGAATGGAATGGAATGGAATGGAATGGAACGGAATTCTATGGAATGGAATGGAATGGAATTCAATGGAATGGAATGGAATGGAATGGAATGGAATGGAATGGAATTCAATGGAATGGAAAGGAATGGAATGGAATGGAATGGAATTCCATGGAATGGAATGGAATGGAATGGAACGGAATGGAATTCAATGGAATGGAATGGAATGGCAACGAATGGAATCGAATGCAATCGAATGGAATCGATTGGAATCGAATGGAATCGAATGGAATGGAATGGAATAGAATGTAATCAACCTGAGTAGAACGGAACGGCACGCAACGGAACGGAACGGAACGGAACGGGACGGAACGGAAGGGTATGGAATGGAATGGAACGGAATTCAATGGAATGGAATGGAATGGAATGGAATTCAATGGAATGGAATGGAATGGCATGGAATGGAATGGAATGGAATGGAATGGAATGGAATAGAATGGAATCAACCCGAGTAGAACGGAACGCAACGGAACGGAACGGAACGCAACGGAACGGAACGGAACGGAACGGAACGGAATGGAATGGAAAGGAACGGAATTCAATGGAATGGAATGGAATGGAATGGAATTCAATGGAATGGAATGGAATGGAATGGAATTCAATGGAATGGAATGGAATGGAATTCAAATGGAATGGAATGGAATGGAATTCTATGGAATGGAATGGAGTGGAATCGAATGGAATCGAATGGAATCGAATGGAATCGAATGGGATCGAATGGAATGGAATGGAATAGAATGGAATCAACCCGAGTAGAACGGAGCGGAACGCAACGGAACGGAACGGAACGGAACGGAAAGGAAAGGAATGGAATGGAATGGAATGGAACGGAATTCAAAGGAATGGAATGGAACAGAATGGAATTCAATGGAAAGGAATGGAATGAAATGGAATTGAATTCAATGGAATGGAATGGAATGGAATGGAATGGAATGGAATGGAATGGAATGGAATGGAATGGAACGGAATTCTATGGAATGGAATGGAATGGAATTCAATGGAATGGAATGGAATGGAATGGAATGGAACGGAATTCAATGGAATGGAATGGAATGGAATGGAATTCAATGGAATGGAATGGAATTCAATGGAATGGAATGGAATGGAATGGAATGGAATGGAATGGAATTCAATGGAATGGAATGGTATTCAATGGAATGGAATGGAATGGAATGGAATGGAATGGAATGGAATGGAAATCAATGGAATGGAATGGAATGGAATGGAATGGAATGGAATGGAATTCAATGGAATGGAATGGAGTGGAATCGAATGGAATCGAATGGAATCGAATGAGATCGAATGGAATGGAATGGAATAGAATGGAATCAACCCGAGTAGAACGGAATGGAATGGAATGGAATGGAATGGAATGGAATGGAATGGAATGGAATTCAATGGAATGGAATGGAATGGAATGGAATGGAATGGAATGGAATGGAATGGAATGGAATGGAATCAACCCGAGTAGAACGGAACGGCACGCAACGGAACGGAACGGAACGGAACGGGACGGAACGGAACGGAATGGAATATAATGCAACGGAATTCAATGGAATGGAATGGAATGGAGTGGAATTCAATGGAATCGATTGGAATCGAATGGAATCGATTGGAATTGAATGGAATCGAATAGAATGGAATGGAATAGAATTTAATCAACCCGAGTAGAACGGAACGGAACGCAACGGAACGGAACGGAACGGAACGGAACGGGACGGAACGGAACGGAATGGAATGGAATGGAACGGAATTCAATTGAATGGAATGGAATGGAATGGAATTCAATGGAATGGAATGGAATGGAATGGAATGGAATGGAATGGAATGGAATGGACACCAGTAGAATGGAATGGAATGGAATGGAATGGAATGGAATGGAATGGAATGGAATGGAATGGAATCTACCCGAGTAGAACGGAATGGAACGGAATGGAATGGAATGGAATGGACAGGAGCAGAACGGAATGGAATGCAATGGAATGGAATGGAATGTACCCGAGCAGAACGGAATGGAATGAAATGGAAATGGAAAGGGAATGGAAATGGAACGGGAATGGAAATGGAACGGGAACGGAAATGGAACGGGAATGGAAATGGAACGGGAACGGAAACGGAACGAGAACGGAAATGGAACGGGAACGGAAACGGAACGGGAACGGAAATGGAACGGGAATGGTAATGGAACGGGAATGGAAATGGAACGGGAATGGAAATGGATCGGGAATGGAAATGGATCGGGAATGGAAATGGAACGGGAATGGTAATGGAACTGGAATGGAAATGGAACGGGAATGGAAAAGAAACGGGAATGGAAATGGAACGGGAATGGAAATGGAATGGGAATGAAAATGGAATGGAATGGAATGGAATGGAATGTACCAGAGTGGAGTGGAGTGGAGTGGAGTGGAGTAGAGTGCACTGGAACGGAATGGAATGGAATGGAATGGAATGGAACGGAACGGAATGTACCCGAGAAGCACGGAATGGAATGGAATGGAATGGAATGGAATGGAATGGAATGGAATGTACCGGAGTGGAGTGGAGTGGAATGGAGTGGAGTGGAGTGGAGTGGATTGGAATGGAATGGAATGGAATGGAATGGAATGCAATGGAATGCAATGGAATGGAAAGGAATGGAATGGAATGGAATGGAATGGAATGGAATGGAATGGAATGGAATGGACAACAGTAGAATGGAATGGAATGGAATGGAATGGAATGGAATGGAATGGAATGGATTTCCATGGAATGGAATGGAATGGAATGGAATTCCATGGAATGGAATGGAATGGAATGGAATTCAATGGAGTGGAATGGAATGGAATGGAATGGAATGGAATTCAGTGGAATGGAATGGGATGGAATGGAATGGAATGGAATTCTATGGAATGGAATGGAGTGGAATCGAATGGAATCGAATGGGATCGAATGGACTGGAATGGAATAGAATGGAATCAACCCGAGTAGAACGGAGCGGAACGCAACGGAACGGAACGGAACGGAACGGAACGGAACGGAATGGAATGGAGTGGAATGGAACGGAATTCAATGGAATGGAATGGAACGGAATGGAATTCAATGGAATGGAATGGAATGGAATGGAATGGAATGGAATGGAACGGAATTCTATGGAATGGAATGGAATGGAATTCAATGGAATGGAATGGAATGGAATGGAATGGAATGGAATGGAATTCAATGGAATGGAAAGGAATGGAATGGAATGGAATGGAATTCAATGGAATGGAATGGAATGGAATGGAACGGAATGGAATTCAATGGAATGGAATGGAATGGCAACGAATGGAATCGAATGCAATCGAATGGAATCGATTGGAATCGAATGGAATCGAATGGAATGGAATGGAATAGAATGTAATCAACCTGAGTAGAACGGAACGGCACGCAACGGAACGGAACGGAACGGAACGGGACGGAACGGAAGGGTATGGAATGGAATGGAACGGAATTCAATGGAATGGAATGGAATGGAATGGAATTCAATGGAATGGAATGGAATGGCATGGAATGGAATGGAATGGAATGGAATGAATGGAATAGAATGGAATCAACCCGAGTAGAACGGAACGCAACGGAACGGAACGGAACGCAACGGAACGGAACGGAACGGAACGGAACGGAATGGAATGGAAAGGAACGGAATTCAATGGAATGGAATGGAATGGAATGGAATTCAATGGAATGGAATGGAATGGAATGGAATTCAATGGAATGGAATGGAATGGAATTCAAATGGAATGGAATGGAATGGAATTCTATGGAATGGAATGGAGTGGAATCGAATGGAATCGAATGGAATCGAATGGAATCGAATGGGATCGAATGGAATGGAATGGAATAGAATGGAATCAACCCGAGTAGAACGGAGCGGAACGCAACGGAACGGAACGGAACGGAACGGAAAGGAAAGGAATGGAATGGAATGGAATGGAACGGAATTCAAAGGAATGGAATGGAACAGAATGGAATTCAATGGAAAGGAATGGAATGAAATGGAATTGAATTCAATGGAATGGAATGGAATGGAATGGAATGGAATGGAATGGAATGGAATGGAACGGAATTCTATGGAATGGAATGGAATGGAATTCAATGGAATGGAATGGAATGGAATGGAATGGAACGGAATTCAATGGAATGGAATGGAATGGAATGGAATTCAATGGAATGGAATGGAATTCAATGGAATGGAATGGAATGGAATGGAATGGAATGGAATGGAATTCAATGGAATGGAATGGTATTCAATGGAATGGAATGGAATGGAATGGAATGGAATGGAATGGAATGGAAATCAATGGAATGGAATGGAATGGAATGGAATGGAATGGAATGGAATTCAATGGAATGGAATGGAGTGGAATCGAATGGAATCGAATGGAATCGAATGAGATCGAATGGAATGGAATGGAATAGAATGGAATCAACCCGAGTAGAACGGAATGGAATGGAATGGAATGGAATGGAATGGAATGGAATGGAATGGAATTCAATGGAATGGAATGGAATGGAATGGAATGGAATGGAATGGAATGGAATGGAATGGAATGGAATCAACCCGAGTAGAACGGAACGGCACGCAACGGAACGGAACGGAACGGAACGGGACGGAACGGAACGGAATGGAATATAATGCAACGGAATTCAATGGAATGGAATGGAATGGAATGGAATTCAATGGAATCGATTGGAATCGAATGGAATCGATTGGAATTGAATGGAATCGAATAGAATGGAATGGAATAGAATTTAATCAACCCGAGTAGAACAGAACGGAACGCAACGGAACGGAACGGAACGGAACGGGACGGAACGGAACGGAATGGAATGGAATGGAACGGAATTCAATTGAATGGAATGGAATGGAATGGAATTCAATGGAATGGAATGGAATGGAATGGAATGGAATGGAATGGAATGGAATGGACACCAGTAGAATGGAATGGAATGGAATGGAATGGAATGGAATGGAATGGAATGGAATGGAATGGAATCTACCCGAGTAGAACGGAATGGAACGGAATGGAATGGAATGGAATGGACAGGAGCAGAACGGAATGGAATGCAATGGAATGGAATGGAATGTACCCGAGCAGAACGGAATGGAATGAAATGGAAATGGAAAGGGAATGGAAATGGAACGGGAATGGAAATGGAACGGGAACGGAAATGGAACGGGAATGGAAATGGAACGGGAACGGAAACGGAACGAGAACGGAAATGGAACGGGAACGGAAACGGAACGGGAACGGAAATGGAACGGGAATGGTAATGGAACGGGAATGGAAATGGAACGGGAATGGAAATGGATCGGGAATGGAAATGGATCGGGAATGGAAATGGAACGGGAATGGTAATGGAACTGGAATGGAAATGGAACGGGAATGGAAAAGAAACGGGAATGGAAATGGAACGGGAATGGAAATGGAATGGGAATGAAAATGGAATGGAATGGAATGGAATGGAATGTACCAGAGTGGAGTGGAGTGGAGTGGAGTGGAGTAGAGTGCACTGGAACGGAATGGAATGGAATGGAATGGAATGGAACGGAACGGAATGTACCCGAGAAGCACGGAATGGAATGGAATGGAATGGAATGGAATGGAATGGAATGGAATGGAATGGAATGTACCGGAGTGGAGTGGAGTGGAATGGAGTGGAGTGGAGTGGAGTGGATTGGAATGGAATGGAATGGAATGGAATGGAATGCAATGGAATGCAATGGAATGGAAAGGAATGGAATGGAATGGAATGGAATGGAATGGAATGGAATGGAATGGACAACAGTAGAATGGAATGGAATGGAATGGAATGGAATGGAATGGAATGGAATTCAATGGAATGGAATGGAATGGAATGGAATTCAATGGAATGGAATGGAATGGAATGGAATTCAATGGAATGGAATGGAATGGAATGGAATTCTATGGAATGGAATGGAGTGGAATCGAATGGAATCGAATGGAATCGAATGGAATGGA
Organism: Gorilla gorilla gorilla; assembly: GCF_029281585.2. Lineage (NCBI taxonomy): Eukaryota > Metazoa > Chordata > Mammalia > Primates > Hominidae > Gorilla > Gorilla gorilla. The sequence goes on from NC_073236.2 coordinate 8,960,993, forward strand.
ATGGAATAGAATGGAATCAACCCGAGGAGAACGGAACGGAACGCAACGGAACGGAACGGAACGGAACGGGACGGAACGGAACGGAATGGAATGGAATGGAACGGAATTCCATGGAATGGAATGGAATGGAATGGAATTCAATGGAATGGAATGGAATGGAATGGAATGGAATGGAATTCAATGGAATGGAATGGAATGGAATGGAATGGAATGGAATGGAATGGAATTCAATGGAATGGAATGGAATGGAATGGAATGGAATGGAATTCAATGGAATGGAATGGAATCGAATGGAATGGAATGGAATAGAATGGAATCAACCCGAGTAGAACGGAACGGAACACAACGGAACGGAACGGAACGCAACGGAACGGAACGGAACGGAACGGAACGGAATGGAATGGAATGGAACGGAATTCAATGGAATGGAATGGAATGGAATGGAATTCTATGGAATGGAATGGAATGGAATGGAATGGAATTCCATGGAATGGAATGGAATTCAATGGAATTCAATGGAATGGAATGCAATGGAATGGAATGGAATGGAATGGAATGGAATGGAATTCAATGGAATAGAATGGAATGGAATGGAATGGAAACGAATGGAATCGAATGGAATCGAATGGAATCTAATGGAATCGAATGGAATGGAATGGAATAGAATGGAATCAACCCGAGTAGAACGGAATGGAATGGAATGGAATGGAATGGAATGGAATGGAATGGAATGGAATGAAATGTTATGGAATGGAATGGAATGGAATTCAATGCAATTCAATTGAATGGAATGGAAGGGAATGGAATGGAGTGGAGTGGAGTGGAGTGGAGTGGAGTGGAATGGAATGGAGTGGAATGGAATGGAATGGAATGGAATGGAATGGAATGGAACGGAATTCAATTTAATGGAATGGAAGGGAGTGGAATGGAGTGGAGTGGAGTGGAGTGGAGTGCAGTGGAGTGTAATGGAATGGAGTGGAATGGAATGGAATGGAATGGAATGGAATGGAATGGAATGGAATGGAATGGAATTCAATGGAGTGGAATGGAATGGAATGGAATGGAATGGAATGGAATGGAATGGAATTCATTGCAATGGAATGGAATGGAATCGAATGGAGTCAAATGGAATGGAATGGAATAGAATGGAATCAACCCGAGTAGAACGGAACGGAACGCAACGGAACGGAACGGAACGGAACGGAACGGAATGGAATGTAATGGAATGGAATGGAATGGAATGGAATGGAGTGGAATGGAATGCAATGGAATGGAATGGAATGGAATGGAATGGAATGGAATGGAGTCGAATGGAATCGAATGGAATGGAATGGAATAGAATGGAATCAACCCGAGTAGAACGGTACGGAACGGAACGGAACGGAACGGAATGGAATGATCAACCCGTGTAGAATGGAATGGAATGGAATTGAATAGAATGGAATCAACCCTAGTTGAACGGAACGGAACGCAACGGATCGGAACGGAACGGGACGGAACGGAACGGAATGGAATGGAATGGAACGGAATTCAATTGAATGGAATGGAATGGAATGGAATTCAATGGAATGGAATGGAATGGAATGGAATGGAATGGAATGGAATGGACACCAGTAGAATGGAATGGAATGGAATGGAATGGAATGGAATGGAATGGAATGGAATGGAATGGAATGGAATGGAATGGAATGGAATGGAATCTACCCGAGTAGAACGGAATGGAACGGAATGGAATGGAATGGAATGGACAGGAGCAGAACGGAATGGAATGCAATGGAATGGAATGGAATGTACCCGAGCAGAACGGAATGGAATGAAATGGAAATGGAAAGGGAATGGAAATGGAACGGGAATGGAAATGGAACGGGAACGGAAACGGAACGGGAATGGAAATGGAACGGGAACGGAAACGGAACGAGAACGGAAATGGAACGGGAACGGAAACGGAACGGGAACGGAAATGGAACGGGAATGGTAATGGAACGGGAATGGAAATGGAACGGGAATGGAAATGGAACGGGAATGGAAATGGATCGGGAATGGAAATGGAACGGGAATGGTAATGGAACTGGAATGGAAATGGAACGGGAATGGAAAAGAAACGGGAATGGAAATGGAACGGGAATGGAAATGGAATGGGAATGGAAATGGAATGGAATGGAATGGAATGGAATGTACCAGAAAGGACTGGAGTGGAGTGGAGTGGAGTAGAGTGCACTGGAACGGAATGGAATGGAATGGAATGGAATGGAACGGAACGGAATGTACCCGAGAAGCACGGAATGGAATGGAATGGAATGGAATGGAATGGAATGGAATGGAATGGAATGTACCGGAGTGGAGTGGAGTGGAATGGAGTGGAGTGGAGTGGAGTGGAGTGGAATGGAATGGAATGGAATGGAATGGAATGGAATGGAATGCAATGGAATGGAAAGGAATGGAATGGAATGGAATGGAATGGAATGGAATGGAATGGAATGGAATGGACAACAGTAGAATGGAATGGAATGGAATGGAATGGAATGGAATGGAATGGAATGGAATGGAATGGAATTCCATGGAATGGAATGGAATGGAATGGAATTCAATGGAATGGAATGGAATGGAATGGAATTCAATGGAATGGAATGGAATGGAATGGAATTCTATGGAATGGAATGGAGTGGAATCGAATGGAATCGAATGGAATCGAATGGAATGGAATGGAATAGAATGGAATCAACCCGAGGAGAACGGAACGGAACGCAACGGAACGGAACGGAACGGAACGGGACGGAACGGAACGGAATGGAATGGAATGGAACGGAATTCCATGGAATGGAATGGAATGGAATGGAATTCAATGGAATGGAATGGAATGGAATGGAATTCAATGGAATTCAATGGAATGGAATGGAATGGAATGGAATGGAATGGAATGGAATGGAATTCAATGGAATGGAATGGAATGGAATGGAATGGAATGGAATTCAATGGAATGGAATGGAATCGAATGGAATGGAATGGAATAGAATGGAATCAACCCGAGTAGAACGGAACGGTACACAACGGAACGGAACGGAACGCAACGGAACGGAACGGAACGGAACGGAATGGAATGGAATGGAACGGAATTCAATGGAATGGAATGGAATGGTATGGAATTCTATGGAATGGAATGGAATGGAATGGAATGGAATTCCATGGAATGGAATGGAATTCAATGGAATTCAATGGAATGGAATGCAATGGAATGGAATGGAATGGAATGGAATGGAATGGAATTCAATGGAATAGAATGGAATGGAATGGAATGGAAACGAATGGAATCGAATGGAATCGAATGGAATCTAATGGAATCGAATGGAATGGAATGGAATAGAATGGAATCAACCCGAGTAGAACGGAATGGAATGGAATGGAATGGAATGGAATGGAATGGAATGGAATGAAATGTTATGGAATGGAATGGAATGGAATTCAATGCAATTCAATTGAATGGAATGGAATGGAATGGAATGGAATGGAATAGAATGGAATCAACCCTAGTAGAACGGAACGCAACGGAACGGAACGGAACGCAACGGAACGGAAAAGAACGGAACGGAACGGAATGGAATGGAAAGGAACGGAATTCAATGGAATGGAATGGAATGGAATGGAATTCAATGGAATGGAATGGAATGGAATGGAATTCAATGGAATGGAATGGAATGGAATTCAAATGGAATGGAATGGAATGGAATTCTATGGAATGGAATGGAGTGGAATCGAATGGAATCGAATGGAATCGAATGGAATCGAATGGGATCGAATGGAATGGAATGGAATAGAATGGAATCAACCCGAGTAGAACGGAGCGGAACGCAACGGAACGGAACGGAACGGAACGGAAAGGAAAGGAATGGAATGGAATGGAATGGAACGGAATTCAAAGGAATGGAATGGAACAGAATGGAATTCAATGGAAAGGAATGGAATGAAATGGAATTGAATTCAATGGAATGGAATGGAATGGAATGGAATGGAATGGAATGGAATGGAATGGAATGGAACGGAATTCTATGGAATGGAATGGAATGGAATTCAATGGAATGGAATGGAATGGAATGGAATGGAACGGAATTCAATGGAATGGAATGTAATGGAATGGAATTCAATGGAATGGAATGGAATTCAATGGAATGGAATGGAATGGAATGGAATGGAATGGAAAGGAATGGAATTCAATGGAATGGAATGGAGTGGAATCGAATGGAATCGAATGGAATCGAATGAGATCGAATGGAATGGAATGGAATAGAATGGAATCAACCCGAGTAGAACGGAATGGAATGGAATGGAATGGAATGGAATGGAATGGAATGGAATGGAATTCAATGGAATGGAATGGAATGGAATGGAATGGAATGGAATGGAATGGAATGGAATCAACCCGAGTAGAACGGAACGGCACGCAACGGAACGGAACGGAACAGAACGGGACGGAACGGAACGGAATGGAATATAATGCAACGGAATTCAATGGAATGGAATGGAATGGAATGGAATTCAATGGAATCGATTGGAATCGAATGGAATCGATTGGAATTGAATGGAATCGAATAGAATGGAATGGAATAGAATTTAATCAACCCGAGTAGAACGGAACGGAACGCAACGGAACGGAACGGAACGGAACGGAACGGGACGGAACGGAACGGAATGGAATGGAATGGAACGGAATTCAATTGAATGGAATGGAATGGAATGGAATTCAATGGAATGGAATGGAATGGAATGGAATGGAATGGAATGGAATGGAATGGACACCAGTAGAATGGAATGGAATGGAATGGAATGGAATGGAATGGAATGGAATGGAATGGAATGGAATGGAATCTACCCGAGTAGAACGGAATGGAACGGAATGGAATGGAATGGAATGGACAGGAGCAGAACGGAATGGAATGCAATGGAATGGAATGGAATGTACCCGAGCAGAACGGAATGGAATGAAATGGAAATGGAAAGGGAATGGAAATGGAACGGGAATGGAAATGGAACGGGAACGGAAATGGAACGGGAATGGAAATGGAACGGGAACGGAAACGGAACGAGAACGGAAATGGAACGGGAACGGAAACGGAACGGGAACGGAAATGGAACGGGAATGGTAATGGAACGGGAATGGAAATGGAACGGGAATGGAAATGGATCGGGAATGGAAATGGATCGGGAATGGAAATGGAACGGGAATGGTAATGGAACTGGAATGGAAATGGAACGGGAATGGAAAAGAAACGGGAATGGAAATGGAACGGGAATGGAAATGGAATGGGAATGAAAATGGAATGGAATGGAATGGAATGGAATGTACCAGAGTGGAGTGGAGTGGAGTGGAGTGGAGTAGAGTGCACTGGAACGGAATGGAATGGAATGGAATGGAATGGAACGGAACGGAATGTACCCGAGAAGCACGGAATGGAATGGAATGGAATGGAATGGAATGGAATGGAATGGAATGTACCGGAGTGGAGTGGAGTGGAATGGAGTGGAGTGGAGTGGAGTGGATTGGAATGGAATGGAATGGAATGGAATGGAATGCAATGGAATGCAATGGAATGGAAAGGAATGGAATGGAATGGAATGGAATGGAATGGAATGGAATGGAATGGAATGGACAACAGTAGAATGGAATGGAATGGAATGGAATGGAATGGAATGGAATGGAATGGAATGGAATTCAATGGAATGGAATGGAATGGAATGGAATTCAATGGAATGGAATGGAATGGAATGGAATTCAATGGAATGGAATGGAATGGAATGGAATTCTATGGAATGGAATGGAGTGGAATCGAATGGAATCGAATGGAATCGAATGGAATCGAATGGAATAGAATGGAATCAACCCGAGGAGAACGGAACGGAACGCAACGGAACGGAACGGAACGGAACGGGACGGAACGGAACGGAATGGAATGGAATGGAACGGAATTCCATGGAATGGAATGGAATGGAATGGAATTCAATGGAATGGAATGGAATGGAATGGAATGGAATTCAATGGAATGGAATGGAATGGAATGGAATGGAATGGAATGGAATGGAATGGAATTCAATGGAATGGAATGGAATGGAATGGAATGGAATGGAATTCAATGGAATGGAATGGAATCGAATGGAATGGAATGGAATAGAATGGAATCAACCCGAGTAGAACGGAACGGAACCCAACGGAACGGAACGGAACGCAACGGAACGGAACGGAACGGAACGGAACGGAATGGAATGGAATGGAACGGAATTCAATGGAATGGAATGGAATGGAATGGAATTCTATGGAATGGAATGGAATGGAATGGAATGGAATTCCATGGAATGGAATGGAATTCAATGGAATTCAATGGAATGGAATGCAATGGAATGGAATGGAATGGAATGGAATGGAATGGAATTCAATGGAATAGAATGGAATGGAATGGAATGGAAACGAATGGAATCGAATGGAATCGAATGGAATCTAATGGAATCGAATGGAATGGAATGGAATAGAATGGAATCAACCCGAGTAGAACGGAATGGAATGGAATGGAATGGAATGGAATGGAATGGAATGGAATGAAATGTTATGGAATGGAATGGAATGGAATTCAATGCAATTCAATTGAATGGAATGGAAGGGAATGGAATGGAGTGGAGTGGAGTGGAGTGGAGTGGAGTGGAATGGAATGGAGTGGAATGGAATGGAATGGAATGGAATGGAATGGAATGGAACGGAATTCAATTTAATGGAATGGAAGGGAGTGGAATGGAGTGGAGTGGAGTGGAGTGGAGTGCAGTGGAGTGTAATGGAATGGAGTGGAATGGAATGGAATGGAATGGAATGGAATGGAATGGAATGGAATGGAATGGAATTCAATGGAGTGGAATGGAATGGAATGGAATGGAATGGAATGGAATGGAATGGAATTCATTGCAATGGAATGGAATGGAATCGAATGGAGTCAAATGGAATGGAATGGAATAGAATGGAATCAACCCGAGTAGAACGGAACGGAACGCAACGGAACGGAACGGAACGGAACGGAACGGAATGGAATGTAATGGAATGGAATGGAATGGAATGGAATGGAGTGGAATGGAATGCAATGGAATGGAATGGAATGGAATGGAATGGAATGGAATGGAGTCGAATGGAATCGAATGGAATGGAATGGAATAGAATGGAATCAACCCGAGTAGAACGGTACGGAACGGAACGGAACGGAACGGAATGGAATGATCAACCCGTGTAGAATGGAATGGAATGGAATTGAATAGAATGGAATCAACCCTAGTTGAACGGAACGGAACGCAACGGATCGGAACGGAACGGGACGGAACGGAACGGAATGGAATGGAATGGAACGGAATTCAATTGAATGGAATGGAATGGAATGGAATTCAATGGAATGGAATGGAATGGAATGGAATGGAATGGAATGGAATGGACACCAGTAGAATGGAATGGAATGGAATGGAATGGAATGGAATGGAATGGAATGGAATGGAATGGAATGGAATGGAATGGAATGGAATGGAATCTACCCGAGTAGAACGGAATGGAACGGAATGGAATGGAATGGAATGGACAGGAGCAGAACGGAATGGAATGCAATGGAATGGAATGGAATGTACCCGAGCAGAACGGAATGGAATGAAATGGAAATGGAAAGGGAATGGAAATGGAACGGGAATGGAAATGGAACGGGAACGGAAACGGAACGGGAATGGAAATGGAACGGGAACGGAAACGGAACGAGAACGGAAATGGAACGGGAACGGAAACGGAACGGGAACGGAAATGGAACGGGAATGGTAATGGAACGGGAATGGAAATGGAACGGGAATGGAAATGGAACGGGAATGGAAATGGATCGGGAATGGAAATGGAACGGGAATGGTAATGGAACTGGAATGGAAATGGAACGGGAATGGAAAAGAAACGGGAATGGAAATGGAACGGGAATGGAAATGGAATGGGAATGGAAATGGAATGGAATGGAATGGAATGGAATGTACCAGAAAGGACTGGAGTGGAGTGGAGTGGAGTAGAGTGCACTGGAACGGAATGGAATGGAATGGAATGGAATGGAACGGAACGGAATGTACCCGAGAAGCACGGAATGGAATGGAATGGAATGGAATGGAATGGAATGGAATGGAATGGAATGTACCGGAGTGGAGTGGAGTGGAATGGAGTGGAGTGGAGTGGAGTGGAGTGGAATGGAATGGAATGGAATGGAATGGAATGGAATGGAATGCAATGGAATGGAAAGGAATGGAATGGAATGGAATGGAATGGAATGGAATGGAATGGAATGGAATGGACAACAGTAGAATGGAATGGAATGGAATGGAATGGAATGGAATGGAATGGAATGGAATGGAATGGAATTCCATGGAATGGAATGGAATGGAATGGAATTCAATGGAATGGAATGGAATGGAATGGAATTCAATGGAATGGAATGGAATGGAATGGAATTCTATGGAATGGAATGGAGTGGAATCGAATGGAATCGAATGGAATCGAATGGAATGGAATGGAATAGAATGGAATCAACCCGAGGAGAACGGAACGGAACGCAACGGAACGGAACGGAACGGAACGGGACGGAACGGAACGGAATGGAATGGAATGGAACGGAATTCCATGGAATGGAATGGAATGGAATGGAATTCAATGGAATGGAATGGAATGGAATGGAATTCAATGGAATTCAATGGAATGGAATGGAATGGAATGGAATGGAATGGAATGGAATGGAATTCAATGGAATGGAATGGAATGGAATGGAATGGAATGGAATTCAATGGAATGGAATGGAATCGAATGGAATGGAATGGAATAGAATGGAATCAACCCGAGTAGAACGGAACGGTACACAACGGAACGGAACGGAACGCAACGGAACGGAACGGAACGGAACGGAATGGAATGGAATGGAACGGAATTCAATGGAATGGAATGGAATGGTATGGAATTCTATGGAATGGAATGGAATGGAATGGAATGGAATTCCATGGAATGGAATGGAATTCAATGGAATTCAATGGAATGGAATGCAATGGAATGGAATGGAATGGAATGGAATGGAATGGAATTCAATGGAATAGAATGGAATGGAATGGAATGGAAACGAATGGAATCGAATGGAATCGAATGGAATCTAATGGAATCGAATGGAATGGAATGGAATAGAATGGAATCAACCCGAGTAGAACGGAATGGAATGGAATGGAATGGAATGGAATGGAATGGAATGGAATGAAATGTTATGGAATGGAATGGAATGGAATTCAATGCAATTCAATTGAATGGAATGGAATGGAATGGAATGGAATGGAATAGAATGGAATCAACCCTAGTAGAACGGAACGCAACGGAACGGAACGGAACGCAACGGAACGGAAAAGAACGGAACGGAACGGAATGGAATGGAAAGGAACGGAATTCAATGGAATGGAATGGAATGGAATGGAATTCAATGGAATGGAATGGAATGGAATGGAATTCAATGGAATGGAATGGAATGGAATTCAAATGGAATGGAATGGAATGGAATTCTATGGAATGGAATGGAGTGGAATCGAATGGAATCGAATGGAATCGAATGGAATCGAATGGGATCGAATGGAATGGAATGGAATAGAATGGAATCAACCCGAGTAGAACGGAGCGGAACGCAACGGAACGGAACGGAACGGAACGGAAAGGAAAGGAATGGAATGGAATGGAATGGAACGGAATTCAAAGGAATGGAATGGAACAGAATGGAATTCAATGGAAAGGAATGGAATGAAATGGAATTGAATTCAATGGAATGGAATGGAATGGAATGGAATGGAATGGAATGGAATGGAATGGAATGGAACGGAATTCTATGGAATGGAATGGAATGGAATTCAATGGAATGGAATGGAATGGAATGGAATGGAACGGAATTCAATGGAATGGAATGTAATGGAATGGAATTCAATGGAATGGAATGGAATTCAATGGAATGGAATGGAATGGAATGGAATGGAATGGAATGGAATTCAATGGAATGGAATGGTATTCAATGGAATGGAATGGAATGGAATGGAATGGAATGGAATGGAATGGAAATCAATGGAATGGAATGGAATGGAATGGAATGGAATGGAAAGGAATGGAATTCAATGGAATGGAATGGAGTGGAATCGAATGGAATCGAATGGAATCGAATGAGATCGAATGGAATGGAATGGAATAGAATGGAATCAACCCGAGTAGAACGGAATGGAATGGAATGGAATGGAATGGAATGGAATGGAATGGAATGGAATTCAATGGAATGGAATGGAATGGAATGGAATGGAATGGAATGGAATGGAATGGAATCAACCCGAGTAGAACGGAACGGCACGCAACGGAACGGAACGGAACAGAACGGGACGGAACGGAACGGAATGGAATATAATGCAACGGAATTCAATGGAATGGAATGGAATGGAATGGAATTCAATGGAATCGATTGGAATCGAATGGAATCGATTGGAATTGAATGGAATCGAATAGAATGGAATGGAATAGAATTTAATCAACCCGAGTAGAACGGAACGGAACGCAACGGAACGGAACGGAACGGAACGGAACGGGACGGAACGGAACGGAATGGAATGGAATGGAACGGAATTCAATTGAATGGAATGGAATGGAATGGAATTCAATGGAATGGAATGGAATGGAATGGAATGGAATGGAATGGAATGGAATGGACACCAGTAGAATGGAATGGAATGGAATGGAATGGAATGGAATGGAATGGAATGGAATGGAATGGAATGGAATCTACCCGAGTAGAACGGAATGGAACGGAATGGAATGGAATGGAATGGACAGGAGCAGAACGGAATGGAATGCAATGGAATGGAATGGAATGTACCCGAGCAGAACGGAATGGAATGAAATGGAAATGGAAAGGGAATGGAAATGGAACGGGAATGGAAATGGAACGGGAACGGAAATGGAACGGGAATGGAAATGGAACGGGAACGGAAACGGAACGAGAACGGAAATGGAACGGGAACGGAAACGGAACGGGAACGGAAATGGAACGGGAATGGTAATGGAACGGGAATGGAAATGGAACGGGAATGGAAATGGATCGGGAATGGAAATGGATCGGGAATGGAAATGGAACGGGAATGGTAATGGAACTGGAATGGAAATGGAACGGGAATGGAAAAGAAACGGGAATGGAAATGGAACGGGAATGGAAATGGAATGGGAATGAAAATGGAATGGAATGGAATGGAATGGAATGTACCAGAGTGGAGTGGAGTGGAGTGGAGTGGAGTAGAGTGCACTGGAACGGAATGGAATGGAATGGAATGGAATGGAACGGAACGGAATGTACCCGAGAAGCACGGAATGGAATGGAATGGAATGGAATGGAATGGAATGGAATGGAATGTACCGGAGTGGAGTGGAGTGGAATGGAGTGGAGTGGAGTGGAGTGGATTGGAATGGAATGGAATGGAATGGAATGGAATGCAATGGAATGCAATGGAATGGAAAGGAATGGAATGGAATGGAATGGAATGGAATGGAATGGAATGGAATGGAATGGACAACAGTAGAATGGAATGGAATGGAATGGAATGGAATGGAATGGAATGGAATGGAATTCAATGGAATGGAATGGAATGGAATGGAATTCAATGGAATGGAATGGAATGGAATGGAATTCAATGGAATGGAATGGAATGGAATGGAATTCTATGGAATGGAATGGAGTGGAATCGAATGGAATCGAATGGAATCGAATGGAATCGAATGGAATAGAATGGAATCAACCCGAGGAGAACGGAACGGAACGCAACGGAACGGAACGGAACGGAACGGGACGGAACGGAACGGAATGGAATGGAATGGAACGGAATTCCATGGAATGGAATGGAATGGAATGGAATTCAATGGAATGGAATGGAATGGAATGGAATGGAATGGAATTCAATGGAATGGAATGGAATGGAATGGAATGGAATGGAATGGAATGGAATGGAATTCAATGGAATGGAATGGAATGGAATGGAATGGAATGGAATTCAATGGAATGGAATGGAATCGAATGGAATGGAATGGAATAGAATGGAATCAACCCGAGTAGAACGGAACGGAACCCAACGGAACGGAACGGAACGCAACGGAACGGAACGGAACGGAACGGAACGGAATGGAATGGAATGGAACGGAATTCAATGGAATGGAATGGAATGGAATGGAATTCTATGGAATGGAATGGAATGGAATGGAATGGAATTCCATGGAATGGAATGGAATTCAATGGAATTCAATGGAATGGAATGCAATGGAATGGAATGGAATGGAATGGAATGGAATGGAATTCAATGGAATAGAATGGAATGGAATGGAATGGAAACGAATGGAATCGAATGGAATCGAATGGAATCTAATGGAATCGAATGGAATGGAATGGAATAGAATGGAATCAACCCGAGTAGAACGGAATGGAATGGAATGGAATGGAATGGAATGGAATGGAATGGAATGAAATGTTATGGAATGGAATGGAATGGAATTCAATGCAATTCAATTGAATGGAATGGAAGGGAATGGAATGGAGTGGAGTGGAGTGGAGTGGAGTGGAGTGGAATGGAATGGAGTGGAATGGAATGGAATGGAATGGAATGGAATGGAATGGAACGGAATTCAATTTAATGGAATGGAAGGGAGTGGAATGGAGTGGAGTGGAGTGGAGTGGAGTGCAGTGGAGTGTAATGGAATGGAGTGGAATGGAATGGAATGGAATGGAATGGAATGGAATGGAATGGAATGGAATTCAATGGAGTGGAATGGAATGGAATGGAATGGAATGGAATGGAATTCATTGCAATGGAATGGAATGGAATCGAATGGAGTCAAATGGAATGGAATGGAATAGAATGGAATCAACCCGAGTAGAACGGAACGGAACGCAACGGAACGGAACGGAACGGAACGGAACGGAATGGAATGTAATGGAATGGAATGGAATGGAATGAAATGTTATGGAATGGAATGGAATGGAATTCAATGCAATTCAATTGAATGGAATGGAATGGAATGGAATGGAATGGAATAGAATGGAATCAACCCGAGTAGAACGGAACGCAACGGAACGGAACGGAACGCAACGGAACGGAACGGAACGGAACGGAACGGAATGGAATGGAAAGGAACGGAATTCAATGGAATGGAATGGAATGGAATGGAATTCAATGGAATGGAATGGAATGGAATGGAATTCAATGGAATGGAATGGAATGGAATGGAATTCAAATGGAATGGAATGGAATGGAATTCTATGGAATGGAATGGAGTGGAATCGAATGGAATCGAATGGAATCGAATGGAATCGAATGGGATCGAATGGAATGGAATGGAATAGAATGGAATCAACCCGAGTAGAACGGAGCGGAACGCAACGGAACGGAACGGAACGGAACGGAAAGGAAAGGAATGGAATGGAATGGAATGGAACGGAATTCAAAGGAATGGAATGGAACAGAATGGAATTCAATGGAAAGGAATGGAATGAAATGGAATTGAATTCAATGGAATGGAATGGAATGGAATGGAATGGAATGGAATGGAATGGAATGGAACGGAATTCTATGGAATGGAATGGAATGGAATTCAATGGAATGGAATGGAATGGAATGGAATGGAACGGAATTCAATGGAATGGAATGGAATGGAATGGAATTCAATGGAATGGAATGGAATTCAATGGAATGGAATGGAATGGAATGGAATGGAATGGAATGGAATTCAATGGAATGGAATGGTATTCAATGGAATGGAATGGAATGGAATGGAATGGAATGGAATGGAATGGAAATCAATGGAATGGAATGGAATGGAATGGAATGGAATGGAATGGAATGGAATGGAATTCAATGGAATGGAATGGAGTGGAATCGAATGGAATCGAATGGAATCGAATGAGATCGAATGGAATGGAATGGAATAGAATGGAATCAACCCGAGTAGAACGGAATGGAATGGAATGGAATGGAATGGAATGGAATGGAATGGAATGGAATGGAATTCAATGGAATGGAATGGAATGGAATGGAATGGAATGGAATGGAATGGAATGGAATGGAATCAACCCGAGTAGAACGGAACGGCACGCAACGGAACGGAACGGAACGGAACGGGACGGAACGGAACGGAATGGAATATAATGCAACGGAATTCAATGGAATGGAATGGAATGGAATGGAATTCAATGGAATCGATTGGAATCGAATGGAATCGATTGGAATTGAATGGAATCGAATAGAATGGAATGGAATAGAATTTAATCAACCCGAGTAGAACGGAACGGAACGCAACGGAACGGAACGGAACGGAACGGAACGGGACGGAACGGAACGGAATGGAATGGAATGGAACGGAATTCAATTGAATGGAATGGAATGGAATGGAATTCAATGGAATGGAATGGAATGGAATGGAATGGAATGGAATGGAATGGAATGGAATGGAATGGAATGGACACCAGTAGAATGGAATGGAATGGAATGGAATGGAATGGAATGGAATGGAATGGAATGGAATGGAATGGAATCTACCCGAGTAGAACGGAATGGAACGGAATGGAATGGAATGGAATGGACAGGAGCAGAACGGAATGGAATGCAATGGAATGGAATGGAATGTACCCGAGCAGAACGGAATGGAATGAAATGGAAATGGAAAGGGAATGGAAATGGAACGGGAATGGAAATGGAACGGGAACGGAAATGGAACGGGAATGGAAATGGAACGGGAACGGAAACGGAACGAGAACGGAAATGGAACGGGAACGGAAACGGAACGGGAACGGAAATGGAACGGGAATGGTAATGGAACGGGAATGGAAATGGAACGGGAATGGAAATGGATCGGGAATGGAAATGGATCGGGAATGGAAATGGAACGGGAATGGTAATGGAACTGGAATGGAAATGGAACGGGAATGGAAAAGAAACGGGAATGGAAATGGAACGGGAATGGAAATGGAATGGGAATGAAAATGGAATGGAATGGAATGGAATGGAATGTACCAGAGTGGAGTGGAGTGGAGTGGAGTGGAGTAGAGTGCACTGGAACGGAATGGAATGGAATGGAATGGAATGGAACGGAACGGAATGTACCCGAGAAGCACGGAATGGAATGGAATGGAATGGAATGGAATGGAATGGAATGGAATGTACCGGAGTGGAGTGGAGTGGAATGGAGTGGAGTGGAGTGGAGTGGATTGGAATGGAATGGAATGGAATGGAATGGAATGCAATGGAATGCAATGGAATGGAAAGGAATGGAATGGAATGGAATGGAATGGAATGGAATGGAATGGAATGGAATGGACAACAGTAGAATGGAATGGAATGGAATGGAATGGAATGGAATGGAATGGAATGGAATTCAATGGAATGGAATGGAATGGAATGGAATTCAATGGAATGGAATGGAATGGAATGGAATTCAATGGAATGGAATGGAATGGAATGGAATTCTATGGAATGGAATGGAGTGGAATCGAATGGAATCGAATGGAATCGAATGGAATGGAATGGAATAGAATGGAATCAACCCGAGGAGAACGGAACGGAACGCAACGGAACGGAACGGAACGGAACGGGACGGAACGGAACGGAATGGAATGGAATGGAACGGAATTCCATGGAATGGAATGGAATGGAATGGAATTCAATGGAATGGAATGGAATGGAATGGAATGGAATGGAATTCAATGGAATGGAATGGAATGGAATGGAATGGAATGGAATGGAATGGAATGGAATTCAATGGAATGGAATGGAATGGAATGGAATGGAATGGAATTCAATGGAATGGAATGGAATCGAATGGAATGGAATGGAATAGAATGGAATCAACCCGAGTAGAACGGAACGGAACACAACGGAACGGAACGGAACGCAACGGAACGGAACGGAACGGAACGGAACGGAATGGAATGGAATGGAACGGAATTCAATGGAATGGAATGGAATGGAATGGAATTCTATGGAATGGAATGGAATGGAATGGAATGGAATTCCATGGAATGGAATGGAATTCAATGGAATTCAATGGAATGGAATGCAATGGAATGGAATGGAATGGAATGGAATGGAATGGAATTCAATGGAATAGAATGGAATGGAATGGAATGGAAACGAATGGAATCGAATGGAATCGAATGGAATCTAATGGAATCGAATGGAATGGAATGGAATAGAATGGAATCAACCCGAGTAGAACGGAATGGAATGGAATGGAATGGAATGGAATGGAATGGAATGGAATGAAATGTTATGGAATGGAATGGAATGGAATTCAATGCAATTCAATTGAATGGAATGGAAGGGAATGGAATGGAGTGGAGTGGAGTGGAGTGGAGTGGAGTGGAATGGAATGGAGTGGAATGGAATGGAATGGAATGGAATGGAATGGAACGGAATTCAATTTAATGGAATGGAAGGGAGTGGAATGGAGTGGAGTGGAGTGGACTGGAGTGCAGTGGAGTGTAATGGAATGGAGTGGAATGGAATGGAATGGAATGGAATGGAATGGAATGGAATGGAATGGAATTCAATGGAGTGGAATGGAATGGAATGGAATGGAATGGAATGGAATGGAATGGAATTCATTGCAATGGAATGGAATGGAATCGAATGGAGTCAAATGGAATGGAATGGAATAGAATGGAATCAACCCGAGTAGAACGGAACGGAACGCAACGGAACGGAACGGAACGGAACGGAACGGAATGGAATGTAATGGAATGGAATGGAATGGAATGGAATGGAGTGGAATGGAATGCAATGGAATGGAATGGAATGGAATGGAATGGAATGGAATGGAGTCGAATGGAATCGAATGGAATGGAATGGAATAGAATGGAATCAACCCGAGTAGAACGGTACGGAACGGAACGGAACGGAACGGAATGGAATGATCAACCCGTGTAGAATGGAATGGAATGGAATTGAATAGAATGGAATCAACCCTAGTTGAACGGAACGGAACGCAACGGATCGGAACGGAACGGGACGGAACGGAACGGAATGGAATGGAATGGAACGGAATTCAATTGAATGGAATGGAATGGAATGGAATTCAATGGAATGGAATGGAATGGAATGGAATGGAATGGAATGGAATGGAATGGAATTGACACCAGTAGAATGGAATGGAATGGAATGGAATGGAATGGAATGGAATGGAATGGAATGGAATGGAATGGAATGGAATGGAATGGAATCTACCCGAGTAGAACGGAATGGAACGGAATGGAATGGAATGGAATGGACAGGAGCAGAACGGAATGGAATGCAATGGAATGGAATGGAATGTACCCGAGCAGAACGGAATGGAATGAAATGGAAATGGAAAGGGAATGGAAATGGAACGGGAATGGAAATGGAACGGGAACGGAAACGGAACGGGAATGGAAATGGAACGGGAACGGAAACGGAACGAGAACGGAAATGGAACGGGAACGGAAACGGAACGGGAACGGAAATGGAACGGGAATGGTAATGGAACGGGAATGGAAATGGAACGGGAATGGAAATGGAACGGGAATGGAAATGGATCGGGAATGGAAATGGAACGGGAATGGTAATGGAACTGGAATGGAAATGGAACGGGAATGGAAAAGAAACGGGAATGGAAATGGAACGGGAATGGAAATGGAATGGGAATGGAAATGGAATGGAATGGAATGGAATGGAATGTACCAGAAAGGAGTGGAGTGGAGTGGAGTGGAGTAGAGTGCACTGGAACGGAATGGAATGGAATGGAATGGAATGGAACGGAACGGAATGTACCCGAGAAGCACGGAATGGAATGGAATGGAATGGAATGGAATGGAATGGAATGGAATGGAATTCAATGGAATGGAATGGAATGGATTGGAATGGAATGGAATAGAATGGAATCAACCCGAGTAGAACGGAACGGAACACAACGGAACGGAACGGAACGCAACGGAACGGAACGGAACGGAACGGAACGGAATGGAATGGAATGGAACGGAATTCCATGGAATGGAATGGAATGGAATGGAATTCTATGGAATGGAATGGAATGGAATGGAATGGAATTCCATGGAATGGAATGGAATTCAATGGAATTCAATGGAATGGAATGCAATGGAATGGAATGGAATGGAATGGAATGGAATTCAATGGAATAGAATGGAATGGAATGGAATGGAAACGAATGGAATCGAATGGAATCGAATGGAATCTAATGGAATCGAATGGAATGGAATGGAATAGAATGGAATCAACCCGAGTAGAACGGAATGGAATGGAATGGAATGGAATGGAATGGAATGGAATGGAATGAAATGTTATGGAATGGAATGGAATGGAATTCAATGCAATTCAATTGAATGGAATGGAAGGGAATGGAATGGAGTGGAGTGGAGTGGAGTGGAGTGGAGTGGAATGGAATGGAGTGGAATGGAATGGAATGGAATGGAATGGAATGGAATGGAATGGAATGGAATTCAATTTAATGGAATGGAAGGGAGTGGAATGGAGTGGAGTGGAGTGGAGTGGAGTGCAGTGGAGTGTAATGGAATGGAGTGGAATGGAATGGAATGGAATGGAATGGAATGGAATGGAATGGAATTCAATGGAGTGGAATGGAATGGAATGGAATGGAATGGAATGGAATGGAATGGAATTCGATGCAATGGAATGGAATGGAATCGAATGGAGTCAAATGGAATGGAATGGAATAGAATGGAATCAACCCGAGTAGAACGGAACGGAACGCAACGGAACGGAACGGAACGGAACGGAACGGAATGGAATGTAATGGAATGGAATGGAATGGAATGGAATGGAGTGGAATGGAATGCAATGGAATGGAATGGAATGGAATGGTATGGAATGGAATGGAATGGAGTCGAATGGAATCGAATGGAATGGAATGGAATAGAATGGAATCAACCCGAGTAGAACGGTACGGAACGGAACGGAACGGAACGGAACGGAATGGAATGATCAACCCGTGTAGAATGGAATGGAATGGAATTGAATAGAATGGAATCAAGCCTAGTTGAACGGAACGGAACGCAACGGAACGGAACGGAACGGGACGGAACGGAACGGAATGGAATGGAATGGAATGGAACGGAATTCAATTGAATGGAATGGAATGGAATGGAATTCAATGGAATGGAATGGAATGGAATGGAATGGAATGGAATGGAATGGAATGGAATGGAATGGACACCAGTAGAATGGAATGGAATGGAATGGAATGGAATGGAATGGAATGGAATGGAATGGAATAGAATGGAATCTACCCGAGTAGAACGGAATGGAACAGAATGGAATGGAATGGAATGGACAGGAGCAGAACGGAATGGAATGCAATGGAATGGAATGGAATGTACCCGAGCAGAACGGAATGGAATGAAATGGAAATGGAAAGGGAATGGAAATGGAACGGGAATGGAAATGGAACGGGAACGGAAATGGAACGGGAATGGAAATGGAACGGGAACGGAAACGGAACGAGAACGGAAATGGAACGGGAACGGAAACGGAACGGGAACGGAAATGGAACGGGAATGGTAATGGAACGGGAATGGAAATGGAACGGGAATGGAAATGGAACGGGAATGGAAATGGATCGGGAATGGAAATGGAACGGGAATGGTAATGGAACTGGAATGGAAATGGAACGGGAATGGAAAAGAAACGGGAATGGAAATGGAACGGGAATGGAAATGGAATGGGAATGGAAATGGAATGGAATGGAATGGAATGGAATGTACCAGAGTGGAGTGGAGTGGAGTGGAGTGGAGTAGAGTGCACTGGAACGGAATGGAATGGAATGGAATGGAATGGAACGGAACGGAATGTACCCGAGAAGCACGGAATGGAATGGAATGGAATGGAATGGAATGGAATGTACCGGAGTGGAGTGGAGTGGAGTGAAGTGGAGTAGAGTGCACTGGAACGGAATGGAATGGAATGGAATGGAATGGAACGGAACGGAATGTACCCGAGAAGCACGGAATGGAATGGAATGGAATGGAATGGAATTGAATATACCCGAGTGGAGTGGAGTGGAATGGAGTGGAGTGGAGTGGAGTGGAGTGGAATGGAATGGAATGGAACGGAATGGAATGGAATGGAATGCAATGGAATGCAATGGAATGGAAAGGAATGGAATGGAATGGAATGGAATGGAATGGAATGGAATGGAATGGAATGGAATGGACACCAGTAGAATGGAATGGAATGGAATGGAATGGAATGGAATGGAATGGAATGGAATGGAATGGAATGGAATTCAATGGAATGGAATGGAATGGAATGGAATTCTATGGAATGGAATGGAATGGAATGGAATTCAATGGAATGGAATGGAATGGAATGGAATTCTATGGAATGGAATGGAGTGGAATCGAATGGAATCGAATGGAATCGAATGGAATGGAATGGAATAGAATGGAATCAACCCGAGTAGAACGGAACGGCATGCAACGGAACGGAACGGAACGGAACGGGACGGAACGGAACGGAATGGAATGGAATGGAACGGAATTCCATGGAATGGAATGGAATGGAATGGAATTCAATGGAATGGAATGGAATGGAATGGAATGGAATGGAATGCAATGGAATGGAATGGAATGGAATGGAATGGAATGGATTGGAATGGAATGGAATAGAATGGAATGGAATGGAATGGAATGGAATTCAATGGAATGGAATGGAATGGAATGGAATTCAATGGAATGGAATGGAATGGCATGGAATGGAATGGAATGGAATGGAATGGAATGGAATAGAATGGAATCAACCCGAGTAGAACGGAACGCAACGGAACGGAACGGAACGCAACGGAACTGAACGGAACGGAACGGAACGGAATGGAATGGAAAGGAACGGAATTCAATGGAATGGAATGGAATGGAATGGAATGGAATGGAATGGAATGGAATGGAATCAACCCGAGTAGAACGGAACGGCACGCAACGGAACGGAACGGAACGGAACGGGACGGAACGGAACGGAATGGAATATAATGCAACGGAATTCAATGGAATGGAATGGAATGGAATGGAATTCAATGGAATCGATTGGAATCGAATGGAATCGATTGGAATTGAATGGAATCGAATAGAATGGAATGGAATAGAATTTAATCAACCCGAGTAGAACGGAACGGAACGCAACGGAACGGAACGGAACGGAACGGAACGGGACGGAAAGGAACGGAATGGAATGGAATGGAACGGAATTCAATTGAATGGAATGGAATGGAATGGAATTCAATGGAATGGAATGGAATGGAATGGAATGGAATGGAATGGAATGGAATGGACACCAGTAGAATGGAATGGAATGGAATGGAATGGAATGGAATGGAATGGAATGGAATGGAATGGAATCTACCCGAGTAGAACGGAATGGAACGGAATGGAATGGAATGGAATGGACAGGAGCAGAACGGAATGGAATGCAATGGAATGGAATGGAATGTACCCGAGCAGAACGGAATGGAATGAAATGGAAATGGAAAGGGAATGGAAATGGAACGGGAATGGAAATGGAACGGGAACGGAAATGGAACGGGAATGGAAATGGAACGGGAACGGAAACGGAACGAGAACGGAAATGGAACGGGAACGGAAACGGAACGGGAACGGAAATGGAACGGGAATGGTAATGGAACGGGAATGGAAATGGAACGGGAATGGAAATGGATCGGGAATGGAAATGGATCGGGAATGGAAATGGAACGGGAATGGTAATGGAACTGGAATGGAAATGGAACGGGAATGGAAAAGAAACGGGAATGGAAATGGAACGGGAATGGAAATGGAATGGGAATGAAAATGGAATGGAATGGAATGGAATGGAATGTACCAGAGTGGAGTGGAGTGGAGTGGAGTGGAGTAGAGTGCACTGGAACGGAATGGAATGGAATGGAATGGAATGGAACGGAACGGAATGTACCCGAGAAGCACGGAATGGAATGGAATGGAATGGAATGGAATGGAATGGAATGGAATGTACCGGAGTGGAGTGGAGTGGAATGGAGTGGAGTGGAGTGGAGTGGATTGGAATGGAATGGAATGGAATGGAATGGAATGCAATGGAATGCAATGGAATGGAAAGGAATGGAATGGAATGGAATGGAATGGAATGGAATGGAATGGAATGGAATGGACAACAGTAGAATGGAATGGAATGGAATGGAATGGAATGGAATGGAATGGAATGGAATGGAATGGAATGGAATTCAATGGAATGGAATGGAATGGAATGGAATTCAATGGAATGGAATGGAATGGAATGGAATTCAATGGAATGGAATGGAATGGAATGGAATTCTATGGAATGGAATGGAGTGGAATCGAATGGAATCGAATGGAATCGAATGGAATGGAATGGAATAGAATGGAATCAACCCGAGGAGAACGGAACGGAACGCAACGGAACGGAACGGAACGGAACGGGACGGAACGGAACGGAATGGAATGGAATGGAACGGAATTCCATGGAATGGAATGGAATGGAATGGAATTCAATGGAATGGAATGGAATGGAATGGAATTCAATGGAATTCAATGGAATGGAATGGAATGGAATGGAATGGAATGGAATGGAATGGAATGGAATTCAATGGAATGGAATGGAATGGAATGGAATGGAATGGAATTCAATGGAATGGAATGGAATCGAATGGAATGGAATGGAATAGAATGGAATCAACCCGAGTAGAACGGAACGGAACACAACGGAACGGAACGGAACGCAACGGAACGGAACGGAACGGAACGGAATGGAATGGAATGGAACGGAATTCAATGGAATGGAATGGAATGGAATGGAATTCTATGGAATGGAATGGAATGGAATGGAATGGAATTCCATGGAATGGAATGGAATTCAATGGAATTCAATGGAATGGAATGCAATGGAATGGAATGGAATGGAATGGAATGGAATGGAATTCAATGGAATAGAATGGAATGGAATGGAATGGAAACGAATGGAATCGAATGGAATCGAATGGAATCTAATGGAATCGAATGGAATGGAATGGAATAGAATGGAATCAACCCGAGTAGAACGGAATGGAATGGAATGGAATGGAATGGAATGGAATGGAATGGAATGGAATGAAATGTTATGGAATGGAATGGAATGGAATTCAATGCAATTCAATTGAATGGAATGGAAGGGAATGGAATGGAGTGGAGTGGAGTGGAGTGGAGTGGAGTGGAATGGAATGGAGTGGAATGGAATGGAATGGAATGGAATGGAATGGAATGGAACGGAATTCAATTTAATGGAATGGAAGGGAGTGGAATGGAGTGGAGTGGAGTGGAGTGGAGTGCAGTGGAGTGTAATGGAATGGAGTGGAATGGAATGGAATGGAATGGAATGGAATGGAATGGAATGGAATGGAATTCAATGGAGTGGAATGGAATGGAATGGAATGGAATGGAATGGAATGGAATGGAATTCATTGCAATGGAATGGAATGGAATCGAATGGAGTCAAATGGAATGGAATGGAATAGAATGGAATCAACCCGAGTAGAACGGAACGGAACGCAACGGAACGGAACGGAACGGAACGGAACGGAATGGAATGTAATGGAATGGAATGGAATGGAATGGAATGGAGTGGAATGGAATGCAATGGAATGGAATGGAATGGAATGGAATGGAATGGAATGGAGTCGAATGGAATCGAATGGAATGGAATGGAATAGAATGGAATCAACCCGAGTAGAACGGTACGGAACGGAACGGAACGGAACGGAATGGAATGATCAACCCGTGTAGAATGGAATGGAATGGAATTGAATAGAATGGAATCAACCCTAGTTGAACGGAACGGAACGCAACGGATCGGAACGGAACGGGACGGAACGGAACGGAATGGAATGGAATGGAACGGAATTCAATTGAATGGAATGGAATGGAATGGAATTCAATGGAATGGAATGGAATGGAATGGAATGGAATGGAATGGAATGGACACCAGTAGAATGGAATGGAATGGAATGGAATGGAATGGAATGGAATGGAATGGAATGGAATGGAATGGAATGGAATCTACCCGAGTAGAACGGAATGGAACGGAATGGAATGGAATGGAATGGACAGGAGCAGAACGGAATGGAATGCAATGGAATGGAATGGAATGTACCCGAGCAGAACGGAATGGAATGAAATGGAAATGGAAAGGGAATGGAAATGGAACGGGAATGGAAATGGAACGGGAACGGAAACGGAACGGGAATGGAAATGGAACGGGAACGGAAACGGAACGAGAACGGAAATGGAACGGGAACGGAAACGGAACGGGAACGGAAATGGAACGGGAATGGAAATGGAACGGGAATGGAAATGGATCGGGAATGGAAATGGAACGGGAATGGTAATGGAACTGGAATGGAAATGGAACGGGAATGGAAAAGAAACGGGAATGGAAATGGAACGGGAATGGAAATGGAATGGGAATGGAAATGGAATGGAATGGAATGGAATGGAATGTACCAGAAAGGAGTGGAGTGGAGTGGAGTGGAGTAGAGTGCACTGGAACGGAATGGAATGGAATGGAATGGAATGGAACGGAACGGAATGTACCCGAGAAGCACGGAATGGAATGGAATGGAATGGAATGGAATGGAATGGAATTGAATGTACCGGAGTGGAGTGGAGTGGAATGGAGTGGAGTGGAGTGGAGTGGAGTGGAATGGAATGGAATGGAACGGAATGGAATGGAATGGAATGCAATGGAATGCAATGGAATGGAAAGGAATGGAATGGAATGGAATGGAATGGAATGGAATGGAATGGACACCAGTAGAATGGAATGGAATGGAATGGAATGGAATGGAATGGAATGGAATGGAATGGAATGGAATGGAATTCAATGGAATGGAATGGAATGGAATGGAATGGAATGGAATTGAATGTACCGGAGTGGAGTGGAGTGGAATGGAGTGGAGTGGAGTGGAGTGGAGTGGAATGGAATGGAATGGAACGGAATGGAATGGAATGGAATGCAATGGAATGCAATGGAATGGAAAGGAATGGAATGGAATGGAATGGAATGGAATGGAATGGAATGGACACCAGTAGAATGGAATGGAATGGAATGGAATGGAATGGAATGGAATGGAATGGAATGGAATGGAATTCAATGGAATGGAATGGAATGGAATGGAATTCTATGGAATGGAATGGAATGGAATGGAATTCAATGGAATGGAATGGAATGGAATGGAATTCTATGGAATGGAATGGAGTGGAATCGAATGGAATCGAATGGAATCGAATGGAATGGAATGGAATAGAATGGAATCAACCCGAGTAGAACGGAACGGAACGCAACGGAACGGAACGGAACGGAACGGGACGGAACGGAACGGAATGGAATGGAATGGAACGGAATTCCATGGAATGGAATGGAATGGAATGGAATTCAATGGAATGGAATGGAATGGAATGGAATGGAATGGAATTCAATGGAATGGAATGGAATGGAATGGAATGGAATGGAATGGAATGGAATGGAATTCAATGGAATGGAATGGAATGGATTGGAATGGAATGGAATAGAATGGAATCAACCCGAGTAGAACGGAACGGAACACAACGGAACGGAACGGAACGCAACGGAACGGAACGGAACGGAACGGAACGGAATGGAATGGAATGGAACGGAATTCCATGGAATGGAATGGAATGGAATGGAATTCTATGGAATGGAATGGAATGGAATGGAATGGAATTCCATGGAATGGAATGGAATTCAATGGAATTCAATGGAATGGAATGCAATGGAATGGAATGGAATGGAATGGAATGGAATGGAATTCAATGGAATAGAATGGAATGGAATGGAATGGAAACGAATGGAATCGAATGGAATCGAATGGAATCTAATGGAATCGAATGGAATGGAATGGAATAGAATGGAATCAACCCGAGTAGAACTTAATGGAATGGAATGGAATGGAATGGAATGGAATGGAATGGAATGAAATGTTATGGAATGGAATGGAATGGAATTCAATGCAATTCAATTGAATGGAATGGAAGGGAATGGAATGGAGTGG
Organism: Gorilla gorilla gorilla; assembly: GCF_029281585.2. Taxonomy (NCBI): domain Eukaryota; kingdom Metazoa; phylum Chordata; class Mammalia; order Primates; family Hominidae; genus Gorilla; species Gorilla gorilla. Next base: position 8,987,142 of record NC_073236.2, read on the forward strand.
AGTGGAGTGGAGTGGAGTGGAGTGGAATGGAATGGAGTGGAATGGAATGGAATGGAATGGAATGGAATGGAATGGAATGGAATGGAATTCAATTTAATGGAATGGAAGGGAGTGGAATGGAGTGGAGTGGAGTGGAGTGGAGTGCAGTGGAGTGTAATGCAATGGAATGGAATGGAATGGAATGGAATGGAATGGAATGGAATGGAATTCAATGGAGTGGAATGGAATGGAATGGAATGGAATGGAATGGAATGGAATGGAATGGAATTCAATGCAATGGAATGGAATGGAATCGAATGGAGTCAAATGGAATGGAATGGAATAGAATGGAATCAACCCGAGTAGAACGGAACGGAACGCAACGGAACGGAACGGAACGGAACGGAACGGAATGGAATGTAATGGAATGGAATGGAATGGAATGGAATGGAGTGGAATGGAATGCAATGGAATGGAATGGAATGGAATGGAATGGAATGGAATGGAATGGAGTCGAATGGAATCGAATGGAATGGAATGGAATAGAATGGAATCAACCCGAGTAGAACGGTACGGAACGGAACGGAACGGAACGGAACGGAACGGAATGGAATGATCAACCCGTGTAGAATGGAATGGAATGGAATTGAATAGAATGGAATCAACCCTAGTTGAACGGAACGGAACGCAACGGAACGGAACGGAACGGGACGGAACGGAACGGAATGGAATGGAATGGAACGGAATTCAATTGAATGGAATGGAATGGAATGGAATTCAATGGAATGGAATGGAATGGAATGGAATGGAATGGAATGGAATGGAATGGAATGGACACCAGTAGAATGGAATGGAATGGAATGGAATGGAATGGAATGGAATGGAATGGAATGGAATGGAATAGAATGGAATCTACCCGAGTAGAACGGAATGGAACAGAATGGAATGGAATGGAATGGACAGGAGCAGAACGGAATGGAATGCAATGGAATGGAATGGAATGTACCCGAGCAGAACGGAATGGAATGAAATGGAAATGGAAAGGGAATGGAAATGGAACGGGAATGGAAATGGAACGGGAACGGAAATGGAACGGGAATGGAAATGGAACGGGAACGGAAACGGAACGAGAACGGAAATGGAACGGGAACGGAAACGGAACGGGAACGGAAATGGAACGGGAATGGTAATGGAACGGGAATGGAAATGGAACGGGAATGGAAATGGAACGGGAATGGAAATGGATCGGGAATGGAAATGGAACGGGAATGGTAATGGAACTGGAATGGAAATGGAACGGGAATGGAAAAGAAACGGGAATGGAAATGGAACTGGAATGGAAATGGAATGGGAATGAAAATGGAATGGAATGGAATGGAATGGAATGTACCAGAGTGGATTGGAGTGGAGTGGAGTGGAGTAGAGTGCACTGGAACGGAATGGAATGGAATGGAATGGAATGGAACGGAACGGAATGTACCCGAGAAGCACGGAATGGAATGGAATGGAATGGAATGGAATGGAATGTACCGGAGTGGAGTGGAGTGGAGTGGAGTGGAGTAGAGTGCACTGGAACGGAATGGAATGGAATGGAATGGAATGGAACGGAACGGAATGTACCCGAGAAGCACGGAATGGAATGGAATGGAATGGAATGGAATTGAATATACCGGAGTGGAGTGGAGTGGAATGGAGTGGAGTGGAGTGGAGTGGAGTGGAATGGAATGGAATGGAACGGAATGGAATGGAATGGAATGCAATGGAATGCAATGGAATGGAAAAGAATGGAATGGAATGCAATGGAATGGAATGGAATGGAATGGAATGGAATGGACACCAGTAGAATGGAATGGAATGGAATGGAATGGAATGGAATGGAATGGAATGGAATGGAATGGAATGGAATTCAATGGAATGGAATGGAATGGAATGGAATTCTATGGAATGGAATGGAATGGAATGGAATTCAATGGAATGGAATGGAATGGAATGGAATTCTATGGAATGGAATGGAGTGGAATCGAATGGAATCGAATGGAATCGAATGGAATGGAATGGAATAGAATGGAATCAACCCGAGTAGAATGGAACGGAATGCAACGGAACGGAACGGAACGGAACGGGACGGAACGGAACGGAATGGAATGGAATGGAACGGAATTCCATGGAATGGAATGGAATGGAATGGAATTCAATGGAATGGAATGGAATGGAATGGAATGGAATGGAATGCAATGGAATGGAATGGAATGGAATGGATTGGAATGGAATGGAATAGAATGGAATGGAATGGAATGGAATGGAATTCAATGGAATGGAATGGAATGGAATGGAATTCAATGGAATGGAATGGAATGGCATGGAATGGAATGGAATGGAATGGAATGGAATGGAATAGAATGGAATCAACCCGAGTAGAACGGAACGCAACGGAACGGAACGGAACGCAACGGAACGGAACGGAACGGAACGGAACGGAATGGAATGGAAAGGAACGGAATTCAATGGAATGGAATGGAATGGAATGGAATTCAATGGAATGGAATGGAATGGAATGGAATTCAATGGAATGGAATGGAATGGAATTCAAATGGAATGGAATGGAATGGAATTCTATGGAATGGAATGGAGTGGAATCGAATGGAATCGAATGGAATCGAATGGAATCGAATGGGATCGAATGGAATGGAATGGAATAGAATGGAATCAACCCGAGTAGAACGGAGTGGAACGCAACGGAACGGAACGGAACGGAACGGAAAGGAAAGGAATGGAATGGAATGGAATGGAACGGAATTCAAAGGAATGGAATGGAACAGAATGGAATTCAATGGAAAGGAATGGAATGAAATGGAATTGAATTCAATGGAATGGAATGGAATGGAATGGAATGGAATGGAATGGAATGGAACGGAATTCTATGGAATGGAATGGAATGGAATTCAATGGAATGGAATGGAATGGAATGGAATGGAACGGAATTCAATGGAATGGAATGGAATGGAATGGAATTCAATGGAATGGAATGGAATTCAATGGAATGGAATGGAATGGAATGGAATGGAATGGAATGGAATTCAATGGAATGGAATGGTATTCAATGGAATGGAATGGAATGGAATGGAATGGAATGGAATGGAAATCAATGGAATGGAATGGAATGGAATGGAATGGAATGGAATGGAATTCAATGGAATGGAATGGAGTGGAATCGAATGGAATCGAATGGAATCGAATGAGATCGAATGGAATGGAATGGAATAGAATGGAATCAACCCGAGTAGAACGGAATGGAATGGAATGGAATGGAATGGAATGGAATGGAATGGAATGGAATTCAATGGAATGGAATGGAATGGAATGGAATGGAATGGAATGGAATGGAATGGAATCAACCCGAGTAGAACGGAACGGCACGCAACGGAACGGAACGGAACGGAACGGGACGGAACGGAACGGAATGGAATATAATGCAACGGAATTCAATGGAATGGAATGGAATGGAATGGAATTCAATGGAATCGATTGGAATCGAATGGAATCGATTGGAATTGAATGGAATCGAATAGAATGGAATGGAATAGAATTTAATCAACCCGAGTAGAACGGAACGGAACGCAACGGAACGGAACGGAACGGAACGGAACGGGACGGAACAGAACGGAATGGAATGGAATGGAACGGAATTCAATTGAATGGAATGGAATGGAATGGAATTCAATGGAATGGAATGGAATGGAATGGAATGGAATGGAATGGAATGGAATGGACACCAGTAGAATGGAATGGAATGGAATGGAATGGAATGGAATGGAATGGAATGGAATGGAATGGAATCTACCCGAGTAGAACGGAATGGAACGGAATGGAATGGAATGGAATGGACAGGAGCAGAACGGAATGGAATGCAATGGAATGGAATGGAATGTACCCGAGCAGAACGGAATGGAATGAAATGGAAATGGAAAGGGAATGGAAATGGAACGGGAATGGAAATGGAACGGGAACGGAAATGGAACGGGAATGGAAATGGAACGGGAACGGAAACGGAACGAGAACGGAAATGGAACGGGAACGGAAACGGAACGGGAACGGAAATGGAACGGGAATGGTAATGGAACGGGAATGGAAATGGAACGGGAATGGAAATGGAACGGGAATGGAAATGGATCGGGAATGGAAATGGAACGGGAATGGTAATGGAACTGGAATGGAAATGGAACGGGAATGGAAAAGAAACGGGAATGGAAATGGAACGGGAATGGAAATGGAATGGGAATGAAAATGGAATGGAATGGAATGGAATGGAATGTACCAGAGTGGAGTGGAGTGGAGTGGAGTGGAGTAGAGTGCACTGGAACGGAATGGAATGGAATGGAATGGAATGGAATGGAACGGAACGGAATGTACCCGAGAAGCACGGAATGGAATGGAATGGAATGGAATGGAATGGAATGGAATGGAATGTACCGGAGTGGAGTGGAGTGGAATGGAGTGGAGTGGAGTGGAGTGGATTGGAATGGAATGGAATGGAATGGAATGGAATGCAATGGAATGCAATGGAATGGAAAGGAATGGAATGGAATGGAATGGAATGGAATGGAATGGAATGGAATGGACAACAGTAGAATGGAATGGAATGGAATGGAATGGAATGGAATGGAATGGAATGGAATGGAATGGAATTCAATGGAATGGAATGGAATGGAATGGAATTCAATGGAATGGAATGGAATGGAATGGAATTCAATGGAATGGAATGGAATGGAATGGAATTCTATGCAATGGAATGGAGTGGAATCGAATGGAATCGAATGGAATCGAATGGAATGGAATGGAATAGAATGGAATCAACCCGAGGAGAACGGAACGGAACGCAACGGAACGGAACGGAACGGAACGGGATGGAACGGAACGGAATGGAATGGAATGGAACGGAATTCCATGGAATGGAATGGAATGGAATGGAATTCAATGGAATGGAATGGAATGGAATGGAATGGAATGGAATGGAATTCAATGGAATGGAATGGAATGGAATGGAATGGAATGGAATGGAATGGAATTCAATGGAATGGAATGGAATGGAATGGAATGGAATGGAATTCAATGGAATGGAATGGAATCGAATGGAATGGAATGGAATAGAATGGAATCAACCCGAGTAGAACGGAACGGAACACAACGGAACGGAACGGAACGCAACGGAACGGAACGGAACGGAACGGAACGGAATGGAATGGAATGGAACGGAATTCAATGGAATGGAATGGAATGGAATGGAATTCTATGGAATGGAATGGAATGGAATGGAATGGAATTCCATGGAATGGAATGGAATTCAATGGAATTCAATGGAATGGAATGCAATGGAATGGAATGGAATGGAATGGAATGGAATGGAATTCAATGGAATAGAATGGAATGGAATGGAATGGAAACGAATGGAATCGAATGGAATCGAATGGAATCTAATGGAATCGAATGGAATGGAATGGAATAGAATGGAATCAACCCGAGTAGAACGGAATGGAATGGAATGGAATGGAATGGAATGGAATGGAATGGAATGGAATGAAATGTTATGGAATGGAATGGAATGGAATTCAATGCAATTCAATTGAATGGAATGGAAGGGAATGGAATGGAGTGGAGTGGAGTGGAGTGGAGTGGAGTGGAATGGAATGGAGTGGAATGGAATGGAATGGAATGGAATGGAATGGAATGGAACGGAATTCAATTTAATGGAATGGAAGGGAGTGGAATGGAGTGGAGTGGAGTGGAGTGGAGTGCAGTGGAGTGTAATGGAATGGAGTGGAATGGAATGGAATGGAATGGAATGGAATGGAATGGAATGGAATGGAATTCAATGGAGTGGAATGGAATGGAATGGAATGGAATGGAATGGAATGGAATGGAATTCATTGCAATGGAATGGAATGGAATCGAATGGAGTCAAATGGAATGGAATGGAATAGAATGGAATCAACCCGAGTAGAACGGAACGGAACGCAACGGAACGGAACGGAACGGAACGGAACGGAATGGAATGTAATGGAATGGAATGGAATGGAATGGAATGGAGTGGAATGGAATGCAATGGAATGGAATGGAATGGAATGGAATGGAATGGAATGGAGTCGAATGGAATCGAATGGAACGGAATGGAATAGAATGGAATCAACCCGAGTAGAACGGTACGGAACGGAACGGAACGGAACGGAACGGAACGGAATGGAATGATCAACCCGTGTAGAATGGAATGGAATGGAATTGAATAGAATGGAATCAACCCTAGTTGAACGGAACGGAACGCAACGGATCGGAACGGAACGGGACGGAACCGAACGGAATGGAATGGAATGGAACGGAATTCAATTGAATGGAATGGAATGGAATGGAATGGAATGGAATGGAATGGAATGGAATGGAATGGAATGGAATGGAATGGACACCAGTAGAATGGAATGGAATGGAATGGAATGGAATGGAATGGAATGGAATGGAATGGAATGGAATGGAATCTACCCGAGTAGAACGGAATGGAACGGAATGGAATGGAATGGAATGGACAGGAGCAGAACGGAATGGAATGCAATGGAATGGAATGGAATGTACCCGAGCAGAACGGAATGGAATGAAATGGAAATGGAAAGGGAATGGAAATGGAACGGGAATGGAAATGGAACGGGAACGGAAACGGAACGGGAATGGAAATGGAACGGGAACGGAAACGGAACGAGAACGGAAATGGAACGGGAACGGAAACGGAACGGGAACGGAAATGGAACGGGAATGGTAATGGAACGGGAATGGAAATGGAACGGGAATGGAAATGGAACGGGAATGGAAATGGATCGGGAATGGAAATGGAACGGGAATGGTAATGGAACTGGAATGGAAATGGAACGGGAATGGAAAAGAAACGGGAATGGAAATGGAACGGGAATGGAAATGGAATGGGAATGGAAATGGAATGGAATGGAATGGAATGGAATGTACCAGAAAGGAGTGGAGTGGAGTGGAGTGGAGTAGAGTGCACTGGAACGGAATGGAATGGAATGGAATGGAATGGAACGGAACGGAATGTACCCGAGAAGCACGGAATGGAATGGAATGGAATGGAATGGAATGGAATGGAATTGAATGTACCGGAGTGGAGTGGAGTGGAATGGAGTGGAGTGGAGTGGAGTGGAGTGGAATGGAATGGAATGGAACGGAATGGAATGGAATGGAATGCAATGGAATGCAATGGAATGGAAAGGAATGGAATGGAATGGAATGGAATGGAATGGAATGGAATGGACACCAGTAGAATGGAATGGAATGGAATGGAATGGAATGGAATGGAATGGAATGGAATGGAATGGAATGGAATGGAATTCAATGGAATGGAATGGAATGGAATGGAATTCTATGGAATGGAATGGAATGGAATGGAATTCAATGGAATGGAATGGAATGGAATGGAATTCTATGGAATGGAATGGAGTGGAATCGAATGGAATCGAATGGAATCGAATGGAATGGAATGGAATAGAATGGAATCAACCCGAGTAGAACGGAACGGAACGCAACGGAACGGAACGGAACGGAACGGGACGGAACGGAACGGAATGGAATGGAATGGAACGGAATTCCATGGAATGGAATGGAATGGAATGGAATTCAATGGAATGGAATGGAATGGAATGGAATGGAATGGAAATCAATGGAATGGAATGGAATGGAATGGAATGGAATGGAATGGAATGGAATTCAATGGAATGGAATGGAATGGATTGGAATTGAATGGAATAGAATGGAATCAACCCGAGTAGAACGGAACGGAACACAACGGAACGGAACGGAACGCAACGGAACGGAACGGAACGGAACGGAACGGAATGGAATGGAATGGAACGGAATTCCATGGAATGGAATGGAATGGAATGGAATTCTATGGAATGGAATGGAATGGAATGGAATGGAATTCCATGGAATGGAATGGAATTCAATGGAATTCAATGGAATGGAATTCAATGGAATTCAATGGAATGGAATGCAATGGAATGGAATGGAATGGAATGGAATGGAATGGAATTCAATGGAATAGAATGGAATGGAATGGAATGGAAACGAATGGAATCGAATGGAATCGAATGGAATCTAATGGAATCGAATGGAATGGAATGGAATAGAATGGAATCAACCCGAGTAGAACGGAATGGAATGGAATGGAATGGAATGGAATGGAATGGAATGGAATGAAATGTTATGGAATGGAATGGAATGGAATTCAATGCAATTCAATTGAATGGAATGGAAGGGAATGGAATGGAGTGGAGTGGAGTGGAGTGGAGTGGAGTGGAATGGAATGGAGTGGAATGGAATGGAATGGAATGGAATGGAATGGAATGGAATGGAATGGAATTCAATTTAATGGAATGGAAGGGAGTGGAATGGAGTGGAGTGGAGTGGAGTGGAGTGCAGTGGAGTGTAATGGAATGGAGTGGAATGGAATGGAATGGAATGGAATGGAATGGAATGGAATGGAATTCAATGGAGTGGAATGGAATGGAATGGAATGGAATGGAATGGAATGGAATGGAATTCAATGCAATGGAATGGAATGGAATCGAATGGAGTCAAATGGAATGGAATGGAATAGAATGGAATCAACCCGAGTAGAACGGAACGGAACGCAACGGAACGGAACGGAACGGAACGGAACGGAATGGAATGTAATGGAATGGAATGGAATGGAATGGATTGGAGTGGAATGGAATGCAATGGAATGGAATGGAATGGAATGGAATGGAATGGAATGGAATGGAGTCGAATGGAATCGAATGGAATGGAATGGAATAGAATGGAATCAACCCGAGTAGAACGGTACGGAACGGAACGGAACGGAACGGAACGGAACGGAATGGAATGATCAACCCGTGTAGAATGGAATGGAATGGAATTGAATAGAATGGAATCAACCCTAGTTGAACGGAACGGAACGCAACGGAACGGAACGGAACGGGACGGAACGGAACGGAATGGAATGGAATGGAACGGAATTCAATTGAATGGAATGGAATGGAATGGAATTCAATGGAATGGAATGGAATGGAATGGAATGGAATGGAATGGAATGGAATGGAATGGAATGGACACCAGTAGAATGGAATGGAATGGAATGGAATGGAATGGAATGGAATGGAATGGAATGGAATAGAATGGAATCTACCCGAGTAGAACGGAATGGAACAGAATGGAATGGAATGGAATGGACAGGAGCAGAACGGAATGGAATGCAATGGAATGGAATGGAATGTACCCGAGCAGAACGGAATGGAATGAAATGGAAATGGAAAGGGAATGGAAATGGAACGGGAATGGAAATGGAACGGGAACGGAAATGGAACGGGAATGGAAATGGAACGGGAACGGAAACGGAACGAGAACGGAAATGGAACGGGAACGGAAACGGAACGGGAACGGAAATGGAACGGGAATGGTAATGGAACGGGAATGGAAATGGAACGGGAATGGAAATGGAACGGGAATGGAAATGGATCGGGAATGGAAATGGAACGGGAATGGTAATGGAACTGGAATGGAAATGGAACGGGAATGGAAAAGAAACGGGAATGGAAATGGAACGGGAATGGAAATGGAATGGGAATGGAAATGGAATGGAATGGAATGGAATGGAATGTACCAGAGTGGAGTGGAGTGGAGTGGAGTGGAGTAGAGTGCACTGGAACGGAATGGAATGGAATGGAATGGAATGGAACGGAACCGAATGTACCCGAGAAGCACGGAATGGAATGGAATGGAATGGAATGGAATGGAATGTACCGGAGTGGAGTGGAGTGGAGTGGAGTGGAGTAGAGTGCACTGGAACGGAATGGAATGGAATGGAATGGAATGGAACGGAACGGAATGTACCCGAGAAGCACGGAATGGAATGGAATGGAATGGAATGGAATTGAATATACCGGAGTGGAGTGGAGTGGAATGGAGTGGAGTGGAGTGGAGTGGAGTGGAATGGAATGGAATGGAACGGAATGGAATGGAATGGAATGCAATGGAATGCAATGGAATGGAAAGGAATGGAATGGAATGGAATGGAATGGAATGGAATGGAATGGAATGGAATGGACACCAGTAGAATGGAATGGAATGGAATGGAATGGAATGGAATGGAATGGAATGGAATGGAATGGAATGGAATTCAATGGAATGGAATGGAATGGAATGGAATTCTATGGAATGGAATGGAATGGAATGGAATTCAATGGAATGGAATGGAATGGAATGGAATTCTATGGAATGGAATGGAGTGGAATCGAATGGAATCGAATGGAATCGAATGGAATGGAATGGAATAGAATGGAATCAACCCGAGTAGAACGGAACGGAATGCAACGGAACGGAACGGAACGTAATGCAACGGAACGGAACGGAACGGAACGGGACGGAATGGAACGGAATGGAATGGAATGGAACGGAATTCCATGGAATGGAATGGAATGGAATGGAATTCAATGGAATGGAATGGAATGGAATGGAATGGAATGGAATGGAATGCAATGGAATGGAATGGAATGGAATGGAATGGATTGGAATGGAATGGAATAGAATGGAATGGAATGGAATGGAATGGAATTCAATGGAATGGAATGGAATGGAATGGAATTCTATGGAATGGAATGGAGTGGAATCGAATGGAATCGAATGGAATCGAATGGAATGGAATGGAATAGAATGGAATCAACCCGAGTAGAACGGAACGGAACGCAACGGAACGGAACGGAACGGAACGGGATGGAACGGAACGGAATGGAATGGAATGGAACGGAATTCCATGGAATGGAATGGAATGGAATGGAATTCAATGGAATGGAATGGAATGGAATGGAATGGAATGGAATGGATTGGAATGGAATGGAATAGAATGGAATCAACCCGAGTAGAACGGAACGGAACACAACGGAACGGAACGGAACGCAACGGAACGGAACGGAACGGAACGGGACGGAACGGAACGGAATGGAATGGAATGGAACCGAATTCCATGGAATGGATTGGAATGGAATGGAATTCAATGGAATGGAATGGAATGGAATGGAATGGAATGGAATGGAATGGAATGGAATGGAATTCAATGGAATGGAATGGAATGGAATGGAATGGAATGGAATTCAATGGAATGGAATGGAATGGATTGGAATGGAATGGAATAGAATGGAATCATCCCGAGTAGAACGGAACGGAACACAACGGAACGGAACGGAACGCAACGGAACGGAACGGAACGGAACGGAACGGAATGGAATGGAATGGAACGGAATTCAATGGAATGGAATGGAATGGAATTCAATGGAATGGAATGGAATGGAATGGAATTCAATGGAATGGAATGGAACGGAATGGAATTCAATGGAATGGAATGGAATGGAATTCAATGGAATGGAATGGAATGGAATGGAATGGAATGGAATTCAATGGAATGGAATGGAGTGGAATGGAATGGAATCGAATGGAATTGAATGGAATCGAATGGAATCAAATGGGATCGAATGGAATGGAATGGAATAGAATGGAATCAACCCGAGTAGAACGGAATGGAATGGAATGGAATGGAATGGGATGGAATGGAATGGAATGGAATGGAATGGAATTCAATGGAATGGAATGGAATGGAATGGAATGGAATGGAATGGAATGGAATTCAATGGAATGGAATGGAACGGAATGGAATTCAATGGAATGGAATGGAATGGAATTCAATGGAATGGAATGGAATGGAATGGAATGGAATGGAATGGAATTCCATGGAATGGAGTGGAATGGAATGGAATGGAATCGAATGGAATGGAATGTAATGGAATGGAATGGAATGGAATGGAATGGAATGGAATGGAATGTACCAAAGTAGAACGGAATGGAATGGAATGGAATGGAATGGAATGGAATGGAATGGAATGGAATGTACCCGAGTAGAACGGAATGGAATGGAATGGAATGGATTGGAATGGAATGGAATGGAATGGAATGGAATGTAACCGAGTAGAACGGAATGGAATGTAATTCAATGGAATGTAACCGGATTGAACGGAACGGAATGGAATGGAATGGAATGGAATGGAATGGAATGGAATGGAATGGAATGGAATTGAGTGCAATGCAATGCAATGGAATGCAATGGAATGGAAAGGAATGGAATGGAATGGAATGGAATCTACCCGAGTAGAACGGAATGGAATGGAATTGAATGGAATGTAACCGAGTAGAACGGAACGGAATGGAATGGAATGGAATGGAATGGAATGGAATGCAATGGAATGGAATGGAATGGAATGGAATGGAATGGAATGGAATGGACACCAGTAGAATGGAATGGAATGGAATGGAATGGAATGGAATGGAATGGAATGGAATGGAATCTACCCGAGTAGAACGGAATGGAACGGAATGGAATGGAATGGAATGGACAGGAGCAGAACGGAATGGAATGCAATGGAATGGAATGGAATGTACCCGAGCAGAACGGAATGGAATGAAATGGAAATGGAAAGGGAATGGAAATGGAACGGGAATGGAAATGGAACGGGAACGGAAATGGAACGGGAATGGAAATGGAACGGGAACGGAAACGGAACGAGAACGGAAATGGAACGGGAACGGAAACGGAACGGGAACGGAAATGGAACGGGAATGGTAATGGAACGGGAATGGAAATGGAACGGGAATGGAAATGGAACGGGAATGGAAATGGATCGGGAATGGAAATGGAACGGGAATGGTAATGGAACTGGAATGGAAATGGAACGGGAATGGAAAAGAAACGGGAATGGAAATGGAACGGGAATGGAAATGGAATGGGAATGGAAATGGAATGGAATGGAATGGAATGGAATGTACCAGAGTGGAGTGGAGTGGAGTGGAGTGGAGTAGAGTGCACTGGAACGGAATGGAATGGAATGGAATGGAATGGAACGGAACGGAATGTACCCGAGAAGCACGGAATGGAATGGAATGGAATGGAATGGAATTGAATATACCGGAGTGGAGTGGAGTGGAATGGAGTGGAGTGGAGTGGAGTGGAATGGAATGGAATGGAACGGAATGGAATGGAATGGAATGCAATGGAATGCAATGGAATGGAAAGGAATGGAATGGAATGGAATGGAATGGAATGGAATGGACACCAGTAGAATGGAATGGAATGGAATGGAATGGAATGGAATGGAATGGAATGGAATTCAATGGAATGGAATGGAATGGAATGGAATTCTATGGAATGGAATGGAATGGAATGGAATTCAATGGAATGGAATGGAATGGAATGGAATTCTATGGAATGGAATGGAGTGGAATCGAATGGAATCGAATGGAATCGAATGGAATGGAATGGAATAGAATGGAATCAACCCGAGTAGAACGGAACGGAATGCAACGGAACGGAACGGAACGGAACGGGACGGAACGGAACGGAATGGAATGGAATGGAACGGAATTCCATGGAATGGAATGGAATGGAATGGAATTCAATGGAATGGAATGGAATGGAATGGAATGGAATGGAATGGAATGCAATGGAATGGAATGGAATGGAATGGAATGGAATGGATTGGAATGGAATGGAATAGAATGGAATGGAATGGAATGGAATGGAATTCAATGGAATGGAATGGAATGGAATGGAATTCTATGGAATGGAATGGAGTGGAATCGAATGGAATCGAATGGAATCGAATGGAATGGAATGGAATAGAATGGAATCAACCCGAGTAGAACGGAACGGAACGCAACGGAACGGAACGGAACGGAACGGGATGCAACGGAACGGAATGGAATGGAATGGAACGGAATTCCATGGAATGGAATGGAATGGAATGGAATTCAATGGAATGGAATGGAATGGAATGAAATGGAATGGAATGGATTGGAATGGAATGGAATAGAATGGAATCAACCCGAGTAGAACGGAACGGAACACAACGGAACGGAACGGAACGCAACGGAACGGAACGGAACGGAACGGGACGGAACGGAACGGAATGGAATGGAATGGAACGGAATTCCATGGAATGGATTGGAATGGAATGGAATTCAATGGAATGGAATGGAATGGAATGGAATGGAATGGAATGGAATGGAATGGAATGGAATGGAATGGAATGGAATGGAATGGAATGTAACCGAGTAGAACGGAATGGAATGTAATTCAATGGAATGTAACCGGATTGAACGGAACGGAATGGAATGGAATGGAATGGAATGGAATGGAATGGAATGGAATGGAATGGAATTGAGTGCAATGCAATGCAATGGAATGCAATGGAATGGAAAGGAATGGAATGGAATGGAATGGAATCTACCCGAGTAGAACGGAATGGAATGGAATTGAATGGAATGTAACCGAGTAGAACGGAACGGAATGGAATGGAATGGAATGGAATGGAATGGAATGCAATGGAATGGAATGGAATGGAATGGAATGGAATGGAATGGAATGGACACCAGTAGAATGGAATGGAATGGAATGGAATGGAATGGAATGGAATGGAATGGAATGGAATGGAATGGAATGGAATCTACCCGAGTAGAACGGAATGGAACGGAATGGAATGGAATGGAATGGACAGGAGCAGAACGGAATGGAATGCAATGGAATGGAATGGAATGTACCCGAGCAGAACGGAATGGAATGAAATGGAAATGGAAAGGGAATGGAAATGGAACGGGAATGGAAATGGAACGGGAACGGAAATGGAACGGGAATGGAAATGGAACGGGAACGGAAACGGAACGAGAACGGAAATGGAACGGGAACGGAAACGGAACGGGAACGGAAATGGAACGGGAATGGTAATGGAACGGGAATGGAAATGGAACGGGAATGGAAATGGAACGGGAATGGAAATGGATCGGGAATGGAAATGGAACGGGAATGGTAATGGAACTGGAATGGAAATGGAACGGGAATGGAAAAGAAACGGGAATGGAAATGGAACGGGAATGGAAATGGAATGGGAATGGAAATGGAATGGAATGGAATGGAATGGAATGTACCAGAGTGGAGTGGAGTGGAGTGGAGTGGAGTAGAGTGCACTGGAACGGAATGGAATGGAATGGAATGGAATGGAACGGAACGGAATGTACCCGAGAAGCACGGAATGGAATGGAATGGAATGGAA
The DNA here is from genome assembly GCF_029281585.2 of Gorilla gorilla gorilla. NCBI lineage: Eukaryota > Metazoa > Chordata > Mammalia > Primates > Hominidae > Gorilla > Gorilla gorilla. Next base: position 9,002,303 of record NC_073236.2, read on the forward strand.
TGGAATTGAATATACCGGAGTGGAGTGGAGTGGAATGGAGTGGAGTGGAGTGGAGTGGAGTGGAATGGAATGGAATGGAACGGAATGGAATGGAATGGAATGCAATGGAATGCAATGGAATGGAAAGGAATGGAATGGAATGGAATGGAATGGAATGGAATGGACACCAGTAGAATGGAATGGAATGGAATGGAATGGAATGGAATGGAATGGAATGGAATGGAATGGAATGGAATTCAATGGAATGGAATGGAATGGAATGGAATTCTATGGAATGGAATGGAATGGAATGGAATTCAATGGAATGGAATGGAATGGAATGGAATTCTATGGAATGGAATGGAGTGGAATCGAATGGAATCGAATGGAATCGAATGGAATGGAATGGAATAGAATGGAATCAACCCGAGTAGAACGGAACGGAATGCAACGGAACGGAACGGAACGGAACGGGACGGAACGGAACGGAATGGAATGGAATGGAACGGAATTCCATGGAATGGAATGGAATGGAATGGAATTCAATGGAATGGAATGGAATGGAATGGAATGGAATGGAATGGAATGCAATGGAATGGAATGGAATGGAATGGAATGGAATGGATTGGAATGGAATGGAATAGAATGGAATGGAATGGAATGGAATGGAATTCAATGGAATGGAATGGAATGGAATGGAATTCTATGGAATGGAATGGAGTGGAATCGAATGGAATCGAATGGAATCGAATGGAATGGAATGGAATAGAATGGAATCAACCCGAGTAGAACGGAACGGAACGCAACGGAACGGAACGGAACGGAACGGGATGGAACGGAACGGAATGGAATGGAATGGAACGGAATTCCATGGAATGGAATGGAATGGAATGGAATTCAATGGAATGGAATGGAATGGAATGGAATGGAATGGAATGGATTGGAATGGAATGGAATTGAATGGAATCAACCCGAGTAGAACGGAACGGAACACAACGGAACGGAACGGAACGCAACGGAACGGAACGGAACGGAACGGGACGGAACGGAACGGAATGGAATGGAATGGAACGGAATTCCATGGAATGGATTGGAATGGAATGGAATTCAATGGAATGGAATGGAATGGAATGGAATGGAATGGAATGGAATGGAATGGAATGGAATTCAATGGAATGGAATGGAATGGAATGGAATGGAATGGAATTCAATGGAATGGAATGGAATGGATTGGAATGGAATGGAATAGAATGGAATGGAATGGAATGGAATGGATTTCAATGGAATGGAATGGAATGGAATGGAATTCTATGGAATGGAATGGAGTGGAATCGAATGGAATCGAATGGAATCGAATGGAATGGAATGGAATAGAATGGAATCAACCCGAGTAGAACGGAACGGAACGCAACGGAACGGAACGGAACGGAACGGGATGGAACGGAACGGAATGGAATGGAATGGAACGGAATTCCATGGAATGGAATGGAATGGAATGGAATTCCATGGAATGGAATGGAATGGAATGGAATGGAATGGAATGGATTGGAATGGAATGGAATAGAATGGAATCAACCCGAGTAGAACGGAACGGAACACAACGGAACGGAACGGAACGCAACGGAACGGAACGGAACGGAACGGGACGGAACGGAACGGAATGGAATGGAATGGAACGGAATTCCATGGAATGGATTGGAATGGAATGGAATTCAATGGAATGGAATGGAATGGAATGGAATGGAATGGAATGGAATGGAATGGAATGGAATTCAATGGAATGGAATGGAATGGAATGGAATGGAATGGAATTCAATGGAATGGAATGGAATGGATTGGAATGGAATGGAATAGAATGGAATCATCCCGAGTAGAACGGAACGGAACACAACGGAACGGAACGGAACGCAACGGAACGGAACGGAACGGAACGGAACGGAATGGAATGGAATGGAACGGAATTCAATGGAATGGAATGGAATGGAATTCAATGGAATGGAATGGAATGGAATGGAATTCAATGGAATGGAATGGAACGGAATGGAATTCAATGGAATGGAATGGAATGGAATTCAATGGAATGGAATGGAATGGAATGGAATGGAATTCAATGGAATGGAATGGAGTGGAATGGAATGGAATCGAATGGAATTGAATGGAATCGAATGGAATCAAATGGGATCGAATGGAATGGAATGGAATAGAATGGAATCAACCCGAGTAGAACGGAATGGAATGGAATGGAATGGAATGGGATGGAATGGAATGGAATGGAATGGAATGGAATTCAATGGAATGGAATGGAATGGAATGGAATGGAATGGAATGGAATGGAATTCAATGGAATGGAATGGAACGGAATGGAATAAAATGGAATGGAATGGAATGGAATTCAATGGAATGGAATGGAATGGAATGGAATGGAATGGAATGGAATTCCATGGAATGGAGTGGAATGGAATGGAATGGAATCGAATGGAATGGAATGTAATGGAATGGAATGGAATGGAATGGAATGGAATGGAATGGAATGTACCAAAGTAGAACGGAATGGAATGGAATGGAATGGAATGGAATGGAATGGAATGGAATGGAATGTACCCGAGTAGAACGGAATGGAATGGAATGGAATGGATTGGAATGGAATGGAATGGAATGGAATGGAATGTAACCGAGTAGAACGGAATGGAATGTAATTCAATGGAATGTAACCGGATTGAACGGAACGGAATGGAATGGAATGGAATGGAATGGAATGGAATGGAATGGAATGGAATGGAATTGAGTGCAATGCAATGCAATGGAATGCAATGGAATGGAAAGGAATGGAATGGAATGGAATGGAATCTACCCGAGTAGAACGGAATGGAATGGAATTGAATGGAATGTAACCGAGTAGAACGGAACGGAATGGAATGGAATGGAATGGAATGGAATGGAATGGAATGCAATGGAATGGAATGGAATGGAATGGAATGGAATGGAATGGAATGGACACCAGTAGAATGGAATGGAATGGAATGGAATGGAATGGAATGGAATGGAATGGAATGGAATGGAATCTACCCGAGTAGAACGGAATGGAACGGAATGGAATGGAATGGAATGGACAGGAGCAGAACGGAATGGAATGCAATGGAATGGAATGGAATGTACCCGAGCAGAACGGAATGGAATGAAATGGAAATGGAAAGGGAATGGAAATGGAACGGGAATGGAAATGGAACGGGAACGGAAATGGAACGGGAATGGAAATGGAACGGGAACGGAAACGGAACGAGAACGGAAATGGAACGGGAACGGAAACGGAACGGGAACGGAAATGGAACGGGAATGGTAATGGAACGGGAATGGAAATGGAACGGGAATGGAAATGGAACGGGAATGGAAATGGATCGGGAATGGAAATGGAACGGGAATGGTAATGGAACTGGAATGGAAATGGAACGGGAATGGAAAAGAAACGGGAATGGAAATGGAACGGGAATGGAAATGGAATGGGAATGGAAATGGAATGGAATGGAATGGAATGGAATGTACCAGAGTGGAGTGGAGTGGAGTGGAGTGGAGTAGAGTGCACTGGAACGGAATGGAATGGAATGGAATGGAATGGAATGGAACGGAATGTACCCGAGAAGCACGGAATGGAATGGAATGGAATGGAATGGAATTGAATATACCGGAGTGGAGTGGAGTGGAATGGAGTGGAGTGGAGTGGAGTGGAGTGGAATGGAATGGAATGGAACGGAATGGAATGGAATGGAATGCAATGGAATGCAATGGAATGGAAAGGAATGGAATGGAATGGAATGGAATGGAATGGAATGGACACCAGTAGAATGGAATGGAATGGAATGGAATGGAATGGAATGGAATGGAATGGAATGGAATGGAATGGAATTCAATGGAATGGAATGGAATGGAATGGAATTCTATGGAATGGAATGGAATGGAATGGAATTCAATGGAATGGAATGGAATGGAATGGAATTCTATGGAATGGAATGGAGTGGAATCGAATGGAATCGAATGGAATCGAATGGAATGGAATGGAATAGAATGGAATCAACCCGAGTAGAACGGAACGGAATGCAACGGAACGGAACGGAACGGAACGGGACGGAACGGAACGGAATGGAATGGAATGGAACGGAATTCCATGGAATGGAATGGAATGGAATGGAATTCAATGGAATGGAATGGAATGGAATGGAATGGAATGGAATGGAATGCAATGGAATGGAATGGAATGGAATGGTATGGATTGGAATGGAATGGAATAGAATGGAATGGAATGGAATGGAATGGAATTCAATGGAATGGAATGGAATGGAATGGAATTCTATGGAATGGAATGGAGTGGAATCGAATGGAATCGAATGGAATCGAATGGAATGGAATGGAATAGAATGGAATCAACCCGAGTAGAACGGAACGGAACGCAACGGAACGGAACGGAACGGAACGGGATGGAACGGAACGGAATGGAATGGAATGGAACGGAATTCCATGGAATGGAATGGAATGGAATGGAATTCAATGGAATGGAATGGAATGGAATGGAATGGAATGGAATGGATTGGAATGGAATGGAATAGAATGGAATCAACCCGAGTAGAACGGAACGGAACACAACGGAACGGAACGGAACGCAACGGAACGGAACGGAACGGAACGGGACGGAACGGAACGGAATGGAATGGAATGGAACGGAATTCCATGGAATGGATTGGAATGGAATGGAATTCAATGGAATGGAATGGAATGGAATGGAATGGAATGGAATGGAATGGAATGGAATTCAATGGAATGGAATGGAATGGAATGGAATGGAATGGAATTCAATGGAATGGAATGGAATGGATTGGAATGGAATGGAATAGAATGGAATCATCCCGAGTAGAACGGAACGGAACACAACGGAACGGAACGGAACGCAACGGAACGGAACGGAACGGAACGGAACGGAATGGAATGGAATGGAACGGAATTCAATGGAATGGAATGGAATGGAATTCAATGGAATGGAATGGAATGGAATGGAATTCAATGGAATGGAATGGAACGGAATGGAATTCAATGGAATGGAATGGAATGGAATTCAATGGAATGGAATGGAATGGAATGGAATGGAATTCAATGGAATGGAATGGAGTGGAATGGAATGGAATCGAATGGAATTGAATGGAATCGAATGGAATCAAATGGGATCGAATGGAATGGAATGGAATAGAATGGAATCAACCCGAGTAGAACGGAATGGAATGGAATGGAATGGAATGGGATGGAATGGAATGGAATGGAATGGAATGGAATTCAATGGAATGGAATGGAATGGAATGGAATGGAATGGAATGGAATGGAATGGAATTCAATGGAATGGAATGGAACGGAATGGAATTCAATGGAATGGAATGGAATGGAATTCAATGGAATGGAATGGAATGGAATGGAATGGAATGGAATGGAATTCCATGGAATGGAGTGGAATGGAATGGAATGGAATCGAATGGAATGGAATGGAATGGAATGGAATGGAATGGAATGGAATGGAATGGAATGGAATGTACCAAAGTAGAACGGAATGGAATGGAATGGAATGGAATGGAATGGAATGGAATGGAATGGAATGTACCCGAGTAGAACGGAATGGAATGGAATGGAATGGATTGGAATGGAATGGAATGGAATGGAATGGAATGTAACCGAGTAGAACGGAATGGAATGTAATTCAATGGAATGTAACCGGATTGAACGGAACGGAATGGAATGGAATGGAATGGAATGGAATGGAATGGAATGGAATGGAATGGAATTGAGTGCAATGCAATGCAATGGAATGCAATGGAATGGAAAGGAATGGAATGGAATGGAATGGAATGGAATGGAATGGAATGGACACCAGTAGAATGGAATGGAATGGAATGGAATGGAATGGAATGGAATGGAATGGAATGGAATGGAATCTACCCGAGTAGAACGGAATGGAACGGAATGGAATGGAATGGAATGGACAGGAGCAGAACGGAATGGAATGCAATGGAATGGAATGGAATGTACCCGAGCAGAACGGAATGGAATGAAATGGAAATGGAAAGGGAATGGAAATGGAACGGGAATGGAAATGGAACGGGAACGGAAATAGAACGGGAATGGAAATGGAACGGGAACGGAAACGGAACGAGAAGGGAAATGGAACGGGAACGGAAACGGAACGGGAACGGAAATGGAACGGGAATGGTAACGGAACAGGAATGGAAATGGAACGGGAATGGAAAAGGAACGGGAATGGAAATGGATCGGGAATGGAAATGGAACGGGAATGGTAATGGAACGGGAATGGAAATGGAACGGGAATGGAAAAGAAACGGGAATGGAAATGGAACGGGAATGGAAATTGAATGGGAATGGAAATGGAATGGAATGGAATGGAATGGAATGTACCGGAGTGGAGTGGAGTGGAGTGGAGTAGAGTGCACTGGAACGGAATGGAATGGAATGGAATGGAATGGAACGGAACGGAATGTACCCGAGAAGCACGGAATGGAATGGAATGGAATGGAATGGAATGGAATGGAATGGAATGGAATGCAATGGAATGCAATGGAATGGAAAGGAATGGAATGCAATGGAATGGAAAGGAATGGAATGGAATGGAATGGAATGGAATGGAATGGAATGGAATGGAATGGAATGGACAACAGTAGAATGGAATGGAATGGAATGGAATGGAATGGAATGGAATGGAATGGAATGGAATGGAATGGAATTCAATGGAATGGAATGGAATGGAATGGAATTCAATGGAATGGAATGGAATGGAATGGAATTCAATGGAATGGAATGGAATTCTATGGAATGGAATGGAGTGGAATCGAATGGAATCGAATGGAATCGAATGGAATGGAATGGAATAGAATGGAATCAACCCGAGTAGAACGGAACGGAACGCAACGGAACGGAACGGAACGGAACGGGACGGAACGGAACGGAATGGAATGGAATGGAACGGAATTCCATGGAATGGATTGGAATGGAATGGAATGGAATGGAATGGAATGGAATGGAATGGAATGGAATTCAATGGAATGGAATGGAATGGATTGGAATGGAATGGAATAGAATGGAATCAACCCGAGTAGAACGGAACGGAACAAAACGGAACGGAACGGAACGCAACGGAACGGAACGGAACCGAACGGAACGGAATGGAATGGAATGGAACGGAATTCAATGGAATGGAATGGAATGGAATGGAATTCTATGGAATGGAATGGAATGGAATGGAATGGAATGGAATTCCATGGAATGGAATGGAATGGAATGGAATGGAATGTAACCGAGTAGAACGGAACGGAATGGAATGGAATGGAATGGAATGGAATGGAATGCAATGGAATGGAATGGAATGGAATGGAATGGAATGGAATGGAATGGACACCAGTAGAATGGAATGGAATGGAATGGAATGGAATGGAATGGAATGGAATGGAATCTACCCGAGTAGAACGGAATGGAACGGAATGGAATGGAATGGAATGGACAGGAGCAGAACGGAATGGAATGCAATGGAATGGAATGGAATGTACCCGAGCAGAACGGAATGGAATGAAATGGAAATGGAAAGGGAATGGAAATGGAACGGGAATGGAAATGGAACGGGAACGGAAATGGAACGGGAATGGAAATGGAACGGGAACGGAAACGGAACGAGAACGGAAATGGAACGGGAACGGAAACGGAACGGGAACGGAAATGGAACGGGAATGGTAACGGAACGGGAATGGAAATGGAACGGGAATGGAAAAGGATCGGGAATGGAAATGGATCGGGAATGGAAATGGAACGGGAATGGTAATGGAACTGGAATGGAAATGGAACGGGAATGGAAAAGAAACGGGAATGGAAATGGAACGGGAATGGAAATGGAATGGGAATGGAAATGGAATGGAATGGAATGGAATTCAATGGAATGGAATGGAATGGAATGGAATGGAATGGAATGGAATTCAATGGAATGGAATGGAATGGAATGGAATGGAATGGAATGGAATGGAATGGAATTCAATGGAATGGAATGGAATGGATTGGAATGGAATGGAATAGAATGGAATCAACCCGAGTAGAACGGAACGGAACAAAACGGAACGGAACGGAACGCAACGGAACGGAACGGAACGGAACGGAACGGAATGGAATGGAATGGAACGGAATTCAATGGAATGGAATGGAATGGAATGGAATTCTATGGAATGGAATGGAATGGAATGGAATGGAATGGAACCGAGTAGAACGGAACGGAATGGAATGGAATGGAATGGAATGGAATGCAATGGAATGGAATGGAATGGAATGGAATGGAATGGAATGGAATGGACACCAGTAGAATGGAATGGAATGGAATGGAATGGAATGGAATGGAATGGAATGGAATGGAATGGAATGGAATGGAATCTACCCGAGTAGAACGGAATGGAACGGAATGGAATGGAATGGAATGGACAGGAGCAGAACGGAATGGAATGCAATGGAATGGAATGGAATGTACCCGAGCAGAACGGAATGGAATGAAATGGAAATGGAAAGGGAATGGAAATGGAACGGGAATGGAAATGGAACGGGAACGGAAATGGAACGGGAATGGAAATGGAACGGGAACGGAAACGGAACGAGAACGGAAATGGAACGGGAACGGAAACGGAACGGGAACGGAAATGGAACGGGAATGGTAACGGAACGGGAATGGAAATGGAACGGGAATGGAAAAGAAACGGGAATGGAAATGGAACGGGAATGGAAATGGAATGGGAATGGAAATGGAATGGAATGGAATGGAATGGAATGGAATGGAATGGAATGTACCGGAGTGGAGTGGAGTGGAGTGGAGTGGAGTAGAGTGCACTGGAACGGAATGGAATGGAATGGAATGGAATGGAACGGAACGGAATGTACCCGAGAAGCACGGAATGGAATGGAATGGAATGGAATGGAATGGAATGGAATGGAATGTACCGGAGTGGAGTGGAGTGGAATGGAGTGGAGTGGAGTGGAGTGGAGTGGAATGGAATGGAATGGAATGGAATGGAATGGAATGGAATGCAATGGAATGCAATGGAATGGAAAGGAATGGAATGGAATGGAATGGAATGGAATGGAATGGAATGGACACCAGTAGAATGGAATGGAATGGAATGGAATGGAATGGAATGGAATGGAATGGAATGGAATGGAATTCAATGGAATGGAATGGAATGGAATGGAATTGGAATGGAATGGAATGGAATGGAATTCAATGGAATGGAATGGAATGGAATGGAATTCTATGGAATGGAATGGAGTGGAATCGAATGGAATCGAATGGAATCGAATGGAATGGAATGGAATAGAATGGAATCAACCCTAGTAGAACGGAACGGAACGCAACGGAACGGAACGGAACGGAACGGGATGGAACGGAACGGAATGGAATGGAATGGAACGGAATTCCATGGAATGGAATGGAATGGAATGGAATTCAATGGAATGGAATGGAATGGAATGGAATGGAATGGAATGGAATGGTTTGGAATGGAATGGAATAGAATGGAATCAACCCGAGTAGAACGGAACGGAACACAACGGAACGGAACGGAACGCAACGGAACGGAACGGAACGGAACGGAACGGAATGGAATGGAATGGAACGGAATTCAATGGAATGGAATGGAATGGAATGGAATTCTATGGATTGGAATGGAATGGAATGGAATGGAATTCCATGGAATGGAATGGAATTGAATGGAATTCAATGGAATTGAATGGAATGGAATGGAATGGAATGGAATGGAATTCTATGGAATGGAATGGAGTGGAATCGAATGGAATCGAATGGAATCGAATGCAATCGAATGGGATCGAATGGACTGGAATGGAATAGAATGGAATCAACCCGAGTAGAACGGAGCGGAACGCAACGGAAGGGAACGGAACGGAACGGAACGGAACAGAATGGAATGGAGTGGAATGGAACGGAATTCAATGGAATGGAATGGAACGGAATGGAATTCAATGGAATGGAATGGAATGGAATGGAATGGAATGGAATGGAATGGAATGGAATGGAATTCAATGGAATGGAATGGAATGGAATGGAATTCCATGGAATGGAATGGAATGGAATGGAATGGAATGGAATGGAATGGAATGGATTGGAATGGAATGGAATTCAAATGGAATGGAATGGAATGGAATGGAATGGAATGGAATGGAATTCAAATGGAATGGAATGGAATGGAATGGAATGGAATGGAATGGAATGGAATGGAATGGAATTCAATGGAATGGAATGGAATGGAATGGAATTGAATGGAATGGAATGGAATTCAATGGAATGGAATGGAATGGAATGGAATGGAATGGAATGGAATTCAATGGAATGGAATGGAATGGATTGGAATGGAATGGAATGGAATGGAATTCAATGGAATGGAATGGAATGGAATGGAATTCTATGGAATGGAATGGAGTGGAATCGAATGGAATCGAATGGAATCGAATGGAATGGAATGGAATAGAATGGAATCAACCCGAGTAGAACGGAACGGAACGCAACGGAACGGAACGGAACGGAACGGGACGGAACGGAACGGAATGGAATGGAATGGAACGGAATTCCATGGAATGGATTGGAATGGAATGGAATTCAATGGAATGGAATGGAATGGAATGGAATGGAATGGAATGGAATGGAATGGAATTCAATGGAATGGAATGGAATGGAATGGAATGGAATGGAATGGAATTCAATGGAATGGAATGGAATGGATTGGAATGGAATGGAATAGAATGGAATCATCCCGAGTAGAACGGAACGGAACACAACGGAACGGAACGGAACGCAACGGAACGGAACGGAACGGAACGGAACGGAATGGAATGGAATGGAACGGAATTCAATGGAATGGAATGGAATGGAATGGAATTCTATGGAATGGAATGGAATGGAATGGAATGGAATGGAATTCCATGGAATGGAATGGAATGGAATGGAATTCCATGGAATGGAATGGAATGGAATGGAATGGAATGGAATGGAATTCAATGGAATGGAATGGAGTGGAATGGAATGGAATCGAATGGAATTGAATGGAATCGAATGGAATCAAATGGGATCGAATGGAATGGAATGGAATAGAATGGAATCAACCCTAGTAGAACGGAATGGAATGGAATGGAATGGAATGGGATGGAATGGAATGGAATGGAATGGAATGGAATGGAATTCAATGGAATGGAATTCAATGGAATGGAATGGAATGGAATGGAATGGAATGGAATGGAATGGAATTCAATGGAATGGAATGGAACGGAATGGAATTCAATGGAATGGAATGGAATGGAATGGAATGGAATGGAATGCAATGGAATGGAATTCCATGGAATGGAATGGAATGGAATGGAATTCCATGGAATGGAATGGAATGGAATTCCATGGAATGGAATGGAATGGAATGGAATTCTATGGAATGGAATGGAATGGAATCGAATGGAATGGAATGGAATGGAATGGAATGGAATGGAATGGAATAGAATGGAATCAACCTGAGTAGAACGGAATGGAATGGAATGGAATGGAATGGAATGGAATGGAATGGAATGGAATGGAATGCAATGTACCAAAGTAGAACGGAATGGAATGGAATGGAATGGAATGGAATGGAATGGAATGGAGTGGAATGGAATGGAATGTACACGAGTAGAACGGAATGGAATGGAATGGAATGGATTGGAATGGAATGGAATGGAATGGAATGGTATGTAACCGAGTAGAACGGAATGGAATGTAATTGAATGGAATGTAACCGAGTTGAACGGAACGGAATGGAATGGAATGGAATGGAATGGAATGGAATGGAATGGAATGGAATTGAGTGCAATGCAATGCAATGGAATGCAATGGAATGGAAAGGAATGGAATGGAATGGAATGGAATCTACCCGAGTAGAACGGAATGGAATGGAATTGAATGGAATGTAACCGAGTAGAACGGAACGGAATGGAATGGAATGGAATGGAATGGAATGCAATGGAATGGAATGGAATGGAATGGAATGGAATGGAATGGATTGGAATGGACACCAGTAGAATGGAATGGAATGGAATGGAATGGAATGGAATGGAATGGAATGGAATGGAATCTACCCGAGTAGAACGGAATGGAACGGAATGGAATGGAATGGAATGGACAGGAGCAGAACGGAATGGAATGCAATGGAATGGAATGGAATGTACCCGAGCAGAATGGAATGGAATGAAATGGAAATGGAAAGGGAATGGAAATGGAACGGGAATGGAAATGGAAAGGGAACGGAAATGGAACGGGAATGGAAATGGAACGGGAACGGAAACGGAACGAGAACGGAAATGGAACGGGAACGGAAACGGAACGGGAACGGAAATGGAACGGGAATGGTAACGGAACGGGAATGGAAATGGAACGGGAATGGAAATGGAACGGGAATGGAAATGGATCGGGAATGGAAATGGAACGGGAATGGTAATGGAACTGGAATGGAAATGGAACGGGAATGGAAAAGAAACGGGAATGGAAATGGAACGGGAATGGAAATGGAATGGGAATGGAAATGGAATGGAATGGAATGGAATGGAATGGAATGTACCGGAGTGGAGTGGAGTGGAGTGGAGTGGAGTAGAGTGCACTGGAACGGAATGGAATGGAATGGAATGGAATGGAATGGAACGGAACGGAATGTACCCGAGAAGCACGGAATGGAATGGAATGGAATGGAATGGAATGGAATGGAATGTACCGGAGTGGAGTGGAGTGGAATGGAGTGGAGTGGAGTGGAGTGGAGTGGAATGGAATGGAATGGAATGGAATGGAATGGAATGGAATGCCTTGGAATGCAATGGAATGGAATGGAATGGAATGGAATGGAATGGAATGGAATGGAATGGACACCAGTAGAATGGAATGGAATGGAATGGAATGGAATGGAATGGAATGGAATGGAATTCAATGGAATGGAATGGAATGGAATGGAATTCAATGGAATGGAATGGAATGGAATGGAATTCAATGGAATGGAATGGAATGGAATGGAATTCTATGGAATGGAATGGAGTGGAATCGAATGGAATCGAATGGAATCGAATGGAATGGAATGGAATAGAATGGAATCAACCCTAGTAGAACGGAACGGAACGCAACGGAACGGAACGGAACGGAACGGGATGGAACGGAACGGAATGGAATGGAATGGAACGGAATTCCATGGAATGGAATGGAATGGAATGGAATTCCATGGAATGGAATGGAATGGAATGGAATGGAATGGAATGGAATGGAATGGAATGGAATGGAATGGATTGGAATGGAATGGAATAGAATGGAATCAACCCGAGTAGAACGGAACGGAACACAACGGAACGGAACGGAAAGCAACGGAACGGAACGGAACGGAACGGAACGGAATGGAATGGAATGGAACGGAATTCAATGGAATGGAATGGAATGGAATGGAATTCTATGGATTGGAATGGAATGGAATGGAATGGAATTCCATGGAATGGAATGGAATGGAATGGAATTCAATGGAATGGAATGGAATGGAATGGAATGGAATGGAATGGAATGGAATTCTATGGAATGGAATGGAGTGGAATCGAATGGAATCGAATGGAATCGAATGCAATCGAATGGGATCGAATGGACTGGAATGGAATAGAATGGAATCAACCCGAGTAGAACGGAGCAGAACGCAACGGAAGGGAACGGAACGGAACGGAACGGAGCGGAATGGAATGGAGTGGAATGGAACGGAATTCAATGGAATGGAATGGAACGGAATGGAATTCAATGGAATGGAATGGAATGGAATGGAATGGAATGGAATGGAATGGAATGGAATTCAATGGAATGGAATGGAATGGAATGGAATGGAATGGAATTCCATGGAATGGAATGGAATGGAATGGAATGGAATGGAATGGAATGGAATGGATTGGAATGGAATGGAATTCAAATGGAATGGAATGGAATTCAATGGAATGGAATGGAATGGAATTCAAATGGAATGGAATGGATTGGAATGGAATGGAACGGAATGGAATGGAATGGAATGGAATGGAATGGAATGGAATTCAATGGAATGGAATGGAATGGAATGGAATGGAATGGAATGGAATGGAATTCAATGGAATGGAATGGAATGGAATGGAATGGAATGGAATGGAATGGAATGGAATGGAATGGAATTCAATGGAATGGAATGGAATGGATTGGAATGGAATGGAATAGAATGGAATCATCCCGAGTAGAACGGAACGGAACACAACGGAACGGAACGGAACGCAACGTAACGGAACGGAACGGAACGGAACGGAATGGAATGGAATGGAACGGAATTCAATGGAATGGAATGGAATGGAATGGAATTCTATGGAATGGAATGGAATGGAATGGAATGGAATGGAATGGAATTCCATGGAATGGAATGGAATGGAATGGAATGGAATGGAATGGAATTCCATGGAATGGAATGGAGTGGAATGGAATGGAATCGAATGGAATTGAATGGAATCGAATGGAATCAAATGGGATCGAATGGAATGGAATGGAATAGAATGGAATCAACCCGAGTAGAACGGAATGGAATGGAATGGAATGGAATGGAATGGAATGGAATGGAACGGAATGGAATGGAATGGAATCTACCCGAGTAGAACGGAATGGAACGGAATGGAATGGAATGGAATGGACAGGAGCAGAACGGAATGGAATGCAATGGAATGGAATGGAATGTACCCGAGCAGAACGGAATGGAATGAAATGGAAATGGAAAGGGAATGGAAATGGAACGGGAATGGAAATGGAACGGGAACGGAAATAGAACGGGAATGGAAATGGAACGGGAACGGAAACGGAACGAGAAGGGAAATGGAACGGGAACGGAAACGGAACGGGAACGGAAATGGAACGGGAATGGTAACGGAACAGGAATGGAAATGGAACGGGAATGGAAAAGGAACGGGAATGGAAATGGATCGGGAATGGAAATGGAACGGGAATGGAAATGGAACGGGAATGGAAATGGAACGGGAATGGAAAAGAAACGGGAATGGAAATGGAACGGGAATGGAAATGGAATGGGAATGGAAATGGAATGGAATGGAATGGAATGGAATGGAATGGAATGTACCGGAGTGGAGTGGAGTGGAGTGGAGTAGAGTGCACTGGAAAGGAATGGAATGGAATGGAATGGAATGGAACGGAACGGAATGTACCCGAGAAACACGGAATGGAATGGAATGGAATGGAATGGAATGGAATGGAATGGAATGGAATGGAATGCAATGGAATGCAATGGAATGGAAAGGAATGGAATGGAATGGAATGGAATGGAATGGAATGGAATGGAATGGAATGGAATGGACAACAGTAGAATGGAATGGAATGGAATGGAATGGAATGGAATGGAATGGAATGGAATGGAATGGAATTCAATGGAATGGAATGGAATGGAATGGAATTCAATGGAATGGAATGGAATGGAATGGAATTCAATGGAATGGAATGGAATTCTATGGAATGGAATGGAGTGGAATCGAATGGAATCGAATGGAATCGAATGGAATGGAATGGAATAGAATGGAATCAACCCGAGTAGAACGGAACGGAACGCAACGGAACGGAACGGAACGGAACGGGACGGAACGGAACGGAATGGAATGGAATGGAACGGAATTCCATGGAATGGAATGGAATGGAATGGAATTCAATGGAATGGAATGGAATGGAATGGAATGGAATGGAATGGAATGGAATTCAATGGAATGGAATGGAATGGAATGGAATGGAATGGAATGGAATGGAATGGAATGGAATGGAATTCAATGGAATGGAATGGAATGGATTGGAATGGAATGGAATAGAATGGAATCAACCCGAGTAGAACGGAACGGAACACAACGGAACGGAACGGAACGCAACGGAACGGAACGGAACGGAACGGAACGGAATGGAATGGAATGGAACGGAATTCAATGGAATGGAATGGAATGGAATGGAATTCTATGGAATGGAATGGAATGGAATGGAATGGAATGGAATTCCATGGAATGGAATGGAATGGAATGGAATGGAACCGAGTAGAACGGAACGGAATGGAATGGAATGGAATGGAATGGAATGGAATGCAATGGAATGGAATGGAATGGAATGGAATGGAATGGAATGGAATGGAATGGACACCAGTAGAATGGAATGGAATGGAATGGAATGGAATGGAATGGAATGGAATGGAATCTACCCGAGTAGAACGGAATGGAACGGAATGGAATGGAATGGAATGGACAGCAGCAGAACGGAATGGAATGCAATGGAATGGAATGGAATGTACCCGAGCAGAACGGAATGGAATGAAATGGAAATGGAAAGGGAATGGAAATGGAACGGGAATGGAAATGGAACGGGAACGGAAATGGAACGGGAATGGAAATGGAACGGGAACGGAAACGGAACGAGAACGGAAATGGAACGGGAACGGAAACGGAACGGGAACGGAAATGGAACGGGAATGGTAACGGAACGGGAATGGAAATGGAACGGGAATGGAAAAGGAACGGGAATGGAAATGGATCGGGAATGGAAATGGAACGGGAATGGTAATGGAACTGGAATGGAAATGGAACGGGAATGGAAAAGAAACGGGAATGGAAATGGAACGGGAATGGAAATGGAATGGGAATGGAAATGGAATGGAATGGAATGGAATGGAATGGAATGGAATGTACCGGAGTGGAGTGGAGTGGAGTGGAGTGGAGTAGAGTGCACTGGAACGGAATGGAATGGAATGGAATGGAATGGAATGGAATGGAACGGAACGGAATGTACCCGAGAAGCACGGAATGGA
Organism: Gorilla gorilla gorilla; assembly: GCF_029281585.2. Classification (NCBI taxonomy): domain Eukaryota; kingdom Metazoa; phylum Chordata; class Mammalia; order Primates; family Hominidae; genus Gorilla; species Gorilla gorilla. Next base: position 9,019,195 of record NC_073236.2, read on the forward strand.
ATGGAATGGAATGGAATGGAATGGAATGGAATGTACCGGAGTGGAGTGGAGTGGAATGGAGTGGAGTGGAGTGGAGTGGAGTGGAATGGAATGGAATGGAATGGAATGGAATGGAATGGAATGCAATGGAATGCAATGGAATGGAAAGGAATGGAATGGAATGGAATGGAATGGAATGGAATGGAATGGAATGGACACCAGTAGAATGGAATGGAATGGAATGGAATGGAATGGAATTCAATGGAATGGAATGGAATGGAATGGAATGGAATTCAATGGAATGGAATGGAATGGAATGGAATTCTATGGAATGGAGTGGAATCGAATGGAATCGAATGGAATCGAATGGAATGGAATGGAATAGAATGGAATCAACCCTAGTAGAACGGAACGGAACGCAACGGAACGGAACGGAACGGAACGGGATGGAACGGAACGGAATGGAATGGAATGGAACGGAATTCCATGGAATGGAATGGAATGGAATGGAATTCAATGGAATGGAATGGAATGGAATGGAATGGAATGGAATGGATTGGAATGGAATGGAATAGAATGGAATCAACCCGAGTAGAACGGAACGGAACACAACGGAACGGAACGGAACGCAACGGAACGGAACGGAACGGAACGGAACGGAATTGAATGGAATGGAACGGAATTCAATGGAATGGAATGGAATGGAATGGAATTCTATGGATTGGAATGGAATGGAATGGAATGGAATTCCATGGAATGGAATGGAATTGAATGGAATTCAATGGAATGGAATGGAATGGAATGGAATGGAATGGAATGGAATGGAATTCTATGGAATGGAATGGAGTGGAATCGAATGGAATCGAATGGAATCGAATGCAATCGAATGGGATCGAATGGACTGGAATGGAATAGAATGGAATCAACCCGAGTAGAACGGAGCGGAACGCAACGGAAGGGAACGGAACAGAACGGAACGGAACAGAATGGAATGGAGTGGAATGGAACGGAAATCAATGGAATGGAATGGAACGGAATGGAATTCAATGGAATGGAATGGAATGGAATGGAATGGAATGGAATGGAATGGAATGGAATGGAATTCAATGGAATGGAATGGAATGGAATGGAATGGAATGGAATTCCATGGAATGGAATGGAATGGAATGGAATGGAATGGAATGGAATGGAATGCAATGGAATGCAATGGAATGGAAAGGAATGGAATGGAATGCAATGGAATGGAATGGAATGGAATGGAATGGAATGGAATGGACAACAGTAGAATGGAATGGAATGGAATGGAATGGAATGGAATGGAATGGAATGGAATTCAATGGAATGGAATGGAATGGAATGGAATTCAATGGAATGGAATGGAATGGAATGGAATTCAATGGAATGGAATGGAATGGAATGGAATTCTATGGAATGGAATGGAATCGAATGGAATCGAATGGAATCGAATGGAATCGAATGGAATGGAATGGAATAGAATGGAATCAACCCGAGTAGAACGGAATGGAATGGAATGGAATGGAATGGAATCGAATCGAATCGAATGGAATCGAATGGAATGGAATGGAATAGAATGGAATCAACCCGAGTAGAATGGAATGGAATGGAATGGAAGGGAATGGAATGGAATGGAACGGAATGGAATTCAAATGGAATGGAATGGAATGGAATGGAATGGAATTGAATGGAATGGAATGGAATTTAATGGAATGGAATGGAATGGAACGGAATCGAATTCTATGGAATGGAATGGAATGGAATTCAATGGAATGGAATGGAATGGAATGGAATGGAATGGAATGGAATGGAATGGAACGGAATTCAATGGAATGGAATGGAACGGAATGGAATTCTATGGAATGGAATGGAATGGAATGGAATGGAATTCAATGGAATGGAATGGAATGGAATGGAATTCAATGGAATGGAATGGAATGGAATGGAATTCAATGGAATGGAATGGAATGGAATCGAATGGAATCGAATGGAATCGAATGGAATCGAATGGAAAGGAATGGAATAGAATGGAATCAACCCGAGTAGAACGGAACGGAACGCAACGGAGCGGAACGGGACGGAACGGAACGGAATGGAATGGAATGGAACGGAATTCCATGGAATGGAATGGAATGGAATGGAATTCAATGGAATGGAATGGAATGGAATGGAATGGAATGGAATGGAAAGGAATTCAATGGAATGGAATGGAATGGAATGGAATGGAATGGAATGGAATGGAATGGAATGGAATGGAATGGAATGGATTGGAATGGAATGGAATAGAATGGAATCAACCCGAGTAGAACGGAACGGAACACAACGGAACGGAACGGAACGCAACGGAACGGAACGGAACGGAACGGAATGGAATGGAATGGAACGGAATTCAATGGAATGGAATGGAATGGAATGGAATTCTATGGATTGGAATGGAATGGAATGGAATGGAATTCCATGGAATGGAATGGAATGGAATGGAATTCAATGGAATGGAATGGAATGGAATGGAATGGAATGGAATGGAATGGAATGGAATTCTATGGAATGGAATGGAGTGGAATCGAATGGAATCGAATGGAATCGAAGGCAATCAAATGGGATCGAATGGACTGGAATGGAATAGAATGGAATCAACCCGAGTAGAACGGAGCGGAACGCAACGGAAGGGAACGGAACAGAACGGAACAGAACGGAATGGAATGGAGTGGAATGGAACGGAATTCAATGGAATGGAATGGAACGGAATGGAATTCAATGGAATGGAATGGAATGGAATGGAATGGAATGGAATGGAATGGAATGGAATTCCATGGAATGGAATGGAATGGAATGGAATGGAATGGAATTCAATGGAATGGAATGGAATGGAATGGAATGGAATGGAATGGAATTCCATGGAATGGAATGGAATGGAATGGAATGGAATGGAATTCAATGGAATGGAATTCCATGGAATGGAATGGAATGGAATGGAATCGAATGGAATCGAATGGAATCGAATGGAATCGAATGGAATGGAATGGAATAGAATGCAATCAACCCGAGTAGAATGGAATGGAATGGAATGGAATGGAATGGAATGGAATGGAATGGAATGGAGTGGAATGGAATGGAATGGAATGGAACGGAATTCTATGGAATGGAATGGAATGGAATGGAATGGAATTGAGTGCAATGCAATGCAATGGAATGCAATGGAATGGAAAGGAATGGAATGGAATGGAATGGAATCTACCCGAGTAGAACGGAATGGAATGGAATTGAATGGAATGTAACCGAGTAGAACGGAACGGAATGGAATGGAATGGAATGGAATGGAATGCAATGGAATGGAATGGAATGGAATGGAATGGAATGGAATGGAATGGAATGGAATGGACACCAGTAGAATGGAATGGAATGGAATGGAATGGAATGGAATGGAATGGAATGGAATGGAATCTACCCGAATAGAACGGAATGGAACTAAATGGAATGGAATGGAATGGACAGGAGCAGAACGGAATGGAATGCAATGGAATGGAATGGAATGTACCCGAGCAGAACGGAATGGAATGAAATGGAAATGGAAAGGGAATGGAAATGGAACGGGAATGGAAATGGAACGGGAACGGAAATGGAACGGGAATGGAAATGGAACGGGAACGGAAACGGAACGAAAACGGAAATGGAACGGGAACGGAAACGGAACGGGAACGGAAATGGAACGGGAATGGTAACGGAACAGGAATGGAAATGGAACGGGAATGGAAAAGGAACGGGAATGGAAATGGATCGGGAATGGAAATGGAACGGGAATGGTAATGGAACGGGAATGGAAATGGAAGGGGAATGGAAAAGAAAAGGGAATGGAAATGGAACGGGAATGGAAATGGAATGGGAATGGAAATGGAATGGAATGGAATGGAATGGAATGGAATGGAATGTACCGGAGTGGAGTGGAGTGGAGTGGAGTAGAGTGCACTGGAAGGGAATGGAATGGAATGGAATGGAATGGAACGGAACGGAATGTACCCGAGAAGCACGGAATGGAATGGAATGGAATGGAATGGAATGGAATGGAATGTACCGGAGTGGAGTGGAGTGGAATGGAGTGGAGTGGAGTGGTGTGGAGTGGAATGGAATGGAATGGAATGGAATGGAATGGAATGGAATGCAATGGAATGCAATGGAATGGAAAGGAATGGAATGGAATGCAATGGAATGGAATGGAATGGAATGGAATGGAATGGAATGGACAACAGTAGAATGGAATGGAATGGAATGGAATGGAATGGAATGGAATGGAATTCAATGGAATGGAATGGAATGGAATGGAATTCAATGGAATGGAATGGAATGGAATGGAATTCAATGGAATGGAATGGAATGGAATGGAATTCTATGGAATGGAATGGAATCGAATGGAATCGAATGGAATCGAATGGAATCGAATGGAATGGAATGGAATAGAATGGAATCAACCCGAGTAGAACGGAATGGAATGGAATGGAATGGAATGGAATCGAATCGAATCGAATGGAATCGAATGGAATGGAATGGAATAGAATGGAATCAACCCGAGTAGAATGGAATGGAATGGAATGGAAGGGAATGGAATGGAATGGAACGGAATGGAATTCAAATGGAATGGAATGGAATGGAATGGAATGGAATTGAATGGAATGGAATGGAATTTAATGGAATGGAATGGAATGGAACGGAATGGAATTCTATGGAATGGAATGGAATGGAATTCAATGGAATGGAATGGAATGGAATGGAATGGAATGGAATGGAATGGAACGGAATTCAATGGAATGGAATGGAACGGAATGGAAATCTATGGAATGGAATGGAATGGAATGGAATGGAATTCAATGGAATGGAATGGAATGGAATGGAATGGAATGGAATGGAATTCAATGGAATGGAATGGAATGGAATGGAATTCAATGGAATGGAATGGAATGGAATCGAATGGAATCGAATGGAATCGAATGGAATCGAATGGAAAGGAATGGAATAGAATGGAATCAACCCGAGTAGAACGGAACGGAACGCAACGGAGCGGAACGGGACGGAACGGAACGGAATGGAATGGAATGGAACGGAATTCCATGGAATGGAATGGAATGGAATGGAATTCAATGGAATGGAATGGAATGGAATGGAATGGAATGGAATGGAAAGGAATTCAATGGAATGGAATGGAATGGAATGGAATGGAATGGAATGGAATGGAATGGAATGGAATGGAATGGAATGGATTGGAATGGAATGGAATAGAATGGAATCAACCCGAGTAGAACGGAACGGAACACAACGGAACGGAACGGAACGCAACGGAACGGAACGGAACGGAACGGAATGGAATGGAATGGAACGGAATTCAATGGAATGGAATGGAATGGAATGGAATTCTATGGATTGGAATGGAATGGAATGGAATGGAATTCCATGGAATGGAATGGAATGGAATGGAATTCAATGGAATGGAATGGAATGGAATGGAATGGAATGGAATGGAATGGAATGGAATTCTATGGAATGGAATGGAGTGGAATCGAATGGAATCGAATGGAATCGAAGGCAATCAAATGGGATCGAATGGACTGGAATGGAATAGAATGGAATCAACCCGAGTAGAACGGAGCGGAACGCAACGGAAGGGAACGGAACAGAACGGAACAGAACGGAATGGAATGGAGTGGAATGGAACGGAATTCAATGGAATGGAATGGAACGGAATGGAATTCAATGGAATGGAATGGAATGGAATGGAATGGAATGGAATGGAATGGAATGGAATTCCATGGAATGGAATGGAATGGAATGGAATGGAATGGAATTCAATGGAATGGAATGGAATGGAATGGAATGGAATGGAATGGAATTCCATGGAATGGAATGGAATGGAATGGAATGGAATGGAATTCAATGGAATGGAATTCCATGGAATGGAATGGAATGGAATGGAATCGAATGGAATCGAATGGAATCGAATGGAATCGAATGGAATGGAATGGAATAGAATGCAATCAACCCGAGTAGAATGGAATGGAATGGAATGGAATGGAATGGAATGGAATGGAATGGAATGGAGTGGAATGGAATGGAATGGAATGGAACGGAATTCTATGGAATGGAATGGAATGGAATGGAATGGAATTGAGTGCAATGCAATGCAATGGAATGCAATGGAATGGAAAGGAATGGAATGGAATGGAATGGAATCTACCCGAGTAGAACGGAATGGAATGGAATTGAATGGAATGTAACCGAGTAGAACGGAACGGAATGGAATGGAATGGAATGGAATGGAATGCAATGGAATGGAATGGAATGGAATGGAATGGAATGGAATGGAATGGAATGGAATGGACACCAGTAGAATGGAATGGAATGGAATGGAATGGAATGGAATGGAATGGAATGGAATGGAATCTACCCGAATAGAACGGAATGGAACTAAATGGAATGGAATGGAATGGACAGGAGCAGAACGGAATGGAATGCAATGGAATGGAATGGAATGTACCCGAGCAGAACGGAATGGAATGAAATGGAAATGGAAAGGGAATGGAAATGGAACGGGAATGGAAATGGAACGGGAACGGAAATGGAACGGGAATGGAAATGGAACGGGAACGGAAACGGAACGAAAACGGAAATGGAACGGGAACGGAAACGGAACGGGAACGGAAATGGAACGGGAATGGTAACGGAACAGGAATGGAAATGGAACGGGAATGGAAAAGGAACGGGAATGGAAATGGATCGGGAATGGAAATGGAACGGGAATGGTAATGGAACGGGAATGGAAATGGAAGGGGAATGGAAAAGAAAAGGGAATGGAAATGGAACGGGAATGGAAATGGAATGGGAATGGAAATGGAATGGAATGGAATGGAATGGAATGGAATGGAATGTACCGGAGTGGAGTGGAGTGGAGTGGAGTAGAGTGCACTGGAAGGGAATGGAATGGAATGGAATGGAATGGAACGGAACGGAATGTACCCGAGAAGCACGGAATGGAATGGAATGGAATGGAATGGAATGGAATGGAATGTACCGGAGTGGAGTGGAGTGGAATGGAGTGGAGTGGAGTGGTGTGGAGTGGAATGGAATGGAATGGAATGGAATGGAATGGAATGGAATGCAATGGAATGCAATGGAATGGAAAGGAATGGAATGGAATGCAATGGAATGGAATGGAATGGAATGGAATGGAATGGAATGGACAACAGTAGAATGGAATGGAATGGAATGGAATGGAATGGAATGGAATTCAATGGAATGGAATGGAATGGAATGGAATTCAATGGAATGGAATGGAATGGAATGGAATTCAATGGAATGGAATGGAATGGAATGGAATTCTATGGAATGGAATGGAATCGAATGGAATCGAATGGAATCGAATGGAATCGAATGGAATGGAATGGAATAGAATGGAATCAACCCGAGTAGAACGGAATGGAATGGAATGGAATGGAATGGAATCGAATCGAATCGAATGGAATCGAATGGAATGGAATGGAATAGAATGGAATCAACCCGAGTAGAATGGAATGGAATGGAATGGAAGGGAATGGAATGGAATGGAACGGAATGGAATTCAAATGGAATGGAATGGAATGGAATGGAATGGAATTGAATGGAATGGAATGGAATTTAATGGAATGGAATGGAATGGAACGGAATGGAATTCTATGGAATGGAATGGAATGGAATTCAATGGAATGGAATGGAATGGAATGGAATGGAATGGAATGGAATGGAACGGAATTCAATGGAATGGAATGGAACGGAATGGAAATCTATGGAATGGAATGGAATGGAATGGAATGGAATTCAATGGAATGGAATGGAATGGAATGGAATGGAATGGAATGGAATTCAATGGAATGGAATGGAATGGAATGGAATTCAATGGAATGGAATGGAATGGAATCGAATGGAATCGAATGGAATCGAATGGAATCGAATGGAAAGGAATGGAATAGAATGGAATCAACCCGAGTAGAACGGAACGGAACGCAACGGAGCGGAACGGGACGGAACGGAACGGAATGGAATGGAATGGAACGGAATTCCATGGAATGGAATGGAATGGAATGGAATTCAATGGAATGGAATGGAATGGAATGGAATGGAATGGAATGGAATGGAATTCAATGGAATGGAATGGAATGGAATGGAATGGAATGGAATGGAATGGAATGGAATGGAATGGAATGGATTGGAATGGAATGGAATAGAATGGAATCAACCCGAGTAGAACGGAACGGAACACAACGGAACGGAACGGAACGCAACGGAACGGAACGGAACGGAACGGAATGGAATGGAATGGAACGGAATTCAATGGAATGGAATGGAATGGAATGGAATTCTATGGATTGGAATGGAATGGAATGGAATGGAATTCCATGGAATGGAATGGAATGGAATGGAATTCAATGGAATGGAATGGAATGGAATGGAATGGAATGGAATGGAATGGAATGGAATTCTATGGAATGGAATGGAGTGGAATCGAATGGAATCGAATGGAATCGAATGCAATCGAATGGGATCGAATGGACTGGAATGGAATAGAATGGAATCAACCCGAGTAGAACGGAGCGGAACGCAACGGAAGGGAACGGAACAGAACGGAACAGAACGGAATGGAATGGAGTGGAATGGAACGGAATTCAATGGAATGGAATGGAACGGAATGGAATTCAATGGAATGGAATGGAATGGAATGGAATGGAATGGAATGGAATGGAATTCCATGGAATGGAATGGAATGGAATGGAATGGAATGGAATGGAATTCAATGGAATGGAATGGAATGGAATGGAATGGAATTGAGTGCAATGCAATGCAATGGAATGCAATGGAATGGAAAGGAATGGAATGGAATGGAATGGAATCTACCCGAGTAGAACGGAATGGAATGGAATTGAATGGAATGTAACCGAGTAGAACGGAACGGAATGGAATGGAATGGAATGGAATGGAATGCAATGGAATGGAATGGAATGGAATGGAATGGAATGGAATGGAATGGAATGGAATGGAATGGACACCAGTAGAATGGAATGGAATGGAATGGAATGGAATGGAATGGAATGGAATGGAATGGAATCTACCCGAATAGAACGGAATGGAACTAAATGGAATGGAATGGAATGGACAGGAGCAGAACGGAATGGAATGCAATGGAATGGAATGGAATGTACCCGAGCAGAACGGAATGGAATGAAATGGAAATGGAAAGGGAATGGAAATGGAACGGGAATGGAAATGGAACGGGAACGGAAATGGAACGGGAATGGAAATGGAACGGGAACGGAAACGGAACGAAAACGGAAATGGAACGGGAACGGAAACGGAACGGGAACGGAAATGGAACGGGAATGGTAACGGAACAGGAATGGAAATGGAACGGGAATGGAAAAGGAACGGGAATGGAAATGGATCGGGAATGGAAATGGAACGGGAATGGTAATGGAACGGGAATGGAAATGGAAGGGGAATGGAAAAGAAACGGGAATGGAAATGGAACGGGAATGGAAATGGAATGGGAATGGAAATGGAATGGAATGGAATGGAATGGAATGGAATGGAATGTACCGGAGTGGAGTGGAGTGGAGTGGAGTAGAGTGCACTGGAAGGGAATGGAATGGAATGGAATGGAATGGAACGGAACGGAATGTACCCGAGAAGCACGGAATGGAATGGAATGGAATGGAATGGAATGGAATGGAATGTACCGGAGTGGAGTGGAGTGGAATGGAGTGGAGTGGAGTGGTGTGGAGTGGAATGGAATGGAATGGAATGGAATGGAATGGAATGGAATGCAATGGAATGCAATGGAATGGAAAGGAATGGAATGGAATGCAATGGAATGGAATGGAATGGAATGGAATGGAATGGAATGGACAACAGTAGAATGGAATGGAATGGAATGGAATGGAATGGAATGGAATGGAATGGAATTCAATGGAATGGAATGGAATGGAATGGAATTCAATGGAATGGAATGGAATGGAATGGAATTCAATGGAATGGAATGGAATGGAATGGAATTCTATGGAATGGAATGGAATCGAATGGAATCGAATGGAATCGAATGGAATCGAATGGAATGGAATGGAATAGAATGGAATCAACCCGAGTAGAACGGAATGGAATGGAATGGAATGGAATGGAATCGAATCGAATCGAATGGAATCGAATGGAATGGAATGGAATAGAATGGAATCAACCCGAGTAGAATGGAATGGAATGGAATGGAAGGGAATGGAATGGAATGGAACGGAATGGAATTCAAATGGAATGGAATGGAATGGAATGGAATGGAATTGAATGGAATGGAATGGAATTTAATGGAATGGAATGGAATGGAACGGAATGGAATTCTATGGAATGGAATGGAATGGAATTCAATGGAATGGAATGGAATGGAATGGAATGGAATGGAATGGAATGGAACGGAATTCAATGGAATGGAATGGAACGGAATGGAATTCTATGGAATGGAATGGAATGGAATGGAATGGAATTCAATGGAATGGAATGGAATGGAATGGAATTCAATGGAATGGAATGGAATGGAATGGAATTCAATGGAATGGAATGGAATGGAATCGAATGGAATCGAATGGAATCGAATGGAATCGAATGGAAAGGAATGGAATAGAATGGAATCAACCCGAGTAGAACGGAACGGAACGCAACGGAGCGGAACGGGACGGAACGGAACGGAATGGAATGGAATGGAACGGAATTCCATGGAATGGAATGGAATGGAATGGAATTCAATGGAATGGAATGGAATGGAATGGAATGGAATGGAATGGAATGGAATTCAATGGAATGGAATGGAATGGAATGGAATGGAATGGAATGGAATGGAATGGAATGGAATGGAATGGAATGGATTGGAATGGAATGGAATAGAATGGAATCAACCCGAGTAGAACGGAACGGAACACAACGGAACGGAACGGAACGCAACGGAACGGAACGGAACGGAACGGAATGGAATGGAATGGAACGGAATTCAATGGAATGGAATGGAATGGAATGGAATTCTATGGATTGGAATGGAATGGAATGGAATGGAATTCCATGGAATGGAATGGAATGGAATGGAATTCAATGGAATGGAATGGAATGGAATGGAATGGAATGGAATGGAATGGAATTCTATGGAATGGAATGGAGTGGAATCGAATGGAATCGAATGGAATCGAATGCAATCGAATGGGATCGAATGGACTGGAATGGAATAGAATGGAATCAACCCGAGTAGAACGGAGCGGAACGCAACGGAAGGGAACGGAACAGAACGGAACAGAACGGAATGGAATGGAGTGGAATGGAACGGAATTCAATGGAATGGAATGGAACGGAATGGAATTCAATGGAATGGAATGGAATGGAATGGAATGGAATGGAATGGAATGGAATTCCATGGAATGGAATGGAATGGAATGGAATGGAATGGAATGGAATTCAATGGAATGGAATGGAATGGAATGGAATGGAATGGAATGGAATGGAATTCCATGGAATGGAATGGAATGGAATGGAATGGAATGGAATTCAATGGAATGGAATGGAATGGAATGGAATGGAATGGAATCGAATGGAATCGAATGGAATCGAATGGAATCGAATGGAATGGAATGGAATAGAATGCAATCAACCCGAGTAGAATGGAATGGAATGGAATGGAATGGAATGGAATGGAATGGAATGGAATGGAATGGAGTGGAATGGAATGGAATGGAATGGAACGGAATTCTATGGAATGGAATGGAATGGAATGGAATGGAATTGAGTGCAATGCAATGCAATGGAATGCAATGGAATGGAAAGGAATGGAATGGAATGGAATGGAATCTACCCGAGTAGAACGGAATGGAATGGAATTGAATGGAATGTAACCGAGTAGAACGGAACGGAATGGAATGGAATGGAATGGAATGGAATGCAATGGAATGGAATGGAATGGAATGGAATGGAATGGAATGGAATGGAATGGAATGGACACCAGTAGAATGGAATGGAATGGAATGGAATGGAATGGAATGGAATGGAATGGAATGGAATGGAATCTACCCGAATAGAACGGAATGGAACTAAATGGAATGGAATGGAATGGACAGGAGCAGAACGGAATGGAATGCAATGGAATGGAATGGAATGTACCCGAGCAGAACGGAATGGAATGAAATGGAAATGGAAAGGGAATGGAAATGGAACGGGAATGGAAATGGAACGGGAACGGAAATGGAACGGGAATGGAAATGGAACGGGAACGGAAACGGAACGAAAACGGAAATGGAACGGGAACGGAAACGGAACGGGAACGGAAATGGAACGGGAATGGTAACGGAACAGGAATGGAAATGGAACGGGAATGGAAAAGGAACGGGAATGGAAATGGATCGGGAATGGAAATGGAACGGGAATGGTAATGGAACGGGAATGGAAATGGAAGGGGAATGGAAAAGAAACGGGAATGGAAATGGAACGGGAATGGAAATGGAATGGGAATGGAAATGGAATGGAATGGAATGGAATGGAATGGAATGGAATGTACCGGAGTGGAGTGGAGTGGAGTGGAGTAGAGTGCACTGGAAGGGAATGGAATGGAATGGAATGGAATGGAACGGAACGGAATGTACCCGAGAAGCACGGAATGGAATGGAATGGAATGGAATGGAATGGAATGGAATGTACCGGAGTGGAGTGGAGTGGAATGGAGTGGAGTGGAGTGGTGTGGAGTGGAATGGAATGGAATGGAATGGAATGGAATGGAATGGAATGCAATGGAATGCAATGGAATGGAAAGGAATGGAGTGGAATGCAATGGAATGGAATGGAATGGAATGGAATGGAATGGAATGGACAACAGTAGAATGGAATGGAATGGAATGGAATGGAATGGAATGGAATGGAATGGAATTCAATGGAATGGAATGGAATGGAATGGAATTCAATGGAATGGAATGGAATGGAATGGAATTCAATGGAATGGAATGGAATGGAATGGAATTCTATGGAATGGAATGGAATCGAATGGAATCGAATGGAATCGAATGGAATCGAATGGAATGGAATGGAATAGAATGGAATCAACCCGAGTAGAACGGAATGGAATGGAATGGAATGGAATGGAATCGAATCTAATCGAATGGAATCGAATGGAATGGAATGGAATAGAATGGAATCAACCCGAGTAGAATGGAATGGAATGGAATGGAAGGGAATGGAATGGAATGGAACGGAATGGAATTCAAATGGAATGGAATGGAATGGAATGGAATGGAATTGAATGGAATGGAATGGAATTTAATGGAATGGAATGGAATGGAACGGAATGGAATTCTATGGAATGGAATGGAATGGAATTCAATGGAATGGAATGGAATGGAATGGAATGGAATGGAATGGAATGGAACGGAATTCAATGGAATGGAATGGAACGGAATGGAACTCTATGGAATGGAATGGAATGGAATGGAATGGAATTCAATGGAATGGAATGGAATGGAATGGAATGGAATGGAATTCAATGGAATGGAATGGAATGGAATGGAATTCAATGGAATGGAATGGAATGGAATCGAATGGAATCGAATGGAATCGAATGGAATCGAATGGAAAGGAATGGAATAGAATGGAATCAACACGAGTAGAACGGAACGGAACGCAACGGAGCGGAACGGGACGGAACGGAACGGAATGGAATGGAATGGAACGGAATTCCATGGAATGGAATGGAATGGAATGGAATTCAATGGAATGGAATGGAATGGAATGGAATGGAATGGAATTCAATGGAATGGAATGGAATGGAATGGAATGGAATGGAATGGAATGGAATGGAATGGAATGGAATGGATTGGAATGGAATGGAATAGAATGGAATCAACCCGAGTAGAACGGAACGGAACACAACGGAACGGAACGGAACGCAACGGAACGGAACGGAACGGAACGGAATGGAATGGAATGGAACGGAATTCAATGGAATGGAATGGAATGGAATGGAATTCTATGGATTGGAATGGAATGGAATGGAATGGAATTCCATGGAATGGAATGGAATGGAATGGAATTCCATGGAATGGAATGGAATGGAATGGAATTCAATGGAATGGAATGGAATGGAATGGAATGGAATGGAATGGAATGGAATTCTATGGAATGGAATGGAGTGGAATCGAATGGAATCGAATGGAATCGAATGCAATCGAATGGGATCGAATGGACTGGAATGGAATAGAATGGAATCAACCCGAGTAGAACGGAGCGGAACGCAACGGAAGGGAACGGAACAGAACGGAACAGAACGGAATGGAATGGAGTGGAATGGAACGGAATTCAATGGAATGGAATGGAACGGAATGGAATTCAATGGAATGGAATGGAATGGAATGGAATGGAATGGAATGGAATGGAATGGAATGGAATGGAATTCCATGGAATGGAATGGAATGGAATGGAATGGAATGGAATGGAATGGAATTCAATGGAATGGAATGGAATGGAATGGAATGGAATGGAATGGAATTCCATGGAATGGAATGGAATGGAATGGAATGGAATGGAATTCAATGGAATGGAATGGAATGGAATGGAATGGAATGGAATGGAATCGAATGGAATCGAATGGAATCGAATGGAATCGAATGGAATGGAATGGAATAGAATGCAATCAACCCGAGTAGAATGGAATGGAATGGAATGGAATGGAATGGAATGGAATGGAATGGAATGGAATGGAATGGAGTGGAATGGAATGGAATGGAATGGAACGGAATTCTATGGAATGGAATGGAATGGAATGGAATGGAATTGAGTGCAATGCAATGCAATGGAATGCAATGGAATGGAAAGGAATGGAATGGAATGGAATGGAATCTACCCGAGTAGAACGGAATGGAATGGAATTGAATGGAATGTAACCGAGTAGAACGGAACGGAATGGAATGGAATGGAATGGAATGGAATGCAATGGAATGGAATGGAATGGAATGGAATGGAATGGAATGGAATGGAATGGACACCAGTAGAATGGAATGGAATGGAATGGAATGGAATGGAATGGAATGGAATGGAATCTACCCGAATAGAACGGAATGGAACTAAATGGAATGGAATGGAATGGACAGGAGCAGAACGGAATGGAATGCAATGGAATGGAATGGAATGTACCCGAGCAGAACGGAATGGAATGAAATGGAAATGGAAAGGAATGGAAATGGAACGGGAATGGAAATGGAACGGGAACGGAAATGGAACGGGAATGGAAATGGAACGGGAACGGAAACGGAACGAAAACGGAAATGGAACGGGAACGGAAACGGAACGGGAACGGAAATGGAACGGGAATGGTAACGGAACAGGAATGGAAATGGAACGGGAATGGAAAAGGAACGGGAATGGAAATGGATCGGGAATGGAAATGGAACGGGAATGGTAATGGAACGGGAATGGAAATGGAAGGGGAATGGAAAAGAAACGGGAATGGAAATGGAACGGGAATGGAAATGGAATGGGAATGGAAATGGAATGGAATGGAATGGAATGGAATGGAATGGAATGTACCGGAGTGGAGTGGAGTGGAGTGGAGTAGAGTGCACTGGAAGGGAATGGAATGGAATGGAATGGAATGGAACGGAACGGAATGTACCCGAGAAGCACGGAATGGAATGGAATGGAATGGAATGGAATGGAATGGAATGGAATGGAATGTACCGGAGTGGAGTGGAGTGGAATGGAGTGGAGTGGAGTGGTGTGGAGTGGAATGGAATGGAATGGAATGGAATGGAATGGAATGGAATGCAATGGAATGCAATGGAATGGAAAGGAATGGAATGGAATGCAATGGAATGGAATGGAATGGAATGGAATGGAATGGAATGGACAACAGTAGAATGGAATGGAATGGAATGGAGTGGAATGGAATGGAATGGAATGGAATTCAATGGAATGGAATGGAATGGAATGGAATTCAATGGAATGGAATGGAATGGAATGGAATTCAATGGAATGGAATGGAATGGAATGGAATTCTATGAAATGGAATGGAGTGGAATCGAATGGAATCGAATGGAATCGAATGGAATGGAATGGAATAGAATGGAATCAACCCGAGTAGAACGGAACGGAACGCAACGGAACGGAACGGAACGGAACGGGACGGAACGGAACGGAATGGAATGGAATGGAACGGAATTCCATGGAATGGATTGGAATGGAATGGAATTCAATGGAATGGAATGGAATTCAATGGAATGGAATGGAATGGATTGGAATGGAATGGAATAGAATGGAATCATCCCGAGTAGAACGGAACGGAACACAACGGAATGGAACGGAACGCAACGGAACGGAACGGAACGGAACGGAACGGAATGGAATGGAATGGAACGGAATTCAATGGAATGGAATGGAATGGAATGGAATTCTATGGAATGGAATGGAATGGAATGGAATGGAATTCCATGGAATGGAATGGAATGGAATGGAATGGAATGGAATGGAATTCAATGGAATGGAATGGAGTGGAATGGAATGGAATCGAATGGAATTGAATGGAATCGAATGGAATCAAATGGGATCGAATGGAATGGAATGGAATAGAATGGAATCAACCCGAGTAGAACGGAATGGAATGGAATGGAATGGAATGGGATGGAATGGAATGGAATGGAATGGAATGGAATGGAATGGAATTCAATGGAATGGAATGGAATGGAATGGAATGGAATGGAATGGAATGGAATTCAATGGAATGGAATGGATTGGAATCGAATGGAATGGAATGTACCAAAGTAGAACGGAATGGAATGGAATGGAATGGAATGGAATGGAATGGAATGGAATGGAATGTACACGAGTAGAACGGAATGGAATGGAATTGAATGGATTGGAATGGAATGGAATGGAATGGAATGGAATGTAACCGAGTAGAACGGAATGGAATGTAATTGAATGGAATGTAACCGAGTTGAACGGAACGGAATGCAATGGAATGGAATGGAATGGAATGGAATGGAATGGAATTGAGTGCAATGCAATGCAATGGAATGCAATGGAATGGAATGGAATGGAATGGAATAGACACCAGTAGAATGGAATGGAATGGAATGGAATGGAATGGAATGGAATGGAATGGAATGGAATGGAATCTACCCGAGTAGAACGGAATGGAAAGGAATGGAATGGAATGGAATGGACAGGAGCAGAACGGAATGGAATGCAATGGAATGGAATGGAATGTACCCGAGCAGAATGGAATGGAATGAAATGGAAATGGAAAGGGAATGGAAATGGAACGGGAATGGAAATGGAAAGGGAACGGAAATGCAACGGGAATGGAAATGGAACGGGAACGGAAACGGAACGAGAACGGAAATGGAACGGGAACGGAAACGGAACGGGAACGGAAATGGAACGGGAATGGTAACGGAACGGGAATGGAAATGGAACGGGAATGGAAATGGAACGGGAATGGAAATGGATAGGGAATGGAAATGGAACGGGAAAGGTAATGGAACTGGAAAGGAAATGGAACGGGAATGGAAAAGAAACGGGAATGGAAATGGAACGGGAATGGAAATGGAATGGGAATGGAAATGGAATGGAATGGAATGGAATGGAATGGAATGGAATGGAATGTACCGGAGTGGAGTGGAGTGGAGTGGAGTGGAGTAGAGTGCACTGAAACGGAATGGAATGGAATGGAATGGAATGGAATGGAACGGAACGGAATGTACCCGAGAAGCACGGAATGGAATGGAATGGAATGGAATGGAATGGAATGGAATGGAATGTACCGGAGTGGAGTGGAGTGGAATGGAGTGGAGTGGAGTGGAGTGGAGTGGAATGGAATGGAATGGAATGGAATGGAATGGAATGGAATGCAATGGAATGCAATGGAATGGAAAGGAAAGGAATGGAATGGAATGGAATGGAATGGAATGGAATGGACACCAGTAGAATGGAATGGAATGGAATGGAATGGAATGGAATGGAATGGAATGGAATTCAATGGAATGGAATGGAATGGAATGGAATTCAATGGAATGGAATGGAATGGAATGGAATTCAATGGAATGGAATGGAATGGAATGGAATTCAATAGAATGGAATGGAATGGAATGGAATGGAATGGAATGGAATGGAATGGAGTGGAATCGAATGGAATCGAATGGAATCGAATGGAATGGAATGGAATAGAATGGAATCAACCCGAGTAGAACGGAACGGAACGCAACGGAACGGAACGGAACGGAACGGGACGGAACGGAACGGAATGGAATGGAATGGAACGGAATTCCATGGAATGGAATGGAATGGAATGGAATTCAATGGAATGGAATGGAATGGAATGGAATGGAATGGAATGGAATGGAATTCAATGGAATGGAATGGAATGGATTGGAATGGAATGGAATAGAATGGAATCAACACGAGTAGAACGGAACGGAACACAACGGAACGGTACGGAACGCAACGGAACGGAACGGAACGGAACGGAAAGGAATGGAATGGAATGGAACGGAATTCAATGGAATGGAATGGAATAGAATGGAATTCTATGGATTGGAATGGAATGGAATGGAATGGAATTCCATGGAATGGAATGGAATGGAATGGAATTCAATGGAATGGAATGGAATGGAATGGAATGGAATGGAATGGAATGGAATGGAATGGAATTGTATGGAATGGAATGGAGTGGAATCGAATGGAATCGAACGGAATCGAATGCAATCGAATGGGATCGAATGGACTGGAATGGAATAGAATGGAATCAACCCGAGTAGAACGGAGCGGAACGCAATGGAAGGGAACGGAACGGAACGGAACGGAATGGAATGGAGTGGAATGGAACGGAATTCAATGAAATGGAATGGAACGGAATGGAATTCTATGGAATGGAATGGAATGGAATGGAATGGAATGGAATGGATTGGAATGGAATGGAATTCAATGGAATGGAATGGAATGGAATGGAATGGAATTCAATGGAATGGAATGGAATGGAATGGAATGGAATGGAATGGAATGGAATGGATTGGAATGGAATGGAATTCAAATGGAATGGAATGGAATGGAATGGAATGGAATGGAATGGAATGGAATTCAAATGGAATGGAATGGAATGGAATGGAATGGAATGGAATGGAATGGAATGGAATGCAATGGAATGGAATGGAATGGAATGGAATGGAATTCAATGGAATGGAATGGAATGGAATCGAATGGAATCGAGTGGAATCGAATGGAATGGAATGGAATAGAATGCAATCAACCCGAGTAGAATGGAATGGAATGGAATGGAATGGAATGGAATGGAATGGAATGGAATAGAATGGAATGGAATGGAATGGAATGGAATTCAAATGGAATGGAATGGAATGGAATGGAATGGAATTCCATGGAATGGAATGGAATGGAATGGAATGGAATGGAATTCAATGGAATGGAATGGAATGGAATGGAATGGAATGGAATGGAATCGAATGGAATCGAATGGAATCGAATGGAATCGAATGGAATGGAATGGAATAGAATGCAATCAACCCGAGTAGAATGGAATGGAATGGAATGGAATGGAATGGAATGGAATGGAATGGAATGGAGTGGAATGGAATGGAATGGAATGGAACGGAATTCTATGGAATGGAATGGAATGGAATGGAATGGAATGGAATTGAGTGCAATGCAATGCAATGGAATGCAATGGAATGGAAAGGAATGGAATGGAATGGAATGGAATCTACCCGAGTAGAACGGAATGGAATGGAATTGAATGGAATGTAACCGAGTAGAACGGAACGGAATGGAATGGAATGGAATGGAATGGAATGCAATGGAATGGAATGGAATGGAATGGAATGGAATGGAATGGAATGGAATGGAATGGACACCAGTAGAATGGAATGGAATGGAATGGAATGGAATGGAATGGAATGGAATGGAATGGAATCTACCCGAATAGAACGGAATGGAACTAAATGGAATGGAATGGAATGGACAGGAGCAGAACGGAATGGAATGCAATGGAATGGAATGGAATGTACCCGAGCAGAACGGAATGGAATGAAATGGAAATGGAAAGGGAATGGAAATGGAACGGGAATGGAAATGGAACGGGAACGGAAATGGAACGGGAATGGAAATGGTACGGGAACGGAAACGGAACGAAAACGGAAATGGAACGGGAACGGAAACGGAACGGGAACGGAAATGGAACGGGAATGGTAACGGAACAGGAATGGAAATGGAACGGGAATGGAAAAGGAACGGGAATGGAAATGGATCGGGAATGGAAATGGAACGGGAATGGTAATGGAACGGGAATGGAAATGGAAGGGGAATGGAAAAGAAACGGGAATGGAAATGGAACGGGAATGGAAATGGAATGGGAATGGAAATGGAATGGAATGGAATGGAATGGAATGGAATGGAATGTACCGGAGTGGAGTGGAGTGGAGTGGAGTAGAGTGCACTGGAAGGGAATGGAATGGAATGGAATGGAATGGAACGGAACGGAATGTACCCGAGAAGCACGGAATGGAATGGAATGGAATGGAATGGAATGGAATGGAATGGAATGTACCGGAGTGGAGTGGAGTGGAATGGAGTGGAGTGGAGTGGTGTGGAGTGGAATGGAATGGAATGGAATGGAATGGAATGGAATGGAATGCAATGGAATGCAATGGAATGGAAAGGAATGGAATGGAATGCAATGGAATGGAATGGAATGGAATGGAATGGAATGGAATGGACAACAGTAGAATGGAATGGAATGGAATGGAATGGAATGGAATGGAATGGAATGGAATGGAATTCAATGGAATGGAATGGAATGGAATGGAATTCAATGGAATGGAATGGAATGGAATGGAATTCAATGGAATGGAATGGAATGGAATGGAATTCTATGGAATGGAATGGAATCGAATGGAATCGAATGGAATCGAATGGAATCGAATGGAATGGAATGGAATAGAATGGAATCAACCCGAGTAGAACGGAATGGAATGGAATGGAATGGAATGGAATCGAATCGAATCGAATGGAATCGAATGGAATGGAATGGAATAGAATGGAATCAACCCGAGTAGAATGGAATGGAATGGAATGGAAGGGAATGGAATGGAATGGAACGGAATGGAATTCAAATGGAATGGAATGGAATGGAATGGAATGGAATTGAATGGAATGGAATGGAATTTAATGGAATGGAATGGAATGGAACGGAATGGAATTCTATGGAATGGAATGGAATGGAATTCAATGGAATGGAATGGAATGGAATGGAATGGAATGGAATGGAATGGAATGGAACGGAATTCAATGGAATGGAATGGAACGGAATGGAATTCTATGGAATGGAATGGAATGGAATGGAATGGAATTCAATGGAATGGAATGGAATGGAATGGAATGGAATTCAATGGAATGGAATGGAATGGAATGGAATTCAATGGAATGGAATGGAATGGAATCGAATGGAATCGAATGGAATCGAATGGAATCGAATGGAAAGGAATGGAATAGAATGGAATCAACCCGAGTAGAACGGAACGGAACGCAACGGAGCGGAACGGGACGGAACGGAACGGAATGGAATGGAATGGAACGGAATTCCATGGAATGGAATGGAATGGAATGGAATTCAATGGAATGGAATGGAATGGAATGGAATGGAATGGAATGGAATTCAATGGAATGGAATGGAATGGAATGGAATGGAATGGAATGGAATGGAATGGAATGGAATGGAATGGAATGGAATGGATTGGAATGGAATGGAATAGAATGGAATCAACCCGAGTAGAACGGAACGGAACACAACGGAACGGAACGGAACGCAACGGAACGGAACGGAACGGAACGGAATGGAATGGAATGGAACGGAATTCAATGGAATGGAATGGAATGGAATGGAATTCTATGGATTGGAATGGAATGGAATGGAATGGAATTCCATGGAATGGAATGGAATGGAATGGAATTCAATGGAATGGAATGGAATGGAATGGAATGGAATGGAATGGAATGGAATTCTATGGAATGGAATGGAGTGGAATCGAATGGAATCGAATGGAATCGAATGCAATCGAATGGGATCGAATGGACTGGAATGGAATAGAATGGAATCAACCCGAGTAGAACGGAGCGGAACGCAACGGAAGGGAACGGAACAGAACGGAACAGAACGGAATGGAATGGAGTGGAATGGAACGGAATTCAATGGAATGGAATGGAACGGAATGGAATTCAATGGAATGGAATGGAATGGAATGGAATGGAATGGAATGGAATGGAATTCCATGGAATGGAATGGAATGGAATGGAATGGAATGGAATGGAATTCAATGGAATGGA
This sequence comes from Gorilla gorilla gorilla, assembly GCF_029281585.2. Lineage (NCBI taxonomy): Eukaryota > Metazoa > Chordata > Mammalia > Primates > Hominidae > Gorilla > Gorilla gorilla. The sequence continues at coordinate 9,041,596 of NC_073236.2, forward strand.
ATGGAATGGAATGGAATGGAATGGAATGGAATTCCATGGAATGGAATGGAATGGAATGGAATGGAATGGAATTCAATGGAATGGAATGGAATGGAATGGAATGGAATGGAATGGAATCGAATGGAATCGAATGGAATCGAATGGAATCGAATGGAATGGAATGGAATAGAATGCAATCAACCCGAGTAGAATGGAATGGAATGGAATGGAATGGAATGGAATGGAATGGAATGGAATGGAGTGGAATGGAATGGAATGGAATGGAACGGAATTCTATGGAATGGAATGGAATGGAATGGAATGGAATTGAGTGCAATGCAATGCAATGGAATGCAATGGAATGGAAAGGAATGGAATGGAATGGAATGGAATCTACCCGAGTAGAACGGAATGGAATGGAATTGAATGGAATGTAACCGAGTAGAACGGAACGGAATGGAATGGAATGGAATGGAATGGAATGCAATGGAATGGAATGGAATGGAATGGAATGGAATGGAATGGAATGGAATGGAATGGACACCAGTAGAATGGAATGGAATGGAATGGAATGGAATGGAATGGAATGGAATGGAATGGAATGGAATGGAATCTACCCGAATAGAACGGAATGGAACTAAATGGAATGGAATGGAATGGACAGGAGCAGAACGGAATGGAATGCAATGGAATGGAATGGAATGTACCCGAGCAGAACGGAATGGAATGAAATGGAAATGGAAAGGGAATGGAAATGGAACGGGAATGGAAATGGAACGGGAACGGAAATGGAACGGGAATGGAAATGGAACGGGAACGGAAACGGAACGAAAACGGAAATGGAACGGGAACGGAAACGGAACGGGAACGGAAATGGAACGGGAATGGTAACGGAACAGGAATGGAAATGGAACGGGAATGGAAAAGGAACGGGAATGGAAATGGATCGGGAATGGAAATGGAACGGGAATGGTAATGGAACGGGAATGGAAATGGAAGGGGAATGGAAAAGAAACGGGAATGGAAATGGAACGGGAATGGAAATGGAATGGGAATGGAAATGGAATGGAATGGAATGGAATGGAATGGAATGGAATGTACCGGAGTGGAGTGGAGTGGAGTGGAGTAGAGTGCACTGGAAGGGAATGGAATGGAATGGAATGGAATGGAACGGAACGGAATGTACCCGAGAAGCACGGAATGGAATGGAATGGAATGGAATGGAATGGAATGGAATGTACCGGAGTGGAGTGGAGTGGAATGGAGTGGAGTGGAGTGGTGTGGAGTGGAATGGAATGGAATGGAATGGAATGGAATGGAATGGAATGCAATGGAATGCAATGGAATGGAAAGGAATGGAATGGAATGCAATGGAATGGAATGGAATGGAATGGAATGGAATGGAATGGACAACAGTAGAATGGAATGGAATGGAATGGAATGGAATGGAATGGAATGGAATGGAATTCAATGGAATGGAATGGAATGGAATGGAATTCAATGGAATGGAATGGAATGGAATGGAATTCAATGGAATGGAATGGAATGGAATGGAATTCTATGGAATGGAATGGAATCGAATGGAATCGAATGGAATCGAATGGAATCGAATGGAATGGAATGGAATAGAATGGAATCAACCCGAGTAGAACGGAATGGAATGGAATGGAATGGAATGGAATCGAATCGAATCGAATGGAATCGAATGGAATGGAATGGAATAGAATGGAATCAACCCGAGTAGAATGCAATGGAATGGAATGGAAGGGAATGGAATGGAATGGAACGGAATGGAATTCAAATGGAATGGAATGGAATGGAATGGAATGGAATTGAATGGAATGGAATGGAATTTAATGGAATGGAATGGAATGGAACGGAATGGAATTCTATGGAATGGAATGGAATGGAATTCAATGGAATGGAATGGAATGGAATGGAATGGAATGGAATGGAATGGAATGGAACGGAATTCAATGGAATGGAATGGAACGGAATGGAATTCTATGGAATGGAATGGAATGGAATGGAATGGAATTCAATGGAATGGAATGGAATGGAATGGAATGGAATGGAATTCAATGGAATGGAATGGAATGGAATGGAATTCAATGGAATGGAATGGAATGGAATCGAATGGAATCGAATGGAATCGAATGGAATCGAATGGAAAGGAATGGAATAGAATGGAATCAACCCGAGTAGAACGGAACGGAACGCAACGGAGCGGAACGGGACGGAACGGAACGGAATGGAATGGAATGGAACGGAATTCCATGGAATGGAATGGAATGGAATGGAATTCAATGGAATGGAATGGAATGGAATGGAATGGAATGGAATGGAATGGAATTCAATGGAATGGAATGGAATGGAATGGAATGGAATGGAATGGAATGGAATGGAATGGAATGGAATGGATTGGAATGGAATGGAATAGAATGGAATCAACCCGAGTAGAACGGAACGGAACACAACGGAACGGAACGGAACGCAACGGAACGGAACGGAACGGAACGGAATGGAATGGAATGGAACGGAATTCAATGGAATGGAATGGAATGGAATGGAATTCTATGGATTGGAATGGAATGGAATGGAATGGAATTCCATGGAATGGAATGGAATGGAATGGAATTCAATGGAATGGAATGGAATGGAATGGAATGGAATGGAATGGAATGGAATTCTATGGAATGGAATGGAGTGGAATCGAATGGAATCGAATGGAATCGAATGCAATCGAATGGGATCGAATGGACTGGAATGGAATAGAATGGAATCAACCCGAGTAGAACGGAGCGGAACGCAACGGAAGGGAACGGAACAGAACGGAACAGAACGGAATGGAATGGAGTGGAATGGAACGGAATTCAATGGAATGGAATGGAACGGAATGGAATTCAATGGAATGGAATGGAATGGAATGGAATGGAATGGAATGGAATGGAATTCCATGGAATGGAATGGAATGGAATGGAATGGAATGGAATGGAATTCAATGGAATGGAATGGAATGGAATGGAATGGAATTGAGTGCAATGCAATGCAATGGAATGCAATGGAATGGAAAGGAATGGAATGGAATGGAATGGAATCTACCCGAGTAGAACGGAATGGAATGGAATTGAATGGAATGTAACCGAGTAGAACGGAACGGAATGGAATGGAATGGAATGGAATGGAATGCAATGGAATGGAATGGAATGGAATGGAATGGAATGGAATGGAATGGAATGGAATGGACACCAGTAGAATGGAATGGAATGGAATGGAATGGAATGGAATGGAATGGAATGGAATCTACCCGAATAGAACGGAATGGAACTAAATGGAATGGAATGGAATGGACAGGAGCAGAACGGAATGGAATGCAATGGAATGGAATGGAATGTACCCGAGCAGAACGGAATGGAATGAAATGGAAATGGAAAGGGAATGGAAATGGAACGGGAATGGAAATGGAACGGGAACGGAAATGGAACGGGAATGGAAATGGAACGGGAACGGAAACGGAACGAAAACGGAAATGGAACGGGAACGGAAACGGAACGGGAACGGAAATGGAACGGGAATGGTAACGGAACAGGAATGGAAATGGAACGGGAATGGAAAAGGAACGGGAATGGAAATGGATCGGGAATGGAAATGGAACGGGAATGGTAATGGAACGGGAATGGAAATGGAAGGGGAATGGAAAAGAAACGGGAATGGAAATGGAACGGGAATGGAAATGGAATGGGAATGGAAATGGAATGGAATGGAATGGAATGGAATGGAATGGAATGGAATGTACCGGAGTGGAGTGGAGTGGAGTGGAGTAGAGTGCACTGGAAGGGAATGGAATGGAATGGAATGGAATGGAACGGAAGGGAATGTACCCGAGAAGCACGGAATGGAATGGAATGGAATGGAATGGAATGGAATGGAATGTACCGGAGTGGAGTGGAGTGGAATGGAGTGGAGTGGAGTGGTGTGGAGTGGAATGGAATGGAATGGAATGGAATGGAATGGAATGGAATGCAATGGAATGCAATGGAATGGAAAGGAATGGAATGGAATGCAATGGAATGGAATGGAATGGAATGGAATGGAATGGAATGGACAACAGTAGAATGGAATGGAATGGAATGGAATGGAATGGAATGGAATGGAATGGAATTCAATGGAATGGAATGGAATGGAATGGAATTCAATGGAATGGAATGGAATGGAATGGAATTCAATGGAATGGAATGGAATGGAATGGAATTCTATGGAATGGAATGGAATCGAATGGAATCGAATGGAATCGAATGGAATCGAATGGAATGGAATGGAATAGAATGGAATCAACCCGAGTAGAACGGAATGGAATGGAATGGAATGGAATGGAATCGAATCGAATCGAATGGAATCGAATGGAATGGAATGGAATAGAATGGAATCAACCCGAGTAGAATGGAATCGAATGGAATGGAAGGGAATGGAATGGAATGGAACGGAATGGAATTCAAATGGAATGGAATGGAATGGAATGGAATGGAATTGAATGGAATGGAATGGAATTTAATGGAATGGAACGGAATGGAACGGAATGGAATTCTATGGAATGGAATGGAATGGAATTCAATGGAATGGAATGGAATGGAATGGAATGGAATGGAATGGAATGGAACGGAATTCAATGGAATGGAATGGAACGGAATGGAATTCTATGGAATGGAATGGAATGGAATGGAATGGAATTCAATGGAATGGAATGGAATGGAATGGAATTCAATGGAATGGAATGGAATGGAATGGAATTCAATGGAATGGAATGGAATGGAATCGAATGGAATCGAATGGAATCGAATGGAATCGAATGGAAAGGAATGGAATAGAATGGAATCAACCCGAGTAGAACGGAACGGAACGCAACGGAGCGGAACGGGACGGAACGGAACGGAATGGAATGGAATGGAACGGAATTCCATGGAATGGAATGGAATGGAATGGAATTCAATGGAATGGAATGGAATGGAATGGAATGGAATGGAATGGAATGGAATTCAATGGAATGGAATGGAATGGAATGGAATGGAATGGAATGGAATGGAATGGAATGGAATGGAATGGATTGGAATGGAATGGAATAGAATGGAATCAACCCGAGTAGAACGGAACGGAACACAACGGAACGGAACGGAACGCAACGGAACGGAACGGAACGGAACGGAATGGAATGGAATGGAACGGAATTCAATGGAATGGAATGGAATGGAATGGAATTCTATGGATTGGAATGGAATGGAATGGAATGGAATTCCATGGAATGGAATGGAATGGAATGGAATTCAATGGAATGGAATGGAATGGAATGGAATGGAATGGAATGGAATGGAATGGAATTCTATGGAATGGAATGGAGTGGAATCGAATGGAATCGAATGGAATCGAATGCAATCGAATGGGATCGAATGGACTGGAATGGAATAGAATGGAATCAACCCGAGTAGAACGGAGCGGAACGCAACGGAAGGGAACGGAACAGAACGGAACAGAACGGAATGGAATGGAGTGGAATGGAACGGAATTCAATGGAATGGAATGGAACGGAATGGAATTCAATGGAATGGAATGGAATGGAATGGAATGGAATGGAATGGAATGGAATTCCATGGAATGGAATGGAATGGAATGGAATGGAATGGAATGGAATTCAATGGAATGGAATGGAATGGAATGGAATGGAATGGAATGGAATGGAATTCCATGGAATGGAATGGAATGGAATGGAATGGAATGGAATTCAATGGAATGGAATGGAATGGAATGGAATGGAATGGAATCGAATGGAATCGAATGGAATCGAATGGAATCGAATGGAATGGAATGGAATAGAATGCAATCAACCCGAGTAGAATGGAATGGAATGGAATGGAATGGAATGGAATGGAATGGAATGGAATGGAATGGAATGGAGTGGAATGGAATGGAATGGAATGGAACGGAATTCTATGGAATGGAATGGAATGGAATGGAATGGAATTGAGTGCAATGCAATGCAATGGAATGCAATGGAATGGAAAGGAATGGAATGGAATGGAATGGAATCTACCCGAGTAGAACGGAATGGAATGGAATTGAATGGAATGTAACCGAGTAGAACGGAACGGAATGGAATGGAATGGAATGGAATGGAATGCAATGGAATGGAATGGAATGGAATGGAATGGAATGGAATGGAATGGAATGGACACCAGTAGAATGGAATGGAATGGAATGGAATGGAATGGAATGGAATGGAATGGAATGGAATGGAATCTACCGAATAGAACGGAATGGAACTAAATGGAATGGAATGGAATGGACAGGAGCAGAACGGAATGGAATGCAATGGAATGGAATGGAATGTACCCGAGCAGAACGGAATGGAATGAAATGGAAATGGAAAGGGAATGGAAATGGAACGGGAATGGAAATGGAACGGGAACGGAAATGGAACGGGAATGGAAATGGAACGGGAACGGAAACGGAACGAAAACGGAAATGGAACGGGAACGGAAACGGAACGGGAACGGAAATGGAACGGGAATGGTAACGGAACAGGAATGGAAATGGAACGGGAATGGAAAAGGAACGGGAATGGAAATGGATCGGGAATGGAAATGGAACGGGAATGGTAATGGAACGGGAATGGAAATGGAAGGGGAATGGAAAAGAAACGGGAATGGAAATGGAACGGGAATGGAAATGGAATGGGAATGGAAATGGAATGGAATGGAATGGAATGGAATGGAATGTACCGGAGTGGAGTGGAGTGGAGTGGAGTAGAGTGCACTGGAAGGGAATGGAATGGAATGGAATGGAATGGAACGGAACGGAATGTACCCGAGAAGCACGGAATGGAATGGAATGGAATGGAATGGAATGGAATGGAATGTACCGGAGTGGAGTGGAGTGGAATGGAGTGGAGTGGAGTGGTGTGGAGTGGAATGGAATGGAATGGAATGGAATGGAATGGAATGGAATGCAATGGAATGCAATGGAATGGAAAGGAATGGAATGGAATGCAATGGAATGGAATGGAATGGAATGGAATGGAATGGAATGGACAACAGTAGAATGGAATGGAATGGAATGGAATGGAATGGAATGGAATGGAATGGAATTCAATGGAATGGAATGGAATGGAATGGAATTCAATGGAATGGAATGGAATGGAATGGAATTCAATGGAATGGAATGGAATGGAATGGAATTCTATGGAATGGAATGGAATCGAATGGAATCGAATGGAATCGAATGGAATCGAATGGAATGGAATGGAATAGAATGGAATCAACCCGAGTAGAACGGAATGGAATGGAATGGAATGGAATGGAATCGAATGGAATCGAATGGAATCGAATGGAATGGAATGGAATAGAATGGAATCAACCCGAGTAGAATGGAATGGAATGCAATGGAAGGGAATGGAATGGAATGGAACGGAATGGAATTCAAATGGAATGGAATGGAATGGAATGGAATTGAATGGAATGGAATGGAATTTAATGGAATGGAATGGAATGGAACGGAATGGAATTCTATGGAATGGAATGGAATGGAATTCAATGGAATGGAATGGAATGGAATGGAATGGAATGGAATGGAATGGAACGGAATTCAATGGAATGGAATGGAACGGAATGGAACTCTATGGAATGGAATGGAATGGAATGGAATGGAATTCAATGGAATGGAATGGAATGGAATGGAATGGAATGGAATTCAATGGAATGGAATGGAATGGAATGGAATTCAATGGAATGGAATGGAATGGAATCGAATGGAATCGAATGGAATCGAATGGAATCGAATGGAAAGGAATGGAATAGAATGGAATCAACCCGAGTAGAACGGAACGGAACGCAACGGAGCGGAACGGGACGGAACGGAACGGAATGGAATGGAATGGAACGGAATTCCATGGAATGGAATGGAATGGAATGGAATTCAATGGAATGGAATGGAATGGAATGGAATGGAATGGAATTCAATGGAATGGAATGGAATGGAATGGAATGGAATGGAATGGAATGGAATGGAATGGAATTGAATGGAATGGAATGGAATGGAATGGATTGGAATGGAATGGAATAGAATGGAATCAACCCGAGTAGAACGGAACGGAACACAACGGAACGGAACGGAACGCAACGGAACGGAACGGAACGGAACGGAATGGAATGGAATGGAACGGAATTCAATGCAATGGAATGGAATGGAATGGAATTCTATGGATTGGAATGGAATGGAATGGAATGGAATTCCATGGAATGGAATGGAATGGAATGGAATTCAATGGAATGGAATGGAATGGAATGGAATGGAATGGAATTCTATGGAATGGAATGGAGTGGAATCGAATGGAATCGAATGGAATCGAATGCAATCGAATGGGATCGAATGGACTGGAATGGAATAGAATGGAATCAACCCGAGTAGAACGGAGCGGAACGCAACGGAAGGGAACGGAACAGAACGGAACAGAACGGAATGGAATGGAGTGGAATGGAACGGAATTCAATGGAATGGAATGGAACGGAATGGAATTCAATGGAATGGAATGGAATGGAATGGAATGGAATGGAATGGAATGGAATGGAATGGAATTCCATGGAATGGAATGGAATGGAATGGAATGGAATGGAATGGAATTCAATGGAATGGAATGGAATGGAATGGAATGGAATGGAATGGAATTCCATGGAATGGAATGGAATGGAATGGAATGGAATGGAATGGAATTCAATGGAATGGAATGGAATGGAATGGAATGGAATGGAATGGAATCGAATGGAATCGAATGGAATCGAATGGAATCGAATGGAATGGAATGGAATAGAATGCAATCAACCCGAGTAGAATGGAATGGAATGGAATGGAATGGAATGGAATGGAATGGAATGGAATGGAATGGAATGGAGTGGAATGGAATGGAATGGAATGGAACGGAATTCTATGGAATGGAATGGAATGGAATGGAATGGAATTGAGTGCAATGCAATGCAATGGAATGCAATGGAATGGAAAGGAATGGAATGGAATGGAATGGAATCTACCCGAGTAGAACGGAATGGAATGGAATTGAATGGAATGTAACCGAGTAGAACGGAACGGAATGGAATGGAATGGAATGGAATGGAATGCAATGGAATGGAATGGAATGGAATGGAATGGAATGGAATGGAATGGAATGGAATGGAATGGACACCAGTAGAATGGAATGGAATGGAATGGAATGGAATGGAATGGAATGGAATGGAATCTACCCGAATAGAACGGAATGGAACTAAATGGAATGGAATGGAATGGACAGGAGCAGAACGGAATGGAATGCAATGGAATGGAATGGAATGTACCCGAGCAGAACGGAATGGAATGAAATGGAAATGGAAAGGGAATGGAAATGGAACGGGAATGGAAATGGAACGGGAACGGAAATGGAACGGGAATGGAAATGGAACGGGAACGGAAACGGAACGAAAACGGAAATGGAACGGGAACGGAAACGGAACGGGAACGGAAATGGAACGGGAATGGTAACGGAACAGGAATGGAAATGGAACGGGAATGGAAAAGGAACGGGAATGGAAATGGATCGGGAATGGAAATGGAACGGGAATGGTAATGGAACGGGAATGGAAATGGAAGGGGAATGGAAAAGAAACGGGAATGGAAATGGAACGGGAATGGAAATGGAATGGGAATGGAAATGGAATGGAATGGAATGGAATGGAATGGAATGGAATGTACCGGAGTGGAGTGGAGTGGAGTGGAGTAGAGTGCACTGGAAGGGAATGGAATGGAATGGAATGGAATGGAACGGAACGGAATGTACCCGAGAAGCACGGAATGGAATGGAATGGAATGGAATGGAATGGAATGGAATGTACCGGAGTGGAGTGGAGTGGAATGGAGTGGAGTGGAGTGGTGTGGAGTGGAATGGAATGGAATGGAATGGAATGGAATGGAATGGAATGCAATGGAATGCAATGGAATGGAAAGGAATGGAATGGAATGCAATGGAATGGAATGGAATGGAATGGAATGGAATGGAATGGACAACAGTAGAATGGAATGGAATGGAATGGAATGGAATGGAATGGAATGGAATGGAATGGAATTCAATGGAATGGAATGGAATGGAATGGAATTCAATGGAATGGAATGGAATGGAATGGAATTCAATGGAATGGAATGGAATGGAATGGAATTCTATGGAATGGAATGGAATCGAATGGAATCGAATGGAATCGAATGGAATCGAATGGAATGGAATGGAATAGAATGGAATCAACCCGAGTAGAACGGAATGGAATGGAATGGAATGGAATGGAATCGAATCGAATCGAATGGAATCGAATGGAATGGAATGGAATAGAATGGAATCAACCCGAGTAGAATGGAATGGAATGGAATGGAAGGGAATGGAATGGAATGGAACGGAATGGAATTCAAATGGAATGGAATGGAATGGAATGGAATGGAATTGAATGGAATGGAATGGAATTTAATGGAATGGAATGGAATGGAACGGAATGGAATTCTATGGAATGGAATGGAATGGAATTCAATGGAATGGAATGGAATGGAATGGAATGGAATGGAATGGAATGGAATTGAACGGAATTCAATGGAATGGAATGGAACGGAATGGAATTCTATGGAATGGAATGGAATGGAATGGAATGGAATTCAATGGAATGGAATGGAATGGAATGGAATGGAATGGAATTCAATGGAATGGAATGGAATGGAATGGAATTCAATGGAATGGAATGGAATGGAATCGAATGGAATCGAATGGAATCGAATGGAATCGAATGGAAAGGAATGGAATAGAATGGAATCAACCCGAGTAGAACGGAACGGAACGCAACGGAGCGGAACGGGACGGAACGGAACGGAATGGAATGGAATGGAACGGAATTCCATGGAATGGAATGGAATGGAATGGAATTCAATGGAATGGAATGGAATGGAATGGAATGGAATGGAATGGAATTCAATGGAATGGAATGGAATGGAATGGAATGGAATGGAATGGAATGGAATGGAATGGAATGGAATGGAATGGATTGGAATGGAATGGAATAGAATGGAATCAACCCGAGTAGAACGGAACGGAACACAACGGAACGGAACGGAACGCAACGGAACGGAACGGAACGGAACGGAATGGAATGGAATGGAACGGAATTCAATGGAATGGAATGGAATGGAATGGAATTCTATGGATTGGAATGGAATGGAATGGAATGGAATTCCATGGAATGGAATGGAATGGAATGGAATTCAATGGAATGGAATGGAATGGAATGGAATGGAATGGAATGGAATGGAATTCTATGGAATGGAATGGAGTGGAATCGAATGGAATCGAATGGAATCGAATGCAATCGAATGGGATCGAATGGACTGGAATGGAATAGAATGGAATCAACCCGAGTAGAACGGAGCGGAACGCAACGGAAGGGAACGGAACAGAACGGAACAGAACGGAATGGAATGGAGTGGAATGGAACGGAATTCAATGGAATGGAATGGAACGGAATGGAATTCAATGGAATGGAATGGAATGGAATGGAATGGAATGGAATGGAATGGAATTCCATGGAATGGAATGGAATGGAATGGAATGGAATGGAATGGAATTCAATGGAATGGAATGGAATGGAATGGAATGGAATGGAATGGAATTCCATGGAATGGAATGGAATGGAATGGAATGGAATGGAATTCAATGGAATGGAATGGAATGGAATGGAATGGAATGGAATGGAATCGAATGGAATCGAATGGAATCGAATGGAATCGAATGGAATGGAATGGAATAGAATGCAATCAACCCGAGTAGAATGGAATGGAATGGAATGGAATGGAATGGAATGGAATGGAATGGAATGGAGTGGAATGGAATGGAATGGAATGGAACGGAATTCTATGGAATGGAATGGAATGGAATGGAATGGAATTGAGTGCAATGCAATGCAATGGAATGCAATGGAATGGAAAGGAATGGAATGGAATGGAATGGAATCTACCCGAGTAGAACGGAATGGAATGGAATTGAATGGAATGTAACCGAGTAGAACGGAACGGAATGGAATGGAATGGAATGGAATGGAATGCAATGGAATGGAATGGAATGGAATGGAATGGAATGGAATGGAATGGAATGGAATGGAATGGACACCAGTAGAATGGAATGGAATGGAATGGAATGGAATGGAATGGAATGGAATGGAATGGAATCTACCCGAATAGAACGGAATGGAACTAAATGGAATGGAATGGAATGGACAGGAGCAGAACGGAATGGAATGCAATGGAATGGAATGGAATGTACCCGAGCAGAACGGAATGGAATGAAATGGAAATGGAAAGGGAATGGAAATGGAACGGGAATGGAAATGGAACGGGAACGGAAATGGAACGGGAATGGAAATGGAACGGGAACGGAAACGGAACGAAAACGGAAATGGAACGGGAACGGAAACGGAACGGGAACGGAAATGGAACGGGAATGGTAACGGAACAGGAATGGAAATGGAACGGGAATGGAAAAGGAACGGGAATGGAAATGGATCGGGAATGGAAATGGAACGGGAATGGTAATGGAACGGGAATGGAAATGGAAGGGGAATGGAAAAGAAACGGGAATGGAAATGGAACGGGAATGGAAATGGAATGGGAATGGAAATGGAATGGAATGGAATGGAATGGAATGGAATGGAATGTACCGGAGTGGAGTGGAGTGGAGTGGAGTAGAGTGCACTGGAAGGGAATGGAATGGAATGGAATGGAATGGAACGGAACGGAATGTACCCGAGAAGCACGGAATGGAATGGAATGGAATGGAATGGAATGGAATGGAATGGAATGGAATGTACCGGAGTGGAGTGGAGTGGAATGGAGTGGAGTGGAGTGGTGTGGAGTGGAATGGAATGGAATGGAATGGAATGGAATGGAATGGAATGCAATGGAATGCAATGGAATGGAAAGGAATGGAATGGAATGCAATGGAATGGAATGGAATGGAATGGAATGGAATGGACAACAGTAGAATGGAATGGAATGGAATGGAATGGAATGGAATGGAATGGAATGGAATTCAATGGAATGGAATGGAATGGAATGGAATTCAATGGAATGGAATGGAATGGAATGGAATTCAATGGAATGGAATGGAATGGAATGGAATTCTATGTAATGGAATGGAGTGGAATCGAATGGAATCGAATGGAATCGAATGGAATGGAATGGAATAGAATGGAATCAACCCGAGTAGAACGGAACGGAACGCAACGGAACGGAACGGAACGGAACGGGACGGAACGGAACGGAATGGAATGGAATGGAACGGAATTCCATGGAATGGATTGGAATGGAATGGAATTCAATGGAATGGAATGGAATTCAATGGAATGGAATGGAATGGATTGGAATGGAATGGAATAGAATGGAATCATCCCGAGTAGAACGGAACGGAACACAACGGAATGGAACGGAACGCAACGGAACGGAACGGAACGGAACGGAACGGAATGGAATGGAATGGAACGGAATTCAATGGAATGGAATGGAATGGAATGGAATTCTATGGAATGGAATGGAATGGAATGGAATGGAATTCCATGGAATGGAATGGAATGGAATGGAATGGAATGGAATGGAATTCAATGGAATGGAATGGAGTGGAATGGAATGGAATCGAATGGAATTGAATGGAATCGAATGGAATCAAATGGGATCGAATGGAATGGAATGGAATAGAATGGAATCAACCCGAGTAGAACGGAATGGAATGGAATGGAATGGAATGGGATGGAATGGAATGGAATGGAATGGAATGGAATGGAATGGAATTCAATGGAATGGAATGGAATGGAATGGAATGGAATGGAATGGAATGGAATTCAATGGAATGGAATGGATTGGAATCGAATGGAATGGAATGTACCAAAGTAGAACGGAATGGAATGGAATGGAATGGAATGGAATGGAATGGAATGGAATGGAATGGAATGTACACGAGTAGAACGGAATGGAATGGAATGGAATGGATTGGAATGGAATGGAATGGAATGGAATGGAATGTAACCGAGGAGAACGGAATGGAATGTAATTGAATGGAATGTAACCGAGTTGAACGGAACGGAATGCAATGGAATGGAATGGAATGGAATGGAATGGAATGGAATTGAGTGCAATGCAATGCAATGGAATGCAATGGAATGGAATGGAATGGAATGGAATAGACACCAGTAGAATGGAATGGAATGGAATGGAATGGAATGGAATGGAATGGAATGGAATGGAATGGAATCTACCCGAGTAGAACGGAATGGAACGGAATGGAATGGAATGGAATGGACAGGAGCAGAACGGAATGGAATGCAATGGAATGGAATGGAATGTACCCGAGCAGAATGGAATGGAATGAAATGGAAATGGAAAGGGAATGGAAATGGAACGGGAATGGAAATGGAAAGGGAACGGAAATGCAACGGGAATGGAAATGGAACGGGAACGGAAACGGAACGAGAACGGAAATGGAACGGGAACGGAAACGGAACGGGAACGGAAATGGAACGGGAATGGTAACGGAACGGGAATGGAAATGGAACGGGAATGGAAATGGAACGGGAATGGAAATGGATCGGGAATGGAAATGGAACGGGAAAGGTAATGGAACTGGAATGGAAATGGAACGGGAATGGAAAAGAAACGGGAATGGAAATGGAACGGGAATGGAAATGGAATGGGAATGGAAATGGAATGGAATGGAATGGAATGGAATGGAATGGAATGGAATGGAATGTACCGGAGTGGAGTGGAGTGGAGTGGAGTGGAGTAGAGTGCACTGAAACGGAATGGAATGGAATGGAATGGAATGGAATGGAACGGAACGGAATGTACCCGAGAAGCACGGAATGGAATGGAATGGAATGGAATGGAATGGAATGGAATGTACCGGAGTGGAGTGGAGTGGAATGGAGTGGAGTGGAGTGGAGTGGAGTGGAATGGAATGGAATGGAATGGAATGGAATGGAATGGAATGCAATGGAATGCAATGGAATGGAAAGGAAAGGAATGGAATGGAATGGAATGGAATGGAATGGAATGGACACCAGTAGAATGGAATGGAATGGAATGGAATGGAATGGAATGGAATGGAATGGAATTCAATGGAATGGAATGGAATGGAATGGAATTCAATGGAATGGAATGGAATGGAATGGAATTCAATGGAATGGAATGGAATGGAATGGAATTCAATGGAATGGAATGGAATGGAATGGAATGGAATGGAATGGAGTGGAATCGAATGGAATCGAATGGAATCGAATGGAATGGAATGGAATAGAATGGAATCAACCCGAGTAGAACGGAACGGAACGCAACGGAACGGAACGGAACGGAACGGGACGGAACGGAACGGAATGGAATGGAATGGAACGGAATTCCATGGAATGGAATGGAATGGAATGGAATTCAATGGAATGGAATGGAATGGAATGGAATGGAACGGAACGGAATGGAATGGAATGGAATGGAATGGATTGGAATGGAATGGAATAGAATGGAATCAACACGAGTAGAACGGAACGGAACACAACGGAACGGAACGGAACGCAACGGAACGGAACGGAACGGAACGGAAAGGAATGGAATGGAATGGAACGGAATTCAATGGAATGGAATGGAATAGAATGGAATTCTATGGATTGGAATGGAATGGAATGGAATGGAATTCCATGGAATGGAATGGAATGGAATGGAATTCAATGGAATGGAATGGAATGGAATGGAATGGAATGGAATGGAATGGAATGGAATGGAATTGTATGGAATGGAATGGAGTGGAATCGAATGGAATCGAATGGAATCGAATGCAATCGAATGGGATCGAATGGACTGGAATGGAATAGAATGGAATCAACCCGAGTAGAACGGAGCGGAACGCAACGGAAGGGAACGGAACGGAACGGAACGGAATGGAATGGAGTGGAATGGAACGGAATTCAATGGAATGGAATGGAACGGAATGGAATTCTATGGAATGGAATGGAATGGAATGGAATGGAATGGAATGGAATGGAATGGAATTCAATGGAATGGAATGGAATGGAATGGAATGGAATTCAATGGAATGGAATGGAAAGGAATGGAATGGAATGGAATGGAATGGAATGGATTGGAATGGAATGGAATTCAAATGGAATGGAATGGAATGGAATGGAATGGAATGGAATGGAATGGAATGGAATGGAATTCAAATGGAATGGAATGGAATGGAATGGAATGGAATGGAATGGAATGGAATGGAATGGAATGCAATGGAATGGAATGGAATGGAATGGAATGGAATTCAATGGAATGGAATGGAATGGAATCGAATGGAATCGAGTGGAATCGAATGGAATGGAATGGAATAGAATGCAATCAACCCGAGTAGAATGGAATGGAATGGAATGGAATGGAATGGAATGGAATGGAATGGAATAGAATGGAATGGAATGGAATGGAATGGAATTCAAATGGAATGGAATGGAATGGAATGGAATGGAATGGAATGGAATGGAACGGAATTCCATGGAATGGAATGGAATGGAATTCAATGGAATGGAATGGAATGGAATGGAATGGAATTCTATGGAATGGAATGGAATGGAATGGAATGGAATTCAATGGAATGGAATGGAATGGAATGGATTGGAATGGAATTCAATGGAATGGAATGGAATGGAGTGGAACGGAATGGAATTCAATGGAATGGAATGGAATGGAATCGAATGGAATCGAATGGAATCAATTGGTATCGAATGGAATGGAATGGAATGGAATGGAATAGAATGGAATCATCCCGAGTAGAACAGAACGGCACGCAACGGAACGGAATGGAATGGAACGGGACGGAACGGAACGGAATGGAATGGAATGGAACGGAATTCAATGGAATGGAATGGAATGGAATGGAATTCTATGGAATGGAATGGAGTGGAATCGAATGGAATCGAATGGAATCGAATGGAATCGAATGGGATCGAATGGACTGGAATGGAATAGAATGGAATCAACCCGAGTAGAACGGAGCGGAACGCAACGGAAGGGAACGGAACGCAACGGAACGGAACGGAATGGAATGGAGTGGAATGGAACGGAATTCAATGGAATGGAATGGAACGGAATGGAATTCAATGGAATGGAATGGAATGGAATGGAATGGAATGGAATGGAATGGAATGGAATTCAATGGAATGGAATTGAATGGAATGGAATGGAATTCAATGGAATGGAATGGAATGGAATGGAATGGAATGGAATCGAATGGAATCGAATGGAATCGAATGGAATCGAATGGAATGGAATGGAATAGAATGCAATCAACCCGAGTAGAATGGAATGGAATGGAATGGAATGGAATGGAATGGAATGGAATGGAATGGAATGGAATGGAATGGAACGGAATTCTATAAAATGGAATGGAATGGAATGGAATGGAATTGAGTGCAATGCAATGCAATGGAATGCAATGGAATGGAAAGGAATGGAATGGAATGGAATGGAATCTACCCGAGTAGAACGGAATGGAATGGAATGGAATGGAATGTAACCGAGTAGAACGGAACGGAATGGAATGGAATGGAATGGAATGGAATGCAATGGAATGGAATGGAATGGAATGGAATGGAATGGAATGGACACCAGTAGAATGGAATGGAATGGAATGGAATGGAATGGAATGGAATCTACCCGAGTAGAACGGAATGGAACGGAATGGAATGGAATGGAATGGACAGGAGCAGAACGGAATGGAATGCAATGGAATGGAATGGAATGTACCCGAGCAGAACGGAATGGAATGAAATGGAAATGGAAAGGGAATGGAAATGGAACGGGAATGGAAATGGAACGGGAACGGAAATGGAACGGGAATGGAAATGGAACGGGAACGGAAACGGAACGAGAACGGAAATGGAACGGGAATGGAAACGGAACGGGAACGGAAATGGAACGGGAATGGTAACGGAACAGGAATGGAAATGGAACGGGAATGGAAAAGGAACGGGAATGGAAATGGATCGGGAATGGAAATGGAACGGGAATGGTAATGGAACGGGAATGGAAATGGAACGGGAATGGAAAAGAAACGGGAATGGAAATGGAACGGGAATGGAAATGGAATGGGAATGGAAATGGAATGGAATGGAATGGAATGGAATGGAATGGAATGTACCGGAGTGGAGTGGAGTGGAGTGGAGTAGAGTGCACTGGAACGGAATGGAATGGAATGGAATGGAATGGAACGGAACGGAATGTACCCGAGAAGCACGGAATGGAATGGAATGGAATGGAATGGAATGGAATGGAATGGAATGGAATGTACCGGAGTGGAGTGGAGTGGAATGGAGTGGAGTGGAGTGGTGTGGAGTGGAATGGAATGGAATGGAATGGAATGGAATGGAATGGAATGGAATGCAATGGAATGCAATGGAATGGAAAGGAATGGAATGGAATGGAATGGAATGGAATGGAATGGAATGGAATGGAATGGAATGGACAACAGTAGAATGGAATGGAATGGAATGGAATGGAATGGAATGGAATGGAATGGAATGGAATGGAATTCAATGGAATGGAATGGAATGGAATGGAATTCAATGGAATGGAATGGAATGGAATGGAATTCAATGGAATGGAATGGAATGGAATGGAATTCTATGGAATGGAATGGAGTGGAATCGAATGGAATCGAATGGAATCGAATGGAATGGAATGGAATAGAATGGAATCAACCCGAGTAGAACGGAACGGAACGCAACGGAACGGAACGGAACGGAACGGGACGGAACGGAACGGAATGGAATGGAATGGAACGGAATTCCATGGAATGGATTGGAATGGAATGGAATTCAATGGCATGGAATGGAATGGAATGGAATGGAATGGAATGGAATGGAATGGAATTCAATGGAATGGAATGGAATGGAATGGAATGGAATGGAATGGAATGGAATGGAATTCAATGGAATGGAATGGAATGGATTGGAATGGAATGGAATAGAATGGAATCATCCCGAGTAGAACGGAACGGAACACAACGGAACGGAACGGAACGCAACGGAACGGAACGGAACGGAACGGAACGGAATGGAATGGAATGGAACGGAATTCAATGGAATGGAATGGAATGGAACGGAATTCAATGGAATGGAATGGAATGGAATTCAATGGAATGGAATGGAATGGAATGGAATTCAATGGAATGGAATGGAACGGAATGGAATTCAATGGAATGGAATGGAATGGAATTCAATGGAATGGAATGGAATGGAATGGAATGGAATGGAATTCAATGGAATGGAATGGAGTGGAATGGAATGGAATCGAATGGAATTGAATGGAATCGAATGGAATCAAATGGGATCGAATGGAATGGAATGGAATAGAATGGAATCAACCCGAGTAGAACGGAATGGAATGGAATGGAATGGAATGGGATGGAATGGAATGGAATGGAATGGAATGGAATTCAATGGAATGGAATGGAATGGAATGGAATGGAATGGAATGGAATGGAATGGAATGGAATTCTATGGAATGGAATGGAACGGAATGGAATTCAATGGAATGGAATGGAATGGAATTCAATGGAATGGAATGGAATGGAATGGAATGGAATGGAATGGAATTCCATGGAAAGGAGTGGAATGGAATGGAATGGAATCGAATGGAATGGAATGTAATGGAATGGAATGGAATGGAATGGAATGGAATGGAATGGAATGTACCAAAGTAGAACGGAATGGAATGGAATGGAATGGAATGGAATGGAATGTACCAAAGTAGAACGGAATGGAATGGAATGGAATGGAATGGAATGGAATGGAATGGAATGTACCCGAGTAGAACGGAATGGAATGGAATGGAATGGATTGGAATGGAATGGAATGGAATGGAATGGAATGTAACCGAGTAGAACGGAATGGAATGTAATTCAATGGAATGTAACCGGGTTGAACGGAACGGAATGGAATGGAATGGAATGGAATGGAATGGAATGGAATGGAATTGAGTGCAATGCAATGCAATGGAATGCAATGGCATGGAAAGGAATGGAATGGAATGGAATGGAATCTACCCGAGTAGAACGGAATGGAATGGAATTGAATGGAATGTAACCGAGTAGAACGGAACGGAATGGAATGGAATGGAATGGAATGGAATGGAATGCAATGGAATGGAATGGAATGGAATGGAATGGAATGGAATGGAATGGAATGGACACCAGTAGAATGGAATGGAATGGAATGGAATGGAATGGAATGGAATGGAATGGAATGGAATGGAATGGAATCTACCCGAGTAGAACGGAATGGAACGGAATGGAATGGAATGGAATGGACAGGAGCAGAACGGAATGGAATGCAATGGAATGGAATGGAATGTACCCGAGCAGAACGGAATGGAATGAAATGGAAATGGAAAGGGAATGGAAATGGAACGGGAATGGAAATGGAACGGGAACGGAAATAGAACGGGAATGGAAATGGAACGGGAACGGAAACGGAACGAGAAGGGAAATGGAACGGGAACGGAAACGGAACGGGAACGGAAATGGAACGGGAATGGTAACGGAACAGGAATGGAAATGGAACGGGAATGGAAAAGGAACGGGAATGGAAATGGATCGGGAATGGAAATGGAACGGGAATGGTAATGGAACGGGAATGGAAATGGAACGGGAATGGAAAAGAAACGGGAATGGAAATGGAACGGGAATGGAAATGGAATGGGAATGGAAATGGAATGGAATGGAATGGAATGGAATGGAATGGAATGGAATGTACCGGAGTGGAGTGGAGTGGAGTGGAGTAGAGTGCACTGGAACGGAATGGAATGGAATGGAATGGAATGGAACGGAACGGAATGTACCCGAGAAGCACGGAATGGAATGGAATGGAATGGAATGGAATGGAATGGAATGTACCGGAGTGGAGTGGAGTGGAATGGAGTGGAGTGGAGTGGTGTGGAGTGGAATGGAATGGAATGGAATGGAATGGAATGGAATGGAATGGAATGGAATGCAATGGAATGCAATGGAATGGAAAGGAATGGAATGGAATGGAATGGAATGGAATGGAATGGAATGGAATGGAATGGACAACAGTAGAATGGAATGGAATGGAATGGAATGGAATGGAATGGAACGGAATGGAATGGAATGGAATGGAATGGAATTCAATGGAATCGAATGGAATGGAATGGAATTCAATGGAATGGAATGGAATGGAATGGAATTCAATGGAATGGAATGGAGTTCTATGGAATGGAATGGAGTGGAATCGAATGGAATCGAATGGAATCGAATGGAATGGAATGGAATAGAATGGAATCAACCCGAGTAGAACGGAACGGAACGCAACGGAACGGAACGGAACGGAACGGGACGGAACGGAATGGAATGGAATGGAATGGAACGGAATTCCATGGAATGGAATGGAATGGAATGGAATTCCATGGAATGGAATGGAATTCAATGGAATTCAATGGAATGGAATGCAATGGAATGGAATGGAATGGAATGGAATGGAATGGAATTCAATGGAATAGAATGGAATGGAATGGAATGGAAACGAATGGAATCGAATGGAATCGAATGGAATCTAATGGAATCGAATGGAATGGAATGGAATAGAATGGAATCAACCCGAGTAGAACGGAATGGAATGGAATGGAATGGAATGGAATGGAATGGAATGGAATGAAATGTTATGGAATGGAATGGAATGGAATTCAATGCAATTCAATTGAATGGAATGGAAGGGAATGGAATGGAGTGGAGTGGAGTGGAGTGGAGTGGAGTGGAATGGAATGGAGTGGAATGGAATGGAATGGAATGGAATGGAATGGAATTGAACGGAATTCAATTTAATGGAATGGAAGGGAGTGGAATGGAGTGGAGTGGAGTGGAGTGGAGTGCAGTGGAGTGTAATGGAATGGAGTGGAATGGAATGGAATGGAATGGAATGGAATGGAATGGAATGGAATGGAATTCAATGGAGTGGAATGGAGTGGAATGGAATGGAATGGAATGGAATGGAATGGAATGGAATGGAATGGAATTCAATGGAGTGGAATGGAATGGAATGGAATGGAATGGAATGGAATGGAATTCATTGCAATGGAATGGAATGGAATCGAATGGAGTCAAATGGAATGGAATGGAATAGAATGGAATCAACCCGAGTAGAACGGAACGGAACGCAACGGAACGGAACGGAACGGAACGGAACGGAATGGAATGTAATGGAATGGAATGGAATGGAATGGAATGGAGTGGAATGGAATGCAATGGAATGGAATGGAATGGAATGGAATGGAATGGAATGGAGTCGAATGGAATCGAATGGAATGGAATGGAATAGAATGGAATCAACCCGAGTAGAACGGTACGGAACGGAACGGAACGGAACGGAATGGAATGATCAACCCGTGTAGAATGGAATGGAATGGAATTGAATAGAATGGAATCAACCCTAGTTGAACGGAACGGAACGCAACGGATCGGAACGGAACGGGACGGAACGGAACGGAATGGAATGGAATGGAACGGAATTCAATTGAATGGAATGGAATGGAATGGAATTCAATGGAATGGAATGGAATGGAATGGAATGGAATGGAATGGAATGGAATGGAATTCAATGGAATGGAATTGAATGGAATGGAATGGAATTCAATGGAATGGAATGGAATGGAATGGAATGGAATGGAATCGAATGGAATCGAATGGAATCGAATGGAATCGAATGGAATGGAATGGAATAGAATGCAATCAACCCGAGTAGAATGGAATGGAATGGAATGGAATGGAATGGAATGGAATGGAATGGAATGGAATGGAATGGAACGGAATTCTATAAAATGGAATGGAATGGAATGGAATGGAATTGAGTGCAATGCAATGCAATGGAATGCAATGGAATGGAAAGGAATGGAATGGAATGGAATGGAATCTACCCGAGTAGAACGGAATGGAATGGAATGGAATGGAATGTAACCGAGTAGAACGGAACGGAATGGAATGGAATGGAATGGAATGGAATGCAATGGAATGGAATGGAATGGAATGGAATGGAATGGAATGGACACCAGTAGAATGGAATGGAATGGAATGGAATGGAATGGAATGGAATCTACCCGAGTAGAACGGAATGGAACGGAATGGAATGGAATGGAATGGACAGGAGCAGAACGGAATGGAATGCAATGGAATGGAATGGAATGTACCCGAGCAGAACGGAATGGAATGAAATGGAAATGGAAAGGGAATGGAAATGGAACGGGAATGGAAATGGAACGGGAACGGAAATGGAACGGGAATGGAAATGGAACGGGAACGGAAACGGAACGAGAACGGAAATGGAACGGGAATGGAAACGGAACGGGAACGGAAATGGAACGGGAATGGTAACGGAACAGGAATGGAAATGGAACGGGAATGGAAAAGGAACGGGAATGGAAATGGATCGGGAATGGAAATGGAACGGGAATGGTAATGGAACGGGAATGGAAATGGAACGGGAATGGAAAAGAAACGGGAATGGAAATGGAACGGGAATGGAAATGGAATGGGAATGGAAATGGAATGGAATGGAATGGAATGGAATGGAATGGAATGTACCGGAGTGGAGTGGAGTGGAGTGGAGTAGAGTGCACTGGAACGGAATGGAATGGAATGGAATGGAATGGAACGGAACGGAATGTACCCGAGAAGCACGGAATGGAATGGAATGGAATGGAATGGAATGGAATGGAATGGAATGGAATGTACCGGAGTGGAGTGGAGTGGAATGGAGTGGAGTGGAGTGGTGTGGAGTGGAATGGAATGGAATGGAATGGAATGGAATGGAATGGAATGGAATGCAATGGAATGCAATGGAATGGAAAGGAATGGAATGGAATGGAATGGAATGGAATGGAATGGAATGGAATGGAATGGAATGGACAACAGTAGAATGGAATGGAATGGAATGGAATGGAATGGAATGGAATGGAATGGAATGGAATGGAATTCAATGGAATGGAATGGAATGGAATGGAATTCAATGGAATGGAATGGAATGGAATGGAATTCAATGGAATGGAATGGAATGGAATGGAATTCTATGGAATGGAATGGAGTGGAATCGAATGGAATCGAATGGAATCGAATGGAATGGAATGGAATAGAATGGAATCAACCCGAGTAGAACGGAACGGAACGCAACGGAACGGAACGGAACGGAACGGGACGGAACGGAACGGAATGGAATGGAATGGAACGGAATTCCATGGAATGGATTGGAATGGAATGGAATTCAATGGCATGGAATGGAATGGAATGGAATGGAATGGAATGGAATGGAATGGAATTCAATGGAATGGAATGGAATGGAATGGAATGGAATGGAATGGAATGGAATTCAATGGAATGGAATGGAATGGATTGGAATGGAATGGAATAGAATGGAATCATCCCGAGTAGAACGGAACGGAACACAACGGAACGGAACGGAACGCAACGGAACGGAACGGAACGGAACGGAACGGAATGGAATGGAATGGAACGGAATTCAATGGAATGGAATGGAATGGAACGGAATTCAATGGAATGGAATGGAATGGAATTCAATGGAATGGAATGGAATGGAATGGAATTCAATGGAATGGAATGGAACGGAATGGAATTCAATGGAATGGAATGGAATGGAATTCAATGGAATGGAATGGAATGGAATGGAATGGAATGGAATTCAATGGAATGGAATGGAGTGGAATGGAATGGAATCGAATGGAATTGAATGGAATCGAATGGAATCAAATGGGATCGAATGGAATGGAATGGAATAGAATGGAATCAACCCGAGTAGAACGGAATGGAATGGAATGGAATGGAATGGGATGGAATGGAATGGAATGGAATGGAATGGAATTCAATGGAATGGAATGGAATGGAATGGAATGGAATGGAATGGAATGGAATGGAATGGAATTCTATGGAATGGAATGGAACGGAATGGAATTCAATGGAATGGAATGGAATGGAATTCAATGGAATGGAATGGAATGGAATGGAATGGAATGGAATGGAATGGAATTCCATGGAAAGGAGTGGAATGGAATGGAATGGAATCGAATGGAATGGAATGTAATGGAATGGAATGGAATGGAATGGAATGGAATGGAATGGAATGTACCAAAGTAGAACGGAATGGAATGGAATGGAATGGAATGGAATGGAATGTACCAAAGTAGAACGGAATGGAATGGAATGGAATGGAATGGAATGGAATGGAATGGAATGTACCCGAGTAGAACGGAATGGAATGGAATGGAATGGATTGGAATGGAATGGAATGGAATGGAATGGAATGTAACCGAGTAGAACGGAATGGAATGTAATTCAATGGAATGTAACCGGGTTGAACGGAACGGAATGGAATGGAATGGAATGGAATGGAATGGAATGGAATGGAATTGAGTGCAATGCAATGCAATGGAATGCAATGGCATGGAAAGGAATGGAATGGAATGGAATGGAATCTACCCGAGTAGAACGGAATGGAATGGAATTGAATGGAATGTAACCGAGTAGAACGGAACGGAATGGAATGGAATGGAATGGAATGGAATGGAATGCAATGGAATGGAATGGAATGGAATGGAATGGAATGGAATGGAATGGAATGGACACCAGTAGAATGGAATGGAATGGAATGGAATGGAATGGAATGGAATGGAATGGAATGGAATGGAATGGAATGGAATCTACCCGAGTAGAACGGAATGGAACGGAATGGAATGGAATGGAATGGACAGGAGCAGAACGGAATGGAATGCAATGGAATGGAATGGAATGTACCCGAGCAGAACGGAATGGAATGAAATGGAAATGGAAAGGGAATGGAAATGGAACGGGAATGGAAATGGAACGGGAACGGAAATAGAACGGGAATGGAAATGGAACGGGAACGGAAACGGAACGAGAAGGGAAATGGAACGGGAACGGAAACGGAACGGGAACGGAAATGGAACGGGAATGGTAACGGAACAGGAATGGAAATGGAACGGGAATGGAAAAGGAACGGGAATGGAAATGGATCGGGAATGGAAATGGAACGGGAATGGTAATGGAACGGGAATGGAAATGGAACGGGAATGGAAAAGAAACGGGAATGGAAATGGAACGGGAATGGAAATGGAATGGGAATGGAAATGGAATGGAATGGAATGGAATGGAATGGAATGGAATGGAATGTACCGGAGTGGAGTGGAGTGGAGTGGAGTAGAGTGCACTGGAACGGAATGGAATGGAATGGAATGGAATGGAACGGAACGGAATGTACCCGAGAAGCACGGAATGGAATGGAATGGAATGGAATGGAATGGAATGGAATGTACCGGAGTGGAGTGGAGTGGAATGGAGTGGAGTGGAGTGGTGTGGAGTGGAATGGAATGGAATGGAATGGAATGGAATGGAATGGAATGGAATGGAATGCAATGGAATGCAATGGAATGGAAAGGAATGGAATGGAATGGAATGGAATGGAATGGAATGGAATGGAATGGAATGGACAACAGTAGAATGGAATGGAATGGAATGGAATGGAATGGAATGGAACGGAATGGAATGGAATGGAATGGAATGGAATTCAATGGAATCGAATGGAATGGAATGGAATTCAATGGAATGGAATGGAATGGAATGGAATTCAATGGAATGGAATGGAGTTCTATGGAATGGAATGGAGTGGAATCGAATGGAATCGAATGGAATCGAATGGAATGGAATGGAATAGAATGGAATCAACCCGAGTAGAACGGAACGGAACGCAACGGAACGGAACGGAACGGAACGGGACGGAACGGAATGGAATGGAATGGAATGGAACGGAATTCCATGGAATGGAATGGAATGGAATGGAATTCAATGGAATGGAATGGAATGGAATGGAATGGAATGGAATGGAATGGAATTCAATGGAATGGAATGGAATGGAATGGAATGGAATGGAATGGAATGGAATGGAATTCAATGGAATGGAATGGAATGGATTGGAATGGAATGGAATAGAATGGAATCAACCCGAGTAGAACGGAACGGAACACAACGGAACGGAACGGAACGCAACGGAACGGAACGGAACGGAACGGAACGGAATGGCATGGAATGGAACGGAATTCAATGGAATGGAATGGAATGGAATGGAATTCTATGGAATGGAATGGAATGGAATGGAATGGAATTCCATGGAATGGAATGGAATTCAATGGAATTCAATGGAATGGAATGCAATGGAATGGAATGGAATGGAATGGAATGGAATGGAATTCAATGGAATAGAATGGAATGGAATGGAATGGAAACGAATGGAATCGAATGGAATCGAATGGAATCTAATGGAATCGAATGGAATGGAATGGAATAGAATGGAATCAACCCGAGTAGAACGGAATGGAATGGAATGGAATGGAATGGAATGGAATGGAATGGAATGAAATGTTATGGAATGGAATGGAATGGAATTCAATGCAATTCAATTGAATGGAATGGAAGGGAATGGAATGGAGTGGAGTGGAGTGGAGTGGAGTGGAGTGGAATGGAATGGAGTGGAATGGAATGGAATGGAATGGAATGGAATGGAATTGAACGGAATTCAATTTAATGGAATGGAAGGGAGTGGAATGGAGTGGAGTGGAGTGGAGTGGAGTGCAGTGGAGTGTAATGGAATGGAGTGGAATGGAATGGAATGGAATGGAATGGAATGGAATGGAATGGAATGGAATTCAATGGAGTGGAATGGAGTGGAATGGAATGGAATGGAATGGAATGGAATGGAATGGAATGGAATGGAATTCAATGGAGTGGAATGGAATGGAATGGAATGGAATGGAATGGAATGGAATTCATTGCAATGGAATGGAATGGAATCGAATGGAGTCAAATGGAATGGAATGGAATAGAATGGAATCAACCCGAGTAGAACGGAACGGAACGCAACGGAACGGAACGGAACGGAACGGAACGGAATGGAATGTAATGGAATGGAATGGAATGGAATGGAATGGAGTGGAATGGAATGCAATGGAATGGAATGGAATGGAATGGAATGGAATGGAATGGAGTCGAATGGAATCGAATGGAATGGAATGGAATAGAATGGAATCAACCCGAGTAGAACGGTACGGAACGGAACGGAACGGAACGGAATGGAATGATCAACCCGTGTAGAATGGAATGGAATGGAATTGAATAGAATGGAATCAACCCTAGTTGAACGGAACGGAACGCAACGGATCGGAACGGAACGGGACGGAACGGAACGGAATGGAATGGAATGGAACGGAATTCAATTGAATGGAATGGAATGGAATGGAATTCAATGGAATGGAATGGAATGGAATGGAATGGAATGGAATGGAATGGACACCAGTAGAATGGAATGGAATGGAATGGAATGGAATGGAATGGAATGGAATGGAATGGAATGGAATGGAATGGAATGGAATGGAATGGAATCTACCCGAGTAGAACGGAATGGAACGGAATGGAATGGAATGGAATGGACAGGAGCAGAACGGAATGGAATGCAATGGAATGGAATGGAATGTACCCGAGCAGAACGGAATGGAATGAAATGGAAATGGAAAGGGAATGGAAATGGAACGGGAATGGAAATGGAACGGGAACGGAAACGGAACGGGAATGGAAATGGAACGGGAACGGAAACGGAACGAGAACGGAAATGGAACGGGAACGGAAACGGAACGGGAACGGAAATGGAACGGGAATGGTAATGGAACGGGAATGGAAATGGAACGGGAATGGAAATGGAACGGGAATGGAAATGGATCGGGAATGGAAATGGAACGGGAATGGTAATGGAACTGGAATGGAAATGGAACGGGAATGGAAAAGAAACGGGAATGGAAATGGAACGGGAATGGAAATGGAATGGGAATGGAAATGGAATGGAATGGAATGGAATGGAATGTACCAGAAAGGACTGGAGTGGAGTGGAGTGGAGTAGAGTGCACTGGAACGGAATGGAATGGAATGGAATGGAATGGAACGGAACGGAATGTACCCGAGAAGCACGGAATGGAATGGAATGGAATGGAATGGAATGGAATGGAATGGAATGGAATGTACCGGAGTGGAGTGGAGTGGAATGGAGTGGAGTGGAGTGGAGTGGAGTGGAATGGAATGGAATGGAATGGAATGGAATGGAATGGAATGCAATGGAATGGAAAGGAATGGAATGGAATGGAATGGAATGGAATGGAATGGAATGGAATGGAATGGACAACAGTAGAATGGAATGGAATGGAATGGAATGGAATGGAATGGAATGGAATGGAATGGAATGGAATTCCATGGAATGGAATGGAATGGAATGGAATTCAATGGAATGGAATGGAATGGAATGGAATTCAATGGAATGGAATGGAATGGAATGGAATTCTATGGAATGGAATGGAGTGGAATCGAATGGAATCGAATGGAATCGAATGGAATGGAATGGAATAGAATGGAATCAACCCGAGGAGAACGGAACGGAACGCAACGGAACGGAACGGAACGGAACGGGACGGAACGGAACGGAATGGAATGGAATGGAACGGAATTCCATGGAATGGAATGGAATGGAATGGAATTCAATGGAATGGAATGGAATGGAATGGAATTCAATGGAATTCAATGGAATGGAATGGAATGGAATGGAATGGAATGGAATGGAATGGAATTCAATGGAATGGAATGGAATGGAATGGAATGGAATGGAATTCAATGGAATGGAATGGAATCGAATGGAATGGAATGGAATAGAATGGAATCAACCCGAGTAGAACGGAACGGTACACAACGGAACGGAA
Organism: Gorilla gorilla gorilla; assembly: GCF_029281585.2. Lineage (NCBI taxonomy): Eukaryota > Metazoa > Chordata > Mammalia > Primates > Hominidae > Gorilla > Gorilla gorilla. Next base: position 9,071,518 of record NC_073236.2, read on the forward strand.
CGGAACGCAACGGAACGGAACGGAACGGAACGGAATGGAATGGAATGGAACGGAATTCAATGGAATGGAATGGAATGGTATGGAATTCTATGGAATGGAATGGAATGGAATGGAATGGAATTCCATGGAATGGAATGGAATTCAATGGAATTCAATGGAATGGAATGCAATGGAATGGAATGGAATGGAATGGAATGGAATGGAATTCAATGGAATAGAATGGAATGGAATGGAATGGAAACGAATGGAATCGAATGGAATCGAATGGAATCTAATGGAATCGAATGGAATGGAATGGAATAGAATGGAATCAACCCGAGTAGAACGGAATGGAATGGAATGGAATGGAATGGAATGGAATGGAATGGAATGAAATGTTATGGAATGGAATGGAATGGAATTCAATGCAATTCAATTGAATGGAATGGAATGGAATGGAATGGAATGGAATAGAATGGAATCAACCCTAGTAGAACGGAACGCAACGGAACGGAACGGAACGCAACGGAACGGAAAAGAACGGAACGGAACGGAATGGAATGGAAAGGAACGGAATTCAATGGAATGGAATGGAATGGAATGGAATTCAATGGAATGGAATGGAATGGAATGGAATTCAATGGAATGGAATGGAATGGAATTCAAATGGAATGGAATGGAATGGAATTCTATGGAATGGAATGGAGTGGAATCGAATGGAATCGAATGGAATCGAATGGAATCGAATGGGATCGAATGGAATGGAATGGAATAGAATGGAATCAACCCGAGTAGAACGGAGCGGAACGCAACGGAACGGAACGGAACGGAACGGAAAGGAAAGGAATGGAATGGAATGGAATGGAACGGAATTCAAAGGAATGGAATGGAACAGAATGGAATTCAATGGAAAGGAATGGAATGAAATGGAATTGAATTCAATGGAATGGAATGGAATGGAATGGAATGGAATGGAATGGAATGGAATGGAATGGAACGGAATTCTATGGAATGGAATGGAATGGAATTCAATGGAATGGAATGGAATGGAATGGAATGGAACGGAATTCAATGGAATGGAATGTAATGGAATGGAATTCAATGGAATGGAATGGAATTCAATGGAATGGAATGGAATGGAATGGAATGGAATGGAATGGAATTCAATGGAATGGAATGGTATTCAATGGAATGGAATGGAATGGAATGGAATGGAATGGAATGGAATGGAAATCAATGGAATGGAATGGAATGGAATGGAATGGAATGGAAAGGAATGGAATTCAATGGAATGGAATGGAGTGGAATCGAATGGAATCGAATGGAATCGAATGAGATCGAATGGAATGGAATGGAATAGAATGGAATCAACCCGAGTAGAACGGAATGGAATGGAATGGAATGGAATGGAATGGAATGGAATGGAATGGAATTCAATGGAATGGAATGGAATGGAATGGAATGGAATGGAATGGAATGGAATGGAATCAACCCGAGTAGAACGGAACGGCACGCAACGGAACGGAACGGAACAGAACGGGACGGAACGGAACGGAATGGAATATAATGCAACGGAATTCAATGGAATGGAATGGAATGGAATGGAATTCAATGGAATCGATTGGAATCGAATGGAATCGATTGGAATTGAATGGAATCGAATAGAATGGAATGGAATAGAATTTAATCAACCCGAGTAGAACGGAACGGAACGCAACGGAACGGAACGGAACGGAACGGAACGGGACGGAACGGAACGGAATGGAATGGAATGGAACGGAATTCAATTGAATGGAATGGAATGGAATGGAATTCAATGGAATGGAATGGAATGGAATGGAATGGAATGGAATGGAATGGAATGGACACCAGTAGAATGGAATGGAATGGAATGGAATGGAATGGAATGGAATGGAATGGAATGGAATGGAATCTACCCGAGTAGAACGGAATGGAACGGAATGGAATGGAATGGAATGGACAGGAGCAGAACGGAATGGAATGCAATGGAATGGAATGGAATGTACCCGAGCAGAACGGAATGGAATGAAATGGAAATGGAAAGGGAATGGAAATGGAACGGGAATGGAAATGGAACGGGAACGGAAATGGAACGGGAATGGAAATGGAACGGGAACGGAAACGGAACGAGAACGGAAATGGAACGGGAACGGAAACGGAACGGGAACGGAAATGGAACGGGAATGGTAATGGAACGGGAATGGAAATGGAACGGGAATGGAAATGGATCGGGAATGGAAATGGATCGGGAATGGAAATGGAACGGGAATGGTAATGGAACTGGAATGGAAATGGAACGGGAATGGAAAAGAAACGGGAATGGAAATGGAACGGGAATGGAAATGGAATGGGAATGAAAATGGAATGGAATGGAATGGAATGGAATGTACCAGAGTGGAGTGGAGTGGAGTGGAGTGGAGTAGAGTGCACTGGAACGGAATGGAATGGAATGGAATGGAATGGAACGGAACGGAATGTACCCGAGAAGCACGGAATGGAATGGAATGGAATGGAATGGAATGGAATGGAATGGAATGTACCGGAGTGGAGTGGAGTGGAATGGAGTGGAGTGGAGTGGAGTGGATTGGAATGGAATGGAATGGAATGGAATGGAATGCAATGGAATGCAATGGAATGGAAAGGAATGGAATGGAATGGAATGGAATGGAATGGAATGGAATGGAATGGAATGGACAACAGTAGAATGGAATGGAATGGAATGGAATGGAATGGAATGGAATGGAATGGAATTCAATGGAATGGAATGGAATGGAATGGAATTCAATGGAATGGAATGGAATGGAATGGAATTCAATGGAATGGAATGGAATGGAATGGAATTCTATGGAATGGAATGGAGTGGAATCGAATGGAATCGAATGGAATCGAATGGAATCGAATGGAATAGAATGGAATCAACCCGAGGAGAACGGAACGGAACGCAACGGAACGGAACGGAACGGAACGGGACGGAACGGAACGGAATGGAATGGAATGGAACGGAATTCCATGGAATGGAATGGAATGGAATGGAATTCAATGGAATGGAATGGAATGGAATGGAATGGAATGGAATTCAATGGAATGGAATGGAATGGAATGGAATGGAATGGAATGGAATGGAATGGAATTCAATGGAATGGAATGGAATGGAATGGAATGGAATGGAATTCAATGGAATGGAATGGAATCGAATGGAATGGAATGGAATAGAATGGAATCAACCCGAGTAGAACGGAACGGAACCCAACGGAACGGAACGGAACGCAACGGAACGGAACGGAACGGAACGGAACGGAATGGAATGGAATGGAACGGAATTCAATGGAATGGAATGGAATGGAATGGAATTCTATGGAATGGAATGGAATGGAATGGAATGGAATTCCATGGAATGGAATGGAATTCAATGGAATTCAATGGAATGGAATGCAATGGAATGGAATGGAATGGAATGGAATGGAATGGAATTCAATGGAATAGAATGGAATGGAATGGAATGGAAACGAATGGAATCGAATGGAATCGAATGGAATCTAATGGAATCGAATGGAATGGAATGGAATAGAATGGAATCAACCCGAGTAGAACGGAATGGAATGGAATGGAATGGAATGGAATGGAATGGAATGGAATGAAATGTTATGGAATGGAATGGAATGGAATTCAATGCAATTCAATTGAATGGAATGGAAGGGAATGGAATGGAGTGGAGTGGAGTGGAGTGGAGTGGAGTGGAATGGAATGGAGTGGAATGGAATGGAATGGAATGGAATGGAATGGAATGGAACGGAATTCAATTTAATGGAATGGAAGGGAGTGGAATGGAGTGGAGTGGAGTGGAGTGGAGTGCAGTGGAGTGTAATGGAATGGAGTGGAATGGAATGGAATGGAATGGAATGGAATGGAATGGAATGGAATGGAATTCAATGGAGTGGAATGGAATGGAATGGAATGGAATGGAATGGAATTCATTGCAATGGAATGGAATGGAATCGAATGGAGTCAAATGGAATGGAATGGAATAGAATGGAATCAACCCGAGTAGAACGGAACGGAACGCAACGGAACGGAACGGAACGGAACGGAACGGAATGGAATGTAATGGAATGGAATGGAATGGAATGAAATGTTATGGAATGGAATGGAATGGAATTCAATGCAATTCAATTGAATGGAATGGAATGGAATGGAATGGAATGGAATAGAATGGAATCAACCCGAGTAGAACGGAACGCAACGGAACGGAACGGAACGCAACGGAACGGAACGGAACGGAACGGAACGGAATGGAATGGAAAGGAACGGAATTCAATGGAATGGAATGGAATGGAATGGAATTCAATGGAATGGAATGGAATGGAATGGAATTCAATGGAATGGAATGGAATGGAATGGAATTCAAATGGAATGGAATGGAATGGAATTCTATGGAATGGAATGGAGTGGAATCGAATGGAATCGAATGGAATCGAATGGAATCGAATGGGATCGAATGGAATGGAATGGAATAGAATGGAATCAACCCGAGTAGAACGGAGCGGAACGCAACGGAACGGAACGGAACGGAACGGAAAGGAAAGGAATGGAATGGAATGGAATGGAACGGAATTCAAAGGAATGGAATGGAACAGAATGGAATTCAATGGAAAGGAATGGAATGAAATGGAATTGAATTCAATGGAATGGAATGGAATGGAATGGAATGGAATGGAATGGAATGGAATGGAACGGAATTCTATGGAATGGAATGGAATGGAATTCAATGGAATGGAATGGAATGGAATGGAATGGAACGGAATTCAATGGAATGGAATGGAATGGAATGGAATTCAATGGAATGGAATGGAATTCAATGGAATGGAATGGAATGGAATGGAATGGAATGGAATGGAATTCAATGGAATGGAATGGTATTCAATGGAATGGAATGGAATGGAATGGAATGGAATGGAATGGAATGGAAATCAATGGAATGGAATGGAATGGAATGGAATGGAATGGAATGGAATGGAATGGAATTCAATGGAATGGAATGGAGTGGAATCGAATGGAATCGAATGGAATCGAATGAGATCGAATGGAATGGAATGGAATAGAATGGAATCAACCCGAGTAGAACGGAATGGAATGGAATGGAATGGAATGGAATGGAATGGAATGGAATGGAATGGAATTCAATGGAATGGAATGGAATGGAATGGAATGGAATGGAATGGAATGGAATGGAATGGAATCAACCCGAGTAGAACGGAACGGCACGCAACGGAACGGAACGGAACGGAACGGGACGGAACGGAACGGAATGGAATATAATGCAACGGAATTCAATGGAATGGAATGGAATGGAATGGAATTCAATGGAATCGATTGGAATCGAATGGAATCGATTGGAATTGAATGGAATCGAATAGAATGGAATGGAATAGAATTTAATCAACCCGAGTAGAACGGAACGGAACGCAACGGAACGGAACGGAACGGAACGGAACGGGACGGAACGGAACGGAATGGAATGGAATGGAACGGAATTCAATTGAATGGAATGGAATGGAATGGAATTCAATGGAATGGAATGGAATGGAATGGAATGGAATGGAATGGAATGGAATGGAATGGAATGGAATGGACACCAGTAGAATGGAATGGAATGGAATGGAATGGAATGGAATGGAATGGAATGGAATGGAATGGAATGGAATCTACCCGAGTAGAACGGAATGGAACGGAATGGAATGGAATGGAATGGACAGGAGCAGAACGGAATGGAATGCAATGGAATGGAATGGAATGTACCCGAGCAGAACGGAATGGAATGAAATGGAAATGGAAAGGGAATGGAAATGGAACGGGAATGGAAATGGAACGGGAACGGAAATGGAACGGGAATGGAAATGGAACGGGAACGGAAACGGAACGAGAACGGAAATGGAACGGGAACGGAAACGGAACGGGAACGGAAATGGAACGGGAATGGTAATGGAACGGGAATGGAAATGGAACGGGAATGGAAATGGATCGGGAATGGAAATGGATCGGGAATGGAAATGGAACGGGAATGGTAATGGAACTGGAATGGAAATGGAACGGGAATGGAAAAGAAACGGGAATGGAAATGGAACGGGAATGGAAATGGAATGGGAATGAAAATGGAATGGAATGGAATGGAATGGAATGTACCAGAGTGGAGTGGAGTGGAGTGGAGTGGAGTAGAGTGCACTGGAACGGAATGGAATGGAATGGAATGGAATGGAACGGAACGGAATGTACCCGAGAAGCACGGAATGGAATGGAATGGAATGGAATGGAATGGAATGGAATGGAATGTACCGGAGTGGAGTGGAGTGGAATGGAGTGGAGTGGAGTGGAGTGGATTGGAATGGAATGGAATGGAATGGAATGGAATGCAATGGAATGCAATGGAATGGAAAGGAATGGAATGGAATGGAATGGAATGGAATGGAATGGAATGGAATGGAATGGACAACAGTAGAATGGAATGGAATGGAATGGAATGGAATGGAATGGAATGGAATGGAATTCAATGGAATGGAATGGAATGGAATGGAATTCAATGGAATGGAATGGAATGGAATGGAATTCAATGGAATGGAATGGAATGGAATGGAATTCTATGGAATGGAATGGAGTGGAATCGAATGGAATCGAATGGAATCGAATGGAATGGAATGGAATAGAATGGAATCAACCCGAGGAGAACGGAACGGAACGCAACGGAACGGAACGGAACGGAACGGGACGGAACGGAACGGAATGGAATGGAATGGAACGGAATTCCATGGAATGGAATGGAATGGAATGGAATTCAATGGAATGGAATGGAATGGAATGGAATGGAATGGAATTCAATGGAATGGAATGGAATGGAATGGAATGGAATGGAATGGAATGGAATGGAATTCAATGGAATGGAATGGAATGGAATGGAATGGAATGGAATTCAATGGAATGGAATGGAATCGAATGGAATGGAATGGAATAGAATGGAATCAACCCGAGTAGAACGGAACGGAACACAACGGAACGGAACGGAACGCAACGGAACGGAACGGAACGGAACGGAACGGAATGGAATGGAATGGAACGGAATTCAATGGAATGGAATGGAATGGAATGGAATTCTATGGAATGGAATGGAATGGAATGGAATGGAATTCCATGGAATGGAATGGAATTCAATGGAATTCAATGGAATGGAATGCAATGGAATGGAATGGAATGGAATGGAATGGAATGGAATTCAATGGAATAGAATGGAATGGAATGGAATGGAAACGAATGGAATCGAATGGAATCGAATGGAATCTAATGGAATCGAATGGAATGGAATGGAATAGAATGGAATCAACCCGAGTAGAACGGAATGGAATGGAATGGAATGGAATGGAATGGAATGGAATGGAATGAAATGTTATGGAATGGAATGGAATGGAATTCAATGCAATTCAATTGAATGGAATGGAAGGGAATGGAATGGAGTGGAGTGGAGTGGAGTGGAGTGGAGTGGAATGGAATGGAGTGGAATGGAATGGAATGGAATGGAATGGAATGGAACGGAATTCAATTTAATGGAATGGAAGGGAGTGGAATGGAGTGGAGTGGAGTGGACTGGAGTGCAGTGGAGTGTAATGGAATGGAGTGGAATGGAATGGAATGGAATGGAATGGAATGGAATGGAATGGAATGGAATTCAATGGAGTGGAATGGAATGGAATGGAATGGAATGGAATGGAATGGAATGGAATTCATTGCAATGGAATGGAATGGAATCGAATGGAGTCAAATGGAATGGAATGGAATAGAATGGAATCAACCCGAGTAGAACGGAACGGAACGCAACGGAACGGAACGGAACGGAACGGAACGGAATGGAATGTAATGGAATGGAATGGAATGGAATGGAATGGAGTGGAATGGAATGCAATGGAATGGAATGGAATGGAATGGAATGGAATGGAATGGAGTCGAATGGAATCGAATGGAATGGAATGGAATAGAATGGAATCAACCCGAGTAGAACGGTACGGAACGGAACGGAACGGAACGGAATGGAATGATCAACCCGTGTAGAATGGAATGGAATGGAATTGAATAGAATGGAATCAACCCTAGTTGAACGGAACGGAACGCAACGGATCGGAACGGAACGGGACGGAACGGAACGGAATGGAATGGAATGGAACGGAATTCAATTGAATGGAATGGAATGGAATGGAATTCAATGGAATGGAATGGAATGGAATGGAATGGAATGGAATGGAATGGAATGGAATTGACACCAGTAGAATGGAATGGAATGGAATGGAATGGAATGGAATGGAATGGAATGGAATGGAATGGAATGGAATGGAATGGAATGGAATCTACCCGAGTAGAACGGAATGGAACGGAATGGAATGGAATGGAATGGACAGGAGCAGAACGGAATGGAATGCAATGGAATGGAATGGAATGTACCCGAGCAGAACGGAATGGAATGAAATGGAAATGGAAAGGGAATGGAAATGGAACGGGAATGGAAATGGAACGGGAACGGAAACGGAACGGGAATGGAAATGGAACGGGAACGGAAACGGAACGAGAACGGAAATGGAACGGGAACGGAAACGGAACGGGAACGGAAATGGAACGGGAATGGTAATGGAACGGGAATGGAAATGGAACGGGAATGGAAATGGAACGGGAATGGAAATGGATCGGGAATGGAAATGGAACGGGAATGGTAATGGAACTGGAATGGAAATGGAACGGGAATGGAAAAGAAACGGGAATGGAAATGGAACGGGAATGGAAATGGAATGGGAATGGAAATGGAATGGAATGGAATGGAATGGAATGTACCAGAAAGGAGTGGAGTGGAGTGGAGTGGAGTAGAGTGCACTGGAACGGAATGGAATGGAATGGAATGGAATGGAACGGAACGGAATGTACCCGAGAAGCACGGAATGGAATGGAATGGAATGGAATGGAATGGAATGGAATGGAATGGAATTCAATGGAATGGAATGGAATGGATTGGAATGGAATGGAATAGAATGGAATCAACCCGAGTAGAACGGAACGGAACACAACGGAACGGAACGGAACGCAACGGAACGGAACGGAACGGAACGGAACGGAATGGAATGGAATGGAACGGAATTCCATGGAATGGAATGGAATGGAATGGAATTCTATGGAATGGAATGGAATGGAATGGAATGGAATTCCATGGAATGGAATGGAATTCAATGGAATTCAATGGAATGGAATGCAATGGAATGGAATGGAATGGAATGGAATGGAATTCAATGGAATAGAATGGAATGGAATGGAATGGAAACGAATGGAATCGAATGGAATCGAATGGAATCTAATGGAATCGAATGGAATGGAATGGAATAGAATGGAATCAACCCGAGTAGAACGGAATGGAATGGAATGGAATGGAATGGAATGGAATGGAATGGAATGAAATGTTATGGAATGGAATGGAATGGAATTCAATGCAATTCAATTGAATGGAATGGAAGGGAATGGAATGGAGTGGAGTGGAGTGGAGTGGAGTGGAGTGGAATGGAATGGAGTGGAATGGAATGGAATGGAATGGAATGGAATGGAATGGAATGGAATGGAATTCAATTTAATGGAATGGAAGGGAGTGGAATGGAGTGGAGTGGAGTGGAGTGGAGTGCAGTGGAGTGTAATGGAATGGAGTGGAATGGAATGGAATGGAATGGAATGGAATGGAATGGAATGGAATTCAATGGAGTGGAATGGAATGGAATGGAATGGAATGGAATGGAATGGAATGGAATTCGATGCAATGGAATGGAATGGAATCGAATGGAGTCAAATGGAATGGAATGGAATAGAATGGAATCAACCCGAGTAGAACGGAACGGAACGCAACGGAACGGAACGGAACGGAACGGAACGGAATGGAATGTAATGGAATGGAATGGAATGGAATGGAATGGAGTGGAATGGAATGCAATGGAATGGAATGGAATGGAATGGTATGGAATGGAATGGAATGGAGTCGAATGGAATCGAATGGAATGGAATGGAATAGAATGGAATCAACCCGAGTAGAACGGTACGGAACGGAACGGAACGGAACGGAACGGAATGGAATGATCAACCCGTGTAGAATGGAATGGAATGGAATTGAATAGAATGGAATCAAGCCTAGTTGAACGGAACGGAACGCAACGGAACGGAACGGAACGGGACGGAACGGAACGGAATGGAATGGAATGGAATGGAACGGAATTCAATTGAATGGAATGGAATGGAATGGAATTCAATGGAATGGAATGGAATGGAATGGAATGGAATGGAATGGAATGGAATGGAATGGAATGGACACCAGTAGAATGGAATGGAATGGAATGGAATGGAATGGAATGGAATGGAATGGAATGGAATAGAATGGAATCTACCCGAGTAGAACGGAATGGAACAGAATGGAATGGAATGGAATGGACAGGAGCAGAACGGAATGGAATGCAATGGAATGGAATGGAATGTACCCGAGCAGAACGGAATGGAATGAAATGGAAATGGAAAGGGAATGGAAATGGAACGGGAATGGAAATGGAACGGGAACGGAAATGGAACGGGAATGGAAATGGAACGGGAACGGAAACGGAACGAGAACGGAAATGGAACGGGAACGGAAACGGAACGGGAACGGAAATGGAACGGGAATGGTAATGGAACGGGAATGGAAATGGAACGGGAATGGAAATGGAACGGGAATGGAAATGGATCGGGAATGGAAATGGAACGGGAATGGTAATGGAACTGGAATGGAAATGGAACGGGAATGGAAAAGAAACGGGAATGGAAATGGAACGGGAATGGAAATGGAATGGGAATGGAAATGGAATGGAATGGAATGGAATGGAATGTACCAGAGTGGAGTGGAGTGGAGTGGAGTGGAGTAGAGTGCACTGGAACGGAATGGAATGGAATGGAATGGAATGGAACGGAACGGAATGTACCCGAGAAGCACGGAATGGAATGGAATGGAATGGAATGGAATGGAATGTACCGGAGTGGAGTGGAGTGGAGTGAAGTGGAGTAGAGTGCACTGGAACGGAATGGAATGGAATGGAATGGAATGGAACGGAACGGAATGTACCCGAGAAGCACGGAATGGAATGGAATGGAATGGAATGGAATTGAATATACCCGAGTGGAGTGGAGTGGAATGGAGTGGAGTGGAGTGGAGTGGAGTGGAATGGAATGGAATGGAACGGAATGGAATGGAATGGAATGCAATGGAATGCAATGGAATGGAAAGGAATGGAATGGAATGGAATGGAATGGAATGGAATGGAATGGAATGGAATGGAATGGACACCAGTAGAATGGAATGGAATGGAATGGAATGGAATGGAATGGAATGGAATGGAATGGAATGGAATGGAATTCAATGGAATGGAATGGAATGGAATGGAATTCTATGGAATGGAATGGAATGGAATGGAATTCAATGGAATGGAATGGAATGGAATGGAATTCTATGGAATGGAATGGAGTGGAATCGAATGGAATCGAATGGAATCGAATGGAATGGAATGGAATAGAATGGAATCAACCCGAGTAGAACGGAACGGCATGCAACGGAACGGAACGGAACGGAACGGGACGGAACGGAACGGAATGGAATGGAATGGAACGGAATTCCATGGAATGGAATGGAATGGAATGGAATTCAATGGAATGGAATGGAATGGAATGGAATGGAATGGAATGCAATGGAATGGAATGGAATGGAATGGAATGGAATGGATTGGAATGGAATGGAATAGAATGGAATGGAATGGAATGGAATGGAATTCAATGGAATGGAATGGAATGGAATGGAATTCAATGGAATGGAATGGAATGGCATGGAATGGAATGGAATGGAATGGAATGGAATGGAATAGAATGGAATCAACCCGAGTAGAACGGAACGCAACGGAACGGAACGGAACGCAACGGAACTGAACGGAACGGAACGGAACGGAATGGAATGGAAAGGAACGGAATTCAATGGAATGGAATGGAATGGAATGGAATGGAATGGAATGGAATGGAATGGAATCAACCCGAGTAGAACGGAACGGCACGCAACGGAACGGAACGGAACGGAACGGGACGGAACGGAACGGAATGGAATATAATGCAACGGAATTCAATGGAATGGAATGGAATGGAATGGAATTCAATGGAATCGATTGGAATCGAATGGAATCGATTGGAATTGAATGGAATCGAATAGAATGGAATGGAATAGAATTTAATCAACCCGAGTAGAACGGAACGGAACGCAACGGAACGGAACGGAACGGAACGGAACGGGACGGAAAGGAACGGAATGGAATGGAATGGAACGGAATTCAATTGAATGGAATGGAATGGAATGGAATTCAATGGAATGGAATGGAATGGAATGGAATGGAATGGAATGGAATGGAATGGACACCAGTAGAATGGAATGGAATGGAATGGAATGGAATGGAATGGAATGGAATGGAATGGAATGGAATCTACCCGAGTAGAACGGAATGGAACGGAATGGAATGGAATGGAATGGACAGGAGCAGAACGGAATGGAATGCAATGGAATGGAATGGAATGTACCCGAGCAGAACGGAATGGAATGAAATGGAAATGGAAAGGGAATGGAAATGGAACGGGAATGGAAATGGAACGGGAACGGAAATGGAACGGGAATGGAAATGGAACGGGAACGGAAACGGAACGAGAACGGAAATGGAACGGGAACGGAAACGGAACGGGAACGGAAATGGAACGGGAATGGTAATGGAACGGGAATGGAAATGGAACGGGAATGGAAATGGATCGGGAATGGAAATGGATCGGGAATGGAAATGGAACGGGAATGGTAATGGAACTGGAATGGAAATGGAACGGGAATGGAAAAGAAACGGGAATGGAAATGGAACGGGAATGGAAATGGAATGGGAATGAAAATGGAATGGAATGGAATGGAATGGAATGTACCAGAGTGGAGTGGAGTGGAGTGGAGTGGAGTAGAGTGCACTGGAACGGAATGGAATGGAATGGAATGGAATGGAACGGAACGGAATGTACCCGAGAAGCACGGAATGGAATGGAATGGAATGGAATGGAATGGAATGGAATGTACCGGAGTGGAGTGGAGTGGAATGGAGTGGAGTGGAGTGGAGTGGATTGGAATGGAATGGAATGGAATGGAATGGAATGCAATGGAATGCAATGGAATGGAAAGGAATGGAATGGAATGGAATGGAATGGAATGGAATGGAATGGAATGGAATGGACAACAGTAGAATGGAATGGAATGGAATGGAATGGAATGGAATGGAATGGAATGGAATGGAATGGAATGGAATTCAATGGAATGGAATGGAATGGAATGGAATTCAATGGAATGGAATGGAATGGAATGGAATTCAATGGAATGGAATGGAATGGAATGGAATTCTATGGAATGGAATGGAGTGGAATCGAATGGAATCGAATGGAATCGAATGGAATGGAATGGAATAGAATGGAATCAACCCGAGGAGAACGGAACGGAACGCAACGGAACGGAACGGAACGGAACGGGACGGAACGGAACGGAATGGAATGGAATGGAACGGAATTCCATGGAATGGAATGGAATGGAATGGAATTCAATGGAATGGAATGGAATGGAATGGAATTCAATGGAATTCAATGGAATGGAATGGAATGGAATGGAATGGAATGGAATGGAATGGAATGGAATTCAATGGAATGGAATGGAATGGAATGGAATGGAATGGAATTCAATGGAATGGAATGGAATCGAATGGAATGGAATGGAATAGAATGGAATCAACCCGAGTAGAACGGAACGGAACACAACGGAACGGAACGGAACGCAACGGAACGGAACGGAACGGAACGGAATGGAATGGAATGGAACGGAATTCAATGGAATGGAATGGAATGGAATGGAATTCTATGGAATGGAATGGAATGGAATGGAATGGAATTCCATGGAATGGAATGGAATTCAATGGAATTCAATGGAATGGAATGCAATGGAATGGAATGGAATGGAATGGAATGGAATGGAATTCAATGGAATAGAATGGAATGGAATGGAATGGAAACGAATGGAATCGAATGGAATCGAATGGAATCTAATGGAATCGAATGGAATGGAATGGAATAGAATGGAATCAACCCGAGTAGAACGGAATGGAATGGAATGGAATGGAATGGAATGGAATGGAATGGAATGGAATGAAATGTTATGGAATGGAATGGAATGGAATTCAATGCAATTCAATTGAATGGAATGGAAGGGAATGGAATGGAGTGGAGTGGAGTGGAGTGGAGTGGAGTGGAATGGAATGGAGTGGAATGGAATGGAATGGAATGGAATGGAATGGAATGGAACGGAATTCAATTTAATGGAATGGAAGGGAGTGGAATGGAGTGGAGTGGAGTGGAGTGGAGTGCAGTGGAGTGTAATGGAATGGAGTGGAATGGAATGGAATGGAATGGAATGGAATGGAATGGAATGGAATGGAATTCAATGGAGTGGAATGGAATGGAATGGAATGGAATGGAATGGAATTCATTGCAATGGAATGGAATGGAATCGAATGGAGTCAAATGGAATGGAATGGAATAGAATGGAATCAACCCGAGTAGAACGGAACGGAACGCAACGGAACGGAACGGAACGGAACGGAACGGAATGGAATGTAATGGAATGGAATGGAATGGAATGAAATGTTATGGAATGGAATGGAATGGAATTCAATGCAATTCAATTGAATGGAATGGAATGGAATGGAATGGAATGGAATAGAATGGAATCAACCCGAGTAGAACGGAACGCAACGGAACGGAACGGAACGCAACGGAACGGAACGGAACGGAACGGAACGGAATGGAATGGAAAGGAACGGAATTCAATGGAATGGAATGGAATGGAATGGAATTCAATGGAATGGAATGGAATGGAATGGAATTCAATGGAATGGAATGGAATGGAATGGAATTCAAATGGAATGGAATGGAATGGAATTCTATGGAATGGAATGGAGTGGAATCGAATGGAATCGAATGGAATCGAATGGAATCGAATGGGATCGAATGGAATGGAATGGAATAGAATGGAATCAACCCGAGTAGAACGGAGCGGAACGCAACGGAACGGAACGGAACGGAACGGAAAGGAAAGGAATGGAATGGAATGGAATGGAACGGAATTCAAAGGAATGGAATGGAACAGAATGGAATTCAATGGAAAGGAATGGAATGAAATGGAATTGAATTCAATGGAATGGAATGGAATGGAATGGAATGGAATGGAATGGAATGGAATGGAACGGAATTCTATGGAATGGAATGGAATGGAATTCAATGGAATGGAATGGAATGGAATGGAATGGAACGGAATTCAATGGAATGGAATGGAATGGAATGGAATTCAATGGAATGGAATGGAATTCAATGGAATGGAATGGAATGGAATGGAATGGAATGGAATGGAATTCAATGGAATGGAATGGTATTCAATGGAATGGAATGGAATGGAATGGAATGGAATGGAATGGAATGGAAATCAATGGAATGGAATGGAATGGAATGGAATGGAATGGAATGGAATGGAATGGAATTCAATGGAATGGAATGGAGTGGAATCGAATGGAATCGAATGGAATCGAATGAGATCGAATGGAATGGAATGGAATAGAATGGAATCAACCCGAGTAGAACGGAATGGAATGGAATGGAATGGAATGGAATGGAATGGAATGGAATGGAATGGAATTCAATGGAATGGAATGGAATGGAATGGAATGGAATGGAATGGAATGGAATGGAATGGAATCAACCCGAGTAGAACGGAACGGCACGCAACGGAACGGAACGGAACGGAACGGGACGGAACGGAACGGAATGGAATATAATGCAACGGAATTCAATGGAATGGAATGGAATGGAATGGAATTCAATGGAATCGATTGGAATCGAATGGAATCGATTGGAATTGAATGGAATCGAATAGAATGGAATGGAATAGAATTTAATCAACCCGAGTAGAACGGAACGGAACGCAACGGAACGGAACGGAACGGAACGGAACGGGACGGAACGGAACGGAATGGAATGGAATGGAACGGAATTCAATTGAATGGAATGGAATGGAATGGAATTCAATGGAATGGAATGGAATGGAATGGAATGGAATGGAATGGAATGGAATGGAATGGAATGGAATGGACACCAGTAGAATGGAATGGAATGGAATGGAATGGAATGGAATGGAATGGAATGGAATGGAATGGAATGGAATCTACCCGAGTAGAACGGAATGGAACGGAATGGAATGGAATGGAATGGACAGGAGCAGAACGGAATGGAATGCAATGGAATGGAATGGAATGTACCCGAGCAGAACGGAATGGAATGAAATGGAAATGGAAAGGGAATGGAAATGGAACGGGAATGGAAATGGAACGGGAACGGAAATGGAACGGGAATGGAAATGGAACGGGAACGGAAACGGAACGAGAACGGAAATGGAACGGGAACGGAAACGGAACGGGAACGGAAATGGAACGGGAATGGTAATGGAACGGGAATGGAAATGGAACGGGAATGGAAATGGATCGGGAATGGAAATGGATCGGGAATGGAAATGGAACGGGAATGGTAATGGAACTGGAATGGAAATGGAACGGGAATGGAAAAGAAACGGGAATGGAAATGGAACGGGAATGGAAATGGAATGGGAATGAAAATGGAATGGAATGGAATGGAATGGAATGTACCAGAGTGGAGTGGAGTGGAGTGGAGTGGAGTAGAGTGCACTGGAACGGAATGGAATGGAATGGAATGGAATGGAACGGAACGGAATGTACCCGAGAAGCACGGAATGGAATGGAATGGAATGGAATGGAATGGAATGGAATGGAATGTACCGGAGTGGAGTGGAGTGGAATGGAGTGGAGTGGAGTGGAGTGGATTGGAATGGAATGGAATGGAATGGAATGGAATGCAATGGAATGCAATGGAATGGAAAGGAATGGAATGGAATGGAATGGAATGGAATGGAATGGAATGGAATGGAATGGACAACAGTAGAATGGAATGGAATGGAATGGAATGGAATGGAATGGAATGGAATGGAATTCAATGGAATGGAATGGAATGGAATGGAATTCAATGGAATGGAATGGAATGGAATGGAATTCAATGGAATGGAATGGAATGGAATGGAATTCTATGGAATGGAATGGAGTGGAATCGAATGGAATCGAATGGAATCGAATGGAATGGAATGGAATAGAATGGAATCAACCCGAGGAGAACGGAACGGAACGCAACGGAACGGAACGGAACGGAACGGGACGGAACGGAACGGAATGGAATGGAATGGAACGGAATTCCATGGAATGGAATGGAATGGAATGGAATTCAATGGAATGGAATGGAATGGAATGGAATGGAATGGAATTCAATGGAATGGAATGGAATGGAATGGAATGGAATGGAATGGAATGGAATGGAATTCAATGGAATGGAATGGAATGGAATGGAATGGAATGGAATTCAATGGAATGGAATGGAATCGAATGGAATGGAATGGAATAGAATGGAATCAACCCGAGTAGAACGGAACGGAACACAACGGAACGGAACGGAACGCAACGGAACGGAACGGAACGGAACGGAACGGAATGGAATGGAATGGAACGGAATTCAATGGAATGGAATGGAATGGAATGGAATTCTATGGAATGGAATGGAATGGAATGGAATGGAATTCCATGGAATGGAATGGAATTCAATGGAATTCAATGGAATGGAATGCAATGGAATGGAATGGAATGGAATGGAATGGAATGGAATTCAATGGAATAGAATGGAATGGAATGGAATGGAAACGAATGGAATCGAATGGAATCGAATGGAATCTAATGGAATCGAATGGAATGGAATGGAATAGAATGGAATCAACCCGAGTAGAACGGAATGGAATGGAATGGAATGGAATGGAATGGAATGGAATGGAATGAAATGTTATGGAATGGAATGGAATGGAATTCAATGCAATTCAATTGAATGGAATGGAAGGGAATGGAATGGAGTGGAGTGGAGTGGAGTGGAGTGGAGTGGAATGGAATGGAGTGGAATGGAATGGAATGGAATGGAATGGAATGGAACGGAATTCAATTTAATGGAATGGAAGGGAGTGGAATGGAGTGGAGTGGAGTGGACTGGAGTGCAGTGGAGTGTAATGGAATGGAGTGGAATGGAATGGAATGGAATGGAATGGAATGGAATGGAATGGAATGGAATTCAATGGAGTGGAATGGAATGGAATGGAATGGAATGGAATGGAATGGAATGGAATTCATTGCAATGGAATGGAATGGAATCGAATGGAGTCAAATGGAATGGAATGGAATAGAATGGAATCAACCCGAGTAGAACGGAACGGAACGCAACGGAACGGAACGGAACGGAACGGAACGGAATGGAATGTAATGGAATGGAATGGAATGGAATGGAATGGAGTGGAATGGAATGCAATGGAATGGAATGGAATGGAATGGAATGGAATGGAATGGAGTCGAATGGAATCGAATGGAATGGAATGGAATAGAATGGAATCAACCCGAGTAGAACGGTACGGAACGGAACGGAACGGAACGGAATGGAATGATCAACCCGTGTAGAATGGAATGGAATGGAATTGAATAGAATGGAATCAACCCTAGTTGAACGGAACGGAACGCAACGGATCGGAACGGAACGGGACGGAACGGAACGGAATGGAATGGAATGGAACGGAATTCAATTGAATGGAATGGAATGGAATGGAATTCAATGGAATGGAATGGAATGGAATGGAATGGAATGGAATGGAATGGAATGGAATTGACACCAGTAGAATGGAATGGAATGGAATGGAATGGAATGGAATGGAATGGAATGGAATGGAATGGAATGGAATGGAATGGAATGGAATCTACCCGAGTAGAACGGAATGGAACGGAATGGAATGGAATGGAATGGACAGGAGCAGAACGGAATGGAATGCAATGGAATGGAATGGAATGTACCCGAGCAGAACGGAATGGAATGAAATGGAAATGGAAAGGGAATGGAAATGGAACGGGAATGGAAATGGAACGGGAACGGAAACGGAACGGGAATGGAAATGGAACGGGAACGGAAACGGAACGAGAACGGAAATGGAACGGGAACGGAAACGGAACGGGAACGGAAATGGAACGGGAATGGTAATGGAACGGGAATGGAAATGGAACGGGAATGGAAATGGAACGGGAATGGAAATGGATCGGGAATGGAAATGGAACGGGAATGGTAATGGAACTGGAATGGAAATGGAACGGGAATGGAAAAGAAACGGGAATGGAAATGGAACGGGAATGGAAATGGAATGGGAATGGAAATGGAATGGAATGGAATGGAATGGAATGTACCAGAAAGGAGTGGAGTGGAGTGGAGTGGAGTAGAGTGCACTGGAACGGAATGGAATGGAATGGAATGGAATGGAACGGAACGGAATGTACCCGAGAAGCACGGAATGGAATGGAATGGAATGGAATGGAATGGAATGGAATGGAATGGAATTCAATGGAATGGAATGGAATGGATTGGAATGGAATGGAATAGAATGGAATCAACCCGAGTAGAACGGAACGGAACACAACGGAACGGAACGGAACGCAACGGAACGGAACGGAACGGAACGGAACGGAATGGAATGGAATGGAACGGAATTCCATGGAATGGAATGGAATGGAATGGAATTCTATGGAATGGAATGGAATGGAATGGAATGGAATTCCATGGAATGGAATGGAATTCAATGGAATTCAATGGAATGGAATGCAATGGAATGGAATGGAATGGAATGGAATGGAATTCAATGGAATAGAATGGAATGGAATGGAATGGAAACGAATGGAATCGAATGGAATCGAATGGAATCTAATGGAATCGAATGGAATGGAATGGAATAGAATGGAATCAACCCGAGTAGAACGGAATGGAATGGAATGGAATGGAATGGAATGGAATGGAATGGAATGAAATGTTATGGAATGGAATGGAATGGAATTCAATGCAATTCAATTGAATGGAATGGAAGGGAATGGAATGGAGTGGAGTGGAGTGGAGTGGAGTGGAGTGGAATGGAATGGAGTGGAATGGAATGGAATGGAATGGAATGGAATGGAATGGAATGGAATGGAATTCAATTTAATGGAATGGAAGGGAGTGGAATGGAGTGGAGTGGAGTGGAGTGGAGTGCAGTGGAGTGTAATGGAATGGAGTGGAATGGAATGGAATGGAATGGAATGGAATGGAATGGAATGGAATTCAATGGAGTGGAATGGAATGGAATGGAATGGAATGGAATGGAATGGAATGGAATTCGATGCAATGGAATGGAATGGAATCGAATGGAGTCAAATGGAATGGAATGGAATAGAATGGAATCAACCCGAGTAGAACGGAACGGAACGCAACGGAACGGAACGGAACGGAACGGAACGGAATGGAATGTAATGGAATGGAATGGAATGGAATGGAATGGAGTGGAATGGAATGCAATGGAATGGAATGGAATGGAATGGTATGGAATGGAATGGAATGGAGTCGAATGGAATCGAATGGAATGGAATGGAATAGAATGGAATCAACCCGAGTAGAACGGTACGGAACGGAACGGAACGGAACGGAACGGAATGGAATGATCAACCCGTGTAGAATGGAATGGAATGGAATTGAATAGAATGGAATCAAGCCTAGTTGAACGGAACGGAACGCAACGGAACGGAACGGAACGGGACGGAACGGAACGGAATGGAATGGAATGGAATGGAACGGAATTCAATTGAATGGAATGGAATGGAATGGAATTCAATGGAATGGAATGGAATGGAATGGAATGGAATGGAATGGAATGGAATGGAATGGAATGGACACCAGTAGAATGGAATGGAATGGAATGGAATGGAATGGAATGGAATGGAATGGAATGGAATAGAATGGAATCTACCCGAGTAGAACGGAATGGAACAGAATGGAATGGAATGGAATGGACAGGAGCAGAACGGAATGGAATGCAATGGAATGGAATGGAATGTACCCGAGCAGAACGGAATGGAATGAAATGGAAATGGAAAGGGAATGGAAATGGAACGGGAATGGAAATGGAACGGGAACGGAAATGGAACGGGAATGGAAATGGAACGGGAACGGAAACGGAACGAGAACGGAAATGGAACGGGAACGGAAACGGAACGGGAACGGAAATGGAACGGGAATGGTAATGGAACGGGAATGGAAATGGAACGGGAATGGAAATGGAACGGGAATGGAAATGGATCGGGAATGGAAATGGAACGGGAATGGTAATGGAACTGGAATGGAAATGGAACGGGAATGGAAAAGAAACGGGAATGGAAATGGAACGGGAATGGAAATGGAATGGGAATGGAAATGGAATGGAATGGAATGGAATGGAATGTACCAGAGTGGAGTGGAGTGGAGTGGAGTGGAGTAGAGTGCACTGGAACGGAATGGAATGGAATGGAATGGAATGGAACGGAACGGAATGTACCCGAGAAGCACGGAATGGAATGGAATGGAATGGAATGGAATGGAATGTACCGGAGTGGAGTGGAGTGGAGTGAAGTGGAGTAGAGTGCACTGGAACGGAATGGAATGGAATGGAATGGAATGGAACGGAACGGAATGTACCCGAGAAGCACGGAATGGAATGGAATGGAATGGAATGGAATTGAATATACCCGAGTGGAGTGGAGTGGAATGGAGTGGAGTGGAGTGGAGTGGAGTGGAATGGAATGGAATGGAACGGAATGGAATGGAATGGAATGCAATGGAATGCAATGGAATGGAAAGGAATGGAATGGAATGGAATGGAATGGAATGGAATGGAATGGAATGGAATGGAATGGACACCAGTAGAATGGAATGGAATGGAATGGAATGGAATGGAATGGAATGGAATGGAATGGAATGGAATGGAATTCAATGGAATGGAATGGAATGGAATGGAATTCTATGGAATGGAATGGAATGGAATGGAATTCAATGGAATGGAATGGAATGGAATGGAATTCTATGGAATGGAATGGAGTGGAATCGAATGGAATCGAATGGAATCGAATGGAATGGAATGGAATAGAATGGAATCAACCCGAGTAGAACGGAACGGCATGCAACGGAACGGAACGGAACGGAACGGGACGGAACGGAACGGAATGGAATGGAATGGAACGGAATTCCATGGAATGGAATGGAATGGAATGGAATTCAATGGAATGGAATGGAATGGAATGGAATGGAATGGAATGCAATGGAATGGAATGGAATGGAATGGAATGGAATGGATTGGAATGGAATGGAATAGAATGGAATGGAATGGAATGGAATGGAATTCAATGGAATGGAATGGAATGGAATGGAATTCAATGGAATGGAATGGAATGGCATGGAATGGAATGGAATGGAATGGAATGGAATGGAATAGAATGGAATCAACCCGAGTAGAACGGAACGCAACGGAACGGAACGGAACGCAACGGAACTGAACGGAACGGAACGGAACGGAATGGAATGGAAAGGAACGGAATTCAATGGAATGGAATGGAATGGAATGGAATGGAATGGAATGGAATGGAATGGAATCAACCCGAGTAGAACGGAACGGCACGCAACGGAACGGAACGGAACGGAACGGGACGGAACGGAACGGAATGGAATATAATGCAACGGAATTCAATGGAATGGAATGGAATGGAATGGAATTCAATGGAATCGATTGGAATCGAATGGAATCGATTGGAATTGAATGGAATCGAATAGAATGGAATGGAATAGAATTTAATCAACCCGAGTAGAACGGAACGGAACGCAACGGAACGGAACGGAACGGAACGGAACGGGACGGAAAGGAACGGAATGGAATGGAATGGAACGGAATTCAATTGAATGGAATGGAATGGAATGGAATTCAATGGAATGGAATGGAATGGAATGGAATGGAATGGAATGGAATGGAATGGACACCAGTAGAATGGAATGGAATGGAATGGAATGGAATGGAATGGAATGGAATGGAATGGAATGGAATCTACCCGAGTAGAACGGAATGGAACGGAATGGAATGGAATGGAATGGACAGGAGCAGAACGGAATGGAATGCAATGGAATGGAATGGAATGTACCCGAGCAGAACGGAATGGAATGAAATGGAAATGGAAAGGGAATGGAAATGGAACGGGAATGGAAATGGAACGGGAACGGAAATGGAACGGGAATGGAAATGGAACGGGAACGGAAACGGAACGAGAACGGAAATGGAACGGGAACGGAAACGGAACGGGAACGGAAATGGAACGGGAATGGTAATGGAACGGGAATGGAAATGGAACGGGAATGGAAATGGATCGGGAATGGAAATGGATCGGGAATGGAAATGGAACGGGAATGGTAATGGAACTGGAATGGAAATGGAACGGGAATGGAAAAGAAACGGGAATGGAAATGGAACGGGAATGGAAATGGAATGGGAATGAAAATGGAATGGAATGGAATGGAATGGAATGTACCAGAGTGGAGTGGAGTGGAGTGGAGTGGAGTAGAGTGCACTGGAACGGAATGGAATGGAATGGAATGGAATGGAACGGAACGGAATGTACCCGAGAAGCACGGAATGGAATGGAATGGAATGGAATGGAATGGAATGGAATGTACCGGAGTGGAGTGGAGTGGAATGGAGTGGAGTGGAGTGGAGTGGATTGGAATGGAATGGAATGGAATGGAATGGAATGCAATGGAATGCAATGGAATGGAAAGGAATGGAATGGAATGGAATGGAATGGAATGGAATGGAATGGAATGGAATGGACAACAGTAGAATGGAATGGAATGGAATGGAATGGAATGGAATGGAATGGAATGGAATGGAATGGAATGGAATTCAATGGAATGGAATGGAATGGAATGGAATTCAATGGAATGGAATGGAATGGAATGGAATTCAATGGAATGGAATGGAATGGAATGGAATTCTATGGAATGGAATGGAGTGGAATCGAATGGAATCGAATGGAATCGAATGGAATGGAATGGAATAGAATGGAATCAACCCGAGGAGAACGGAACGGAACGCAACGGAACGGAACGGAACGGAACGGGACGGAACGGAACGGAATGGAATGGAATGGAACGGAATTCCATGGAATGGAATGGAATGGAATGGAATTCAATGGAATGGAATGGAATGGAATGGAATTCAATGGAATTCAATGGAATGGAATGGAATGGAATGGAATGGAATGGAATGGAATGGAATGGAATTCAATGGAATGGAATGGAATGGAATGGAATGGAATGGAATTCAATGGAATGGAATGGAATCGAATGGAATGGAATGGAATAGAATGGAATCAACCCGAGTAGAACGGAACGGAACACAACGGAACGGAACGGAACGCAACGGAACGGAACGGAACGGAACGGAATGGAATGGAATGGAACGGAATTCAATGGAATGGAATGGAATGGAATGGAATTCTATGGAATGGAATGGAATGGAATGGAATGGAATTCCATGGAATGGAATGGAATTCAATGGAATTCAATGGAATGGAATGCAATGGAATGGAATGGAATGGAATGGAATGGAATGGAATTCAATGGAATAGAATGGAATGGAATGGAATGGAAACGAATGGAATCGAATGGAATCGAATGGAATCTAATGGAATCGAATGGAATGGAATGGAATAGAATGGAATCAACCCGAGTAGAACGGAATGGAATGGAATGGAATGGAATGGAATGGAATGGAATGGAATGGAATGAAATGTTATGGAATGGAATGGAATGGAATTCAATGCAATTCAATTGAATGGAATGGAAGGGAATGGAATGGAGTGGAGTGGAGTGGAGTGGAGTGGAGTGGAATGGAATGGAGTGGAATGGAATGGAATGGAATGGAATGGAATGGAATGGAACGGAATTCAATTTAATGGAATGGAAGGGAGTGGAATGGAGTGGAGTGGAGTGGAGTGGAGTGCAGTGGAGTGTAATGGAATGGAGTGGAATGGAATGGAATGGAATGGAATGGAATGGAATGGAATGGAATGGAATTCAATGGAGTGGAATGGAATGGAATGGAATGGAATGGAATGGAATGGAATGGAATTCATTGCAATGGAATGGAATGGAATCGAATGGAGTCAAATGGAATGGAATGGAATAGAATGGAATCAACCCGAGTAGAACGGAACGGAACGCAACGGAACGGAACGGAACGGAACGGAACGGAATGGAATGTAATGGAATGGAATGGAATGGAATGGAATGGAGTGGAATGGAATGCAATGGAATGGAATGGAATGGAATGGAATGGAATGGAATGGAGTCGAATGGAATCGAATGGAATGGAATGGAATAGAATGGAATCAACCCGAGTAGAACGGTACGGAACGGAACGGAACGGAACGGAATGGAATGATCAACCCGTGTAGAATGGAATGGAATGGAATTGAATAGAATGGAATCAACCCTAGTTGAACGGAACGGAACGCAACGGATCGGAACGGAACGGGACGGAACGGAACGGAATGGAATGGAATGGAACGGAATTCAATTGAATGGAATGGAATGGAATGGAATTCAATGGAATGGAATGGAATGGAATGGAATGGAATGGAATGGAATGGACACCAGTAGAATGGAATGGAATGGAATGGAATGGAATGGAATGGAATGGAATGGAATGGAATGGAATGGAATGGAATCTACCCGAGTAGAACGGAATGGAACGGAATGGAATGGAATGGAATGGACAGGAGCAGAACGGAATGGAATGCAATGGAATGGAATGGAATGTACCCGAGCAGAACGGAATGGAATGAAATGGAAATGGAAAGGGAATGGAAATGGAACGGGAATGGAAATGGAACGGGAACGGAAACGGAACGGGAATGGAAATGGAACGGGAACGGAAACGGAACGAGAACGGAAATGGAACGGGAACGGAAACGGAACGGGAACGGAAATGGAACGGGAATGGAAATGGAACGGGAATGGAAATGGATCGGGAATGGAAATGGAACGGGAATGGTAATGGAACTGGAATGGAAATGGAACGGGAATGGAAAAGAAACGGGAATGGAAATGGAACGGGAATGGAAATGGAATGGGAATGGAAATGGAATGGAATGGAATGGAATGGAATGTACCAGAAAGGAGTGGAGTGGAGTGGAGTGGAGTAGAGTGCACTGGAACGGAATGGAATGGAATGGAATGGAATGGAACGGAACGGAATGTACCCGAGAAGCACGGAATGGAATGGAATGGAATGGAATGGAATGGAATGGAATTGAATGTACCGGAGTGGAGTGGAGTGGAATGGAGTGGAGTGGAGTGGAGTGGAGTGGAATGGAATGGAATGGAACGGAATGGAATGGAATGGAATGCAATGGAATGCAATGGAATGGAAAGGAATGGAATGGAATGGAATGGAATGGAATGGAATGGAATGGACACCAGTAGAATGGAATGGAATGGAATGGAATGGAATGGAATGGAATGGAATGGAATGGAATTCAATGGAATGGAATGGAATGGAATGGAATGGAATGGAATTGAATGTACCGGAGTGGAGTGGAGTGGAATGGAGTGGAGTGGAGTGGAGTGGAGTGGAATGGAATGGAATGGAACGGAATGGAATGGAATGGAATGCAATGGAATGCAATGGAATGGAAAGGAATGGAATGGAATGGAATGGAATGGAATGGAATGGAATGGACACCAGTAGAATGGAATGGAATGGAATGGAATGGAATGGAATGGAATGGAATGGAATGGAATGGAATTCAATGGAATGGAATGGAATGGAATGGAATTCTATGGAATGGAATGGAATGGAATGGAATTCAATGGAATGGAATGGAATGGAATGGAATTCTATGGAATGGAATGGAGTGGAATCGAATGGAATCGAATGGAATCGAATGGAATGGAATGGAATAGAATGGAATCAACCCGAGTAGAACGGAACGGAACGCAACGGAACGGAACGGAACGGAACGGGACGGAACGGAACGGAATGGAATGGAATGGAACGGAATTCCATGGAATGGAATGGAATGGAATGGAATTCAATGGAATGGAATGGAATGGAATGGAATGGAATGGAATTCAATGGAATGGAATGGAATGGAATGGAATGGAATGGAATGGAATGGAATGGAATTCAATGGAATGGAATGGAATGGATTGGAATGGAATGGAATAGAATGGAATCAACCCGAGTAGAACGGAACGGAACACAACGGAACGGAACGGAACGCAACGGAACGGAACGGAACGGAACGGAACGGAATGGAATGGAATGGAACGGAATTCCATGGAATGGAATGGAATGGAATGGAATTCTATGGAATGGAATGGAATGGAATGGAATGGAATTCCATGGAATGGAATGGAATTCAATGGAATTCAATGGAATGGAATGCAATGGAATGGAATGGAATGGAATGGAATGGAATGGAATTCAATGGAATAGAATGGAATGGAATGGAATGGAAACGAATGGAATCGAATGGAATCGAATGGAATCTAATGGAATCGAATGGAATGGAATGGAATAGAATGGAATCAACCCGAGTAGAACTTAATGGAATGGAATGGAATGGAATGGAATGGAATGGAATGGAATGAAATGTTATGGAATGGAATGGAATGGAATTCAATGCAATTCAATTGAATGGAATGGAAGGGAATGGAATGGAGTGGAGTGGAGTGGAGTGGAGTGGAGTGGAATGGAATGGAGTGGAATGGAATGGAATGGAATGGAATGGAATGGAATGGAATGGAATGGAATTCAATTTAATGGAATGGAAGGGAGTGGAATGGAGTGGAGTGGAGTGGAGTGGAGTGCAGTGGAGTGTAATGCAATGGAATGGAATGGAATGGAATGGAATGGAATGGAATGGAATGGAATTCAATGGAGTGGAATGGAATGGAATGGAATGGAATGGAATGGAATGGAATGGAATGGAATTCAATGCAATGGAATGGAATGGAATCGAATGGAGTCAAATGGAATGGAATGGAATAGAATGGAATCAACCCGAGTAGAACGGAACGGAACGCAACGGAACGGAACGGAACGGAACGGAACGGAATGGAATGTAATGGAATGGAATGGAATGGAATGGAATGGAGTGGAATGGAATGCAATGGAATGGAATGGAATGGAATGGAATGGAATGGAATGGAATGGAGTCGAATGGAATCGAATGGAATGGAATGGAATAGAATGGAATCAACCCGAGTAGAACGGTACGGAACGGAACGGAACGGAACGGAACGGAACGGAATGGAATGATCAACCCGTGTAGAATGGAATGGAATGGAATTGAATAGAATGGAATCAACCCTAGTTGAACGGAACGGAACGCAACGGAACGGAACGGAACGGGACGGAACGGAACGGAATGGAATGGAATGGAACGGAATTCAATTGAATGGAATGGAATGGAATGGAATTCAATGGAATGGAATGGAATGGAATGGAATGGAATGGAATGGAATGGAATGGAATGGACACCAGTAGAATGGAATGGAATGGAATGGAATGGAATGGAATGGAATGGAATGGAATGGAATGGAATAGAATGGAATCTACCCGAGTAGAACGGAATGGAACAGAATGGAATGGAATGGAATGGACAGGAGCAGAACGGAATGGAATGCAATGGAATGGAATGGAATGTACCCGAGCAGAACGGAATGGAATGAAATGGAAATGGAAAGGGAATGGAAATGGAACGGGAATGGAAATGGAACGGGAACGGAAATGGAACGGGAATGGAAATGGAACGGGAACGGAAACGGAACGAGAACGGAAATGGAACGGGAACGGAAACGGAACGGGAACGGAAATGGAACGGGAATGGTAATGGAACGGGAATGGAAATGGAACGGGAATGGAAATGGAACGGGAATGGAAATGGATCGGGAATGGAAATGGAACGGGAATGGTAATGGAACTGGAATGGAAATGGAACGGGAATGGAAAAGAAACGGGAATGGAAATGGAACTGGAATGGAAATGGAATGGGAATGAAAATGGAATGGAATGGAATGGAATGGAATGTACCAGAGTGGATTGGAGTGGAGTGGAGTGGAGTAGAGTGCACTGGAACGGAATGGAATGGAATGGAATGGAATGGAACGGAACGGAATGTACCCGAGAAGCACGGAATGGAATGGAATGGAATGGAATGGAATGGAATGTACCGGAGTGGAGTGGAGTGGAGTGGAGTGGAGTAGAGTGCACTGGAACGGAATGGAATGGAATGGAATGGAATGGAACGGAACGGAATGTACCCGAGAAGCACGGAATGGAATGGAATGGAATGGAATGGAATTGAATATACCGGAGTGGAGTGGAGTGGAATGGAGTGGAGTGGAGTGGAGTGGAGTGGAATGGAATGGAATGGAACGGAATGGAATGGAATGGAATGCAATGGAATGCAATGGAATGGAAAAGAATGGAATGGAATGCAATGGAATGGAATGGAATGGAATGGAATGGAATGGACACCAGTAGAATGGAATGGAATGGAATGGAATGGAATGGAATGGAATGGAATGGAATGGAATGGAATGGAATTCAATGGAATGGAATGGAATGGAATGGAATTCTATGGAATGGAATGGAATGGAATGGAATTCAATGGAATGGAATGGAATGGAATGGAATTCTATGGAATGGAATGGAGTGGAATCGAATGGAATCGAATGGAATCGAATGGAATGGAATGGAATAGAATGGAATCAACCCGAGTAGAATGGAACGGAATGCAACGGAACGGAACGGAACGGAACGGGACGGAACGGAACGGAATGGAATGGAATGGAACGGAATTCCATGGAATGGAATGGAATGGAATGGAATTCAATGGAATGGAATGGAATGGAATGGAATGGAATGGAATGCAATGGAATGGAATGGAATGGAATGGATTGGAATGGAATGGAATAGAATGGAATGGAATGGAATGGAATGGAATTCAATGGAATGGAATGGAATGGAATGGAATTCAATGGAATGGAATGGAATGGCATGGAATGGAATGGAATGGAATGGAATGGAATGGAATAGAATGGAATCAACCCGAGTAGAACGGAACGCAACGGAACGGAACGGAACGCAACGGAACGGAACGGAACGGAACGGAACGGAATGGAATGGAAAGGAACGGAATTCAATGGAATGGAATGGAATGGAATGGAATTCAATGGAATGGAATGGAATGGAATGGAATTCAATGGAATGGAATGGAATGGAATTCAAATGGAATGGAATGGAATGGAATTCTATGGAATGGAATGGAGTGGAATCGAATGGAATCGAATGGAATCGAATGGAATCGAATGGGATCGAATGGAATGGAATGGAATAGAATGGAATCAACCCGAGTAGAACGGAGTGGAACGCAACGGAACGGAACGGAACGGAACGGAAAGGAAAGGAATGGAATGGAATGGAATGGAACGGAATTCAAAGGAATGGAATGGAACAGAATGGAATTCAATGGAAAGGAATGGAATGAAATGGAATTGAATTCAATGGAATGGAATGGAATGGAATGGAATGGAATGGAATGGAATGGAACGGAATTCTATGGAATGGAATGGAATGGAATTCAATGGAATGGAATGGAATGGAATGGAATGGAACGGAATTCAATGGAATGGAATGGAATGGAATGGAATTCAATGGAATGGAATGGAATTCAATGGAATGGAATGGAATGGAATGGAATGGAATGGAATGGAATTCAATGGAATGGAATGGTATTCAATGGAATGGAATGGAATGGAATGGAATGGAATGGAATGGAAATCAATGGAATGGAATGGAATGGAATGGAATGGAATGGAATGGAATTCAATGGAATGGAATGGAGTGGAATCGAATGGAATCGAATGGAATCGAATGAGATCGAATGGAATGGAATGGAATAGAATGGAATCAACCCGAGTAGAACGGAATGGAATGGAATGGAATGGAATGGAATGGAATGGAATGGAATGGAATTCAATGGAATGGAATGGAATGGAATGGAATGGAATGGAATGGAATGGAATGGAATCAACCCGAGTAGAACGGAACGGCACGCAACGGAACGGAACGGAACGGAACGGGACGGAACGGAACGGAATGGAATATAATGCAACGGAATTCAATGGAATGGAATGGAATGGAATGGAATTCAATGGAATCGATTGGAATCGAATGGAATCGATTGGAATTGAATGGAATCGAATAGAATGGAATGGAATAGAATTTAATCAACCCGAGTAGAACGGAACGGAACGCAACGGAACGGAACGGAACGGAACGGAACGGGACGGAACAGAACGGAATGGAATGGAATGGAACGGAATTCAATTGAATGGAATGGAATGGAATGGAATTCAATGGAATGGAATGGAATGGAATGGAATGGAATGGAATGGAATGGAATGGACACCAGTAGAATGGAATGGAATGGAATGGAATGGAATGGAATGGAATGGAATGGAATGGAATGGAATCTACCCGAGTAGAACGGAATGGAACGGAATGGAATGGAATGGAATGGACAGGAGCAGAACGGAATGGAATGCAATGGAATGGAATGGAATGTACCCGAGCAGAACGGAATGGAATGAAATGGAAATGGAAAGGGAATGGAAATGGAACGGGAATGGAAATGGAACGGGAACGGAAATGGAACGGGAATGGAAATGGAACGGGAACGGAAACGGAACGAGAACGGAAATGGAACGGGAACGGAAACGGAACGGGAACGGAAATGGAACGGGAATGGTAATGGAACGGGAATGGAAATGGAACGGGAATGGAAATGGAACGGGAATGGAAATGGATCGGGAATGGAAATGGAACGGGAATGGTAATGGAACTGGAATGGAAATGGAACGGGAATGGAAAAGAAACGGGAATGGAAATGGAACGGGAATGGAAATGGAATGGGAATGAAAATGGAATGGAATGGAATGGAATGGAATGTACCAGAGTGGAGTGGAGTGGAGTGGAGTGGAGTAGAGTGCACTGGAACGGAATGGAATGGAATGGAATGGAATGGAATGGAACGGAACGGAATGTACCCGAGAAGCACGGAATGGAATGGAATGGAATGGAATGGAATGGAATGGAATGGAATGTACCGGAGTGGAGTGGAGTGGAATGGAGTGGAGTGGAGTGGAGTGGATTGGAATGGAATGGAATGGAATGGAATGGAATGCAATGGAATGCAATGGAATGGAAAGGAATGGAATGGAATGGAATGGAATGGAATGGAATGGAATGGAATGGACAACAGTAGAATGGAATGGAATGGAATGGAATGGAATGGAATGGAATGGAATGGAATGGAATGGAATTCAATGGAATGGAATGGAATGGAATGGAATTCAATGGAATGGAATGGAATGGAATGGAATTCAATGGAATGGAATGGAATGGAATGGAATTCTATGCAATGGAATGGAGTGGAATCGAATGGAATCGAATGGAATCGAATGGAATGGAATGGAATAGAATGGAATCAACCCGAGGAGAACGGAACGGAACGCAACGGAACGGAACGGAACGGAACGGGATGGAACGGAACGGAATGGAATGGAATGGAACGGAATTCCATGGAATGGAATGGAATGGAATGGAATTCAATGGAATGGAATGGAATGGAATGGAATGGAATGGAATGGAATTCAATGGAATGGAATGGAATGGAATGGAATGGAATGGAATGGAATGGAATTCAATGGAATGGAATGGAATGGAATGGAATGGAATGGAATTCAATGGAATGGAATGGAATCGAATGGAATGGAATGGAATAGAATGGAATCAACCCGAGTAGAACGGAACGGAACACAACGGAACGGAACGGAACGCAACGGAACGGAACGGAACGGAACGGAACGGAATGGAATGGAATGGAACGGAATTCAATGGAATGGAATGGAATGGAATGGAATTCTATGGAATGGAATGGAATGGAATGGAATGGAATTCCATGGAATGGAATGGAATTCAATGGAATTCAATGGAATGGAATGCAATGGAATGGAATGGAATGGAATGGAATGGAATGGAATTCAATGGAATAGAATGGAATGGAATGGAATGGAAACGAATGGAATCGAATGGAATCGAATGGAATCTAATGGAATCGAATGGAATGGAATGGAATAGAATGGAATCAACCCGAGTAGAACGGAATGGAATGGAATGGAATGGAATGGAATGGAATGGAATGGAATGGAATGAAATGTTATGGAATGGAATGGAATGGAATTCAATGCAATTCAATTGAATGGAATGGAAGGGAATGGAATGGAGTGGAGTGGAGTGGAGTGGAGTGGAGTGGAATGGAATGGAGTGGAATGGAATGGAATGGAATGGAATGGAATGGAATGGAACGGAATTCAATTTAATGGAATGGAAGGGAGTGGAATGGAGTGGAGTGGAGTGGAGTGGAGTGCAGTGGAGTGTAATGGAATGGAGTGGAATGGAATGGAATGGAATGGAATGGAATGGAATGGAATGGAATGGAATTCAATGGAGTGGAATGGAATGGAATGGAATGGAATGGAATGGAATGGAATGGAATTCATTGCAATGGAATGGAATGGAATCGAATGGAGTCAAATGGAATGGAATGGAATAGAATGGAATCAACCCGAGTAGAACGGAACGGAACGCAACGGAACGGAACGGAACGGAACGGAACGGAATGGAATGTAATGGAATGGAATGGAATGGAATGGAATGGAGTGGAATGGAATGCAATGGAATGGAATGGAATGGAATGGAATGGAATGGAATGGAGTCGAATGGAATCGAATGGAACGGAATGGAATAGAATGGAATCAACCCGAGTAGAACGGTACGGAACGGAACGGAACGGAACGGAACGGAACGGAATGGAATGATCAACCCGTGTAGAATGGAATGGAATGGAATTGAATAGAATGGAATCAACCCTAGTTGAACGGAACGGAACGCAACGGATCGGAACGGAACGGGACGGAACCGAACGGAATGGAATGGAATGGAACGGAATTCAATTGAATGGAATGGAATGGAATGGAATGGAATGGAATGGAATGGAATGGAATGGAATGGAATGGAATGGAATGGACACCAGTAGAATGGAATGGAATGGAATGGAATGGAATGGAATGGAATGGAATGGAATGGAATGGAATGGAATCTACCCGAGTAGAACGGAATGGAACGGAATGGAATGGAATGGAATGGACAGGAGCAGAACGGAATGGAATGCAATGGAATGGAATGGAATGTACCCGAGCAGAACGGAATGGAATGAAATGGAAATGGAAAGGGAATGGAAATGGAACGGGAATGGAAATGGAACGGGAACGGAAACGGAACGGGAATGGAAATGGAACGGGAACGGAAACGGAACGAGAACGGAAATGGAACGGGAACGGAAACGGAACGGGAACGGAAATGGAACGGGAATGGTAATGGAACGGGAATGGAAATGGAACGGGAATGGAAATGGAACGGGAATGGAAATGGATCGGGAATGGAAATGGAACGGGAATGGTAATGGAACTGGAATGGAAATGGAACGGGAATGGAAAAGAAACGGGAATGGAAATGGAACGGGAATGGAAATGGAATGGGAATGGAAATGGAATGGAATGGAATGGAATGGAATGTACCAGAAAGGAGTGGAGTGGAGTGGAGTGGAGTAGAGTGCACTGGAACGGAATGGAATGGAATGGAATGGAATGGAACGGAACGGAATGTACCCGAGAAGCACGGAATGGAATGGAATGGAATGGAATGGAATGGAATGGAATTGAATGTACCGGAGTGGAGTGGAGTGGAATGGAGTGGAGTGGAGTGGAGTGGAGTGGAATGGAATGGAATGGAACGGAATGGAATGGAATGGAATGCAATGGAATGCAATGGAATGGAAAGGAATGGAATGGAATGGAATGGAATGGAATGGAATGGAATGGACACCAGTAGAATGGAATGGAATGGAATGGAATGGAATGGAATGGAATGGAATGGAATGGAATGGAATGGAATGGAATTCAATGGAATGGAATGGAATGGAATGGAATTCTATGGAATGGAATGGAATGGAATGGAATTCAATGGAATGGAATGGAATGGAATGGAATTCTATGGAATGGAATGGAGTGGAATCGAATGGAATCGAATGGAATCGAATGGAATGGAATGGAATAGAATGGAATCAACCCGAGTAGAACGGAACGGAACGCAACGGAACGGAACGGAACGGAACGGGACGGAACGGAACGGAATGGAATGGAATGGAACGGAATTCCATGGAATGGAATGGAATGGAATGGAATTCAATGGAATGGAATGGAATGGAATGGAATGGAATGGAAATCAATGGAATGGAATGGAATGGAATGGAATGGAATGGAATGGAATGGAATTCAATGGAATGGAATGGAATGGATTGGAATTGAATGGAATAGAATGGAATCAACCCGAGTAGAACGGAACGGAACACAACGGAACGGAACGGAACGCAACGGAACGGAACGGAACGGAACGGAACGGAATGGAATGGAATGGAACGGAATTCCATGGAATGGAATGGAATGGAATGGAATTCTATGGAATGGAATGGAATGGAATGGAATGGAATTCCATGGAATGGAATGGAATTCAATGGAATTCAATGGAATGGAATTCAATGGAATTCAATGGAATGGAATGCAATGGAATGGAATGGAATGGAATGGAATGGAATGGAATTCAATGGAATAGAATGGAATGGAATGGAATGGAAACGAATGGAATCGAATGGAATCGAATGGAATCTAATGGAATCGAATGGAATGGAATGGAATAGAATGGAATCAACCCGAGTAGAACGGAATGGAATGGAATGGAATGGAATGGAATGGAATGGAATGGAATGAAATGTTATGGAATGGAATGGAATGGAATTCAATGCAATTCAATTGAATGGAATGGAAGGGAATGGAATGGAGTGGAGTGGAGTGGAGTGGAGTGGAGTGGAATGGAATGGAGTGGAATGGAATGGAATGGAATGGAATGGAATGGAATGGAATGGAATGGAATTCAATTTAATGGAATGGAAGGGAGTGGAATGGAGTGGAGTGGAGTGGAGTGGAGTGCAGTGGAGTGTAATGGAATGGAGTGGAATGGAATGGAATGGAATGGAATGGAATGGAATGGAATGGAATTCAATGGAGTGGAATGGAATGGAATGGAATGGAATGGAATGGAATGGAATGGAATTCAATGCAATGGAATGGAATGGAATCGAATGGAGTCAAATGGAATGGAATGGAATAGAATGGAATCAACCCGAGTAGAACGGAACGGAACGCAACGGAACGGAACGGAACGGAACGGAACGGAATGGAATGTAATGGAATGGAATGGAATGGAATGGATTGGAGTGGAATGGAATGCAATGGAATGGAATGGAATGGAATGGAATGGAATGGAATGGAATGGAGTCGAATGGAATCGAATGGAATGGAATGGAATAGAATGGAATCAACCCGAGTAGAACGGTACGGAACGGAACGGAACGGAACGGAACGGAACGGAATGGAATGATCAACCCGTGTAGAATGGAATGGAATGGAATTGAATAGAATGGAATCAACCCTAGTTGAACGGAACGGAACGCAACGGAACGGAACGGAACGGGACGGAACGGAACGGAATGGAATGGAATGGAACGGAATTCAATTGAATGGAATGGAATGGAATGGAATTCAATGGAATGGAATGGAATGGAATGGAATGGAATGGAATGGAATGGAATGGAATGGAATGGACACCAGTAGAATGGAATGGAATGGAATGGAATGGAATGGAATGGAATGGAATGGAATGGAATAGAATGGAATCTACCCGAGTAGAACGGAATGGAACAGAATGGAATGGAATGGAATGGACAGGAGCAGAACGGAATGGAATGCAATGGAATGGAATGGAATGTACCCGAGCAGAACGGAATGGAATGAAATGGAAATGGAAAGGGAATGGAAATGGAACGGGAATGGAAATGGAACGGGAACGGAAATGGAACGGGAATGGAAATGGAACGGGAACGGAAACGGAACGAGAACGGAAATGGAACGGGAACGGAAACGGAACGGGAACGGAAATGGAACGGGAATGGTAATGGAACGGGAATGGAAATGGAACGGGAATGGAAATGGAACGGGAATGGAAATGGATCGGGAATGGAAATGGAACGGGAATGGTAATGGAACTGGAATGGAAATGGAACGGGAATGGAAAAGAAACGGGAATGGAAATGGAACGGGAATGGAAATGGAATGGGAATGGAAATGGAATGGAATGGAATGGAATGGAATGTACCAGAGTGGAGTGGAGTGGAGTGGAGTGGAGTAGAGTGCACTGGAACGGAATGGAATGGAATGGAATGGAATGGAACGGAACCGAATGTACCCGAGAAGCACGGAATGGAATGGAATGGAATGGAATGGAATGGAATGTACCGGAGTGGAGTGGAGTGGAGTGGAGTGGAGTAGAGTGCACTGGAACGGAATGGAATGGAATGGAATGGAATGGAACGGAACGGAATGTACCCGAGAAGCACGGAATGGAATGGAATGGAATGGAATGGAATTGAATATACCGGAGTGGAGTGGAGTGGAATGGAGTGGAGTGGAGTGGAGTGGAGTGGAATGGAATGGAATGGAACGGAATGGAATGGAATGGAATGCAATGGAATGCAATGGAATGGAAAGGAATGGAATGGAATGGAATGGAATGGAATGGAATGGAATGGAATGGAATGGACACCAGTAGAATGGAATGGAATGGAATGGAATGGAATGGAATGGAATGGAATGGAATGGAATGGAATGGAATTCAATGGAATGGAATGGAATGGAATGGAATTCTATGGAATGGAATGGAATGGAATGGAATTCAATGGAATGGAATGGAATGGAATGGAATTCTATGGAATGGAATGGAGTGGAATCGAATGGAATCGAATGGAATCGAATGGAATGGAATGGAATAGAATGGAATCAACCCGAGTAGAACGGAACGGAATGCAACGGAACGGAACGGAACGTAATGCAACGGAACGGAACGGAACGGAACGGGACGGAATGGAACGGAATGGAATGGAATGGAACGGAATTCCATGGAATGGAATGGAATGGAATGGAATTCAATGGAATGGAATGGAATGGAATGGAATGGAATGGAATGGAATGCAATGGAATGGAATGGAATGGAATGGAATGGATTGGAATGGAATGGAATAGAATGGAATGGAATGGAATGG
Source organism: Gorilla gorilla gorilla (assembly GCF_029281585.2). Classification (NCBI taxonomy): domain Eukaryota; kingdom Metazoa; phylum Chordata; class Mammalia; order Primates; family Hominidae; genus Gorilla; species Gorilla gorilla. The sequence continues at coordinate 9,110,001 of NC_073236.2, forward strand.
AATGGAATTCAATGGAATGGAATGGAATGGAATGGAATTCTATGGAATGGAATGGAGTGGAATCGAATGGAATCGAATGGAATCGAATGGAATGGAATGGAATAGAATGGAATCAACCCGAGTAGAACGGAACGGAACGCAACGGAACGGAACGGAACGGAACGGGATGGAACGGAACGGAATGGAATGGAATGGAACGGAATTCCATGGAATGGAATGGAATGGAATGGAATTCAATGGAATGGAATGGAATGGAATGGAATGGAATGGAATGGATTGGAATGGAATGGAATAGAATGGAATCAACCCGAGTAGAACGGAACGGAACACAACGGAACGGAACGGAACGCAACGGAACGGAACGGAACGGAACGGGACGGAACGGAACGGAATGGAATGGAATGGAACCGAATTCCATGGAATGGATTGGAATGGAATGGAATTCAATGGAATGGAATGGAATGGAATGGAATGGAATGGAATGGAATGGAATGGAATGGAATTCAATGGAATGGAATGGAATGGAATGGAATGGAATGGAATTCAATGGAATGGAATGGAATGGATTGGAATGGAATGGAATAGAATGGAATCATCCCGAGTAGAACGGAACGGAACACAACGGAACGGAACGGAACGCAACGGAACGGAACGGAACGGAACGGAACGGAATGGAATGGAATGGAACGGAATTCAATGGAATGGAATGGAATGGAATTCAATGGAATGGAATGGAATGGAATGGAATTCAATGGAATGGAATGGAACGGAATGGAATTCAATGGAATGGAATGGAATGGAATTCAATGGAATGGAATGGAATGGAATGGAATGGAATGGAATTCAATGGAATGGAATGGAGTGGAATGGAATGGAATCGAATGGAATTGAATGGAATCGAATGGAATCAAATGGGATCGAATGGAATGGAATGGAATAGAATGGAATCAACCCGAGTAGAACGGAATGGAATGGAATGGAATGGAATGGGATGGAATGGAATGGAATGGAATGGAATGGAATTCAATGGAATGGAATGGAATGGAATGGAATGGAATGGAATGGAATGGAATTCAATGGAATGGAATGGAACGGAATGGAATTCAATGGAATGGAATGGAATGGAATTCAATGGAATGGAATGGAATGGAATGGAATGGAATGGAATGGAATTCCATGGAATGGAGTGGAATGGAATGGAATGGAATCGAATGGAATGGAATGTAATGGAATGGAATGGAATGGAATGGAATGGAATGGAATGGAATGTACCAAAGTAGAACGGAATGGAATGGAATGGAATGGAATGGAATGGAATGGAATGGAATGGAATGTACCCGAGTAGAACGGAATGGAATGGAATGGAATGGATTGGAATGGAATGGAATGGAATGGAATGGAATGTAACCGAGTAGAACGGAATGGAATGTAATTCAATGGAATGTAACCGGATTGAACGGAACGGAATGGAATGGAATGGAATGGAATGGAATGGAATGGAATGGAATGGAATGGAATTGAGTGCAATGCAATGCAATGGAATGCAATGGAATGGAAAGGAATGGAATGGAATGGAATGGAATCTACCCGAGTAGAACGGAATGGAATGGAATTGAATGGAATGTAACCGAGTAGAACGGAACGGAATGGAATGGAATGGAATGGAATGGAATGGAATGCAATGGAATGGAATGGAATGGAATGGAATGGAATGGAATGGAATGGACACCAGTAGAATGGAATGGAATGGAATGGAATGGAATGGAATGGAATGGAATGGAATGGAATCTACCCGAGTAGAACGGAATGGAACGGAATGGAATGGAATGGAATGGACAGGAGCAGAACGGAATGGAATGCAATGGAATGGAATGGAATGTACCCGAGCAGAACGGAATGGAATGAAATGGAAATGGAAAGGGAATGGAAATGGAACGGGAATGGAAATGGAACGGGAACGGAAATGGAACGGGAATGGAAATGGAACGGGAACGGAAACGGAACGAGAACGGAAATGGAACGGGAACGGAAACGGAACGGGAACGGAAATGGAACGGGAATGGTAATGGAACGGGAATGGAAATGGAACGGGAATGGAAATGGAACGGGAATGGAAATGGATCGGGAATGGAAATGGAACGGGAATGGTAATGGAACTGGAATGGAAATGGAACGGGAATGGAAAAGAAACGGGAATGGAAATGGAACGGGAATGGAAATGGAATGGGAATGGAAATGGAATGGAATGGAATGGAATGGAATGTACCAGAGTGGAGTGGAGTGGAGTGGAGTGGAGTAGAGTGCACTGGAACGGAATGGAATGGAATGGAATGGAATGGAACGGAACGGAATGTACCCGAGAAGCACGGAATGGAATGGAATGGAATGGAATGGAATTGAATATACCGGAGTGGAGTGGAGTGGAATGGAGTGGAGTGGAGTGGAGTGGAATGGAATGGAATGGAACGGAATGGAATGGAATGGAATGCAATGGAATGCAATGGAATGGAAAGGAATGGAATGGAATGGAATGGAATGGAATGGAATGGACACCAGTAGAATGGAATGGAATGGAATGGAATGGAATGGAATGGAATGGAATGGAATTCAATGGAATGGAATGGAATGGAATGGAATTCTATGGAATGGAATGGAATGGAATGGAATTCAATGGAATGGAATGGAATGGAATGGAATTCTATGGAATGGAATGGAGTGGAATCGAATGGAATCGAATGGAATCGAATGGAATGGAATGGAATAGAATGGAATCAACCCGAGTAGAACGGAACGGAATGCAACGGAACGGAACGGAACGGAACGGGACGGAACGGAACGGAATGGAATGGAATGGAACGGAATTCCATGGAATGGAATGGAATGGAATGGAATTCAATGGAATGGAATGGAATGGAATGGAATGGAATGGAATGGAATGCAATGGAATGGAATGGAATGGAATGGAATGGAATGGATTGGAATGGAATGGAATAGAATGGAATGGAATGGAATGGAATGGAATTCAATGGAATGGAATGGAATGGAATGGAATTCTATGGAATGGAATGGAGTGGAATCGAATGGAATCGAATGGAATCGAATGGAATGGAATGGAATAGAATGGAATCAACCCGAGTAGAACGGAACGGAACGCAACGGAACGGAACGGAACGGAACGGGATGCAACGGAACGGAATGGAATGGAATGGAACGGAATTCCATGGAATGGAATGGAATGGAATGGAATTCAATGGAATGGAATGGAATGGAATGAAATGGAATGGAATGGATTGGAATGGAATGGAATAGAATGGAATCAACCCGAGTAGAACGGAACGGAACACAACGGAACGGAACGGAACGCAACGGAACGGAACGGAACGGAACGGGACGGAACGGAACGGAATGGAATGGAATGGAACGGAATTCCATGGAATGGATTGGAATGGAATGGAATTCAATGGAATGGAATGGAATGGAATGGAATGGAATGGAATGGAATGGAATGGAATGGAATGGAATGGAATGGAATGGAATGGAATGTAACCGAGTAGAACGGAATGGAATGTAATTCAATGGAATGTAACCGGATTGAACGGAACGGAATGGAATGGAATGGAATGGAATGGAATGGAATGGAATGGAATGGAATGGAATTGAGTGCAATGCAATGCAATGGAATGCAATGGAATGGAAAGGAATGGAATGGAATGGAATGGAATCTACCCGAGTAGAACGGAATGGAATGGAATTGAATGGAATGTAACCGAGTAGAACGGAACGGAATGGAATGGAATGGAATGGAATGGAATGGAATGCAATGGAATGGAATGGAATGGAATGGAATGGAATGGAATGGAATGGACACCAGTAGAATGGAATGGAATGGAATGGAATGGAATGGAATGGAATGGAATGGAATGGAATGGAATGGAATGGAATCTACCCGAGTAGAACGGAATGGAACGGAATGGAATGGAATGGAATGGACAGGAGCAGAACGGAATGGAATGCAATGGAATGGAATGGAATGTACCCGAGCAGAACGGAATGGAATGAAATGGAAATGGAAAGGGAATGGAAATGGAACGGGAATGGAAATGGAACGGGAACGGAAATGGAACGGGAATGGAAATGGAACGGGAACGGAAACGGAACGAGAACGGAAATGGAACGGGAACGGAAACGGAACGGGAACGGAAATGGAACGGGAATGGTAATGGAACGGGAATGGAAATGGAACGGGAATGGAAATGGAACGGGAATGGAAATGGATCGGGAATGGAAATGGAACGGGAATGGTAATGGAACTGGAATGGAAATGGAACGGGAATGGAAAAGAAACGGGAATGGAAATGGAACGGGAATGGAAATGGAATGGGAATGGAAATGGAATGGAATGGAATGGAATGGAATGTACCAGAGTGGAGTGGAGTGGAGTGGAGTGGAGTAGAGTGCACTGGAACGGAATGGAATGGAATGGAATGGAATGGAACGGAACGGAATGTACCCGAGAAGCACGGAATGGAATGGAATGGAATGGAATGGAATTGAATATACCGGAGTGGAGTGGAGTGGAATGGAGTGGAGTGGAGTGGAGTGGAGTGGAATGGAATGGAATGGAACGGAATGGAATGGAATGGAATGCAATGGAATGCAATGGAATGGAAAGGAATGGAATGGAATGGAATGGAATGGAATGGAATGGACACCAGTAGAATGGAATGGAATGGAATGGAATGGAATGGAATGGAATGGAATGGAATGGAATGGAATGGAATTCAATGGAATGGAATGGAATGGAATGGAATTCTATGGAATGGAATGGAATGGAATGGAATTCAATGGAATGGAATGGAATGGAATGGAATTCTATGGAATGGAATGGAGTGGAATCGAATGGAATCGAATGGAATCGAATGGAATGGAATGGAATAGAATGGAATCAACCCGAGTAGAACGGAACGGAATGCAACGGAACGGAACGGAACGGAACGGGACGGAACGGAACGGAATGGAATGGAATGGAACGGAATTCCATGGAATGGAATGGAATGGAATGGAATTCAATGGAATGGAATGGAATGGAATGGAATGGAATGGAATGGAATGCAATGGAATGGAATGGAATGGAATGGAATGGAATGGATTGGAATGGAATGGAATAGAATGGAATGGAATGGAATGGAATGGAATTCAATGGAATGGAATGGAATGGAATGGAATTCTATGGAATGGAATGGAGTGGAATCGAATGGAATCGAATGGAATCGAATGGAATGGAATGGAATAGAATGGAATCAACCCGAGTAGAACGGAACGGAACGCAACGGAACGGAACGGAACGGAACGGGATGGAACGGAACGGAATGGAATGGAATGGAACGGAATTCCATGGAATGGAATGGAATGGAATGGAATTCAATGGAATGGAATGGAATGGAATGGAATGGAATGGAATGGATTGGAATGGAATGGAATTGAATGGAATCAACCCGAGTAGAACGGAACGGAACACAACGGAACGGAACGGAACGCAACGGAACGGAACGGAACGGAACGGGACGGAACGGAACGGAATGGAATGGAATGGAACGGAATTCCATGGAATGGATTGGAATGGAATGGAATTCAATGGAATGGAATGGAATGGAATGGAATGGAATGGAATGGAATGGAATGGAATGGAATTCAATGGAATGGAATGGAATGGAATGGAATGGAATGGAATTCAATGGAATGGAATGGAATGGATTGGAATGGAATGGAATAGAATGGAATGGAATGGAATGGAATGGATTTCAATGGAATGGAATGGAATGGAATGGAATTCTATGGAATGGAATGGAGTGGAATCGAATGGAATCGAATGGAATCGAATGGAATGGAATGGAATAGAATGGAATCAACCCGAGTAGAACGGAACGGAACGCAACGGAACGGAACGGAACGGAACGGGATGGAACGGAACGGAATGGAATGGAATGGAACGGAATTCCATGGAATGGAATGGAATGGAATGGAATTCCATGGAATGGAATGGAATGGAATGGAATGGAATGGAATGGATTGGAATGGAATGGAATAGAATGGAATCAACCCGAGTAGAACGGAACGGAACACAACGGAACGGAACGGAACGCAACGGAACGGAACGGAACGGAACGGGACGGAACGGAACGGAATGGAATGGAATGGAACGGAATTCCATGGAATGGATTGGAATGGAATGGAATTCAATGGAATGGAATGGAATGGAATGGAATGGAATGGAATGGAATGGAATGGAATGGAATTCAATGGAATGGAATGGAATGGAATGGAATGGAATGGAATTCAATGGAATGGAATGGAATGGATTGGAATGGAATGGAATAGAATGGAATCATCCCGAGTAGAACGGAACGGAACACAACGGAACGGAACGGAACGCAACGGAACGGAACGGAACGGAACGGAACGGAATGGAATGGAATGGAACGGAATTCAATGGAATGGAATGGAATGGAATTCAATGGAATGGAATGGAATGGAATGGAATTCAATGGAATGGAATGGAACGGAATGGAATTCAATGGAATGGAATGGAATGGAATTCAATGGAATGGAATGGAATGGAATGGAATGGAATTCAATGGAATGGAATGGAGTGGAATGGAATGGAATCGAATGGAATTGAATGGAATCGAATGGAATCAAATGGGATCGAATGGAATGGAATGGAATAGAATGGAATCAACCCGAGTAGAACGGAATGGAATGGAATGGAATGGAATGGGATGGAATGGAATGGAATGGAATGGAATGGAATTCAATGGAATGGAATGGAATGGAATGGAATGGAATGGAATGGAATGGAATTCAATGGAATGGAATGGAACGGAATGGAATAAAATGGAATGGAATGGAATGGAATTCAATGGAATGGAATGGAATGGAATGGAATGGAATGGAATGGAATTCCATGGAATGGAGTGGAATGGAATGGAATGGAATCGAATGGAATGGAATGTAATGGAATGGAATGGAATGGAATGGAATGGAATGGAATGGAATGTACCAAAGTAGAACGGAATGGAATGGAATGGAATGGAATGGAATGGAATGGAATGGAATGGAATGTACCCGAGTAGAACGGAATGGAATGGAATGGAATGGATTGGAATGGAATGGAATGGAATGGAATGGAATGTAACCGAGTAGAACGGAATGGAATGTAATTCAATGGAATGTAACCGGATTGAACGGAACGGAATGGAATGGAATGGAATGGAATGGAATGGAATGGAATGGAATGGAATGGAATTGAGTGCAATGCAATGCAATGGAATGCAATGGAATGGAAAGGAATGGAATGGAATGGAATGGAATCTACCCGAGTAGAACGGAATGGAATGGAATTGAATGGAATGTAACCGAGTAGAACGGAACGGAATGGAATGGAATGGAATGGAATGGAATGGAATGGAATGCAATGGAATGGAATGGAATGGAATGGAATGGAATGGAATGGAATGGACACCAGTAGAATGGAATGGAATGGAATGGAATGGAATGGAATGGAATGGAATGGAATGGAATGGAATCTACCCGAGTAGAACGGAATGGAACGGAATGGAATGGAATGGAATGGACAGGAGCAGAACGGAATGGAATGCAATGGAATGGAATGGAATGTACCCGAGCAGAACGGAATGGAATGAAATGGAAATGGAAAGGGAATGGAAATGGAACGGGAATGGAAATGGAACGGGAACGGAAATGGAACGGGAATGGAAATGGAACGGGAACGGAAACGGAACGAGAACGGAAATGGAACGGGAACGGAAACGGAACGGGAACGGAAATGGAACGGGAATGGTAATGGAACGGGAATGGAAATGGAACGGGAATGGAAATGGAACGGGAATGGAAATGGATCGGGAATGGAAATGGAACGGGAATGGTAATGGAACTGGAATGGAAATGGAACGGGAATGGAAAAGAAACGGGAATGGAAATGGAACGGGAATGGAAATGGAATGGGAATGGAAATGGAATGGAATGGAATGGAATGGAATGTACCAGAGTGGAGTGGAGTGGAGTGGAGTGGAGTAGAGTGCACTGGAACGGAATGGAATGGAATGGAATGGAATGGAATGGAACGGAATGTACCCGAGAAGCACGGAATGGAATGGAATGGAATGGAATGGAATTGAATATACCGGAGTGGAGTGGAGTGGAATGGAGTGGAGTGGAGTGGAGTGGAGTGGAATGGAATGGAATGGAACGGAATGGAATGGAATGGAATGCAATGGAATGCAATGGAATGGAAAGGAATGGAATGGAATGGAATGGAATGGAATGGAATGGACACCAGTAGAATGGAATGGAATGGAATGGAATGGAATGGAATGGAATGGAATGGAATGGAATGGAATGGAATTCAATGGAATGGAATGGAATGGAATGGAATTCTATGGAATGGAATGGAATGGAATGGAATTCAATGGAATGGAATGGAATGGAATGGAATTCTATGGAATGGAATGGAGTGGAATCGAATGGAATCGAATGGAATCGAATGGAATGGAATGGAATAGAATGGAATCAACCCGAGTAGAACGGAACGGAATGCAACGGAACGGAACGGAACGGAACGGGACGGAACGGAACGGAATGGAATGGAATGGAACGGAATTCCATGGAATGGAATGGAATGGAATGGAATTCAATGGAATGGAATGGAATGGAATGGAATGGAATGGAATGGAATGCAATGGAATGGAATGGAATGGAATGGTATGGATTGGAATGGAATGGAATAGAATGGAATGGAATGGAATGGAATGGAATTCAATGGAATGGAATGGAATGGAATGGAATTCTATGGAATGGAATGGAGTGGAATCGAATGGAATCGAATGGAATCGAATGGAATGGAATGGAATAGAATGGAATCAACCCGAGTAGAACGGAACGGAACGCAACGGAACGGAACGGAACGGAACGGGATGGAACGGAACGGAATGGAATGGAATGGAACGGAATTCCATGGAATGGAATGGAATGGAATGGAATTCAATGGAATGGAATGGAATGGAATGGAATGGAATGGAATGGATTGGAATGGAATGGAATAGAATGGAATCAACCCGAGTAGAACGGAACGGAACACAACGGAACGGAACGGAACGCAACGGAACGGAACGGAACGGAACGGGACGGAACGGAACGGAATGGAATGGAATGGAACGGAATTCCATGGAATGGATTGGAATGGAATGGAATTCAATGGAATGGAATGGAATGGAATGGAATGGAATGGAATGGAATGGAATGGAATTCAATGGAATGGAATGGAATGGAATGGAATGGAATGGAATTCAATGGAATGGAATGGAATGGATTGGAATGGAATGGAATAGAATGGAATCATCCCGAGTAGAACGGAACGGAACACAACGGAACGGAACGGAACGCAACGGAACGGAACGGAACGGAACGGAACGGAATGGAATGGAATGGAACGGAATTCAATGGAATGGAATGGAATGGAATTCAATGGAATGGAATGGAATGGAATGGAATTCAATGGAATGGAATGGAACGGAATGGAATTCAATGGAATGGAATGGAATGGAATTCAATGGAATGGAATGGAATGGAATGGAATGGAATTCAATGGAATGGAATGGAGTGGAATGGAATGGAATCGAATGGAATTGAATGGAATCGAATGGAATCAAATGGGATCGAATGGAATGGAATGGAATAGAATGGAATCAACCCGAGTAGAACGGAATGGAATGGAATGGAATGGAATGGGATGGAATGGAATGGAATGGAATGGAATGGAATTCAATGGAATGGAATGGAATGGAATGGAATGGAATGGAATGGAATGGAATGGAATTCAATGGAATGGAATGGAACGGAATGGAATTCAATGGAATGGAATGGAATGGAATTCAATGGAATGGAATGGAATGGAATGGAATGGAATGGAATGGAATTCCATGGAATGGAGTGGAATGGAATGGAATGGAATCGAATGGAATGGAATGGAATGGAATGGAATGGAATGGAATGGAATGGAATGGAATGGAATGTACCAAAGTAGAACGGAATGGAATGGAATGGAATGGAATGGAATGGAATGGAATGGAATGGAATGTACCCGAGTAGAACGGAATGGAATGGAATGGAATGGATTGGAATGGAATGGAATGGAATGGAATGGAATGTAACCGAGTAGAACGGAATGGAATGTAATTCAATGGAATGTAACCGGATTGAACGGAACGGAATGGAATGGAATGGAATGGAATGGAATGGAATGGAATGGAATGGAATGGAATTGAGTGCAATGCAATGCAATGGAATGCAATGGAATGGAAAGGAATGGAATGGAATGGAATGGAATGGAATGGAATGGAATGGACACCAGTAGAATGGAATGGAATGGAATGGAATGGAATGGAATGGAATGGAATGGAATGGAATGGAATCTACCCGAGTAGAACGGAATGGAACGGAATGGAATGGAATGGAATGGACAGGAGCAGAACGGAATGGAATGCAATGGAATGGAATGGAATGTACCCGAGCAGAACGGAATGGAATGAAATGGAAATGGAAAGGGAATGGAAATGGAACGGGAATGGAAATGGAACGGGAACGGAAATAGAACGGGAATGGAAATGGAACGGGAACGGAAACGGAACGAGAAGGGAAATGGAACGGGAACGGAAACGGAACGGGAACGGAAATGGAACGGGAATGGTAACGGAACAGGAATGGAAATGGAACGGGAATGGAAAAGGAACGGGAATGGAAATGGATCGGGAATGGAAATGGAACGGGAATGGTAATGGAACGGGAATGGAAATGGAACGGGAATGGAAAAGAAACGGGAATGGAAATGGAACGGGAATGGAAATTGAATGGGAATGGAAATGGAATGGAATGGAATGGAATGGAATGTACCGGAGTGGAGTGGAGTGGAGTGGAGTAGAGTGCACTGGAACGGAATGGAATGGAATGGAATGGAATGGAACGGAACGGAATGTACCCGAGAAGCACGGAATGGAATGGAATGGAATGGAATGGAATGGAATGGAATGGAATGGAATGCAATGGAATGCAATGGAATGGAAAGGAATGGAATGCAATGGAATGGAAAGGAATGGAATGGAATGGAATGGAATGGAATGGAATGGAATGGAATGGAATGGAATGGACAACAGTAGAATGGAATGGAATGGAATGGAATGGAATGGAATGGAATGGAATGGAATGGAATGGAATGGAATTCAATGGAATGGAATGGAATGGAATGGAATTCAATGGAATGGAATGGAATGGAATGGAATTCAATGGAATGGAATGGAATTCTATGGAATGGAATGGAGTGGAATCGAATGGAATCGAATGGAATCGAATGGAATGGAATGGAATAGAATGGAATCAACCCGAGTAGAACGGAACGGAACGCAACGGAACGGAACGGAACGGAACGGGACGGAACGGAACGGAATGGAATGGAATGGAACGGAATTCCATGGAATGGATTGGAATGGAATGGAATGGAATGGAATGGAATGGAATGGAATGGAATGGAATTCAATGGAATGGAATGGAATGGATTGGAATGGAATGGAATAGAATGGAATCAACCCGAGTAGAACGGAACGGAACAAAACGGAACGGAACGGAACGCAACGGAACGGAACGGAACCGAACGGAACGGAATGGAATGGAATGGAACGGAATTCAATGGAATGGAATGGAATGGAATGGAATTCTATGGAATGGAATGGAATGGAATGGAATGGAATGGAATTCCATGGAATGGAATGGAATGGAATGGAATGGAATGTAACCGAGTAGAACGGAACGGAATGGAATGGAATGGAATGGAATGGAATGGAATGCAATGGAATGGAATGGAATGGAATGGAATGGAATGGAATGGAATGGACACCAGTAGAATGGAATGGAATGGAATGGAATGGAATGGAATGGAATGGAATGGAATCTACCCGAGTAGAACGGAATGGAACGGAATGGAATGGAATGGAATGGACAGGAGCAGAACGGAATGGAATGCAATGGAATGGAATGGAATGTACCCGAGCAGAACGGAATGGAATGAAATGGAAATGGAAAGGGAATGGAAATGGAACGGGAATGGAAATGGAACGGGAACGGAAATGGAACGGGAATGGAAATGGAACGGGAACGGAAACGGAACGAGAACGGAAATGGAACGGGAACGGAAACGGAACGGGAACGGAAATGGAACGGGAATGGTAACGGAACGGGAATGGAAATGGAACGGGAATGGAAAAGGATCGGGAATGGAAATGGATCGGGAATGGAAATGGAACGGGAATGGTAATGGAACTGGAATGGAAATGGAACGGGAATGGAAAAGAAACGGGAATGGAAATGGAACGGGAATGGAAATGGAATGGGAATGGAAATGGAATGGAATGGAATGGAATTCAATGGAATGGAATGGAATGGAATGGAATGGAATGGAATGGAATTCAATGGAATGGAATGGAATGGAATGGAATGGAATGGAATGGAATGGAATGGAATTCAATGGAATGGAATGGAATGGATTGGAATGGAATGGAATAGAATGGAATCAACCCGAGTAGAACGGAACGGAACAAAACGGAACGGAACGGAACGCAACGGAACGGAACGGAACGGAACGGAACGGAATGGAATGGAATGGAACGGAATTCAATGGAATGGAATGGAATGGAATGGAATTCTATGGAATGGAATGGAATGGAATGGAATGGAATGGAACCGAGTAGAACGGAACGGAATGGAATGGAATGGAATGGAATGGAATGCAATGGAATGGAATGGAATGGAATGGAATGGAATGGAATGGAATGGACACCAGTAGAATGGAATGGAATGGAATGGAATGGAATGGAATGGAATGGAATGGAATGGAATGGAATGGAATGGAATCTACCCGAGTAGAACGGAATGGAACGGAATGGAATGGAATGGAATGGACAGGAGCAGAACGGAATGGAATGCAATGGAATGGAATGGAATGTACCCGAGCAGAACGGAATGGAATGAAATGGAAATGGAAAGGGAATGGAAATGGAACGGGAATGGAAATGGAACGGGAACGGAAATGGAACGGGAATGGAAATGGAACGGGAACGGAAACGGAACGAGAACGGAAATGGAACGGGAACGGAAACGGAACGGGAACGGAAATGGAACGGGAATGGTAACGGAACGGGAATGGAAATGGAACGGGAATGGAAAAGAAACGGGAATGGAAATGGAACGGGAATGGAAATGGAATGGGAATGGAAATGGAATGGAATGGAATGGAATGGAATGGAATGGAATGGAATGTACCGGAGTGGAGTGGAGTGGAGTGGAGTGGAGTAGAGTGCACTGGAACGGAATGGAATGGAATGGAATGGAATGGAACGGAACGGAATGTACCCGAGAAGCACGGAATGGAATGGAATGGAATGGAATGGAATGGAATGGAATGGAATGTACCGGAGTGGAGTGGAGTGGAATGGAGTGGAGTGGAGTGGAGTGGAGTGGAATGGAATGGAATGGAATGGAATGGAATGGAATGGAATGCAATGGAATGCAATGGAATGGAAAGGAATGGAATGGAATGGAATGGAATGGAATGGAATGGAATGGACACCAGTAGAATGGAATGGAATGGAATGGAATGGAATGGAATGGAATGGAATGGAATGGAATGGAATTCAATGGAATGGAATGGAATGGAATGGAATTGGAATGGAATGGAATGGAATGGAATTCAATGGAATGGAATGGAATGGAATGGAATTCTATGGAATGGAATGGAGTGGAATCGAATGGAATCGAATGGAATCGAATGGAATGGAATGGAATAGAATGGAATCAACCCTAGTAGAACGGAACGGAACGCAACGGAACGGAACGGAACGGAACGGGATGGAACGGAACGGAATGGAATGGAATGGAACGGAATTCCATGGAATGGAATGGAATGGAATGGAATTCAATGGAATGGAATGGAATGGAATGGAATGGAATGGAATGGAATGGTTTGGAATGGAATGGAATAGAATGGAATCAACCCGAGTAGAACGGAACGGAACACAACGGAACGGAACGGAACGCAACGGAACGGAACGGAACGGAACGGAACGGAATGGAATGGAATGGAACGGAATTCAATGGAATGGAATGGAATGGAATGGAATTCTATGGATTGGAATGGAATGGAATGGAATGGAATTCCATGGAATGGAATGGAATTGAATGGAATTCAATGGAATTGAATGGAATGGAATGGAATGGAATGGAATGGAATTCTATGGAATGGAATGGAGTGGAATCGAATGGAATCGAATGGAATCGAATGCAATCGAATGGGATCGAATGGACTGGAATGGAATAGAATGGAATCAACCCGAGTAGAACGGAGCGGAACGCAACGGAAGGGAACGGAACGGAACGGAACGGAACAGAATGGAATGGAGTGGAATGGAACGGAATTCAATGGAATGGAATGGAACGGAATGGAATTCAATGGAATGGAATGGAATGGAATGGAATGGAATGGAATGGAATGGAATGGAATGGAATTCAATGGAATGGAATGGAATGGAATGGAATTCCATGGAATGGAATGGAATGGAATGGAATGGAATGGAATGGAATGGAATGGATTGGAATGGAATGGAATTCAAATGGAATGGAATGGAATGGAATGGAATGGAATGGAATGGAATTCAAATGGAATGGAATGGAATGGAATGGAATGGAATGGAATGGAATGGAATGGAATGGAATTCAATGGAATGGAATGGAATGGAATGGAATTGAATGGAATGGAATGGAATTCAATGGAATGGAATGGAATGGAATGGAATGGAATGGAATGGAATTCAATGGAATGGAATGGAATGGATTGGAATGGAATGGAATGGAATGGAATTCAATGGAATGGAATGGAATGGAATGGAATTCTATGGAATGGAATGGAGTGGAATCGAATGGAATCGAATGGAATCGAATGGAATGGAATGGAATAGAATGGAATCAACCCGAGTAGAACGGAACGGAACGCAACGGAACGGAACGGAACGGAACGGGACGGAACGGAACGGAATGGAATGGAATGGAACGGAATTCCATGGAATGGATTGGAATGGAATGGAATTCAATGGAATGGAATGGAATGGAATGGAATGGAATGGAATGGAATGGAATGGAATTCAATGGAATGGAATGGAATGGAATGGAATGGAATGGAATGGAATTCAATGGAATGGAATGGAATGGATTGGAATGGAATGGAATAGAATGGAATCATCCCGAGTAGAACGGAACGGAACACAACGGAACGGAACGGAACGCAACGGAACGGAACGGAACGGAACGGAACGGAATGGAATGGAATGGAACGGAATTCAATGGAATGGAATGGAATGGAATGGAATTCTATGGAATGGAATGGAATGGAATGGAATGGAATGGAATTCCATGGAATGGAATGGAATGGAATGGAATTCCATGGAATGGAATGGAATGGAATGGAATGGAATGGAATGGAATTCAATGGAATGGAATGGAGTGGAATGGAATGGAATCGAATGGAATTGAATGGAATCGAATGGAATCAAATGGGATCGAATGGAATGGAATGGAATAGAATGGAATCAACCCTAGTAGAACGGAATGGAATGGAATGGAATGGAATGGGATGGAATGGAATGGAATGGAATGGAATGGAATGGAATTCAATGGAATGGAATTCAATGGAATGGAATGGAATGGAATGGAATGGAATGGAATGGAATGGAATTCAATGGAATGGAATGGAACGGAATGGAAT
Source organism: Gorilla gorilla gorilla (assembly GCF_029281585.2). Taxonomy (NCBI): domain Eukaryota; kingdom Metazoa; phylum Chordata; class Mammalia; order Primates; family Hominidae; genus Gorilla; species Gorilla gorilla. Next base: position 9,125,881 of record NC_073236.2, read on the forward strand.
TCAATGGAATGGAATGGAATGGAATGGAATGGAATGGAATGCAATGGAATGGAATTCCATGGAATGGAATGGAATGGAATGGAATTCCATGGAATGGAATGGAATGGAATTCCATGGAATGGAATGGAATGGAATGGAATTCTATGGAATGGAATGGAATGGAATCGAATGGAATGGAATGGAATGGAATGGAATGGAATGGAATGGAATAGAATGGAATCAACCTGAGTAGAACGGAATGGAATGGAATGGAATGGAATGGAATGGAATGGAATGGAATGGAATGGAATGCAATGTACCAAAGTAGAACGGAATGGAATGGAATGGAATGGAATGGAATGGAATGGAATGGAGTGGAATGGAATGGAATGTACACGAGTAGAACGGAATGGAATGGAATGGAATGGATTGGAATGGAATGGAATGGAATGGAATGGTATGTAACCGAGTAGAACGGAATGGAATGTAATTGAATGGAATGTAACCGAGTTGAACGGAACGGAATGGAATGGAATGGAATGGAATGGAATGGAATGGAATGGAATGGAATTGAGTGCAATGCAATGCAATGGAATGCAATGGAATGGAAAGGAATGGAATGGAATGGAATGGAATCTACCCGAGTAGAACGGAATGGAATGGAATTGAATGGAATGTAACCGAGTAGAACGGAACGGAATGGAATGGAATGGAATGGAATGGAATGCAATGGAATGGAATGGAATGGAATGGAATGGAATGGAATGGATTGGAATGGACACCAGTAGAATGGAATGGAATGGAATGGAATGGAATGGAATGGAATGGAATGGAATGGAATCTACCCGAGTAGAACGGAATGGAACGGAATGGAATGGAATGGAATGGACAGGAGCAGAACGGAATGGAATGCAATGGAATGGAATGGAATGTACCCGAGCAGAATGGAATGGAATGAAATGGAAATGGAAAGGGAATGGAAATGGAACGGGAATGGAAATGGAAAGGGAACGGAAATGGAACGGGAATGGAAATGGAACGGGAACGGAAACGGAACGAGAACGGAAATGGAACGGGAACGGAAACGGAACGGGAACGGAAATGGAACGGGAATGGTAACGGAACGGGAATGGAAATGGAACGGGAATGGAAATGGAACGGGAATGGAAATGGATCGGGAATGGAAATGGAACGGGAATGGTAATGGAACTGGAATGGAAATGGAACGGGAATGGAAAAGAAACGGGAATGGAAATGGAACGGGAATGGAAATGGAATGGGAATGGAAATGGAATGGAATGGAATGGAATGGAATGGAATGTACCGGAGTGGAGTGGAGTGGAGTGGAGTGGAGTAGAGTGCACTGGAACGGAATGGAATGGAATGGAATGGAATGGAATGGAACGGAACGGAATGTACCCGAGAAGCACGGAATGGAATGGAATGGAATGGAATGGAATGGAATGGAATGTACCGGAGTGGAGTGGAGTGGAATGGAGTGGAGTGGAGTGGAGTGGAGTGGAATGGAATGGAATGGAATGGAATGGAATGGAATGGAATGCCTTGGAATGCAATGGAATGGAATGGAATGGAATGGAATGGAATGGAATGGAATGGAATGGACACCAGTAGAATGGAATGGAATGGAATGGAATGGAATGGAATGGAATGGAATGGAATTCAATGGAATGGAATGGAATGGAATGGAATTCAATGGAATGGAATGGAATGGAATGGAATTCAATGGAATGGAATGGAATGGAATGGAATTCTATGGAATGGAATGGAGTGGAATCGAATGGAATCGAATGGAATCGAATGGAATGGAATGGAATAGAATGGAATCAACCCTAGTAGAACGGAACGGAACGCAACGGAACGGAACGGAACGGAACGGGATGGAACGGAACGGAATGGAATGGAATGGAACGGAATTCCATGGAATGGAATGGAATGGAATGGAATTCCATGGAATGGAATGGAATGGAATGGAATGGAATGGAATGGAATGGAATGGAATGGAATGGAATGGATTGGAATGGAATGGAATAGAATGGAATCAACCCGAGTAGAACGGAACGGAACACAACGGAACGGAACGGAAAGCAACGGAACGGAACGGAACGGAACGGAACGGAATGGAATGGAATGGAACGGAATTCAATGGAATGGAATGGAATGGAATGGAATTCTATGGATTGGAATGGAATGGAATGGAATGGAATTCCATGGAATGGAATGGAATGGAATGGAATTCAATGGAATGGAATGGAATGGAATGGAATGGAATGGAATGGAATGGAATTCTATGGAATGGAATGGAGTGGAATCGAATGGAATCGAATGGAATCGAATGCAATCGAATGGGATCGAATGGACTGGAATGGAATAGAATGGAATCAACCCGAGTAGAACGGAGCAGAACGCAACGGAAGGGAACGGAACGGAACGGAACGGAGCGGAATGGAATGGAGTGGAATGGAACGGAATTCAATGGAATGGAATGGAACGGAATGGAATTCAATGGAATGGAATGGAATGGAATGGAATGGAATGGAATGGAATGGAATGGAATTCAATGGAATGGAATGGAATGGAATGGAATGGAATGGAATTCCATGGAATGGAATGGAATGGAATGGAATGGAATGGAATGGAATGGAATGGATTGGAATGGAATGGAATTCAAATGGAATGGAATGGAATTCAATGGAATGGAATGGAATGGAATTCAAATGGAATGGAATGGATTGGAATGGAATGGAACGGAATGGAATGGAATGGAATGGAATGGAATGGAATGGAATTCAATGGAATGGAATGGAATGGAATGGAATGGAATGGAATGGAATGGAATTCAATGGAATGGAATGGAATGGAATGGAATGGAATGGAATGGAATGGAATGGAATGGAATGGAATTCAATGGAATGGAATGGAATGGATTGGAATGGAATGGAATAGAATGGAATCATCCCGAGTAGAACGGAACGGAACACAACGGAACGGAACGGAACGCAACGTAACGGAACGGAACGGAACGGAACGGAATGGAATGGAATGGAACGGAATTCAATGGAATGGAATGGAATGGAATGGAATTCTATGGAATGGAATGGAATGGAATGGAATGGAATGGAATGGAATTCCATGGAATGGAATGGAATGGAATGGAATGGAATGGAATGGAATTCCATGGAATGGAATGGAGTGGAATGGAATGGAATCGAATGGAATTGAATGGAATCGAATGGAATCAAATGGGATCGAATGGAATGGAATGGAATAGAATGGAATCAACCCGAGTAGAACGGAATGGAATGGAATGGAATGGAATGGAATGGAATGGAATGGAACGGAATGGAATGGAATGGAATCTACCCGAGTAGAACGGAATGGAACGGAATGGAATGGAATGGAATGGACAGGAGCAGAACGGAATGGAATGCAATGGAATGGAATGGAATGTACCCGAGCAGAACGGAATGGAATGAAATGGAAATGGAAAGGGAATGGAAATGGAACGGGAATGGAAATGGAACGGGAACGGAAATAGAACGGGAATGGAAATGGAACGGGAACGGAAACGGAACGAGAAGGGAAATGGAACGGGAACGGAAACGGAACGGGAACGGAAATGGAACGGGAATGGTAACGGAACAGGAATGGAAATGGAACGGGAATGGAAAAGGAACGGGAATGGAAATGGATCGGGAATGGAAATGGAACGGGAATGGAAATGGAACGGGAATGGAAATGGAACGGGAATGGAAAAGAAACGGGAATGGAAATGGAACGGGAATGGAAATGGAATGGGAATGGAAATGGAATGGAATGGAATGGAATGGAATGGAATGGAATGTACCGGAGTGGAGTGGAGTGGAGTGGAGTAGAGTGCACTGGAAAGGAATGGAATGGAATGGAATGGAATGGAACGGAACGGAATGTACCCGAGAAACACGGAATGGAATGGAATGGAATGGAATGGAATGGAATGGAATGGAATGGAATGGAATGCAATGGAATGCAATGGAATGGAAAGGAATGGAATGGAATGGAATGGAATGGAATGGAATGGAATGGAATGGAATGGAATGGACAACAGTAGAATGGAATGGAATGGAATGGAATGGAATGGAATGGAATGGAATGGAATGGAATGGAATTCAATGGAATGGAATGGAATGGAATGGAATTCAATGGAATGGAATGGAATGGAATGGAATTCAATGGAATGGAATGGAATTCTATGGAATGGAATGGAGTGGAATCGAATGGAATCGAATGGAATCGAATGGAATGGAATGGAATAGAATGGAATCAACCCGAGTAGAACGGAACGGAACGCAACGGAACGGAACGGAACGGAACGGGACGGAACGGAACGGAATGGAATGGAATGGAACGGAATTCCATGGAATGGAATGGAATGGAATGGAATTCAATGGAATGGAATGGAATGGAATGGAATGGAATGGAATGGAATGGAATTCAATGGAATGGAATGGAATGGAATGGAATGGAATGGAATGGAATGGAATGGAATGGAATGGAATTCAATGGAATGGAATGGAATGGATTGGAATGGAATGGAATAGAATGGAATCAACCCGAGTAGAACGGAACGGAACACAACGGAACGGAACGGAACGCAACGGAACGGAACGGAACGGAACGGAACGGAATGGAATGGAATGGAACGGAATTCAATGGAATGGAATGGAATGGAATGGAATTCTATGGAATGGAATGGAATGGAATGGAATGGAATGGAATTCCATGGAATGGAATGGAATGGAATGGAATGGAACCGAGTAGAACGGAACGGAATGGAATGGAATGGAATGGAATGGAATGGAATGCAATGGAATGGAATGGAATGGAATGGAATGGAATGGAATGGAATGGAATGGAATGGACACCAGTAGAATGGAATGGAATGGAATGGAATGGAATGGAATGGAATGGAATGGAATCTACCCGAGTAGAACGGAATGGAACGGAATGGAATGGAATGGAATGGACAGCAGCAGAACGGAATGGAATGCAATGGAATGGAATGGAATGTACCCGAGCAGAACGGAATGGAATGAAATGGAAATGGAAAGGGAATGGAAATGGAACGGGAATGGAAATGGAACGGGAACGGAAATGGAACGGGAATGGAAATGGAACGGGAACGGAAACGGAACGAGAACGGAAATGGAACGGGAACGGAAACGGAACGGGAACGGAAATGGAACGGGAATGGTAACGGAACGGGAATGGAAATGGAACGGGAATGGAAAAGGAACGGGAATGGAAATGGATCGGGAATGGAAATGGAACGGGAATGGTAATGGAACTGGAATGGAAATGGAACGGGAATGGAAAAGAAACGGGAATGGAAATGGAACGGGAATGGAAATGGAATGGGAATGGAAATGGAATGGAATGGAATGGAATGGAATGGAATGGAATGTACCGGAGTGGAGTGGAGTGGAGTGGAGTGGAGTAGAGTGCACTGGAACGGAATGGAATGGAATGGAATGGAATGGAATGGAATGGAATGGAACGGAACGGAATGTACCCGAGAAGCACGGAATGGAATGGAATGGAATGGAATGGAATGGAATGGAATGTACCGGAGTGGAGTGGAGTGGAATGGAGTGGAGTGGAGTGGAGTGGAGTGGAATGGAATGGAATGGAATGGAATGGAATGGAATGGAATGCAATGGAATGCAATGGAATGGAAAGGAATGGAATGGAATGGAATGGAATGGAATGGAATGGAATGGAATGGACACCAGTAGAATGGAATGGAATGGAATGGAATGGAATGGAATTCAATGGAATGGAATGGAATGGAATGGAATGGAATTCAATGGAATGGAATGGAATGGAATGGAATTCTATGGAATGGAGTGGAATCGAATGGAATCGAATGGAATCGAATGGAATGGAATGGAATAGAATGGAATCAACCCTAGTAGAACGGAACGGAACGCAACGGAACGGAACGGAACGGAACGGGATGGAACGGAACGGAATGGAATGGAATGGAACGGAATTCCATGGAATGGAATGGAATGGAATGGAATTCAATGGAATGGAATGGAATGGAATGGAATGGAATGGAATGGATTGGAATGGAATGGAATAGAATGGAATCAACCCGAGTAGAACGGAACGGAACACAACGGAACGGAACGGAACGCAACGGAACGGAACGGAACGGAACGGAACGGAATTGAATGGAATGGAACGGAATTCAATGGAATGGAATGGAATGGAATGGAATTCTATGGATTGGAATGGAATGGAATGGAATGGAATTCCATGGAATGGAATGGAATTGAATGGAATTCAATGGAATGGAATGGAATGGAATGGAATGGAATGGAATGGAATGGAATTCTATGGAATGGAATGGAGTGGAATCGAATGGAATCGAATGGAATCGAATGCAATCGAATGGGATCGAATGGACTGGAATGGAATAGAATGGAATCAACCCGAGTAGAACGGAGCGGAACGCAACGGAAGGGAACGGAACAGAACGGAACGGAACAGAATGGAATGGAGTGGAATGGAACGGAAATCAATGGAATGGAATGGAACGGAATGGAATTCAATGGAATGGAATGGAATGGAATGGAATGGAATGGAATGGAATGGAATGGAATGGAATTCAATGGAATGGAATGGAATGGAATGGAATGGAATGGAATTCCATGGAATGGAATGGAATGGAATGGAATGGAATGGAATGGAATGGAATGCAATGGAATGCAATGGAATGGAAAGGAATGGAATGGAATGCAATGGAATGGAATGGAATGGAATGGAATGGAATGGAATGGACAACAGTAGAATGGAATGGAATGGAATGGAATGGAATGGAATGGAATGGAATGGAATTCAATGGAATGGAATGGAATGGAATGGAATTCAATGGAATGGAATGGAATGGAATGGAATTCAATGGAATGGAATGGAATGGAATGGAATTCTATGGAATGGAATGGAATCGAATGGAATCGAATGGAATCGAATGGAATCGAATGGAATGGAATGGAATAGAATGGAATCAACCCGAGTAGAACGGAATGGAATGGAATGGAATGGAATGGAATCGAATCGAATCGAATGGAATCGAATGGAATGGAATGGAATAGAATGGAATCAACCCGAGTAGAATGGAATGGAATGGAATGGAAGGGAATGGAATGGAATGGAACGGAATGGAATTCAAATGGAATGGAATGGAATGGAATGGAATGGAATTGAATGGAATGGAATGGAATTTAATGGAATGGAATGGAATGGAACGGAATCGAATTCTATGGAATGGAATGGAATGGAATTCAATGGAATGGAATGGAATGGAATGGAATGGAATGGAATGGAATGGAATGGAACGGAATTCAATGGAATGGAATGGAACGGAATGGAATTCTATGGAATGGAATGGAATGGAATGGAATGGAATTCAATGGAATGGAATGGAATGGAATGGAATTCAATGGAATGGAATGGAATGGAATGGAATTCAATGGAATGGAATGGAATGGAATCGAATGGAATCGAATGGAATCGAATGGAATCGAATGGAAAGGAATGGAATAGAATGGAATCAACCCGAGTAGAACGGAACGGAACGCAACGGAGCGGAACGGGACGGAACGGAACGGAATGGAATGGAATGGAACGGAATTCCATGGAATGGAATGGAATGGAATGGAATTCAATGGAATGGAATGGAATGGAATGGAATGGAATGGAATGGAAAGGAATTCAATGGAATGGAATGGAATGGAATGGAATGGAATGGAATGGAATGGAATGGAATGGAATGGAATGGAATGGATTGGAATGGAATGGAATAGAATGGAATCAACCCGAGTAGAACGGAACGGAACACAACGGAACGGAACGGAACGCAACGGAACGGAACGGAACGGAACGGAATGGAATGGAATGGAACGGAATTCAATGGAATGGAATGGAATGGAATGGAATTCTATGGATTGGAATGGAATGGAATGGAATGGAATTCCATGGAATGGAATGGAATGGAATGGAATTCAATGGAATGGAATGGAATGGAATGGAATGGAATGGAATGGAATGGAATGGAATTCTATGGAATGGAATGGAGTGGAATCGAATGGAATCGAATGGAATCGAAGGCAATCAAATGGGATCGAATGGACTGGAATGGAATAGAATGGAATCAACCCGAGTAGAACGGAGCGGAACGCAACGGAAGGGAACGGAACAGAACGGAACAGAACGGAATGGAATGGAGTGGAATGGAACGGAATTCAATGGAATGGAATGGAACGGAATGGAATTCAATGGAATGGAATGGAATGGAATGGAATGGAATGGAATGGAATGGAATGGAATTCCATGGAATGGAATGGAATGGAATGGAATGGAATGGAATTCAATGGAATGGAATGGAATGGAATGGAATGGAATGGAATGGAATTCCATGGAATGGAATGGAATGGAATGGAATGGAATGGAATTCAATGGAATGGAATTCCATGGAATGGAATGGAATGGAATGGAATCGAATGGAATCGAATGGAATCGAATGGAATCGAATGGAATGGAATGGAATAGAATGCAATCAACCCGAGTAGAATGGAATGGAATGGAATGGAATGGAATGGAATGGAATGGAATGGAATGGAGTGGAATGGAATGGAATGGAATGGAACGGAATTCTATGGAATGGAATGGAATGGAATGGAATGGAATTGAGTGCAATGCAATGCAATGGAATGCAATGGAATGGAAAGGAATGGAATGGAATGGAATGGAATCTACCCGAGTAGAACGGAATGGAATGGAATTGAATGGAATGTAACCGAGTAGAACGGAACGGAATGGAATGGAATGGAATGGAATGGAATGCAATGGAATGGAATGGAATGGAATGGAATGGAATGGAATGGAATGGAATGGAATGGACACCAGTAGAATGGAATGGAATGGAATGGAATGGAATGGAATGGAATGGAATGGAATGGAATCTACCCGAATAGAACGGAATGGAACTAAATGGAATGGAATGGAATGGACAGGAGCAGAACGGAATGGAATGCAATGGAATGGAATGGAATGTACCCGAGCAGAACGGAATGGAATGAAATGGAAATGGAAAGGGAATGGAAATGGAACGGGAATGGAAATGGAACGGGAACGGAAATGGAACGGGAATGGAAATGGAACGGGAACGGAAACGGAACGAAAACGGAAATGGAACGGGAACGGAAACGGAACGGGAACGGAAATGGAACGGGAATGGTAACGGAACAGGAATGGAAATGGAACGGGAATGGAAAAGGAACGGGAATGGAAATGGATCGGGAATGGAAATGGAACGGGAATGGTAATGGAACGGGAATGGAAATGGAAGGGGAATGGAAAAGAAAAGGGAATGGAAATGGAACGGGAATGGAAATGGAATGGGAATGGAAATGGAATGGAATGGAATGGAATGGAATGGAATGGAATGTACCGGAGTGGAGTGGAGTGGAGTGGAGTAGAGTGCACTGGAAGGGAATGGAATGGAATGGAATGGAATGGAACGGAACGGAATGTACCCGAGAAGCACGGAATGGAATGGAATGGAATGGAATGGAATGGAATGGAATGTACCGGAGTGGAGTGGAGTGGAATGGAGTGGAGTGGAGTGGTGTGGAGTGGAATGGAATGGAATGGAATGGAATGGAATGGAATGGAATGCAATGGAATGCAATGGAATGGAAAGGAATGGAATGGAATGCAATGGAATGGAATGGAATGGAATGGAATGGAATGGAATGGACAACAGTAGAATGGAATGGAATGGAATGGAATGGAATGGAATGGAATGGAATTCAATGGAATGGAATGGAATGGAATGGAATTCAATGGAATGGAATGGAATGGAATGGAATTCAATGGAATGGAATGGAATGGAATGGAATTCTATGGAATGGAATGGAATCGAATGGAATCGAATGGAATCGAATGGAATCGAATGGAATGGAATGGAATAGAATGGAATCAACCCGAGTAGAACGGAATGGAATGGAATGGAATGGAATGGAATCGAATCGAATCGAATGGAATCGAATGGAATGGAATGGAATAGAATGGAATCAACCCGAGTAGAATGGAATGGAATGGAATGGAAGGGAATGGAATGGAATGGAACGGAATGGAATTCAAATGGAATGGAATGGAATGGAATGGAATGGAATTGAATGGAATGGAATGGAATTTAATGGAATGGAATGGAATGGAACGGAATGGAATTCTATGGAATGGAATGGAATGGAATTCAATGGAATGGAATGGAATGGAATGGAATGGAATGGAATGGAATGGAACGGAATTCAATGGAATGGAATGGAACGGAATGGAAATCTATGGAATGGAATGGAATGGAATGGAATGGAATTCAATGGAATGGAATGGAATGGAATGGAATGGAATGGAATGGAATTCAATGGAATGGAATGGAATGGAATGGAATTCAATGGAATGGAATGGAATGGAATCGAATGGAATCGAATGGAATCGAATGGAATCGAATGGAAAGGAATGGAATAGAATGGAATCAACCCGAGTAGAACGGAACGGAACGCAACGGAGCGGAACGGGACGGAACGGAACGGAATGGAATGGAATGGAACGGAATTCCATGGAATGGAATGGAATGGAATGGAATTCAATGGAATGGAATGGAATGGAATGGAATGGAATGGAATGGAAAGGAATTCAATGGAATGGAATGGAATGGAATGGAATGGAATGGAATGGAATGGAATGGAATGGAATGGAATGGAATGGATTGGAATGGAATGGAATAGAATGGAATCAACCCGAGTAGAACGGAACGGAACACAACGGAACGGAACGGAACGCAACGGAACGGAACGGAACGGAACGGAATGGAATGGAATGGAACGGAATTCAATGGAATGGAATGGAATGGAATGGAATTCTATGGATTGGAATGGAATGGAATGGAATGGAATTCCATGGAATGGAATGGAATGGAATGGAATTCAATGGAATGGAATGGAATGGAATGGAATGGAATGGAATGGAATGGAATGGAATTCTATGGAATGGAATGGAGTGGAATCGAATGGAATCGAATGGAATCGAAGGCAATCAAATGGGATCGAATGGACTGGAATGGAATAGAATGGAATCAACCCGAGTAGAACGGAGCGGAACGCAACGGAAGGGAACGGAACAGAACGGAACAGAACGGAATGGAATGGAGTGGAATGGAACGGAATTCAATGGAATGGAATGGAACGGAATGGAATTCAATGGAATGGAATGGAATGGAATGGAATGGAATGGAATGGAATGGAATGGAATTCCATGGAATGGAATGGAATGGAATGGAATGGAATGGAATTCAATGGAATGGAATGGAATGGAATGGAATGGAATGGAATGGAATTCCATGGAATGGAATGGAATGGAATGGAATGGAATGGAATTCAATGGAATGGAATTCCATGGAATGGAATGGAATGGAATGGAATCGAATGGAATCGAATGGAATCGAATGGAATCGAATGGAATGGAATGGAATAGAATGCAATCAACCCGAGTAGAATGGAATGGAATGGAATGGAATGGAATGGAATGGAATGGAATGGAATGGAGTGGAATGGAATGGAATGGAATGGAACGGAATTCTATGGAATGGAATGGAATGGAATGGAATGGAATTGAGTGCAATGCAATGCAATGGAATGCAATGGAATGGAAAGGAATGGAATGGAATGGAATGGAATCTACCCGAGTAGAACGGAATGGAATGGAATTGAATGGAATGTAACCGAGTAGAACGGAACGGAATGGAATGGAATGGAATGGAATGGAATGCAATGGAATGGAATGGAATGGAATGGAATGGAATGGAATGGAATGGAATGGAATGGACACCAGTAGAATGGAATGGAATGGAATGGAATGGAATGGAATGGAATGGAATGGAATGGAATCTACCCGAATAGAACGGAATGGAACTAAATGGAATGGAATGGAATGGACAGGAGCAGAACGGAATGGAATGCAATGGAATGGAATGGAATGTACCCGAGCAGAACGGAATGGAATGAAATGGAAATGGAAAGGGAATGGAAATGGAACGGGAATGGAAATGGAACGGGAACGGAAATGGAACGGGAATGGAAATGGAACGGGAACGGAAACGGAACGAAAACGGAAATGGAACGGGAACGGAAACGGAACGGGAACGGAAATGGAACGGGAATGGTAACGGAACAGGAATGGAAATGGAACGGGAATGGAAAAGGAACGGGAATGGAAATGGATCGGGAATGGAAATGGAACGGGAATGGTAATGGAACGGGAATGGAAATGGAAGGGGAATGGAAAAGAAAAGGGAATGGAAATGGAACGGGAATGGAAATGGAATGGGAATGGAAATGGAATGGAATGGAATGGAATGGAATGGAATGGAATGTACCGGAGTGGAGTGGAGTGGAGTGGAGTAGAGTGCACTGGAAGGGAATGGAATGGAATGGAATGGAATGGAACGGAACGGAATGTACCCGAGAAGCACGGAATGGAATGGAATGGAATGGAATGGAATGGAATGGAATGTACCGGAGTGGAGTGGAGTGGAATGGAGTGGAGTGGAGTGGTGTGGAGTGGAATGGAATGGAATGGAATGGAATGGAATGGAATGGAATGCAATGGAATGCAATGGAATGGAAAGGAATGGAATGGAATGCAATGGAATGGAATGGAATGGAATGGAATGGAATGGAATGGACAACAGTAGAATGGAATGGAATGGAATGGAATGGAATGGAATGGAATTCAATGGAATGGAATGGAATGGAATGGAATTCAATGGAATGGAATGGAATGGAATGGAATTCAATGGAATGGAATGGAATGGAATGGAATTCTATGGAATGGAATGGAATCGAATGGAATCGAATGGAATCGAATGGAATCGAATGGAATGGAATGGAATAGAATGGAATCAACCCGAGTAGAACGGAATGGAATGGAATGGAATGGAATGGAATCGAATCGAATCGAATGGAATCGAATGGAATGGAATGGAATAGAATGGAATCAACCCGAGTAGAATGGAATGGAATGGAATGGAAGGGAATGGAATGGAATGGAACGGAATGGAATTCAAATGGAATGGAATGGAATGGAATGGAATGGAATTGAATGGAATGGAATGGAATTTAATGGAATGGAATGGAATGGAACGGAATGGAATTCTATGGAATGGAATGGAATGGAATTCAATGGAATGGAATGGAATGGAATGGAATGGAATGGAATGGAATGGAACGGAATTCAATGGAATGGAATGGAACGGAATGGAAATCTATGGAATGGAATGGAATGGAATGGAATGGAATTCAATGGAATGGAATGGAATGGAATGGAATGGAATGGAATGGAATTCAATGGAATGGAATGGAATGGAATGGAATTCAATGGAATGGAATGGAATGGAATCGAATGGAATCGAATGGAATCGAATGGAATCGAATGGAAAGGAATGGAATAGAATGGAATCAACCCGAGTAGAACGGAACGGAACGCAACGGAGCGGAACGGGACGGAACGGAACGGAATGGAATGGAATGGAACGGAATTCCATGGAATGGAATGGAATGGAATGGAATTCAATGGAATGGAATGGAATGGAATGGAATGGAATGGAATGGAATGGAATTCAATGGAATGGAATGGAATGGAATGGAATGGAATGGAATGGAATGGAATGGAATGGAATGGAATGGATTGGAATGGAATGGAATAGAATGGAATCAACCCGAGTAGAACGGAACGGAACACAACGGAACGGAACGGAACGCAACGGAACGGAACGGAACGGAACGGAATGGAATGGAATGGAACGGAATTCAATGGAATGGAATGGAATGGAATGGAATTCTATGGATTGGAATGGAATGGAATGGAATGGAATTCCATGGAATGGAATGGAATGGAATGGAATTCAATGGAATGGAATGGAATGGAATGGAATGGAATGGAATGGAATGGAATGGAATTCTATGGAATGGAATGGAGTGGAATCGAATGGAATCGAATGGAATCGAATGCAATCGAATGGGATCGAATGGACTGGAATGGAATAGAATGGAATCAACCCGAGTAGAACGGAGCGGAACGCAACGGAAGGGAACGGAACAGAACGGAACAGAACGGAATGGAATGGAGTGGAATGGAACGGAATTCAATGGAATGGAATGGAACGGAATGGAATTCAATGGAATGGAATGGAATGGAATGGAATGGAATGGAATGGAATGGAATTCCATGGAATGGAATGGAATGGAATGGAATGGAATGGAATGGAATTCAATGGAATGGAATGGAATGGAATGGAATGGAATTGAGTGCAATGCAATGCAATGGAATGCAATGGAATGGAAAGGAATGGAATGGAATGGAATGGAATCTACCCGAGTAGAACGGAATGGAATGGAATTGAATGGAATGTAACCGAGTAGAACGGAACGGAATGGAATGGAATGGAATGGAATGGAATGCAATGGAATGGAATGGAATGGAATGGAATGGAATGGAATGGAATGGAATGGAATGGAATGGACACCAGTAGAATGGAATGGAATGGAATGGAATGGAATGGAATGGAATGGAATGGAATGGAATCTACCCGAATAGAACGGAATGGAACTAAATGGAATGGAATGGAATGGACAGGAGCAGAACGGAATGGAATGCAATGGAATGGAATGGAATGTACCCGAGCAGAACGGAATGGAATGAAATGGAAATGGAAAGGGAATGGAAATGGAACGGGAATGGAAATGGAACGGGAACGGAAATGGAACGGGAATGGAAATGGAACGGGAACGGAAACGGAACGAAAACGGAAATGGAACGGGAACGGAAACGGAACGGGAACGGAAATGGAACGGGAATGGTAACGGAACAGGAATGGAAATGGAACGGGAATGGAAAAGGAACGGGAATGGAAATGGATCGGGAATGGAAATGGAACGGGAATGGTAATGGAACGGGAATGGAAATGGAAGGGGAATGGAAAAGAAACGGGAATGGAAATGGAACGGGAATGGAAATGGAATGGGAATGGAAATGGAATGGAATGGAATGGAATGGAATGGAATGGAATGTACCGGAGTGGAGTGGAGTGGAGTGGAGTAGAGTGCACTGGAAGGGAATGGAATGGAATGGAATGGAATGGAACGGAACGGAATGTACCCGAGAAGCACGGAATGGAATGGAATGGAATGGAATGGAATGGAATGGAATGTACCGGAGTGGAGTGGAGTGGAATGGAGTGGAGTGGAGTGGTGTGGAGTGGAATGGAATGGAATGGAATGGAATGGAATGGAATGGAATGCAATGGAATGCAATGGAATGGAAAGGAATGGAATGGAATGCAATGGAATGGAATGGAATGGAATGGAATGGAATGGAATGGACAACAGTAGAATGGAATGGAATGGAATGGAATGGAATGGAATGGAATGGAATGGAATTCAATGGAATGGAATGGAATGGAATGGAATTCAATGGAATGGAATGGAATGGAATGGAATTCAATGGAATGGAATGGAATGGAATGGAATTCTATGGAATGGAATGGAATCGAATGGAATCGAATGGAATCGAATGGAATCGAATGGAATGGAATGGAATAGAATGGAATCAACCCGAGTAGAACGGAATGGAATGGAATGGAATGGAATGGAATCGAATCGAATCGAATGGAATCGAATGGAATGGAATGGAATAGAATGGAATCAACCCGAGTAGAATGGAATGGAATGGAATGGAAGGGAATGGAATGGAATGGAACGGAATGGAATTCAAATGGAATGGAATGGAATGGAATGGAATGGAATTGAATGGAATGGAATGGAATTTAATGGAATGGAATGGAATGGAACGGAATGGAATTCTATGGAATGGAATGGAATGGAATTCAATGGAATGGAATGGAATGGAATGGAATGGAATGGAATGGAATGGAACGGAATTCAATGGAATGGAATGGAACGGAATGGAATTCTATGGAATGGAATGGAATGGAATGGAATGGAATTCAATGGAATGGAATGGAATGGAATGGAATTCAATGGAATGGAATGGAATGGAATGGAATTCAATGGAATGGAATGGAATGGAATCGAATGGAATCGAATGGAATCGAATGGAATCGAATGGAAAGGAATGGAATAGAATGGAATCAACCCGAGTAGAACGGAACGGAACGCAACGGAGCGGAACGGGACGGAACGGAACGGAATGGAATGGAATGGAACGGAATTCCATGGAATGGAATGGAATGGAATAGAATTCAATGGAATGGAATGGAATGGAATGGAATGGAATGGAATGGAATGGAATTCAATGGAATGGAATGGAATGGAATGGAATGGAATGGAATGGAATGGAATGGAATGGAATGGAATGGAATGGATTGGAATGGAATGGAATAGAATGGAATCAACCCGAGTAGAACGGAACGGAACACAACGGAACGGAACGGAACGCAACGGAACGGAACGGAACGGAACGGAATGGAATGGAATGGAACGGAATTCAATGGAATGGAATGGAATGGAATGGAATTCTATGGATTGGAATGGAATGGAATGGAATGGAATTCCATGGAATGGAATGGAATGGAATGGAATTCAATGGAATGGAATGGAATGGAATGGAATGGAATGGAATGGAATGGAATTCTATGGAATGGAATGGAGTGGAATCGAATGGAATCGAATGGAATCGAATGCAATCGAATGGGATCGAATGGACTGGAATGGAATAGAATGGAATCAACCCGAGTAGAACGGAGCGGAACGCAACGGAAGGGAACGGAACAGAACGGAACAGAACGGAATGGAATGGAGTGGAATGGAACGGAATTCAATGGAATGGAATGGAACGGAATGGAATTCAATGGAATGGAATGGAATGGAATGGAATGGAATGGAATGGAATGGAATTCCATGGAATGGAATGGAATGGAATGGAATGGAATGGAATGGAATTCAATGGAATGGAATGGAATGGAATGGAATGGAATGGAATGGAATGGAATTCCATGGAATGGAATGGAATGGAATGGAATGGAATGGAATTCAATGGAATGGAATGGAATGGAATGGAATGGAATGGAATCGAATGGAATCGAATGGAATCGAATGGAATCGAATGGAATGGAATGGAATAGAATGCAATCAACCCGAGTAGAATGGAATGGAATGGAATGGAATGGAATGGAATGGAATGGAATGGAATGGAATGGAGTGGAATGGAATGGAATGGAATGGAACGGAATTCTATGGAATGGAATGGAATGGAATGGAATGGAATTGAGTGCAATGCAATGCAATGGAATGCAATGGAATGGAAAGGAATGGAATGGAATGGAATGGAATCTACCCGAGTAGAACGGAATGGAATGGAATTGAATGGAATGTAACCGAGTAGAACGGAACGGAATGGAATGGAATGGAATGGAATGGAATGCAATGGAATGGAATGGAATGGAATGGAATGGAATGGAATGGAATGGAATGGAATGGACACCAGTAGAATGGAATGGAATGGAATGGAATGGAATGGAATGGAATGGAATGGAATGGAATGGAATCTACCCGAATAGAACGGAATGGAACTAAATGGAATGGAATGGAATGGACAGGAGCAGAACGGAATGGAATGCAATGGAATGGAATGGAATGTACCCGAGCAGAACGGAATGGAATGAAATGGAAATGGAAAGGGAATGGAAATGGAACGGGAATGGAAATGGAACGGGAACGGAAATGGAACGGGAATGGAAATGGAACGGGAACGGAAACGGAACGAAAACGGAAATGGAACGGGAACGGAAACGGAACGGGAACGGAAATGGAACGGGAATGGTAACGGAACAGGAATGGAAATGGAACGGGAATGGAAAAGGAACGGGAATGGAAATGGATCGGGAATGGAAATGGAACGGGAATGGTAATGGAACGGGAATGGAAATGGAAGGGGAATGGAAAAGAAACGGGAATGGAAATGGAACGGGAATGGAAATGGAATGGGAATGGAAATGGAATGGAATGGAATGGAATGGAATGGAATGGAATGTACCGGAGTGGAGTGGAGTGGAGTGGAGTAGAGTGCACTGGAAGGGAATGGAATGGAATGGAATGGAATGGAACGGAACGGAATGTACCCGAGAAGCACGGAATGGAATGGAATGGAATGGAATGGAATGGAATGGAATGTACCGGAGTGGAGTGGAGTGGAATGGAGTGGAGTGGAGTGGTGTGGAGTGGAATGGAATGGAATGGAATGGAATGGAATGGAATGGAATGCAATGGAATGCAATGGAATGGAAAGGAATGGAGTGGAATGCAATGGAATGGAATGGAATGGAATGGAATGGAATGGAATGGACAACAGTAGAATGGAATGGAATGGAATGGAATGGAATGGAATGGAATGGAATGGAATTCAATGGAATGGAATGGAATGGAATGGAATTCAATGGAATGGAATGGAATGGAATGGAATTCAATGGAATGGAATGGAATGGAATGGAATTCTATGGAATGGAATGGAATCGAATGGAATCGAATGGAATCGAATGGAATCGAATGGAATGGAATGGAATAGAATGGAATCAACCCGAGTAGAACGGAATGGAATGGAATGGAATGGAATGGAATCGAATCTAATCGAATGGAATCGAATGGAATGGAATGGAATAGAATGGAATCAACCCGAGTAGAATGGAATGGAATGGAATGGAAGGGAATGGAATGGAATGGAACGGAATGGAATTCAAATGGAATGGAATGGAATGGAATGGAATGGAATTGAATGGAATGGAATGGAATTTAATGGAATGGAATGGAATGGAACGGAATGGAATTCTATGGAATGGAATGGAATGGAATTCAATGGAATGGAATGGAATGGAATGGAATGGAATGGAATGGAATGGAACGGAATTCAATGGAATGGAATGGAACGGAATGGAACTCTATGGAATGGAATGGAATGGAATGGAATGGAATTCAATGGAATGGAATGGAATGGAATGGAATGGAATGGAATTCAATGGAATGGAATGGAATGGAATGGAATTCAATGGAATGGAATGGAATGGAATCGAATGGAATCGAATGGAATCGAATGGAATCGAATGGAAAGGAATGGAATAGAATGGAATCAACACGAGTAGAACGGAACGGAACGCAACGGAGCGGAACGGGACGGAACGGAACGGAATGGAATGGAATGGAACGGAATTCCATGGAATGGAATGGAATGGAATGGAATTCAATGGAATGGAATGGAATGGAATGGAATGGAATGGAATTCAATGGAATGGAATGGAATGGAATGGAATGGAATGGAATGGAATGGAATGGAATGGAATGGAATGGATTGGAATGGAATGGAATAGAATGGAATCAACCCGAGTAGAACGGAACGGAACACAACGGAACGGAACGGAACGCAACGGAACGGAACGGAACGGAACGGAATGGAATGGAATGGAACGGAATTCAATGGAATGGAATGGAATGGAATGGAATTCTATGGATTGGAATGGAATGGAATGGAATGGAATTCCATGGAATGGAATGGAATGGAATGGAATTCCATGGAATGGAATGGAATGGAATGGAATTCAATGGAATGGAATGGAATGGAATGGAATGGAATGGAATGGAATGGAATTCTATGGAATGGAATGGAGTGGAATCGAATGGAATCGAATGGAATCGAATGCAATCGAATGGGATCGAATGGACTGGAATGGAATAGAATGGAATCAACCCGAGTAGAACGGAGCGGAACGCAACGGAAGGGAACGGAACAGAACGGAACAGAACGGAATGGAATGGAGTGGAATGGAACGGAATTCAATGGAATGGAATGGAACGGAATGGAATTCAATGGAATGGAATGGAATGGAATGGAATGGAATGGAATGGAATGGAATGGAATGGAATGGAATTCCATGGAATGGAATGGAATGGAATGGAATGGAATGGAATGGAATTCAATGGAATGGAATGGAATGGAATGGAATGGAATGGAATGGAATTCCATGGAATGGAATGGAATGGAATGGAATGGAATGGAATTCAATGGAATGGAATGGAATGGAATGGAATGGAATGGAATGGAATCGAATGGAATCGAATGGAATCGAATGGAATCGAATGGAATGGAATGGAATAGAATGCAATCAACCCGAGTAGAATGGAATGGAATGGAATGGAATGGAATGGAATGGAATGGAATGGAATGGAATGGAATGGAGTGGAATGGAATGGAATGGAATGGAACGGAATTCTATGGAATGGAATGGAATGGAATGGAATGGAATTGAGTGCAATGCAATGCAATGGAATGCAATGGAATGGAAAGGAATGGAATGGAATGGAATGGAATCTACCCGAGTAGAACGGAATGGAATGGAATTGAATGGAATGTAACCGAGTAGAACGGAACGGAATGGAATGGAATGGAATGGAATGGAATGCAATGGAATGGAATGGAATGGAATGGAATGGAATGGAATGGAATGGAATGGACACCAGTAGAATGGAATGGAATGGAATGGAATGGAATGGAATGGAATGGAATGGAATCTACCCGAATAGAACGGAATGGAACTAAATGGAATGGAATGGAATGGACAGGAGCAGAACGGAATGGAATGCAATGGAATGGAATGGAATGTACCCGAGCAGAACGGAATGGAATGAAATGGAAATGGAAAGGAATGGAAATGGAACGGGAATGGAAATGGAACGGGAACGGAAATGGAACGGGAATGGAAATGGAACGGGAACGGAAACGGAACGAAAACGGAAATGGAACGGGAACGGAAACGGAACGGGAACGGAAATGGAACGGGAATGGTAACGGAACAGGAATGGAAATGGAACGGGAATGGAAAAGGAACGGGAATGGAAATGGATCGGGAATGGAAATGGAACGGGAATGGTAATGGAACGGGAATGGAAATGGAAGGGGAATGGAAAAGAAACGGGAATGGAAATGGAACGGGAATGGAAATGGAATGGGAATGGAAATGGAATGGAATGGAATGGAATGGAATGGAATGGAATGTACCGGAGTGGAGTGGAGTGGAGTGGAGTAGAGTGCACTGGAAGGGAATGGAATGGAATGGAATGGAATGGAACGGAACGGAATGTACCCGAGAAGCACGGAATGGAATGGAATGGAATGGAATGGAATGGAATGGAATGGAATGGAATGTACCGGAGTGGAGTGGAGTGGAATGGAGTGGAGTGGAGTGGTGTGGAGTGGAATGGAATGGAATGGAATGGAATGGAATGGAATGGAATGCAATGGAATGCAATGGAATGGAAAGGAATGGAATGGAATGCAATGGAATGGAATGGAATGGAATGGAATGGAATGGAATGGACAACAGTAGAATGGAATGGAATGGAATGGAGTGGAATGGAATGGAATGGAATGGAATTCAATGGAATGGAATGGAATGGAATGGAATTCAATGGAATGGAATGGAATGGAATGGAATTCAATGGAATGGAATGGAATGGAATGGAATTCTATGAAATGGAATGGAGTGGAATCGAATGGAATCGAATGGAATCGAATGGAATGGAATGGAATAGAATGGAATCAACCCGAGTAGAACGGAACGGAACGCAACGGAACGGAACGGAACGGAACGGGACGGAACGGAACGGAATGGAATGGAATGGAACGGAATTCCATGGAATGGATTGGAATGGAATGGAATTCAATGGAATGGAATGGAATTCAATGGAATGGAATGGAATGGATTGGAATGGAATGGAATAGAATGGAATCATCCCGAGTAGAACGGAACGGAACACAACGGAATGGAACGGAACGCAACGGAACGGAACGGAACGGAACGGAACGGAATGGAATGGAATGGAACGGAATTCAATGGAATGGAATGGAATGGAATGGAATTCTATGGAATGGAATGGAATGGAATGGAATGGAATTCCATGGAATGGAATGGAATGGAATGGAATGGAATGGAATGGAATTCAATGGAATGGAATGGAGTGGAATGGAATGGAATCGAATGGAATTGAATGGAATCGAATGGAATCAAATGGGATCGAATGGAATGGAATGGAATAGAATGGAATCAACCCGAGTAGAACGGAATGGAATGGAATGGAATGGAATGGGATGGAATGGAATGGAATGGAATGGAATGGAATGGAATGGAATTCAATGGAATGGAATGGAATGGAATGGAATGGAATGGAATGGAATGGAATTCAATGGAATGGAATGGATTGGAATCGAATGGAATGGAATGTACCAAAGTAGAACGGAATGGAATGGAATGGAATGGAATGGAATGGAATGGAATGGAATGGAATGTACACGAGTAGAACGGAATGGAATGGAATTGAATGGATTGGAATGGAATGGAATGGAATGGAATGGAATGTAACCGAGTAGAACGGAATGGAATGTAATTGAATGGAATGTAACCGAGTTGAACGGAACGGAATGCAATGGAATGGAATGGAATGGAATGGAATGGAATGGAATTGAGTGCAATGCAATGCAATGGAATGCAATGGAATGGAATGGAATGGAATGGAATAGACACCAGTAGAATGGAATGGAATGGAATGGAATGGAATGGAATGGAATGGAATGGAATGGAATGGAATCTACCCGAGTAGAACGGAATGGAACGGAATGGAATGGAATGGAATGGACAGGAGCAGAACGGAATGGAATGCAATGGAATGGAATGGAATGTACCCGAGCAGAATGGAATGGAATGAAATGGAAATGGAAAGGGAATGGAAATGGAACGGGAATGGAAATGGAAAGGGAACGGAAATGCAACGGGAATGGAAATGGAACGGGAACGGAAACGGAACGAGAACGGAAATGGAACGGGAACGGAAACGGAACGGGAACGGAAATGGAACGGGAATGGTAACGGAACGGGAATGGAAATGGAACGGGAATGGAAATGGAACGGGAATGGAAATGGATAGGGAATGGAAATGGAACGGGAAAGGTAATGGAACTGGAAAGGAAATGGAACGGGAATGGAAAAGAAACGGGAATGGAAATGGAACGGGAATGGAAATGGAATGGGAATGGAAATGGAATGGAATGGAATGGAATGGAATGGAATGGAATGGAATGTACCGGAGTGGAGTGGAGTGGAGTGGAGTGGAGTAGAGTGCACTGAAACGGAATGGAATGGAATGGAATGGAATGGAATGGAACGGAACGGAATGTACCCGAGAAGCACGGAATGGAATGGAATGGAATGGAATGGAATGGAATGGAATGGAATGTACCGGAGTGGAGTGGAGTGGAATGGAGTGGAGTGGAGTGGAGTGGAGTGGAATGGAATGGAATGGAATGGAATGGAATGGAATGGAATGCAATGGAATGCAATGGAATGGAAAGGAAAGGAATGGAATGGAATGGAATGGAATGGAATGGAATGGACACCAGTAGAATGGAATGGAATGGAATGGAATGGAATGGAATGGAATGGAATGGAATTCAATGGAATGGAATGGAATGGAATGGAATTCAATGGAATGGAATGGAATGGAATGGAATTCAATGGAATGGAATGGAATGGAATGGAATTCAATAGAATGGAATGGAATGGAATGGAATGGAATGGAATGGAATGGAATGGAGTGGAATCGAATGGAATCGAATGGAATCGAATGGAATGGAATGGAATAGAATGGAATCAACCCGAGTAGAACGGAACGGAACGCAACGGAACGGAACGGAACGGAACGGGACGGAACGGAACGGAATGGAATGGAATGGAACGGAATTCCATGGAATGGAATGGAATGGAATGGAATTCAATGGAATGGAATGGAATGGAATGGAATGGAATGGAATGGAATGGAATTCAATGGAATGGAATGGAATGGATTGGAATGGAATGGAATAGAATGGAATCAACACGAGTAGAACGGAACGGAACACAACGGAACGGTACGGAACGCAACGGAACGGAACGGAACGGAACGGAAAGGAATGGAATGGAATGGAACGGAATTCAATGGAATGGAATGGAATAGAATGGAATTCTATGGATTGGAATGGAATGGAATGGAATGGAATTCCATGGAATGGAATGGAATGGAATGGAATTCAATGGAATGGAATGGAATGGAATGGAATGGAATGGAATGGAATGGAATGGAATGGAATTGTATGGAATGGAATGGAGTGGAATCGAATGGAATCGAACGGAATCGAATGCAATCGAATGGGATCGAATGGACTGGAATGGAATAGAATGGAATCAACCCGAGTAGAACGGAGCGGAACGCAATGGAAGGGAACGGAACGGAACGGAACGGAATGGAATGGAGTGGAATGGAACGGAATTCAATGAAATGGAATGGAACGGAATGGAATTCTATGGAATGGAATGGAATGGAATGGAATGGAATGGAATGGATTGGAATGGAATGGAATTCAATGGAATGGAATGGAATGGAATGGAATGGAATTCAATGGAATGGAATGGAATGGAATGGAATGGAATGGAATGGAATGGAATGGATTGGAATGGAATGGAATTCAAATGGAATGGAATGGAATGGAATGGAATGGAATGGAATGGAATGGAATTCAAATGGAATGGAATGGAATGGAATGGAATGGAATGGAATGGAATGGAATGGAATGCAATGGAATGGAATGGAATGGAATGGAATGGAATTCAATGGAATGGAATGGAATGGAATCGAATGGAATCGAGTGGAATCGAATGGAATGGAATGGAATAGAATGCAATCAACCCGAGTAGAATGGAATGGAATGGAATGGAATGGAATGGAATGGAATGGAATGGAATAGAATGGAATGGAATGGAATGGAATGGAATTCAAATGGAATGGAATGGAATGGAATGGAATGGAATTCCATGGAATGGAATGGAATGGAATGGAATGGAATGGAATTCAATGGAATGGAATGGAATGGAATGGAATGGAATGGAATGGAATCGAATGGAATCGAATGGAATCGAATGGAATCGAATGGAATGGAATGGAATAGAATGCAATCAACCCGAGTAGAATGGAATGGAATGGAATGGAATGGAATGGAATGGAATGGAATGGAATGGAGTGGAATGGAATGGAATGGAATGGAACGGAATTCTATGGAATGGAATGGAATGGAATGGAATGGAATGGAATTGAGTGCAATGCAATGCAATGGAATGCAATGGAATGGAAAGGAATGGAATGGAATGGAATGGAATCTACCCGAGTAGAACGGAATGGAATGGAATTGAATGGAATGTAACCGAGTAGAACGGAACGGAATGGAATGGAATGGAATGGAATGGAATGCAATGGAATGGAATGGAATGGAATGGAATGGAATGGAATGGAATGGAATGGAATGGACACCAGTAGAATGGAATGGAATGGAATGGAATGGAATGGAATGGAATGGAATGGAATGGAATCTACCCGAATAGAACGGAATGGAACTAAATGGAATGGAATGGAATGGACAGGAGCAGAACGGAATGGAATGCAATGGAATGGAATGGAATGTACCCGAGCAGAACGGAATGGAATGAAATGGAAATGGAAAGGGAATGGAAATGGAACGGGAATGGAAATGGAACGGGAACGGAAATGGAACGGGAATGGAAATGGTACGGGAACGGAAACGGAACGAAAACGGAAATGGAACGGGAACGGAAACGGAACGGGAACGGAAATGGAACGGGAATGGTAACGGAACAGGAATGGAAATGGAACGGGAATGGAAAAGGAACGGGAATGGAAATGGATCGGGAATGGAAATGGAACGGGAATGGTAATGGAACGGGAATGGAAATGGAAGGGGAATGGAAAAGAAACGGGAATGGAAATGGAACGGGAATGGAAATGGAATGGGAATGGAAATGGAATGGAATGGAATGGAATGGAATGGAATGGAATGTACCGGAGTGGAGTGGAGTGGAGTGGAGTAGAGTGCACTGGAAGGGAATGGAATGGAATGGAATGGAATGGAACGGAACGGAATGTACCCGAGAAGCACGGAATGGAATGGAATGGAATGGAATGGAATGGAATGGAATGGAATGTACCGGAGTGGAGTGGAGTGGAATGGAGTGGAGTGGAGTGGTGTGGAGTGGAATGGAATGGAATGGAATGGAATGGAATGGAATGGAATGCAATGGAATGCAATGGAATGGAAAGGAATGGAATGGAATGCAATGGAATGGAATGGAATGGAATGGAATGGAATGGAATGGACAACAGTAGAATGGAATGGAATGGAATGGAATGGAATGGAATGGAATGGAATGGAATGGAATTCAATGGAATGGAATGGAATGGAATGGAATTCAATGGAATGGAATGGAATGGAATGGAATTCAATGGAATGGAATGGAATGGAATGGAATTCTATGGAATGGAATGGAATCGAATGGAATCGAATGGAATCGAATGGAATCGAATGGAATGGAATGGAATAGAATGGAATCAACCCGAGTAGAACGGAATGGAATGGAATGGAATGGAATGGAATCGAATCGAATCGAATGGAATCGAATGGAATGGAATGGAATAGAATGGAATCAACCCGAGTAGAATGGAATGGAATGGAATGGAAGGGAATGGAATGGAATGGAACGGAATGGAATTCAAATGGAATGGAATGGAATGGAATGGAATGGAATTGAATGGAATGGAATGGAATTTAATGGAATGGAATGGAATGGAACGGAATGGAATTCTATGGAATGGAATGGAATGGAATTCAATGGAATGGAATGGAATGGAATGGAATGGAATGGAATGGAATGGAATGGAACGGAATTCAATGGAATGGAATGGAACGGAATGGAATTCTATGGAATGGAATGGAATGGAATGGAATGGAATTCAATGGAATGGAATGGAATGGAATGGAATGGAATTCAATGGAATGGAATGGAATGGAATGGAATTCAATGGAATGGAATGGAATGGAATCGAATGGAATCGAATGGAATCGAATGGAATCGAATGGAAAGGAATGGAATAGAATGGAATCAACCCGAGTAGAACGGAACGGAACGCAACGGAGCGGAACGGGACGGAACGGAACGGAATGGAATGGAATGGAACGGAATTCCATGGAATGGAATGGAATGGAATGGAATTCAATGGAATGGAATGGAATGGAATGGAATGGAATGGAATGGAATTCAATGGAATGGAATGGAATGGAATGGAATGGAATGGAATGGAATGGAATGGAATGGAATGGAATGGAATGGAATGGATTGGAATGGAATGGAATAGAATGGAATCAACCCGAGTAGAACGGAACGGAACACAACGGAACGGAACGGAACGCAACGGAACGGAACGGAACGGAACGGAATGGAATGGAATGGAACGGAATTCAATGGAATGGAATGGAATGGAATGGAATTCTATGGATTGGAATGGAATGGAATGGAATGGAATTCCATGGAATGGAATGGAATGGAATGGAATTCAATGGAATGGAATGGAATGGAATGGAATGGAATGGAATGGAATGGAATTCTATGGAATGGAATGGAGTGGAATCGAATGGAATCGAATGGAATCGAATGCAATCGAATGGGATCGAATGGACTGGAATGGAATAGAATGGAATCAACCCGAGTAGAACGGAGCGGAACGCAACGGAAGGGAACGGAACAGAACGGAACAGAACGGAATGGAATGGAGTGGAATGGAACGGAATTCAATGGAATGGAATGGAACGGAATGGAATTCAATGGAATGGAATGGAATGGAATGGAATGGAATGGAATGGAATGGAATTCCATGGAATGGAATGGAATGGAATGGAATGGAATGGAATGGAATTCAATGGAATGGAATGGAATGGAATGGAATGGAATGGAATGGAATTCCATGGAATGGAATGGAATGGAATGGAATGGAATGGAATTCAATGGAATGGAATGGAATGGAATGGAATGGAATGGAATGGAATCGAATGGAATCGAATGGAATCGAATGGAATCGAATGGAATGGAATGGAATAGAATGCAATCAACCCGAGTAGAATGGAATGGAATGGAATGGAATGGAATGGAATGGAATGGAATGGAATGGAGTGGAATGGAATGGAATGGAATGGAACGGAATTCTATGGAATGGAATGGAATGGAATGGAATGGAATTGAGTGCAATGCAATGCAATGGAATGCAATGGAATGGAAAGGAATGGAATGGAATGGAATGGAATCTACCCGAGTAGAACGGAATGGAATGGAATTGAATGGAATGTAACCGAGTAGAACGGAACGGAATGGAATGGAATGGAATGGAATGGAATGCAATGGAATGGAATGGAATGGAATGGAATGGAATGGAATGGAATGGAATGGAATGGACACCAGTAGAATGGAATGGAATGGAATGGAATGGAATGGAATGGAATGGAATGGAATGGAATGGAATGGAATCTACCCGAATAGAACGGAATGGAACTAAATGGAATGGAATGGAATGGACAGGAGCAGAACGGAATGGAATGCAATGGAATGGAATGGAATGTACCCGAGCAGAACGGAATGGAATGAAATGGAAATGGAAAGGGAATGGAAATGGAACGGGAATGGAAATGGAACGGGAACGGAAATGGAACGGGAATGGAAATGGAACGGGAACGGAAACGGAACGAAAACGGAAATGGAACGGGAACGGAAACGGAACGGGAACGGAAATGGAACGGGAATGGTAACGGAACAGGAATGGAAATGGAACGGGAATGGAAAAGGAACGGGAATGGAAATGGATCGGGAATGGAAATGGAACGGGAATGGTAATGGAACGGGAATGGAAATGGAAGGGGAATGGAAAAGAAACGGGAATGGAAATGGAACGGGAATGGAAATGGAATGGGAATGGAAATGGAATGGAATGGAATGGAATGGAATGGAATGGAATGTACCGGAGTGGAGTGGAGTGGAGTGGAGTAGAGTGCACTGGAAGGGAATGGAATGGAATGGAATGGAATGGAACGGAACGGAATGTACCCGAGAAGCACGGAATGGAATGGAATGGAATGGAATGGAATGGAATGGAATGTACCGGAGTGGAGTGGAGTGGAATGGAGTGGAGTGGAGTGGTGTGGAGTGGAATGGAATGGAATGGAATGGAATGGAATGGAATGGAATGCAATGGAATGCAATGGAATGGAAAGGAATGGAATGGAATGCAATGGAATGGAATGGAATGGAATGGAATGGAATGGAATGGACAACAGTAGAATGGAATGGAATGGAATGGAATGGAATGGAATGGAATGGAATGGAATTCAATGGAATGGAATGGAATGGAATGGAATTCAATGGAATGGAATGGAATGGAATGGAATTCAATGGAATGGAATGGAATGGAATGGAATTCTATGGAATGGAATGGAATCGAATGGAATCGAATGGAATCGAATGGAATCGAATGGAATGGAATGGAATAGAATGGAATCAACCCGAGTAGAACGGAATGGAATGGAATGGAATGGAATGGAATCGAATCGAATCGAATGGAATCGAATGGAATGGAATGGAATAGAATGGAATCAACCCGAGTAGAATGCAATGGAATGGAATGGAAGGGAATGGAATGGAATGGAACGGAATGGAATTCAAATGGAATGGAATGGAATGGAATGGAATGGAATTGAATGGAATGGAATGGAATTTAATGGAATGGAATGGAATGGAACGGAATGGAATTCTATGGAATGGAATGGAATGGAATTCAATGGAATGGAATGGAATGGAATGGAATGGAATGGAATGGAATGGAATGGAACGGAATTCAATGGAATGGAATGGAACGGAATGGAATTCTATGGAATGGAATGGAATGGAATGGAATGGAATTCAATGGAATGGAATGGAATGGAATGGAATGGAATGGAATTCAATGGAATGGAATGGAATGGAATGGAATTCAATGGAATGGAATGGAATGGAATCGAATGGAATCGAATGGAATCGAATGGAATCGAATGGAAAGGAATGGAATAGAATGGAATCAACCCGAGTAGAACGGAACGGAACGCAACGGAGCGGAACGGGACGGAACGGAACGGAATGGAATGGAATGGAACGGAATTCCATGGAATGGAATGGAATGGAATGGAATTCAATGGAATGGAATGGAATGGAATGGAATGGAATGGAATGGAATGGAATTCAATGGAATGGAATGGAATGGAATGGAATGGAATGGAATGGAATGGAATGGAATGGAATGGAATGGATTGGAATGGAATGGAATAGAATGGAATCAACCCGAGTAGAACGGAACGGAACACAACGGAACGGAACGGAACGCAACGGAACGGAACGGAACGGAACGGAATGGAATGGAATGGAACGGAATTCAATGGAATGGAATGGAATGGAATGGAATTCTATGGATTGGAATGGAATGGAATGGAATGGAATTCCATGGAATGGAATGGAATGGAATGGAATTCAATGGAATGGAATGGAATGGAATGGAATGGAATGGAATGGAATGGAATTCTATGGAATGGAATGGAGTGGAATCGAATGGAATCGAATGGAATCGAATGCAATCGAATGGGATCGAATGGACTGGAATGGAATAGAATGGAATCAACCCGAGTAGAACGGAGCGGAACGCAACGGAAGGGAACGGAACAGAACGGAACAGAACGGAATGGAATGGAGTGGAATGGAACGGAATTCAATGGAATGGAATGGAACGGAATGGAATTCAATGGAATGGAATGGAATGGAATGGAATGGAATGGAATGGAATGGAATTCCATGGAATGGAATGGAATGGAATGGAATGGAATGGAATGGAATTCAATGGAATGGAATGGAATGGAATGGAATGGAATTGAGTGCAATGCAATGCAATGGAATGCAATGGAATGGAAAGGAATGGAATGGAATGGAATGGAATCTACCCGAGTAGAACGGAATGGAATGGAATTGAATGGAATGTAACCGAGTAGAACGGAACGGAATGGAATGGAATGGAATGGAATGGAATGCAATGGAATGGAATGGAATGGAATGGAATGGAATGGAATGGAATGGAATGGAATGGACACCAGTAGAATGGAATGGAATGGAATGGAATGGAATGGAATGGAATGGAATGGAATCTACCCGAATAGAACGGAATGGAACTAAATGGAATGGAATGGAATGGACAGGAGCAGAACGGAATGGAATGCAATGGAATGGAATGGAATGTACCCGAGCAGAACGGAATGGAATGAAATGGAAATGGAAAGGGAATGGAAATGGAACGGGAATGGAAATGGAACGGGAACGGAAATGGAACGGGAATGGAAATGGAACGGGAACGGAAACGGAACGAAAACGGAAATGGAACGGGAACGGAAACGGAACGGGAACGGAAATGGAACGGGAATGGTAACGGAACAGGAATGGAAATGGAACGGGAATGGAAAAGGAACGGGAATGGAAATGGATCGGGAATGGAAATGGAACGGGAATGGTAATGGAACGGGAATGGAAATGGAAGGGGAATGGAAAAGAAACGGGAATGGAAATGGAACGGGAATGGAAATGGAATGGGAATGGAAATGGAATGGAATGGAATGGAATGGAATGGAATGGAATGTACCGGAGTGGAGTGGAGTGGAGTGGAGTAGAGTGCACTGGAAGGGAATGGAATGGAATGGAATGGAATGGAACGGAAGGGAATGTACCCGAGAAGCACGGAATGGAATGGAATGGAATGGAATGGAATGGAATGGAATGTACCGGAGTGGAGTGGAGTGGAATGGAGTGGAGTGGAGTGGTGTGGAGTGGAATGGAATGGAATGGAATGGAATGGAATGGAATGGAATGCAATGGAATGCAATGGAATGGAAAGGAATGGAATGGAATGCAATGGAATGGAATGGAATGGAATGGAATGGAATGGAATGGACAACAGTAGAATGGAATGGAATGGAATGGAATGGAATGGAATGGAATGGAATGGAATTCAATGGAATGGAATGGAATGGAATGGAATTCAATGGAATGGAATGGAATGGAATGGAATTCAATGGAATGGAATGGAATGGAATGGAATTCTATGGAATGGAATGGAATCGAATGGAATCGAATGGAATCGAATGGAATCGAATGGAATGGAATGGAATAGAATGGAATCAACCCGAGTAGAACGGAATGGAATGGAATGGAATGGAATGGAATCGAATCGAATCGAATGGAATCGAATGGAATGGAATGGAATAGAATGGAATCAACCCGAGTAGAATGGAATCGAATGGAATGGAAGGGAATGGAATGGAATGGAACGGAATGGAATTCAAATGGAATGGAATGGAATGGAATGGAATGGAATTGAATGGAATGGAATGGAATTTAATGGAATGGAACGGAATGGAACGGAATGGAATTCTATGGAATGGAATGGAATGGAATTCAATGGAATGGAATGGAATGGAATGGAATGGAATGGAATGGAATGGAACGGAATTCAATGGAATGGAATGGAACGGAATGGAATTCTATGGAATGGAATGGAATGGAATGGAATGGAATTCAATGGAATGGAATGGAATGGAATGGAATTCAATGGAATGGAATGGAATGGAATGGAATTCAATGGAATGGAATGGAATGGAATCGAATGGAATCGAATGGAATCGAATGGAATCGAATGGAAAGGAATGGAATAGAATGGAATCAACCCGAGTAGAACGGAACGGAACGCAACGGAGCGGAACGGGACGGAACGGAACGGAATGGAATGGAATGGAACGGAATTCCATGGAATGGAATGGAATGGAATGGAATTCAATGGAATGGAATGGAATGGAATGGAATGGAATGGAATGGAATGGAATTCAATGGAATGGAATGGAATGGAATGGAATGGAATGGAATGGAATGGAATGGAATGGAATGGAATGGATTGGAATGGAATGGAATAGAATGGAATCAACCCGAGTAGAACGGAACGGAACACAACGGAACGGAACGGAACGCAACGGAACGGAACGGAACGGAACGGAATGGAATGGAATGGAACGGAATTCAATGGAATGGAATGGAATGGAATGGAATTCTATGGATTGGAATGGAATGGAATGGAATGGAATTCCATGGAATGGAATGGAATGGAATGGAATTCAATGGAATGGAATGGAATGGAATGGAATGGAATGGAATGGAATGGAATGGAATTCTATGGAATGGAATGGAGTGGAATCGAATGGAATCGAATGGAATCGAATGCAATCGAATGGGATCGAATGGACTGGAATGGAATAGAATGGAATCAACCCGAGTAGAACGGAGCGGAACGCAACGGAAGGGAACGGAACAGAACGGAACAGAACGGAATGGAATGGAGTGGAATGGAACGGAATTCAATGGAATGGAATGGAACGGAATGGAATTCAATGGAATGGAATGGAATGGAATGGAATGGAATGGAATGGAATGGAATTCCATGGAATGGAATGGAATGGAATGGAATGGAATGGAATGGAATTCAATGGAATGGAATGGAATGGAATGGAATGGAATGGAATGGAATGGAATTCCATGGAATGGAATGGAATGGAATGGAATGGAATGGAATTCAATGGAATGGAATGGAATGGAATGGAATGGAATGGAATCGAATGGAATCGAATGGAATCGAATGGAATCGAATGGAATGGAATGGAATAGAATGCAATCAACCCGAGTAGAATGGAATGGAATGGAATGGAATGGAATGGAATGGAATGGAATGGAATGGAATGGAATGGAGTGGAATGGAATGGAATGGAATGGAACGGAATTCTATGGAATGGAATGGAATGGAATGGAATGGAATTGAGTGCAATGCAATGCAATGGAATGCAATGGAATGGAAAGGAATGGAATGGAATGGAATGGAATCTACCCGAGTAGAACGGAATGGAATGGAATTGAATGGAATGTAACCGAGTAGAACGGAACGGAATGGAATGGAATGGAATGGAATGGAATGCAATGGAATGGAATGGAATGGAATGGAATGGAATGGAATGGAATGGAATGGACACCAGTAGAATGGAATGGAATGGAATGGAATGGAATGGAATGGAATGGAATGGAATGGAATGGAATCTACCGAATAGAACGGAATGGAACTAAATGGAATGGAATGGAATGGACAGGAGCAGAACGGAATGGAATGCAATGG
This sequence comes from Gorilla gorilla gorilla, assembly GCF_029281585.2. Lineage (NCBI taxonomy): Eukaryota > Metazoa > Chordata > Mammalia > Primates > Hominidae > Gorilla > Gorilla gorilla. Next base: position 9,160,182 of record NC_073236.2, read on the forward strand.
AATGGAATGGAATGTACCCGAGCAGAACGGAATGGAATGAAATGGAAATGGAAAGGGAATGGAAATGGAACGGGAATGGAAATGGAACGGGAACGGAAATGGAACGGGAATGGAAATGGAACGGGAACGGAAACGGAACGAAAACGGAAATGGAACGGGAACGGAAACGGAACGGGAACGGAAATGGAACGGGAATGGTAACGGAACAGGAATGGAAATGGAACGGGAATGGAAAAGGAACGGGAATGGAAATGGATCGGGAATGGAAATGGAACGGGAATGGTAATGGAACGGGAATGGAAATGGAAGGGGAATGGAAAAGAAACGGGAATGGAAATGGAACGGGAATGGAAATGGAATGGGAATGGAAATGGAATGGAATGGAATGGAATGGAATGGAATGTACCGGAGTGGAGTGGAGTGGAGTGGAGTAGAGTGCACTGGAAGGGAATGGAATGGAATGGAATGGAATGGAACGGAACGGAATGTACCCGAGAAGCACGGAATGGAATGGAATGGAATGGAATGGAATGGAATGGAATGTACCGGAGTGGAGTGGAGTGGAATGGAGTGGAGTGGAGTGGTGTGGAGTGGAATGGAATGGAATGGAATGGAATGGAATGGAATGGAATGCAATGGAATGCAATGGAATGGAAAGGAATGGAATGGAATGCAATGGAATGGAATGGAATGGAATGGAATGGAATGGAATGGACAACAGTAGAATGGAATGGAATGGAATGGAATGGAATGGAATGGAATGGAATGGAATTCAATGGAATGGAATGGAATGGAATGGAATTCAATGGAATGGAATGGAATGGAATGGAATTCAATGGAATGGAATGGAATGGAATGGAATTCTATGGAATGGAATGGAATCGAATGGAATCGAATGGAATCGAATGGAATCGAATGGAATGGAATGGAATAGAATGGAATCAACCCGAGTAGAACGGAATGGAATGGAATGGAATGGAATGGAATCGAATGGAATCGAATGGAATCGAATGGAATGGAATGGAATAGAATGGAATCAACCCGAGTAGAATGGAATGGAATGCAATGGAAGGGAATGGAATGGAATGGAACGGAATGGAATTCAAATGGAATGGAATGGAATGGAATGGAATTGAATGGAATGGAATGGAATTTAATGGAATGGAATGGAATGGAACGGAATGGAATTCTATGGAATGGAATGGAATGGAATTCAATGGAATGGAATGGAATGGAATGGAATGGAATGGAATGGAATGGAACGGAATTCAATGGAATGGAATGGAACGGAATGGAACTCTATGGAATGGAATGGAATGGAATGGAATGGAATTCAATGGAATGGAATGGAATGGAATGGAATGGAATGGAATTCAATGGAATGGAATGGAATGGAATGGAATTCAATGGAATGGAATGGAATGGAATCGAATGGAATCGAATGGAATCGAATGGAATCGAATGGAAAGGAATGGAATAGAATGGAATCAACCCGAGTAGAACGGAACGGAACGCAACGGAGCGGAACGGGACGGAACGGAACGGAATGGAATGGAATGGAACGGAATTCCATGGAATGGAATGGAATGGAATGGAATTCAATGGAATGGAATGGAATGGAATGGAATGGAATGGAATTCAATGGAATGGAATGGAATGGAATGGAATGGAATGGAATGGAATGGAATGGAATGGAATTGAATGGAATGGAATGGAATGGAATGGATTGGAATGGAATGGAATAGAATGGAATCAACCCGAGTAGAACGGAACGGAACACAACGGAACGGAACGGAACGCAACGGAACGGAACGGAACGGAACGGAATGGAATGGAATGGAACGGAATTCAATGCAATGGAATGGAATGGAATGGAATTCTATGGATTGGAATGGAATGGAATGGAATGGAATTCCATGGAATGGAATGGAATGGAATGGAATTCAATGGAATGGAATGGAATGGAATGGAATGGAATGGAATTCTATGGAATGGAATGGAGTGGAATCGAATGGAATCGAATGGAATCGAATGCAATCGAATGGGATCGAATGGACTGGAATGGAATAGAATGGAATCAACCCGAGTAGAACGGAGCGGAACGCAACGGAAGGGAACGGAACAGAACGGAACAGAACGGAATGGAATGGAGTGGAATGGAACGGAATTCAATGGAATGGAATGGAACGGAATGGAATTCAATGGAATGGAATGGAATGGAATGGAATGGAATGGAATGGAATGGAATGGAATGGAATTCCATGGAATGGAATGGAATGGAATGGAATGGAATGGAATGGAATTCAATGGAATGGAATGGAATGGAATGGAATGGAATGGAATGGAATTCCATGGAATGGAATGGAATGGAATGGAATGGAATGGAATGGAATTCAATGGAATGGAATGGAATGGAATGGAATGGAATGGAATGGAATCGAATGGAATCGAATGGAATCGAATGGAATCGAATGGAATGGAATGGAATAGAATGCAATCAACCCGAGTAGAATGGAATGGAATGGAATGGAATGGAATGGAATGGAATGGAATGGAATGGAATGGAATGGAGTGGAATGGAATGGAATGGAATGGAACGGAATTCTATGGAATGGAATGGAATGGAATGGAATGGAATTGAGTGCAATGCAATGCAATGGAATGCAATGGAATGGAAAGGAATGGAATGGAATGGAATGGAATCTACCCGAGTAGAACGGAATGGAATGGAATTGAATGGAATGTAACCGAGTAGAACGGAACGGAATGGAATGGAATGGAATGGAATGGAATGCAATGGAATGGAATGGAATGGAATGGAATGGAATGGAATGGAATGGAATGGAATGGAATGGACACCAGTAGAATGGAATGGAATGGAATGGAATGGAATGGAATGGAATGGAATGGAATCTACCCGAATAGAACGGAATGGAACTAAATGGAATGGAATGGAATGGACAGGAGCAGAACGGAATGGAATGCAATGGAATGGAATGGAATGTACCCGAGCAGAACGGAATGGAATGAAATGGAAATGGAAAGGGAATGGAAATGGAACGGGAATGGAAATGGAACGGGAACGGAAATGGAACGGGAATGGAAATGGAACGGGAACGGAAACGGAACGAAAACGGAAATGGAACGGGAACGGAAACGGAACGGGAACGGAAATGGAACGGGAATGGTAACGGAACAGGAATGGAAATGGAACGGGAATGGAAAAGGAACGGGAATGGAAATGGATCGGGAATGGAAATGGAACGGGAATGGTAATGGAACGGGAATGGAAATGGAAGGGGAATGGAAAAGAAACGGGAATGGAAATGGAACGGGAATGGAAATGGAATGGGAATGGAAATGGAATGGAATGGAATGGAATGGAATGGAATGGAATGTACCGGAGTGGAGTGGAGTGGAGTGGAGTAGAGTGCACTGGAAGGGAATGGAATGGAATGGAATGGAATGGAACGGAACGGAATGTACCCGAGAAGCACGGAATGGAATGGAATGGAATGGAATGGAATGGAATGGAATGTACCGGAGTGGAGTGGAGTGGAATGGAGTGGAGTGGAGTGGTGTGGAGTGGAATGGAATGGAATGGAATGGAATGGAATGGAATGGAATGCAATGGAATGCAATGGAATGGAAAGGAATGGAATGGAATGCAATGGAATGGAATGGAATGGAATGGAATGGAATGGAATGGACAACAGTAGAATGGAATGGAATGGAATGGAATGGAATGGAATGGAATGGAATGGAATGGAATTCAATGGAATGGAATGGAATGGAATGGAATTCAATGGAATGGAATGGAATGGAATGGAATTCAATGGAATGGAATGGAATGGAATGGAATTCTATGGAATGGAATGGAATCGAATGGAATCGAATGGAATCGAATGGAATCGAATGGAATGGAATGGAATAGAATGGAATCAACCCGAGTAGAACGGAATGGAATGGAATGGAATGGAATGGAATCGAATCGAATCGAATGGAATCGAATGGAATGGAATGGAATAGAATGGAATCAACCCGAGTAGAATGGAATGGAATGGAATGGAAGGGAATGGAATGGAATGGAACGGAATGGAATTCAAATGGAATGGAATGGAATGGAATGGAATGGAATTGAATGGAATGGAATGGAATTTAATGGAATGGAATGGAATGGAACGGAATGGAATTCTATGGAATGGAATGGAATGGAATTCAATGGAATGGAATGGAATGGAATGGAATGGAATGGAATGGAATGGAATTGAACGGAATTCAATGGAATGGAATGGAACGGAATGGAATTCTATGGAATGGAATGGAATGGAATGGAATGGAATTCAATGGAATGGAATGGAATGGAATGGAATGGAATGGAATTCAATGGAATGGAATGGAATGGAATGGAATTCAATGGAATGGAATGGAATGGAATCGAATGGAATCGAATGGAATCGAATGGAATCGAATGGAAAGGAATGGAATAGAATGGAATCAACCCGAGTAGAACGGAACGGAACGCAACGGAGCGGAACGGGACGGAACGGAACGGAATGGAATGGAATGGAACGGAATTCCATGGAATGGAATGGAATGGAATGGAATTCAATGGAATGGAATGGAATGGAATGGAATGGAATGGAATGGAATTCAATGGAATGGAATGGAATGGAATGGAATGGAATGGAATGGAATGGAATGGAATGGAATGGAATGGAATGGATTGGAATGGAATGGAATAGAATGGAATCAACCCGAGTAGAACGGAACGGAACACAACGGAACGGAACGGAACGCAACGGAACGGAACGGAACGGAACGGAATGGAATGGAATGGAACGGAATTCAATGGAATGGAATGGAATGGAATGGAATTCTATGGATTGGAATGGAATGGAATGGAATGGAATTCCATGGAATGGAATGGAATGGAATGGAATTCAATGGAATGGAATGGAATGGAATGGAATGGAATGGAATGGAATGGAATTCTATGGAATGGAATGGAGTGGAATCGAATGGAATCGAATGGAATCGAATGCAATCGAATGGGATCGAATGGACTGGAATGGAATAGAATGGAATCAACCCGAGTAGAACGGAGCGGAACGCAACGGAAGGGAACGGAACAGAACGGAACAGAACGGAATGGAATGGAGTGGAATGGAACGGAATTCAATGGAATGGAATGGAACGGAATGGAATTCAATGGAATGGAATGGAATGGAATGGAATGGAATGGAATGGAATGGAATTCCATGGAATGGAATGGAATGGAATGGAATGGAATGGAATGGAATTCAATGGAATGGAATGGAATGGAATGGAATGGAATGGAATGGAATTCCATGGAATGGAATGGAATGGAATGGAATGGAATGGAATTCAATGGAATGGAATGGAATGGAATGGAATGGAATGGAATGGAATCGAATGGAATCGAATGGAATCGAATGGAATCGAATGGAATGGAATGGAATAGAATGCAATCAACCCGAGTAGAATGGAATGGAATGGAATGGAATGGAATGGAATGGAATGGAATGGAATGGAGTGGAATGGAATGGAATGGAATGGAACGGAATTCTATGGAATGGAATGGAATGGAATGGAATGGAATTGAGTGCAATGCAATGCAATGGAATGCAATGGAATGGAAAGGAATGGAATGGAATGGAATGGAATCTACCCGAGTAGAACGGAATGGAATGGAATTGAATGGAATGTAACCGAGTAGAACGGAACGGAATGGAATGGAATGGAATGGAATGGAATGCAATGGAATGGAATGGAATGGAATGGAATGGAATGGAATGGAATGGAATGGAATGGAATGGACACCAGTAGAATGGAATGGAATGGAATGGAATGGAATGGAATGGAATGGAATGGAATGGAATCTACCCGAATAGAACGGAATGGAACTAAATGGAATGGAATGGAATGGACAGGAGCAGAACGGAATGGAATGCAATGGAATGGAATGGAATGTACCCGAGCAGAACGGAATGGAATGAAATGGAAATGGAAAGGGAATGGAAATGGAACGGGAATGGAAATGGAACGGGAACGGAAATGGAACGGGAATGGAAATGGAACGGGAACGGAAACGGAACGAAAACGGAAATGGAACGGGAACGGAAACGGAACGGGAACGGAAATGGAACGGGAATGGTAACGGAACAGGAATGGAAATGGAACGGGAATGGAAAAGGAACGGGAATGGAAATGGATCGGGAATGGAAATGGAACGGGAATGGTAATGGAACGGGAATGGAAATGGAAGGGGAATGGAAAAGAAACGGGAATGGAAATGGAACGGGAATGGAAATGGAATGGGAATGGAAATGGAATGGAATGGAATGGAATGGAATGGAATGGAATGTACCGGAGTGGAGTGGAGTGGAGTGGAGTAGAGTGCACTGGAAGGGAATGGAATGGAATGGAATGGAATGGAACGGAACGGAATGTACCCGAGAAGCACGGAATGGAATGGAATGGAATGGAATGGAATGGAATGGAATGGAATGGAATGTACCGGAGTGGAGTGGAGTGGAATGGAGTGGAGTGGAGTGGTGTGGAGTGGAATGGAATGGAATGGAATGGAATGGAATGGAATGGAATGCAATGGAATGCAATGGAATGGAAAGGAATGGAATGGAATGCAATGGAATGGAATGGAATGGAATGGAATGGAATGGACAACAGTAGAATGGAATGGAATGGAATGGAATGGAATGGAATGGAATGGAATGGAATTCAATGGAATGGAATGGAATGGAATGGAATTCAATGGAATGGAATGGAATGGAATGGAATTCAATGGAATGGAATGGAATGGAATGGAATTCTATGTAATGGAATGGAGTGGAATCGAATGGAATCGAATGGAATCGAATGGAATGGAATGGAATAGAATGGAATCAACCCGAGTAGAACGGAACGGAACGCAACGGAACGGAACGGAACGGAACGGGACGGAACGGAACGGAATGGAATGGAATGGAACGGAATTCCATGGAATGGATTGGAATGGAATGGAATTCAATGGAATGGAATGGAATTCAATGGAATGGAATGGAATGGATTGGAATGGAATGGAATAGAATGGAATCATCCCGAGTAGAACGGAACGGAACACAACGGAATGGAACGGAACGCAACGGAACGGAACGGAACGGAACGGAACGGAATGGAATGGAATGGAACGGAATTCAATGGAATGGAATGGAATGGAATGGAATTCTATGGAATGGAATGGAATGGAATGGAATGGAATTCCATGGAATGGAATGGAATGGAATGGAATGGAATGGAATGGAATTCAATGGAATGGAATGGAGTGGAATGGAATGGAATCGAATGGAATTGAATGGAATCGAATGGAATCAAATGGGATCGAATGGAATGGAATGGAATAGAATGGAATCAACCCGAGTAGAACGGAATGGAATGGAATGGAATGGAATGGGATGGAATGGAATGGAATGGAATGGAATGGAATGGAATGGAATTCAATGGAATGGAATGGAATGGAATGGAATGGAATGGAATGGAATGGAATTCAATGGAATGGAATGGATTGGAATCGAATGGAATGGAATGTACCAAAGTAGAACGGAATGGAATGGAATGGAATGGAATGGAATGGAATGGAATGGAATGGAATGGAATGTACACGAGTAGAACGGAATGGAATGGAATGGAATGGATTGGAATGGAATGGAATGGAATGGAATGGAATGTAACCGAGGAGAACGGAATGGAATGTAATTGAATGGAATGTAACCGAGTTGAACGGAACGGAATGCAATGGAATGGAATGGAATGGAATGGAATGGAATGGAATTGAGTGCAATGCAATGCAATGGAATGCAATGGAATGGAATGGAATGGAATGGAATAGACACCAGTAGAATGGAATGGAATGGAATGGAATGGAATGGAATGGAATGGAATGGAATGGAATGGAATCTACCCGAGTAGAACGGAATGGAACGGAATGGAATGGAATGGAATGGACAGGAGCAGAACGGAATGGAATGCAATGGAATGGAATGGAATGTACCCGAGCAGAATGGAATGGAATGAAATGGAAATGGAAAGGGAATGGAAATGGAACGGGAATGGAAATGGAAAGGGAACGGAAATGCAACGGGAATGGAAATGGAACGGGAACGGAAACGGAACGAGAACGGAAATGGAACGGGAACGGAAACGGAACGGGAACGGAAATGGAACGGGAATGGTAACGGAACGGGAATGGAAATGGAACGGGAATGGAAATGGAACGGGAATGGAAATGGATCGGGAATGGAAATGGAACGGGAAAGGTAATGGAACTGGAATGGAAATGGAACGGGAATGGAAAAGAAACGGGAATGGAAATGGAACGGGAATGGAAATGGAATGGGAATGGAAATGGAATGGAATGGAATGGAATGGAATGGAATGGAATGGAATGGAATGTACCGGAGTGGAGTGGAGTGGAGTGGAGTGGAGTAGAGTGCACTGAAACGGAATGGAATGGAATGGAATGGAATGGAATGGAACGGAACGGAATGTACCCGAGAAGCACGGAATGGAATGGAATGGAATGGAATGGAATGGAATGGAATGTACCGGAGTGGAGTGGAGTGGAATGGAGTGGAGTGGAGTGGAGTGGAGTGGAATGGAATGGAATGGAATGGAATGGAATGGAATGGAATGCAATGGAATGCAATGGAATGGAAAGGAAAGGAATGGAATGGAATGGAATGGAATGGAATGGAATGGACACCAGTAGAATGGAATGGAATGGAATGGAATGGAATGGAATGGAATGGAATGGAATTCAATGGAATGGAATGGAATGGAATGGAATTCAATGGAATGGAATGGAATGGAATGGAATTCAATGGAATGGAATGGAATGGAATGGAATTCAATGGAATGGAATGGAATGGAATGGAATGGAATGGAATGGAGTGGAATCGAATGGAATCGAATGGAATCGAATGGAATGGAATGGAATAGAATGGAATCAACCCGAGTAGAACGGAACGGAACGCAACGGAACGGAACGGAACGGAACGGGACGGAACGGAACGGAATGGAATGGAATGGAACGGAATTCCATGGAATGGAATGGAATGGAATGGAATTCAATGGAATGGAATGGAATGGAATGGAATGGAACGGAACGGAATGGAATGGAATGGAATGGAATGGATTGGAATGGAATGGAATAGAATGGAATCAACACGAGTAGAACGGAACGGAACACAACGGAACGGAACGGAACGCAACGGAACGGAACGGAACGGAACGGAAAGGAATGGAATGGAATGGAACGGAATTCAATGGAATGGAATGGAATAGAATGGAATTCTATGGATTGGAATGGAATGGAATGGAATGGAATTCCATGGAATGGAATGGAATGGAATGGAATTCAATGGAATGGAATGGAATGGAATGGAATGGAATGGAATGGAATGGAATGGAATGGAATTGTATGGAATGGAATGGAGTGGAATCGAATGGAATCGAATGGAATCGAATGCAATCGAATGGGATCGAATGGACTGGAATGGAATAGAATGGAATCAACCCGAGTAGAACGGAGCGGAACGCAACGGAAGGGAACGGAACGGAACGGAACGGAATGGAATGGAGTGGAATGGAACGGAATTCAATGGAATGGAATGGAACGGAATGGAATTCTATGGAATGGAATGGAATGGAATGGAATGGAATGGAATGGAATGGAATGGAATTCAATGGAATGGAATGGAATGGAATGGAATGGAATTCAATGGAATGGAATGGAAAGGAATGGAATGGAATGGAATGGAATGGAATGGATTGGAATGGAATGGAATTCAAATGGAATGGAATGGAATGGAATGGAATGGAATGGAATGGAATGGAATGGAATGGAATTCAAATGGAATGGAATGGAATGGAATGGAATGGAATGGAATGGAATGGAATGGAATGGAATGCAATGGAATGGAATGGAATGGAATGGAATGGAATTCAATGGAATGGAATGGAATGGAATCGAATGGAATCGAGTGGAATCGAATGGAATGGAATGGAATAGAATGCAATCAACCCGAGTAGAATGGAATGGAATGGAATGGAATGGAATGGAATGGAATGGAATGGAATAGAATGGAATGGAATGGAATGGAATGGAATTCAAATGGAATGGAATGGAATGGAATGGAATGGAATGGAATGGAATGGAACGGAATTCCATGGAATGGAATGGAATGGAATTCAATGGAATGGAATGGAATGGAATGGAATGGAATTCTATGGAATGGAATGGAATGGAATGGAATGGAATTCAATGGAATGGAATGGAATGGAATGGATTGGAATGGAATTCAATGGAATGGAATGGAATGGAGTGGAACGGAATGGAATTCAATGGAATGGAATGGAATGGAATCGAATGGAATCGAATGGAATCAATTGGTATCGAATGGAATGGAATGGAATGGAATGGAATAGAATGGAATCATCCCGAGTAGAACAGAACGGCACGCAACGGAACGGAATGGAATGGAACGGGACGGAACGGAACGGAATGGAATGGAATGGAACGGAATTCAATGGAATGGAATGGAATGGAATGGAATTCTATGGAATGGAATGGAGTGGAATCGAATGGAATCGAATGGAATCGAATGGAATCGAATGGGATCGAATGGACTGGAATGGAATAGAATGGAATCAACCCGAGTAGAACGGAGCGGAACGCAACGGAAGGGAACGGAACGCAACGGAACGGAACGGAATGGAATGGAGTGGAATGGAACGGAATTCAATGGAATGGAATGGAACGGAATGGAATTCAATGGAATGGAATGGAATGGAATGGAATGGAATGGAATGGAATGGAATGGAATTCAATGGAATGGAATTGAATGGAATGGAATGGAATTCAATGGAATGGAATGGAATGGAATGGAATGGAATGGAATCGAATGGAATCGAATGGAATCGAATGGAATCGAATGGAATGGAATGGAATAGAATGCAATCAACCCGAGTAGAATGGAATGGAATGGAATGGAATGGAATGGAATGGAATGGAATGGAATGGAATGGAATGGAATGGAACGGAATTCTATAAAATGGAATGGAATGGAATGGAATGGAATTGAGTGCAATGCAATGCAATGGAATGCAATGGAATGGAAAGGAATGGAATGGAATGGAATGGAATCTACCCGAGTAGAACGGAATGGAATGGAATGGAATGGAATGTAACCGAGTAGAACGGAACGGAATGGAATGGAATGGAATGGAATGGAATGCAATGGAATGGAATGGAATGGAATGGAATGGAATGGAATGGACACCAGTAGAATGGAATGGAATGGAATGGAATGGAATGGAATGGAATCTACCCGAGTAGAACGGAATGGAACGGAATGGAATGGAATGGAATGGACAGGAGCAGAACGGAATGGAATGCAATGGAATGGAATGGAATGTACCCGAGCAGAACGGAATGGAATGAAATGGAAATGGAAAGGGAATGGAAATGGAACGGGAATGGAAATGGAACGGGAACGGAAATGGAACGGGAATGGAAATGGAACGGGAACGGAAACGGAACGAGAACGGAAATGGAACGGGAATGGAAACGGAACGGGAACGGAAATGGAACGGGAATGGTAACGGAACAGGAATGGAAATGGAACGGGAATGGAAAAGGAACGGGAATGGAAATGGATCGGGAATGGAAATGGAACGGGAATGGTAATGGAACGGGAATGGAAATGGAACGGGAATGGAAAAGAAACGGGAATGGAAATGGAACGGGAATGGAAATGGAATGGGAATGGAAATGGAATGGAATGGAATGGAATGGAATGGAATGGAATGTACCGGAGTGGAGTGGAGTGGAGTGGAGTAGAGTGCACTGGAACGGAATGGAATGGAATGGAATGGAATGGAACGGAACGGAATGTACCCGAGAAGCACGGAATGGAATGGAATGGAATGGAATGGAATGGAATGGAATGGAATGGAATGTACCGGAGTGGAGTGGAGTGGAATGGAGTGGAGTGGAGTGGTGTGGAGTGGAATGGAATGGAATGGAATGGAATGGAATGGAATGGAATGGAATGCAATGGAATGCAATGGAATGGAAAGGAATGGAATGGAATGGAATGGAATGGAATGGAATGGAATGGAATGGAATGGAATGGACAACAGTAGAATGGAATGGAATGGAATGGAATGGAATGGAATGGAATGGAATGGAATGGAATGGAATTCAATGGAATGGAATGGAATGGAATGGAATTCAATGGAATGGAATGGAATGGAATGGAATTCAATGGAATGGAATGGAATGGAATGGAATTCTATGGAATGGAATGGAGTGGAATCGAATGGAATCGAATGGAATCGAATGGAATGGAATGGAATAGAATGGAATCAACCCGAGTAGAACGGAACGGAACGCAACGGAACGGAACGGAACGGAACGGGACGGAACGGAACGGAATGGAATGGAATGGAACGGAATTCCATGGAATGGATTGGAATGGAATGGAATTCAATGGCATGGAATGGAATGGAATGGAATGGAATGGAATGGAATGGAATGGAATTCAATGGAATGGAATGGAATGGAATGGAATGGAATGGAATGGAATGGAATGGAATTCAATGGAATGGAATGGAATGGATTGGAATGGAATGGAATAGAATGGAATCATCCCGAGTAGAACGGAACGGAACACAACGGAACGGAACGGAACGCAACGGAACGGAACGGAACGGAACGGAACGGAATGGAATGGAATGGAACGGAATTCAATGGAATGGAATGGAATGGAACGGAATTCAATGGAATGGAATGGAATGGAATTCAATGGAATGGAATGGAATGGAATGGAATTCAATGGAATGGAATGGAACGGAATGGAATTCAATGGAATGGAATGGAATGGAATTCAATGGAATGGAATGGAATGGAATGGAATGGAATGGAATTCAATGGAATGGAATGGAGTGGAATGGAATGGAATCGAATGGAATTGAATGGAATCGAATGGAATCAAATGGGATCGAATGGAATGGAATGGAATAGAATGGAATCAACCCGAGTAGAACGGAATGGAATGGAATGGAATGGAATGGGATGGAATGGAATGGAATGGAATGGAATGGAATTCAATGGAATGGAATGGAATGGAATGGAATGGAATGGAATGGAATGGAATGGAATGGAATTCTATGGAATGGAATGGAACGGAATGGAATTCAATGGAATGGAATGGAATGGAATTCAATGGAATGGAATGGAATGGAATGGAATGGAATGGAATGGAATTCCATGGAAAGGAGTGGAATGGAATGGAATGGAATCGAATGGAATGGAATGTAATGGAATGGAATGGAATGGAATGGAATGGAATGGAATGGAATGTACCAAAGTAGAACGGAATGGAATGGAATGGAATGGAATGGAATGGAATGTACCAAAGTAGAACGGAATGGAATGGAATGGAATGGAATGGAATGGAATGGAATGGAATGTACCCGAGTAGAACGGAATGGAATGGAATGGAATGGATTGGAATGGAATGGAATGGAATGGAATGGAATGTAACCGAGTAGAACGGAATGGAATGTAATTCAATGGAATGTAACCGGGTTGAACGGAACGGAATGGAATGGAATGGAATGGAATGGAATGGAATGGAATGGAATTGAGTGCAATGCAATGCAATGGAATGCAATGGCATGGAAAGGAATGGAATGGAATGGAATGGAATCTACCCGAGTAGAACGGAATGGAATGGAATTGAATGGAATGTAACCGAGTAGAACGGAACGGAATGGAATGGAATGGAATGGAATGGAATGGAATGCAATGGAATGGAATGGAATGGAATGGAATGGAATGGAATGGAATGGAATGGACACCAGTAGAATGGAATGGAATGGAATGGAATGGAATGGAATGGAATGGAATGGAATGGAATGGAATGGAATCTACCCGAGTAGAACGGAATGGAACGGAATGGAATGGAATGGAATGGACAGGAGCAGAACGGAATGGAATGCAATGGAATGGAATGGAATGTACCCGAGCAGAACGGAATGGAATGAAATGGAAATGGAAAGGGAATGGAAATGGAACGGGAATGGAAATGGAACGGGAACGGAAATAGAACGGGAATGGAAATGGAACGGGAACGGAAACGGAACGAGAAGGGAAATGGAACGGGAACGGAAACGGAACGGGAACGGAAATGGAACGGGAATGGTAACGGAACAGGAATGGAAATGGAACGGGAATGGAAAAGGAACGGGAATGGAAATGGATCGGGAATGGAAATGGAACGGGAATGGTAATGGAACGGGAATGGAAATGGAACGGGAATGGAAAAGAAACGGGAATGGAAATGGAACGGGAATGGAAATGGAATGGGAATGGAAATGGAATGGAATGGAATGGAATGGAATGGAATGGAATGGAATGTACCGGAGTGGAGTGGAGTGGAGTGGAGTAGAGTGCACTGGAACGGAATGGAATGGAATGGAATGGAATGGAACGGAACGGAATGTACCCGAGAAGCACGGAATGGAATGGAATGGAATGGAATGGAATGGAATGGAATGTACCGGAGTGGAGTGGAGTGGAATGGAGTGGAGTGGAGTGGTGTGGAGTGGAATGGAATGGAATGGAATGGAATGGAATGGAATGGAATGGAATGGAATGCAATGGAATGCAATGGAATGGAAAGGAATGGAATGGAATGGAATGGAATGGAATGGAATGGAATGGAATGGAATGGACAACAGTAGAATGGAATGGAATGGAATGGAATGGAATGGAATGGAACGGAATGGAATGGAATGGAATGGAATGGAATTCAATGGAATCGAATGGAATGGAATGGAATTCAATGGAATGGAATGGAATGGAATGGAATTCAATGGAATGGAATGGAGTTCTATGGAATGGAATGGAGTGGAATCGAATGGAATCGAATGGAATCGAATGGAATGGAATGGAATAGAATGGAATCAACCCGAGTAGAACGGAACGGAACGCAACGGAACGGAACGGAACGGAACGGGACGGAACGGAATGGAATGGAATGGAATGGAACGGAATTCCATGGAATGGAATGGAATGGAATGGAATTCCATGGAATGGAATGGAATTCAATGGAATTCAATGGAATGGAATGCAATGGAATGGAATGGAATGGAATGGAATGGAATGGAATTCAATGGAATAGAATGGAATGGAATGGAATGGAAACGAATGGAATCGAATGGAATCGAATGGAATCTAATGGAATCGAATGGAATGGAATGGAATAGAATGGAATCAACCCGAGTAGAACGGAATGGAATGGAATGGAATGGAATGGAATGGAATGGAATGGAATGAAATGTTATGGAATGGAATGGAATGGAATTCAATGCAATTCAATTGAATGGAATGGAAGGGAATGGAATGGAGTGGAGTGGAGTGGAGTGGAGTGGAGTGGAATGGAATGGAGTGGAATGGAATGGAATGGAATGGAATGGAATGGAATTGAACGGAATTCAATTTAATGGAATGGAAGGGAGTGGAATGGAGTGGAGTGGAGTGGAGTGGAGTGCAGTGGAGTGTAATGGAATGGAGTGGAATGGAATGGAATGGAATGGAATGGAATGGAATGGAATGGAATGGAATTCAATGGAGTGGAATGGAGTGGAATGGAATGGAATGGAATGGAATGGAATGGAATGGAATGGAATGGAATTCAATGGAGTGGAATGGAATGGAATGGAATGGAATGGAATGGAATGGAATTCATTGCAATGGAATGGAATGGAATCGAATGGAGTCAAATGGAATGGAATGGAATAGAATGGAATCAACCCGAGTAGAACGGAACGGAACGCAACGGAACGGAACGGAACGGAACGGAACGGAATGGAATGTAATGGAATGGAATGGAATGGAATGGAATGGAGTGGAATGGAATGCAATGGAATGGAATGGAATGGAATGGAATGGAATGGAATGGAGTCGAATGGAATCGAATGGAATGGAATGGAATAGAATGGAATCAACCCGAGTAGAACGGTACGGAACGGAACGGAACGGAACGGAATGGAATGATCAACCCGTGTAGAATGGAATGGAATGGAATTGAATAGAATGGAATCAACCCTAGTTGAACGGAACGGAACGCAACGGATCGGAACGGAACGGGACGGAACGGAACGGAATGGAATGGAATGGAACGGAATTCAATTGAATGGAATGGAATGGAATGGAATTCAATGGAATGGAATGGAATGGAATGGAATGGAATGGAATGGAATGGAATGGAATTCAATGGAATGGAATTGAATGGAATGGAATGGAATTCAATGGAATGGAATGGAATGGAATGGAATGGAATGGAATCGAATGGAATCGAATGGAATCGAATGGAATCGAATGGAATGGAATGGAATAGAATGCAATCAACCCGAGTAGAATGGAATGGAATGGAATGGAATGGAATGGAATGGAATGGAATGGAATGGAATGGAATGGAACGGAATTCTATAAAATGGAATGGAATGGAATGGAATGGAATTGAGTGCAATGCAATGCAATGGAATGCAATGGAATGGAAAGGAATGGAATGGAATGGAATGGAATCTACCCGAGTAGAACGGAATGGAATGGAATGGAATGGAATGTAACCGAGTAGAACGGAACGGAATGGAATGGAATGGAATGGAATGGAATGCAATGGAATGGAATGGAATGGAATGGAATGGAATGGAATGGACACCAGTAGAATGGAATGGAATGGAATGGAATGGAATGGAATGGAATCTACCCGAGTAGAACGGAATGGAACGGAATGGAATGGAATGGAATGGACAGGAGCAGAACGGAATGGAATGCAATGGAATGGAATGGAATGTACCCGAGCAGAACGGAATGGAATGAAATGGAAATGGAAAGGGAATGGAAATGGAACGGGAATGGAAATGGAACGGGAACGGAAATGGAACGGGAATGGAAATGGAACGGGAACGGAAACGGAACGAGAACGGAAATGGAACGGGAATGGAAACGGAACGGGAACGGAAATGGAACGGGAATGGTAACGGAACAGGAATGGAAATGGAACGGGAATGGAAAAGGAACGGGAATGGAAATGGATCGGGAATGGAAATGGAACGGGAATGGTAATGGAACGGGAATGGAAATGGAACGGGAATGGAAAAGAAACGGGAATGGAAATGGAACGGGAATGGAAATGGAATGGGAATGGAAATGGAATGGAATGGAATGGAATGGAATGGAATGGAATGTACCGGAGTGGAGTGGAGTGGAGTGGAGTAGAGTGCACTGGAACGGAATGGAATGGAATGGAATGGAATGGAACGGAACGGAATGTACCCGAGAAGCACGGAATGGAATGGAATGGAATGGAATGGAATGGAATGGAATGGAATGGAATGTACCGGAGTGGAGTGGAGTGGAATGGAGTGGAGTGGAGTGGTGTGGAGTGGAATGGAATGGAATGGAATGGAATGGAATGGAATGGAATGGAATGCAATGGAATGCAATGGAATGGAAAGGAATGGAATGGAATGGAATGGAATGGAATGGAATGGAATGGAATGGAATGGAATGGACAACAGTAGAATGGAATGGAATGGAATGGAATGGAATGGAATGGAATGGAATGGAATGGAATGGAATTCAATGGAATGGAATGGAATGGAATGGAATTCAATGGAATGGAATGGAATGGAATGGAATTCAATGGAATGGAATGGAATGGAATGGAATTCTATGGAATGGAATGGAGTGGAATCGAATGGAATCGAATGGAATCGAATGGAATGGAATGGAATAGAATGGAATCAACCCGAGTAGAACGGAACGGAACGCAACGGAACGGAACGGAACGGAACGGGACGGAACGGAACGGAATGGAATGGAATGGAACGGAATTCCATGGAATGGATTGGAATGGAATGGAATTCAATGGCATGGAATGGAATGGAATGGAATGGAATGGAATGGAATGGAATGGAATTCAATGGAATGGAATGGAATGGAATGGAATGGAATGGAATGGAATGGAATTCAATGGAATGGAATGGAATGGATTGGAATGGAATGGAATAGAATGGAATCATCCCGAGTAGAACGGAACGGAACACAACGGAACGGAACGGAACGCAACGGAACGGAACGGAACGGAACGGAACGGAATGGAATGGAATGGAACGGAATTCAATGGAATGGAATGGAATGGAACGGAATTCAATGGAATGGAATGGAATGGAATTCAATGGAATGGAATGGAATGGAATGGAATTCAATGGAATGGAATGGAACGGAATGGAATTCAATGGAATGGAATGGAATGGAATTCAATGGAATGGAATGGAATGGAATGGAATGGAATGGAATTCAATGGAATGGAATGGAGTGGAATGGAATGGAATCGAATGGAATTGAATGGAATCGAATGGAATCAAATGGGATCGAATGGAATGGAATGGAATAGAATGGAATCAACCCGAGTAGAACGGAATGGAATGGAATGGAATGGAATGGGATGGAATGGAATGGAATGGAATGGAATGGAATTCAATGGAATGGAATGGAATGGAATGGAATGGAATGGAATGGAATGGAATGGAATGGAATTCTATGGAATGGAATGGAACGGAATGGAATTCAATGGAATGGAATGGAATGGAATTCAATGGAATGGAATGGAATGGAATGGAATGGAATGGAATGGAATGGAATTCCATGGAAAGGAGTGGAATGGAATGGAATGGAATCGAATGGAATGGAATGTAATGGAATGGAATGGAATGGAATGGAATGGAATGGAATGGAATGTACCAAAGTAGAACGGAATGGAATGGAATGGAATGGAATGGAATGGAATGTACCAAAGTAGAACGGAATGGAATGGAATGGAATGGAATGGAATGGAATGGAATGGAATGTACCCGAGTAGAACGGAATGGAATGGAATGGAATGGATTGGAATGGAATGGAATGGAATGGAATGGAATGTAACCGAGTAGAACGGAATGGAATGTAATTCAATGGAATGTAACCGGGTTGAACGGAACGGAATGGAATGGAATGGAATGGAATGGAATGGAATGGAATGGAATTGAGTGCAATGCAATGCAATGGAATGCAATGGCATGGAAAGGAATGGAATGGAATGGAATGGAATCTACCCGAGTAGAACGGAATGGAATGGAATTGAATGGAATGTAACCGAGTAGAACGGAACGGAATGGAATGGAATGGAATGGAATGGAATGGAATGCAATGGAATGGAATGGAATGGAATGGAATGGAATGGAATGGAATGGAATGGACACCAGTAGAATGGAATGGAATGGAATGGAATGGAATGGAATGGAATGGAATGGAATGGAATGGAATGGAATGGAATCTACCCGAGTAGAACGGAATGGAACGGAATGGAATGGAATGGAATGGACAGGAGCAGAACGGAATGGAATGCAATGGAATGGAATGGAATGTACCCGAGCAGAACGGAATGGAATGAAATGGAAATGGAAAGGGAATGGAAATGGAACGGGAATGGAAATGGAACGGGAACGGAAATAGAACGGGAATGGAAATGGAACGGGAACGGAAACGGAACGAGAAGGGAAATGGAACGGGAACGGAAACGGAACGGGAACGGAAATGGAACGGGAATGGTAACGGAACAGGAATGGAAATGGAACGGGAATGGAAAAGGAACGGGAATGGAAATGGATCGGGAATGGAAATGGAACGGGAATGGTAATGGAACGGGAATGGAAATGGAACGGGAATGGAAAAGAAACGGGAATGGAAATGGAACGGGAATGGAAATGGAATGGGAATGGAAATGGAATGGAATGGAATGGAATGGAATGGAATGGAATGGAATGTACCGGAGTGGAGTGGAGTGGAGTGGAGTAGAGTGCACTGGAACGGAATGGAATGGAATGGAATGGAATGGAACGGAACGGAATGTACCCGAGAAGCACGGAATGGAATGGAATGGAATGGAATGGAATGGAATGGAATGTACCGGAGTGGAGTGGAGTGGAATGGAGTGGAGTGGAGTGGTGTGGAGTGGAATGGAATGGAATGGAATGGAATGGAATGGAATGGAATGGAATGGAATGCAATGGAATGCAATGGAAT
The DNA here is from genome assembly GCF_029281585.2 of Gorilla gorilla gorilla. Classification (NCBI taxonomy): domain Eukaryota; kingdom Metazoa; phylum Chordata; class Mammalia; order Primates; family Hominidae; genus Gorilla; species Gorilla gorilla. The sequence goes on from NC_073236.2 coordinate 9,180,400, forward strand.
GGAAAGGAATGGAATGGAATGGAATGGAATGGAATGGAATGGAATGGAATGGAATGGACAACAGTAGAATGGAATGGAATGGAATGGAATGGAATGGAATGGAACGGAATGGAATGGAATGGAATGGAATGGAATTCAATGGAATCGAATGGAATGGAATGGAATTCAATGGAATGGAATGGAATGGAATGGAATTCAATGGAATGGAATGGAGTTCTATGGAATGGAATGGAGTGGAATCGAATGGAATCGAATGGAATCGAATGGAATGGAATGGAATAGAATGGAATCAACCCGAGTAGAACGGAACGGAACGCAACGGAACGGAACGGAACGGAACGGGACGGAACGGAATGGAATGGAATGGAATGGAACGGAATTCCATGGAATGGAATGGAATGGAATGGAATTCAATGGAATGGAATGGAATGGAATGGAATGGAATGGAATGGAATGGAATTCAATGGAATGGAATGGAATGGAATGGAATGGAATGGAATGGAATGGAATGGAATTCAATGGAATGGAATGGAATGGATTGGAATGGAATGGAATAGAATGGAATCAACCCGAGTAGAACGGAACGGAACACAACGGAACGGAACGGAACGCAACGGAACGGAACGGAACGGAACGGAACGGAATGGCATGGAATGGAACGGAATTCAATGGAATGGAATGGAATGGAATGGAATTCTATGGAATGGAATGGAATGGAATGGAATGGAATTCCATGGAATGGAATGGAATTCAATGGAATTCAATGGAATGGAATGCAATGGAATGGAATGGAATGGAATGGAATGGAATGGAATTCAATGGAATAGAATGGAATGGAATGGAATGGAAACGAATGGAATCGAATGGAATCGAATGGAATCTAATGGAATCGAATGGAATGGAATGGAATAGAATGGAATCAACCCGAGTAGAACGGAATGGAATGGAATGGAATGGAATGGAATGGAATGGAATGGAATGAAATGTTATGGAATGGAATGGAATGGAATTCAATGCAATTCAATTGAATGGAATGGAAGGGAATGGAATGGAGTGGAGTGGAGTGGAGTGGAGTGGAGTGGAATGGAATGGAGTGGAATGGAATGGAATGGAATGGAATGGAATGGAATTGAACGGAATTCAATTTAATGGAATGGAAGGGAGTGGAATGGAGTGGAGTGGAGTGGAGTGGAGTGCAGTGGAGTGTAATGGAATGGAGTGGAATGGAATGGAATGGAATGGAATGGAATGGAATGGAATGGAATGGAATTCAATGGAGTGGAATGGAGTGGAATGGAATGGAATGGAATGGAATGGAATGGAATGGAATGGAATGGAATTCAATGGAGTGGAATGGAATGGAATGGAATGGAATGGAATGGAATGGAATTCATTGCAATGGAATGGAATGGAATCGAATGGAGTCAAATGGAATGGAATGGAATAGAATGGAATCAACCCGAGTAGAACGGAACGGAACGCAACGGAACGGAACGGAACGGAACGGAACGGAATGGAATGTAATGGAATGGAATGGAATGGAATGGAATGGAGTGGAATGGAATGCAATGGAATGGAATGGAATGGAATGGAATGGAATGGAATGGAGTCGAATGGAATCGAATGGAATGGAATGGAATAGAATGGAATCAACCCGAGTAGAACGGTACGGAACGGAACGGAACGGAACGGAATGGAATGATCAACCCGTGTAGAATGGAATGGAATGGAATTGAATAGAATGGAATCAACCCTAGTTGAACGGAACGGAACGCAACGGATCGGAACGGAACGGGACGGAACGGAACGGAATGGAATGGAATGGAACGGAATTCAATTGAATGGAATGGAATGGAATGGAATTCAATGGAATGGAATGGAATGGAATGGAATGGAATGGAATGGAATGGAATGGAATTGACACCAGTAGAATGGAATGGAATGGAATGGAATGGAATGGAATGGAATGGAATGGAATGGAATGGAATGGAATGGAATGGAATGGAATCTACCCGAGTAGAACGGAATGGAACGGAATGGAATGGAATGGAATGGACAGGAGCAGAACGGAATGGAATGCAATGGAATGGAATGGAATGTACCCGAGCAGAACGGAATGGAATGAAATGGAAATGGAAAGGGAATGGAAATGGAACGGGAATGGAAATGGAACGGGAACGGAAACGGAACGGGAATGGAAATGGAACGGGAACGGAAACGGAACGAGAACGGAAATGGAACGGGAACGGAAACGGAACGGGAACGGAAATGGAACGGGAATGGTAATGGAACGGGAATGGAAATGGAACGGGAATGGAAATGGAACGGGAATGGAAATGGATCGGGAATGGAAATGGAACGGGAATGGTAATGGAACTGGAATGGAAATGGAACGGGAATGGAAAAGAAACGGGAATGGAAATGGAACGGGAATGGAAATGGAATGGGAATGGAAATGGAATGGAATGGAATGGAATGGAATGGAATGGAATGGAATGTACCGGAGTGGAGTGGAGTGGAGTGGAGTAGAGTGCACTGGAACGGAATGGAATGGAATGGAATGGAATGGAACGGAACGGAATGTACCTGAGAAGCACCGAATGGAATGGAATGGAATGGAATGGAATGGAATGGAATTGAATGTACCGGAGTGGAGTGGAGTGGAATGGAGTGGAGTGGAGTGGAGTGGAGTGGAATGGAATGGAATGGAACGGAATGGAATGGAATGGAATGCAATGGAATGCAATGGAATGGAAAGGAATGGAATGGAATGGAATGGAATGGAATGGAATGGAATGGACACCAGTAGAATGGAATGGAATGGAATGGAATGGAATGGAATGGAATGGAATGGAATGGAATGGAATGGAATTCAATGGAATGGAATGGAATGGAATGGAATTCTATGGAATGGAATGGAATGGAATGGAATTCAATGGAATGGAATGGAATGGAATGGAATTCTATGGAATGGAATGGAGTGGAATCGAATGGAATCGAATGGAATCGAATGGAATGGAATGGAATAGAATGGAATCAACCCGAGTAGAACGGAACGGAACGCAACGGAACGGAACGGAACGGAACGGGACGGAACGGAACGGAATGGAATGGAATGGAACGGAATTCCATGGAATGGAATGGAATGGAATGGAATTCAATGGAATGGAATGGAATGGAATGGAATGGAATTCAATGGAATGGAATGGAATGGAATGGAATGGAATGGAATGGAATGGAATTCAATGGAATGGAATGGAATGGATTGGAATGGAATGGAATAGAATGGAATCAACCCGAGTAGAACGGAACGGAACACAACGGAACGGAACGGAACGCAACGGAACGGAACGGAACGGAACGGAACGGAATGGAATGGAATGGAACGGAATTCAATGGAATGGAATGGAATGGAACGGAATTCAATGGAATGGAATGGAATGGAATTCAATGGAATGGAATGGAATGGAATGGAATTCAATGGAATGGAATGGAACGGAATGGAATTCAATGGAATGGAATGGAATGGAATTCAATGGAATGGAATGGAATGGAATGGAATGGAATGGAATTCAATGGAATGGAATGGAGTGGAATGGAATGGAATCGAATGGAATTGAATGGAATCCAATGGAATCAAATGGGATCGAATGGAATGGAATGGAATAGAATGGAATCAACCCGAGTAGAACGGAATGGAATGGAATGGAATGGAATGGGATGGAATGGAATGGAATGGAATGGAATGGAATTCAATGGAATGGAATGGAATGGAATGGAATGGAATGGAATGGAATGGAATGGAATGGAATTCTATGGAATGGAATGGAACGGAATGGAATTCAATGGAATGGAATGGAATGGAATTCAATGGAATGGAATGGAATGGAATGGAATGGAATGGAATGGAATTCCATGGAAAGGAGTGGAATGGAATGGAATGGAATCGAATGGAATGGAATGTAATGGAATGGAATGGAATGGAATGGAATGGAATGGAATGGAATGTACCAAAGTAGAACGGAATGGAATGGAATGGAATGGAATGGAATGGAATGTACCAAAGTAGAACGGAATGGAATGGAATGGAATGGAATGGAATGGAATGGAATGGAATGTACCCGAGTAGAACGGAATGGAATGGAATGGAATGGATTGGAATGGAATGGAATGGAATGGAATGGAATGTAACCGAGTAGAACGGAATGGAATGTAATTCAATGGAATGTAACCGGGTTGAACGGAACGGAATGGAATGGAATGGAATGGAATGGAATGGAATGGAATGGAATTGAGTGCAATGCAATGCAATGGAATGCAATGGCATGGAAAGGAATGGAATGGAATGGAATGGAATCTACCCGAGTAGAACGGAATGGAATGGAATTGAATGGAATGTAACCGAGTAGAACGGAACGGAATGGAATGGAATGGAATGGAATGGAATGGAATGCAATGGAATGGAATGGAATGGAATGGAATGGAATGGAATGGAATGGAATGGAATGGACACCAGTAGAATGGAATGGAATGGAATGGAATGGAATGGAATGGAATGGAATGGAATGGAATGGAATGGAATCTACCCGAGTAGAACGGAATGGAACGGAATGGAATGGAATGGAATGGACAGGAGCAGAACGGAATGGAATGCAATGGAATGGAATGGAATGTACCCGAGCAGAACGGAATGGAATGAAATGGAAATGGAAAGGGAATGGAAATGGAACGGGAATGGAAATGGAACGGGAACGGAAATAGAACGGGAATGGAAATGGAACGGGAACGGAAACGGAACGAGAAGGGAAATGGAACGGGAACGGAAACGGAACGGGAACGGAAATGGAACGGGAATGGTAACGGAACAGGAATGGAAATGGAACGGGAATGGAAAAGGAACGGGAATGGAAATGGATCGGGAATGGAAATGGAACGGGAATGGTAATGGAACGGGAATGGAAATGGAACGGGAATGGAAAAGAAACGGGAATGGAAATGGAACGGGAATGGAAATGGAATGGGAATGGAAATGGAATGGAATGGAATGGAATGGAATGGAATGGAATGGAATGTACCGGAGTGGAGTGGAGTGGAGTGGAGTAGAGTGCACTGGAACGGAATGGAATGGAATGGAATGGAATGGAACGGAACGGAATGTACCCGAGAAGCACGGAATGGAATGGAATGGAATGGAATGGAATGGAATGGAATGTACCGGAGTGGAGTGGAGTGGAATGGAGTGGAGTGGAGTGGTGTGGAGTGGAATGGAATGGAATGGAATGGAATGGAATGGAATGGAATGGAATGGAATGCAATGGAATGCAATGGAATGGAAAGGAATGGAATGGAATGGAATGGAATGGAATGGAATGGAATGGAATGGAATGGACAACAGTAGAATGGAATGGAATGGAATGGAATGGAATGGAATGGAACGGAATGGAATGGAATGGAATGGAATGGAATTCAATGGAATCGAATGGAATGGAATGGAATTCAATGGAATGGAATGGAATGGAATGGAATTCAATGGAATGGAATGGAGTTCTATGGAATGGAATGGAGTGGAATCGAATGGAATCGAATGGAATCGAATGGAATGGAATGGAATAGAATGGAATCAACCCGAGTAGAACGGAACGGAACGCAACGGAACGGAACGGAACGGAACGGGACGGAACGGAATGGAATGGAATGGAATGGAACGGAATTCCATGGAATGGAATGGAATGGAATGGAATTCAATGGAATGGAATGGAATGGAATGGAATGGAATGGAATGGAATGGAATTCAATGGAATGGAATGGAATGGAATGGAATGGAATGGAATGGAATGGAATTCAATGGAATGGAATGGAATGGATTGGAATGGAATGGAATAGAATGGAATCAACCCGAGTAGAACGGAACGGAACACAACGGAACGGAACGGAACGCAACGGAACGGAACGGAACGGAACGGAACGGAATGGAATGGAATGGAACGGAATTCAATGGAATGGAATGGAATGGAATGGAATTCTATGGAATGGAATGGAATGGAATGGAATGGAATTCCATGGAATGGAATGGAATTCAATGGAATTCAATGGAATGGAATGCAATGGAATGGAATGGAATGGAATGGAATGGAATGGAATTCAATGGAATAGAATGGAATGGAATGGAATGGAAACGAATGGAATCGAATGGAATCGAATGGAATCTAATGGAATCGAATGGAATGGAATGGAATAGAATGGAATCAACCCGAGTAGAACGGAATGGAATGGAATGGAATGGAATGGAATGGAATGGAATGGAATGAAATGTTATGGAATGGAATGGAATGGAATTCAATGCAATTCAATTGAATGGAATGGAAGGGAATGGAATGGAGTGGAGTGGAGTGGAGTGGAGTGGAGTGGAATGGAATGGAGTGGAATGGAATGGAATGGAATGGAATGGAATGGAATGGAACGGAATTCAATTTAATGGAATGGAAGGGAGTGGAATGGAGTGGAGTGGAGTGGAGTGGAGTGCAGTGGAGTGTAATGGAATGGAGTGGAATGGAATGGAATGGAATGGAATGGAATGGAATGGAATGGAATGGAATTCAATGGAGTGGAATGGAGTGGAATGGAATGGAATGGAATGGAATGGAATGGAATGGAATGGAATGGAATTCAATGGAGTGGAATGGAATGGAATGGAATGGAATGGAATGGAATGGAATTCATTGCAATGGAATGGAATGGAATCGAATGGAGTCAAATGGAATGGAATGGAATAGAATGGAATCAACCCGAGTAGAACGGAACGGAACGCAACGGAACGGAACGGAACGGAACGGAACGGAATGGAATGTAATGGAATGGAATGGAATGGAATGGAATGGAGTGGAATGGAATGCAATGGAATGGAATGGAATGGAATGGAATGGAATGGAATGGAGTCGAATGGAATCGAATGGAATGGAATGGAATAGAATGGAATCAACCCGAGTAGAACGGTACGGAACGGAACGGAACGGAACGGAATGGAATGATCAACCCGTGTAGAATGGAATGGAATGGAATTGAATAGAATGGAATCAACCCTAGTTGAACGGAACGGAACGCAACGGATCGGAACGGAACGGGACGGAACGGAACGGAATGGAATGGAATGGAACGGAATTCAATTGAATGGAATGGAATGGAATGGAATTCAATGGAATGGAATGGAATGGAATGGAATGGAATGGAATGGAATGGAATGGAATGGAATTGACACCAGTAGAATGGAATGGAATGGAATGGAATGGAATGGAATGGAATGGAATGGAATGGAATGGAATGGAATGGAATGGAATCTACCCGAGTAGAACGGAATGGAACGGAATGGAATGGAATGGAATGGACAGGAGCAGAACGGAATGGAATGCAATGGAATGGAATGGAATGTACCCGAGCAGAACGGAATGGAATGAAATGGAAATGGAAAGGGAATGGAAATGGAACGGGAATGGAAATGGAACGGGAATGGAAACGGAACGGGAATGGAAATGGAACGGGAACGGAAACGGAACGAGAACGGAAATGGAACGGGAACGGAAACGGAACGGGAACGGAAATGGAACGGGAATGGTAATGGAACGGGAATGGAAATGGAACGGGAATGGAAATGGAACGGGAATGGAAATGGATCGGGAATGGAAATGGAACGGGAATGGTAATGGAACTGGAATGGAAATGGAACGGGAATGGAAAAGAAACGGGAATGGAAATGGAACGGGAATGGAAATGGAATGGGAATGGAAATGGAATGGAATGGAATGGAATGGAATGGAATGGAATGGAATGTACCGGAGTGGAGTGGAGTGGAGTGGAGTAGAGTGCACTGGAACGGAATGGAATGGAATGGAATGGAATGGAACGGAACGGAATGTACCTGAGAAGCACGGAATGGAATGGAATGGAATGGAATGGAATGGAATGGAATTGAATGTACCGGAGTGGAGTGGAGTGGAATGGAGTGGAGTGGAGTGGAGTGGAGTGGAATGGAATGGAATGGAACGGAATGGAATGGAATGGAATGCAATGGAATGCAATGGAATGGAAAGGAATGGAATGGAATGGAATGGAATGGAATGGAATGGAATGGACACCAGTAGAATGGAATGGAATGGAATGGAATGGAATGGAATGGAATGGAATGGAATGGAATGGAATGGAATTCAATGGAATGGAATGGAATGGAATGGAATTCTATGGAATGGAATGGAATGGAATGGAATTCAATGGAATGGAATGGAATGGAATGGAATTCTATGGAATGGAATGGAGTGGAATCGAATGGAATCGAATGGAATCGAATGGAATGGAATGGAATAGAATGGAATCAACCCGAGTAGAACGGAACGGAACGAAACGGAACGGAACGGAACGGAACGGGACGGAACGGAACGGAATGGAATGGAATGGAACGGAATTCCATGGAATGGAATGGAATGGAATGGAATTCAATGGAATGGAATGGAATGGAATGGAATGGAATTCAATGGAATGGAATGGAATGGAATGGAATGGAATGGAATGGAATGGAATGGAATGGAATTCAATGGAATGGAATGGAATGGATTGGAATGGAATGGAATAGAATGGAATCAACCCGAGTAGAACGGAACGGAACACAACGGAACGGAACGGAACGCAACGGAACGGAACGGAACGGAACGGAACGGAATGGAATGGAATGGAACGGAATTCAATGGAATGGAATGGAATGGAACGGAATTCAATGGAATGGAATGGAATGGAATTCAATGGAATGGAATGGAATGGAATGGAATTCAATGGAATGGAATGGAACGGAATGGAATTCAATGGAATGGAATGGAATGGAATTCAATGGAATGGAATGGAATGGAATGGAATGGAATGGAATTCAATGGAATGGAATGGAGTGGAATGGAATGGAATCGAATGGAATTGAATGGAATCGAATGGAATCAAATGGGATCGAATGGAATGGAATGGAATAGAATGGAATCAACCCGAGTAGAACGGAATGGAATGGAATGGAATGGAATGGGATGGAATGGAATGGAATGGAATGGAATGGAATTCAATGGAATGGAATGGAATGGAATGGAATGGAATGGAATGGAATGGAATGGAATGGAATTCTATGGAATGGAATGGAACGGAATGGAATTCAATGGAATGGAATGGAATGGAATTCAATGGAATGGAATGGAATGGAATGGAATGGAATGGAATGGAATTCCATGGAAAGGAGTGGAATGGAATGGAATGGAATCGAATGGAATGGAATGTAATGGAATGGAATGGAATGGAATGGAATGGAATGGAATGGAATGTACCAAAGTAGAACGGAATGGAATGGAATGGAATGGAATGGAATGGAATGTACCAAAGTAGAACGGAATGGAATGGAATGGAATGGAATGGAATGGAATGGAATGGAATGTACCCGAGTAGAACGGAATGGAATGGAATGGAATGGATTGGAATGGAATGGAATGGAATGGAATGGAATGTAACCGAGTAGAACGGAATGGAATGTAATTCAATGGAATGTAACCGGGTTGAACGGAACGGAATGGAATGGAATGGAATGGAATGGAATGGAATGGAATGGAATTGAGTGCAATGCAATGCAATGGAATGCAATGGCATGGAAAGGAATGGAATGGAATGGAATGGAATCTACCCGAGTAGAACGGAATGGAATGGAATTGAATGGAATGTAACCGAGTAGAACGGAACGGAATGGAATGGAATGGAATGGAATGGAATGGAATGCAATGGAATGGAATGGAATGGAATGGAATGGAATGGAATGGAATGGAATGGAATGGACACCAGTAGAATGGAATGGAATGGAATGGAATGGAATGGAATGGAATGGAATGGAATGGAATGGAATGGAATCTACCCGAGTAGAACGGAATGCAACGGAATGGAATGGAATGGAATGGACAGGAGCAGAACGGAATGGAATGCAATGGAATGGAATGGAATGTACCCGAGCAGAACGGAATGGAATGAAATGGAAATGGAAAGGGAATGGAAATGGAACGGGAATGGAAATGGAACGGGAACGGAAATAGAACGGGAATGGAAATGGAACGGGAACGGAAACGGAACGAGAAGGGAAATGGAACGGGAACGGAAACGGAACGGGAACGGAAATGGAACGGGAATGGTAACGGAACAGGAATGGAAATGGAACGGGAATGGAAAAGGAACGGGAATGGAAATGGATCGGGAATGGAAATGGAACGGGAATGGTAATGGAACGGGAATGGAAATGGAACGGGAATGGAAAAGAAACGGGAATGGAAATGGAACGGGAATGGAAATGGAATGGGAATGGAAATGGAATGGAATGGAATGGAATGGAATGGAATGGAATGGAATGTACCGGAGTGGAGTGGAGTGGAGTGGAGTAGAGTGCACTGGAACGGAATGGAATGGAATGGAATGGAATGGAACGGAACGGAATGTACCCGAGAAGCACGGAATGGAATGGAATGGAATGGAATGGAATGGAATGGAATGTACCGGAGTGGAGTGGAGTGGAATGGAGTGGAGTGGAGTGGTGTGGAGTGGAATGGAATGGAATGGAATGGAATGGAATGGAATGGAATGGAATGGAATGCAATGGAATGCAATGGAATGGAAAGGAATGGAATGGAATGGAATGGAATGGAATGGAATGGAATGGAATGGAATGGACAACAGTAGAATGGAATGGAATGGAATGGAATGGAATGGAATGGAACGGAATGGAATGGAATGGAATGGAATGGAATTCAATGGAATCGAATGGAATGGAATGGAATTCAATGGAATGGAATGGAATGGAATGGAATTCAATGGAATGGAATGGAGTTCTATGGAATGGAATGGAGTGGAATCGAATGGAATCGAATGGAATCGAATGGAATGGAATGGAATAGAATGGAATCAACCCGAGTAGAATGGAACGGAACGCAACGGAACGGAACGGAACGGAACGGGACGGAACGGAATGGAATGGAATGGAATGGAACGGAATTCCATGGAATGGAATGGAATGGAATGGAATTCAATGGAATGGAATGGAATGGAATGGAATGGAATGGAATGGAATGGAATTCAATGGAATGGAATGGAATGGAATGGAATGGAATGGAATGGAATGGAATTCAATGGAATGGAATGGAATGGATTGGAATGGAATGGAATAGAATGGAATCAACCCGAGTAGAACGGAACGGAACACAACGGAACGGAACGGAACGCAACGGAACGGAACGGAACGGAACGGAACGGAATGGAATGGAATGGAACGGAATTCAATGGAATGGAATGGAATGGAATGGAATTCTATGGAATGGAATGGAATGGAATGGAATGGAATTCCATGGAATGGAATGGAATTCAATGGAATTCAATGGAATGGAATGCAATGGAATGGAATGGAATGGAATGGAATGGAATGGAATTCAATGGAATAGAATGGAATGGAATGGAATGGAAACGAATGGAATCGAATGGAATCGAATGGAATCTAATGGAATCGAATGGAATGGAATGGAATAGAATGGAATCAACCCGAGTAGAACGGAATGGAATGGAATGGAATGGAATGGAATGGAATGGAATGGAATGAAATGTTATGGAATGGAATGGAATGGAATTCAATGCAATTCAATTGAATGGAATGGAAGGGAATGGAATGGAGTGGAGTGGAGTGGAGTGGAGTGGAGTGGAATGGAATGGAGTGGAATGGAATGGAATGGAATGGAATGGAATGGAATGGAACGGAATTCAATTTAATGGAATGGAAGGGAGTGGAATGGAGTGGAGTGGAGTGGAGTGGAGTGCAGTGGAGTGTAATGGAATGGAGTGGAATGGAATGGAATGGAATGGAATGGAATGGAATGGAATGGAATTCAATGGAGTGGAATGGAATGGAATGGAATGGAATGGAATGGAATGGAATGGAATTCATTGCAATGGAATGGAATGGAATCGAATGGAGTCAAATGGAATGGAATGGAATAGAATGGAATCAACCCGAGTAGAACGGAACGGAACGCAACGGAACGGAACGGAACGGAACGGAACGGAATGGAATGTAATGGAATGGAATGGAATGGAATGGAATGGAGTGGAATGGAATGCAATGGAATGGAATGGAATGGAATGGAATGGAATGGAATGGAGTCGAATGGAATCGAATGGAATGGAATGGAATAGAATGGAATCAACCCGAGTAGAACGGTACGGAACGGAACGGAACGGAACGGAATGGAATGATCAACCCGTGTAGAATGGAATGGAATGGAATTGAATAGAATGGAATCAACCCTAGTTGAACGGAACGGAACGCAACGGATCGGAACGGAACGGGACGGAACGGAACGGAATGGAATGGAATGGAACGGAATTCAATTGAATGGAATGGAATGGAATGGAATTCAATGGAATGGAATGGAATGGAATGGAATGGAATGGAATGGAATGGAATGGAATTGACACCAGTAGAATGGAATGGAATGGAATGGAATGGAATGGAATGGAATGGAATGGAATGGAATGGAATGGAATGGAATGGAATGGAATCTACCCGAGTAGAACGGAATGGAACGGAATGGAATGGAATGGAATGGACAGGAGCAGAACGGAATGGAATGCAATGGAATGGAATGGAATGTACCCGAGCAGAACGGAATGGAATGAAATGGAAATGGAAAGGGAATGGAAATGGAACGGGAATGGAAATGGAACGGGAACGGAAACGGAACGGGAATGGAAATGGAACGGGAACGGAAACGGAACGAGAACGGAAATGGAACGGGAACGGAAACGGAACGGGAACGGAAATGGAACGGGAATGGTAATGGAACGGGAATGGAAATGGAACGGGAATGGAAATGGAACGGGAATGGAAATGGATCGGGAATGGAAATGGAACGGGAATGGTAATGGAACTGGAATGGAAATGGAACGGGAATGGAAAAGAAACGGGAATGGAAATGGAACGGGAATGGAAATGGAATGGGAATGGAAATGGAATGGAATGGAATGGAATGGAATGTACCAGAAAGGAGTGGAGTGGAGTGGAGTGGAGTAGAGTGCACTGGAACGGAATGGAATGGAATGGAATGGAATGGAACGGAACGGAATGTACCCGAGAAGCACGGAATGGAATGGAATGGAATGGAATGGAATGGAATGGAATTGAATGTACCGGAGTGGAGTGGAGTGGAATGGAGTGGAGTGGAGTGGAGTGGAGTGGAATGGAATGGAATGGAACGGAATGGAATGGAATGGAATGCAATGGAATGCAATGGAATGGAAAGGAATGGAATGGAATGGAATGGAATGGAATGGAATGGAATGGACACCAGTAGAATGGAATGGAATGGAATGGAATGGAATGGAATGGAATGGAATGGAATGGAATGGAATGGAATGGAATTCAATGGAATGGAATGGAATGGAATGGAATTCTATGGAATGGAATGGAATGGAATGGAATTCAATGGAATGGAATGGAATGGAATGGAATTCTATGGAATGGAATGGAGTGGAATCGAATGGAATCGAATGGAATCGAATGGAATGGAATGGAATAGAATGGAATCAACCCGAGGAGAACGGAACGGAACGCAACGGAACGGAACGGAACGGAACGGGACGGAACGGAACGGAATGGAATGGAATGGAACGGAATTCAATGGAATGGAATGGAATGGAATGGAATTCTATGGAATGGAATGGAATGGAATGGAATGGAATTCCATGGAATGGAATGGAATTCAATGGAATTCAATGGAATGGAATGCAATGGAATGGAATGGAATGGAATGGAATGGAATGGAATTCAATGGAATAGAATGGAATGGAATGGAATGGAAACGAATGGAATCGAATGGAATCGAATGGAATCTAATGGAATCGAATGGAATGGAATGGAATAGAATGGAATCAACCCGAGTAGAACGGAATGGAATGGAATGGAATGGAATGGAATGGAATGGAATGGAATGAAATGTTATGGAATGGAATGGAATGGAATTCAATGCAATTCAATTGAATGGAATGGAAGGGAATGGAATGGAGTGGAGTGGAGTGGAGTGGAGTGGAGTGGAATGGAATGGAGTGGAATGGAATGGAATGGAATGGAATGGAATGGAATGGAACGGAATTCAATTTAATGGAATGGAAGGGAGTGGAATGGAGTGGAGTGGAGTGGAGTGGAGTGCAGTGGAGTGTAATGGAATGGAGTGGAATGGAATGGAATGGAATGGAATGGAATGGAATGGAATGGAATGGAATTCAATGGAGTGGAATGGAATGGAATGGAATGGAATGGAATGGAATGGAATGGAATTCATTGCAATGGAATGGAATGGAATCGAATGGAGTCAAATGGAATGGAATGGAATAGAATGGAATCAACCCGAGTAGAACGGAACGGAACGCAACGGAACGGAACGGAACGGAACGGAACGGAATGGAATGTAATGGAATGGAATGGAATGGAATGGAATGGAGTGGAATGGAATGCAATGGAATGGAATGGAATGGAATGGAATGGAATGGAATGGAGTCGAATGGAATCGAATGGAATGGAATGGAATAGAATGGAATCAACCCGAGTAGAACGGTACGGAACGGAACGGAACGGAACGGAACGGAACGGAATGGAATGATCAACCCGTGTAGAATGGAATGGAATGGAATTGAATAGAATGGAATCAACCCTAGTTGAACGGAACGGAACGCAACGGATCGGAACGGAACGGGACGGAACGGAACGGAATGGAATGGAATGGAACGGAATTCAATTGAATGGAATGGAATGGAATGGAATTCAATGGAATGGAATGGAATGGAATGGAATGGAATGGAATGGACACCAGTAGAATGGAATGGAATGGAATGGAATGGAATGGAATGGAATGGAATGGAATGGAATGGAATGGAATCTACCCGAGTAGAACGGAATGGAACGGAATGGAATGGAATGGAATGGACAGGAGCAGAACGGAATGGAATGCAATGGAATGGAATGGAATGTACCCGAGCAGAACGGAATGGAATGAAATGGAAATGGAAAGGGAATGGAAATGGAACGGGAACGGAAACGGAACGGGAATGGAAATGGAACGGGAACGGAAACGGAACGAGAACGGAAATGGAACGGGAACGGAAACGGAACGGGAACGGAAATGGAACGGGAATGGTAATGGAACGGGAATGGAAATGGAACGGGAATGGAAATGGAACGGGAATGGAAATGGATCGGGAATGGAAATGGAACGGGAATGGTAATGGAACTGGAATGGAAATGGAACGGGAATGGAAAAGAAACGGGAATGGAAATGGAACGGGAATGGAAATGGAATGGGAATGGAAATGGAATGGAATGGAATGGAATGGAATGTACCAGAAAGGAGTGGAGTGGAGTGGAGTGGAGTAGAGTGCACTGGAACGGAATGGAATGGAATGGAATGGAATGGAACGGAACGGAATGTACCCGAGAAGCACGGAATGGAATGGAATGGAATGGAATGGAATGGAATGGAATGGAATTGAATGTACCGGAGTGGAGTGGAGTGGAATGGAGTGGAGTGGAGTGGAGTGGAGTGGAATGGAATGGAATGGAACGGAATGGAATGGAATGGAATGCAATGGAATGCAATGGAATGGAAAGGAATGGAATGGAATGGAATGGAATGGAATGGAATGGAATGGACACCAGTAGAATGGAATGGAATGGAATGGAATGGAATGGAATGGAATGGAATGGAATGGAATGGAATGGAATGGAATGGAATGGAATTCAATGGAATGGAATGGAATGGAATGGAATTCTACGGAATGGAATGGAATGGAATGGAATTCAATGGAATGGAATGGAATGGAATGGAATTCTATGGAATGGAATGGAGTGGAATCGAATGGAATCGAATGGAATCGAATGGAATGGAATGGAATAGAATGGAATCAACCCGAGTAGAACGGAACGGAACGCAACGGAACGGAACGGAACGGAACGGGACGGAACGGAACGGAATGGAATGGAATGGAACGGAATTCCATGGAATGGAATGGAATGGAATGGAATTCAATGGAATGGAATGGAATGGAATGGAATGGAATGGAATGGAATTCATTGCAATGGAATGGAATGGAATCGAATGGAGTCAAATGGAATGGAATGGAATAGAATGGAATCAACCCGAGTAGAACGGAACGGAACGCAACGGAACGGAACGGAACGGAACGGAACGGAATGGAATGTAATGGAATGGAATGGAATGGAATGGAATGGAGTGGAATGGAATGCAATGGAATGGAATGGAATGGAATGGAATGGAATGGAATGGAGTCGAATGGAATCGAATGGAATGGAATGGAATAGAATGGAATCAACCCGAGTAGAACGGTACGGAACGGAACGGAACGGAACGGAATGGAATGATCAACCCGTGTAGAATGGAATGGAATGGAATTGAATAGAATGGAATCAACCCTAGTTGAACGGAACGGAACGCAACGGATCGGAACGGAACGGGACGGAACGGAACGGAATGGAATGGAATGGAACGGAATTCAATTGAATGGAATGGAATGGAATGGAATTCAATGGAATGGAATGGAATGGAATGGAATGGAATGGAATGGAATGGAATGGAATTGACACCAGTAGAATGGAATGGAATGGAATGGAATGGAATGGAATGGAATGGAATGGAATGGAATGGAATGGAATGGAATGGAATGGAATGGAATCTACCCGAGTAGAACGGAATGGAACGGAATGGAATGGAATGGAATGGACAGGAGCAGAACGGAATGGAATGCAATGGAATGGAATGGAATGTACCCGAGCAGAACGGAATGGAATGAAATGGAAATGGAAAGGGAATGGAAATGGAACGGGAATGGAAATGGAACGGGAACGGAAACGGAACGGGAATGGAAATGGAACGGGAACGGAAACGGAACGAGAACGGAAATGGAACGGGAACGGAAACGGAACGGGAACGGAAATGGAACGGGAATGGTAATGGAACGGGAATGGAAATGGAACGGGAATGGAAATGGAACGGGAATGGAAATGGATCGGGAATGGAAATGGAACGGGAATGGTAATGGAACTGGAATGGAAATGGAACGGGAATGGAAAAGAAACGGGAATGGAAATGGAACGGGAATGGAAATGGAATGGGAATGGAAATGGAATGGAATGGAATGGAATGGAATGGAATGGAATGGAATGTACCGGAGTGGAGTGGAGTGGAGTGGAGTAGAGTGCACTGGAACGGAATGGAATGGAATGGAATGGAATGGAACGGAACGGAATGTACCTGAGAAGCACGGAATGGAATGGAATGGAATGGAATGGAATGGAATGGAATTGAATGTACCGGAGTGGAGTGGAGTGGAATGGAGTGGAGTGGAGTGGAGTGGAGTGGAATGGAATGGAATGGAACGGAATGGAATGGAATGGAATGCAATGGAATGCAATGGAATGGAAAGGAATGGAATGGAATGGAATGGAATGGAATGGAATGGAATGGACACCAGTAGAATGGAATGGAATGGAATGGAATGGAATGGAATGGAATGGAATGGAATGGAATGGAATGGAATTCAATGGAATGGAATGGAATGGAATGGAATTCTATGGAATGGAATGGAATGGAATGGAATTCAATGGAATGGAATGGAATGGAATGGAATTCTATGGAATGGAATGGAGTGGAATCGAATGGAATCGAATGGAATTGAATGGAATGGAATGGAATAGAATGGAATCAACCCGAGTAGAACGGAACGGAACGCAACGGAACGGAACGGAACGGAACGGGACGGAACGGAACGGAATGGAATGGAATGGAACGGAATTCCATGGAATGGAATGGAATGGAATGGAATTCAATGGAATGGAATGGAATGGAATGGAATGGAATTCAATGGAATGGAATGGAATGGAATGGAATGGAATGGAATGGAATGGAATGGAATTCAATGGAATGGAATGGAATGGATTGGAATGGAATGGAATAGAATGGAATCAACCCGAGTAGAACGGAACGGAACACAACGGAACGGAACGGAACGCAACGGAACGGAACGGAACGGAACGGAACGGAATGGAATGGAATGGAACGGAATTCAATGGAATGGAATGGAATGGAACGGAATTCAATGGAATGGAATGGAATGGAATTCAATGGAATGGAATGGAATGGAATGGAATTCAATGGAATGGAATGGAACGGAATGGAATTCAATGGAATGGAATGGAATGGAATTCAATGGAATGGAATGGAATGGAATGGAATGGAATGGAATTCAATGGAATGGAATGGAGTGGAATGGAATGGAATCGAATGGAATTGAATGGAATCGAATGGAATCAAATGGGATCGAATGGAATGGAATGGAATAGAATGGAATCAACCCGAGTAGAACGGAATGGAATGGAATGGAATGGAATGGGATGGAATGGAATGGAATGGAATGGAATGGAATTCAATGGAATGGAATGGAATGGAATGGAATGGAATGGAATGGAATGGAATGGAATGGAATTCTATGGAATGGAATGGAACGGAATGGAATTCAATGGAATGGAATGGAATGGAATTCAATGGAATGGAATGGAATGGAATGGAATGGAATGGAATGGAATTCCATGGAAAGGAGTGGAATGGAATGGAATGGAATCGAATGGAATGGAATGTAATGGAATGGAATGGAATGGAATGGAATGGAATGGAATGGAATGTACCAAAGTAGAACGGAATGGAATGGAATGGAATGGAATGGAATGGAATGTACCAAAGTAGAACGGAATGGAATGGAATGGAATGGAATGGAATGGAATGGAATGGAATGTACCCGAGTAGAACGGAATGGAATGGAATGGAATGGATTGGAATGGAATGGAATGGAATGGAATGGAATGTAACCGAGTAGAACGGAATGGAATGTAATTCAATGGAATGTAACCGGGTTGAACGGAACGGAATGGAATGGAATGGAATGGAATGGAATGGAATGGAATGGAATGGAATGGAATTGAGTGCAATGCAATGCAATGGAATGCAATGGCATGGAAAGGAATGGAATGGAATGGAATGGAATCTACCCGAGTAGAACGGAATGGAATGGAATTGAATGGAATGTAACCGAGTAGAACGGAACGGAATGGAATGGAATGGAATGGAATGGAATGGAATGCAATGGAATGGAATGGAATGGAATGGAATGGAATGGAATGGAATGGAATGGAATGGACACCAGTAGAATGGAATGGAATGGAATGGAATGGAATGGAATGGAATGGAATGGAATGGAATGGAATGGAATGGAATCTACCCGAGTAGAACGGAATGGAACGGAATGGAATGGAATGGAATGGACAGGAGCAGAACGGAATGGAATGCAATGGAATGGAATGGAATGTACCCGAGCAGAACGGAATGGAATGAAATGGAAATGGAAAGGGAATGGAAATGGAACGGGAATGGAAATGGAACGGGAACGGAAATAGAACGGGAATGGAAATGGAACGGGAACGGAAACGGAACGAGAAGGGAAATGGAACGGGAACGGAAACGGAACGGGAACGGAAATGGAACGGGAATGGTAACGGAACAGGAATGGAAATGGAACGGGAATGGAAAAGGAACGGGAATGGAAATGGATCGGGAATGGAAATGGAACGGGAATGGTAATGGAACGGGAATGGAAATGGAACGGGAATGGAAAAGAAACGGGAATGGAAATGGAACGGGAATGGAAATGGAATGGGAATGGAAATGGAATGGAATGGAATGGAATGGAATGGAATGGAATGGAATGTACCGGAGTGGAGTGGAGTGGAGTGGAGTAGAGTGCACTGGAACGGAATGGAATGGAATGGAATGGAATGGAACGGAACGGAATGTACCCGAGAAGCACGGAATGGAATGGAATGGAATGGAATGGAATGGAATGGAATGTACCGGAGTGGAGTGGAGTGGAATGGAGTGGAGTGGAGTGGTGTGGAGTGGAATGGAATGGAATGGAATGGAATGGAATGGAATGGAATGGAATGGAATGCAATGGAATGCAATGGAATGGAAAGGAATGGAATGGAATGGAATGGAATGGAATGGAATGGAATGGAATGGAATGGACAACAGTAGAATGGAATGGAATGGAATGGAATGGAATGGAATGGAACGGAATGGAATGGAATGGAATGGAATGGAATTCAATGGAATCGAATGGAATGGAATGGAATTCAATGGAATGGAATGGAATGGAATGGAATTCAATGGAATGGAATGGAGTTCTATGGAATGGAATGGAGTGGAATCGAATGGAATCGAATGGAATCGAATGGAATGGAATGGAATAGAATGGAATCAACCCGAGTAGAACGGAACGGAACGCAACGGAACGGAACGGAACGGAACGGGACGGAACGGAATGGAATGGAATGGAATGGAACGGAATTCCATGGAATGGAATGGAATGGAATGGAATTCAATGGAATGGAATGGAATGGAATGGAATGGAATGGAATGGAATGGAATTCAATGGAATGGAATGGAATGGAATGGAATGGAATGGAATGGAATGGAATTCAATGGAATGGAATGGAATGGATTGGAATGGAATGGAATAGAATGGAATCAACCCGAGTAGAACGGAACGGAACACAACGGAACGGAACGGAACGCAACGGAACGGAACGGAACGGAACGGAACGGAATGGAATGGAATGGAACGGAATTCAATGGAATGGAATGGAATGGAATGGAATTCTATGGAATGGAATGGAATGGAATGGAATGGAATTCCATGGAATGGAATGGAATTCAATGGAATTCAATGGAATGGAATGCAATGGAATGGAATGGAATGGAATGGAATGGAATGGAATTCAATGGAATAGAATGGAATGGAATGGAATGGAAACGAATGGAATCGAATGGAATCGAATGGAATCTAATGGAATCGAATGGAATGGAATGGAATAGAATGGAATCAACCCGAGTAGAACGGAATGGAATGGAATGGAATGGAATGGAATGGAATGGAATGGAATGAAATGTTATGGAATGGAATGGAATGGAATTCAATGCAATTCAATTGAATGGAATGGAAGGGAATGGAATGGAGTGGAGTGGAGTGGAGTGGAGTGGAGTGGAATGGAATGGAGTGGAATGGAATGGAATGGAATGGAATGGAATGGAATGGAACGGAATTCAATTTAATGGAATGGAAGGGAGTGGAATGGAGTGGAGTGGAGTGGAGTGGAGTGCAGTGGAGTGTAATGGAATGGAGTGGAATGGAATGGAATGGAATGGAATGGAATGGAATGGAATGGAATTCAATGGAGTGGAATGGAATGGAATGGAATGGAATGGAATGGAATGGAATGGAATTCATTGCAATGGAATGGAATGGAATCGAATGGAGTCAAATGGAATGGAATGGAATAGAATGGAATCAACCCGAGTAGAACGGAACGGAACGCAACGGAACGGAACGGAACGGAACGGAACGGAATGGAATGTAATGGAATGGAATGGAATGGAATGGAATGGAGTGGAATGGAATGCAATGGAATGGAATGGAATGGAATGGAATGGAATGGAATGGAGTCGAATGGAATCGAATGGAATGGAATGGAATAGAATGGAATCAACCCGAGTAGAACGGTACGGAACGGAACGGAACGGAACGGAATGGAATGATCAACCCGTGTAGAATGGAATGGAATGGAATTGAATAGAATGGAATCAACCCTAGTTGAACGGAACGGAACGCAACGGATCGGAACGGAACGGGACGGAACGGAACGGAATGGAATGGAATGGAACGGAATTCAATTGAATGGAATGGAATGGAATGGAATTCAATGGAATGGAATGGAATGGAATGGAATGGAATGGAATGGAATGGAATGGAATTGACACCAGTAGAATGGAATGGAATGGAATGGAATGGAATGGAATGGAATGGAATGGAATGGAATGGAATGGAATGGAATGGAATGGAATCTACCCGAGTAGAACGGAATGGAACGGAATGGAATGGAATGGAATGGACAGGAGCAGAACGGAATGGAATGCAATGGAATGGAATGGAATGTACCCGAGCAGAACGGAATGGAATGAAATGGAAATGGAAAGGGAATGGAAATGGAACGGGAATGGAAATGGAACGGGAACGGAAACGGAACGGGAATGGAAATGGAACGGGAACGGAAACGGAACGAGAACGGAAATGGAACGGGAACGGAAACGGAACGGGAACGGAAATGGAACGGGAATGGTAATGGAACGGGAATGGAAATGGAACGGGAATGGAAATGGAACGGGAATGGAAATGGATCGGGAATGGAAATGGAACGGGAATGGTAATGGAACTGGAATGGAAATGGAACGGGAATGGAAAAGAAACGGGAATGGAAATGGAACGGGAATGGAAATGGAATGGGAATGGAAATGGAATGGAATGGAATGGAATGGAATGTACCAGAAAGGAGTGGAGTGGAGTGGAGTGGAGTAGAGTGCACTGGAACGGAATGGAATGGAATGGAATGGAATGGAACGGAACGGAATGTACCCGAGAAGCACGGAATGGAATGGAATGGAATGGAATGGAATGGAATGGAATTGAATGTACCGGAGTGGAGTGGAGTGGAATGGAGTGGAGTGGAGTGGAGTGGAGTGGAATGGAATGGAATGGAACGGAATGGAATGGAATGGAATGCAATGGAATGCAATGGAATGGAAAGGAATGGAATGGAATGGAATGGAATGGAATGGAATGGAATGGACACCAGTAGAATGGAATGGAATGGAATGGAATGGAATGGAATGGAATGGAATGGAATGGAATGGAATGGAATGGAATTCAATGGAATGGAATGGAATGGAATGGAATTCTATGGAATGGAATGGAATGGAATGGAATTCAATGGAATGGAATGGAATGGAATGGAATTCTATGGAATGGAATGGAGTGGAATCGAATGGAATCGAATGGAATCGAATGGAATGGAATGGAATAGAATGGAATCAACCCGAGGAGAACGGAACGGAACGCAACGGAACGGAACGGAACGGAACGGGACGGAACGGAACGGAATGGAATGGAATGGAACGGAATTCAATGGAATGGAATGGAATGGAATGGAATTCTATGGAATGGAATGGAATGGAATGGAATGGAATTCCATGGAATGGAATGGAATTCAATGGAATTCAATGGAATGGAATGCAATGGAATGGAATGGAATGGAATGGAATGGAATGGAATTCAATGGAATAGAATGGAATGGAATGGAATGGAAACGAATGGAATCGAATGGAATCGAATGGAATCTAATGGAATCGAATGGAATGGAATGGAATAGAATGGAATCAACCCGAGCAGAACGGAATGGAATGGAATGGAATGGAATGGAATGGAATGGAATGGAATGGAATGAAATGTTATGGAATGGAATGGAATGGAATTCAATGCAATTCAATTGAATGGAATGGAAGGGAATGGAATGGAGTGGAGTGGAGTGGAGTGGAGTGGAGTGGAATGGAATGGAGTGGAATGGAATGGAATGGAATGCAATGGAATGGAATGGAACGGAATTCAATTTAATGGAATGGAAGGGAGTGGAATGGAGTGGAGTGGAGTGGAGTGGAGTGCAGTGGAGTGTAATGGAATGGAGTGGAATGGAATGGAATGGAATGGAATGGAATGGAATGGAATGGAATGGAATTCAATGGAGTGGAATGGAATGGAATGGAATGGAATGGAATGGAATGGAATGGAATTCATTGCAATGGAATGGAATGGAATCGAATGGAGTCAAATGGAATGGAATGGAATAGAATGGAATCAACCCGAGTAGAACGGAACGGAACGCAACGGAACGGAACGGAACGGAACGGAACGGAATGGAATGTAATGGAATGGAATGGAATGGAATGGAATGGAGTGGAATGGAATGCAATGGAATGGAATGGAATGGAATGGAATGGAATGGAATGGAGTCGAATGGAATCGAATGGAATGGAATGGAATAGAATGGAATCAACCCGAGTAGAACGGTACGGAACGGAACGGAACGGAACGGAACGGAACGGAATGGAATGATCAACCCGTGTAGAATGGAATGGAATGGAATTGAATAGAATGGAATCAACCCTAGTTGAACGGAACGGAACGCAACGGATCGGAACGGAACGGGACGGAACGGAACGGAATGGAATGGAATGGAACGGAATTCAATTGAATGGAATGGAATGGAATGGAATTCAATGGAATGGAATGGAATGGAATGGAATGGAATGGAATGGAATGGACACCAGTAGAA
The DNA here is from genome assembly GCF_029281585.2 of Gorilla gorilla gorilla. Lineage (NCBI taxonomy): Eukaryota > Metazoa > Chordata > Mammalia > Primates > Hominidae > Gorilla > Gorilla gorilla. Next base: position 9,204,779 of record NC_073236.2, read on the forward strand.
TGGAATGGAATGGAATGGAATGGAATGGAATGGAATGGAATGGAATGGAATGGAATGGAATCTACCCGAGTAGAACGGAATGGAACGGAATGGAATGGAATGGAATGGACAGGAGCAGAACGGAATGGAATGCAATGGAATGGAATGGAATGTACCCGAGCAGAACGGAATGGAATGAAATGGAAATGGAAAGGGAATGGAAATGGAACGGGAACGGAAACGGAACGGGAATGGAAATGGAACGGGAACGGAAACGGAACGAGAACGGAAATGGAACGGGAACGGAAACGGAACGGGAACGGAAATGGAACGGGAATGGTAATGGAACGGGAATGGAAATGGAACGGGAATGGAAATGGAACGGGAATGGAAATGGATCGGGAATGGAAATGGAACGGGAATGGTAATGGAACTGGAATGGAAATGGAACGGGAATGGAAAAGAAACGGGAATGGAAATGGAACGGGAATGGAAATGGAATGGGAATGGAAATGGAATGGAATGGAATGGAATGGAATGTACCAGAAAGGAGTGGAGTGGAGTGGAGTGGAGTAGAGTGCACTGGAACGGAATGGAATGGAATGGAATGGAATGGAACGGAACGGAATGTACCCGAGAAGCACGGAATGGAATGGAATGGAATGGAATGGAATGGAATGGAATTGAATGTACCGGAGTGGAGTGGAGTGGAATGGAGTGGAGTGGAGTGGAGTGGAGTGGAATGGAATGGAATGGAACGGAATGGAATGGAATGGAATGCAATGGAATGCAATGGAATGGAAAGGAATGGAATGGAATGGAATGGAATGGAATGGAATGGAATGGACACCAGTAGAATGGAATGGAATGGAATGGAATGGAATGGAATGGAATGGAATGGAATGGAATGGAATGGAATGGAATGGAATGGAATGGAATGGAATGGAATGGAATTCAATGGAATGGAATGGAATGGAATGGAATTCTATGGAATGGAATGGAATGGAATGGAATTCAATGGAATGGAATGGAATGGAATGGAATTCTATGGAATGGAATGGAGTGGAATCGAATGGAATCGAATGGAATCGAATGGAATGGAATGGAATAGAATGGAATGAACCCGAGTAGAACGGAACGGAACGCAACGGAACGGAACGGAACGGAACGGGACGGAACGGAACGGAATGGAATGGAATGGAACGGAATTCCATGGAATGGAATGGAATGGAATGGAATTCAATGGAATGGAATGGAATGGAATGGAATGGAATGGAATTCAATGGAATGGAATGGAATGGAATGGAATGGAATGGAATGGAATTCAATGGAATGGAATGGAATGGATTGGAATGGAATGGAATAGAATGGAATCAACCCGAGTAGAACGGAACGGAACACAACGGAACGGAACGGAACGCAACGGAACGGAACGGAACGGAACGGAACGGAATGGAATGGAATGGAACGGAATTCCATGGAATGGAATGGAATGGAATGGAATTCTATGGAATGGAATGGAATGGAATGGAATGGAATTCCATGGAATGGAATGGAATTCAATGGAATTCAATGGAATGGAATGCAATGGAATGGAATGGAATGGAATGGAATGGAATGGAATTCAATGGAATAGAATGGAATGGAATGGAATGGAAACGAATGGAATCGAATGGAATCGAATGGAATCTAATGGAATCGAATGGAATGGAATGGAATAGAATGGAATCAACCCGAGTAGAACGGAATGGAATGGAATGGAATGGAATGGAATGGAATGGAATGGAATGAAATGTTATGGAATGGAATGGAATGGAATTCAATGCAATTCAATTGAATGGAATGGAAGGGAATGGAATGGAGTGGAGTGGAGTGGAGTGGAGTGGAGTGGAATGGAATGGAGTGGAATGGAATGGAATGGAATGGAATGGAATGGAATGGAATGGAATGGAATTCAATTTAATGGAATGGAAGGGAGTGGAATGGAGTGGAGTGGAGTGGAGTGGAGTGCAGTGGAGTGTAATGGAATGGAGTGGAATGGAATGGAATGGAATGGAATGGAATGGAATGGAATGGAATTCAATGGAGTGGAATGGAATGGAATGGAATGGAATGGAATGGAATGGAATGGAATTCGATGCAATGGAATGGAATGGAATCGAATGGAGTCAAATGGAATGGAATGGAATAGAATGGAATCAACCCGAGTAGAACGGAACGGAACGCAACGGAACGGAACGGAACGGAACGGAACGGAATGGAATGTAATGGAATGGAATGGAATGGAATGGATTGGAGTGGAATGGAATGCAATGGAATGGAATGGAATGGAATGGAATGGAATGGAATGGAATGGAGTCGAATGGAATCGAATGGAATGGAATGGAATAGAATGGAATCAACCCGAGTAGAACGGTACGGAACGGAACGGAACGGAACGGAACGGAATGGAATGATCAACCCGTGTAGAATGGAATGGAATGGAATTGAATAGAATGGAATCAACCCTAGTTGAACGGAACGGAACGCAACGGAACGGAACGGAACGGGACGGAACGGAACGGAATGGAATGGAATGGAACGGAATTCAATTGAATGGAATGGAATGGAATGGAATTCAATGGAATGGAATGGAATGGAATGGAATGGAATGGAATGGAATGGAATGGAATGGAATGGACACCAGTAGAATGGAATGGAATGGAATGGAATGGAATGGAATGGAATGGAATGGAATGGAATAGAATGGAATCTACCCGAGTAGAACGGAATGGAACAGAATGGAATGGAATGGAATGGACAGGAGCAGAACGGAATGGAATGCAATGGAATGGAATGGAATGTACCCGAGCAGAACGGAATGGAATGAAATGGAAATGGAAAGGGAATGGAAATGGAACGGGAATGGAAATGGAACGGGAACGGAAATGGAACGGGAATGGAAATGGAACGGGAACGGAAACGGAACGAGAACGGAAATGGAACGGGAACGGAAACGGAACGGGAACGGAAATGGAACGGGAATGGTAATGGAACGGGAATGGAAATGGAACGGGAATGGAAATGGAACGGGAATGGAAATGGATCGGGAATGGAAATGGAACGGGAATGGTAATGGAACTGGAATGGAAATGGAACGGGAATGGAAAAGAAACGGGAATGGAAATGGAACGGGAATGGAAATGGAATGGGAATGGAAATGGAATGGAATGGAATGGAATGGAATGTACCAGAGTGGAGTGGAGTGGAGTGGAGTGGAGTAGAGTGCACTGGAACGGAATGGAATGGAATGGAATGGAATGGAACGGAACGGAATGTACCCGAGAAGCACGGAATGGAATGGAATGGAATGGAATGGAATGGAATGTACCGGAGTGGAGTGGAGTGGAGTGGAGTGGAGTAGAGTGCACTGGTACGGAATGGAATGGAATGGAATGGAATGGAACGGAACGGAATGTACCCGAGAAGCACGGAATGGAATGGAATGGAATGGAATGGAATTGAATATACCGGAGTGGAGTGGAGTGGAATGGAGTGGAGTGGAGTGGAGTGGAGTGGAATGGAATGGAATGGAACGGAATGGAATGGAATGGAATGCAATGGAATGCAATGGAATGGAAAGGAATGGAATGGAATGGAATGGAATGGAATGGAATGGAATGGAATGGACACCAGTAGAATGGAATGGAATGGAATGGAATGGAATGGAATGGAATGGAATGGAATGGAATGGAATTCAATGGAATGGAATGGAATGGAATGGAATTCTATGGAATGGAATGGAATGGAATGGAATTCAATGGAATGGAATGGAATGGAATGGAATTCTATGGAATGGAATGGAGTGGAATCGAATGGAATCGAATGGAATCGAATGGAATGGAATGGAATAGAATGGAATCAACCCGAGTAGAACGGAACGGAATGCAACGGAACGGAACGGAACGGAACGGGACGGAACGGAACGGAATGGAATGGAATGGAACGGAATTCCATGGAATGGAATGGAATGGAATGGAATTCAATGGAATGGAATGGAATGGAATGGAATGGAATGGAATGGAATGCAATGGAATGGAATGGAATGGAATGGAATGGATTGGAATGGAATGGAATAGAATGGAATGGAATGGAATGGAATGGAATTCAATGGAATGGAATGGAATGGAATGGAATTCTATGGAATGGAATGGAGTGGAATCGAATGGAATCGAATGGAATCGAATGGAATGGAATGGAATAGAATGGAATCAACCCGAGTAGAACGGAACGGAACGCAACGGAACGGAACGGAACGGAACGGGATGGAACGGAACGGAATGGAATGGAATGGAACGGAATTCCATGGAATGGAATGGAATGGAATGGAATTCAATGGAATGGAATGGAATGGAATGGAATGGAATGGAATGGATTGGAATGGAATGGAATAGAATGGAATCAACCCGAGTAGAACGGAACGGAACACAACGGAACGGAACGGAACGCAACGGAACGGAACGGAACGGAACGGGACGGAACGGAACGGAATGGAATGGAATGGAACGGAATTCCATGGAATGGATTGGAATGGAATGGAATTCAATGGAATGGAATGGAATGGAATGGAATGGAATGGAATGGAATGGAATGGAATGGAATTCAATGGAATGGAATGGAATGGAATGGAATGGAATGGAATTCAATGGAATGGAATGGAATGGATTGGAATGGAATGGAATAGAATGGAATCATCCCGAGTAGAACGGAACGGAACACAACGGAACGGAACGGAACGCAACGGAACGGAACGGAACGGAACGGAACGGAATGGAATGGAATGGAACGGAATTCAATGGAATGGAATGGAATGGAATTCAATGGAATGGAATGGAATGGAATGGAATTCAATGGAATGGAATGGAACGGAATGGAATTCAATGGAATGGAATGGAATGGAATTCAATGGAATGGAATGGAATGGAATGGAATGGAATTCAATGGAATGGAATGGAGTGGAATGGAATGGAATCGAATGGAATTGAATGGAATCGAATGGAATCAAATGGGATCGAATGGAATGGAATGGAATAGAATGGAATCAACCCGAGTAGAACGGAATGGAATGGAATGGAATGGAATGGGATGGAATGGAATGGAATGGAATGGAATGGAATTCAATGGAATGGAATGGAATGGAATGGAATGGAATGGAATGGAATGGAATGGAATTCAATGGAATGGAATGGAACGGAATGGAATTCAATGGAATGGAATGGAATGGAATTCAATGGAATGGAATGGAATGGAATGGAATGGAATGGAATGGAATTCCATGGAATGGAGTGGAATGGAATGGAATGGAATCGAATGGAATGGAATGTAATGGAATGGAATGGAATGGAATGGAATGGAATGGAATGGAATGTACCAAAGTAGAACGGAATGGAATGGAATGGAATGGAATGGAATGGAATGGAATGGAATGGAATGTACCCGAGTAGAACGGAATGGAATGGAATGGAATGGATTGGAATGGAATGGAATGGAATGGAATGGAATGTAACCGAGTAGAACGGAATGGAATGTAATTCAATGGAATGTAACCGGATTGAACGGAACGGAATGGAATGGAATGGAATGGAATGGAATGGAATGGAATGGAATGGAATGGAATTGAGTGCAATGCAATGCAATGGAATGCAATGGAATGGAAAGGAATGGAATGGAATGGAATGGAATCTACCCGAGTAGAACGGAATGGAATGGAATTGAATGGAATGTAACCGAGTAGAACGGAACGGAATGGAATGGAATGGAATGGAATGGAATGGAATGGAATGGAATGCAATGGAATGGAATGGAATGGAATGGAATGGAATGGAATGGAATGGACACCAGTAGAATGGAATGGAATGGAATGGAATGGAATGGAATGGAATGGAATGGAATGGAATGGAATCTACCCGAGTAGAACGGAATGGAACGGAATGGAATGGAATGGAATGGACAGGAGCAGAACGGAATGGAATGCAATGGAATGGAATGGAATGTACCCGAGCAGAACGGAATGGAATGAAATGGAAATGGAAAGGGAATGGAAATGGAACGGGAATGGAAATGGAACGGGAACGGAAATGGAACGGGAATGGAAATGGAACGGGAACGGAAACGGAACGAGAACGGAAATGGAACGGGAACGGAAACGGAACGGGAACGGAAATGGAACGGGAATGGTAACGGAACGGGAATGGAAATGGAACGGGAATGGAAAAGGAACGGGAATGGAAATGGATCGGGAATGGAAATGGAACGGGAATGGTAATGGAACTGGAATGGAAATGGAACGGGAATGGAAAAGAAACGGGAATGGAAATGGAACGGGAATGGAAATGGAATGGGAATGGAAATGGAATGGAATGGAATGGAATTCAATGGAATGGAATGGAATGGAATGGAATGGAATGGAATGGAATTCAATGGAATGGAATGGAATGGAATGGAATGGAATGGAATGGAATGGAATGGAATGGAATGGAATTCAATGGAATGGAATGGAATGGATTGGAATGGAATGGAATAGAATGGAATCAACCCGAGTAGAACGGAACGGAACAAAACGGAACGGAACGGAACGCAACGGAACGGAACGGAACGGAACGGAACGGAATGGAATGGAATGGAACGGAATTCAATGGAATGGAATGGAATGGAATGGAATTCTATGGAATGGAATGGAATGGAATGGAATGGAACCGAGTATAACGGAACGGAATGGAATGGAATGGAATGGAATGGAATGCAATGGAATGGAATGGAATGGAATGGAATGGAATGGAATGGAATGGAATGGACACCAGTAGAATGGAATGGAATGGAATGGAATGGAATGGAATGGAATGGAATGGAATGGAATGGAATGGAATCTACCCGAGTAGAACGGAATGGAACGGAATGGAATGGAATGGAATGGACAGGAGCAGAACGGAATGGAATGCAATGGAATGGAATGGAATGTACCCGAGCAGAACGGAATGGAATGAAATGGAAATGGAAAGGGAATGGAAATGGAACGGGAATGGAAATGGAACGGGAACGGAAATGGAACGGGAATGGAAATGGAACGGGAACGGAAACGGAACGAGAACGGAAATGGAACGGGAACGGAAACGGAACGGGAACGGAAATGGAACGGGAATGGTAACGGAACGGGAATGGAAATGGAACGGGAATGGAAAAGGAACGGGAATGGAAATGGATCGGGAATGGAAATGGAACGGGAATGGTAATGGAACTGGAATGGAAATGGAACGGGAATGGAAAAGAAACGGGAATGGAAATGGAACGGGAATGGAAATGGAATGGGAATGGAAATGGAATGGAATGGAATGGAATGGAATGGAATGGAATGCACCGGAGTGGAGTGGAGTGGAGTGGAGTGGAGTAGAGTGCACTGGAACGGAATGGAATGGAATGGAATGGAATGGAACGGAACGGAATGTACCCGAGAAGCACGGAATGGAATGGAATGGAATGGAATGGAATGGAATGGAATGGAATGTACCGGAGTGGAGTGGAGTGGAATGGAGTGGAGTGGAGTGGAGTGGAGTGGAATGGAATGGAATGGAATGGAATGGAATGGAATGGAATGCAATGGAATGCAATGGAATGGAAAGGAATGGAATGGAATGGAATGGAATGGAATGGAATGGAATGGACACCAGTAGAATGGAATGGAATGGAATGGAATGGAATGGAATGGAATTCAATGGAATGGAATGGAATGGAATGGAATTGGAATGGAATGGAATGGAATGGAATTCAATGGAATGGAATGGAATGGAATGGAATTCTATGGAATGGAATGGAGTGGAATCGAATGGAATCGAATGGAATCGAATGGAATGGAATGGAATAGAATGGAATCAACCCTAGTAGAACGGAACGGAACGCAACGGAACGGAACGGAACGGAACGGGATGGAACGGAACGGAATGGAATGGAATGGAACGGAATTCCATGGAATGGAATGGAATGGAATGGAATTCAATGGAATGGAATGGAATGGAATGGAATGGAATGGAATGGAATGGTTTGGAATGGAATGGAATAGAATGGAATCAACCCGAGTAGAACGGAACGGAACACAACGGAACGGAACGGAACGCAACGGAACGGAACGGAACGGAACGGAACGGAATGGAATGGAATGGAACGGAATTCAATGGAATGGAATGGAATGGAATGGAATTCTATGGATTGGAATGGAATGGAATGGAATGGAATTCCATGGAATGGAATGGAATTGAATGGAATTCAATGGAATGGAATGGAATGGAATGGAATGGAATGGAATGGAATTCTATGGAATGGAATGGAGTGGAATCGAATGGAATCGAATGGAATCGAATGCAATCGAATGGGATCGAATGGACTGGAATGGAATAGAATGGAATCAACCCGAGTAGAACGGAGCGGAACGCAACGGAAGGGAACGGAACGGAACGGAACGGAACAGAATGGAATGGAGTGGAATGGAACGGAATTCAATGGAATGGAATGGAACGGAATGGAATTCAATGGAATGGAATGGAATGGAATGGAATGGAATGGAATGGAATGGAATGGAATTCAATGGAATGGAATGGAATGGAATGGAATGGAATGGAATTCCATGGAATGGAATGGAATGGAATGGAATGGAATGGAATGGAATGGAATGGAATGGATTGGAATGGAATGGAATTCAAATGGAATGGAATGGAATGGAATGGAATGGAATGGAATGGAATTCAAATGGAATGGAATGGAATGGAATGGAATGGAATGGAATGGAATGGAATGGAATTCAATGGAATGGAATGGAATGGAATGGAATTGAATGGAATGGAATGGAATTCAATGGAATGGAATGGAATGGAATGGAATGGAATGGAATGGAATTCAATGGAATGGAATGGAATGGATTGGAATGGAATGGAATAGAAGGGAATGGAATGGAATGGAATGGAATTCAATGGAATGGAATGGAATGGAATGGAATTCTATGGAATGGAATGGAGTGGAATCGAATGGAATCGAATGGAATCGAATGGAATGGAATGGAATAGAGTGGAATCAACCCGAGTAGAACGGAACGGAACGCAACGGAACGGAACGGAACGGAACGGGACGGAACGGAACGGAATGGAATGGAATGGAACGGAATTCCATGGAATGGATTGGAATGGAATGGAATTCAATGGAATGGAATGGAATGGAATGGAATGGAATGGAATGGAATGGAATGGAATGGAATGGAATTCAATGGAATGGAATGGAATGGAATGGAATGGAATGGAATGGAATGGAATTCAATGGAATGGAATGGAATGGATTGGAATGGAATGGAATAGAATGGAATCATCCCGAGTAGAACGGAACGGAACACAACGGAACGGAACGGAACGCAACGGAACGGAACGGAATGGAACGGAACGGAATGGAATGGAATGGAACGGAATTCAATGGAATGGAATGGAATGGAATGGAATTCTATGGAATGGAATGGAATGGAATGGAATGGAATGGAATTCCATGGAATGGAATGGAATGGAATGGAATTCCATGGAATGGAATGGAATGGAATGGAATGGAATGGAATGGAATTCAATGGAATGGAATGGAGTGGAATGGAATGGAATCGAATGGAATTGAATGGAATCGAATGGAATCAAATGGGATCGAATGGAATGGAATGGAATAGAATGGAATCAACCCTAGTAGAACGGAATGGAATGGAATGGAATGGAATGGGATGGAATGGAATGGAATGGAATGGAATGGAATGGAATTCAATGGAATGGAATTCAATGGAATGGAATGGAATGGAATGGAATGGAATGGAATGGAATGGAATTCAATGGAATGGAATGGAACGGAATGGAATTCAATGGAATGGAATGGAATGGAATGGAATGGAATGGAATGGAATGGAATGGAATTCCATGGAATGGAATGGAATGGAATGGAATTCCATGGAATGGAATGGAATGGAATTCCATGGAATGGAATGGAATGGAATGGAATTCTATGGAATGGAATGGAATGGAATCGAATGGAATGGAATGGAATGGAATGGAATGGAATGGAATGGAATAGAATGGAATCAACCTGAGTAGAATGGAATGGAATGGAATGGAATGGAATGGAATGGAATGGAATGGAGTGGAATGCAATGTACCAAAGTAGAACGGAATGGAATGGAATGGAATGGAATGGAATGGAATGGAATGGAGTGGAATGGAATGGAATGGAATGGAATGGAATGGAATGGAATGCCTTGGAATGCAATGGAATGGAATGGAATGGAATGGAATGGAATGGAATGGAATGGACACCAGTAGAATGGAATGGAATGGAATGGAATGGAATGGAATGGAATGGAATGGAATTCAATGGAATGGAATGGAATGGAATGGAATTCAATGGAATGGAATGGAATGGAATGGAATTCAATGGAATGGAATGGAATGGAATGGAATTCTATGGAATGGAATGGAGTGGAATCGAATGGAATCGAATGGAATCGAATGGAATGGAATGGAATAGAATGGAATCAACCCTAGTAGAACGGAACGGAACGCAACGGAACGGAACGGAACGGAACGGGATGGAACGGAACGGAATGGAATGGAATGGAACGGAATTCCATGGAATGGAATGGAATGGAATGGAATTCAATGGAATGGAATGGAATGGAATGGAATGGAATGGAATGGAATGGAATGGAATGGAATGGATTGGAATGGAATGGAATAGAATGGAATCAACCCGAGTAGAACGGAACGGAACACAACGGAACGGAACGGAACGCAACGGAACGGAACGGAACGGAACGGAACGGAATGGAATGGAATGGAACGGAATTCAATGGAATGGAATGGAATGGAATGGAATTCTATGGATTGGAATGGAATGGAATGGAATGGAATTCCATGGAATGGAATGGAATGGAATGGAATTCAATGGAATGGAATGGAATGGAATGGAATGGAATGGAATGGAATGGAATGGAATTCTATGGAATGGAATGGAGTGGAATCGAATGGAATCGAATGGAATCGAATGCAATCGAATGGGATCGAATGGACTGGAATGGAATAGAATGGAATCAACCCGAGTAGAACGGAGCAGAACGCAACGGAAGGGAACGGAACGGAACGGAACGGAGCGGAATGGAATGGAGTGGAATGGAACGGAATTCAATGGAATGGAATGGAACGGAATGGAATTCAATGGAATGGAATGGAATGGAATGGAATGGAATGGAATGGAATGGAATGGAATGGAATTCAATGGAATGGAATGGAATGGAATGGAATGGAATGGAATGGAATTCCATGGAATGGAATGGAATTCCATGGAATGGAATGGAATGGAATGGATTGGAATGGAATGGAATTCAAATGGAATGGAATGGAATTCAATGGAATGGAATGGAATGGAATTCAAATGGAATGGAATGGAATGGAATGGAATGGAACGGAATGGAATGAAATGGAATGGAATGGAATGGAATGGAATTCAATGGAATGGAATGGAATGGAATGGAATGGAATGGAATGGAATGGAATTCAATGGAATGGAATGGAATGGAATGGAATGGAATGGAATGGAATGGAATGGAATTCAATGGAATGGAATGGAATGGATTGGAATGGAATGGAATAGAATGGAATCATCCCGAGTAGAACGGAACGGAACACAACGGAACGGAACGGAACGCAACGGAACGGAACGGAACGGAACGGAACGGAATGGAATGGAATGGAACGGAATTCAATGGAATGGAATGGAATGGAATGGAATTCTATGGAATGGAATGGAATGGAATGGAATGGAATGGAATGGAATTCCATGGAATGGAATGGAATGGAATGGAATGGAATGGAATGGAATGGAATTCCATGGAATGGAATGGAGTGGAATGGAATGGAATCGAATGGAATTGAATGGAATCGAATGGAATCAAATGGGATCGAATGGAATGGAATGGAATAGAATGGAATCAACCCGAGTAGAACGGAATGGAATGGAATGGAATGGAATGGAATGGAATGGAATGGAACGGAATGGAATGGAATGGAATCTACCCGAGTAGAACGGAATGGAACGGAATGGAATGGAATGGAATGGACAGGAGCAGAACGGAATGGAATGCAATGGAATGGAATGGAATGTACCCGAGCAGAACGGAATGGAATGAAATGGAAATGGAAAGGGAATGGAAATGGAACGGGAATGGAAATGGAACGGGAACGGAAATAGAACGGGAATGGAAATGGAACGGGAACGGAAACGGAACGAGAAGGGAAATGGAACGGGAACGGAAACGGAACGGGAACGGAAATGGAACGGGAATGGTAACGGAACAGGAATGGAAATGGAACGGGAATGGAAAAGGAACGGGAATGGAAATGGATCGGGAATGGAAATGGAACGGGAATGGTAATGGAACGGGAATGGAAATGGAACGGGAATGGAAAAGAAACGGGAATGGAAATGGAACGGGAATGGAAATGGAATGGGAATGGAAATGGAATGGAATGGAATGGAATGGAATGGAATGGAATGGAATGTACCGGAGTGGAGTGGAGTGGAGTGGAGTAGAGTGCACTGGAAAGGAATGGAATGGAATGGAATGGAATGGAACGGAACGGAATGTACCCGAGAAACACGGAATGGAATGGAATGGAATGGAATGGAATGGAATGGAATGGAATGGAATGCAATGGAATGCAATGGAATGGAAAGGAATGGAATGGAATGGAATGGAATGGAATGGAATGGAATGGAATGGAATGGACAACAGTAGAATGGAATGGAATGGAATGGAATGGAATGGAATGGAATGGAATGGAATGGAATTCAATGGAATGGAATGGAATGGAATGGAATTCAATGGAATGGAATGGAATGGAATGGAATTCAATGGAATGGAATGGAATTCTATGGAATGGAATGGAGTGGAATCGAATGGAATCGAATGGAATCGAATGGAATGGAATGGAATAGAATGGAATCAACCCGAGTAGAACGGAACGGAACGCAACGGAACGGAACGGAACGGAACGGGACGGAACGGAACGGAATGGAATGGAATGGAACGGAATTCCATGGAATGGAATGGAATGGAATGGAATTCAATGGAATGGAATGGAATGGAATGGAATGGAATGGAATGGAATGGAATTCAATGGAATGGAATGGAATGGAATGGAATGGAATGGAATGGAATGGAATGGAATGGAATGGAATTCAATGGAATGGAATGGAATGGATTGGAATGGAATGGAATAGAATGGAATCAACCCGAGTAGAACGGAACGGAACACAACGGAACGGAACGGAACGCAACGGAACGGAACGGAACGGAACGGAACGGAATGGAATGGAATGGAAAGGAATTCAATGGAATGGAATGGAATGGAATGGAATTCTATGGAATGGAATGGAATGGAATGGAATGGAATGGAATTCCATGGAATGGAATGGAATGGAATGGAATGGAACCGAGTAGAACGGAACGGAATGGAATGGAATGGAATGGAATGGAATGGAATGCAATGGAATGGAATGGAATGGAATGGAATGGAATGGAATGGAATGGAATGGAATGGACACCAGTAGAATGGAATGGAATGGAATGGAATGGAATGGAATGGAATGGAATGGAATGGAATCTACCCGAGTAGAACGGAATGGAACGGAATGGAATGGAATGGAATGGACAGCAGCAGAACGGAATGGAATGCAATGGAATGGAATGGAATGTACCCGATCCGAACGGAATGGAATGAAATGGAAATGGAAAGGGAATGGAAATGGAACGGGAATGGAAATGGAACGGGAACGGAAATGGAACGGGAATGGAAATGGAACGGGAACGGAAACGGAACGAGAACGGAAATGGAACGGGAACGGAAACGGAACGGGAACGGAAATGGAACGGGAATGGTAACGGAACGGGAATGGAAATGGAACGGGAATGGAAAAGGAACGGGAATGGAAATGGATCGGGAATGGAAATGGAACGGGAATGGTAATGGAACTGGAATGGAAATGGAACGGGAATGGAAAAGAAACGGGAATGGAAATGGAACGGGAATGGAAATGGAATGGGAATGGAAATGGAATGGAATGGAATGGAATGGAATGGAATGGAATGGAATGTACCGGAGTGGAGTGGAGTGGAGTGGAGTGGAGTAGAGTGCACTGGAACGGAATGGAATGGAATGGAATGGAATGGAATGGAACGGAACGGAATGTACCCGAGAAGCACGGAATGGAATGGAATGGAATGGAATGGAATGGAATGGAATGTACCGGAGTGGAGTGGAGTGCAATGGAGTGGAGTGGAGTGGAGTGGAGTGGAATGGAATGGAATGGAATGGAATGGAATGGAATGGAATGCAATGGAATGCAATGGAATGGAAAGGAATGGAATGGAATGGAATGGAATGGAATGGAATGGAATGGACACCAGTAGAATGGAATGGAATGGAATGGAATGGAATGGAATGGAATTCAATGGAATGGAATGGAATGGAATGGAATGGAATTCAATGGAATGGAATGGAATGGAATGGAATTCTATGGAATGGAGTGGAATCGAATGGAATCGAATGGAATCGAATGGAATGGAATGGAATAGAATGGAATCAACCCTAGTAGAACGGAACGGAACGCAACGGAACGGAACGGAACGGAACGGGATGGAACGGAACGGAATGGAATGGAATGGAACGGAATTCCATGGAATGGAATGGAATGGAATGGAATTCAATGGAATGGAATGGAATGGAATGGAATGGAATGGAATGGATTGGAATGGAATGGAATAGAATGGAATCAACCCGAGTAGAACGGAACGGAACACAACGGAACGGAACGGAACGCAACGGAACGGAACGGAACGGAACGGAACGGAATTGAATGGAATGGAACGGAATTCAATGGAATGGAATGGAATGGAATGGAATTCTATGGATTGGAATGGAATGGAATGGAATGGAATTCCATGGAATGGAATGGAATTGAATGGAATTCAATGGAATGGAATGGAATGGAATGGAATGGAATGGAATGGAATGGAATTCTATGGAATGGAATGGAGTGGAATCGAATGGAATCGAATGGAATCGAATGCAATCGAATGGGATCGAATGGACTGGAATGGAATAGAATGGAATCAACCCGAGTAGAACGGAGCGGAACGCAACGGAAGGGAACGGAACGGAACGGAACGGAACAGAATGGAATGGAGTGGAATGGAACGGAAATCAATGGAATGGAATGGAACGGAATGGAATTCAATGGAATGGAATGGAATGGAATGGAATGGAATGGAATGGAATGGAATTCAATGGAATGGAATGGAATGGAATGGAATGGAATGGAATTCCATGGAATGGAATGGAATGGAATGGAATGGAATGGAATGGAATGGAATGGATTGGAATGGAATGGAATTCAAATGGAATGGAATGGAATGGAATGGAATGGAATGGAATGGAATGGAATTCAAATGGAATGGAATGGAATGGAATGGAATGGAATGGAATGGAATGGAATGGAATTCAATGGAATGGAATGGAATGGAATGGAATTGAATGGAATGGAATGGAATTCAATGGAATGGAATGGAATGGAATGGAATGGAATGGAATGGAATTCAATGGAATGGAATGGAATGGATTGGAATGGAATGGAATAGAATGGAATGGAATGGAATGGAATGGAATTCAATGGAATGGAATGGAATGGAATGGAATTCTATGGAATGGAATGGAGTGGAATCGAATGGAATCGAATGGAATCGAATGGAATGGAATAGAATAGAATGGAATCAACCCGAGTAGAACGGAACGGAACGCAACGGAACGGAACGGAACGGAACGGGACGGAGCGCAACGGAATGGAATGGAATGGAACGGAATTCCATGGAATGGATTGGAATGGAATGGAATTCAATGGAATGGAATGGAATGGAATGGAATGGAATGGAATGGAATGGAATTCAATGGAATGGAATGGAATGGAATGGAATGGAATGGAATGGAATGGAATTCAATGGAATGGAATGGAATGGATTGGAATGGAATGGAATAGAATGGAATCATCCCGAGTAGAACGGAACGGAACACAACGGAACGGAACGGAACGCAACGGAACGGAACGGAACGGAACGGAACGGAATGGAATGGAATGGAACGGAATTCAATGGAATGGAATGGAATGGAATGGAATTGAATGGAATGGAATGGAATGGAATGGAATGGAATGGAATGGAATTCCATGGAATGGAATGGAATGGAATGGAATGGAATGGAATGGAATTCAATGGAATGGAATGGAGTGGAATGGAATGGAATCGAATGGAATTGAATGGAATCGAATGGAATCAAATGGGATCGAATGGAATGGAATGGAATAGAATGGAATCAACCCGAGTAGAACGGAATGGAATGGAATGGAATGGAATGGGATGGAATGGAATGGAATGGAATGGAATGGAATGGAATTCAATGGAATGGAATTCAATGGAATGGAATGGAATGGAATGGAATGGAATGGAATGGAATTCAATGGAATGGAATGGAACGGAATGGAATTCAATGGAATGGAATGGAATGGAATGGAATGGAATGGAATGGAATGGAATTCCATGGAATGGAATGGAATGGAATGGAATTCCATGGAATGGAATGGAATGGAATTCCATGGAATGGAATGGAATGGAATGGAATTCTATGGAATGGAATGGAATGGAATCGAATGGAATGGAATGGAATGGAATGGAATGGAATGGAATGGAATAGAATGGAATCAAGCTGAGTAGAATGGAATGGAATGGAATGGAATGGAATGGAATGGAATGGAATGGAATGGAATGGAATGGAATGGAATGTACCAAAGTAGAACGGAATGGAATGGAATGGAATCGAATGGAATGGAATGGAATGGAATGGAATGGAATGGAATGGAATGTACACGAGTAGAACGGTATGGAATGGAATGGAATGGATTGGAATGGAATGGAATGGAATGGAATGGAATTCAATGGAATGGAATGGAATGGAATGGAATGGAATGGAATGGATTGGAATGGAATGGAATAGAATGGAATCAACCCGAGTAGAACGGAACGGAACACAACGGAACGGAACGGAACGCAACGGAACGGAACGGAACGGAACGGGACGGAACGGAACGGAATGGAATGGAATGGAACGGAATTCCATGGAATGGATTGGAATGGAATGGAATTCAATGGAATGGAATGGAATGGAATGGAATGGAATGGAATGGAATGGAATGGAATGGAATTCAATGGAATGGAATGGAATGGAATGGAATGGAATGGAATTCAATGGAATGGAATGGAATGGATTGGAATGGAATGGAATAGAATGGAATCATCCCGAGTAGAACGGAACGGAACACAACGGAACGGAACGGAACGCAACGGAACGGAACGGAACGGAACGGAACGGAATGGAATGGAATGGAACGGAATTCAATGGAATGGAATGGAATGGAATTCAATGGAATGGAATGGAATGGAATGGAATTCAATGGAATGGAATGGAACGGAATGGAATTCAATGGAATGGAATGGAATGGAATTCAATGGAATGGAATGGAATGGAATGGAATGGAATTCAATGGAATGGAATGGAGTGGAATGGAATGGAATCGAATGGAATTGAATGGAATCGAATGGAATCAAATGGGATCGAATGGAATGGAATGGAATAGAATGGAATCAACCCGAGTAGAACGGAATGGAATGGAATGGAATGGAATGGGATGGAATGGAATGGAATGGAATGGAATGGAATTCAATGGAATGGAATGGAATGGAATGGAATGGAATGGAATGGAATGGAATGGAATTCAATGGAATGGAATGGAACGGAATGGAATTCAATGGAATGGAATGGAATGGAATTCAATGGAATGGAATGGAATGGAATGGAATGGAATGGAATGGAATTCCATGGAATGGAGTGGAATGGAATGGAATGGAATCGAATGGAATGGAATGTAATGGAATGGAATGGAATGGAATGGAATGGAATGGAATGGAATGTACCAAAGTAGAACGGAATGGAATGGAATGGAATGGAATGGAATGGAATGGAATGGAATGGAATGTACCCGAGTAGAACGGAATGGAATGGAATGGAATGGATTGGAATGGAATGGAATGGAATGGAATGGAATGTAACCGAGTAGAACGGAATGGAATGTAATTCAATGGAATGTAACCGGATTGAACGGAACGGAATGGAATGGAATGGAATGGAATGGAATGGAATGGAATGGAATGGAATGGAATTGAGTGCAATGCAATGCAATGGAATGCAATGGAATGGAAAGGAATGGAATGGAATGGAATGGAATCTACCCGAGTAGAACGGAATGGAATGGAATTGAATGGAATGTAACCGAGTAGAACGGAACGGAATGGAATGGAATGGAATGGAATGGAATGGAATGGAATGGAATGCAATGGAATGGAATGGAATGGAATGGAATGGAATGGAATGGAATGGACACCAGTAGAATGGAATGGAATGGAATGGAATGGAATGGAATGGAATGGAATGGAATGGAATGGAATCTACCCGAGTAGAACGGAATGGAACGGAATGGAATGGAATGGAATGGACAGGAGCAGAACGGAATGGAATGCAATGGAATGGAATGGAATGTACCCGAGCAGAACGGAATGGAATGAAATGGAAATGGAAAGGGAATGGAAATGGAACGGGAATGGAAATGGAACGGGAACGGAAATGGAACGGGAATGGAAATGGAACGGGAACGGAAACGGAACGAGAACGGAAATGGAACGGGAACGGAAACGGAACGGGAACGGAAATGGAACGGGAATGGTAACGGAACGGGAATGGAAATGGAACGGGAATGGAAAAGGAACGGGAATGGAAATGGATCGGGAATGGAAATGGAACGGGAATGGTAATGGAACTGGAATGGAAATGGAACGGGAATGGAAAAGAAACGGGAATGGAAATGGAACGGGAATGGAAATGGAATGGGAATGGAAATGGAATGGAATGGAATGGAATTCAATGGAATGGAATGGAATGGAATGGAATGGAATGGAATGGAATTCAATGGAATGGAATGGAATGGAATGGAATGGAATGGAATGGAATGGAATGGAATGGAATGGAATTCAATGGAATGGAATGGAATGGATTGGAATGGAATGGAATAGAATGGAATCAACCCGAGTAGAACGGAACGGAACAAAACGGAACGGAACGGAACGCAACGGAACGGAACGGAACGGAACGGAACGGAATGGAATGGAATGGAACGGAATTCAATGGAATGGAATGGAATGGAATGGAATTCTATGGAATGGAATGGAATGGAATGGAATGGAACCGAGTAGAACGGAACGGAATGGAATGGAATGGAATGGAATGGAATGCAATGGAATGGAATGGAATGGAATGGAATGGAATGGAATGGAATGGACACCAGTAGAATGGAATGGAATGGAATGGAATGGAATGGAATGGAATGGAATGGAATGGAATGGAATGGAATCTACCCGAGTAGAACGGAATGGAACGGAATGGAATGGAATGGAATGGACAGGAGCAGAACGGAATGGAATGCAATGGAATGGAATGGAATGTACCCGAGCAGAACGGAATGGAATGAAATGGAAATGGAAAGGGAATGGAAATGGAACGGGAATGGAAATGGAACGGGAACGGAAATGGAACGGGAATGGAAATGGAACGGGAACGGAAACGGAACGAGAACGGAAATGGAACGGGAACGGAAACGGAACGGGAACGGAAATGGAACGGGAATGGTAACGGAACGGGAATGGAAATGGAACGGGAATGGAAAAGGAACGGGAATGGAAATGGATCGGGAATGGAAATGGAACGGGAATGGTAATGGAACTGGAATGGAAATGGAACGGGAATGGAAAAGAAACGGGAATGGAAATGGAACGGGAATGGAAATGGAATGGGAATGGAAATGGAATGGAATGGAATGGAATGGAATGGAATGGAATGGAATGCACCGGAGTGGAGTGGAGTGGAGTGGAGTGGAGTAGAGTGCACTGGAACGGAATGGAATGGAATGGAATGGAATGGAACGGAACGGAATGTACCCGAGAAGCACGGAATGGAATGGAATGGAATGGAATGGAATGGAATGGAATGGAATGTACCGGAGTGGAGTGGAGTGGAATGGAGTGGAGTGGAGTGGAGTGGAGTGGAATGGAATGGAATGGAATGGAATGGAATGGAATGGAATGCAATGGAATGCAATGGAATGGAAAGGAATGGAATGGAATGGAATGGAATGGAATGGAATGGAATGGACACCAGTAGAATGGAATGGAATGGAATGGAATGGAATGGAATGGAATTCAATGGAATGGAATGGAATGGAATGGAATTGGAATGGAATGGAATGGAATGGAATTCAATGGAATGGAATGGAATGGAATGGAATTCTATGGAATGGAATGGAGTGGAATCGAATGGAATCGAATGGAATCGAATGGAATGGAATGGAATAGAATGGAATCAACCCTAGTAGAACGGAACGGAACGCAACGGAACGGAACGGAACGGAACGGGATGGAACGGAACGGAATGGAATGGAATGGAACGGAATTCCATGGAATGGAATGGAATGGAATGGAATTCAATGGAATGGAATGGAATGGAATGGAATGGAATGGAATGGAATGGTTTGGAATGGAATGGAATAGAATGGAATCAACCCGAGTAGAACGGAACGGAACACAACGGAACGGAACGGAACGCAACGGAACGGAACGGAACGGAACGGAACGGAATGGAATGGAATGGAACGGAATTCAATGGAATGGAATGGAATGGAATGGAATTCTATGGATTGGAATGGAATGGAATGGAATGGAATTCCATGGAATGGAATGGAATTGAATGGAATTCAATGGAATGGAATGGAATGGAATGGAATGGAATGGAATGGAATTCTATGGAATGGAATGGAGTGGAATCGAATGGAATCGAATGGAATCGAATGCAATCGAATGGGATCGAATGGACTGGAATGGAATAGAATGGAATCAACCCGAGTAGAACGGAGCGGAACGCAACGGAAGGGAACGGAACGGAACGGAACGGAACAGAATGGAATGGAGTGGAATGGAACGGAATTCAATGGAATGGAATGGAACGGAATGGAATTCAATGGAATGGAATGGAATGGAATGGAATGGAATGGAATGGAATGGAATGGAATGGAATTCAATGGAATGGAATGGAATGGAATGGAATGGAATGGAATTCCATGGAATGGAATGGAATGGAATGGAATGGAATGGAATGGAATGGAATGGAATGGATTGGAATGGAATGGAATTCAAATGGAATGGAATGGAATGGAATGGAATGGAATGGAATGGAATTCAAATGGAATGGAATGGAATGGAATGGAATGGAATGGAATGGAATGGAATGGAATTCAATGGAATGGAATGGAATGGAATGGAATTGAATGGAATGGAATGGAATTCAATGGAATGGAATGGAATGGAATGGAATGGAATGGAATGGAATTCAATGGAATGGAATGGAATGGATTGGAATGGAATGGAATAGAATGGAATGGAATGGAATGGAATGGAATTCAATGGAATGGAATGGAATGGAATGGAATTCTATGGAATGGAATGGAGTGGAATCGAATGGAATCGAATGGAATCGAATGGAATGGAATGGAATAGAGTGGAATCAACCCGAGTAGAACGGAACGGAACGCAACGGAACGGAACGGAACGGAACGGGACGGAACGGAACGGAATGGAATGGAATGGAACGGAATTCCATGGAATGGATTGGAATGGAATGGAATTCAATGGAATGGAATGGAATGGAATGGAATGGAATGGAATGGAATGGAATGGAATGGAATGGAATTCAATGGAATGGAATGGAATGGAATGGAATGGAATGGAATGGAATGGAATTCAATGGAATGGAATGGAATGGATTGGAATGGAATGGAATAGAATGGAATCATCCCGAGTAGAACGGAACGGAACACAACGGAACGGAACGGAACGCAACGGAACGGAACGGAACGGAACGGAACGGAATGGAATGGAATGGAACGGAATTCAATGGAATGGAATGGAATGGAATGGAATTCTATGGAATGGAATGGAATGGAATGGAATGGAATGGAATTCCATGGAATGGAATGGAATGGAATGGAATTCCATGGAATGGAATGGAATGGAATGGAATGGAATGGAATGGAATTCAATGGAATGGAATGGAGTGGAATGGAATGGAATCGAATGGAATTGAATGGAATCGAATGGAATCAAATGGGATCGAATGGAATGGAATGGAATAGAATGGAATCAACCCTAGTAGAACGGAATGGAATGGAATGGAATGGAATGGGATGGAATGGAATGGAATGGAATGGAATGGAATGGAATTCAATGGAATGGAATTCAATGGAATGGAATGGAATGGAATGGAATGGAATGGAATGGAATGGAATTCAATGGAATGGAATGGAACGGAATGGAATTCAATGGAATGGAATGGAATGGAATGGAATGGAATGGAATGGAATGGAATGGAATTCCATGGAATGGAATGGAATGGAATGGAATTCCATGGAATGGAATGGAATGGAATTCCATGGAATGGAATGGAATGGAATGGAATTCTATGGAATGGAATGGAATGGAATCGAATGGAATGGAATGGAATGGAATGGAATGGAATGGAATGGAATAGAATGGAATCAACCTGAGTAGAATGGAATGGAATGGAATGGAATGGAATGGAATGGAATGGAATGGAATGGAATGCAATGTACCAAAGTAGAACGGAATGGAATGGAATGGAATGGAATGGAATGGAATGGAATGGAGTGGAATGGAATGGAATGGAATGGAATGGAATGGAATGGAATGCCTTGGAATGCAATGGAATGGAATGGAATGGAATGGAATGGAATGGAATGGAATGGACACCAGTAGAATGGAATGGAATGGAATGGAATGGAATGGAATGGAATGGAATGGAATTCAATGGAATGGAATGGAATGGAATGGAATTCAATGGAATGGAATGGAATGGAATGGAATTCAATGGAATGGAATGGAATGGAATGGAATTCTATGGAATGGAATGGAGTGGAATCGAATGGAATCGAATGGAATCGAATGGAATGGAATGGAATAGAATGGAATCAACCCTAGTAGAACGGAACGGAACGCAACGGAACGGAACGGAACGGAACGGGATGGAACGGAACGGAATGGAATGGAATGGAACGGAATTCCATGGAATGGAATGGAATGGAATGGAATTCAATGGAATGGAATGGAATGGAATGGAATGGAATGGAATGGAATGGAATGGAATGGAATGGAATGGATTGGAATGGAATGGAATAGAATGGAATCAACCCGAGTAGAACGGAACGGAACACAACGGAACGGAACGGAACGCAACGGAACGGAACGGAACGGAACGGAACGGAATGGAATGGAATGGAACGGAATTCAATGGAATGGAATGGAATGGAATGGAATTCTATGGATTGGAATGGAATGGAATGGAATGGAATTCCATGGAATGGAATGGAATGGAATGGAATTCAATGGAATGGAATGGAATGGAATGGAATGGAATGGAATGGAATGGAATGGAATTCTATGGAATGGAATGGAGTGGAATCGAATGGAATCGAATGGAATCGAATGCAATCGAATGGGATCGAATGGACTGGAATGGAATAGAATGGAATCAACCCGAGTAGAACGGAGCAGAACGCAACGGAAGGGAACGGAACGGAACGGAACGGAGCGGAATGGAATGGAGTGGAATGGAACGGAATTCAATGGAATGGAATGGAACGGAATGGAATTCAATGGAATGGAATGGAATGGAATGGAATGGAATGGAATGGAATGGAATGGAATGGAATTCAATGGAATGGAATGGAATGGAATGGAATGGAATGGAATGGAATTCCATGGAATGGAATGGAATTCCATGGAATGGAATGGAATGGAATGGATTGGAATGGAATGGAATTCAAATGGAATGGAATGGAATTCAATGGAATGGAATGGAATGGAATTCAAATGGAATGGAATGGAATGGAATGGAATGGAACGGAATGGAATGAAATGGAATGGAATGGAATGGAATGGAATTCAATGGAATGGAATGGAATGGAATGGAATGGAATGGAATGGAATGGAATTCAATGGAATGGAATGGAATGGAATGGAATGGAATGGAATGGAATGGAATGGAATTCAATGGAATGGAATGGAATGGATTGGAATGGAATGGAATAGAATGGAATCATCCCGAGTAGAACGGAACGGAACACAACGGAACGGAACGGAACGCAACGGAACGGAACGGAACGGAACGGAACGGAATGGAATGGAATGGAACGGAATTCAATGGAATGGAATGGAATGGAATGGAATTCTATGGAATGGAATGGAATGGAATGGAATGGAATGGAATGGAATTCCATGGAATGGAATGGAATGGAATGGAATGGAATGGAATGGAATGGAATTCCATGGAATGGAATGGAGTGGAATGGAATGGAATCGAATGGAATTGAATGGAATCGAATGGAATCAAATGGGATCGAATGGAATGGAATGGAATAGAATGGAATCAACCCGAGTAGAACGGAATGGAATGGAATGGAATGGAATGGAATGGAATGGAATGGAACGGAATGGAATGGAATGGAATCTACCCGAGTAGAACGGAATGGAACGGAATGGAATGGAATGGAATGGACAGGAGCAGAACGGAATGGAATGCAATGGAATGGAATGGAATGTACCCGAGCAGAACGGAATGGAATGAAATGGAAATGGAAAGGGAATGGAAATGGAACGGGAATGGAAATGGAACGGGAACGGAAATAGAACGGGAATGGAAATGGAACGGGAACGGAAACGGAACGAGAAGGGAAATGGAACGGGAACGGAAACGGAACGGGAACGGAAATGGAACGGGAATGGTAACGGAACAGGAATGGAAATGGAACGGGAATGGAAAAGGAACGGGAATGGAAATGGATCGGGAATGGAAATGGAACGGGAATGGTAATGGAACGGGAATGGAAATGGAACGGGAATGGAAAAGAAACGGGAATGGAAATGGAACGGGAATGGAAATGGAATGGGAATGGAAATGGAATGGAATGGAATGGAATGGAATGGAATGGAATGGAATGTACCGGAGTGGAGTGGAGTGGAGTGGAGTAGAGTGCACTGGAAAGGAATGGAATGGAATGGAATGGAATGGAACGGAACGGAATGTACCCGAGAAACACGGAATGGAATGGAATGGAATGGAATGGAATGGAATGGAATGGAATGGAATGGAATGCAATGGAATGCAATGGAATGGAAAGGAATGGAATGGAATGGAATGGAATGGAATGGAATGGAATGGAATGGAATGGACAACAGTAGAATGGAATGGAATGGAATGGAATGGAATGGAATGGAATGGAATGGAATGGAATGGAATTCAATGGAATGGAATGGAATGGAATGGAATTCAATGGAATGGAATGGAATGGAATGGAATTCAATGGAATGGAATGGAATTCTATGGAATGGAATGGAGTGGAATCGAATGGAATCGAATGGAATCGAATGGAATGGAATGGAATAGAATGGAATCAACCCGAGTAGAACGGAACGGAACGCAACGGAACGGAACGGAACGGAACGGGACGGAACGGAACGGAATGGAATGGAATGGAACGGAATTCCATGGAATGGAATGGAATGGAATGGAATTCAATGGAATGGAATGGAATGGAATGGAATGGAATGGAATGGAATGGAATTCAATGGAATGGAATGGAATGGAATGGAATGGAATGGAATGGAATGGAATGGAATGGAATTCAATGGAATGGAATGGAATGGATTGGAATGGAATGGAATAGAATGGAATCAACCCGAGTAGAACGGAACGGAACACAACGGAACGGAACGGAACGCAACGGAACGGAACGGAACGGAACGGAACGGAATGGAATGGAATGGAAAGGAATTCAATGGAATGGAATGGAATGGAATGGAATTCTATGGAATGGAATGGAATGGAATGGAATGGAATGGAATTCCATGGAATGGAATGGAATGGAATGGAATGGAACCGAGTAGAACGGAAAGGAATGGAATGGAATGGAATGGAATGGAATGGAATGCAATGGAATGGAATGGAATGGAATGGAATGGAATGGAATGGAATGGAATGGAATGGACACCAGTAGAATGGAATGGAATGGAATGGAATGGAATGGAATGGAATGGAATGGAATGGAATCTACCCGAGTAGAACGGAATGGAACGGAATGGAATGGAATGGAATGGACAGCAGCAGAACGGAATGGAATGCAATGGAATGGAATGGAATGTACCCGATCCGAACGGAATGGAATGAAATGGAAATGGAAAGGGAATGGAAATGGAACGGGAATGGAAATGGAACGGGAACGGAAATGGAACGGGAATGGAAATGGAACGGGAACGGAAACGGAACGAGAACGGAAATGGAACGGGAACGGAAACGGAACGGGAACGGAAATGGAACGGGAATGGTAACGGAACGGGAATGGAAATGGAACGGGAATGGAAAAGGAACGGGAATGGAAATGGATCGGGAATGGAAATGGAACGGGAATGGTAATGGAACTGGAATGGAAATGGAACGGGAATGGAAAAGAAACGGGAATGGAAATGGAACGGGAATGGAAATGGAATGGGAATGGAAATGGAATGGAATGGAATGGAATGGAATGGAATGGAATGGAATGTACCGGAGTGGAGTGGAGTGGAGTGGAGTGGAGTAGAGTGCACTGGAACGGAATGGAATGGAATGGAATGGAATGGAATGGAACGGAACGGAATGTACCCGAGAAGCACGGAATGGAATGGAATGGAATGGAATGGAATGGAATGGAATGTACCGGAGTGGAGTGGAGTGGAATGGAGTGGAGTGGAGTGGAGTGGAGTGGAATGGAATGGAATGGAATGGAATGGAATGGAATGGAATGCAATGGAATGCAATGGAATGGAAAGGAATGGAATGGAATGGAATGGAATGGAATGGAATGGAATGGACACCAGTAGAATGGAATGGAATGGAATGGAATGGAATGGAGTGGAATTCAATGGAATGGAATGGAATGGAATGGAATGGAATTCAATGGAATGGAATGGAATGGAATGGAATTCTATGGAATGGAGTGGAATCGAATGGAATCGAATGGAATCGAATGGAATGGAATGGAATAGAATGGAATCAACCCTAGTAGAACGGAACGGAACGCAACGGAACGGAACGGAACGGAACGGGATGGAACGGAACGGAATGGAATGGAATGGAACGGAATTCCATGGAATGGAATGGAATGGAATGGAATTCAATGGAATGGAATGGAATGGAATGGAATGGAATGGAATGGATTGGAATGGAATGGAATAGAATGGAATCAACCCGAGTAGAACGGAACGGAACACAACGGAACGGAACGGAACGCAACGGAACGGAACGGAACGGAACGGAACGGAATTGAATGGAATGGAACGGAATTCAATGGAATGGAATGGAATGGAATGGAATTCTATGGATTGGAATGGAATGGAATGGAATGGAATTCCATGGA
This sequence comes from Gorilla gorilla gorilla, assembly GCF_029281585.2. Classification (NCBI taxonomy): domain Eukaryota; kingdom Metazoa; phylum Chordata; class Mammalia; order Primates; family Hominidae; genus Gorilla; species Gorilla gorilla. The sequence continues at coordinate 9,232,526 of NC_073236.2, forward strand.
ATGGAATGGAATTGAATGGAATTCAATGGAATGGAATGGAATGGAATGGAATGGAATGGAATGGAATGGAATTCTATGGAATGGAATGGAGTGGAATCGAATGGAATCGAATGGAATCGAATGCAATCGAATGGGATCGAATGGACTGGAATGGAATAGAATGGAATCAACCCGAGTAGAACGGAGCGGAACGCAACGGAAGGGAACGGAACGGAACGGAACGGAACAGAATGGAATGGAGTGGAATGGAACGGAAATCAATGGAATGGAATGGAACGGAATGGAATTCAATGGAATGGAATGGAATGGAATGGAATGGAATGGAATGGAATGGAATGGAATTCAATGGAATGGAATGGAATGGAATGGAATGGAATGGAATTCCATGGAATGGAATGGAATGGAATGGAATGGAATGGAATGGAATGGAATGGATTGGAATGGAATGGAATTCAAATGGAATGGAATGGAATGGAATGGAATGGAATGGAATGGAATGGAATGGAATTCAAATGGAATGGAATGGAATGGAATGGAATGGAATGGAATGGAATGGAATGGAATTCAATGGAATGGAATGGAATGGAATGGAATTGAATGGAATGGAATGGAATTCAATGGAATGGAATGGAATGGAATGGAATGGAATGGAATGGAATTCAATGGAATGGAATGGAATGGATTGGAATGGAATGGAATAGAATGGAATGGAATGGAATGGAATGGAATTCAATGGAATGGAATGGAATGGAATGGAATTCTATGGAATGGAATGGAGTGGAATCGAATGGAATCGAATGGAATCGAATGGAATGGAATAGAATAGAATGGAATCAACCCGAGTAGAACGGAACGGAACGCAACGGAACGGAACGGAACGGAACGGGACGGAGCGCAACGGAATGGAATGGAATGGAACGGAATTCCATGGAATGGATTGGAATGGAATGGAATTCAATGGAATGGAATGGAATGGAATGGAATGGAATGGAATGGAATGGAATTCAATGGAATGGAATGGAATGGAATGGAATGGAATGGAATGGAATGGAATTCAATGGAATGGAATGGAATGGATTGGAATGGAATGGAATAGAATGGAATCATCCCGAGTAGAACGGAACGGAACACAACGGAACGGAACGGAACGCAACGGAACGGAACGGAACGGAACGGAACGGAATGGAATGGAATGGAACGGAATTCAATGGAATGGAATGGAATGGAATGGAATTGAATGGAATGGAATGGAATGGAATGGAATGGAATGGAATGGAATTCCATGGAATGGAATGGAATGGAATGGAATGGAATGGAATGGAATTCAATGGAATGGAATGGAGTGGAATGGAATGGAATCGAATGGAATTGAATGGAATCGAATGGAATCAAATGGGATCGAATGGAATGGAATGGAATAGAATGGAATCAACCCGAGTAGAACGGAATGGAATGGAATGGAATGGAATGGGATGGAATGGAATGGAATGGAATGGAATGGAATGGAATTCAATGGAATGGAATTCAATGGAATGGAATTCAATGGAATGGAATGGAATGGAATGGAATGGAATGGAATGGAATTCAATGGAATGGAATGGAACGGAATGGAATTCAATGGAATGGAATGGAATGGAATGGAATGGAATGGAATGGAATGGAATTCCATGGAATGGAATGGAATGGAATGGAATTCCATGGAATGGAATGGAATGGAATTCCATGGAATGGAATGGAATGGAATGGAATTCTATGGAATGGAATGGAATGGAATCGAATGGAATGGAATGGAATGGAATGGAATGGAATGGAATGGAATAGAATGGAATCAAGCTGAGTAGAATGGAATGGAATGGAATGGAATGGAATGGAATGGAATGGAATGGAATGGAATGGAATGGAATGGAATGTACCAAAGTAGAACGGAATGGAATGGAATGGAATGGAATGGAATGGAATGGAATGGAATGGAATGGAATGGAATGGAATGTACACGAGTAGAACGGTATGGAATGGAATGGAATGGATTGGAATGGAATGGAATGGAATGGAATGGTATGTAACCCAGTAGAACGGAATGGAATGTAATTGAATGGAATGTAACCGAGTTGAACGGAACGGAATGGAATGGAATGGAATGGAATGGAATGGAATGGAATGGAATGGAATTGAGTGCAATGCAATGCAATGGAATGCAATGGAATGGAAGGGAATGGAATGGAATGGAATGGAATCTACCCGAGTAGAACGGAATGGAATGGAATTGAATGGAATGTAACCGAGTAGAACGGAACGGAATGGAATGGAATGGAATGGAATGCAATGGAATGGAATGGAATGGAATGGAATGGAATGGAATGGAATGGAATGGAATGGACACCAGTAGAATGGAATGGAATGGATTGGAATGGAATGGAATGGAATGGAATGGAATGGAATCTACCCGAGTAGAACGGAATGGAACGGAATGGAATGGAATGGAATGGACAGGAGCAGAACGGAATGGAATGCAATGGAATGGAATGGAATGTACCCGAGCAGAATGGAATGGAATGAAATGGAAATGGAAAGGGAATGGAAATGGAAGAGGAATGGAAATGGAAAGGGAACGGAAATGTAACGGGAATGGAAATGGAACGGGAACGGAAACGGAACGAGAACGGAAATGGAACGGGAACGGAAACGGAACGGGAACGGAAATGGAACGGGAATGGTAACGGAACGGGAATGGAAATGGAACGGGAATGGAAATGGAACGGGAATGGAAATGGATCGGGAATGGAAATGGAACGGGAATGGTAATGGAACTGGAATGGAAATGGAACGGGAATGGAAAAGAAACGGGAATGGAAATGGAACGGGAATGGAAATGGAATGGGAATGGAAATGGAATGGAATGGAATGGAATGGAATGGAATGGAATGTACCGGAGTGGAGTGGAGTGGAGTGGAGTGGAGTAGAGTGCACTGGAACGGAATGGAATGGAATGGAATGGAATGGAATGGAACGGAACGGAATGTACCCGAGAAGCACGGAATGGAATGGAATGGAATGGAATGGAATGGAATGGAATGTACCGGAGTGGAGTGGAGTGGAATGGAGTGGAGTGGAGTGGAGTGGAGTGGAATGGAATGGAATGGAATGGAATGGAATGGAATGGAATGCAATGGAATGCAATGGAATGGAAAGGAATGGAATGGAATGGAATGGAATGGAATGGAATGGAATGGAATGGAATGGACACCAGTAGAATGGAATGGAATGGAATGGAATGGAATGGAATGGAATGGAATGGAATTCAATGGAATGGAATGGAATGGAATGGAATTCAATGGAATGGAATGGAATGGAATGGAATTAAATGGAATGGAATGGAATGGAATGGAATTCTATGGAATGGAATGGAGTGGAATCGAATGGAATCGAATGGAATCGAATGGAATGGAATGGAATAGAATGGAATCAACCCTAGTAGAACGGAACGGAACGCAACGGAACGGAACGGAACGGAACGGGATGGAACGGAACGGAATGGAATGGAATGGAACGGAATTCCATGGAATGGAATGGAATGGAATGGAATTCAATGGAATGGAATGGAATGGAATGGAATGGAATGGAATGGAATGGAATGGAATGGAATGGATTGGAATGGAATGGAATAGAATGGAATCAACCCGAGTAGAACGGAACGGAACACAACGGAACGGAACGGAACGCAACGGAACGGAACGGAACGGAACGGAACGGAATGGAATGGAACGGAATTCAATGGAATGGAATGGAATGGAATGGAATTCTATGGATTGGAATGGAATGGAATGGAATGGAATGGAATTCCATGGAATGGAATGGAATGGAATGGAATTCAATGGAATGGAATGGAATGGAATGGAATGGAATGGAATGGAACGGAATTCTATGGAATGGAATGGAGTGGAATCGAATGGAATCGAATGGAATCGAATGCAATCGAATGGGATCGAATGGACTGGAATGGAATAGAATGGAATCAACCCGAGTAGAACGGAGCGGAACGCAACGGAAGGGAACGGAACGGAACGGAACGGAACGGAATGGAATGGAGTGGAATGGAACGGAATTCAATGGAATGGAATGGAACGGAATGGAATTCAATGGAATGGAATGGAATGGAATGGAATGGAATGGAATGGAATGGAATGGAATGGAATTCAATGGAATGGAATGGAATGGAATGGAATGGAATGGAATGGAATTCCATGGAATGGAATGGAATGGAATGGAATGGAATGGAATTCCATGGAATGGAATGGAATGGAATGGAATGGAATGGAATGGAATGGAATGGAATGGATTGGAATGGAATGGAATTCAAATGGAATGGAATGGAATTCAATGGAATGGAATGGAATGGAATTCAAATGGAATGGAATGGAATGGAATGGAATGGAACGGAATGGAATGGAATGGAATGGAATGGAATGGAATGGAATTCAATGGAATGGAATGGAATGGAATGGAATGGAATGGAATGGAATGGAATTCAATGGAATGGAATGGAATGGAATGGAATGGAATGGAATGGAATTCAATGGAATGGAATGGAATGGATTGGAATGGAATGGAATAGAATGGAATCATCCCGAGTAGAACGGAACGGAACACAACGGAACGGAACGGAACGCAACGGAACGGAACGGAACGGAACGGAACGGATTGGAATGGAATGGAACGGAATTCAATGGAATGGAATGGAATGGAATGGAATTCTATGGAATGGAATGGAATGGAATGGAATGGAATGGAATTCCATGGAATGGAATGGAATGGAATGGAATGGAATGGAATGGAATGGAATTCAATGGAATGGAATGGAGTGGAATGGAATGGAATCGAATGGAATTGAATGGAATCGAATGGAATCAAATGGGATCGAATGGAATGGAATGGAATAGAATGGAATCAACCCGAGTAGAACGGAATGGAATGGAATGGAATGGAATGGGATGGAATGGAATGGAATGGAATGGAATGGAATGGAATTCAATGGAATGGAATTCAATGGAATGGAATGGAATGGAATGGAATGGAATGGAATGGAATTCAATGGAATGGAATGGAACGGAATGGAATTCCATGGAATGGAATGGAATGGAATGGAATGGAATGGAATTCCATGGAGTGGAATGGAATGGAATGGAATTCTATGGAATGGAATGGAATGGAATCGAATGGAATGGAATGGAATGGAATGGAATGGAATGGAATGGAATAGAATGGAATCAACCTGAGTAGAATGGAATGGAATGGAATGGAATGGAATGGAATGGAATGGAATGGAATGGAATGGAATGGAATGTACCAAAGTAGAACGGAATGGAATGGAATGGAATGGAATGGAATGGAATGGAATGGAATGGAATGGAATGGAATGAAATGTACACGAGTAGAACGGAATGGAATGGAATGGAATGGATTGGAATGGAATGGAATGGAATGGAATGGTATGTAACCGAGTAGAACGGAATGGAATGTAATTGAATGGAATGTAACCGAGTTGAACGGAACGGAATGGAATGGAATGGAATGGAATGGAATGGAATGGAATGGAATGGAATGGAATTGAGTGCAATGCAATGCAATGGAATGCAATGGAATGGAAAGGAATGGAATGGAATGGAATGGAATCTACCCGAGTAGAACGGAATGGAATGGAATTGAATGGAATGTAACCGAGTAGAACGGAACGGAATGGAATGGAATGGAATGGAATGCAATGGAATGGAATGGAATGGAATGGAATGGAATGGAATGGAATGGAATGGACACCAGTAGAATGGAATGGAATGGAATGGAATGGAATGGAATGGAATGGAATGGAATGGAATCTACCCGAGTAGAACGGAATGGAACGGAATGGAATGGAATGGAATGGACAGGAACAGAACGGAATGGAATGCAATGGAATGGAATGGAATGTACCCGAGCAGAATGGAATGGAATGAAATGGAAATGGAAAGGGAATGGAAATGGAACGGGAATGGAAATGGAAAGGGAACGGAAATGGAACGGGAATGGAAATGGAACGGGAACGGAAACGGAACGAGAACGGAAATGGAACGGGAACGGAAACGGAACGGGAACGGAAATGGAACGGGAATGGTAACGGAACGGGAATGGAAATGGAACGGGAATGGAAATGGAACGGGAATGGAAATGGATCGGGAATGGAAATGGAACGGGAATGGTAATGGAACTGGAATGGAAATGGAACGGGAATGGAAAAGAAACGGGAATGGAAATGGAACGGGAATGGAAATGGAATGGGAATGGAAATGGAATGGAATGGAATGGAATGGAATGGAATGGAATGTACCGGAGTGGAGTGGAGTGGAGTGGAGTGGAGTAGAGTGCACTGGAACGGAATGGAATGGAATGGAATGGAATGGAATGGAACGGAACGGAATGTACCCGAGAAGCACGGAATGGAATGGAATGGAATGGAATGGAATGGAATGGAATGTACCGGAGTGGAGTGGAGTGGAATGGAGTGGAGTGGAGTGGAGTGGAGTGGAATGGAATGGAATGGAATGGAATGGAATGGAATGGAATGCAATGGAATGCAATGGAATGGAAAGGAATGGAATGGAATGGAATGGAATGGAATGGAATGGAATGGAATGGACACCAGTAGAATGGAATGGAATGGAATGGAATGGAATGGAATGGAATGGAATGGAATTCAATGGAATGGAATGGAATGGAATGGAATTCAATGGAATGGAATGGAATGGAATGGAATTCAATGGAATGGAATGGAATGGAATGGAATTCTATGTAATGGAATGGAGTGGAATCGAATGGAATCGAATGGAATCGAATGGAATGGAATGGAATAGAATGGAATCAACCCTAGTAGAACGGAACGGAACGCAACGGAACGGAACGGAACGGAACGGGATGGAACGGAACGGAATGGAATGGAATGGAACGGAATTCCATGGAATGGAATGGAATGGAATGGAATTCAATGGAATGGAATGGAATGGAATGGAATGGAATGGAATGGAATGGAATGGAATGGATTGGAATGGAATGGAATAGAATGGAATCAACCCGAGTAGAACGGAACGGAACACAACGGAACGGAACGGAACGCAACGGAACGGAACGGAACGGAACAGAACGGAATGGAATGGAATGGAACGGAATTCAATGGAATGGAATGGAATGGAATGGAATTCTATGGATTGGAATGGAATGGAATGGAATGGAATTCCATGGAATGGAATGGAATGGAATGGAATTCCATGGAATGGAATGGAATGGAATGGAATGGAATGGAATGGAATGGAATTCTATGGAATGGAATGGAGTGGAATCGAATGGAATCGAATGGAATCGAATGCAATCGAATGGGATCGAATGGACTGGAATGGAATAGAATGGAATCAACCCGAGTAGAACGGAGCGGAACGCAACGGAAGGGAACGGAACGGAACGGAACGGAACGGAATGGAATGGAGTGGAATGGAACGGAATTCAATGGAATGGAATGGAACGGAATGGAATTCAATGGAATGGAATGGAATGGAATGGAATGGAATGGAATGGAATGGAATTCAATGGAATGGAATGGAATGGAATGGAATGGAATGGAATTCCATGGAATGGAATGGAATGGAATGGAATGGAATGGAATGGAATGGAATGGAATGGAATGGATTGGAATGGAATGGAATTCAAATGGAATGGAATGGAATGGAATGGAATGGAATTCAAATGGAATGGAATGCAATGGAATGGAATGGAATGGAATGGAATGGAATGGAATGGAATTCAATGGAATGGAATGGAATGGAATGGAATTGAATGGAATGGAATTCAATGGAATGGAATGGAATCGAATGGAATCGAATGGAATCGAATGGAATGGAATGGGATAGAATGCAATCAACCCGAGTAGAATAGAATGGAATGGAATGGAATGGAATGGAATGGAATGGAATGGAATGGAATGGTATGGAACGGAATTCTATGGAATGGAATGGAATGGAATGGAATGGAATTCTATGGAATGGAATGGAATGGAATGGAATGGAATTCAATTGAATGGAATGGAATGGAATGGATTGGAATGGAATTCAATGGAATGGAATGGAATGGAGTGGAACGGAATGGAATTCAATGGAATGGAATGGAATGGAATCGAATGGAATCGAAAGGAATCAATTGGTATCGAATGGAATGGAATGGAATGGAATGGAATAGAATGGAATCATTCCGAGTAGAACAGAACGGCACGCAACGGAACGGAATGGAATGGAACGGGACGGAACGGAACGGAATGGAATGGAATGGAACGGAATTCAATGGAATGGAATGGAATGGAATTCAATGGAATGGAATGGAATGGAATGGAATGGAATGGAATGGAATGGAATGGAACGGAATCGAATGGAATCGAATGGGATCGAATGGAATGGAATGGAATAGAATGGAATCAACCCGAGTAGAATGGAATGGAATGGAATGGAATGGAATGGAATGGAATTCAATGGAATGGAATGGAATGGAATGGAATGGAATGGAATTGAATGGAATTCAATGAAATGGAATGTAATGGAATGGAATGGAATGGAATTCAATGGAATGGAATGGAATGGAATGGAATGGAATTCTATGGAATGGAATGGAATCGAATGGAATCGAATGGAATCGAATGGAATCGAATGGAATGGAATGGAATAGAATGGAATCAACCCGAGTAGAACGGAATGGAATGGAATGGAATGGAATGGAATCGAATCGAATCGAATGGAATCGAATGGAATGGAATGGAATAGAATGGAATCAACCCGAGTAGAATGGAATGGAATGGAATGGAAGGGAATGGAATGGAATGGAACGGAATGGAATTCAAATGGAATGGAATGGAATGGAATGGAATGGAATTGAATGGAATGGAATGGAATGGAACGGAATGGAATTCTATGGAATGGAATGGAATGGAATTCAATGGAATGGAATGGAATGGAATGGAATGGAATGGAATGGAACGGAATTCAATGGAATGGAAGGGAACGGAATGGAATTCTATGGAATGGAATGGAATGGAATGGAATGGAATTCAATGGAATGGAATGGAATGGAATGGAATGGAATGGAATGGAATGGAATGGAATGGAATGGAATCGAATGGAATGGAATGGAATGGAATGGAATGGAATGGAATGGAATAGAATGGAATCAACCTGAGTAGAATGGAATGGAATGGAATGGAATGGAATGGAATGGAATGGAATGGAATGGAATGCAATGTACCAAAGTAGAACGGAATGGAATGGAATGGAATGGAATGGAATGGAATGGAATGGAGTGGAATGGAATGGAATGGAATGGAATGGAATGGAATGGAATGCCTTGGAATGCAATGGAATGGAATGGAATGGAATGGAATGGAATGGAATGGAATGGACACCAGTAGAATGGAATGGAATGGAATGGAATGGAATGGAATGGAATGGAATGGAATTCAATGGAATGGAATGGAATGGAATGGAATTCAATGGAATGGAATGGAATGGAATGGAATTCAATGGAATGGAATGGAATGGAATGGAATTCTATGGAATGGAATGGAGTGGAATCGAATGGAATCGAATGGAATCGAATGGAATGGAATGGAATAGAATGGAATCAACCCTAGTAGAACGGAACGGAACGCAACGGAACGGAACGGAACGGAACGGGATGGAACGGAACGGAATGGAATGGAATGGAACGGAATTCCATGGAATGGAATGGAATGGAATGGAATTCAATGGAATGGAATGGAATGGAATGGAATGGAATGGAATGGAATGGAATGGAATGGAATGGAATGGATTGGAATGGAATGGAATAGAATGGAATCAACCCGAGTAGAACGGAACGGAACACAACGGAACGGAACGGAACGCAACGGAACGGAACGGAACGGAACGGAACGGAATGGAATGGAATGGAACGGAATTCAATGGAATGGAATGGAATGGAATGGAATTCTATGGATTGGAATGGAATGGAATGGAATGGAATTCCATGGAATGGAATGGAATGGAATGGAATTCAATGGAATGGAATGGAATGGAATGGAATGGAATGGAATGGAATGGAATTCTATGGAATGGAATGGAGTGGAATCGAATGGAATCGAATGGAATCGAATGCAATCGAATGGGATCGAATGGACTGGAATGGAATAGAATGGAATCAACCCGAGTAGAACGGAGCAGAACGCAACGGAAGGGAACGGAACGGAACGGAACGGAGCGGAATGGAATGGAGTGGAATGGAACGGAATTCAATGGAATGGAATGGAACGGAATGGAATTCAATGGAATGGAATGGAATGGAATGGAATGGAATGGAATGGAATGGAATGGAATGGAATTCAATGGAATGGAATGGAATGGAATGGAATGGAATGGAATGGAATTCCATGGAATGGAATGGAATTCCATGGAATGGAATGGAATGGAATGGATTGGAATGGAATGGAATTCAAATGGAATGGAATGGAATTCAATGGAATGGAATGGAATGGAATTCAAATGGAATGGAATGGAATGGAATGGAATGGAACGGAATGGAATGAAATGGAATGGAATGGAATGGAATGGAATTCAATGGAATGGAATGGAATGGAATGGAATGGAATGGAATGGAATGGAATTCAATGGAATGGAATGGAATGGAATGGAATGGAATGGAATGGAATGGAATGGAATTCAATGGAATGGAATGGAATGGATTGGAATGGAATGGAATAGAATGGAATCATCCCGAGTAGAACGGAACGGAACACAACGGAACGGAACGGAACGCAACGGAACGGAACGGAACGGAACGGAACGGAATGGAATGGAATGGAACGGAATTCAATGGAATGGAATGGAATGGAATGGAATTCTATGGAATGGAATGGAATGGAATGGAATGGAATGGAATGGAATTCCATGGAATGGAATGGAATGGAATGGAATGGAATGGAATGGAATGGAATTCCATGGAATGGAATGGAGTGGAATGGAATGGAATCGAATGGAATTGAATGGAATCGAATGGAATCAAATGGGATCGAATGGAATGGAATGGAATAGAATGGAATCAACCCGAGTAGAACGGAATGGAATGGAATGGAATGGAATGGAATGGAATGGAATGGAACGGAATGGAATGGAATGGAATCTACCCGAGTAGAACGGAATGGAACGGAATGGAATGGAATGGAATGGACAGGAGCAGAACGGAATGGAATGCAATGGAATGGAATGGAATGTACCCGAGCAGAACGGAATGGAATGAAATGGAAATGGAAAGGGAATGGAAATGGAACGGGAATGGAAATGGAACGGGAACGGAAATAGAACGGGAATGGAAATGGAACGGGAACGGAAACGGAACGAGAAGGGAAATGGAACGGGAACGGAAACGGAACGGGAACGGAAATGGAACGGGAATGGTAACGGAACAGGAATGGAAATGGAACGGGAATGGAAAAGGAACGGGAATGGAAATGGATCGGGAATGGAAATGGAACGGGAATGGTAATGGAACGGGAATGGAAATGGAACGGGAATGGAAAAGAAACGGGAATGGAAATGGAACGGGAATGGAAATGGAATGGGAATGGAAATGGAATGGAATGGAATGGAATGGAATGGAATGGAATGGAATGTACCGGAGTGGAGTGGAGTGGAGTGGAGTAGAGTGCACTGGAAAGGAATGGAATGGAATGGAATGGAATGGAACGGAACGGAATGTACCCGAGAAACACGGAATGGAATGGAATGGAATGGAATGGAATGGAATGGAATGGAATGGAATGGAATGCAATGGAATGCAATGGAATGGAAAGGAATGGAATGGAATGGAATGGAATGGAATGGAATGGAATGGAATGGAATGGACAACAGTAGAATGGAATGGAATGGAATGGAATGGAATGGAATGGAATGGAATGGAATGGAATTCAATGGAATGGAATGGAATGGAATGGAATTCAATGGAATGGAATGGAATGGAATGGAATTCAATGGAATGGAATGGAATTCTATGGAATGGAATGGAGTGGAATCGAATGGAATCGAATGGAATCGAATGGAATGGAATGGAATAGAATGGAATCAACCCGAGTAGAACGGAACGGAACGCAACGGAACGGAACGGAACGGAACGGGACGGAACGGAACGGAATGGAATGGAATGGAACGGAATTCCATGGAATGGAATGGAATGGAATGGAATTCAATGGAATGGAATGGAATGGAATGGAATGGAATGGAATGGAATGGAATTCAATGGAATGGAATGGAATGGAATGGAATGGAATGGAATGGAATGGAATGGAATGGAATTCAATGGAATGGAATGGAATGGATTGGAATGGAATGGAATAGAATGGAATCAACCCGAGTAGAACGGAACGGAACACAACGGAACGGAACGGAACGCAACGGAACGGAACGGAACGGAACGGAACGGAATGGAATGGAATGGAAAGGAATTCAATGGAATGGAATGGAATGGAATGGAATTCTATGGAATGGAATGGAATGGAATGGAATGGAATGGAATTCCATGGAATGGAATGGAATGGAATGGAATGGAACCGAGTAGAACGGAAAGGAATGGAATGGAATGGAATGGAATGGAATGGAATGCAATGGAATGGAATGGAATGGAATGGAATGGAATGGAATGGAATGGAATGGAATGGACACCAGTAGAATGGAATGGAATGGAATGGAATGGAATGGAATGGAATGGAATGGAATGGAATCTACCCGAGTAGAACGGAATGGAACGGAATGGAATGGAATGGAATGGACAGCAGCAGAACGGAATGGAATGCAATGGAATGGAATGGAATGTACCCGATCCGAACGGAATGGAATGAAATGGAAATGGAAAGGGAATGGAAATGGAACGGGAATGGAAATGGAACGGGAACGGAAATGGAACGGGAATGGAAATGGAACGGGAACGGAAACGGAACGAGAACGGAAATGGAACGGGAACGGAAACGGAACGGGAACGGAAATGGAACGGGAATGGTAACGGAACGGGAATGGAAATGGAACGGGAATGGAAAAGGAACGGGAATGGAAATGGATCGGGAATGGAAATGGAACGGGAATGGTAATGGAACTGGAATGGAAATGGAACGGGAATGGAAAAGAAACGGGAATGGAAATGGAACGGGAATGGAAATGGAATGGGAATGGAAATGGAATGGAATGGAATGGAATGGAATGGAATGGAATGGAATGTACCGGAGTGGAGTGGAGTGGAGTGGAGTGGAGTAGAGTGCACTGGAACGGAATGGAATGGAATGGAATGGAATGGAATGGAACGGAACGGAATGTACCCGAGAAGCACGGAATGGAATGGAATGGAATGGAATGGAATGGAATGGAATGTACCGGAGTGGAGTGGAGTGGAATGGAGTGGAGTGGAGTGGAGTGGAGTGGAATGGAATGGAATGGAATGGAATGGAATGGAATGGAATGCAATGGAATGCAATGGAATGGAAAGGAATGGAATGGAATGGAATGGAATGGAATGGAATGGAATGGACACCAGTAGAATGGAATGGAATGGAATGGAATGGAATGGAGTGGAATTCAATGGAATGGAATGGAATGGAATGGAATGGAATTCAATGGAATGGAATGGAATGGAATGGAATTCTATGGAATGGAGTGGAATCGAATGGAATCGAATGGAATCGAATGGAATGGAATGGAATAGAATGGAATCAACCCTAGTAGAACGGAACGGAACGCAACGGAACGGAACGGAACGGAACGGGATGGAACGGAACGGAATGGAATGGAATGGAACGGAATTCCATGGAATGGAATGGAATGGAATGGAATTCAATGGAATGGAATGGAATGGAATGGAATGGAATGGAATGGATTGGAATGGAATGGAATAGAATGGAATCAACCCGAGTAGAACGGAACGGAACACAACGGAACGGAACGGAACGCAACGGAACGGAACGGAACGGAACGGAACGGAATTGAATGGAATGGAACGGAATTCAATGGAATGGAATGGAATGGAATGGAATTCTATGGATTGGAATGGAATGGAATGGAATGGAATTCCATGGAATGGAATGGAATTGAATGGAATTCAATGGAATGGAATGGAATGGAATGGAATGGAATGGAATGGAATGGAATTCTATGGAATGGAATGGAGTGGAATCGAATGGAATCGAATGGAATCGAATGCAATCGAATGGGATCGAATGGACTGGAATGGAATAGAATGGAATCAACCCGAGTAGAACGGAGCGGAACGCAACGGAAGGGAACGGAACGGAACGGAACGGAACAGAATGGAATGGAGTGGAATGGAACGGAAATCAATGGAATGGAATGGAACGGAATGGAATTCAATGGAATGGAATGGAATGGAATGGAATGGAATGGAATGGAATGGAATGGAATTCAATGGAATGGAATGGAATGGAATGGAATGGAATGGAATTCCATGGAATGGAATGGAATGGAATGGAATGGAATGGAATGGAATGGAATGGATTGGAATGGAATGGAATTCAAATGGAATGGAATGGAATGGAATGGAATGGAATGGAATGGAATGGAATTCAAATGGAATGGAATGGAATGGAATGGAATGGAATGGAATGGAATGGAATGGAATTCAATGGAATGGAATGGAATGGAATGGAATTGAATGGAATGGAATGGAATTCAATGGAATGGAATGGAATGGAATGGAATGGAATGGAATGGAATTCAATGGAATGGAATGGAATGGATTGGAATGGAATGGAATAGAATGGAATGGAATGGAATGGAATGGAATTCAATGGAATGGAATGGAATGGAATGGAATTCTATGGAATGGAATGGAGTGGAATCGAATGGAATCGAATGGAATCGAATGGAATGGAATAGAATAGAATGGAATCAACCCGAGTAGAACGGAACGGAACGCAACGGAACGGAACGGAACGGAACGGGACGGAGCGCAACGGAATGGAATGGAATGGAACGGAATTCCATGGAATGGATTGGAATGGAATGGAATTCAATGGAATGGAATGGAATGGAATGGAATGGAATGGAATGGAATGGAATTCAATGGAATGGAATGGAATGGAATGGAATGGAATGGAATGGAATGGAATTCAATGGAATGGAATGGAATGGATTGGAATGGAATGGAATAGAATGGAATCATCCCGAGTAGAACGGAACGGAACACAACGGAACGGAACGGAACGCAACGGAACGGAACGGAACGGAACGGAACGGAATGGAATGGAATGGAACGGAATTCAATGGAATGGAATGGAATGGAATGGAATTGAATGGAATGGAATGGAATGGAATGGAATGGAATGGAATGGAATTCCATGGAATGGAATGGAATGGAATGGAATGGAATGGAATGGAATTCAATGGAATGGAATGGAGTGGAATGGAATGGAATCGAATGGAATTGAATGGAATCGAATGGAATCAAATGGGATCGAATGGAATGGAATGGAATAGAATGGAATCAACCCGAGTAGAACGGAATGGAATGGAATGGAATGGAATGGGATGGAATGGAATGGAATGGAATGGAATGGAATGGAATTCAATGGAATGGAATTCAATGGAATGGAATTCAATGGAATGGAATGGAATGGAATGGAATGGAATGGAATGGAATTCAATGGAATGGAATGGAACGGAATGGAATTCAATGGAATGGAATGGAATGGAATGGAATGGAATGGAATGGAATGGAATTCCATGGAATGGAATGGAATGGAATGGAATTCCATGGAATGGAATGGAATGGAATTCCATGGAATGGAATGGAATGGAATGGAATTCTATGGAATGGAATGGAATGGAATCGAATGGAATGGAATGGAATGGAATGGAATGGAATGGAATGGAATAGAATGGAATCAAGCTGAGTAGAATGGAATGGAATGGAATGGAATGGAATGGAATGGAATGGAATGGAATGGAATGGAATGGAATGGAATGGAATGGAATGTACCAAAGTAGAACGGAATGGAATGGAATGGAATGGAATGGAATGGAATGGAATGGAATGGAATGGAATGGAATGGAATGTACACGAGTAGAACGGTATGGAATGGAATGGAATGGATTGGAATGGAATGGAATGGAATGGAATGGTATGTAACCCAGTAGAACGGAATGGAATGTAATTGAATGGAATGTAACCGAGTTGAACGGAACGGAATGGAATGGAATGGAATGGAATGGAATGGAATGGAATGGAATGGAATTGAGTGCAATGCAATGCAATGGAATGCAATGGAATGGAAGGGAATGGAATGGAATGGAATGGAATCTACCCGAGTAGAACGGAATGGAATGGAATTGAATGGAATGTAACCGAGTAGAACGGAACGGAATGGAATGGAATGGAATGGAATGCAATGGAATGGAATGGAATGGAATGGAATGGAATGGAATGGAATGGAATGGAATGGACACCAGTAGAATGGAATGGAATGGATTGGAATGGAATGGAATGGAATGGAATGGAATGGAATCTACCCGAGTAGAACGGAATGGAACGGAATGGAATGGAATGGAATGGACAGGAGCAGAACGGAATGGAATGCAATGGAATGGAATGGAATGTACC
Source organism: Gorilla gorilla gorilla (assembly GCF_029281585.2). Taxonomy (NCBI): domain Eukaryota; kingdom Metazoa; phylum Chordata; class Mammalia; order Primates; family Hominidae; genus Gorilla; species Gorilla gorilla. The sequence goes on from NC_073236.2 coordinate 9,249,215, forward strand.
CGAGCAGAATGGAATGGAATGAAATGGAAATGGAAAGGGAATGGAAATGGAAGAGGAATGGAAATGGAAAGGGAACGGAAATGTAACGGGAATGGAAATGGAACGGGAACGGAAACGGAACGAGAACGGAAATGGAACGGGAACGGAAACGGAACGGGAACGGAAATGGAACGGGAATGGTAACGGAACGGGAATGGAAATGGAACGGGAATGGAAATGGAACGGGAATGGAAATGGATCGGGAATGGAAATGGAACGGGAATGGTAATGGAACTGGAATGGAAATGGAACGGGAATGGAAAAGAAACGGGAATGGAAATGGAACGGGAATGGAAATGGAATGGGAATGGAAATGGAATGGAATGGAATGGAATGGAATGGAATGGAATGTACCGGAGTGGAGTGGAGTGGAGTGGAGTGGAGTAGAGTGCACTGGAACGGAATGGAATGGAATGGAATGGAATGGAATGGAACGGAACGGAATGTACCCGAGAAGCACGGAATGGAATGGAATGGAATGGAATGGAATGGAATGGAATGTACCGGAGTGGAGTGGAGTGGAATGGAGTGGAGTGGAGTGGAGTGGAGTGGAATGGAATGGAATGGAATGGAATGGAATGGAATGGAATGCAATGGAATGCAATGGAATGGAAAGGAATGGAATGGAATGGAATGGAATGGAATGGAATGGAATGGAATGGAATGGACACCAGTAGAATGGAATGGAATGGAATGGAATGGAATGGAATGGAATGGAATGGAATTCAATGGAATGGAATGGAATGGAATGGAATTCAATGGAATGGAATGGAATGGAATGGAATTAAATGGAATGGAATGGAATGGAATGGAATTCTATGGAATGGAATGGAGTGGAATCGAATGGAATCGAATGGAATCGAATGGAATGGAATGGAATAGAATGGAATCAACCCTAGTAGAACGGAACGGAACGCAACGGAACGGAACGGAACGGAACGGGATGGAACGGAACGGAATGGAATGGAATGGAACGGAATTCCATGGAATGGAATGGAATGGAATGGAATTCAATGGAATGGAATGGAATGGAATGGAATGGAATGGAATGGAATGGAATGGAATGGAATGGATTGGAATGGAATGGAATAGAATGGAATCAACCCGAGTAGAACGGAACGGAACACAACGGAACGGAACGGAACGCAACGGAACGGAACGGAACGGAACGGAACGGAATGGAATGGAACGGAATTCAATGGAATGGAATGGAATGGAATGGAATTCTATGGATTGGAATGGAATGGAATGGAATGGAATGGAATTCCATGGAATGGAATGGAATGGAATGGAATTCAATGGAATGGAATGGAATGGAATGGAATGGAATGGAATGGAACGGAATTCTATGGAATGGAATGGAGTGGAATCGAATGGAATCGAATGGAATCGAATGCAATCGAATGGGATCGAATGGACTGGAATGGAATAGAATGGAATCAACCCGAGTAGAACGGAGCGGAACGCAACGGAAGGGAACGGAACGGAACGGAACGGAACGGAATGGAATGGAGTGGAATGGAACGGAATTCAATGGAATGGAATGGAACGGAATGGAATTCAATGGAATGGAATGGAATGGAATGGAATGGAATGGAATGGAATGGAATGGAATGGAATTCAATGGAATGGAATGGAATGGAATGGAATGGAATGGAATGGAATTCCATGGAATGGAATGGAATGGAATGGAATGGAATGGAATTCCATGGAATGGAATGGAATGGAATGGAATGGAATGGAATGGAATGGAATGGAATGGATTGGAATGGAATGGAATTCAAATGGAATGGAATGGAATTCAATGGAATGGAATGGAATGGAATTCAAATGGAATGGAATGGAATGGAATGGAATGGAACGGAATGGAATGGAATGGAATGGAATGGAATGGAATGGAATTCAATGGAATGGAATGGAATGGAATGGAATGGAATGGAATGGAATGGAATTCAATGGAATGGAATGGAATGGAATGGAATGGAATGGAATGGAATTCAATGGAATGGAATGGAATGGATTGGAATGGAATGGAATAGAATGGAATCATCCCGAGTAGAACGGAACGGAACACAACGGAACGGAACGGAACGCAACGGAACGGAACGGAACGGAACGGAACGGATTGGAATGGAATGGAACGGAATTCAATGGAATGGAATGGAATGGAATGGAATTCTATGGAATGGAATGGAATGGAATGGAATGGAATGGAATTCCATGGAATGGAATGGAATGGAATGGAATGGAATGGAATGGAATGGAATTCAATGGAATGGAATGGAGTGGAATGGAATGGAATCGAATGGAATTGAATGGAATCGAATGGAATCAAATGGGATCGAATGGAATGGAATGGAATAGAATGGAATCAACCCGAGTAGAACGGAATGGAATGGAATGGAATGGAATGGGATGGAATGGAATGGAATGGAATGGAATGGAATGGAATTCAATGGAATGGAATTCAATGGAATGGAATGGAATGGAATGGAATGGAATGGAATGGAATTCAATGGAATGGAATGGAACGGAATGGAATTCCATGGAATGGAATGGAATGGAATGGAATGGAATGGAATTCCATGGAGTGGAATGGAATGGAATGGAATTCTATGGAATGGAATGGAATGGAATCGAATGGAATGGAATGGAATGGAATGGAATGGAATGGAATGGAATAGAATGGAATCAACCTGAGTAGAATGGAATGGAATGGAATGGAATGGAATGGAATGGAATGGAATGGAATGGAATGGAATGGAATGTACCAAAGTAGAACGGAATGGAATGGAATGGAATGGAATGGAATGGAATGGAATGGAATGGAATGGAATGGAATGAAATGTACACGAGTAGAACGGAATGGAATGGAATGGAATGGATTGGAATGGAATGGAATGGAATGGAATGGTATGTAACCGAGTAGAACGGAATGGAATGTAATTGAATGGAATGTAACCGAGTTGAACGGAACGGAATGGAATGGAATGGAATGGAATGGAATGGAATGGAATGGAATGGAATGGAATTGAGTGCAATGCAATGCAATGGAATGCAATGGAATGGAAAGGAATGGAATGGAATGGAATGGAATCTACCCGAGTAGAACGGAATGGAATGGAATTGAATGGAATGTAACCGAGTAGAACGGAACGGAATGGAATGGAATGGAATGGAATGCAATGGAATGGAATGGAATGGAATGGAATGGAATGGAATGGAATGGAATGGACACCAGTAGAATGGAATGGAATGGAATGGAATGGAATGGAATGGAATGGAATGGAATGGAATCTACCCGAGTAGAACGGAATGGAACGGAATGGAATGGAATGGAATGGACAGGAACAGAACGGAATGGAATGCAATGGAATGGAATGGAATGTACCCGAGCAGAATGGAATGGAATGAAATGGAAATGGAAAGGGAATGGAAATGGAACGGGAATGGAAATGGAAAGGGAACGGAAATGGAACGGGAATGGAAATGGAACGGGAACGGAAACGGAACGAGAACGGAAATGGAACGGGAACGGAAACGGAACGGGAACGGAAATGGAACGGGAATGGTAACGGAACGGGAATGGAAATGGAACGGGAATGGAAATGGAACGGGAATGGAAATGGATCGGGAATGGAAATGGAACGGGAATGGTAATGGAACTGGAATGGAAATGGAACGGGAATGGAAAAGAAACGGGAATGGAAATGGAACGGGAATGGAAATGGAATGGGAATGGAAATGGAATGGAATGGAATGGAATGGAATGGAATGGAATGTACCGGAGTGGAGTGGAGTGGAGTGGAGTGGAGTAGAGTGCACTGGAACGGAATGGAATGGAATGGAATGGAATGGAATGGAACGGAACGGAATGTACCCGAGAAGCACGGAATGGAATGGAATGGAATGGAATGGAATGGAATGGAATGTACCGGAGTGGAGTGGAGTGGAATGGAGTGGAGTGGAGTGGAGTGGAGTGGAATGGAATGGAATGGAATGGAATGGAATGGAATGGAATGCAATGGAATGCAATGGAATGGAAAGGAATGGAATGGAATGGAATGGAATGGAATGGAATGGAATGGAATGGACACCAGTAGAATGGAATGGAATGGAATGGAATGGAATGGAATGGAATGGAATGGAATTCAATGGAATGGAATGGAATGGAATGGAATTCAATGGAATGGAATGGAATGGAATGGAATTCAATGGAATGGAATGGAATGGAATGGAATTCTATGTAATGGAATGGAGTGGAATCGAATGGAATCGAATGGAATCGAATGGAATGGAATGGAATAGAATGGAATCAACCCTAGTAGAACGGAACGGAACGCAACGGAACGGAACGGAACGGAACGGGATGGAACGGAACGGAATGGAATGGAATGGAACGGAATTCCATGGAATGGAATGGAATGGAATGGAATTCAATGGAATGGAATGGAATGGAATGGAATGGAATGGAATGGAATGGAATGGAATGGATTGGAATGGAATGGAATAGAATGGAATCAACCCGAGTAGAACGGAACGGAACACAACGGAACGGAACGGAACGCAACGGAACGGAACGGAACGGAACAGAACGGAATGGAATGGAATGGAACGGAATTCAATGGAATGGAATGGAATGGAATGGAATTCTATGGATTGGAATGGAATGGAATGGAATGGAATTCCATGGAATGGAATGGAATGGAATGGAATTCCATGGAATGGAATGGAATGGAATGGAATGGAATGGAATGGAATGGAATTCTATGGAATGGAATGGAGTGGAATCGAATGGAATCGAATGGAATCGAATGCAATCGAATGGGATCGAATGGACTGGAATGGAATAGAATGGAATCAACCCGAGTAGAACGGAGCGGAACGCAACGGAAGGGAACGGAACGGAACGGAACGGAACGGAATGGAATGGAGTGGAATGGAACGGAATTCAATGGAATGGAATGGAACGGAATGGAATTCAATGGAATGGAATGGAATGGAATGGAATGGAATGGAATGGAATGGAATTCAATGGAATGGAATGGAATGGAATGGAATGGAATGGAATTCCATGGAATGGAATGGAATGGAATGGAATGGAATGGAATGGAATGGAATGGAATGGAATGGATTGGAATGGAATGGAATTCAAATGGAATGGAATGGAATGGAATGGAATGGAATTCAAATGGAATGGAATGCAATGGAATGGAATGGAATGGAATGGAATGGAATGGAATGGAATTCAATGGAATGGAATGGAATGGAATGGAATTGAATGGAATGGAATTCAATGGAATGGAATGGAATCGAATGGAATCGAATGGAATCGAATGGAATGGAATGGGATAGAATGCAATCAACCCGAGTAGAATAGAATGGAATGGAATGGAATGGAATGGAATGGAATGGAATGGAATGGTATGGAACGGAATTCTATGGAATGGAATGGAATGGAATGGAATGGAATTCTATGGAATGGAATGGAATGGAATGGAATGGAATTCAATTGAATGGAATGGAATGGAATGGATTGGAATGGAATTCAATGGAATGGAATGGAATGGAGTGGAACGGAATGGAATTCAATGGAATGGAATGGAATGGAATCGAATGGAATCGAAAGGAATCAATTGGTATCGAATGGAATGGAATGGAATGGAATGGAATAGAATGGAATCATTCCGAGTAGAACAGAACGGCACGCAACGGAACGGAATGGAATGGAACGGGACGGAACGGAACGGAATGGAATGGAATGGAACGGAATTCAATGGAATGGAATGGAATGGAATTCAATGGAATGGAATGGAATGGAATGGAATGGAATGGAATGGAATGGAATGGAACGGAATCGAATGGAATCGAATGGGATCGAATGGAATGGAATGGAATAGAATGGAATCAACCCGAGTAGAATGGAATGGAATGGAATGGAATGGAATGGAATGGAATTCAATGGAATGGAATGGAATGGAATGGAATGGAATGGAATTGAATGGAATTCAATGAAATGGAATGTAATGGAATGGAATGGAATGGAATTCAATGGAATGGAATGGAATGGAATGGAATGGAATTCTATGGAATGGAATGGAATCGAATGGAATCGAATGGAATCGAATGGAATCGAATGGAATGGAATGGAATAGAATGGAATCAACCCGAGTAGAACGGAATGGAATGGAATGGAATGGAATGGAATCGAATCGAATCGAATGGAATCGAATGGAATGGAATGGAATAGAATGGAATCAACCCGAGTAGAATGGAATGGAATGGAATGGAAGGGAATGGAATGGAATGGAACGGAATGGAATTCAAATGGAATGGAATGGAATGGAATGGAATGGAATTGAATGGAATGGAATGGAATGGAACGGAATGGAATTCTATGGAATGGAATGGAATGGAATTCAATGGAATGGAATGGAATGGAATGGAATGGAATGGAATGGAACGGAATTCAATGGAATGGAAGGGAACGGAATGGAATTCTATGGAATGGAATGGAATGGAATGGAATGGAATTCAATGGAATGGAATGGAATGGAATGGAATGGAATGGAATGGAATTCAATGGAATGGAATGGAATGGAATGGAATTCAATGGAATGGAATTCAATGGAATGGAATGGAATGGAATGGAATGGAATGGAATGGAATTCAATGGAATGGAATGGAACGGAATGGAATTCAATGGAATGGAATGGAATGGAATGGAATGGAATGGAATGGAATTCCATGGAATGGAATGGAATGGAATGGAATTCCATGGAATGGAATGGAATGGAATTCCATGGAATGGAATGGAATGGAATGGAATTCTATGGAATGGAATGGAATGGAATCGAATGGAATGGAATGGAATGGAATGGAATGGAATGGAATGGAATAGAATGGAATCAACCTGAGTAGAATGGAATGGAATGGAATGGAATGGAATGGAATGGAATGGAATGGAATGGAATGGAATGGAATGGAATGTACCAAAGTAGAACGGAATGGAATGGAATGGAATGGAATGGAATGGAATGGAATGGAATGGAATGTACACGAGTAGAACGGAATGGAATGGAATGGAATGGATTGGAATGGAATGGAATGGAATGGAATGGTATGTAACCGAGTAGAACGGAATGGAATGTAATTGAATGGAATGTAACCGAGTTGAACGGAACGGAATGGAATGGAATGGAATGGAATGGAATGGAATGGAATGGAATGGAATGGAATTGAGTGCAATGCAATGCAATGGAATGCAATGGAATGGAAAGGAATGGAATGGAATGGAATGGAATCTACCCGAGTAGAACGGAATGGAATGGAATTGAATGGAATGTAACCGAGTAGAACGGAACGGAATGGAATGGAATGGAATGGAATGCAATGGAATGGAATGGAATGGAATGGAATGGAATGGAATGGAATGGACACCAGTAGAATGGAATGGAATGGAATGGAATGGAATGGAATGGAATGGAATGGAATCTACCCGAGTAGAACGGAATGGAACGGAATGGAATGGAATGGAATGGACAGGAACAGAACGGAATGGAATGCAATGGAATGGAATGGAATGTACCCGAGCAGAACGGAATGGAATGAAATGGAAATGGAAAGGGAATGGAAATGGAACGGGAATGGAAATGGAAAGGGAACGGAAATGGAACGGGAATGGAAATGGAACGGGAACGGAAACGGAACGAGAACGGAAATGGAACGGGAACGGAAACGGAACGGGAACGGAAATGGAACGGGAATGGTAACGGAACGGGAATGGAAATGGAACGGGAATGGAAATGGAACGGGAATGGAAATGGATCGGGAATGGAAATGGAACGGGAATGGTAATGGAACTGGAATGGAAATGGAACGGGAATGGAAAAGAAACGGGAATGGAAATGGAACGGGAATGGAAATGGAATGGGAATGGAAATGGAATGGAATGGAATGGAATGGAATGGAATGGAATGTACCGGAGTGGAGTGGAGTGGAGTGGAGTGGAGTAGAGTGCACTGGAACGGAATGGAATGGAATGGAATGGAATGGAATGGAACGGAACGGAATGTACCCGAGAAGCACGGAATGGAATGGAATGGAATGGAATGGAATGGAATGGAATGTACCGGAGTGGAGTGGAGTGGAATGGAGTGGAGTGGAGTGGAGTGGAGTGGAATGGAATGGAATGGAATGGAATGGAATGGAATGGAATGGAATGCAATGGAATGCAATGGAATGGAAAGGAATGGAATGGAATGGAATGGAATGGAATGGAATGGAATGGACACCAGTAGAATGGAATGGAATGGAATGGAATGGAATGGAATGGAATGGAATGGAATGGAATGGAATTCAATGGAATGGAATGGAATGGAATGGAATTCAATGGAATGGAATGGAATGGAATGGAATTCAATGGAATGGAATGGAATGGAATGGAATTCTATGGAATGGAATGGAGTGGAATCGAATGGAATCGAATGGAATCGAATGGAATGGAATGGAATAGAATGGAATCAACCCTAGTAGAACGGAACGGAACGCAACGGAACGGAACGGAATGGAACGGGATGGAACGGAACGGAATGGAATGGAATGGAACGGAATTCCATGGAATGGAATGGAATGGAATGGAATTCAATGGAATGGAATGGAATGGAATGGAATGGAATGGAATGGAATGGAATGGAATGGAATGGATTGGAATGGAATGGAATAGAATGGAATCAACCCGAGTAGAACGGAACGGAACACAACGGAACGGAACGGAACGCAACGGAACGGAACGGAACGGAACGGAACGGAATGGAATGGAATGGAACGGAATTCAATGGAATGGAATGGAATGGAATGGAATTCTATGGATTGGAATGGAATGGAATGGAATGGAATTCCATGGAATGGAATGGAATGGAATGGAATTCAATGGAATGGAATGGAAGGGAATGGAATGGAATGGAATGGAATGGAATTCTATGGAATGGAATGGAGTGGAATCGAATGGAATCGAATGGAATCGAATGCAATCGAATGGGATCGAATGGACTGGAATGGAATAGAATGGAATCAACCCGAGTAGAACGGAGCGGAACGCAACGGAAGGGAACGGAACGGAACGGAACGGAACGGAATGGAATGGAGTGGAATGGAACGGAATTCAATGGAATGGAATGGAATGGAATGGAATTCAATGGAATGGAATGGAATGGAATGGAATGGAATGGAATGGAATTCAATGGAATGGAATGGAATGGAATGGAATGGAATGGAATTCCATGGAATGGAATGGAATGGAATGGAATGGAATGGAATGGAATGGATTGGAATGGAATGGAATGGAATGGAATGGAATGGAATGGAATGGAATGGAATGGAATTCAATGGAATGGAATGGAATGGAATGGAATGGAATGGAATGGAATGGAATTCAATGGAATGGAATGGAATGGAATGGAATTCTATGGAATGGAATGGAATGGAATGGAATGGAATGGAATTCCATGGAATGGAATGGAATGGAATGGAATTCAATGGAATGGAATGGAGTGGAATGGAATGGAATCGAATGGAATTGAATGGAATCGAATGGAATCAAATGGGATCGAATGGAATGGAATGGAATAGAATGGAATCAACCCGAGTAGAACGGAATGGAATGGAATGGAATGGAATGGGATGGAATGGAATGGAATGGAATGGAATGGAATGGAATGGAATTCAATGGGATGGAATGGAATGGAATGGAATGGAATGGAATGGAATGGAATTCCATGGAATGGAATGGGATGGAATGGAATGGAATGGAATGGAATGGAATGGAATGGAATGGAATTCAATGGAATGGAATGGAATGGAATGGAATGCAATGGAATGCAATGGAATGGAATGGAATTCAATGGAATGGAATGGAATGGAATGGAATGGAATGGAATGGAATGGAATGGAATTCAAATGGAATGGAATGGAATGGAATGGAATGGAATGGAATGGAATGGAATGGAATGGTATGGAACGGAATTCTATGGAATGGAATGGAATGGAATGGAATGGAATTCTATGGAATGGAATGGAATGGAATGGAATGGAATTCAATTGAATGGAATGGAATGGAATGGATTGGAATGGAATTCAATGGAATGGAATGGAATGGAGTGGAACGGAATGGAATTCAATGGAATGGAATGGAATGGAATCGAATGGAATCGAAAGGAATCAATTGGTATCGAATGGAATGGAATGGAATGGAATGGAATAGAATGGAATCATTCCGAGTAGAACAGAACGGCACGCAACGGAACGGAATGGAATGGAACGGGACGGAACGGAACGGAATGGAATGGAATGGAACGGAATTCAATGGAATGGAATGGAATGGAATTCAATGGAATGGAATGGAATGGAATGGAATGGAATGGAATGGAATGGAATGGAACGGAATCGAATGGAATCGAATGGGATCGAATGGAATGGAATGGAATAGAATGGAATCAACCCGAGTAGAATGGAATGGAATGGAATGGAATGGAATGGAATGGAATTCAATGGAATGGAATGGAATGGAATGGAATGGAATTGAATGGAATTCAATGAAATGGAATGTAATGGAATGGAATGGAATGGAATTCAATGGAATGGAATGGAATGGAATGGAATGGAATGGAATGGAATGGAATGGAATGGAATTGTATGGAATGGAATGGAGTGGAATCGAATGGAATCGAATGGAATCGAATGCAATCGAATGGGATCGAATGGACTGGAATGGAATAGAATGGAATCAACCCGAGTAGAACGGAGCGGAACGCAACGGAAGGGAACGGAACGGAACGGAACGGAATGGAATGGAGTGGAATGGAACGGAATTCAATGGAATGGAATGGAACGGAATGGAATTCTATGGAATGGAATGGAATGGAATGGAATGGAATGGAATGGAATGGAATGGAATTCAATGGAATGGAATGGAATGGAATGGAATGGAATTCAATGGAATGGAATGGAAAGGAATGGAATGGAATGGAATGGAATGGAATGGATTGGAATGGAATGGAATTCAAATGGAATGGAATGGAATGGAATGGAATGGAATGGAATGGAATGGAATGGAATGGAATTCAAATGGAATGGAATGGAATGGAATGGAATGGAATGGAATGGAATGGAATGGAATGGAATGCAATGGAATGGAATGGAATGGAATGGAATGGAATGGAATGCAATGGAATGGAATGGAATGGAATGGAATGGAATTCAATGGAATGGAATGGAATGGAATCGAATGGAATCGAGTGGAATCGAATGGAATGGAATGGAATAGAATGCAATCAACCCGAGTAGAATGGAATGGAATGGAATGGAATGGAATGGAATGGAATGGAATGGAATAGAATGGAATGGAATGGAATGGAATGGAATTCAAATGGAATGGAATGGAATGGAATGGAATGGAATGGAATGGAATGGAACGGAATTCCATGGAATGGAATGGAATGGAATTCAATGGAATGGAATGGAATGGAATGGAATGGAATTCTATGGAATGGAATGGAATGGAATGGAATGGAATTCAATGGAATGGAATGGAATGGAATGGATTGGAATGGAATTCAATGGAATGCAATGGAATGGAGTGGAACGGAATGGAATTCAATGGAATGGAATGGAATGGAATCGAATGGAATCGAAAGGAATCAATTGGTATCGAATGGAATGGAATGGAATGGAATGGAATAGAATGGAATCATTCCGAGTAGAACAGAACGGCACGCAACGGAACGGAATGGAATGGAACGGGACGGAACGGAACGGAATGGAATGGAATGGAACGGAATTCAATGGAATGGAATGGAATGGAATTCAATGGAATGGAATGGAATGGAATGGAATGGAATGGAATGGAATGGAATGGAACGGAATCGAATGGAATCGAATGGGATCGAATGGAATGGAATGGAATAGAATGGAATCAACCCGAGTAGAATGGAATGGAATGGAATGGAATGGAATGGAATGGAATTCAATGGAATGGAATGGAATGGAATGGAATGGAATTGAATGGAATTCAATGAAATGGAATGTAATGGAATGGAATGGAATGGAATTCAATGGAATGGAATGGAATGGAATGGAATGGAATGGAATGGAATGGAATGGAATGGAATTGTATGGAATGGAATGGAGTGGAATCGAATGGAATCGAATGGAATCGAATGCAATCGAATGGGATCGAATGGACTGGAATGGAATAGAATGGAATCAACCCGAGTAGAACGGAGCGGAACGCAACGGAAGGGAACGGAACGGAACGGAACGGAATGGAATGGAGTGGAATGGAACGGAATTCAATGGAATGGAATGGAACGGAATGGAATTCTATGGAATGGAATGGAATGGAATGGAATGGAATGGAATGGAATGGAATGGAATTCAATGGAATGGAATGGAATGGAATGGAATGGAATTCAATGGAATGGAATGGAAAGGAATGGAATGGAATGGAATGGAATGGAATGGATTGGAATGGAATGGAATTCAAATGGAATGGAATGGAATGGAATGGAATGGAATGGAATGGAATGGAATGGAATGGAATTCAAATGGAATGGAATGGAATGGAATGGAATGGAATGGAATGGAATGGAATGGAATGGAATGCAATGGAATGGAATGGAATGGAATGGAATGGAATGGAATGGAATGCAATGGAATGGAATGGAATGGAATGGAATGGAATTCAATGGAATGGAATGGAATGGAATCGAATGGAATCGAGTGGAATCGAATGGAATGGAATGGAATAGAATGCAATCAACCCGAGTAGAATGGAATGGAATGGAATGGAATGGAATGGAATGGAATGGAATGGAATAGAATGGAATGGAATGGAATGGAATGGAATTCAAATGGAATGGAATGGAATGGAATGGAATGGAATGGAATGGAATGGAACGGAATTCCATGGAATGGAATGGAATGGAATTCAATGGAATGGAATGGAATGGAATGGAATGGAATTCTATGGAATGGAATGGAATGGAATGGAATGGAATTCAATGGAATGGAATGGAATGGAATGGATTGGAATGGAATTCAATGGAATGGAATGGAATGGAGTGGAACGGAATGGAATTCAATGGAATGGAATGGAATGGAATCGAATGGAATCGAATGGAATCAATTGGTATCGAATGGAATGGAATGGAATGGAATGGAATAGAATGGAATCATCCCGAGTAGAACAGAACGGCACGCAACGGAACGGAATGGAATGGAACGGGACGGAACGGAACGGAATGGAATGGAATGGAACGGAATTCAATGGAATGGAATGGAATGGAATGGAATTCTATGGAATGGAATGGAGTGGAATCGAATGGAATCGAATGGAATCGAATGGAATCGAATGGGATCGAATGGACTGGAATGGAATAGAATGGAATCAACCCGAGTAGAACGGAGCGGAACGCAACGGAAGGGAACGGAACGCAACGGAACGGAACGGAATGGAATGGAGTGGAATGGAACGGAATTCAATGGAATGGAATGGAACGGAATGGAATTCAATGGAATGGAATGGAATGGAATGGAATGGAATGGAATGGAATGGAATGGAATTCAATGGAATGGAATTGAATGGAATGGAATGGAATTCAATGGAATGGAATGGAATGGAATGGAATGGAATGGAATCGAATGGAATCGAATGGAATCGAATGGAATCGAATGGAATGGAATGGAATAGAATGCAATCAACCCGAGTAGAATGGTATGGAATGGAATGGAATGGAATGGAATGGAATGGAATGGAATGGAATGGAATGGAATGGAACGGAATTCTATAAAATGGAATGGAATGGAATGGAATGGAATTGAGTGCAATGCAATGCAATGGAATGCAATGGAATGGAAAGGAATGGAATGGAATGGAATGGAATCTACCCGAGTAGAACGGAATGGAATGGAATGGAATGGAATGTAACCGAGTAGAACGGAACGGAATGGAATGGAATGGAATGGAATGGAATGCAATGGAATGGAATGGAATGGAATGGAATGGAATGGAATGGACACCAGTAGAATGGAATGGAATGGAATGGAATGGAATGGAATGGAATCTACCCGAGTAGAACGGAATGGAACGGAATGGAATGGAATGGAATGGACAGGAGCAGAACGGAATGGAATGCAATGGAATGGAATGGAATGTACCCGAGCAGAACGGAATGGAATGAAATGGAAATGGAAAGGGAATGGAAATGGAACGGGAATGGAAATGGAACGGGAACGGAAATGGAACGGGAATGGAAATGGAACGGGAACGGAAACGGAACGAGAACGGAAATGGAACGGGAATGGAAACGGAACGGGAACGGAAATGGAACGGGAATGGTAACGGAACAGGAATGGAAATGGAACGGGAATGGAAAAGGAACGGGAATGGAAATGGATCGGGAATGGAAATGGAACGGGAATGGTAATGGAACGGGAATGGAAATGGAACGGGAATGGAAAAGAAACGGGAATGGAAATGGAACGGGAATGGAAATGGAATGGGAATGGAAATGGAATGGAATGGAATGGAATGGAATGGAATGGAATGTACCGGAGTGGAGTGGAGTGGAGTGGAGTAGAGTGCACTGGAACGGAATGGAATGGAATGGAATGGAATGGAACGGAACGGAATGTACCCGAGAAGCACGGAATGGAATGGAATGGAATGGAATGGAATGGAATGGAATGGAATGGAATGTACCGGAGTGGAGTGGAGTGGAATGGAGTGGAGTGGAGTGGTGTGGAGTGGAATGGAATGGAATGGAATGGAATGGAATGGAATGGAATGGAATGCAATGGAATGCAATGGAATGGAAAGGAATGGAATGGAATGGAATGGAATGGAATGGAATGGAATGGAATGGAATGGAATGGACAACAGTAGAATGGAATGGAATGGAATGGAATGGAATGGAATGGAATGGAATGGAATGGAATGGAATGGAATGGAATGGAATTCAATGGAATGGAATGGAATGGAATGGAATTCAATGGAATGGAATGGAATGGAATGGAATTCAATGGAATGGAATGGAATGGAATGGAATTCTATGGAATGGAATGGAGTGGAATCGAATGGAATCGAATGGAATCGAATGGAATGGAATGGAATAGAATGGAATCAACCCGAGTAGAACGGAACGGAACGCAACGGAACGGAACGGAACGGAACGGGACGGAACGGAACGGAATGGAATGGAATGGAACGGAATTCCATGGAATGGATTGGAATGGAATGGAATTCAATGGCATGGAATGGAATGGAATGGAATGGAATGGAATGGAATGGAATGGAATTCAATGGAATGGAATGGAATGGAATGGAATGGAATGGAATGGAATGGAATTCAATGGAATGGAATGGAATGGATTGGAATGGAATGGAATAGAATGGAATCATCCCGAGTAGAACGGAACGGAACACAACGGAACGGAACGGAACGCAACGGAACGGAACGGAACGGAACGGAACGGAATGGAATGGAATGGAACGGAATTCAATGGAATGGAATGGAATGGAACGGAATTCAATGGAATGGAATGGAATGGAATTCAATGGAATGGAATGGAATGGAATGGAATTCAATGGAATGGAATGGAACGGAATGGAATTCAATGGAATGGAATGGAATGGAATTCAATGGAATGGAATGGAATGGAATGGAATGGAATGGAATGGAATTCAATGGAATGGAATGGAGTGGAATGGAATGGAATCGAATGGAATTGAATGGAATCGAATGGAATCAAATGGGATCGAATGGAATGGAATGGAATAGAATGGAATCAACCCGAGTAGAACGGAATGGAATGGAATGGAATGGAATGGGATGGAATGGAATGGAATGGAATGGAATGGAATTCAATGGAATGGAATGGAATGGAATGGAATGGAATGGAATGGAATGGAATGGAATGGAATTCTATGGAATGGAATGGAACGGAATGGAATTCAATGGAATGGAATGGAATGGAATTCAATGGAATGGAATGGAATGGAATGGAATGGAATGGAATGGAATTCCATGGAAAGGAGTGGAATGGAATGGAATGGAATCGAATGGAATGGAATGTAATGGAATGGAATGGAATGGAATGGAATGGAATGGAATGGAATGTACCAAAGTAGAACGGAATGGAATGGAATGGAATGGAATGGAATGGAATGTACCAAAGTAGAACGGAATGGAATGGAATGGAATGGAATGGAATGGAATGGAATGGAATGTACCCGAGTAGAACGGAATGGAATGGAATGGAATGGATTGGAATGGAATGGAATGGAATGGAATGGAATGTAACCGAGTAGAACGGAATGGAATGTAATTCAATGGAATGTAACCGGGTTGAACGGAACGGAATGGAATGGAATGGAATGGAATGGAATGGAATGGAATGGAATGGAATTGAGTGCAATGCAATGCAATGGAATGCAATGGCATGGAAAGGAATGGAATGGAATGGAATGGAATCTACCCGAGTAGAACGGAATGGAATGGAATTGAATGGAATGTAACCGAGTAGAACGGAACGGAATGGAATGGAATGGAATGGAATGGAATGGAATGCAATGGAATGGAATGGAATGGAATGGAATGGAATGGAATGGAATGGAATGGACACCAGTAGAATGGAATGGAATGGAATGGAATGGAATGGAATGGAATGGAATGGAATGGAATGGAATGGAATCTACCCGAGTAGAACGGAATGGAACGGAATGGAATGGAATGGAATGGACAGGAGCAGAACGGAATGGAATGCAATGGAATGGAATGGAATGTACCCGAGCAGAACGGAATGGAATGAAATGGAAATGGAAAGGGAATGGAAATGGAACGGGAATGGAAATGGAACGGGAACGGAAATAGAACGGGAATGGAAATGGAACGGGAACGGAAACGGAACGAGAAGGGAAATGGAACGGGAACGGAAACGGAACGGGAACGGAAATGGAACGGGAATGGTAACGGAACAGGAATGGAAATGGAACGGGAATGGAAAAGGAACGGGAATGGAAATGGATCGGGAATGGAAATGGAACGGGAATGGTAATGGAACGGGAATGGAAATGGAACGGGAATGGAAAAGAAACGGGAATGGAAATGGAACGGGAATGGAAATGGAATGGGAATGGAAATGGAATGGAATGGAATGGAATGGAATGGAATGTACCGGAGTGGAGTGGAGTGGAGTGGAGTAGAGTGCACTGGAACGGAATGGAATGGAATGGAATGGAATGGAACGGAACGGAATGTACCCGAGAAGCACGGAATGGAATGGAATGGAATGGAATGGAATGGAATGGAATGTACCGGAGTGGAGTGGAGTGGAATGGAGTGGAGTGGAGTGGTGTGGAGTGGAATGGAATGGAATGGAATGGAATGGAATGGAATGGAATGGAATGGAATGCAATGGAATGCAATGGAATGGAAAGGAATGGAATGGAATGGAATGGAATGGAATGGAATGGAATGGAATGGAATGGACAACAGTAGAATGGAATGGAATGGAATGGAATGGAATGGAATGGAACGGAATGGAATGGAATGGAATGGAATGGAATTCAATGGAATCGAATGGAATGGAATGGAATTCAATGGAATGGAATGGAATGGAATGGAATTCAATGGAATGGAATGGAGTTCTATGGAATGGAATGGAGTGGAATCGAATGGAATCGAATGGAATCGAATGGAATGGAATGGAATAGAATGGAATCAACCCGAGTAGAACGGAACGGAACGCAACGGAACGGAACGGAACGGAACGGGACGGAACGGAATGGAATGGAATGGAATGGAACGGAATTCCATGGAATGGAATGGAATGGAATGGAATTCAATGGAATGGAATGGAATGGAATGGAATGGAATGGAATGGAATGGAATTCAATGGAATGGAATGGAATGGAATGGAATGGAATGGAATGGAATGGAATTCAATGGAATGGAATGGAATGGATTGGAATGGAATGGAATAGAATGGAATCAACCCGAGTAGAACGGAACGGAACACAACGGAACGGAACGGAACGCAACGGAACGGAACGGAACGGAACGGAACGGAATGGCATGGAATGGAACGGAATTCAATGGAATGGAATGGAATGGAATGGAATTCTATGGAATGGAATGGAATGGAATGGAATGGAATTCCATGGAATGGAATGGAATTCAATGGAATTCAATGGAATGGAATGCAATGGAATGGAATGGAATGGAATGGAATGGAATGGAATTCAATGGAATAGAATGGAATGGAATGGAATGGAAACGAATGGAATCGAATGGAATCGAATGGAATCTAATGGAATCGAATGGAATGGAATGGAATAGAATGGAATCAACCCGAGTAGAACGGAATGGAATGGAATGGAATGGAATGGAATGGAATGGAATGGAATGAAATGTTATGGAATGGAATGGAATGGAATTCAATGCAATTCAATTGAATGGAATGGAAGGGAATGGAATGGAGTGGAGTGGAGTGGAGTGGAGTGGAGTGGAATGGAATGGAGTGGAATGGAATGGAATGGAATGGAATGGAATGGAATTGAACGGAATTC
Organism: Gorilla gorilla gorilla; assembly: GCF_029281585.2. Lineage (NCBI taxonomy): Eukaryota > Metazoa > Chordata > Mammalia > Primates > Hominidae > Gorilla > Gorilla gorilla. Next base: position 9,267,879 of record NC_073236.2, read on the forward strand.
AATTTAATGGAATGGAAGGGAGTGGAATGGAGTGGAGTGGAGTGGAGTGGAGTGCAGTGGAGTGTAATGGAATGGAGTGGAATGGAATGGAATGGAATGGAATGGAATGGAATGGAATGGAATGGAATTCAATGGAGTGGAATGGAGTGGAATGGAATGGAATGGAATGGAATGGAATGGAATGGAATGGAATGGAATTCAATGGAGTGGAATGGAATGGAATGGAATGGAATGGAATGGAATGGAATTCATTGCAATGGAATGGAATGGAATCGAATGGAGTCAAATGGAATGGAATGGAATAGAATGGAATCAACCCGAGTAGAACGGAACGGAACGCAACGGAACGGAACGGAACGGAACGGAACGGAATGGAATGTAATGGAATGGAATGGAATGGAATGGAATGGAATGGAGTGGAATGGAATGCAATGGAATGGAATGGAATGGAATGGAATGGAATGGAATGGAGTCGAATGGAATCGAATGGAATGGAATGGAATAGAATGGAATCAACCCGAGTAGAACGGTACGGAACGGAACGGAACGGAACGGAATGGAATGATCACCCCGTGTAGAATGGAATGGAATGGAATTGAATAGAATGGAATCAACCCTAGTTGAACGGAACGGAACGCAACGGATCGGAACGGAACGGGACGGAACGGAACGGAATGGAATGGAATGGAACGGAATTCAATTGAATGGAATGGAATGGAATGGAATTCAATGGAATGGAATGGAATGGAATGGAATGGAATGGAATGGAATGGAATGGAATTGACACCAGTAGAATGGAATGGAATGGAATGGAATGGAATGGAATGGAATGGAATGGAATGGAATGGAATGGAATGGAATGGAATGGAATGGAATCTACCCGAGTAGAACGGAATGGAACGGAATGGAATGGAATGGAATGGACAGGAGCAGAACGGAATGGAATGCAATGGAATGGAATGGAATGTACCCGAGCAGAACGGAATGGAATGAAATGGAAATGGAAAGGGAATGGAAATGGAACGGGAATGGAAATGGAACGGGAACGGAAACGGAACGGGAATGGAAATGGAACGGGAACGGAAACGGAACGAGAACGGAAATGGAACGGGAACGGAAACGGAACGGGAACGGAAATGGAACGGGAATGGTAATGGAACGGGAATGGAAATGGAACGGGAATGGAAATGGAACGGGAATGGAAATGGATCGGGAATGGAAATGGAACGGGAATGGTAATGGAACTGGAATGGAAATGGAACGGGAATGGAAAAGAAACGGGAATGGAAATGGAACGGGAATGGAAATGGAATGGGAATGGAAATGGAATGGAATGGAATGGAATGGAATGGAATGGAATGGAATGTACCGGAGTGGAGTGGAGTGGAGTGGAGTAGAGTGCACTGGAACGGAATGGAATGGAATGGAATGGAATGGAACGGAACGGAATGTACCTGAGAAGCACCGAATGGAATGGAATGGAATGGAATGGAATGGAATGGAATTGAATGTACCGGAGTGGAGTGGAGTGGAATGGAGTGGAGTGGAGTGGAGTGGAGTGGAATGGAATGGAATGGAACGGAATGGAATGGAATGGAATGCAATGGAATGCAATGGAATGGAAAGGAATGGAATGGAATGGAATGGAATGGAATGGAATGGAATGGACACCAGTAGAATGGAATGGAATGGAATGGAATGGAATGGAATGGAATGGAATGGAATGGAATGGAATGGAATTCAATGGAATGGAATGGAATGGAATGGAATTCTATGGAATGGAATGGAATGGAATGGAATTCAATGGAATGGAATGGAATGGAATGGAATTCTATGGAATGGAATGGAGTGGAATCGAATGGAATCGAATGGAATCGAATGGAATGGAATGGAATAGAATGGAATCAACCCGAGTAGAACGGAACGGAACGCAACGGAACGGAACGGAACGGAACGGGACGGAACGGAACGGAATGGAATGGAATGGAACGGAATTCCATGGAATGGAATGGAATGGAATGGAATTCAATGGAATGGAATGGAATGGAATGGAATGGAATTCAATGGAATGGAATGGAATGGAATGGAATGGAATGGAATGGAATGGAATTCAATGGAATGGAATGGAATGGATTGGAATGGAATGGAATAGAATGGAATCAACCCGAGTAGAACGGAACGGAACACAACGGAACGGAACGGAACGCAACGGAACGGAACGGAACGGAACGGAACGGAATGGAATGGAATGGAACGGAATTCAATGGAATGGAATGGAATGGAACGGAATTCAATGGAATGGAATGGAATGGAATTCAATGGAATGGAATGGAATGGAATGGAATTCAATGGAATGGAATGGAACGGAATGGAATTCAATGGAATGGAATGGAATGGAATTCAATGGAATGGAATGGAATGGAATGGAATGGAATGGAATTCCATGGAATGGAATGGAGTGGAATGGAATGGAATCGAATGGAATTGAATGGAATCGAATGGAATCAAATGGGATCGAATGGAATGGAATGGAATAGAATGGAATCAACCCGAGTAGAACGGAATGGAATGGAATGGAATGGAATGGGATGGAATGGAATGGAATGGAATGGAATGGAATTCAATGGAATGGAATGGAATGGAATGGAATGGAATGGAATGGAATGGAATGGAATGGAATTCTATGGAATGGAATGGAACGGAATGGAATTCAATGGAATGGAATGGAATGGAATTCAATGGAATGGAATGGAATGGAATGGAATGGAATGGAATGGAATTCCATGGAAAGGAGTGGAATGGAATGGAATGGAATCGAATGGAATGGAATGTAATGGAATGGAATGGAATGGAATGGAATGGAATGGAATGGAATGTACCAAAGTAGAACGGAATGGAATGGAATGGAATGGAATGGAATGGAATGTACCAAAGTAGAACGGAATGGAATGGAATGGAATGGAATGGAATGGAATGGAATGGAATGTACCCGAGTAGAACGGAATGGAATGGAATGGAATGGATTGGAATGGAATGGAATGGAATGGAATGGAATGTAACCGAGTAGAACGGAATGGAATGTAATTCAATGGAATGTAACCGGGTTGAACGGAACGGAATGGAATGGAATGGAATGGAATGGAATGGAATGGAATGGAATTGAGTGCAATGCAATGCAATGGAATGCAATGGCATGGAAAGGAATGGAATGGAATGGAATGGAATCTACCCGAGTAGAACGGAATGGAATGGAATTGAATGGAATGTAACCGAGTAGAACGGAACGGAATGGAATGGAATGGAATGGAATGGAATGGAATGCAATGGAATGGAATGGAATGGAATGGAATGGAATGGAATGGAATGGAATGGAATGGACACCAGTAGAATGGAATGGAATGGAATGGAATGGAATGGAATGGAATGGAATGGAATGGAATGGAATGGAATCTACCCGAGTAGAACGGAATGGAACGGAATGGAATGGAATGGAATGGACAGGAGCAGAACGGAATGGAATGCAATGGAATGGAATGGAATGTACCCGAGCAGAACGGAATGGAATGAAATGGAAATGGAAAGGGAATGGAAATGGAACGGGAATGGAAATGGAACGGGAACGGAAATAGAACGGGAATGGAAATGGAACGGGAACGGAAACGGAACGAGAAGGGAAATGGAACGGGAACGGAAACGGAACGGGAACGGAAATGGAACGGGAATGGTAACGGAACAGGAATGGAAATGGAACGGGAATGGAAAAGGAACGGGAATGGAAATGGATCGGGAATGGAAATGGAACGGGAATGGTAATGGAACGGGAATGGAAATGGAACGGGAATGGAAAAGAAACGGGAATGGAAATGGAACGGGAATGGAAATGGAATGGGAATGGAAATGGAATGGAATGGAATGGAATGGAATGGAATGGAATGGAATGTACCGGAGTGGAGTGGAGTGGAGTGGAGTAGAGTGCACTGGAACGGAATGGAATGGAATGGAATGGAATGGAACGGAACGGAATGTACCCGAGAAGCACGGAATGGAATGGAATGGAATGGAATGGAATGGAATGGAATGTACCGGAGTGGAGTGGAGTGGAATGGAGTGGAGTGGAGTGGTGTGGAGTGGAATGGAATGGAATGGAATGGAATGGAATGGAATGGAATGGAATGGAATGCAATGGAATGCAATGGAATGGAAAGGAATGGAATGGAATGGAATGGAATGGAATGGAATGGAATGGAATGGAATGGACAACAGTAGAATGGAATGGAATGGAATGGAATGGAATGGAATGGAACGGAATGGAATGGAATGGAATGGAATGGAATTCAATGGAATCGAATGGAATGGAATGGAATTCAATGGAATGGAATGGAATGGAATGGAATTCAATGGAATGGAATGGAGTTCTATGGAATGGAATGGAGTGGAATCGAATGGAATCGAATGGAATCGAATGGAATGGAATGGAATAGAATGGAATCAACCCGAGTAGAACGGAACGGAACGCAACGGAACGGAACGGAACGGAACGGGACGGAACGGAATGGAATGGAATGGAATGGAACGGAATTCCATGGAATGGAATGGAATGGAATGGAATTCAATGGAATGGAATGGAATGGAATGGAATGGAATGGAATGGAATGGAATTCAATGGAATGGAATGGAATGGAATGGAATGGAATGGAATGGAATGGAATTCAATGGAATGGAATGGAATGGATTGGAATGGAATGGAATAGAATGGAATCAACCCGAGTAGAACGGAACGGAACACAACGGAACGGAACGGAACGCAACGGAACGGAACGGAACGGAACGGAACGGAATGGAATGGAATGGAACGGAATTCAATGGAATGGAATGGAATGGAATGGAATTCTATGGAATGGAATGGAATGGAATGGAATGGAATTCCATGGAATGGAATGGAATTCAATGGAATTCAATGGAATGGAATGCAATGGAATGGAATGGAATGGAATGGAATGGAATGGAATTCAATGGAATAGAATGGAATGGAATGGAATGGAAACGAATGGAATCGAATGGAATCGAATGGAATCTAATGGAATCGAATGGAATGGAATGGAATAGAATGGAATCAACCCGAGTAGAACGGAATGGAATGGAATGGAATGGAATGGAATGGAATGGAATGGAATGAAATGTTATGGAATGGAATGGAATGGAATTCAATGCAATTCAATTGAATGGAATGGAAGGGAATGGAATGGAGTGGAGTGGAGTGGAGTGGAGTGGAGTGGAATGGAATGGAGTGGAATGGAATGGAATGGAATGGAATGGAATGGAATGGAACGGAATTCAATTTAATGGAATGGAAGGGAGTGGAATGGAGTGGAGTGGAGTGGAGTGGAGTGCAGTGGAGTGTAATGGAATGGAGTGGAATGGAATGGAATGGAATGGAATGGAATGGAATGGAATGGAATGGAATTCAATGGAGTGGAATGGAGTGGAATGGAATGGAATGGAATGGAATGGAATGGAATGGAATGGAATGGAATTCAATGGAGTGGAATGGAATGGAATGGAATGGAATGGAATGGAATGGAATTCATTGCAATGGAATGGAATGGAATCGAATGGAGTCAAATGGAATGGAATGGAATAGAATGGAATCAACCCGAGTAGAACGGAACGGAACGCAACGGAACGGAACGGAACGGAACGGAACGGAATGGAATGTAATGGAATGGAATGGAATGGAATGGAATGGAGTGGAATGGAATGCAATGGAATGGAATGGAATGGAATGGAATGGAATGGAATGGAGTCGAATGGAATCGAATGGAATGGAATGGAATAGAATGGAATCAACCCGAGTAGAACGGTACGGAACGGAACGGAACGGAACGGAATGGAATGATCAACCCGTGTAGAATGGAATGGAATGGAATTGAATAGAATGGAATCAACCCTAGTTGAACGGAACGGAACGCAACGGATCGGAACGGAACGGGACGGAACGGAACGGAATGGAATGGAATGGAACGGAATTCAATTGAATGGAATGGAATGGAATGGAATTCAATGGAATGGAATGGAATGGAATGGAATGGAATGGAATGGAATGGAATGGAATGGAATTGACACCAGTAGAATGGAATGGAATGGAATGGAATGGAATGGAATGGAATGGAATGGAATGGAATGGAATGGAATGGAATGGAATCTACCCGAGTAGAACGGAATGGAACGGAATGGAATGGAATGGAATGGACAGGAGCAGAACGGAATGGAATGCAATGGAATGGAATGGAATGTACCCGAGCAGAACGGAATGGAATGAAATGGAAATGGAAAGGGAATGGAAATGGAACGGGAATGGAAATGGAACGGGAACGGAAACGGAACGGGAATGGAAATGGAACGGGAACGGAAACGGAACGAGAACGGAAATGGAACGGGAACGGAAACGGAACGGGAACGGAAATGGAACGGGAATGGTAATGGAACGGGAATGGAAATGGAACGGGAATGGAAATGGAACGGGAATGGAAATGGATCGGGAATGGAAATGGAACGGGAATGGTAATGGAACTGGAATGGAAATGGAACGGGAATGGAAAAGAAACGGGAATGGAAATGGAACGGGAATGGAAATGGAATGGGAATGGAAATGGAATGGAATGGAATGGAATGGAATGGAATGGAATGGAATGTACCGGAGTGGAGTGGAGTGGAGTGGAGTAGAGTGCACTGGAACGGAATGGAATGGAATGGAATGGAATGGAACGGAACGGAATGTACCTGAGAAGCACGGAATGGAATGGAATGGAATGGAATGGAATGGAATGGAATTGAATGTACCGGAGTGGAGTGGAGTGGAATGGAGTGGAGTGGAGTGGAGTGGAGTGGAATGGAATGGAATGGAACGGAATGGAATGGAATGGAATGCAATGGAATGCAATGGAATGGAAAGGAATGGAATGGAATGGAATGGAATGGAATGGAATGGAATGGACACCAGTAGAATGGAATGGAATGGAATGGAATGGAATGGAATGGAATGGAATGGAATGGAATGGAATGGAATTCAATGGAATGGAATGGAATGGAATGGAATTCTATGGAATGGAATGGAATGGAATGGAATTCAATGGAATGGAATGGAATGGAATGGAATTCTATGGAATGGAATGGAGTGGAATCGAATGGAATCGAATGGAATCGAATGGAATGGAATGGAATAGAATGGAATCAACCCGAGTAGAACGGAACGGAACGCAACGGAACGGAACGGAACGGAACGGGACGGAACGGAACGGAATGGAATGGAATGGAACGGAATTCCATGGAATGGAATGGAATGGAATGGAATTCAATGGAATGGAATGGAATGGAATGGAATGGAATTCAATGGAATGGAATGGAATGGAATGGAATGGAATGGAATGGAATGGAATGGAATGGAATTCAATGGAATGGAATGGAATGGATTGGAATGGAATGGAATAGAATGGAATCAACCCGAGTAGAACGGAACGGAACACAACGGAACGGAACGGAACGCAACGGAACGGAACGGAACGGAACGGAACGGAATGGAATGGAATGGAACGGAATTCAATGGAATGGAATGGAATGGAACGGAATTCAATGGAATGGAATGGAATGGAATTCAATGGAATGGAATGGAATGGAATGGAATTCAATGGAATGGAATGGAACGGAATGGAATTCAATGGAATGGAATGGAATGGAATTCAATGGAATGGAATGGAATGGAATGGAATGGAATGGAATTCAATGGAATGGAATGGAGTGGAATGGAATGGAATCGAATGGAATTGAATGGAATCGAATGGAATCAAATGGGATCGAATGGAATGGAATGGAATAGAATGGAATCAACCCGAGTAGAACGGAATGGAATGGAATGGAATGGAATGGGATGGAATGGAATGGAATGGAATGGAATGGAATTCAATGGAATGGAATGGAATGGAATGGAATGGAATGGAATGGAATGGAATGGAATGGAATTCTATGGAATGGAATGGAACGGAATGGAATTCAATGGAATGGAATGGAATGGAATTCAATGGAATGGAATGGAATGGAATGGAATGGAATGGAATGGAATTCCATGGAAAGGAGTGGAATGGAATGGAATGGAATCGAATGGAATGGAATGTAATGGAATGGAATGGAATGGAATGGAATGGAATGGAATGGAATGTACCAAAGTAGAACGGAATGGAATGGAATGGAATGGAATGGAATGGAATGTACCAAAGTAGAACGGAATGGAATGGAATGGAATGGAATGGAATGGAATGGAATGGAATGTACCCGAGTAGAACGGAATGGAATGGAATGGAATGGATTGGAATGGAATGGAATGGAATGGAATGGAATGTAACCGAGTAGAACGGAATGGAATGTAATTCAATGGAATGTAACCGGGTTGAACGGAACGGAATGGAATGGAATGGAATGGAATGGAATGGAATGGAATGGAATTGAGTGCAATGCAATGCAATGGAATGCAATGGCATGGAAAGGAATGGAATGGAATGGAATGGAATCTACCCGAGTAGAACGGAATGGAATGGAATTGAATGGAATGTAACCGAGTAGAACGGAACGGAATGGAATGGAATGGAATGGAATGGAATGGAATGCAATGGAATGGAATGGAATGGAATGGAATGGAATGGAATGGAATGGAATGGAATGGAATGGACACCAGTAGAATGGAATGGAATGGAATGGAATGGAATGGAATGGAATGGAATGGAATGGAATGGAATGGAATCTACCCGAGTAGAACGGAATGGAACGGAATGGAATGGAATGGAATGGACAGGAGCAGAACGGAATGGAATGCAATGGAATGGAATGGAATGTACCCGAGCAGAACGGAATGGAATGAAATGGAAATGGAAAGGGAATGGAAATGGAACGGGAATGGAAATGGAACGGGAACGGAAATAGAACGGGAATGGAAATGGAACGGGAACGGAAACGGAACGAGAAGGGAAATGGAACGGGAACGGAAACGGAACGGGAACGGAAATGGAACGGGAATGGTAACGGAACAGGAATGGAAATGGAACGGGAATGGAAAAGGAACGGGAATGGAAATGGATCGGGAATGGAAATGGAACGGGAATGGTAATGGAACGGGAATGGAAATGGAACGGGAATGGAAAAGAAACGGGAATGGAAATGGAACGGGAATGGAAATGGAATGGGAATGGAAATGGAATGGAATGGAATGGAATGGAATGGAATGGAATGGAATGTACCGGAGTGGAGTGGAGTGGAGTGGAGTAGAGTGCACTGGAACGGAATGGAATGGAATGGAATGGAATGGAACGGAACGGAATGTACCCGAGAAGCACGGAATGGAATGGAATGGAATGGAATGGAATGGAATGGAATGTTCCGGAGTGGAGTGGAGTGGAATGGAGTGGAGTGGAGTGGTGTGGAGTGGAATGGAATGGAATGGAATGGAATGGAATGGAATGGAATGGAATGGAATGCAATGGAATGCAATGGAATGGAAAGGAATGGAATGGAATGGAATGGAATGGAATGGAATGGAATGGAATGGAATGGAATGGAATGGACAACAGTAGAATGGAATGGAATGGAATGGAATGGAATGGAATGGAACGGAATGGAATGGAATGGAATGGAATGGAATTCAATGGAATCGAATGGAATGGAATGGAATTCAATGGAATGGAATGGAATGGAATGGAATTCAATGGAATGGAATGGAGTTCTATGGAATGGAATGGAGTGGAATCGAATGGAATCGAATGGAATCGAATGGAATGGAATGGAATAGAATGGAATCAACCCGAGTAGAACGGAACGGAACGCAACGGAACGGAACGGAACGGAACGGGACGGAACGGAATGGAATGGAATGGAATGGAACGGAATTCCATGGAATGGAATGGAATGGAATGGAATTCAATGGAATGGAATGGAATGGAATGGAATGGAATGGAATGGAATGGAATTCAATGGAATGGAATGGAATGGAATGGAATGGAATGGAATGGAATGGAATTCAATGGAATGGAATGGAATGGATTGGAATGGAATGGAATAGAATGGAATCAACCCGAGTAGAACGGAACGGAACACAACGGAACGGAACGGAACGCAACGGAACGGAACGGAACGGAACGGAACGGAATGGAATGGAATGGAACGGAATTCAATGGAATGGAATGGAATGGAATGGAATTCTATGGAATGGAATGGAATGGAATGGAATGGAATTCCATGGAATGGAATGGAATTCAATGGAATTCAATGGAATGGAATGCAATGGAATGGAATGGAATGGAATGGAATGGAATGGAATTCAATGGAATAGAATGGAATGGAATGGAATGGAAACGAATGGAATCGAATGGAATCGAATGGAATCTAATGGAATCGAATGGAATGGAATGGAATAGAATGGAATCAACCCGAGTAGAACGGAATGGAATGGAATGGAATGGAATGGAATGGAATGGAATGGAATGGAATGGAATGGAATGAAATGTTATGGAATGGAATGGAATGGAATTCAATGCAATTCAATTGAATGGAATGGAAGGGAATGGAATGGAGTGGAGTGGAGTGGAGTGGAGTGGAGTGGAATGGAATGGAGTGGAATGGAATGGAATGGAATGGAATGGAATGGAACGGAATTCAATTTAATGGAATGGAAGGGAGTGGAATGGAGTGGAGTGGAGTGGAGTGGAGTGCAGTGGAGTGTAATGGAATGGAGTGGAATGGAATGGAATGGAATGGAATGGAATGGAATGGAATGGAATTCAATGGAGTGGAATGGAATGGAATGGAATGGAATGGAATGGAATGGAATGGAATTCATTGCAATGGAATGGAATGGAATCGAATGGAGTCAAATGGAATGGAATGGAATAGAATGGAATCAACCCGAGTAGAACGGAACGGAACGCAACGGAACGGAACGGAACGGAACGGAACGGAATGGAATGTAATGGAATGGAATGGAATGGAATGGAATGGAGTGGAATGGAATGCAATGGAATGGAATGGAATGGAATGGAATGGAATGGAATGGAGTCGAATGGAATCGAATGGAATGGAATGGAATAGAATGGAATCAACCCGAGTAGAACGGTACGGAACGGAACGGAACGGAACGGAATGGAATGATCAACCCGTGTAGAATGGAATGGAATGGAATTGAATAGAATGGAATCAACCCTAGTTGAACGGAACGGAACGCAACGGATCGGAACGGAACGGGACGGAACGGAACGGAATGGAATGGAATGGAACGGAATTCAATTGAATGGAATGGAATGGAATGGAATTCAATGGAATGGAATGGAATGGAATGGAATGGAATGGAATGGAATGGAATGGAATTGACACCAGTAGAATGGAATGGAATGGAATGGAATGGAATGGAATGGAATGGAATGGAATGGAATGGAATGGAATGGAATGGAATGGAATGGAATCTACCCGAGTAGAACGGAATGGAACGGAATGGAATGGAATGGAATGGACAGGAGCAGAACGGAATGGAATGCAATGGAATGGAATGGAATGTAACCGAGCAGAACGGAATGGAATGAAATGGAAATGGAAAGGGAATGGAAATGGAACGGGAATGGAAATGGAACGGGAACGGAAACGGAACGGGAATGGAAATGGAACGGGAACGGAAACGGAACGAGAACGGAAATGGAACGGGAACGGAAACGGAACGGGAACGGAAATGGAACGGGAATGGTAATGGAACGGGAATGGAAATGGAACGGGAATGGAAATGGAACGGGAATGGAAATGGATCGGGAATGGAAATGGAACGGGAATGGTAATGGAACTGGAATGGAAATGGAACGGGAATGGAAAAGAAACGGGAATGGAAATGGAACGGGAATGGAAATGGAATGGGAATGGAAATGGAATGGAATGGAATGGAATGGAATGTACCAGAAAGGAGTGGAGTGGAGTGGAGTGGAGTAGAGTGCACTGGAACGGAATGGAATGGAATGGAATGGAATGGAACGGAACGGAATGTACCCGAGAAGCACGGAATGGAATGGAATGGAATGGAATGGAATGGAATGGAATTGAATGTACCGGAGTGGAGTGGAGTGGAATGGAGTGGAGTGGAGTGGAGTGGAGTGGAATGGAATGGAATGGAACGGAATGGAATGGAATGGAATGCAATGGAATGCAATGGAATGGAAAGGAATGGAATGGAATGGAATGGAATGGAATGGAATGGAATGGACACCAGTAGAATGGAATGGAATGGAATGGAATGGAATGGAATGGAATGGAATGGAATGGAATGGAATGGAATGGAATGGAATGGAATTCAATGGAATGGAATGGAATGGAATGGAATTCTATGGAATGGAATGGAATGGAATGGAATTCAATGGAATGGAATGGAATGGAATGGAATTCTATGGAATGGAATGGAGTGGAATCGAATGGAATCGAATGGAATCGAATGGAATGGAATGGAATAGAATGGAATCAACCCGAGTAGAACGGAACGGAACGCAACGGAACGGAACGGAACGGAACGGGACGGAACGGAACGGAATGGAATGGAATGGAACGGAATTCCATGGAATGGAATGGAATGGAATGGAATTCAATGGAATGGAATGGAATGGAATGGAATGGAATGGAATGGAATTCATTGCAATGGAATGGAATGGAATCGAATGGAGTCAAATGGAATGGAATGGAATAGAATGGAATCAACCCGAGTAGAACGGAACGGAACGCAACGGAACGGAACGGAACGGAACGGAACGGAATGGAATGTAATGGAATGGAATGGAATGGAATGGAATGGAGTGGAATGGAATGCAATGGAATGGAATGGAATGGAATGGAATGGAATGGAATGGAGTCGAATGGAATCGAATGGAATGGAATGGAATAGAATGGAATCAACCCGAGTAGAACGGTACGGAACGGAACGGAACGGAACGGAATGGAATGATCAACCCGTGTAGAATGGAATGGAATGGAATTGAATAGAATGGAATCAACCCTAGTTGAACGGAACGGAACGCAACGGATCGGAACGGAACGGGACGGAACGGAACGGAATGGAATGGAATGGAACGGAATTCAATTGAATGGAATGGAATGGAATGGAATTCAATGGAATGGAATGGAATGGAATGGAATGGAATGGAATGGAATGGAATGGAATTGACACCAGTAGAATGGAATGGAATGGAATGGAATGGAATGGAATGGAATGGAATGGAATGGAATGGAATGGAATGGAATCTACCCGAGTAGAACGGAATGGAACGGAATGGAATGGAATGGAATGGACAGGAGCAGAACGGAATGGAATGCAATGGAATGGAATGGAATGTACCCGAGCAGAACGGAATGGAATGAAATGGAAATGGAAAGGGAATGGAAATGGAACGGGAATGGAAATGGAACGGGAACGGAAACGGAACGGGAATGGAAATGGAACGGGAACGGAAACGGAACGAGAACGGAAATGGAACGGGAACGGAAACGGAACGGGAACGGAAATGGAACGGGAATGGTAATGGAACGGGAATGGAAATGGAACGGGAATGGAAATGGAACGGGAATGGAAATGGATCGGGAATGGAAATGGAACGGGAATGGTAATGGAACTGGAATGGAAATGGAACGGGAATGGAAAAGAAACGGGAATGGAAATGGAACGGGAATGGAAATGGAATGGGAATGGAAATGGAATGGAATGGAATGGAATGGAATGGAATGGAATGGAATGTACCGGAGTGGAGTGGAGTGGAGTGGAGTAGAGTGCACTGGAACGGAATGGAATGGAATGGAATGGAATGGAACGGAACGGAATGTACCTGAGAAGCACGGAATGGAATGGAATGGAATGGAATGGAATGGAATGGAATTGAATGTACCGGAGTGGAGTGGAGTGGAATGGAGTGGAGTGGAGTGGAGTGGAGTGGAATGGAATGGAATGGAACGGAATGGAATGGAATGGAATGCAATGGAATGCAATGGAATGGAAAGGAATGGAATGGAATGGAATGGAATGGAATGGAATGGAATGGACACCAGTAGAATGGAATGGAATGGAATGGAATGGAATGGAATGGAATGGAATGGAATGGAATGGAATTCAATGGAATGGAATGGAATGGAATGGAATTCTATGGAATGGAATGGAATGGAATGGAATTCAATGGAATGGAATGGAATGGAATGGAATTCTATGGAATGGAATGGAGTGGAATCGAATGGAATCGAATGGAATCGAATGGAATGGAATGGAATAGAATGGAATCAACCCGAGTAGAACGGAACGGAACGCAACGGAACGGAACGGAACGGAACGGGACGGAACGGAACGGAATGGAATGGAATGGAACGGAATTCCATGGAATGGAATGGAATGGAATGGAATTCAATGGAATGGAATGGAATGGAATGGAATGGAATGGAATGGAATTCATTGCAATGGAATGGAATGGAATCGAATGGAGTCAAATGGAATGGAATGGAATAGAATGGAATCAACCCGAGTAGAACGGAACGGAACGCAACGGAACGGAACGGAACGGAACGGAACGGAATGGAATGTAATGGAATGGAATGGAATGGAATGGAATGGAGTGGAATGGAATGCAATGGAATGGAATGGAATGGAATGGAATGGAATGGAATGGAGTCGAATGGAATCGAATGGAATGGAATGGAATAGAATGGAATCAACCCGAGTAGAACGGTACGGAACGGAACGGAACGGAACGGAATGGAATGATCAACCCGTGTAGAATGGAATGGAATGGAATTGAATAGAATGGAATCAACCCTAGTTGAACGGAACGGAACGCAACGGATCGGAACGGAACGGGACGGAACGGAACGGAATGGAATGGAATGGAACGGAATTCAATTGAATGGAATGGAATGGAATGGAATTCAATGGAATGGAATGGAATGGAATGGAATGGAATGGAATGGAATGGAATGGAATTGACACCAGTAGAATGGAATGGAATGGAATGGAATGGAATGGAATGGAATGGAATGGAATGGAATGGAATGGAATGGAATCTACCCGAGTAGAACGGAATGGAACGGAATGGAATGGAATGGAATGGACAGGAGCAGAACGGAATGGAATGCAATGGAATGGAATGGAATGTACCCGAGCAGAACGGAATGGAATGAAATGGAAATGGAAAGGGAATGGAAATGGAACGGGAATGGAAATGGAACGGGAACGGAAACGGAACGGGAATGGAAATGGAACGGGAACGGAAACGGAACGAGAACGGAAATGGAACGGGAACGGAAACGGAACGGGAACGGAAATGGAACGGGAATGGTAATGGAACGGGAATGGAAATGGAACGGGAATGGAAATGGAACGGGAATGGAAATGGATCGGGAATGGAAATGGAACGGGAATGGTAATGGAACTGGAATGGAAATGGAACGGGAATGGAAAAGAAACGGGAATGGAAATGGAACGGGAATGGAAATGGAATGGGAATGGAAATGGAATGGAATGGAATGGAATGGAATGGAATGGAATGGAATGTACCGGAGTGGAGTGGAGTGGAGTGGAGTAGAGTGCACTGGAACGGAATGGAATGGAATGGAATGGAATGGAACGGAACGGAATGTACCTGAGAAGCACGGAATGGAATGGAATGGAATGGAATGGAATGGAATGGAATTGAATGTACCGGAGTGGAGTGGAGTGGAATGGAGTGGAGTGGAGTGGAGTGGAGTGGAATGGAATGGAATGGAACGGAATGGAATGGAATGGAATGCAATGGAATGCAATGGAATGGAAAGGAATGGAATGGAATGGAATGGAATGGAATGGAATGGAATGGACACCAGTAGAATGGAATGGAATGGAATGGAATGGAATGGAATGGAATGGAATGGAATGGAATGGAATGGAATTCAATGGAATGGAATGGAATGGAATGGAATTCTATGGAATGGAATGGAATGGAATGGAATTCAATGGAATGGAATGGAATGGAATGGAATTCTATGGAATGGAATGGAGTGGAATCGAATGGAATCGAATGGAATCGAATGGAATGGAATGGAATAGAATGGAATCAACCCGAGTAGAACGGAACGGAACGCAACGGAACGGAACGGAACGGAACGGGACGGAACGGAACGGAATGGAATGGAATGGAACGGAATTCCATGGAATGGAATGGAATGGAATGGAATTCAATGGAATGGAATGGAATGGAATGGAATGGAATTCAATGGAATGGAATGGAATGGAATGGAATGGAATGGAATGGAATGGAATGGAATTCAATGGAATGGAATGGAATGGATTGGAATGGAATGGAATAGAATGGAATCAACCCGAGTAGAACGGAACGGAACACAACGGAACGGAACGGAACGCAACGGAACGGAACGGAACGGAACGGAACGGAATGGAATGGAATGGAACGGAATTCAATGGAATGGAATGGAATGGAACGGAATTCAATGGAATGGAATGGAATGGAATTCAATGGAATGGAATGGAATGGAATGGAATTCAATGGAATGGAATGGAACGGAATGGAATTCAATGGAATGGAATGGAATGGAATTCAATGGAATGGAATGGAATGGAATGGAATGGAATGGAATTCAATGGAATGGAATGGAGTGGAATGGAATGGAATCGAATGGAATTGAATGGAATCGAATGGAATCAAATGGGATCGAATGGAATGGAATGGAATAGAATGGAATCAACCCGAGTAGAACGGAATGGAATGGAATGGAATGGAATGGGATGGAATGGAATGGAATGGAATGGAATGGAATTCAATGGAATGGAATGGAATGGAATGGAATGGAATGGAATGGAATGGAATGGAATGGAATTCTATGGAATGGAATGGAACGGAATGGAATTCAATGGAATGGAATGGAATGGAATTCAATGGAATGGAATGGAATGGAATGGAATGGAATGGAATGGAATTCCATGGAAAGGAGTGGAATGGAATGGAATGGAATCGAATGGAATGGAATGTAATGGAATGGAATGGAATGGAATGGAATGGAATGGAATGGAATGTACCAAAGTAGAACGGAATGGAATGGAATGGAATGGAATGGAATGGAATGTACCAAAGTAGAACGGAATGGAATGGAATGGAATGGAATGGAATGGAATGGAATGGAATGTACCCGAGTAGAACGGAATGGAATGGAATGGAATGGATTGGAATGGAATGGAATGGAATGGAATGGAATGTAACCGAGTAGAACGGAATGGAATGTAATTCAATGGAATGTAACCGGGTTGAACGGAACGGAATGGAATGGAATGGAATGGAATGGAATGGAATGGAATGGAATTGAGTGCAATGCAATGCAATGGAATGCAATGGCATGGAAAGGAATGGAATGGAATGGAATGGAATCTACCCGAGTAGAACGGAATGGAATGGAATTGAATGGAATGTAACCGAGTAGAACGGAACGGAATGGAATGGAATGGAATGGAATGGAATGGAATGCAATGGAATGGAATGGAATGGAATGGAATGGAATGGAATGGAATGGAATGGAATGGACACCAGTAGAATGGAATGGAATGGAATGGAATGGAATGGAATGGAATGGAATGGAATGGAATGGAATCTACCCGAGTAGAACAGAATGGAACGGAATGGAATGGAATGGAATGGACAGGAGCAGAACGGAATGGAATGCAATGGAATGGAATGGAATGTACCCGAGCAGAACGGAATGGAATGAAATGGAAATGGAAAGGGAATGGAAATGGAACGGGAATGGAAATGGAACGGGAACGGAAATAGAACGGGAATGGAAATGGAACGGGAACGGAAACGGAACGAGAAGGGAAATGGAACGGGAACGGAAACGGAACGGGAACGGAAATGGAACGGGAATGGTAACGGAACAGGAATGGAAATGGAACGGGAATGGAAAAGGAACGGGAATGGAAATGGATCGGGAATGGAAATGGAACGGGAATGGTAATGGAACGGGAATGGAAATGGAACGGGAATGGAAAAGAAACGGGAATGGAAATGGAACGGGAATGGAAATGGAATGGGAATGGAAATGGAATGGAATGGAATGGAATGGAATGGAATGGAATGGAATGTACCGGAGTGGAGTGGAGTGGAGTGGAGTAGAGTGCACTGGAACGGAATGGAATGGAATGGAATGGAATGGAACGGAACGGAATGTACCCGAGAAGCACGGAATGGAATGGAATGGAATGGAATGGAATGGAATGGAATGTACCGGAGTGGAGTGGAGTGGAATGGAGTGGAGTGGAGTGGTGTGGAGTGGAATGGAATGGAATGGAATGGAATGGAATGGAATGGAATGGAATGGAATGCAATGGAATGCAATGGAATGGAAAGGAATGGAATGGAATGGAATGGAATGGAATGGAATGGAATGGAATGGACAACAGTAGAATGGAATGGAATGGAATGGAATGGAATGGAATGGAACGGAATGGAATGGAATGGAATGGAATGGAATTCAATGGAATCGAATGGAATGGAATGGAATTCAATGGAATGGAATGGAATGGAATGGAATTCAATGGAATGGAATGGAGTTCTATGGAATGGAATGGAGTGGAATCGAATGGAATCGAATGGAATCGAATGGAATGGAATGGAATAGAATGGAATCAACCCGAGTAGAACGGAACGGAACGCAACGGAACGGAACGGAACGGAACGGGACGGAACGGAATGGAATGGAATGGAATGGAACGGAATTCCATGGAATGGAATGGAATGGAATGGAATTCAATGGAATGGAATGGAATGGAATGGAATGGAATGGAATGGAATGGAATTCAATGGAATGGAATGGAATGGAATGGAATGGAATGGAATGGAATGGAATTCAATGGAATGGAATGGAATGGATTGGAATGGAATGGAATAGAATGGAATCAACCCGAGTAGAACGGAACGGAACACAACGGAACGGAACGGAACGCAACGGAACGGAACGGAACGGAACGGAACGGAATGGAATGGAATGGAACGGAATTCAATGGAATGGAATGGAATGGAATGGAATTCTATGGAATGGAATGGAATGGAATGGAATGGAATTCCATGGAATGGAATGGAATTCAATGGAATTCAATGGAATGGAATGCAATGGAATGGAATGGAATGGAATGGAATGGAATGGAATTCAATGGAATAGAATGGAATGGAATGGAATGGAAACGAATGGAATCGAATGGAATCGAATGGAATCTAATGGAATCGAATGGAATGGAATGGAATAGAATGGAATCAACCCGAGTAGAACGGAATGGAATGGAATGGAATGGAATGGAATGGAATGGAATGGAATGAAATGTTATGGAATGGAATGGAATGGAATTCAATGCAATTCAATTGAATGGAATGGAAGGGAATGGAATGGAGTGGAGTGGAGTGGAGTGGAGTGGAGTGGAATGGAATGGAGTGGAATGGAATGGAATGGAATGGAATGGAATGGAATGGAACGGAATTCAATTTAATGGAATGGAAGGGAGTGGAATGGAGTGGAGTGGAGTGGAGTGGAGTGCAGTGGAGTGTAATGGAATGGAGTGGAATGGAATGGAATGGAATGGAATGGAATGGAATGGAATTCAATGGAGTGGAATGGAATGGAATGGAATGGAATGGAATGGAATGGAATGGAATTCATTGCAATGGAATGGAATGGAATCGAATGGAGTCAAATGGAATGGAATGGAATAGAATGGAATCAACCCGAGTAGAACGGAACGGAACGCAACGGAACGGAACGGAACGGAACGGAACGGAATGGAATGTAATGGAATGGAATGGAATGGAATGGAATGGAGTGGAATGGAATGCAATGGAATGGAATGGAATGGAATGGAATGGAATGGAATGGAGTCGAATGGAATCGAATGGAATGGAATGGAATAGAATGGAATCAACCCGAGTAGAACGGTACGGAACGGAACGGAACGGAACGGAATGGAATGATCAACCCGTGTAGAATGGAATGGAATGGAATTGAATAGAATGGAATCAACCCTAGTTGAACGGAAAGGAACACAACGGATCGGAACGGAACGGGACGGAACGGAACGGAATGGAATGGAATGGAACGGAATTCAATTGAATGGAATGGAATGGAATGGAATTCAATGGAATGGAATGGAATGGAATGGAATGGAATGGAATGGAATGGAATGGAATTGACACCAGTAGAATGGAATGGAATGGAATGGAATGGAATGGAATGGAATGGAATGGAATGGAATGGAATGGAATGGAATGGAATGGAATGGAATCTACCCGAGTAGAACGGAATGGAACGGAATGGAATGGAATGGAATGGACAGGAGCAGAACGGAATGGAATGCAATGGAATGGAATGGAATGTACCCGAGCAGAACGGAATGGAATGAAATGGAAATGGAAAGGGAATGGAAATGGAACGGGAATGGAAATGGAACGGGAACGGAAACGGAACGGGAATGGAAATGGAACGGGAACGGAAACGGAACGAGAACGGAAATGGAACGGGAACGGAAACGGAACGGGAACGGAAATGGAACGGGAATGGTAATGGAACGGGAATGGAAATGGAACGGGAATGGAAATGGAACGGGAATGGAAATGGATCGGGAATGGAAATGGAACGGGAATGGTAATGGAACTGGAATGGAAATGGAACGGGAATGGAAAAGAAACGGGAATGGAAATGGAACGGGAATGGAAATGGAATGGGAATGGAAATGGAATGGAATGGAATGGAATGGAATGTACCAGAAAGGAGTGGAGTGGAGTGGAGTGGAGTAGAGTGCACTGGAACGGAATGGAATGGAATGGAATGGAATGGAACGGAACGGAATGTACCCGAGAAGCACGGAATGGAATGGAATGGAATGGAATGGAATGGAATGGAATTGAATGTACCGGAGTGGAGTGGAGTGGAATGGAGTGGAGTGGAGTGGAGTGGAGTGGAATGGAATGGAATGGAACGGAATGGAATGGAATGGAATGCAATGGAATGCAATGGAATGGAAAGGAATGGAATGGAATGGAATGGAATGGAATGGAATGGAATGGACACCAGTAGAATGGAATGGAATGGAATGGAATGGAATGGAATGGAATGGAATGGAATGGAATGGAATGGAATGGAATTCAATGGAATGGAATGGAATGGAATGGAATTCTATGGAATGGAATGGAATGGAATGGAATTCAATGGAATGGAATGGAATGGAATGGAATTCTATGGAATGGAATGGAGTGGAATCGAATGGAATCGAATGGAATCGAATGGAATGGAATGGAATAGAATGGAATCAACCCGAGGAGAACGGAACGGAACGCAACGGAACGGAACGGAACGGAACGGGACGGAACGGAACGGAATGGAATGGAATGGAACGGAATTCAATGGAATGGAATGGAATGGAATGGAATGGAATGGAATGGAATGGAATGGAGTGGAATGGAATGGAATGGAATGGAACGGAATTCTATGGAATGGAATGGAATGGAATGGAATGGAATTGAGTGCAATGCAATGCAATGGAATGCAATGGAATGGAAAGGAATGGAATGGAATGGAATGGAATCTACCCGAGTAGAACGGAATGGAATGGAATTGAATGGAATGTAACCGAGTAGAACGGAACGGAATGGAATGGAATGGAATGGAATGGAATGCAATGGAATGGAATGGAATGGAATGGAATGGAATGGAATGGAATGGAATGGAATGGACACCAGTAGAATGGAATGGAATGGAATGGAATGGAATGGAATGGAATGGAATGGAATGGAATGGAATCTACCCGAATAGAACGGAATGGAACTAAATGGAATGGAATGGAATGGACAGGAGCAGAACGGAATGGAATGCAATGGAATGGAATGGAATGTACCCGAGCAGAACGGAATGGAATGAAATGGAAATGGAAAGGGAATGGAAATGGAACGGGAATGGAAATGGAACGGGAACGGAAATGGAACGGGAATGGAAATGGAACGGGAACGGAAACGGAACGAAAACGGAAATGGAACGGGAACGGAAACGGAACGGGAACGGAAATGGAACGGGAATGGTAACGGAACAGGAATGGAAATGGAACGGGAATGGAAAAGGAACGGGAATGGAAATGGATCGGGAATGGAAATGGAACGGGAATGGTAATGGAACGGGAATGGAAATGGAAGGGGAATGGAAAAGAAACGGGAATGGAAATGGAACGGGAATGGAAATGGAATGGGAATGGAAATGGAATGGAATGGAATGGAATGGAATGGAATGGAATGTACCGGAGTGGAGTGGAGTGGAGTGGAGTAGAGTGCACTGGAAGGGAATGGAATGGAATGGAATGGAATGGAACGGAACGGAATGTACCCGAGAAGCACGGAATGGAATGGAATGGAATGGAATGGAATGGAATGGAATGTACCGGAGTGGAGTGGAGTGGAATGGAGTGGAGTGGAGTGGTGTGGAGTGGAATGGAATGGAATGGAATGGAATGGAATGGAATGGAATGGAATGGACAACAGTAGAATGGAATGGAATGGAATGGAATGGAATGGAATGGAATGGAATGGAATTCAATGGAATGGAATGGAATGGAATGGAATTCAATGGAATGGAATGGAATGGAATGGAATTCTATGGAATGGAATGGAATCGAATGGAATCGAATGGAATCGAATGGAATCGAATGGAATGGAATGGAATAGAATGGAATCAACCCGAGTAGAACGGAATGGAATGGAATGGAATGGAATGGAATCGAATCGAATCGAATGGAATCGAATGGAATGGAATGGAATAGAATGGAATCAACCCGAGTAGAATGGAATGGAATGGAATGGAAGGGAATGGAATGGAATGGAACGGAATGGAATTCAAATGGAATGGAATGGAATGGAATGGAATGGAATTGAATGGAATGGAATGGAATTTAATGGAATGGAATGGAATGGAACGGAATGGAATTCTATGGAATGGAATGGAATGGAATTCAATGGAATGGAATGGAATGGAATGGAATGGAATGGAATGGAATGGAACGGAATTCAATGGAATGGAATGGAACGGAATGGAACTCTATGGAATGGAATGGAATGGAATGGAATGGAATTCAATGGAATGGAATGGAATGGAATGGAATGGAATGGAATTCAATGGAATGGAATGGAATGGAATGGAATTCAATGGAATGGAATGGAATGGAATCGAATGGAATCGAATGGAATCGAATGGAATCGAATGGAAAGAAATGGAATAGAATGGAATCAACCCGAGTAGAACGGAACGGAACGCAACGGAGCGGAACGGGACGGAACGGAACGGAATGGAATGGAATGGAACGGAATTCCATGGAATGGAATGGAATGGAATGGAATTCAATGGAATGGAATGGAATGGAATGGAATGGAATGGAATTCAATGGAATGGAATGGAATGGAATGGAATGGAATGGAATGGAATGGAATGGAATGGAATGGAATGGATTGGAATGGAATGGAATAGAATGGAATCAACCCGAGTAGAACGGAACGGAACACAACGGAACGGAACGGAACGCAACGGAACGGAACGGAACGGAACGGAATGGAATGGAATGGAACGGAATTCAATGGAATGGAATGGAATGGAATGGAATTCTATGGATTGGAATGGAATGGAATGGAATGGAATTCCATGGAATGGAATGGAATGGAATGGAATTCAATGGAATGGAATGGAATGGAATGGAATGGAATGGAATGGAATGGAATTCTATGGAATGGAATGGAGTGGAATCGAATGGAATCGAATGGAATCGAATGCAATCGAATGGGATCGAATGGACTGGAATGGAATAGAATGGAATCAACCCGAGTAGAACGGAGCGGAACGCAACGGAAGGGAACGGAACAGAACGGAACAGAACGGAATGGAATGGAGTGGAATGGAACGGAATTCAATGGAATGGAATGGAACGGAATGGAATTCAATGGAATGGAATGGAATGGAATGGAATGGAATGGAATGGAATGGAATTCCATGGAATGGAATGGAATGGAATGGAATGGAATGGAATGGAATTCAATGGAATGGAATGGAATGGAATGGAATGGAATTGAGTGCAATGCAATGCAATGGAATGCAATGGAATGGAAAGGAATGGAATGGAATGGAATGGAATCTACCCGAGTAGAACGGAATGGAATGGAATTGAATGGAATGTAACCGAGTAGAACGGAACGGAATGGAATGGAATGGAATGGAATGGAATGCAATGGAATGGAATGGAATGGAATGGAATGGAATGGAATGGAATGGAATGGAATGGACACCAGTAGAATGGAATGGAATGGAATGGAATGGAATGGAATGGAATGGAATGGAATGGAATCTACCCGAATAGAACGGAATGGAACTAAATGGAATGGAATGGAATGGACAGGAGCAGAACGGAATGGAATGCAATGGAATGGAATGG
This sequence comes from Gorilla gorilla gorilla, assembly GCF_029281585.2. Lineage (NCBI taxonomy): Eukaryota > Metazoa > Chordata > Mammalia > Primates > Hominidae > Gorilla > Gorilla gorilla. The sequence goes on from NC_073236.2 coordinate 9,292,408, forward strand.
AATGTACCCGAGCAGAACGGAATGGAATGAAATGGAAATGGAAAGGGAATGGAAATGGAACGGGAATGGAAATGGAACGGGAACGGAAATGGAACGGGAATGGAAATGGAACGGGAACGGAAACGGAACGAAAACGGAAATGGAACGGGAACGGAAACGGAACGGGAACGGAAATGGAACGGGAATGGTAACGGAACAGGAATGGAAATGGAACGGGAATGGAAAAGGAACGGGAATGGAAATGGATCGGGAATGGAAATGGAACGGGAATGGTAATGGAACGGGAATGGAAATGGAAGGGGAATGGAAAAGAAACGGGAATGGAAATGGAACGGGAATGGAAATGGAATGGGAATGGAAATGGAATGGAATGGAATGGAATGGAATGGAATGGAATGTACCGGAGTGGAGTGGAGTGGAGTGGAGTAGAGTGCACTGGAAGGGAATGGAATGGAATGGAATGGAATGGAACGGAACGGAATGTACCCGAGAAGCACGGAATGGAATGGAATGGAATGGAATGGAATGGAATGGAATGTACCGGAGTGGAGTGGAGTGGAATGGAGTGGAGTGGAGTGGTGTGGAGTGGAATGGAATGGAATGGAATGGAATGGAATGGAATGGAATGCAATGGAATGCAATGGAATGGAAAGGAATGGAATGGAATGCAATGGAATGGAATGGAATGGAATGGAATGGAATGGAATGGACAACAGTAGAATGGAATGGAATGGAATGGAATGGAATGGAATGGAATGGAATGGAATTCAATGGAATGGAATGGAATGGAATGGAATTCAATGGAATGGAATGGAATGGAATGGAATTCAATGGAATGGAATGGAATGGAATGGAATTCTATGGAATGGAATGGAATCGAATGGAATCGAATGGAATCGAATGGAATCGAATGGAATGGAATGGAATAGAATGGAATCAACCCGAGTAGAACGGAATGGAATGGAATGGAATGGAATGGAATCGAATCGAATCGAATGGAATCGAATGGAATGGAATGGAATAGAATGGAATCAACCCGAGTAGAATGGAATGGAATGGAATGGAAGGGAATGGAATGGAATGGAACGGAATGGAATTCAAATGGAATGGAATGGAATGGAATGGAATGGAATGGAATGGAATGGAATGGAATTTAATGGAATGGAATGGAATGGAACGGAATGGAATTCTATGGAATGGAATGGAATGGAATTCAATGGAATGGAATGGAATGGAATGGAATGGAATGGAATGGAATGGAACGGAATTCAATGGAATGGAATGGAACGGAATGGAATTCTATGGAATGGAATGGAATGGAATGGAATGGAATTCAATGGAATGGAATGGAATGGAATGGAATTCAATGGAATGGAATGGAATGGAATGGAATTCAATGGAATGGAATGGAATGGAATCGAATGGAATCGAATGGAATCGAATGGAATCGAATGGAAAGGAATGGAATAGAATGGAATCAACCCGAGTAGAACGGAACGGAACGCAACGGAGCGGAACGGGACGGAACGGAACGGAATGGAATGGAATGGAACGGAATTCCATGGAATGGAATGGAATGGAATGGAATTCAATGGAATGGAATGGAATGGAATGGAATGGAATGGAATGGAATGGAATTCAATGGAATGGAATGGAATGGAATGGAATGGAATGGAATGGAATGGAATGGAATGGAATGGAATGGAATGGATTGGAATGGAATGGAATAGAATGGAATCAACCCGAGTAGAACGGAACGGAACACAACGGAACGGAACGGAACGCAACGGAACGGAACGGAACGGAACGGAATGGAATGGAATGGAACGGAATTCAATGGAATGGAATGGAATGGAATGGAATTCTATGGATTGGAATGGAATGGAATGGAATGGAATTCCATGGAATGGAATGGAATGGAATGGAATTCAATGGAATGGAATGGAATGGAATGGAATGGAATGGAATGGAATGGAATTCTATGGAATGGAATGGAGTGGAATCGAATGGAATCGAATGGAATCGAATGCAATCGAATGGGATCGAATGGACTGGAATGGAATAGAATGGAATCAACCCGAGTAGAACGGAGCGGAACGCAACGGAAGGGAACGGAACAGAACGGAACAGAACGGAATGGAATGGAGTGGAATGGAACGGAATTCAATGGAATGGAATGGAACGGAATGGAATTCAATGGAATGGAATGGAATGGAATGGAATGGAATGGAATGGAATGGAATTCCATGGAATGGAATGGAATGGAATGGAATGGAATGGAATGGAATTCAATGGAATGGAATGGAATGGAATGGAATGGAATTGAGTGCAATGCAATGCAATGGAATGCAATGGAATGGAAAGGAATGGAATGGAATGGAATGGAATCTACCCGAGTAGAACGGAATGGAATGGAATTGAATGGAATGTAACCGAGTAGAACGGAACGGAATGGAATGGAATGGAATGGAATGGAATGGAATGGAATGGAATGGAATGGAATTCAATGGAATGGAATGGAATGGAATGGAATGGAATGGAATGGAATGGAATGGAATGGAATTCTATGGAATGGAATGGAACGGAATGGAATTCAATGGAATGGAATGGAATGGAATTCAATGGAATGGAATGGAATGGAATGGAATGGAATGGAATGGAATTCCATGGAAAGGAGTGGAATGGAATGGAATGGAATCGAATGGAATGGAATGTAATGGAATGGAATGGAATGGAATGGAATGGAATGGAATGGAATGTACCAAAGTAGAACGGAATGGAATGGAATGGAATGGAATGGAATGGAATGTACCAAAGTAGAACGGAATGGAATGGAATGGAATGGAATGGAATGGAATGGAATGGAATGTACCCGAGTAGAACGGAATGGAATGGAATGGAATGGATTGGAATGGAATGGAATGGAATGGAATGGAATGTAACCGAGTAGAACGGAATGGAATGTAATTCAATGGAATGTAACCGGGTTGAACGGAACGGAATGGAATGGAATGGAATGGAATGGAATGGAATGGAATGGAATGGAATTGAGTGCAATGCAATGCAATGGAATGCAATGGCATGGAAAGGAATGGAATGGAATGGAATGGAATCTACCCGAGTAGAACGGAATGGAATGGAATTGAATGGAATGTAACCGAGTAGAACGGAACGGAATGGAATGGAATGGAATGGAATGGAATGGAATGCAATGGAATGGAATGGAATGGAATGGAATGGAATGGAATGGAATGGAATGGACACCAGTAGAATGGAATGGAATGGAATGGAATGGAATGGAATGGAATGGAATGGAATGGAATGGAATGGAATCTACCCGAGTAGAACGGAATGGAACGGAATGGAATGGAATGGAATGGACAGGAGCAGAACGGAATGGAATGCAATGGAATGGAATGGAATGTACCCGAGCAGAACGGAATGGAATGAAATGGAAATGGAAAGGGAATGGAAATGGAACGGGAATGGAAATGGAACGGGAACGGAAATAGAACGGGAATGGAAATGGAACGGGAACGGAAACGGAACGAGAAGGGAAATGGAACGGGAACGGAAACGGAACGGGAACGGAAATGGAACGGGAATGGTAACGGAACAGGAATGGAAATGGAACGGGAATGGAAAAGGAACGGGAATGGAAATGGATCGGGAATGGAAATGGAACGGGAATGGTAATGGAACGGGAATGGAAATGGAACGGGAATGGAAAAGAAACGGGAATGGAAATGGAACGGGAATGGAAATGGAATGGGAATGGAAATGGAATGGAATGGAATGGAATGGAATGGAATGTACCGGAGTGGAGTGGAGTGGAGTGGAGTAGAGTGCACTGGAACGGAATGGAATGGAATGGAATGGAATGGAACGGAACGGAATGTACCCGAGAAGCACGGAATGGAATGGAATGGAATGGAATGGAATGGAATGGAATGTACCGGAGTGGAGTGGAGTGGAATGGAGTGGAGTGGAGTGGTGTGGAGTGGAATGGAATGGAATGGAATGGAATGGAATGGAATGGAATGGAATGGAATGCAATGGAATGCAATGGAATGGAAAGGAATGGAATGGAATGGAATGGAATGGAATGGAATGGAATGGAATGGAATGGACAACAGTAGAATGGAATGGAATGGAATGGAATGGAATGGAATGGAACGGAATGGAATGGAATGGAATGGAATGGAATTCAATGGAATCGAATGGAATGGAATGGAATTCAATGGAATGGAATGGAATGGAATGGAATTCAATGGAATGGAATGGAGTTCTATGGAATGGAATGGAGTGGAATCGAATGGAATCGAATGGAATCGAATGGAATGGAATGGAATAGAATGGAATCAACCCGAGTAGAACGGAACGGAACGCAACGGAACGGAACGGAACGGAACGGGACGGAACGGAATGGAATGGAATGGAATGGAACGGAATTCCATGGAATGGAATGGAATGGAATGGAATTCAATGGAATGGAATGGAATGGAATGGAATGGAATGGAATGGAATGGAATTCAATGGAATGGAATGGAATGGAATGGAATGGAATGGAATGGAATGGAATTCAATGGAATGGAATGGAATGGATTGGAATGGAATGGAATAGAATGGAATCAACCCGAGTAGAACGGAACGGAACACAACGGAACGGAACGGAACGCAACGGAACGGAACGGAACGGAACGGAACGGAATGGCATGGAATGGAACGGAATTCAATGGAATGGAATGGAATGGAATGGAATTCTATGGAATGGAATGGAATGGAATGGAATGGAATTCCATGGAATGGAATGGAATTCAATGGAATTCAATGGAATGGAATGCAATGGAATGGAATGGAATGGAATGGAATGGAATGGAATTCAATGGAATAGAATGGAATGGAATGGAATGGAAACGAATGGAATCGAATGGAATCGAATGGAATCTAATGGAATCGAATGGAATGGAATGGAATAGAATGGAATCAACCCGAGTAGAACGGAATGGAATGGAATGGAATGGAATGGAATGGAATGGAATGGAATGAAATGTTATGGAATGGAATGGAATGGAATTCAATGCAATTCAATTGAATGGAATGGAAGGGAATGGAATGGAGTGGAGTGGAGTGGAGTGGAGTGGAGTGGAATGGAATGGAGTGGAATGGAATGGAATGGAATGGAATGGAATGGAATTGAACGGAATTCAATTTAATGGAATGGAAGGGAGTGGAATGGAGTGGAGTGGAGTGGAGTGGAGTGCAGTGGAGTGTAATGGAATGGAGTGGAATGGAATGGAATGGAATGGAATGGAATGGAATGGAATGGAATGGAATTCAATGGAGTGGAATGGAGTGGAATGGAATGGAATGGAATGGAATGGAATGGAATGGAATGGAATGGAATTCAATGGAGTGGAATGGAATGGAATGGAATGGAATGGAATGGAATGGAATTCATTGCAATGGAATGGAATGGAATCGAATGGAGTCAAATGGAATGGAATGGAATAGAATGGAATCAACCCGAGTAGAACGGAACGGAACGCAACGGAACGGAACGGAACGGAACGGAACGGAATGGAATGTAATGGAATGGAATGGAATGGAATGGAATGGAATGGAGTGGAATGGAATGCAATGGAATGGAATGGAATGGAATGGAATGGAATGGAATGGAGTCGAATGGAATCGAATGGAATGGAATGGAATAGAATGGAATCAACCCGAGTAGAACGGTACGGAACGGAACGGAACGGAACGGAATGGAATGATCACCCCGTGTAGAATGGAATGGAATGGAATTGAATAGAATGGAATCAACCCTAGTTGAACGGAACGGAACGCAACGGATCGGAACGGAACGGGACGGAACGGAACGGAATGGAATGGAATGGAACGGAATTCAATTGAATGGAATGGAATGGAATGGAATTCAATGGAATGGAATGGAATGGAATGGAATGGAATGGAATGGAATGGAATGGAATTGACACCAGTAGAATGGAATGGAATGGAATGGAATGGAATGGAATGGAATGGAATGGAATGGAATGGAATGGAATGGAATGGAATGGAATGGAATCTACCCGAGTAGAACGGAATGGAACGGAATGGAATGGAATGGAATGGACAGGAGCAGAACGGAATGGAATGCAATGGAATGGAATGGAATGTACCCGAGCAGAACGGAATGGAATGAAATGGAAATGGAAAGGGAATGGAAATGGAACGGGAATGGAAATGGAACGGGAACGGAAACGGAACGGGAATGGAAATGGAACGGGAACGGAAACGGAACGAGAACGGAAATGGAACGGGAACGGAAACGGAACGGGAACGGAAATGGAACGGGAATGGTAATGGAACGGGAATGGAAATGGAACGGGAATGGAAATGGAACGGGAATGGAAATGGATCGGGAATGGAAATGGAACGGGAATGGTAATGGAACTGGAATGGAAATGGAACGGGAATGGAAAAGAAACGGGAATGGAAATGGAACGGGAATGGAAATGGAATGGGAATGGAAATGGAATGGAATGGAATGGAATGGAATGGAATGGAATGGAATGTACCGGAGTGGAGTGGAGTGGAGTGGAGTAGAGTGCACTGGAACGGAATGGAATGGAATGGAATGGAATGGAACGGAACGGAATGTACCTGAGAAGCACCGAATGGAATGGAATGGAATGGAATGGAATGGAATGGAATTGAATGTACCGGAGTGGAGTGGAGTGGAATGGAGTGGAGTGGAGTGGAGTGGAGTGGAATGGAATGGAATGGAACGGAATGGAATGGAATGGAATGCAATGGAATGCAATGGAATGGAAAGGAATGGAATGGAATGGAATGGAATGGAATGGAATGGAATGGACACCAGTAGAATGGAATGGAATGGAATGGAATGGAATGGAATGGAATGGAATGGAATGGAATGGAATGGAATTCAATGGAATGGAATGGAATGGAATGGAATTCTATGGAATGGAATGGAATGGAATGGAATTCAATGGAATGGAATGGAATGGAATGGAATTCTATGGAATGGAATGGAGTGGAATCGAATGGAATCGAATGGAATCGAATGGAATGGAATGGAATAGAATGGAATCAACCCGAGTAGAACGGAACGGAACGCAACGGAACGGAACGGAACGGAACGGGACGGAACGGAACGGAATGGAATGGAATGGAACGGAATTCCATGGAATGGAATGGAATGGAATGGAATTCAATGGAATGGAATGGAATGGAATGGAATGGAATTCAATGGAATGGAATGGAATGGAATGGAATGGAATGGAATGGAATGGAATTCAATGGAATGGAATGGAATGGATTGGAATGGAATGGAATAGAATGGAATCAACCCGAGTAGAACGGAACGGAACACAACGGAACGGAACGGAACGCAACGGAACGGAACGGAACGGAACGGAACGGAATGGAATGGAATGGAACGGAATTCAATGGAATGGAATGGAATGGAACGGAATTCAATGGAATGGAATGGAATGGAATTCAATGGAATGGAATGGAATGGAATGGAATTCAATGGAATGGAATGGAACGGAATGGAATTCAATGGAATGGAATGGAATGGAATTCAATGGAATGGAATGGAATGGAATGGAATGGAATGGAATTCCATGGAATGGAATGGAGTGGAATGGAATGGAATCGAATGGAATTGAATGGAATCGAATGGAATCAAATGGGATCGAATGGAATGGAATGGAATAGAATGGAATCAACCCGAGTAGAACGGAATGGAATGGAATGGAATGGAATGGGATGGAATGGAATGGAATGGAATGGAATGGAATTCAATGGAATGGAATGGAATGGAATGGAATGGAATGGAATGGAATGGAATGGAATGGAATTCTATGGAATGGAATGGAACGGAATGGAATTCAATGGAATGGAATGGAATGGAATTCAATGGAATGGAATGGAATGGAATGGAATGGAATGGAATGGAATTCCATGGAAAGGAGTGGAATGGAATGGAATGGAATCGAATGGAATGGAATGTAATGGAATGGAATGGAATGGAATGGAATGGAATGGAATGGAATGTACCAAAGTAGAACGGAATGGAATGGAATGGAATGGAATGGAATGGAATGTACCAAAGTAGAACGGAATGGAATGGAATGGAATGGATTGGAATGGAATGGAATGGAATGTACCCGAGTAGAACGGAATGGAATGGAATGGAATGGATTGGAATGGAATGGAATGGAATGGAATGGAATGTAACCGAGTAGAACGGAATGGAATGTAATTCAATGGAATGTAACCGGGTTGAACGGAACGGAATGGAATGGAATGGAATGGAATGGAATGGAATGGAATGGAATTGAGTGCAATGCAATGCAATGGAATGCAATGGCATGGAAAGGAATGGAATGGAATGGAATGGAATCTACCCGAGTAGAACGGAATGGAATGGAATTGAATGGAATGTAACCGAGTAGAACGGAACGGAATGGAATGGAATGGAATGGAATGGAATGGAATGCAATGGAATGGAATGGAATGGAATGGAATGGAATGGAATGGAATGGAATGGAATGGACACCAGTAGAATGGAATGGAATGGAATGGAATGGAATGGAATGGAATGGAATGGAATGGAATGGAATGGAATCTACCCGAGTAGAACGGAATGGAACGGAATGGAATGGAATGGAATGGACAGGAGCAGAACGGAATGGAATGCAATGGAATGGAATGGAATGTACCCGAGCAGAACGGAATGGAATGAAATGGAAATGGAAAGGGAATGGAAATGGAACGGGAATGGAAATGGAACGGGAACGGAAATAGAACGGGAATGGAAATGGAACGGGAACGGAAACGGAACGAGAAGGGAAATGGAACGGGAACGGAAACGGAACGGGAACGGAAATGGAACGGGAATGGTAACGGAACAGGAATGGAAATGGAACGGGAATGGAAAAGGAACGGGAATGGAAATGGATCGGGAATGGAAATGGAACGGGAATGGTAATGGAACGGGAATGGAAATGGAACGGGAATGGAAAAGAAACGGGAATGGAAATGGAACGGGAATGGAAATGGAATGGGAATGGAAATGGAATGGAATGGAATGGAATGGAATGGAATGGAATGGAATGTACCGGAGTGGAGTGGAGTGGAGTGGAGTAGAGTGCACTGGAACGGAATGGAATGGAATGGAATGGAATGGAACGGAACGGAATGTACCCGAGAAGCACGGAATGGAATGGAATGGAATGGAATGGAATGGAATGGAATGTACCGGAGTGGAGTGGAGTGGAATGGAGTGGAGTGGAGTGGTGTGGAGTGGAATGGAATGGAATGGAATGGAATGGAATGGAATGGAATGGAATGGAATGCAATGGAATGCAATGGAATGGAAAGGAATGGAATGGAATGGAATGGAATGGAATGGAATGGAATGGAATGGAATGGACAACAGTAGAATGGAATGGAATGGAATGGAATGGAATGGAATGGAACGGAATGGAATGGAATGGAATGGAATGGAATTCAATGGAATCGAATGGAATGGAATGGAATTCAATGGAATGGAATGGAATGGAATGGAATTCAATGGAATGGAATGGAGTTCTATGGAATGGAATGGAGTGGAATCGAATGGAATCGAATGGAATCGAATGGAATGGAATGGAATAGAATGGAATCAACCCGAGTAGAACGGAACGGAACGCAACGGAACGGAACGGAACGGAACGGGACGGAACGGAATGGAATGGAATGGAATGGAACGGAATTCCATGGAATGGAATGGAATGGAATGGAATTCAATGGAATGGAATGGAATGGAATGGAATGGAATGGAATGGAATGGAATTCAATGGAATGGAATGGAATGGAATGGAATGGAATGGAATGGAATGGAATTCAATGGAATGGAATGGAATGGATTGGAATGGAATGGAATAGAATGGAATCAACCCGAGTAGAACGGAACGGAACACAACGGAACGGAACGGAACGCAACGGAACGGAACGGAACGGAACGGAACGGAATGGAATGGAATGGAACGGAATTCAATGGAATGGAATGGAATGGAATGGAATTCTATGGAATGGAATGGAATGGAATGGAATGGAATTCCATGGAATGGAATGGAATTCAATGGAATTCAATGGAATGGAATGCAATGGAATGGAATGGAATGGAATGGAATGGAATGGAATTCAATGGAATAGAATGGAATGGAATGGAATGGAAACGAATGGAATCGAATGGAATCGAATGGAATCTAATGGAATCGAATGGAATGGAATGGAATAGAATGGAATCAACCCGAGTAGAACGGAATGGAATGGAATGGAATGGAATGGAATGGAATGGAATGGAATGAAATGTTATGGAATGGAATGGAATGGAATTCAATGCAATTCAATTGAATGGAATGGAAGGGAATGGAATGGAGTGGAGTGGAGTGGAGTGGAGTGGAGTGGAATGGAATGGAGTGGAATGGAATGGAATGGAATGGAATGGAATGGAATGGAACGGAATTCAATTTAATGGAATGGAAGGGAGTGGAATGGAGTGGAGTGGAGTGGAGTGGAGTGCAGTGGAGTGTAATGGAATGGAGTGGAATGGAATGGAATGGAATGGAATGGAATGGAATGGAATGGAATGGAATTCAATGGAGTGGAATGGAGTGGAATGGAATGGAATGGAATGGAATGGAATGGAATGGAATGGAATGGAATTCAATGGAGTGGAATGGAATGGAATGGAATGGAATGGAATGGAATGGAATTCATTGCAATGGAATGGAATGGAATCGAATGGAGTCAAATGGAATGGAATGGAATAGAATGGAATCAACCCGAGTAGAACGGAACGGAACGCAACGGAACGGAACGGAACGGAACGGAACGGAATGGAATGTAATGGAATGGAATGGAATGGAATGGAATGGAGTGGAATGGAATGCAATGGAATGGAATGGAATGGAATGGAATGGAATGGAATGGAGTCGAATGGAATCGAATGGAATGGAATGGAATAGAATGGAATCAACCCGAGTAGAACGGTACGGAACGGAACGGAACGGAACGGAATGGAATGATCAACCCGTGTAGAATGGAATGGAATGGAATTGAATAGAATGGAATCAACCCTAGTTGAACGGAACGGAACGCAACGGATCGGAACGGAACGGGACGGAACGGAACGGAATGGAATGGAATGGAACGGAATTCAATTGAATGGAATGGAATGGAATGGAATTCAATGGAATGGAATGGAATGGAATGGAATGGAATGGAATGGAATGGAATGGAATTGACACCAGTAGAATGGAATGGAATGGAATGGAATGGAATGGAATGGAATGGAATGGAATGGAATGGAATGGAATGGAATGGAATCTACCCGAGTAGAACGGAATGGAACGGAATGGAATGGAATGGAATGGACAGGAGCAGAACGGAATGGAATGCAATGGAATGGAATGGAATGTACCCGAGCAGAACGGAATGGAATGAAATGGAAATGGAAAGGGAATGGAAATGGAACGGGAATGGAAATGGAACGGGAACGGAAACGGAACGGGAATGGAAATGGAACGGGAACGGAAACGGAACGAGAACGGAAATGGAACGGGAACGGAAACGGAACGGGAACGGAAATGGAACGGGAATGGTAATGGAACGGGAATGGAAATGGAACGGGAATGGAAATGGAACGGGAATGGAAATGGATCGGGAATGGAAATGGAACGGGAATGGTAATGGAACTGGAATGGAAATGGAACGGGAATGGAAAAGAAACGGGAATGGAAATGGAACGGGAATGGAAATGGAATGGGAATGGAAATGGAATGGAATGGAATGGAATGGAATGGAATGGAATGGAATGTACCGGAGTGGAGTGGAGTGGAGTGGAGTAGAGTGCACTGGAACGGAATGGAATGGAATGGAATGGAATGGAACGGAACGGAATGTACCTGAGAAGCACGGAATGGAATGGAATGGAATGGAATGGAATGGAATGGAATTGAATGTACCGGAGTGGAGTGGAGTGGAATGGAGTGGAGTGGAGTGGAGTGGAGTGGAATGGAATGGAATGGAACGGAATGGAATGGAATGGAATGCAATGGAATGCAATGGAATGGAAAGGAATGGAATGGAATGGAATGGAATGGAATGGAATGGAATGGACACCAGTAGAATGGAATGGAATGGAATGGAATGGAATGGAATGGAATGGAATGGAATGGAATGGAATTCAATGGAATGGAATGGAATGGAATGGAATTCTATGGAATGGAATGGAATGGAATGGAATTCAATGGAATGGAATGGAATGGAATGGAATTCTATGGAATGGAATGGAGTGGAATCGAATGGAATCGAATGGAATCGAATGGAATGGAATGGAATAGAATGGAATCAACCCGAGTAGAACGGAACGGAACGCAACGGAACGGAACGGAACGGAACGGGACGGAACGGAACGGAATGGAATGGAATGGAACGGAATTCCATGGAATGGAATGGAATGGAATGGAATTCAATGGAATGGAATGGAATGGAATGGAATGGAATTCAATGGAATGGAATGGAATGGAATGGAATGGAATGGAATGGAATGGAATGGAATGGAATTCAATGGAATGGAATGGAATGGATTGGAATGGAATGGAATAGAATGGAATCAACCCGAGTAGAACGGAACGGAACACAACGGAACGGAACGGAACGCAACGGAACGGAACGGAACGGAACGGAACGGAATGGAATGGAATGGAACGGAATTCAATGGAATGGAATGGAATGGAACGGAATTCAATGGAATGGAATGGAATGGAATTCAATGGAATGGAATGGAATGGAATGGAATTCAATGGAATGGAATGGAACGGAATGGAATTCAATGGAATGGAATGGAATGGAATTCAATGGAATGGAATGGAATGGAATGGAATGGAATGGAATTCAATGGAATGGAATGGAGTGGAATGGAATGGAATCGAATGGAATTGAATGGAATCGAATGGAATCAAATGGGATCGAATGGAATGGAATGGAATAGAATGGAATCAACCCGAGTAGAACGGAATGGAATGGAATGGAATGGAATGGGATGGAATGGAATGGAATGGAATGGAATGGAATTCAATGGAATGGAATGGAATGGAATGGAATGGAATGGAATGGAATGGAATGGAATGGAATTCTATGGAATGGAATGGAACGGAATGGAATTCAATGGAATGGAATGGAATGGAATTCAATGGAATGGAATGGAATGGAATGGAATGGAATGGAATGGAATTCCATGGAAAGGAGTGGAATGGAATGGAATGGAATCGAATGGAATGGAATGTAATGGAATGGAATGGAATGGAATGGAATGGAATGGAATGGAATGTACCAAAGTAGAACGGAATGGAATGGAATGGAATGGAATGGAATGGAATGTACCAAAGTAGAACGGAATGGAATGGAATGGAATGGAATGGAATGGAATGGAATGGAATGTACCCGAGTAGAACGGAATGGAATGGAATGGAATGGATTGGAATGGAATGGAATGGAATGGAATGGAATGTAACCGAGTAGAACGGAATGGAATGTAATTCAATGGAATGTAACCGGGTTGAACGGAACGGAATGGAATGGAATGGAATGGAATGGAATGGAATGGAATGGAATTGAGTGCAATGCAATGCAATGGAATGCAATGGCATGGAAAGGAATGGAATGGAATGGAATGGAATCTACCCGAGTAGAACGGAATGGAATGGAATTGAATGGAATGTAACCGAGTAGAACGGAACGGAATGGAATGGAATGGAATGGAATGGAATGGAATGCAATGGAATGGAATGGAATGGAATGGAATGGAATGGAATGGAATGGAATGGAATGGACACCAGTAGAATGGAATGGAATGGAATGGAATGGAATGGAATGGAATGGAATGGAATGGAACGGAATGGAATCTACCCGAGTAGAACGGAATGGAACGGAATGGAATGGAATGGAATGGACAGGAGCAGAACGGAATGGAATGCAATGGAATGGAATGGAATGTACCCGAGCAGAACGGAATGGAATGAAATGGAAATGGAAAGGGAATGGAAATGGAACGGGAATGGAAATGGAACGGGAACGGAAATAGAACGGGAATGGAAATGGAACGGGAACGGAAACGGAACGAGAAGGGAAATGGAACGGGAACGGAAACGGAACGGGAACGGAAATGGAACGGGAATGGTAACGGAACAGGAATGGAAATGGAACGGGAATGGAAAAGGAACGGGAATGGAAATGGATCGGGAATGGAAATGGAACGGGAATGGTAATGGAACGGGAATGGAAATGGAACGGGAATGGAAAAGAAACGGGAATGGAAATGGAACGGGAATGGAAATGGAATGGGAATGGAAATGGAATGGAATGGAATGGAATGGAATGGAATGGAATGGAATGTACCGGAGTGGAGTGGAGTGGAGTGGAGTAGAGTGCACTGGAACGGAATGGAATGGAATGGAATGGAATGGAACGGAACGGAATGTACCCGAGAAGCACGGAATGGAATGGAATGGAATGGAATGGAATGGAATGGAATGGAATGTACCGGAGTGGAGTGGAGTGGAATGGAGTGGAGTGGAGTGGTGTGGAGTGGAATGGAATGGAATGGAATGGAATGGAATGGAATGGAATGGAATGGAATGCAATGGAATGCAATGGAATGGAAAGGAATGGAATGGAATGGAATGGAATGGAATGGAATGGAATGGAATGGAATGGACAACAGTAGAATGGAATGGAATGGAATGGAATGGAATGGAATGGAACGGAATGGAATGGAATGGAATGGAATGGAATTCAATGGAATCGAATGGAATGGAATGGAATTCAATGGAATGGAATGGAATGGAATGGAATTCAATGGAATGGAATGGAGTTCTATGGAATGGAATGGAGTGGAATCGAATGGAATCGAATGGAATCGAATGGAATGGAATGGAATAGAATGGAATCAACCCGAGTAGAACGGAACGGAACGCAACGGAACGGAACGGAACGGAACGGGACGGAACGGAATGGAATGGAATGGAATGGAACGGAATTCCATGGAATGGAATGGAATGGAATGGAATTCAATGGAATGGAATGGAATGGAATGGAATGGAATGGAATGGAATGGAATTCAATGGAATGGAATGGAATGGAATGGAATGGAATGGAATGGAATGGAATTCAATGGAATGGAATGGAATGGATTGGAATGGAATGGAATAGAATGGAATCAACCCGAGTAGAACGGAACGGAACACAACGGAACGGAACGGAACGCAACGGAACGGAACGGAACGGAACGGAACGGAATGGAATGGAATGGAACGGAATTCAATGGAATGGAATGGAATGGAATGGAATTCTATGGAATGGAATGGAATGGAATGGAATGGAATTCCATGGAATGGAATGGAATTCAATGGAATTCAATGGAATGGAATGCAATGGAATGGAATGGAATGGAATGGAATGGAATGGAATTCAATGGAATAGAATGGAATGGAATGGAATGGAAACGAATGGAATCGAATGGAATCGAATGGAATCTAATGGAATCGAATGGAATGGAATGGAATAGAATGGAATCAACCCGAGTAGAACGGAATGGAATGGAATGGAATGGAATGGAATGGAATGGAATGGAATGAAATGTTATGGAATGGAATGGAATGGAATTCAATGCAATTCAATTGAATGGAATGGAAGGGAATGGAATGGAGTGGAGTGGAGTGGAGTGGAGTGGAGTGGAATGGAATGGAGTGGAATGGAATGGAATGGAATGGAATGGAATGGAACGGAATTCAATTTAATGGAATGGAAGGGAGTGGAATGGAGTGGAGTGGAGTGGAGTGGAGTGCAGTGGAGTGTAATGGAATGGAGTGGAATGGAATGGAATGGAATGGAATGGAATGGAATGGAATGGAATTCAATGGAGTGGAATGGAATGGAATGGAATGGAATGGAATGGAATGGAATGGAATTCATTGCAATGGAATGGAATGGAATCGAATGGAGTCAAATGGAATGGAATGGAATAGAATGGAATCAACCCGAGTAGAACGGAACGGAACGCAACGGAACGGAACGGAACGGAACGGAACGGAATGGAATGTAATGGAATGGAATGGAATGGAATGGAATGGAGTGGAATGGAATGCAATGGAATGGAATGGAATGGAATGGAATGGAATGGAATGGAGTCGAATGGAATCGAATGGAATGGAATGGAATAGAATGGAATCAACCCGAGTAGAACGGTACGGAACGGAACGGAACGGAACGGAATGGAATGATCAACCCGTGTAGAATGGAATGGAATGGAATTGAATAGAATGGAATCAACCCTAGTTGAACGGAACGGAACGCAACGGATCGGAACGGAACGGGACGGAACGGAACGGAATGGAATGGAATGGAACGGAATTCAATTGAATGGAATGGAATGGAATGGAATTCAATGGAATGGAATGGAATGGAATGGAATGGAATGGAATGGAATGGAATGGAATTGACACCAGTAGAATGGAATGGAATGGAATGGAATGGAATGGAATGGAATGGAATGGAATGGAATGGAATGGAATGGAATGGAATGGAATCTACCCGAGTAGAACGGAATGGAACGGAATGGAATGGAATGGAATGGACAGGAGCAGAACGGAATGGAATGCAATGGAATGGAATGGAATGTACCCGAGCAGAACGGAATGGAATGAAATGGAAATGGAAAGGGAATGGAAATGGAACGGGAATGGAAATGGAACGGGAACGGAAACGGAACGGGAATGGAAATGGAACGGGAACGGAAACGGAACGAGAACGGAAATGGAACGGGAACGGAAACGGAACGGGAACGGAAATGGAACGGGAATGGTAATGGAACGGGCATGGAAATGGAACGGGAATGGAAATGGAACGGGAATGGAAATGGATCGGGAATGGAAATGGAACGGGAATGGTAATGGAACTGGAATGGAAATGGAACGGGAATGGAAAAGAAACGGGAATGGAAATGGAACGGGAATGGAAATGGAATGGGAATGGAAATGGAATGGAATGGAATGGAATGGAATGTACCAGAAAGGAGTGGAGTGGAGTGGAGTGGAGTAGAGTGCACTGGAACGGAATGGAATGGAATGGAATGGAATGGAACGGAACGGAATGTACCCGAGAAGCACGGAATGGAATGGAATGGAATGGAATGGAATGGAATGGAATTGAATGTACCGGAGTGGAGTGGAGTGGAATGGAGTGGAGTGGAGTGGAGTGGAGTGGAATGGAATGGAATGGAACGGAATGGAATGGAATGGAATGCAATGGAATGCAATGGAATGGAAAGGAATGGAATGGAATGGAATGGAATGGAATGGAATGGAATGGACACCAGTAGAATGGAATGGAATGGAATGGAATGGAATGGAATGGAATGGAATGGAATGGAATGGAATGGAATGGAATGGAATGGAATGGAATGGAATTCAATGGAATGGAATGGAATGGAATGGAATTCTATGGAATGGAATGGAATGGAATGGAATTCAATGGAATGGAATGGAATGGAATGGAATTCTATGGAATGGAATGGAGTGGAATCGAATGGAATCGAATGGAATCGAATGGAATGGAATGGAATAGAATGGAATCAACCCGAGTAGAACGGAACGGAACGCAACGGAACGGAACGGAACGGAACGGGACGGAACGGAACGGAATGGAATGGAATGGAACGGAATTCCATGGAATGGAATGGAATGGAATGGAATTCAATGGAATGGAATGGAATGGAATGGAATGGAATGGAATGGAATTCATTGCAATGGAATGGAATGGAATCGAATGGAGTCAAATGGAATGGAATGGAATAGAATGGAATCAACCCGAGTAGAACGGAACGGAACGCAACGGAACGGAACGGAACGGAACGGAACGGAATGGAATGTAATGGAATGGAATGGAATGGAATGGAATGGAGTGGAATGGAATGCAATGGAATGGAATGGAATGGAATGGAATGGAATGGAATGGAGTCGAATGGAATCGAATGGAATGGAATGGAATAGAATGGAATCAACCCGAGTAGAACGGTACGGAACGGAACGGAACGGAACGGAATGGAATGATCAACCCGTGTAGAATGGAATGGAATGGAATTGAATAGAATGGAATCAACCCTAGTTGAACGGAACGGAACGCAACGGATCGGAACGGAACGGGACGGAACGGAACGGAATGGAATGGAATGGAACGGAATTCAATTGAATGGAATGGAATGGAATGGAATTCAATGGAATGGAATGGAATGGAATGGAATGGAATGGAATGGAATGGAATGGAATTGACACCAGTAGAATGGAATGGAATGGAATGGAATGGAATGGAATGGAATGGAATGGAATGGAATGGAATGGAATGGAATCTACCCGAGTAGAACGGAATGGAACGGAATGGAATGGAATGGAATGGACAGGAGCAGAACGGAATGGAATGCAATGGAATGGAATGGAATGTACCCGAGCAGAACGGAATGGAATGAAATGGAAATGGAAAGGGAATGGAAATGGAACGGGAATGGAAATGGAACGGGAACGGAAACGGAACGGGAATGGAAATGGAACGGGAACGGAAACGGAACGAGAACGGAAATGGAACGGGAACGGAAACGGAACGGGAACGGAAATGGAACGGGAATGGTAATGGAACGGGAATGGAAATGGAACGGGAATGGAAATGGAACGGGAATGGAAATGGATCGGGAATGGAAATGGAACGGGAATGGTAATGGAACTGGAATGGAAATGGAACGGGAATGGAAAAGAAACGGGAATGGAAATGGAACGGGAATGGAAATGGAATGGGAATGGAAATGGAATGGAATGGAATGGAATGGAATGGAATGGAATGGAATGTACCGGAGTGGAGTGGAGTGGAGTGGAGTAGAGTGCACTGGAACGGAATGGAATGGAATGGAATGGAATGGAACGGAACGGAATGTACCTGAGAAGCACGGAATGGAATGGAATGGAATGGAATGGAATGGAATGGAATTGAATGTACCGGAGTGGAGTGGAGTGGAATGGAGTGGAGTGGAGTGGAGTGGAGTGGAATGGAATGGAATGGAACGGAATGGAATGGAATGGAATGCAATGGAATGCAATGGAATGGAAAGGAATGGAATGGAATGGAATGGAATGGAATGGAATGGAATGGACACCAGTAGAATGGAATGGAATGGAATGGAATGGAATGGAATGGAATGGAATGGAATGGAATGGAATGGAATTCAATGGAATGGAATGGAATGGAATGGAATTCTATGGAATGGAATGGAATGGAATGGAATTCAATGGAATGGAATGGAATGGAATGGAATTCTATGGAATGGAATGGAGTGGAATCGAATGGAATCGAATGGAATCGAATGGAATGGAATGGAATAGAATGGAATCAACCCGAGTAGAACGGAACGGAACGCAACGGAACGGAACGGAACGGAACGGGACGGAACGGAACGGAATGGAATGGAATGGAACGGAATTCCATGGAATGGAATGGAATGGAATGGAATTCAATGGAATGGAATGGAATGGAATGGAATGGAATGGAATGGAATTCATTGCAATGGAATGGAATGGAATCGAATGGAGTCAAATGGAATGGAATGGAATAGAATGGAATCAACCCGAGTAGAACGGAACGGAACGCAACGGAACGGAACGGAACGGAACGGAACGGAATGGAATGTAATGGAATGGAATGGAATGGAATGGAATGGAGTGGAATGGAATGCAATGGAATGGAATGGAATGGAATGGAATGGAATGGAATGGAGTCGAATGGAATCGAATGGAATGGAATGGAATAGAATGGAATCAACCCGAGTAGAACGGTACGGAACGGAACGGAACGGAACGGAATGGAATGATCAACCCGTGTAGAATGGAATGGAATGGAATTGAATAGAATGGAATCAACCCTAGTTGAACGGAACGGAACGCAACGGATCGGAACGGAACGGGACGGAACGGAACGGAATGGAATGGAATGGAACGGAATTCAATTGAATGGAATGGAATGGAATGGAATTCAATGGAATGGAATGGAATGGAATGGAATGGAATGGAATGGAATGGAATGGAATTGACACCAGTAGAATGGAATGGAATGGAATGGAATGGAATGGAATGGAATGGAATGGAATGGAATGGAATGGAATGGAATCTACCCGAGTAGAACGGAATGGAACGGAATGGAATGGAATGGAATGGACAGGAGCAGAACGGAATGGAATGCAATGGAATGGAATGGAATGTACCCGAGCAGAACGGAATGGAATGAAATGGAAATGGAAAGGGAATGGAAATGGAACGGGAATGGAAATGGAACGGGAACGGAAACGGAACGGGAATGGAAATGGAACGGGAACGGAAACGGAACGAGAACGGAAATGGAACGGGAACGGAAACGGAACGGGAACGGAAATGGAACGGGAATGGTAATGGAACGGGAATGGAAATGGAACGGGAATGGAAATGGAACGGGAATGGAAATGGATCGGGAATGGAAATGGAACGGGAATGGTAATGGAACTGGAATGGAAATGGAACGGGAATGGAAAAGAAACGGGAATGGAAATGGAACGGGAATGGAAATGGAATGGGAATGGAAATGGAATGGAATGGAATGGAATGGAATGGAATGGAATGGAATGTACCGGAGTGGAGTGGAGTGGAGTGGAGTAGAGTGCACTGGAACGGAATGGAATGGAATGGAATGGAATGGAACGGAACGGAATGTACCTGAGAAGCACGGAATGGAATGGAATGGAATGGAATGGAATGGAATGGAATTGAATGTACCGGAGTGGAGTGGAGTGGAATGGAGTGGAGTGGAGTGGAGTGGAGTGGAATGGAATGGAATGGAACGGAATGGAATGGAATGGAATGCAATGGAATGCAATGGAATGGAAAGGAATGGAATGGAATGGAATGGAATGGAATGGAATGGAATGGACACCAGTAGAATGGAATGGAATGGAATGGAATGGAATGGAATGGAATGGAATGGAATGGAATGGAATGGAATTCAATGGAATGGAATGGAATGGAATGGAATTCTATGGAATGGAATGGAATGGAATGGAATTCAATGGAATGGAATGGAATGGAATGGAATTCTATGGAATGGAATGGAGTGGAATCGAATGGAATCGAATGGAATCGAATGGAATGGAATGGAATAGAATGGAATCAACCCGAGTAGAACGGAACGGAACGCAACGGAACGGAACGGAACGGAACGGGACGGAACGGAACGGAATGGAATGGAATGGAACGGAATTCCATGGAATGGAATGGAATGGAATGGAATTCAATGGAATGGAATGGAATGGAATGGAATGGAATTCAATGGAATGGAATGGAATGGAATGGAATGGAATGGAATGGAATGGAATGGAATTCAATGGAATGGAATGGAATGGATTGGAATGGAATGGAATAGAATGGAATCAACCCGAGTAGAACGGAACGGAACACAACGGAACGGAACGGAACGCAACGGAACGGAACGGAACGGAACGGAACGGAATGGAATGGAATGGAACGGAATTCAATGGAATGGAATGGAATGGAACGGAATTCAATGGAATGGAATGGAATGGAATTCAATGGAATGGAATGGAATGGAATGGAATTCAATGGAATGGAATGGAACGGAATGGAATTCAATGGAATGGAATGGAATGGAATTCAATGGAATGGAATGGAATGGAATGGAATGGAATGGAATTCAATGGAATGGAATGGAGTGGAATGGAATGGAATCGAATGGAATTGAATGGAATCGAATGGAATCAAATGGGATCGAATGGAATGGAATGGAATAGAATGGAATCAACCCGAGTAGAACGGAATGGAATGGAATGGAATGGAATGGGATGGAATGGAATGGAATGGAATGGAATGGAATTCAATGGAATGGAATGGAATGGAATGGAATGGAATGGAATGGAATGGAATGGAATGGAATTCTATGGAATGGAATGGAACGGAATGGAATTCAATGGAATGGAATGGAATGGAATTCAATGGAATGGAATGGAATGGAATGGAATGGAATGGAATGGAATTCCATGGAAAGGAGTGGAATGGAATGGAATGGAATCGAATGGAATGGAATGTAATGGAATGGAATGGAATGGAATGGAATGGAATGGAATGGAATGTACCAAAGTAGAACGGAATGGAATGGAATGGAATGGAATGGAATGGAATGTACCAAAGTAGAACGGAATGGAATGGAATGGAATGGAATGGAATGGAATGGAATGGAATGTACCCGAGTAGAACGGAATGGAATGGAATGGAATGGATTGGAATGGAATGGAATGGAATGGAATGGAATGTAACCGAGTAGAACGGAATGGAATGTAATTCAATGGAATGTAACCGGGTTGAACGGAACGGAATGGAATGGAATGGAATGGAATGGAATGGAATGGAATGGAATTGAGTGCAATGCAATGCAATGGAATGCAATGGCATGGAAAGGAATGGAATGGAATGGAATGGAATCTACCCGAGTAGAACGGAATGGAATGGAATTGAATGGAATGTAACCGAGTAGAACGGAACGGAATGGAATGGAATGGAATGGAATGGAATGGAATGCAATGGAATGGAATGGAATGGAATGGAATGGAATGGAATGGAATGGAATGGAATGGACACCAGTAGAATGGAATGGAATGGAATGGAATGGAATGGAATGGAATGGAATGGAATGGAATGGAATCTACCCGAGTAGAACGGAATGGAACGGAATGGAATGGAATGGAATGGACAGGAGCAGAACGGAATGGAATGCAATGGAATGGAATGGAATGTACCCGAGCAGAACGGAATGGAATGAAATGGAAATGGAAAGGGAATGGAAATGGAACGGGAATGGAAATGGAACGGGAACGGAAATAGAACGGGAATGGAAATGGAACGGGAACGGAAACGGAACGAGAAGGGAAATGGAACGGGAACGGAAACGGAACGGGAACGGAAATGGAACGGGAATGGTAACGGAACAGGAATGGAAATGGAACGGGAATGGAAAAGGAACGGGAATGGAAATGGATCGGGAATGGAAATGGAACGGGAATGGTAATGGAACGGGAATGGAAATGGAACGGGAATGGAAAAGAAACGGGAATGGAAATGGAACGGGAATGGAAATGGAATGGGAATGGAAATGGAATGGAATGGAATGGAATGGAATGGAATGGAATGGAATGTACCGGAGTGGAGTGGAGTGGAGTGGAGTAGAGTGCACTGGAACGGAATGGAATGGAATGGAATGGAATGGAACGGAACGGAATGTACCCGAGAAGCACGGAATGGAATGGAATGGAATGGAATGGAATGGAATGGAATGTACCGGAGTGGAGTGGAGTGGAATGGAGTGGAGTGGAGTGGTGTGGAGTGGAATGGAATGGAATGGAATGGAATGGAATGGAATGGAATGGAATGGAATGCAATGGAATGCAATGGAATGGAAAGGAATGGAATGGAATGGAATGGAATGGAATGGAATGGAATGGAATGGACAACAGTAGAATGGAATGGAATGGAATGGAATGGAATGGAATGGAACGGAATGGAATGGAATGGAATGGAATGGAATTCAATGGAATCGAATGGAATGGAATGGAATTCAATGGAATGGAATGGAATGGAATGGAATTCAATGGAATGGAATGGAGTTCTATGGAATGGAATGGAGTGGAATCGAATGGAATCGAATGGAATCGAATGGAATGGAATGGAATAGAATGGAATCAACCCGAGTAGAACGGAACGGAACGCAACGGAACGGAACGGAACGGAACGGGACGGAACGGAATGGAATGGAATGGAATGGAACGGAATTCCATGGAATGGAATGGAATGGAATGGAATTCAATGGAATGGAATGGAATGGAATGGAATGGAATGGAATGGAATGGAATTCAATGGAATGGAATGGAATGGAATGGAATGGAATGGAATGGAATGGAATTCAATGGAATGGAATGGAATGGATTGGAATGGAATGGAATAGAATGGAATCAACCCGAGTAGAACGGAACGGAACACAACGGAACGGAACGGAACGCAACGGAACGGAACGGAACGGAACGGAACGGAATGGAATGGAATGGAACGGAATTCAATGGAATGGAATGGAATGGAATGGAATTCTATGGAATGGAATGGAATGGAATGGAATGGAATTCCATGGAATGGAATGGAATTCAATGGAATTCAATGGAATGGAATGCAATGGAATGGAATGGAATGGAATGGAATGGAATGGAATTCAATGGAATAGAATGGAATGGAATGGAATGGAAACGAATGGAATCGAATGGAATCGAATGGAATCTAATGGAATCGAATGGAATGGAATGGAATAGAATGGAATCAACCCGAGTAGAACGGAATGGAATGGAATGGAATGGAATGGAATGGAATGGAATGGAATGAAATGTTATGGAATGGAATGGAATGGAATTCAATGCAATTCAATTGAATGGAATGGAAGGGAATGGAATGGAGTGGAGTGGAGTGGAGTGGAGTGGAGTGGAATGGAATGGAGTGGAATGGAATGGAATGGAATGGAATGGAATGGAATGGAACGGAATTCAATTTAATGGAATGGAAGGGAGTGGAATGGAGTGGAGTGGAGTGGAGTGGAGTGCAGTGGAGTGTAATGGAATGGAGTGGAATGGAATGGAATGGAATGGAATGGAATGGAATGGAATTCAATGGAGTGGAATGGAATGGAATGGAATGGAATGGAATGGAATGGAATGGAATTCATTGCAATGGAATGGAATGGAATCGAATGGAGTCAAATGGAATGGAATGGAATAGAATGGAATCAACCCGAGTAGAACGGAACGGAACGCAACGGAACGGAACGGAACGGAACGGAACGGAATGGAATGTAATGGAATGGAATGGAATGGAATGGAATGGAGTGGAATGGAATGCAATGGAATGGAATGGAATGGAATGGAATGGAATGGAATGGAGTCGAATGGAATCGAATGGAATGGAATGGAATAGAATGGAATCAACCCGAGTAGAACGGTACGGAACGGAACGGAACGGAACGGAATGGAATGATCAACCCGTGTAGAATGGAATGGAATGGAATTGAATAGAATGGAATCAACCCTAGTTGAACGGAAAGGAACACAACGGATCGGAACGGAACGGGACGGAACGGAACGGAATGGAATGGAATGGAACGGAATTCAATTGAATGGAATGGAATGGAATGGAATTCAATGGAATGGAATGGAATGGAATGGAATGGAATGGAATGGAATGGAATGGAATTGACACCAGTAGAATGGAATGGAATGGAATGGAATGGAATGGAATGGAATGGAATGGAATGGAATGGAATGGAATGGAATGGAATGGAATGGAATCTACCCGAGTAGAACGGAATGGAACGGAATGGAATGGAATGGAATGGACAGGAGCAGAACGGAATGGAATGCAATGGAATGGAATGGAATGTACCCGAGCAGAACGGAATGGAATGAAATGGAAATGGAAAGGGAATGGAAATGGAACGGGAATGGAAATGGAACGGGAACGGAAACGGAACGGGAATGGAAATGGAACGGGAACGGAAACGGAACGAGAACGGAAATGGAACGGGAACGGAAACGGAACGGGAACGGAAATGGAACGGGAATGGTAATGGAACGGGAATGGAAATGGAACGGGAATGGAAATGGAACGGGAATGGAAATGGATCGGGAATGGAAATGGAACGGGAATGGTAATGGAACTGGAATGGAAATGGAACGGGAATGGAAAAGAAACGGGAATGGAAATGGAACGGGAATGGAAATGGAATGGGAATGGAAATGGAATGGAATGGAATGGAATGGAATGTACCAGAAAGGAGTGGAGTGGAGTGGAGTGGAGTAGAGTGCACTGGAACGGAATGGAATGGAATGGAATGGAATGGAACGGAACGGAATGTACCCGAGAAGCACGGAATGGAATGGAATGGAATGGAATGGAATGGAATGGAATTGAATGTACCGGAGTGGAGTGGAGTGGAATGGAGTGGAGTGGAGTGGAGTGGAGTGGAATGGAATGGAATGGAACGGAATGGAATGGAATGGAATGCAATGGAATGCAATGGAATGGAAAGGAATGGAATGGAATGGAATGGAATGGAATGGAATGGAATGGACACCAGTAGAATGGAATGGAATGGAATGGAATGGAATGGAATGGAATGGAATGGAATGGAATGGAATGGAATGGAATTCAATGGAATGGAATGGAATGGAATGGAATTCTATGGAATGGAATGGAATGGAATGGAATTCAATGGAATGGAATGGAATGGAATGGAATTCTATGGAATGGAATGGAGTGGAATCGAATGGAATCGAATGGAATCGAATGGAATGGAATGGAATAGAATGGAATCAACCCGAGGAGAACGGAACGGAACGCAACGGAACGGAACGGAACGGAACGGGACGGAACGGAACGGAATGGAATGGAATGGAACGGAATTCAATGGAATGGAATGGAATGGAATGGAATGGAATGGAATGGAATGGAATGGAGTGGAATGGAATGGAATGGAATGGAACGGAATTCTATGGAATGGAATGGAATGGAATGGAATGGAATTGAGTGCAATGCAATGCAATGGAATGCAATGGAATGGAAAGGAATGGAATGGAATGGAATGGAATCTACCCGAGTAGAACGGAATGGAATGGAATTGAATGGAATGTAACCGAGTAGAACGGAACGGAATGGAATGGAATGGAATGGAATGGAATGCAATGGAATGGAATGGAATGGAATGGAATGGAATGGAATGGAATGGAATGGAATGGACACCAGTAGAATGGAATGGAATGGAATGGAATGGAATGGAATGGAATGGAATGGAATGGAATGGAATCTACCCGAATAGAACGGAATGGAACTAAATGGAATGGAATGGAATGGACAGGAGCAGAACGGAATGGAATGCAATGGAATGGAATGGAATGTACCCGAGCAGAACGGAATGGAATGAAATGGAAATGGAAAGGGAATGGAAATGGAACGGGAATGGAAATGGAACGGGAACGGAAATGGAACGGGAATGGAAATGGAACGGGAACGGAAACGGAACGAAAACGGAAATGGAACGGGAACGGAAACGGAACGGGAACGGAAATGGAACGGGAATGGTAACGGAACAGGAATGGAAATGGAACGGGAATGGAAAAGGAACGGGAATGGAAATGGATCGGGAATGGAAATGGAACGGGAATGGTAATGGAACGGGAATGGAAATGGAAGGGGAATGGAAAAGAAACGGGAATGGAAATGGAACGGGAATGGAAATGGAATGGGAATGGAAATGGAATGGAATGGAATGGAATGGAATGGAATGGAATGTACCGGAGTGGAGTGGAGTGGAGTGGAGTAGAGTGCACTGGAAGGGAATGGAATGGAATGGAATGGAATGGAACGGAACGGAATGTACCCGAGAAGCACGGAATGGAATGGAATGGAATGGAATGGAATGGAATGGAATGGAATGTACCGGAGTGGAGTGGAGTGGAATGGAGTGGAGTGGAGTGGTGTGGAGTGGAATGGAATGGAATGGAATGGAATGGAATGGAATGGAATGCAATGGAATGCAATGGAATGGAAAGGAATGGAATGGAATGCAATGGAATGGAATGGAATGGAATGGAATGGAATGGAATGGACAACAGTAGAATGGAATGGAATGGAATGGAATGGAATGGAATGGAATGGAATGGAATTCAATGGAATGGAATGGAATGGAATGGAATTCAATGGAATGGAATGGAATGGAATGGAATTCTATGGAATGGAATGGAATCGAATGGAATCGAATGGAATCGAATGGAATCGAATGGAATGGAATGGAATAGAATGGAATCAACCCGAGTAGAACGGAATGGAATGGAATGGAATGGAATGGAATCGAATCGAATCGAATGGAATCGAATGGAATGGAATGGAATAGAATGGAATCAACCCGAGTAGAATGGAATGGAATGGAATGGAAGGGAATGGAATGGAATGGAACGGAATGGAATTCAAATGGAATGGAATGGAATGGAATGGAATGGAATTGAATGGAATGGAATGGAATTTAATGGAATGGAATGGAATGGAACGGAATGGAATTCTATGGAATGGAATGGAATGGAATTCAATGGAATGGAATGGAATGGAATGGAATGGAATGGAATGGAATGGAACGGAATTCAATGGAATGGAATGGAACGGAATGGAACTCTATGGAATGGAATGGAATGGAATGGAATGGAATTCAATGGAATGGAATGGAATGGAATGGAATGGAATGGAATTCAATGGAATGGAATGGAATGGAATGGAATTCAATGGAATGGAATGGAATGGAATCGAATGGAATCGAATGGAATCGAATGGAATCGAATGGAAAGAAATGGAATAGAATGGAATCAACCCGAGTAGAACGGAACGGAACGCAACGGAGCGGAACGGGACGGAACGGAACGGAATGGAATGGAATGGAACGGAATTCCATGGAATGGAATGGAATGGAATGGAATTCAATGGAATGGAATGGAATGGAATGGAATGGAATGGAATTCAATGGAATGGAATGGAATGGAATGGAATGGAATGGAATGGAATGGAATGGAATGGAATGGAATGGATTGGAATGGAATGGAATAGAATGGAATCAACCCGAGTAGAACGGAACGGAACACAACGGAACGGAACGGAACGCAACGGAACGGAACGGAACGGAACGGAATGGAATGGAATGGAACGGAATTCAATGGAATGGAATGGAATGGAATGGAATTCTATGGATTGGAATGGAATGGAATGGAATGGAATTCCATGGAATGGAATGGAATGGAATGGAATTCAATGGAATGGAATGGAATGGAATGGAATGGAATGGAATGGAATGGAATTCTATGGAATGGAATGGAGTGGAATCGAATGGAATCGAATGGAATCGAATGCAATCGAATGGGATCGAATGGACTGGAATGGAATAGAATGGAATCAACCCGAGTAGAACGGAGCGGAACGCAACGGAAGGGAACGGAACAGAACGGAACAGAACGGAATGGAATGGAGTGGAATGGAACGGAATTCAATGGAATGGAATGGAACGGAATGGAATTCAATGGAATGGAATGGAATGGAATGGAATGGAATGGAATGGAATGGAATTCCATGGAATGGAATGGAATGGAATGGAATGGAATGGAATGGAATTCAATGGAATGGAATGGAATGGAATGGAATGGAATTGAGTGCAATGCAATGCAATGGAATGCAATGGAATGGAAAGGAATGGAATGGAATGGAATGGAATCTACCCGAGTAGAACGGAATGGAATGGAATTGAATGGAATGTAACCGAGTAGAACGGAACGGAATGGAATGGAATGGAATGGAATGGAATGCAATGGAATGGAATGGAATGGAATGGAATGGAATGGAATGGAATGGAATGGAATGGACACCAGTAGAATGGAATGGAATGGAATGGAATGGAATGGAATGGAATGGAATGGAATGGAATGGAATCTACCCGAATAGAACGGAATGGAACTAAATGGAATGGAATGGAATGGACAGGAGCAGAACGGAATGGAATGCAATGGAATGGAATGGAATGTACCCGAGCAGAACGGAATGGAATGAAATGGAAATGGAAAGGGAATGGAAATGGAACGGGAATGGAAATGGAACGGGAACGGAAATGGAACGGGAATGGAAATGGAACGGGAACGGAAACGGAACGAAAACGGAAATGGAACGGGAACGGAAACGGAACGGGAACGGAAATGGAACGGGAATGGTAACGGAACAGGAATGGAAATGGAACGGGAATGGAAAAGGAACGGGAATGGAAATGGATCGGGAATGGAAATGGAACGGGAATGGTAATGGAACGGGAATGGAAATGGAAGGGGAATGGAAAAGAAACGGGAATGGAAATGGAACGGGAATGGAAATGGAATGGGAATGGAAATGGAATGGAATGGAATGGAATGGAATGGAATGGAATGTACCGGAGTGGAGTGGAGTGGAGTGGAGTAGAGTGCACTGGAAGGGAATGGAATGGAATGGAATGGAATGGAACGGAACGGAATGTACCCGAGAAGCACGGAATGGAATGGAATGGAATGGAATGGAATGGAATGGAATGGAATGTACCGGAGTGGAGTGGAGTGGAATGGAGTGGAGTGGAGTGGTGTGGAGTGGAATGGAATGGAATGGAATGGAATGGAATGGAATGGAATGGAATGCAATGGAATGCAATGGAATGGAAAGGAATGGAATGGAATGCAATGGAATGGAATGGAATGGAATGGAATGGAATGGAATGGACAACAGTAGAATGGAATGGAATGGAATGGAATGGAATGGAATGGAATGGAATTCAATGGAATGGAATGGAATGGAATGGAATTCAATGGAATGGAATGGAATGGAATGGAATTCAATGGAATGGAATGGAATGGAATGGAATTCTATGGAATGGAATGGAATCGAATGGAATCGAATGGAATCGAATGGAATCGAATGGAATGGAATGGAATAGAATGGAATCAACCCGAGTAGAACGGAATGGAATGGAATGGAATGGAATGGAATCGAATCGAATCGAATGGAATCGAATGGAATGGAATGGAATAGAATGGAATCAACCCGAGTAGAATGGAATGGAATGGAATGGAAGGGAATGGAATGGAATGGAACGGAATGGAATTCAAATGGAATGGAATGGAATGGAATGGAATGGAATGGAATGGAATGGAATGGAATGGAATTTAATGGAATGGAATGGAATGGAACGGAATGGAATTCTATGGAATGGAATGGAATGGAATTCAATGGAATGGAATGGAATGGAATGGAATGGAATGGAATGGAATGGAACGGAATTCAATGGAATGGAATGGAACGGAATGGAATTCTATGGAATGGAATGGAATGGAATGGAATGGAATTCAATGGAATGGAATGGAATGGAATGGAATTCAATGGAATGGAATGGAATGGAATGGAATTCAATGGAATGGAATGGAATGGAATCGAATGGAATCGAATGGAATCGAATGGAATCGAATGGAAAGGAATGGAATAGAATGGAATCAACCCGAGTAGAACGGAACGGAACGCAACGGAGCGGAACGGGACGGAACGGAACGGAATGGAATGGAATGGAACGGAATTCCATGGAATGGAATGGAATGGAATGGAATTCAATGGAATGGAATGGAATGGAATGGAATGGAATGGAATGGAATGGAATTCAATGGAATGGAATGGAATGGAATGGAATGGAATGGAATGGAATGGAATGGAATGGAATGGAATGGAATGGATTGGAATGGAATGGAATAGAATGGAATCAACCCGAGTAGAACGGAACGGAACACAACGGAACGGAACGGAACGCAACGGAACGGAACGGAACGGAACGGAATGGAATGGAATGGAACGGAATTCAATGGAATGGAATGGAATGGAATGGAATTCTATGGATTGGAATGGAATGGAATGGAATGGAATTCCATGGAATGGAATGGAATGGAATGGAATTCAATGGAATGGAATGGAATGGAATGGAATGGAATGGAATGGAATGGAATTCTATGGAATGGAATGGAGTGGAATCGAATGGAATCGAATGGAATCGAATGCAATCGAATGGGATCGAATGGACTGGAATGGAATAGAATGGAATCAACCCGAGTAGAACGGAGCGGAACGCAACGGAAGGGAACGGAACAGAACGGAACAGAACGGAATGGAATGGAGTGGAATGGAACGGAATTCAATGGAATGGAATGGAACGGAATGGAATTCAATGGAATGGAATGGAATGGAATGGAATGGAATGGAATGGAATGGAATTCCATGGAATGGAATGGAATGGAATGGAATGGAATGGAATGGAATTCAATGGAATGGAATGGAATGGAATGGAATGGAATGGAATGGAATGGAATTCCATGGAATGGAATGGAATGGAATGGAATGGAATGGAATTCAATGGAATGGAATGGAATGGAATGGAATGGAATGGAATCGAATGGAATCGAATGGAATCGAATGGAATCGAATGGAATGGAATGGAATAGAATGCAATCAACCCGAGTAGAATGGAATGGAATGGAATGGAATGGAATGGAATGGAATGGAATGGAATGGAATGGAGTGGAATGGAATGGAATGGAATGGAACGGAATTCTATGGAATGGAATGGAATGGAATGGAATGGAATTGAGTGCAATGCAATGCAATGGAATGCAATGGAATGGAAAGGAATGGAATGGAATGGAATGGAATCTACCCGAGTAGAACGGAATGGAATGGAATTGAATGGAATGTAACCGAGTAGAACGGAACGGAATGGAATGGAATGGAATGGAATGGAATGCAATGGAATGGAATGGAATGGACTGGAATGGAATGGAATGGAATGGAATGGAATGGACACCAGTAGAATGGAATGGAATGGAATGGAATGGAATGGAATGGAATGGAATGGAATGGAATGGAATCTACCCGAATAGAACGGAATGGAACTAAATGGAATGGAATGGAATGGACAGGAGCAGAACGGAATGGAATGCAATGGAATGGAATGGAATGTACCCGAGCAGAACGGAATGGAATGAAATGGAAATGGAAAGGGAATGGAAATGGAACGGGAATGGAAATGGAACGGGAACGGAAATGGAACGGGAATGGAAATGGAACGGGAACGGAAACGGAACGAAAACGGAAATGGAACGGGAACGGAAACGGAACGGGAACGGAAATGGAACGGGAATGGTAACGGAACAGGAATGGAAATGGAACGGGAATGGAAAAGGAACGGGAATGGAAATGGATCGGGAATGGAAATGGAACGGGAATGGTAATGGAACGGGAATGGAAATGGAAGGGGAATGGAAAAGAAACGGGAATGGAAATGGAACGGGAATGGAAATGGAATGGGAATGGAAATGGAATGGAATGGAATGGAATGGAATGGAATGGAATGTACCGGAGTGGAGTGGAGTGGAGTGGAGTAGAGTGCACTGGAAGGGAATGGAATGGAATGGAATGGAATGGAACGGAACGGAATGTACCCGAGAAGCACGGAATGGAATGGAATGGAATGGAATGGAATGGAATGGAATGTACCGGAGTGGAGTGGAGTGGAATGGAGTGGAGTGGAGTGGTGTGGAGTGGAATGGAATGGAATGGAATGGAATGGAATGGAATGGAATGCAATGGAATGCAATGGAATGGAAAGGAATGGAATGGAATGCAATGGAATGGAATGGAATGGAATGGAATGGAATGGAATGGACAACAGTAGAATGGAATGGAATGGAATGGAATGGAATGGAATGGAATGGAATGGAATTCAATGGAATGGAATGGAATGGAATGGAATTCAATGGAATGGAATGGAATGGAATGGAATTCTATGGAATGGAATGGAATCGAATGGAATCGAATGGAATCGAATGGAATCGAATGGAATGGAATGGAATAGAATGGAATCAACCCGAGTAGAACGGAATGGAATGGAATGGAATGGAATGGAATCGAATCGAATCGAATGGAATCGAATGGAATGGAATGGAATAGAATGGAATCAACCCGAGTAGAATGGAATGGAATGGAATGGAAGGGAATGGAATGGAATGGAACGGAATGGAATTCAAATGGAATGGAATGGAATGGAATGGAATGGAATTGAATGGAATGGAATGGAATTTAATGGAATGGAATGGAATGGAACGGAATGGAATTCTATGGAATGGAATGGAATGGAATTCAATGGAATGGAATGGAATGGAATGGAATGGAATGGAATGGAATGGAACGGAATTCAATGGAATGGAATGGAACGGAATGGAACTCTATGGAATGGAATGGAATGGAATGGAATGGAATTCAATGGAATGGAATGGAATGGAATGGAATGGAATGGAATTCAATGGAATGGAATGGAATGGAATGGAATTCAATGGAATGGAATGGAATGGAATCGAATGGAATCGAATGGAATCGAATGGAATCGAATGGAAAGGAATGGAATAGAATGGAATCAACCCGAGTAGAACGGAACGGAACGCAACGGAGCGGAACGGGACGGAACGGAACGGAATGGAATGGAATGGAACGGAATTCCATGGAATGGAATGGAATGGAATGGAATTCAATGGAATGGAATGGAATGGAATGGAATGGAATGGAATTCAATGGAATGGAATGGAATGGAATGGAATGGAATGGAATGGAATGGAATGGAATGGAATGGATTGGAATGGAATGGAATAGAATGGAATCAACCCGAGTAGAACGGAACGGAACACAACGGAACGGAACGGAACGCAACGGAACGGAACGGAACGGAACGGAATGGAATGGAATGGAACGGAATTCAATGGAATGGAATGGAATGGAATGGAATTCTATGGATTGGAATGGAATGGAATGGAATGGAATTCCATGGAATGGAATGGAATGGAATGGAATTCAATGGAATGGAATGGAATGGAATGGAATGGAATGGAATGGAATGGAATTCTATGGAATGGAATGGAGTGGAATCGAATGGAATCGAATGGAATCGAATGCAATCGAATGGGATCGAATGGACTGGAATGGAATAGAATGGAATCAACCCGAGTAGAACGGAGCGGAACGCAACGGAAGGGAACGGAACAGAACGGAACAGAACGGAATGGAATGGAGTGGAATGGAACGGAATTCAATGGAATGGAATGGAACGGAATGGAATTCAATGGAATGGAATGGAATGGAATGGAATGGAATGGAATGGAATGGAATGGAATTCCATGGAATGGAATGGAATGGAATGGAATGGAATGGAATGGAATTCAATGGAATGGAATGGAATGGAATGGAATGGAATGGAATGGAATTCCATGGAATGGAATGGAATGGAATGGAATGGAATGGAATTCAATGGAATGGAATGGAATGGAATGGAATGGAATGGAATGGAATCGAATGGAATCGAATGGAATCGAATGGAATCGAATGGAATGGAATGGAATAGAATGCAATCAACCCGAGTAGAATGGAATGGAATGGAATGGAATGGAATGGAATGGAATGGAATGGAATGGAATGGAATGGAGTGGAATGGAATGGAATGGAATGGAACGGAATTCTATGGAATGGAATGGAATGGAATGGAATGGAATTGAGTGCAATGCAATGCAATGGAATGCAATGGAATGGAAAGGAATGGAATGGAATGGAATGGAATCTACCCGAGTAGAACGGAATGGAATGGAATTGAATGGAATGTAACCGAGTAGAACGGAACGGAATGGAATGGAATGGAATGGAATGGAATGCAATGGAATGGAATGGAATGGAATGGAATGGAATGGAATGGAATGGAATGGACACCAGTAGAATGGAATGGAATGGAATGGAATGGAATGGAATGGAATGGAATGGAATCTACCCGAATAGAACGGAATGGAACTAAATGGAATGGAATGGAATGGACAGGAGCAGAACGGAATGGAATGCAATGGAATGGAATGGAATGTACCCGAGCAGAACGGAATGGAATGAAATGGAAATGGAAAGGGAATGGAAATGGAACGGGAATGGAAATGGAACGGGAACGGAAATGGAACGGGAATGGAAATGGAACGGGAACGGAAACGGAACGAAAACGGAAATGGAACGGGAACGGAAACGGAACGGGAACGGAAATGGAACGGGAATGGTAACGGAACAGGAATGGAAATGGAACGGGAATGGAAAAGGAACGGGAATGGAAATGGATCGGGAATGGAAATGGAACGGGAATGGTAATGGAACGGGAATGGAAATGGAAGGGGAATGGAAAAGAAACGGGAATGGAAATGGAACGGGAATGGAAATGGAATGGGAATGGAAATGGAATGGAATGGAATGGAATGGAATGGAATGGAATGTACCGGAGTGGAGTGGAGTGGAGTGGAGTAGAGTGCACTGGAAGGGAATGGAATGGAATGGAATGGAATGGAACGGAACGGAATGTACCCGAGAAGCACGGAATGGAATGGAATGGAATGGAATGGAATGGAATGGAATGGAATGGAATGTACCGGAGTGGAGTGGAGTGGAATGGAGTGGAGTGGAGTGGTGTGGAGTGGAATGGAATGGAATGGAATGGAATGGAATGGAATGGAATGGAATGCAATGGAATGCAATGGAATGGAAAGGAATGGAATGGAATGCAATGGAATGGAATGGAATGGAATGGAATGGAATGGAATGGACAACAGTAGAATGGAATGGAATGGAATGGAATGGAATGGAATGGAATGGAATGGAATTCAATGGAATGGAATGGAATGGAATGGAATTCAATGGAATGGAATGGAATGGAATGGAATTCAATGGAATGGAATGGAATGGAATGGAATTCTATGTAATGGAATGGAGTGGAATCGAATGGAATCGAATGGAATCGAATGGAATGGAATGGAATAGAATGGAATCAACCCGAGTAGAACGGAACGGAACGCAACGGAACGGAACGGAACGGAACGGGACGGAACGGAACGGAATGGAATGGAATGGAACGGAATTCCATGGAATGGATTGGAATGGAATGGAATTCAATGGAATGGAATGGAATTAAATGGAATGGAATGGAATGGATTGGAATGGAATGGAATAGAATGGAATCATCCCGAGTAGAACGGAACGGAACACAACGGAATGGAACGGAACGCAACGGAACGGAACGGAACGGAACGGAACGGAATGGAATGGAATGGAACGGAATTCAATGGAATGGAATGGAATGGAATGGAATTCTATGGAATGGAATGGAATGGAATGGAATGGAATTCCATGGAATGGAATGGAATGGAATGGAATGGAATGGAATGGAATTCAATGGAATGGAATGGAGTGGAATGGAATGGAATCGAATGGAATTGAATGGAATCGAATGGAATCAAATGGGATCGAATGGAATGGAATGGAATAGAATGGAATCAACCCGAGTAGAACGGAATGGAATGGAATGGAATGGAATGGGATGGAATGGAATGGAATGGAATGGAATGGAATGGAATGGAATTCAATGGAATGGAATGGAATGGAATGGAATGGAATGGAATGGAATGGAATTCAATGGAATGGAATGGATTGGAATCGAATGGAATGGAATGTACCAAAGTAGAACGGAATGGAATGGAATGGAATGGAATGGAATGGAATGGAATGGAATGGAATGTACACGAGTAGAACGGAATGGAATGGAATTGAATGGATTGGAATGGAATGGAATGGAATGGAATGGAATGTAACCGAGTAGAACGGAATGGAATGTAATTGAATGGAATGTAACCGAGTTGAACGGAACGGAATGCAATGGAATGGAATGGAATGGAATGGAATGGAATGGAATTGAGTGCAATGCAATGCAATGGAATGCAATGGAATGGAATGGAATGGAATGGAATAGACACCAGTAGAATGGAATGGAATGGAATGGAATGGAATGGAATGGAATGGAATGGAATGGAATGGAATCTACCCGAGTAGAACGGAATGGAACGGAATGGAATGGAATGGAATGGACAGGAGCAGAACGGAATGGAATGCAATGGAATGGAATGGAATGTACCCGAGCAGAATGGAATGGAATGAAATGGAAATGGAAAGGGAATGGAAATGGAACGGGAATGGAAATGGAAAGGGAACGGAAATGCAACGGGAATGGAAATGGAACGGGAACGGAAACGGAACGAGAACGGAAATGGAACGGGAACGGAAACGGAACGGGAACGGAAATGGAACGGGAATGGTAACGGAACGGGAATGGAAATGGAACGGGAATGGAAATGGAACGGGAATGGAAATGGATCGGGAATGGAAATGGAACGGGAAAGGTAATGGAACTGGAAAGGAAATGGAACGGGAATGGAAAAGAAACGGGAATGGAAATGGAACGGGAATGGAAATGGAATGGGAATGGAAATGGAATGGAATGGAATGGAATGGAATGGAATGGAATGGAATGTACCGGAGTGGAGTGGAGTGGAGTGGAGTGGAGTAGAGTGCACTGAAACGGAATGGAATGGAATGGAATGGAATGGAATGGAACGGAACGGAATGTACCCGAGAAGCACGGAATGGAATGGAATGGAATGGAATGGAATGGAATGGAATGTACCGGAGTGGAGTGGAGTGGAATGGAGTGGAGTGGAGTGGAGTGGAGTGGAATGGAATGGAATGGAATGGAATGGAATGGAATGCAATGGAATGCAATGGAATGGAAAGGAAAGGAATGGAATGGAATGGAATGGAATGGAATGGAATGGACACCAGTAGAATGGAATGGAATGGAATGGAATGGAATGGAATGGAATGGAATGGAATTCAATGGAATGGAATGGAATGGAATGGAATTCAATGGAATGGAATGGAATGGAATGGAATTCAATGGAATGGAATGGAATGGAATGGAATTCAATAGAATGGAATGGAATGGAATGGAATGGAATGGAATGGAATGGAGTGGAATCGAATGGAATCGAATGGAATCGAATGGAATGGAATGGAATAGAATGGAATCAACCCGAGTAGAACGGAACGGAACGCAACGGAACGGAACGGAACGGAACGGGACGGAACGGAACGGAATGGAATGGAATGGAACGGAATTCCATGGAATGGAATGGAATGGAATGGAATTCAATGGAATGGAATGGAATGGAATGGAATGGAATGGAATGGAATGGAATTCAATGGAATGGAATGGAATGGATTGGAATGGAATGGAATAGAATGGAATCAACACGAGTAGAACGGAACGGAACACAACGGAACGGTACGGAACGCAACGGAACGGAACGGAACGGAACGGAAAGGAATGGAATGGAATGGAACGGAATTCAATGGAATGGAATGGAATAGAATGGAATTCTATGGATTGGAATGGAATGGAATGGAATGGAATTCCATGGAATGGAATGGAATGGAATGGAATTCAATGGAATGGAATGGAATGGAATGGAATGGAATGGAATGGAATGGAATGGAATGGAATTGTATGGAATGGAATGGAGTGGAATCGAATGGAATCGAACGGAATCGAATGCAATCGAATGGGATCGAATGGACTGGAATGGAATAGAATGGAATCAACCCGAGTAGAACGGAGCGGAACGCAATGGAAGGGAACGGAACGGAACGGAACGGAATGGAATGGAGTGGAATGGAACGGAATTCAATGAAATGGAATGGAACGGAATGGAATTCTATGGAATGGAATGGAATGGAATGGAATGGAATGGAATGGAATGGAATGGAATGGAATGGAATTCAATGGAATGGAATGGAATGGAATGGAATGGAATTCAATGGAATGGAATGGAATGGAATGGAATGGAATGGAATGGAATGGAATGGATTGGAATGGAATGGAATTCAAATGGAATGGAATGGAATGGAATGGAATGGAATGGAATGGAATGGAATTCAAATGGAATGGAATGGAATGGAATGGAATGGAATGGAATGGAATGGAATGGAATGCAATGGAATGGAATGGAATGGAATGGAATGGAATTCAATGGAATGGAATGGAATGGAATCGAATGGAATCGAGTGGAATCGAATGGAATGGAATGGAATAGAATGCAATCAACCCGAGTAGAATGGAATGGAATGGAATGGAATGGAATGGAATGGAATGGAATGGAATGGAATAGAATGGAATGGAATGGAATGGAATGGAATTCAAATGGAATGGAATGGAATGGAATGGAATGGAATTCCATGGAATGGAATGGAATGGAATGGAATGGAATGGAATTCAATGGAATGGAATGGAATGGAATGGAATGGAATGGAATGGAATGGAATCGAATGGAATCGAATGGAATCGAATGGAATCGAATGGAATGGAATGGAATAGAATGCAATCAACCCGAGTAGAATGGAATGGAATGGAATGGAATGGAATGGAATGGAGTGGAATGGAATGGAATGGAATGGAACGGAATTCTATGGAATGGAATGGAATGGAATGGAATGGAATGGAATTGAGTGCAATGCAATGCAATGGAATGCAATGGAATGGAAAGGAATGGAATGGAATGGAATGGAATCTACCCGAGTAGAACGGAATGGAATGGAATTGAATGGAATGTAACCGAGTAGAACGGAACGGAATGGAATGGAATGGAATGGAATGGAATGCAATGGAATGGAATGGAATGGAATGGAATGGAATGGAATGGAATGGAATGGAATGGACACCAGTAGAATGGAATGGAATGGAATGGAATGGAATGGAATGGAATGGAATGGAATGGAATCTACCCGAATAGAACGGAATGGAACTAAATGGAATGGAATGGAATGGACAGGAGCAGAACGGAATGGAATGCAATGGAATGGAATGGAATGTACCCGAGCAGAACGGAATGGAATGAAATGGAAATGGAAAGGGAATGGAAATGGAACGGGAATGGAAATGGAACGGGAACGGAAATGGAACGGGAATGGAAATGGTACGGGAACGGAAACGGAACGAAAACGGAAATGGAACGGGAACGGAAACGGAACGGGAACGGAAATGGAACGGGAATGGTAACGGAACAGGAATGGAAATGGAACGGGAATGGAAAAGGAACGGGAATGGAAATGGATCGGGAATGGAAATGGAACGGGAATGGTAATGGAACGGGAATGGAAATGGAAGGGGAATGGAAAAGAAACGGGAATGGAAATGGAA
This sequence comes from Gorilla gorilla gorilla, assembly GCF_029281585.2. Lineage (NCBI taxonomy): Eukaryota > Metazoa > Chordata > Mammalia > Primates > Hominidae > Gorilla > Gorilla gorilla. Next base: position 9,333,334 of record NC_073236.2, read on the forward strand.
CGGGAATGGAAATGGAATGGGAATGGAAATGGAATGGAATGGAATGGAATGGAATGGAATGGAATGTACCGGAGTGGAGTGGAGTGGAGTGGAGTAGAGTGCACTGGAAGGGAATGGAATGGAATGGAATGGAATGGAACGGAACGGAATGTACCCGAGAAGCACGGAATGGAATGGAATGGAATGGAATGGAATGGAATGGAATGGAATGTACCGGAGTGGAGTGGAGTGGAATGGAGTGGAGTGGAGTGGTGTGGAGTGGAATGGAATGGAATGGAATGGAATGGAATGGAATGGAATGCAATGGAATGCAATGGAATGGAAAGGAATGGAATGGAATGCAATGGAATGGAATGGAATGGAATGGAATGGAATGGAATGGACAACAGTAGAATGGAATGGAATGGAATGGAATGGAATGGAATGGAATGGAATGGAATGGAATTCAATGGAATGGAATGGAATGGAATGGAATTCAATGGAATGGAATGGAATGGAATGGAATTCAATGGAATGGAATGGAATGGAATGGAATTCTATGGAATGGAATGGAATCGAATGGAATCGAATGGAATCGAATGGAATCGAATGGAATGGAATGGAATAGAATGGAATCAACCCGAGTAGAACGGAATGGAATGGAATGGAATGGAATGGAATCGAATCGAATCGAATGGAATCGAATGGAATGGAATGGAATAGAATGGAATCAACCCGAGTAGAATGGAATGGAATGGAATGGAAGGGAATGGAATGGAATGGAACGGAATGGAATTCAAATGGAATGGAATGGAATGGAATGGAATGGAATTGAATGGAATGGAATGGAATTTAATGGAATGGAATGGAATGGAACGGAATGGAATTCTATGGAATGGAATGGAATTCAATGGAATGGAATGGAATGGAATCGAATGGAATCGAATGGAATCGAATGGAATCGAATGGAAAGGAATGGAATAGAATGGAATCAACCCGAGTAGAACGGAACGGAACGCAACGGAGCGGAACGGGACGGAACGGAACGGAATGGAATGGAATGGAACGGAATTCCATGGAATGGAATGGAATGGAATGGAATTCAATGGAATGGAATGGAATGGAATGGAATGGAATGGAATGGAATTCAATGGAATGGAATGGAATGGAATGGAATGGAATGGAATGGAATGGAATGGAATGGAATGGAATGGATTGGAATGGAATGGAATAGAATGGAATCAACCCGAGTAGAACGGAACGGAACACAACGGAACGGAACGGAACGCAACGGAACGGAACGGAACGGAACGGAATGGAATGGAATGGAACGGAATTCAATGGAATGGAATGGAATGGAATGGAATTCTATGGATTGGAATGGAATGGAATGGAATGGAATTCCATGGAATGGAATGGAATGGAATGGAATTCAATGGAATGGAATGGAATGGAATGGAATGGAATGGAATGGAATGGAATTCTATGGAATGGAATGGAGTGGAATCGAATGGAATCGAATGGAATCGAATGCAATCGAATGGGATCGAATGGACTGGAATGGAATAGAATGGAATCAACCCGAGTAGAACGGAGCGGAACGCAACGGAAGGGAACGGAACAGAACGGAACAGAACGGAATGGAATGGAGTGGAATGGAACGGAATTCAATGGAATGGAATGGAACGGAATGGAATTCAATGGAATGGAATGGAATGGAATGGAATGGAATGGAATGGAATGGAATTCCATGGAATGGAATGGAATGGAATGGAATGGAATGGAATGGAATGGAATTCAATGGAATGGAATGGAATGGAATGGAATGGAATGGAATGGAATTCCATGGAATGGAATGGAATGGAATGGAATGGAATGGAATTCAATGGAATGGAATGGAATGGAATGGAATGGAATGGAATGGAATCGAATGGAATCGAATGGAATCGAATGGAATCGAATGGAATGGAATGGAATAGAATGCAATCAACCCGAGTAAAATGGAATGGAATGGAATGGAATGGAATGGAATGGAATGGAATGGAATGGAGTGGAATGGAATGGAATGGAATGGAACGGAATTCTATGGAATGGAATGGAATGGAATGGAATGGAATTGAGTGCAATGCAATGCAATGGAATTCAATGGAATGGAAAGGAATGGAATGGAATGGAATGGAATCTACCCGAGTAGAACGGAATGGAATGGAATTGAATGGAATGTAACCGAGTAGAGCGGAACGGAATGGAATGGAATGGAATGGAATGGAATGCAATGGAATGGAATGGAATGGAATGGAATGGAATGGAATGGAATGGAATGGAATGGACACCAGTAGAATGGAATGGAATGGAATGGAATGGAATGGAATGGAATGGAATGGAATGGAATGGAATCTACCCGAATAGAACGGAATGGAACTAAATGGAATGGAATGGAATGGACAGGAGCAGAACGGAATGGAATGCAATGGAATGGAATGGAATGTACCCGAGCAGAACGGAATGGAATGAAATGGAAATGGAAAGGGAATGGAAATGGAACGGGAATGGAAATGGAACGGGAACGGAAATGGAACGGGAATGGAAATGGAACGGGAACGGAAACGGAACGAAAACGGAAATGGAACGGGAACGGAAACGGAACGGGAACGGAAATGGAACGGGAATGGTAACGGAACAGGAATGGAAATGGAACGGGAATGGAAAAGGAACGGGAATGGAAATGGATCGGGAATGGAAATGGAACGGGAATGGTAATGGAACGGGAATGGAAATGGAAGGGGAATGGAAAAGAAACGGGAATGGAAATGGAACGGGAATGGAAATGGAATGGGAATGGAAATGGAATGGAATGGAATGGAATGGAATGGAATGGAATGTACCGGAGTGGAGTGGAGTGGAGTGGAGTAGAGTGCACTGGAAGGGAATGGAATGGAATGGAATGGAATGGAACGGAACGGAATGTACCCGAGAAGCACGGAATGGAATGGAATGGAATGGAATGGAATGGAATGGAATGTACCGGAGTGGAGTGGAGTGGAATGGAGTGGAGTGGAGTGGTGTGGAGTGGAATGGAATGGAATGGAATGGAATGGAATGGAATGGAATGCAATGGAATGCAATGGAATGGAAAGGAATGGAATGGAATGCAATGGAATGGAATGGAATGGAATGGAATGGAATGGAATGGACAACAGTAGAATGGAATGGAATGGAATGGAATGGAATGGAATGGAATGGAATGGAATTCAATGGAATGGAATGGAATGGAATGGAATTCAATGGAATGGAATGGAATGGAATGGAATTCTATGGAATGGAATGGAATCGAATGGAATCGAATGGAATCGAATGGAATCGAATGGAATGGAATGGAATAGAATGGAATCAACCCGAGTAGAACGGAATGGAATGGAATGGAATGGAATGGAATCGAATCGAATCGAATGGAATCGAATGGAATGGAATGGAATAGAATGGAATCAACCCGAGTAGAATGCAATGGAATGGAATGGAAGGGAATGGAATGGAATGGAACGGAATGGAATTCAAATGGAATGGAATGGAATGGAATGGAATGGAATTGAATGGAATGGAATGGAATTTAATGGAATGGAATGGAATGGAACGGAATGGAATTCTATGGAATGGAATGGAATGGAATTCAATGGAATGGAATGGAATGGAATGGAATGGAATGGAATGGAATGGAATGGAACGGAATTCAATGGAATGGAATGGAACGGAATGGAATTCTATGGAATGGAATGGAATGGAATGGAATGGAATTCAATGGAATGGAATGGAATGGAATGGAATGGAATGGAATTCAATGGAATGGAATGGAATGGAATGGAATTCAATGGAATGGAATGGAATGGAATCGAATGGAATCGAATGGAATCGAATGGAATCGAATGGAAAGGAATGGAATAGAATGGAATCAACCCGAGTAGAACGGAACGGAACGCAACGGAGCGGAACGGGACGGAACGGAACGGAATGGAATGGAATGGAACGGAATTCCATGGAATGGAATGGAATGGAATGGAATTCAATGGAATGGAATGGAATGGAATGGAATGGAATGGAATGGAATGGAATTCAATGGAATGGAATGGAATGGAATGGAATGGAATGGAATGGAATGGAATGGAATGGAATGGAATGGAATGGATTGGAATGGAATGGAATAGAATGGAATCAACCCGAGTAGAACGGAACGGAACACAACGGAACGGAACGGAACGCAACGGAACGGAACGGAACGGAACGGAATGGAATGGAATGGAACGGAATTCAATGGAATGGAATGGAATGGAATGGAATTCTATGGATTGGAATGGAATGGAATGGAATGGAATTCCATGGAATGGAATGGAATGGAATGGAATTCAATGGAATGGAATGGAATGGAATGGAATGGAATGGAATGGAATGGAATTCTATGGAATGGAATGGAGTGGAATCGAATGGAATCGAATGGAATCGAATGCAATCGAATGGGATCGAATGGACTGGAATGGAATAGAATGGAATCAACCCGAGTAGAACGGAGCGGAACGCAACGGAAGGGAACGGAACAGAACGGAACAGAACGGAATGGAATGGAGTGGAATGGAACGGAATTCAATGGAATGGAATGGAACGGAATGGAATTCAATGGAATGGAATGGAATGGAATGGAATGGAATGGAATGGAATGGAATTCCATGGAATGGAATGGAATGGAATGGAATGGAATGGAATGGAATTCAATGGAATGGAATGGAATGGAATGGAATGGAATTGAGTGCAATGCAATGCAATGGAATGCAATGGAATGGAAAGGAATGGAATGGAATGGAATGGAATCTACCCGAGTAGAACGGAATGGAATGGAATTGAATGGAATGTAACCGAGTAGAACGGAACGGTATGGAATGGAATGGAATGGAATGGAATGCAATGGAATGGAATGGAATGGAATGGAATGGAATGGAATGGAATGGAATGGAATGGAATGGACACCAGTAGAATGGAATGGAATGGAATGGAATGGAATGGAATGGAATGGAATGGAATGGAATCTACCCGAATAGAACGGAATGGAACTAAATGGAATGGAATGGAATGGACAGGAGCAGAACGGAATGGAATGCAATGGAATGGAATGGAATGTACCCGAGCAGAACGGAATGGAATGAAATGGAAATGGAAAGGGAATGGAAATGGAACGGGAATGGAAATGGAACGGGAACGGAAATGGAACGGGAATGGAAATGGAACGGGAACGGAAACGGAACGAAAACGGAAATGGAACGGGAACGGAAACGGAACGGGAACGGAAATGGAACGGGAATGGTAACGGAACAGGAATGGAAATGGAACGGGAATGGAAAAGGAACGGGAATGGAAATGGATCGGGAATGGAAATGGAACGGGAATGGTAATGGAACGGGAATGGAAATGGAAGGGGAATGGAAAAGAAACGGGAATGGAAATGGAACGGGAATGGAAATGGAATGGGAATGGAAATGGAATGGAATGGAATGGAATGGAATGGAATGGAATGTACCGGAGTGGAGTGGAGTGGAGTGGAGTAGAGTGCACTGGAAGGGAATGGAATGGAATGGAATGGAATGGAACGGAACGGAATGTACCCGAGAAGCACGGAATGGAATGGAATGGAATGGAATGGAATGGAATGGAATGTACCGGAGTGGAGTGGAGTGGAATGGAGTGGAGTGGAGTGGTGTGGAGTGGAATGGAATGGAATGGAATGGAATGGAATGGAATGGAATGCAATGGAATGCAATGGAATGGAAAGGAATGGAATGGAATGCAATGGAATGGAATGGAATGGAATGGAATGGAATGGAATGGACAACAGTAGAATGGAATGGAATGGAATGGAATGGAATGGAATGGAATGGAATTCAATGGAATGGAATGGAATGGAATGGAATTCAATGGAATGGAATGGAATGGAATGGAATTCAATGGAATGGAATGGAATGGAATGGAATTCTATGGAATGGAATGGAATCGAATGGAATCGAATGGAATCGAATGGAATCGAATGGAATGGAATGGAATAGAATGGAATCAACCCGAGTAGAACGGAATGGAATGGAATGGAATGGAATGGAATCGAATCGAATCGAATGGAATCGAATGGAATGGAATGGAATAGAATGGAATCAACCCGAGTAGAATGGAATGGAATGGAATGGAAGGGAATGGAATGGAATGGAACGGAATGGAATTCAAATGGAATGGAATGGAATGGAATGGAATGGAATTGAATGGAATGGAATGGAATTTAATGGAATGGAATGGAATGGAACGGAATGGAATTCTATGGAATGGAATGGAATGGAATTCAATGGAATGGAATGGAATGGAATGGAATGGAATGGAATGGAATGGAACGGAATTCAATGGAATGGAATGGAACGGAATGGAATTCTATGGAATGGAATGGAATGGAATGGAATGGAATTCAATGGAATGGAATGGAATGGAATGGAATTCAATGGAATGGAATGGAATGGAATGGAATTCAATGGAATGGAATGGAATGGAATCGAATGGAATCGAATGGAATCGAATGGAATCGAATGGAAAGGAATGGAATAGAATGGAATCAACCCGAGTAGAACGGAACGGAACGCAACGGAGCGGAACGGGACGGAACGGAACGGAATGGAATGGAATGGAACGGAATTCCATGGAATGGAATGGAATGGAATGGAATTCAATGGAATGGAATGGAATGGAATGGAATGGAATGGAATGGAATGGAATGGAATTCAATGGAATGGAATGGAATGGAATGGAATGGAATGGAATGGAATGGAATGGAATGGAATGGAATGGAATGGATTGGAATGGAATGGAATAGAATGGAATCAACCCGAGTAGAACGGAACGGAACACAACGGAACGGAACGGAACGCAACGGAACGGAACGGATCGGAACGGAATGGAATGGAATGGAACGGAATTCAATGGAATGGAATGGAATGGAATGGAATTCTATGGATTGGAATGGAATGGAATGGAATGGAATTCCATGGAATGGAATGGAATGGAATGGAATTCAATGGAATGGAATGGAATGGAATGGAATGGAATGGAATGGAATGGAATTCTATGGAATGGAATGGAGTGGAATCGAATGGAATCGAATGGAATCGAATGCAATCGAATGGGATCGAATGGACTGGAATGGAATAGAATGGAATCAACCCGAGTAGAACGGAGCGGAACGCAACGGAAGGGAACGGAACAGAACGGAACAGAACGGAATGGAATGGAGTGGAATGGAACGGAATTCAATGGAATGGAATGGAACGGAATGGAATTCAATGGAATGGAATGGAATGGAATGGAATGGAATGGAATGGAATGGAATTCCATGGAATGGAATGGAATGGAATGGAATGGAATGGAATGGAATTCAATGGAATGGAATGGAATGGAATGGAATGGAATGGAATGGAATGGAATTCCATGGAATGGAATGGAATGGAATGGAATGGAATGGAATGGAATTCAATGGAATGGAATGGAATGGAATGGAATGGAATGGAATCGAATGGAATCGAATGGAATCGAATGGAATCGAATGGAATGGAATGGAATAGAATGCAATCAACCCGAGTAGAATGGAATGGAATGGAATGGAATGGAATGGAATGGAATGGAATGGAATGGAATGGAGTGGAATGGAATGGAATGGAATGGAACGGAATTCTATGGAATGGAATGGAATGGAATGGAATGGAATTGAGTGCAATGCAATGCAATGGAATGCAATGGAATGGAAAGGAATGGAATGGAATGGAATGGAATCTACCCGAGTAGAACGGAATGGAATGGAATTGAATGGAATGTAACCGAGTAGAACGGAACGGAATGGAATGGAATGGAATGGAATGGAATGCAATGGAATGGAATGGAATGGAATGGAATGGAATGGAATGGAATGGAATGGAATGGACACCAGTAGAATGGAATGGAATGGAATGGAATGGAATGGAATGGAATGGAATGGAATGGAATGGAATCTACCGAATAGAACGGAATGGAACTAAATGGAATGGAATGGAATGGACAGGAGCAGAACGGAATGGAATGCAATGGAATGGAATGGAATGTACCCGAGCAGAACGGAATGGAATGAAATGGAAATGGAAAGGGAATGGAAATGGAACGGGAATGGAAATGGAACGGGAACGGAAATGGAACGGGAATGGAAATGGAACGGGAACGGAAACGGAACGAAAACGGAAATGGAACGGGAACGGAAACGGAACGGGAACGGAAATGGAACGGGAATGGTAACGGAACAGGAATGGAAATGGAACGGGAATGGAAAAGGAACGGGAATGGAAATGGATCGGGAATGGAAATGGAACGGGAATGGTAATGGAACGGGAATGGAAATGGAAGGGGAATGGAAAAGAAACGGGAATGGAAATGGAACGGGAATGGAAATGGAATGGGAATGGAAATGGAATGGAATGGAATGGAATGGAATGGAATGTACCGGAGTGGAGTGGAGTGGAGTGGAGTAGAGTGCACTGGAAGGGAATGGAATGGAATGGAATGGAATGGAACGGAACGGAATGTACCCGAGAAGCACGGAATGGAATGGAATGGAATGGAATGGAATGGAATGGAATGTACCGGAGTGGAGTGGAGTGGAATGGAGTGGAGTGGAGTGGTGTGGAGTGGAATGGAATGGAATGGAATGGAATGGAATGGAATGGAATGCAATGGAATGCAATGGAATGGAAAGGAATGGAATGGAATGCAATGGAATGGAATGGAATGGAATGGAATGGAATGGAATGGACAACAGTAGAATGGAATGGAATGGAATGGAATGGAATGGAATGGAATGGAATGGAATTCAATGGAATGGAATGGAATGGAATGGAATTCAATGGAATGGAATGGAATGGAATGGAATTCAATGGAATGGAATGGAATGGAATGGAATTCTATGGAATGGAATGGAATCGAATGGAATCGAATGGAATCGAATGGAATCGAATGGAATGGAATGGAATAGAATGGAATCAACCCGAGTAGAACGGAATGGAATGGAATGGAATGGAATGGAATCGAATCGAATCGAAAGGAATCGAATGGAATGGAATGGAATAGAATGGAATCAACCCGAGTAGAATGGAATGGAATGGAATGGAAGGGAATGGAATGGAATGGAACGGAATGGAATTCAAATGGAATGGAATGGAATGGAATGGAATGGAATTGAATGGAATGGAATGGAATTTAATGGAATGGAATGGAATGGAACGGAATGGAATTCTATGGAATGGAATGGAATGGAATTCAATGGAATGGAATGGAATGGAATGGAATGGAATGGAATGGAATGGAACGGAATTCAATGGAATGGAATGGAACGGAATGGAACTCTATGGAATGGAATGGAATGGAATGGAATGGAATTCAATGGAATGGAATGGAATGGAATGGAATGGAATGGAATTCAATGGAATGGAATGGAATGGAATGGAATTCAATGGAATGGAATGGAATGGAATCGAATGGAATCGAATGGAATCGAATGGAATCGAATGGAAAGGAATGGAATAGAATGGAATCAACCCGAGTAGAACGGAACGGAACGCAACGGAGCGGAACGGGACGGAACGGAACGGAATGGAATGGAATGGAACGGAATTCCATGGAATGGAATGGAATGGAATGGAATTCAATGGAATGGAATGGAATGGAATGGAATGGAATGGAATTCAATGGAATGGAATGGAATGGAATGGAATGGAATGGAATGGAATGGAATGGAATGGAATGGAATTGAATGGAATGGAATGGAATGGAATGGATTGGAATGGAATGGAATAGAATGGAATCAACCCGAGTAGAACGGAACGGAACACAACGGAACGGAACGGAACGCAACGGAACGGAACGGAACGGAACGGAATGGAATGGAATGGAACGGAATTCAATGGAATGGAATGGAATGGAATGGAATTCTATGGATTGGAATGGAATGGAATGGAATGGAATTCCATGGAATGGAATGGAATGGAATGGAATTCAATGGAATGGAATGGAATGGAATGGAATGGAATGGAATTCTATGGAATGGAATGGAGTGGAATCGAATGGAATCGAATGGAATCGAATGCAATCGAATGGGATCGAATGGACTGGAATGGAATAGAATGGAATCAACCCGAGTAGAACGGAGCGGAACGCAACGGAAGGGAACGGAACAGAACGGAACAGAACGGAATGGAATGGAGTGGAATGGAACGGAATTCAATGGAATGGAATGGAACGGAATGGAATTCAATGGAATGGAATGGAATGGAATGGAATGGAATGGAATGGAATGGAATGGAATTCCATGGAATGGAATGGAATGGAATGGAATGGAATGGAATGGAATTCAATGGAATGGAATGGAATGGAATGGAATGGAATGGAATGGAATTCCATGGAATGGAATGGAATGGAATGGAATGGAATGGAATGGAATTCAATGGAATGGAATGGAATGGAATGGAATGGAATGGAATGGAATCGAATGGAATCGAATGGAATCGAATGGAATCGAATGGAATGGAATGGAATAGAATGCAATCAACCCGAGTAGAATGGAATGGAATGGAATGGAATGGAATGGAATGGAATGGAATGGAATGGAATGGAATGGAATGGAGTGGAATGGAATGGAATGGAATGGAACGGAATTCTATGGAATGGAATGGAATGGAATGGAATGGAATTGAGTGCAATGCAATGCAATGGAATGCAATGGAATGGAAAGGAATGGAATGGAATGGAATGGAATCTACCCGAGTAGAACGGAATGGAATGGAATTGAATGGAATGTAACCGAGTAGAACGGAACGGAATGGAATGGAATGGAATGGAATGGAATGCAATGGAATGGAATGGAATGGAATGGAATGGAATGGAATGGAATGGAATGGAATGGACACCAGTAGAATGGAATGGAATGGAATGGAATGGAATGGAATGGAATGGAATGGAATCTACCCGAATAGAACGGAATGGAACTAAATGGAATGGAATGGAATGGACAGGAGCAGAACGGAATGGAATGCAATGGAATGGAATGGAATGTACCCGAGCAGAACGGAATGGAATGAAATGGAAATGGAAAGGGAATGGAAATGGAACGGGAATGGAAATGGAACGGGAACGGAAATGGAACGGGAATGGAAATGGAACGGGAACGGAAACGGAACGAAAACGGAAATGGAACGGGAACGGAAACGGAACGGGAACGGAAATGGAACGGGAATGGTAACGGAACAGGAATGGAAATGGAACGGGAATGGAAAAGGAACGGGAATGGAAATGGATCGGGAATGGAAATGGAACGGGAATGGTAATGGAACGGGAATGGAAATGGAAGGGGAATGGAAAAGAAACGGGAATGGAAATGGAACGGGAATGGAAATGGAATGGGAATGGAAATGGAATGGAATGGAATGGAATGGAATGGAATGGAATGTACCGGAGTGGAGTGGAGTGGAGTGGAGTAGAGTGCACTGGAAGGGAATGGAATGGAATGGAATGGAATGGAACGGAACGGAATGTACCCGAGAAGCACGGAATGGAATGGAATGGAATGGAATGGAATGGAATGGAATGTACCGGAGTGGAGTGGAGTGGAATGGAGTGGAGTGGAGTGGTGTGGAGTGGAATGGAATGGAATGGAATGGAATGGAATGGAATGGAATGCAATGGAATGCAATGGAATGGAAAGGAATGGAATGGAATGCAATGGAATGGAATGGAATGGAATGGAATGGAATGGAATGGACAACAGTAGAATGGAATGGAATGGAATGGAATGGAATGGAATGGAATGGAATGGAATGGAATGGAATTCAATGGAATGGAATGGAATGGAATGGAATTCAATGGAATGGAATGGAATGGAATGGAATTCAATGGAATGGAATGGAATGGAATGGAATTCTATGGAATGGAATGGAATCGAATGGAATCGAATGGAATCGAATGGAATCGAATGGAATGGAATGGAATAGAATGGAATCAACCCGAGTAGAACGGAATGGAATGGAATGGAATGGAATGGAATCGAATCGAATCGAATGGAATCGAATGGAATGGAATGGAATAGAATGGAATCAACCCGAGTAGAATGGAATGGAATGGAATGGAAGGGAATGGAATGGAATGGAACGGAATGGAATTCAAATGGAATGGAATGGAATGGAATGGAATGGAATTGAATGGAATGGAATGGAATTTAATGGAATGGAATGGAATGGAACGGAATGGAATTCTATGGAATGGAATGGAATGGAATTCAATGGAATGGAATGGAATGGAATGGAATGGAATGGAATGGAATGGAATTGAACGGAATTCAATGGAATGGAATGGAACGGAATGGAATTCTATGGAATGGAATGGAATGGAATGGAATGGAATTCAATGGAATGGAATGGAATGGAATGGAATGGAATGGAATTCAATGGAATGGAATGGAATGGAATGGAATTCAATGGAATGGAATGGAATGGAATCGAATGGAATCGAATGGAATCGAATGGAATCGAATGGAAAGGAATGGAATAGAATGGAATCAACCCGAGTAGAACGGAACGGAACGCAACGCAACGGAACGGAACGGAACGGAACGGAATGGAATGGAATGGAACGGAATTCAATGGAATGGAATGGAATGGAATGGAATTCTATGGATTGGAATGGAATGGAATTGAATGGAATTCCATGGAATGGAATGGAATGGAATGGAATTCAATGGAATGGAATGGAATGGAATGGAATGGAATGGAATGGAATGGAATTCTATGGAATGGAATGGAGTGGAATCGAATGGAATCGAATGGAATCGAATGCAATCGAATGGGATCGAATGGACTGGAATGGAATAGAATGGAATCAACCCGAGTAGAACGGAGCGGAACGCAACGGAAGGGAACGGAACAGAACGGAACAGAACGGAATGGAATGGAGTGGAATGGAACGGAATTCAATGGAATGGAATGGAACGGAATGGAATTCAATGGAATGGAATGGAATGGAATGGAATGGAATGGAATGGAATGGAATTCCATGGAATGGAATGGAATGGAATGGAATGGAATGGAATGGAATTCAATGGAATGGAATGGAATGGAATGGAATGGAATGGAATGGAATTCCATGGAATGGAATGGAATGGAATGGAATGGAATGGAATTCAATGGAATGGAATGGAATGGAATGGAATGGAATGGAATGGAATCGAATGGAATCGAATGGAATCGAATGGAATCGAATGGAATGGAATGGAATAGAATGCTATCAACCCGAGTAGAATGGAATGGAATGGAATGGAATGGAATGGAATGGAATGGAATGGAATGGAGTGGAATGGAATGGAATGGAATGGAACGGAATTCTATGGAATGGAATGGAATGGAATGGAATGGAATTGAGTGCAATGCAATGCAATGGAATGCAATGGAATGGAAAGGAATGGAATGGAATGGAATGGAATCTACCCGAGTAGAACGGAATGGAATGGAATTGAATGGAATGTAACCGAGTAGAACGGAACGGAATGGAATGGAATGGAATGGAATGGAATGCAATGGAATGGAATGGAATGGAATGGAATGGAATGGAATGGAATGGAATGGAATGGAATGGAATGGACACCAGTAGAATGGAATGGAATGGAATGGAATGGAATGGAATGGAATGGAATGGAATGGAATCTACCCGAATAGAACGGAATGGAACTAAATGGAATGGAATGGAATGGACAGGAGCAGAACGGAATGGAATGCAATGGAATGGAATGGAATGTACCCGAGCAGAACGGAATGGAATGAAATGGAAATGGAAAGGGAATGGAAATGGAACGGGAATGGAAATGGAACGGGAACGGAAATGGAACGGGAATGGAAATGGAACGGGAACGGAAACGGAACGAAAACGGAAATGGAACGGGAACGGAAACGGAACGGGAACGGAAATGGAACGGGAATGGTAACGGAACAGGAATGGAAATGGAACGGGAATGGAAAAGGAACGGGAATGGAAATGGATCGGGAATGGAAATGGAACGGGAATGGTAATGGAACGGGAATGGAAATGGAAGGGGAATGGAAAAGAAACGGGAATGGAAATGGAACGGGAATGGAAATGGAATGGGAATGGAAATGGAATGGAATGGAATGGAATGGAATGGAATGGAATGTACCGGAGTGGAGTGGAGTGGAGTGGAGTAGAGTGCACTGGAAGGGAATGGAATGGAATGGAATGGAATGGAACGGAACGGAATGTACCCGAGAAGCACGGAATGGAATGGAATGGAATGGAATGGAATGGAATGGAATGGAATGGAATGTACCGGAGTGGAGTGGAGTGGAATGGAGTGGAGTGGAGTGGTGTGGAGTGGAATGGAATGGAATGGAATGGAATGGAATGGAATGGAATGCAATGGAATGCAATGGAATGGAAAGGAATGGAATGGAATGCAATGGAATGGAATGGAATGGAATGGAATGGAATGGAATGGACAACAGTAGAATGGAATGGAATGGAATGGAATGGAATGGAATGGAATGGAATGGAATTCAATGGAATGGAATGGAATGGAATGGAATTCAATGGAATGGAATGGAATGGAATGGAATTCAATGGAATGGAATGGAATGGAATGGAATTCTATGTAATGGAATGGAGTGGAATCGAATGGAATCGAATGGAATCGAATGGAATGGAATGGAATAGAATGGAATCAACCCGAGTAGAACGGAACGGAACGCAACGGAACGGAACGGAACGGAACGGGACGGAACGGAACGGAATGGAATGGAATGGAACGGAATTCCATGGAATGGAATGGAATGGAATGGAATTCAATGGAATGGAATGGAATGGAATGGAATGGAACGGAACGGAATGGAATGGAATGGAATGGAATGGATTGGAATGGAATGGAATAGAATGGAATCAACACGAGTAGAACGGAACGGAACACAACGGAACGGAACGGAACGCAACGGAACGGAACGGAACGGAACGGAAAGGAATGGAATGGAATGGAACGGAATTCAATGGAATGGAATGGAATAGAATGGAATTCTATGGATTGGAATGGAATGGAATGGAATGGAATTCCATGGAATGGAATGGAATGGAATGGAATTCAATGGAATGGAATGGAATGGAATGGAATGGAATGGAATGGAATGGAATGGAATGGAATTGTATGGAATGGAATGGAGTGGAATCGAATGGAATCGAATGGAATCGAATGCAATCGAATGGGATCGAATGGACTGGAATGGAATAGAATGGAATCAACCCGAGTAGAACGGAGCGGAACGCAACGGAAGGGAACGGAACGGAACGGAACGGAATGGAATGGAGTGGAATGGAACGGAATTCAATGGAATGGAATGGAACGGAATGGAATTCTATGGAATGGAATGGAATGGAATGGAATGGAATGGAATGGAATGGAATGGAATTCAATGGAATGGAATGGAATGGAATGGAATGGAATTCAATGGAATGGAATGGAAAGGAATGGAATGGAATGGAATGGAATGGAATGGATTGGAATGGAATGGAATTCAAATGGAATGGAATGGAATGGAATGGAATGGAATGGAATGGAATGGAATGGAATGGAATTCAAATGGAATGGAATGGAATGGAATGGAATGGAATGGAATGGAATGGAATGGAATGGAATGCAATGGAATGGAATGGAATGGAATGGAATGGAATGGAATGCAATGGAATGGAATGGAATGGAATGGAATGGAATTCAATGGAATGGAATGGAATGGAATCGAATGGAATCGAGTGGAATCGAATGGAATGGAATGGAATAGAATGCAATCAACCCGAGTAGAATGGAATGGAATGGAATGGAATGGAATGGAATGGAATGGAATGGAATAGAATGGAATGGAATGGAATGGAATGGAATTCAAATGGAATGGAATGGAATGGAATGGAATGGAATGGAATGGAATGGAACGGAATTCCATGGAATGGAATGGAATGGAATTCAATGGAATGGAATGGAATGGAATGGAATGGAATTCTATGGAATGGAATGGAATGGAATGGAATGGAATTCAATGGAATGGAATGGAATGGAATGGATTGGAATGGAATTCAATGGAATGGAATGGAATGGAGTGGAACGGAATGGAATTCAATGGAATGGAATGGAATGGAATCGAATGGAATCGAATGGAATCAATTGGTATCGAATGGAATGGAATGGAATGGAATGGAATAGAATGGAATCATCCCGAGTAGAACAGAACGGCACGCAACGGAACGGAATGGAATGGAACGGGACGGAACGGAACGGAATGGAATGGAATGGAACGGAATTCAATGGAATGGAATGGAATGGAATGGAATTCTATGGAATGGAATGGAGTGGAATCGAATGGAATCGAATGGAATCGAATGGAATCGAATGGGATCGAATGGACTGGAATGGAATAGAATGGAATCAACCCGAGTAGAACGGAGCGGAACGCAACGGAAGGGAACGGAACGCAACGGAACGGAACGGAATGGAATGGAGTGGAATGGAACGGAATTCAATGGAATGGAATGGAACGGAATGGAATTCAATGGAATGGAATGGAATGGAATGGAATGGAATGGAATGGAATGGAATTCAATGGAATGGAATTGAATGGAATGGAATGGAATTCAATGGAATGGAATGGAATGGAATGGAATGGAATGGAATCGAATGGAATCGAATGGAATCGAATGGAATCGAATGGAATGGAATGGAATAGAATGCAATCAACCCGAGTAGAATGGAATGGAATGGAATGGAATGGAATGGAATGGAATGGAATGGAATGGAATGGAATGGAATGGAATGGAACGGAATTCTATAAAATGGAATGGAATGGAATGGAATGGAATTGAGTGCAATGCAATGCAATGGAATGCAATGGAATGGAAAGGAATGGAATGGAATGGAATGGAATCTACCCGAGTAGAACGGAATGGAATGGAATGGAATGGAATGTAACCGAGTAGAACGGAACGGAATGGAATGGAATGGAATGGAATGGAATGCAATGGAATGGAATGGAATGGAATGGAATGGAATGGAATGGACACCAGTAGAATGGAATGGAATGGAATGGAATGGAATGGAATGGAATCTACCCGAGTAGAACGGAATGGAACGGAATGGAATGGAATGGAATGGACAGGAGCAGAACGGAATGGAATGCAATGGAATGGAATGGAATGTACCCGAGCAGAACGGAATGGAATGAAATGGAAATGGAAAGGGAATGGAAATGGAACGGGAATGGAAATGGAACGGGAACGGAAATGGAACGGGAATGGAAATGGAACGGGAACGGAAACGGAACGAGAACGGAAATGGAACGGGAATGGAAACGGAACGGGAACGGAAATGGAACGGGAATGGTAACGGAACAGGAATGGAAATGGAACGGGAATGGAAAAGGAACGGGAATGGAAATGGATCGGGAATGGAAATGGAACGGGAATGGTAATGGAACGGGAATGGAAATGGAACGGGAATGGAAAAGAAACGGGAATGGAAATGGAACGGGAATGGAAATGGAATGGGAATGGAAATGGAATGGAATGGAATGGAATGGAATGGAATGGAATGTACCGGAGTGGAGTGGAGTGGAGTGGAGTAGAGTGCACTGGAACGGAATGGAATGGAATGGAATGGAATGGAACGGAACGGAATGTACCCGAGAAGCACGGAATGGAATGGAATGGAATGGAATGGAATGGAATGGAATGGAATGGAATGTACCGGAGTGGAGTGGAGTGGAATGGAGTGGAGTGGAGTGGTGTGGAGTGGAATGGAATGGAATGGAATGGAATGGAATGGAATGGAATGGAATGCAATGGAATGCAATGGAATGGAAAGGAATGGAATGGAATGGAATGGAATGGAATGGAATGGAATGGAATGGAATGGAATGGACAACAGTAGAATGGAATGGAATGGAATGGAATGGAATGGAATGGAATGGAATGGAATGGAATGGAATTCAATGGAATGGAATGGAATGGAATGGAATTCAATGGAATGGAATGGAATGGAATGGAATTCAATGGAATGGAATGGAATGGAATGGAATTCTATGGAATGGAATGGAGTGGAATCGAATGGAATCGAATGGAATCGAATGGAATGGAATGGAATAGAATGGAATCAACCCGAGTAGAACGGAACGGAACGCAACGGAACGGAACGGAACGGAACGGGACGGAACGGAACGGAATGGAATGGAATGGAACGGAATTCCATGGAATGGATTGGAATGGAATGGAATTCAATGGCATGGAATGGAATGGAATGGAATGGAATGGAATGGAATGGAATGGAATTCAATGGAATGGAATGGAATGGAATGGAATGGAATGGAATGGAATGGAATTCAATGGAATGGAATGGAATGGATTGGAATGGAATGGAATAGAATGGAATCATCCCGAGTAGAACGGAACGGAACACAACGGAACGGAACGGAACGCAACGGAACGGAACGGAACGGAACGGAACGGAATGGAATGGAATGGAACGGAATTCAATGGAATGGAATGGAATGGAACGGAATTCAATGGAATGGAATGGAATGGAATTCAATGGAATGGAATGGAATGGAATGGAATTCAATGGAATGGAATGGAATGGAATGGAATTCAATGGAATGGAATGGAATGGAATTCAATGGAATGGAATGGAATGGAATGGAATGGAATGGAATGGAATTCAATGGAATGGAATGGAGTGGAATGGAATGGAATCGAATGGAATTGAATGGAATCGAATGGAATCAAATGGGATCGAATGGAATGGAATGGAATAGAATGGAATCAACCCGAGTAGAACGGAATGGAATGGAATGGAATGGAATGGGATGGAATGGAATGGAATGGAATGGAATGGAATTCAATGGAATGGAATGGAATGGAATGGAATGGAATGGAATGGAATGGAATGGAATGGAATTCTATGGAATGGAATGGAACGGAATGGAATTCAATGGAATGGAATGGAATGGAATTCAATGGAATGGAATGGAATGGAATGGAATGGAATGGAATGGAATTCCATGGAAAGGAGTGGAATGGAATGGAATGGAATCGAATGGAATGGAATGTAATGGAATGGAATGGAATGGAATGGAATGGAATGGAATGGAATGTACCAAAGTAGAACGGAATGGAATGGAATGGAATGGAATGGAATGGAATGTACCAAAGTAGAACGGAATGGAATGGAATGGAATGGAATGGAATGGAATGGAATGGAATGTACCCGAGTAGAACGGAATGGAATGGAATGGAATGGATTGGAATGGAATGGAATGGAATGGAATGGAATGTAACCGAGTAGAACGGAATGGAATGTAATTCAATGGAATGTAACCGGGTTGAACGGAACGGAATGGAATGGAATGGAATGGAATGGAATGGAATGGAATGGAATGGAATTGAGTGCAATGCAATGCAATGGAATGCAATGGCATGGAAAGGAATGGAATGGAATGGAATGGAATCTACCCGAGTAGAACGGAATGGAATGGAATTGAATGGAATGTAACCGAGTAGAACGGAACGGAATGGAATGGAATGGAATGGAATGGAATGGAATGCAATGGAATGGAATGGAATGGAATGGAATGGAATGGAATGGAATGGAATGGAATGGACACCAGTAGAATGGAATGGAATGGAATGGAATGGAATGGAATGGAATGGAATGGAATGGAATGGAATGGAATCTACCCGAGTAGAACGGAATGGAACGGAATGGAATGGAATGGAATGGACAGGAGCAGAACGGAATGGAATGCAATGGAATGGAATGGAATGTACCCGAGCAGAACGGAATGGAATGAAATGGAAATGGAAAGGGAATGGAAATGGAACGGGAATGGAAATGGAACGGGAACGGAAATAGAACGGGAATGGAAATGGAACGGGAACGGAAACGGAACGAGAAGGGAAATGGAACGGGAACGGAAACGGAACGGGAACGGAAATGGAACGGGAATGGTAACGGAACAGGAATGGAAATGGAACGGGAATGGAAAAGGAACGGGAATGGAAATGGATCGGGAATGGAAATGGAACGGGAATGGTAATGGAACGGGAATGGAAATGGAACGGGAATGGAAAAGAAACGGGAATGGAAATGGAACGGGAATGGAAATGGAATGGGAATGGAAATGGAATGGAATGGAATGGAATGGAATGGAATGTACCGGAGTGGAGTGGAGTGGAGTGGAGTAGAGTGCACTGGAACGGAATGGAATGGAATGGAATGGAATGGAACGGAACGGAATGTACCCGAGAAGCACGGAATGGAATGGAATGGAATGGAATGGAATGGAATGGAATGTACCGGAGTGGAGTGGAGTGGAATGGAGTGGAGTGGAGTGGTGTGGAGTGGAATGGAATGGAATGGAATGGAATGGAATGGAATGGAATGGAATGGAATGCAATGGAATGCAATGGAATGGAAAGGAATGGAATGGAATGGAATGGAATGGAATGGAATGGAATGGAATGGAATGGACAACAGTAGAATGGAATGGAATGGAATGGAATGGAATGGAATGGAACGGAATGGAATGGAATGGAATGGAATGGAATTCAATGGAATCGAATGGAATGGAATGGAATTCAATGGAATGGAATGGAATGGAATGGAATTCAATGGAATGGAATGGAGTTCTATGGAATGGAATGGAGTGGAATCGAATGGAATCGAATGGAATCGAATGGAATGGAATGGAATAGAATGGAATCAACCCGAGTAGAACGGAACGGAACGCAACGGAACGGAACGGAACGGAACGGGACGGAACGGAATGGAATGGAATGGAATGGAACGGAATTCCATGGAATGGAATGGAATGGAATGGAATTCAATGGAATGGAATGGAATGGAATGGAATGGAATGGAATGGAATGGAATTCAATGGAATGGAATGGAATGGAATGGAATGGAATGGAATGGAATGGAATGGAATTCAATGGAATGGAATGGAATGGATTGGAATGGAATGGAATAGAATGGAATCAACCCGAGTAGAACGGAACGGAACACAACGGAACGGAACGGAACGCAACGGAACGGAACGGAACGGAACGGAACGGAATGGCATGGAATGGAACGGAATTCAATGGAATGGAATGGAATGGAATGGAATTCTATGGAATGGAATGGAATGGAATGGAATGGAATTCCATGGAATGGAATGGAATTCAATGGAATTCAATGGAATGGAATGCAATGGAATGGAATGGAATGGAATGGAATGGAATGGAATTCAATGGAATAGAATGGAATGGAATGGAATGGAAACGAATGGAATCGAATGGAATCGAATGGAATCTAATGGAATGGAATGGAATGGAATGGAATAGAATGGAATCAACCCGAGTAGAACGGAATGGAATGGAATGGAATGGAATGGAATGGAATGGAATGGAATGAAATGTTATGGAATGGAATGGAATGGAATTCAATGCAATTCAATTGAATGGAATGGAAGGGAATGGAATGGAGTGGAGTGGAGTGGAGTGGAGTGGAGTGGAATGGAATGGAGTGGAATGGAATGGAATGGAATGGAATGGAATGGAATTGAACGGAATTCAATTTAATGGAATGGAAGGGAGTGGAATGGAGTGGAGTGGAGTGGAGTGGAGTGCAGTGGAGTGTAATGGAATGGAGTGGAATGGAATGGAATGGAATGGAATGGAATGGAATGGAATGGAATGGAATTCAATGGAGTGGAATGGAGTGGAATGGAATGGAATGGAATGGAATGGAATGGAATGGAATGGAATGGAATTCAATGGAGTGGAATGGAATGGAATGGAATGGAATGGAATGGAATGGAATTCATTGCAATGGAATGGAATGGAATCGAATGGAGTCAAATGGAATGGAATGGAATAGAATGGAATCAACCCGAGTAGAACGGAACGGAACGCAACGGAACGGAACGGAACGGAACGGAACGGAATGGAATGTAATGGAATGGAATGGAATGGAATGGAATGGAATGGAGTGGAATGGAATGCAATGGAATGGAATGGAATGGAATGGAATGGAATGGAATGGAGTCGAATGGAATCGAATGGAATGGAATGGAATAGAATGGAATCAACCCGAGTAGAACGGTACGGAACGGAACGGAACGGAACGGAATGGAATGATCACCCCGTGTAGAATGGAATGGAATGGAATTGAATAGAATGGAATCAACCCTAGTTGAACGGAACGGAACGCAACGGATCGGAACGGAACGGGACGGAACGGAACGGAATGGAATGGAATGGAACGGAATTCAATTGAATGGAATGGAATGGAATGGAATTCAATGGAATGGAATGGAACGGAATGGAATGGAATGGAATGGAATGGAATGGAATGGAATTGACACCAGTAGAATGGAATGGAATGGAATGGAATGGAATGGAATGGAATGGAATGGAATGGAATGGAATGGAATGGAATGGAATGGAATCTACCCGAGTAGAACGGAATGGAACGGAATGGAATGGAATGGAATGGACAGGAGCAGAACGGAATGGAATGCAATGGAATGGAATGGAATGTACCCGAGCAGAACGGAATGGAATGAAATGGAAATGGAAAGGGAATGGAAATGGAACGGGAATGGAAATGGAACGGGAACGGAAACGGAACGGGAATGGAAATGGAACGGGAACGGAAACGGAACGAGAACGGAAATGGAACGGGAACGGAAACGGAACGGGAACGGAAATGGAACGGGAATGGTAATGGAACGGGAATGGAAATGGAACGGGAATGGAAATGGAACGGGAATGGAAATGGATCGGGAATGGAAATGGAACGGGAATGGTAATGGAACTGGAATGGAAATGGAACGGGAATGGAAAAGAAACGGGAATGGAAATGGAACGGGAATGGAAATGGAATGGGAATGGAAATGGAATGGAATGGAATGGAATGGAATGGAATGGAATGGAATGTACCGGAGTGGAGTGGAGTGGAGTGGAGTAGAGTGCACTGGAACGGAATGGAATGGAATGGAATGGAATGGAACGGAACGGAATGTACCTGAGAAGCACCGAATGGAATGGAATGGAATGGAATGGAATGGAATGGAATTGAATGTACCGGAGTGGAGTGGAGTGGAATGGAGTGGAGTGGAGTGGAGTGGAGTGGAATGGAATGGAATGGAACGGAATGGAATGGAATGGAATGCAATGGAATGCAATGGAATGGAAAGGAATGGAATGGAATGGAATGGAATGGAATGGAATGGAATGGACACCAGTAGAATGGAATGGAATGGAATGGAATGGAATGGAATGGAATGGAATGGAATGGAATGGAATGGAATTCAATGGAATGGAATGGAATGGAATGGAATTCTATGGAATGGAATGGAATGGAATGGAATTCAATGGAATGGAATGGAATGGAATGGAATTCTATGGAATGGAATGGAGTGGAATCGAATGGAATCGAATGGAATCGAATGGAATGGAATGGAATAGAATGGAATCAACCCGAGTAGAACGGAACGGAACGCAACGGAACGGAACGGAACGGAACGGGACGGAACGGAACGGAATGGAATGGAATGGAACGGAATTCCATGGAATGGAATGGAATGGAATGGAATTCAATGGAATGGAATGGAATGGAATGGAATGGAATTCAATGGAATGGAATGGAATGGAATGGAATGGAATGGAATGGAATGGAATTCAATGGAATGGAATGGAATGGATTGGAATGGAATGGAATAGAATGGAATCAACCCGAGTAGAACGGAACGGAACACAACGGAACGGAACGGAACGCAACGGAACGGAACGGAACGGAACGGAACGGAATGGAATGGAATGGAACGGAATTCAATGGAATGGAATGGAATGGAACGGAATTCAATGGAATGGAATGGAATGGAATTCAATGGAATGGAATGGAATGGAATGGAATTCAATGGAATGGAATGGAACGGAATGGAATTCAATGGAATGGAATGGAATGGAATTCAATGGAATGGAATGGAATGGAATGGAATGGAATGGAATTCCATGGAATGGAATGGAGTGGAATGGAATGGAATCGAATGGAATTGAATGGAATCGAATGGAATCAAATGGGATCGAATGGAATGGAATGGAATAGAATGGAATCAACCCGAGTAGAACGGAATGGAATGGAATGGAATGGAATGGGATGGAATGGAATGGAATGGAATGGAATGGAATTCAATGGAATGGAATGGAATGGAATGGAATGGAATGGAATGGAATGGAATGGAATGGAATTCTATGGAATGGAATGGAACGGAATGGAATTCAATGGAATGGAATGGAATGGAATTCAATGGAATGGAATGGAATGGAATGGAATGGAATGGAATGGAATTCCATGGAAAGGAGTGGAATGGAATGGAATGGAATCGAATGGAATGGAATGTAATGGAATGGAATGGAATGGAATGGAATGGAATGGAATGGAATGTACCAAAGTAGAACGGAATGGAATGGAATGGAATGGAATGGAATGGAATGTACCAAAGTAGAACGGAATGGAATGGAATGGAATGGAATGGAATGGAATGGAATGGAATGTACCCGAGTAGAACGGAATGGAATGGAATGGAATGGATTGGAATGGAATGGAATGGAATGGAATGGAATGTAACCGAGTAGAACGGAATGGAATGTAATTCAATGGAATGTAACCGGGTTGAACGGAACGGAATGGAATGGAATGGAATGGAATGGAATGGAATGGAATGGAATTGAGTGCAATGCAATGCAATGGAATGCAATGGCATGGAAAGGAATGGAATGGAATGGAATGGAATCTACCCGAGTAGAACGGAATGGAATGGAATTGAATGGAATGTAACCGAGTAGAACGGAACGGAATGGAATGGAATGGAATGGAATGGAATGGAATGCAATGGAATGGAATGGAATGGAATGGAATGGAATGGAATGGAATGGAATGGAATGGACACCAGTAGAATGGAATGGAATGGAATGGAATGGAATGGAATGGAATGGAATGGAATGGAATGGAATGGAATCTACCCGAGTAGAACGGAATGGAACGGAATGGAATGGAATGGAATGGACAGGAGCAGAACGGAATGGAATGCAATGGAATGGAATGGAATGTACCCGAGCAGAACGGAATGGAATGAAATGGAAATGGAAAGGGAATGGAAATGGAACGGGAATGGAAATGGAACGGGAACGGAAATAGAACGGGAATGGAAATGGAACGGGAACGGAAACGGAACGAGAAGGGAAATGGAACGGGAACGGAAACGGAACGGGAACGGAAATGGAACGGGAATGGTAACGGAACAGGAATGGAAATGGAACGGGAATGGAAAAGGAACGGGAATGGAAATGGATCGGGAATGGAAATGGAACGGGAATGGTAATGGAACGGGAATGGAAATGGAACGGGAATGGAAAAGAAACGGGAATGGAAATGGAACGGGAATGGAAATGGAATGGGAATGGAAATGGAATGGAATGGAATGGAATGGAATGGAATGGAATGGAATGTACCGGAGTGGAGTGGAGTGGAGTGGAGTAGAGTGCACTGGAACGGAATGGAATGGAATGGAATGGAATGGAACGGAACGGAATGTACCCGAGAAGCACGGAATGGAATGGAATGGAATGGAATGGAATGGAATGGAATGCACCGGAGTGGAGTGGAGTGGAATGGAGTGGAGTGGAGTGGTGTGGAGTGGAATGGAATGGAATGGAATGGAATGGAATGGAATGGAATGGAATGGAATGCAATGGAATGCAATGGAATGGAAAGGAATGGAATGGAATGGAATGGAATGGAATGGAATGGAATGGAATGGAATGGACAACAGTAGAATGGAATGGAATGGAATGGAATGGAATGGAATGGAACGGAATGGAATGGAATGGAATGGAATGGAATTCAATGGAATCGAATGGAATGGAATGGAATTCAATGGAATGGAATGGAATGGAATGGAATTCAATGGAATGGAATGGAGTTCTATGGAATGGAATGGAGTGGAATCGAATGGAATCGAATGGAATCGAATGGAATGGAATGGAATAGAATGGAATCAACCCGAGTAGAACGGAACGGAACGCAACGGAACGGAACGGAACGGAACGGGACGGAACGGAATGGAATGGAATGGAATGGAACGGAATTCCATGGAATGGAATGGAATGGAATGGAATTCAATGGAATGGAATGGAATGGAATGGAATGGAATGGAATGGAATGGAATTCAATGGAATGGAATGGAATGGAATGGAATGGAATGGAATGGAATGGAATTCAATGGAATGGAATGGAATGGATTGGAATGGAATGGAATAGAATGGAATCAACCCGAGTAGAACGGAACGGAACACAACGGAACGGAACGGAACGCAACGGAACGGAACGGAACGGAACGGAACGGAATGGAATGGAATGGAACGGAATTCAATGGAATGGAATGGAATGGAATGGAATTCTATGGAATGGAATGGAATGGAATGGAATGGAATTCCATGGAATGGAATGGAATTCAATGGAATTCAATGGAATGGAATGCAATGGAATGGAATGGAATGGAATGGAATGGAATGGAATTCAATGGAATAGAATGGAATGGAATGGAATGGAAACGAATGGAATCGAATGGAATCGAATGGAATCTAATGGAATCGAATGGAATGGAATGGAATAGAATGGAATCAACCCGAGTAGAACGGAATGGAATGGAATGGAATGGAATGGAATGGAATGGAATGGAATGAAATGTTATGGAATGGAATGGAATGGAATTCAATGCAATTCAATTGAATGGAATGGAAGGGAATGGAATGGAGTGGAGTGGAGTGGAGTGGAGTGGAGTGGAATGGAATGGAGTGGAATGGAATGGAATGGAATGGAATGGAATGGAATGGAACGGAATTCAATTTAATGGAATGGAAGGGAGTGGAATGGAGTGGAGTGGAGTGGAGTGGAGTGCAGTGGAGTGTAATGGAATGGAGTGGAATGGAATGGAATGGAATGGAATGGAATGGAATGGAATGGAATGGAATTCAATGGAGTGGAATGGAGTGGAATGGAATGGAATGGAATGGAATGGAATGGAATGGAATGGAATGGAATTCAATGGAGTGGAATGGAATGGAATGGAATGGAATGGAATGGAATGGAATTCATTGCAATGGAATGGAATGGAATCGAATGGAGTCAAATGGAATGGAATGGAATAGAATGGAATCAACCCGAGTAGAACGGAACGGAACGCAACGGAACGGAACGGAACGGAACGGAACGGAATGGAATGTAATGGAATGGAATGGAATGGAATGGAATGGAGTGGAATGGAATGCAATGGAATGGAATGGAATGGAATGGAATGGAATGGAATGGAGTCGAATGGAATCGAATGGAATGGAATGGAATAGAATGGAATCAACCCGAGTAGAACGGTACGGAACGGAACGGAACGGAACGGAATGGAATGATCAACCCGTGTAGAATGGAATGGAATGGAATTGAATAGAATGGAATCAACCCTAGTTGAACGGAACGGAACGCAACGGATCGGAACGGAACGGGACGGAACGGAACGGAATGGAATGGAATGGAACGGAATTCAATTGAATGGAATGGAATGGAATGGAATTCAATGGAATGGAATGGAATGGAATGGAATGGAATGGAATGGAATGGAATGGAATTGACACCAGTAGAATGGAATGGAATGGAATGGAATGGAATGGAATGGAATGGAATGGAATGGAATGGAATGGAATGGAATGGAATCTACCCGAGTAGAACGGAATGGAACGGAATGGAATGGAATGGAATGGACAGGAGCAGAACGGAATGGAATGCAATGGAATGGAATGGAATGTACCCGAGCAGAACGGAATGGAATGAAATGGAAATGGAAAGGGAATGGAAATGGAACGGGAATGGAAATGGAACGGGAACGGAAACGGAACGGGAATGGAAATGGAACGGGAACGGAAACGGAACGAGAACGGAAATGGAACGGGAACGGAAACGGAACGGGAACGGAAATGGAACGGGAATGGTAATGGAACGGGAATGGAAATGGAACGGGAATGGAAATGGAACGGGAATGGAAATGGATCGGGAATGGAAATGGAACGGGAATGGTAATGGAACTGGAATGGAAATGGAACGGGAATGGAAAAGAAACGGGAATGGAAATGGAACGGGAATGGAAATGGAATGGGAATGGAAATGGAATGGAATGGAATGGAATGGAATGGAATGGAATGGAATGTACCGGAGTGGAGTGGAGTGGAGTGGAGTAGAGTGCACTGGAACGGAATGGAATGGAATGGAATGGAATGGAACGGAACGGAATGTACCTGAGAAGCACGGAATGGAATGGAATGGAATGGAATGGAATGGAATGGAATTGAATGTACCGGAGTGGAGTGGAGTGGAATGGAGTGGAGTGGAGTGGAGTGGAGTGGAATGGAATGGAATGGAACGGAATGGAATGGAATGGAATGCAATGGAATGCAATGGAATGGAAAGGAATGGAATGGAATGGAATGGAATGGAATGGAATGGAATGGAATGGACACCAGTAGAATGGAATGGAATGGAATGGAATGGAATGGAATGGAATGGAATGGAATGGAATGGAATGGAATTCAATGGAATGGAATGGAATGGAATGGAATTCTATGGAATGGAATGGAATGGAATGGAATTCAATGGAATGGAATGGAATGGAATGGAATTCTATGGAATGGAATGGAGTGGAATCGAATGGAATCGAATGGAATCGAATGGAATGGAATGGAATAGAATGGAATCAACCCGAGTAGAACGGAACGGAACGCAACGGAACGGAACGGAACGGAACGGGACGGAACGGAACGGAATGGAATGGAATGGAACGGAATTCCATGGAATGGAATGGAATGGAATGGAATTCAATGGAATGGAATGGAATGGAATGGAATGGAATTCAATGGAATGGAATGGAATGGAATGGAATGGAATGGAATGGAATGGAATGGAATGGAATTCAATGGAATGGAATGGAATGGATTGGAATGGAATGGAATAGAATGGAATCAACCCGAGTAGAACGGAACGGAACACAACGGAACGGAACGGAACGCAACGGAACGGAACGGAACGGAACGGAACGGAATGGAATGGAATGGAACGGAATTCAATGGAATGGAATGGAATGGAACGGAATTCAATGGAATGGAATGGAATGGAATTCAATGGAATGGAATGGAATGGAATGGAATTCAATGGAATGGAATGGAACGGAATGGAATTCAATGGAATGGAATGGAATGGAATTCAATGGAATGGAATGGAATGGAATGGAATGGAATGGAATTCAATGGAATGGAATGGAGTGGAATGGAATGGAATCGAATGGAATTGAATGGAATCGAATGGAATCAAATGGGATCGAATGGAATGGAATGGAATAGAATGGAATCAACCCGAGTAGAACGGAATGGAATGGAATGGAATGGAATGGGATGGAATGGAATGGAATGGAATGGAATGGAATTCAATGGAATGGAATGGAATGGAATGGAATGGAATGGAATGGAATGGAATGGAATGGAATTCTATGGAATGGAATGGAACGGAATGGAATTCAATGGAATGGAATGGAATGGAATTCAATGGAATGGAATGGAATGGAATGGAATGGAATGGAATGGAATTCCATGGAAAGGAGTGGAATGGAATGGAATGGAATCGAATGGAATGGAATGTAATGGAATGGAATGGAATGGAATGGAATGGAATGGAATGGAATGTACCAAAGTAGAACGGAATGGAATGGAATGGAATGGAATGGAATGGAATGTACCAAAGTAGAACGGAATGGAATGGAATGGAATGGAATGGAATGGAATGGAATGGAATGTACCCGAGTAGAACGGAATGGAATGGAATGGAATGGATTGGAATGGAATGGAATGGAATGGAATGGAATGTAACCGAGTAGAACGGAATGGAATGTAATTCAATGGAATGTAACCGGGTTGAACGGAACGGAATGGAATGGAATGGAATGGAATGGAATGGAATGGAATGGAATTGAGTGCAATGCAATGCAATGGAATGCAATGGCATGGAAAGGAATGGAATGGAATGGAATGGAATCTACCCGAGTAGAACGGAATGGAATGGAATTGAATGGAATGTAACCGAGTAGAACGGAACGGAATGGAATGGAATGGAATGGAATGGAATGGAATGCAATGGAATGGAATGGAATGGAATGGAATGGAATGGAATGGAATGGAATGGAATGGACACCAGTAGAATGGAATGGAATGGAATGGAATGGAATGGAATGGAATGGAATGGAATGGAATGGAATGGAATCTACCCGAGTAGAACGGAATGGAACGGAATGGAATGGAATGGAATGGACAGGAGCAGAACGGAATGGAATGCAATGGAATGGAATGGAATGTACCCGAGCAGAACGGAATGGAATGAAATGGAAATGGAAAGGGAATGGAAATGGAACGGGAATGGAAATGGAACGGGAACGGAAATAGAACGGGAATGGAAATGGAACGGGAACGGAAACGGAACGAGAAGGGAAATGGAACGGGAACGGAAACGGAACGGGAACGGAAATGGAACGGGAATGGTAACGGAACAGGAATGGAAATGGAACGGGAATGGAAAAGGAACGGGAATGGAAATGGATCGGGAATGGAAATGGAACGGGAATGGTAATGGAACGGGAATGGAAATGGAACGGGAATGGAAAAGAAACGGGA
Organism: Gorilla gorilla gorilla; assembly: GCF_029281585.2. NCBI lineage: Eukaryota > Metazoa > Chordata > Mammalia > Primates > Hominidae > Gorilla > Gorilla gorilla. The sequence continues at coordinate 9,364,234 of NC_073236.2, forward strand.
ATGGAAATGGAACGGGAATGGAAATGGAATGGGAATGGAAATGGAATGGAATGGAATGGAATGGAATGGAATGGAATGGAATGTACCGGAGTGGAGTGGAGTGGAGTGGAGTAGAGTGCACTGGAACGGAATGGAATGGAATGGAATGGAATGGAACGGAACGGAATGTACCCGAGAAGCACGGAATGGAATGGAATGGAATGGAATGGAATGGAATGGAATGTACCGGAGTGGAGTGGAGTGGAATGGAGTGGAGTGGAGTGGTGTGGAGTGGAATGGAATGGAATGGAATGGAATGGAATGGAATGGAATGGAATGGAATGCAATGGAATGCAATGGAATGGAAAGGAATGGAATGGAATGGAATGGAATGGAATGGAATGGAATGGAATGGAATGGACAACAGTAGAATGGAATGGAATGGAATGGAATGGAATGGAATGGAACGGAATGGAATGGAATGGAATGGAATGGAATTCAATGGAATCGAATGGAATGGAATGGAATTCAATGGAATGGAATGGAATGGAATGGAATTCAATGGAATGGAATGGAGTTCTATGGAATGGAATGGAGTGGAATCGAATGGAATCGAATGGAATCGAATGGAATGGAATGGAATAGAATGGAATCAACCCGAGTAGAACGGAACGGAACGCAACGGAACGGAACGGAACGGAACGGGACGGAACGGAATGGAATGGAATGGAATGGAACGGAATTCCATGGAATGGAATGGAATGGAATGGAATTCAATGGAATGGAATGGAATGGAATGGAATGGAATGGAATGGAATGGAATTCAATGGAATGGAATGGAATGGAATGGAATGGAATGGAATGGAATGGAATTCAATGGAATGGAATGGAATGGATTGGAATGGAATGGAATAGAATGGAATCAACCCGAGTAGAACGGAACGGAACACAACGGAACGGAACGGAACGCAACGGAACGGAACGGAACGGAACGGAACGGAATGGAATGGAATGGAACGGAATTCAATGGAATGGAATGGAATGGAATGGAATTCTATGGAATGGAATGGAATGGAATGGAATGGAATTCCATGGAATGGAATGGAATTCAATGGAATTCAATGGAATGGAATGCAATGGAATGGAATGGAATGGAATGGAATGGAATGGAATTCAATGGAATAGAATGGAATGGAATGGAATGGAAACGAATGGAATCGAATGGAATCGAATGGAATCTAATGGAATCGAATGGAATGGAATGGAATAGAATGGAATCAACCCGAGTAGAACGGAATGGAATGGAATGGAATGGAATGGAATGGAATGGAATGGAATGAAATGTTATGGAATGGAATGGAATGGAATTCAATGCAATTCAATTGAATGGAATGGAAGGGAATGGAATGGAGTGGAGTGGAGTGGAGTGGAGTGGAGTGGAATGGAATGGAGTGGAATGGAATGGAATGGAATGGAATGGAATGGAATGGAACGGAATTCAATTTAATGGAATGGAAGGGAGTGGAATGGAGTGGAGTGGAGTGGAGTGGAGTGCAGTGGAGTGTAATGGAATGGAGTGGAATGGAATGGAATGGAATGGAATGGAATGGAATGGAATGGAATTCAATGGAGTGGAATGGAATGGAATGGAATGGAATGGAATGGAATGGAATGGAATTCATTGCAATGGAATGGAATGGAATCGAATGGAGTCAAATGGAATGGAATGGAATAGAATGGAATCAACCCGAGTAGAACGGAACGGAACGCAACGGAACGGAACGGAACGGAACGGAACGGAATGGAATGTAATGGAATGGAATGGAATGGAATGGAATGGAGTGGAATGGAATGCAATGGAATGGAATGGAATGGAATGGAATGGAATGGAATGGAGTCGAATGGAATCGAATGGAATGGAATGGAATAGAATGGAATCAACCCGAGTAGAACGGTACGGAACGGAACGGAACGGAACGGAATGGAATGATCAACCCGTGTAGAATGGAATGGAATGGAATTGAATAGAATGGAATCAACCCTAGTTGAACGGAACGGAACGCAACGGATCGGAACGGAACGGGACGGAACGGAACGGAATGGAATGGAATGGAACGGAATTCAATTGAATGGAATGGAATGGAATGGAATTCAATGGAATGGAATGGAATGGAATGGAATGGAATGGAATGGAATGGAATGGAATTGACACCAGTAGAATGGAATGGAATGGAATGGAATGGAATGGAATGGAATGGAATGGAATGGAATGGAATGGAATGGAATGGAATGGAATCTACCCGAGTAGAACGGAATGGAACGGAATGGAATGGAATGGAATGGACAGGAGCAGAACGGAATGGAATGCAATGGAATGGAATGGAATGTACCCGAGCAGAACGGAATGGAATGAAATGGAAATGGAAAGGGAATGGAAATGGAACGGGAATGGAAATGGAACGGGAACGGAAACGGAACGGGAATGGAAATGGAACGGGAACGGAAACGGAACGAGAACGGAAATGGAACGGGAACGGAAACGGAACGGGAACGGAAATGGAACGGGAATGGTAATGGAACGGGAATGGAAATGGAACGGGAATGGAAATGGAACGGGAATGGAAATGGATCGGGAATGGAAATGGAACGGGAATGGTAATGGAACTGGAATGGAAATGGAACGGGAATGGAAAAGAAACGGGAATGGAAATGGAACGGGAATGGAAATGGAATGGGAATGGAAATGGAATGGAATGGAATGGAATGGAATGTACCAGAAAGGAGTGGAGTGGAGTGGAGTGGAGTAGAGTGCACTGGAACGGAATGGAATGGAATGGAATGGAATGGAACGGAACGGAATGTACCCGAGAAGCACGGAATGGAATGGAATGGAATGGAATGGAATGGAATGGAATTGAATGTACCGGAGTGGAGTGGAGTGGAATGGAGTGGAGTGGAGTGGAGTGGAGTGGAATGGAATGGAATGGAACGGAATGGAATGGAATGGAATGCAATGGAATGCAATGGAATGGAAAGGAATGGAATGGAATGGAATGGAATGGAATGGAATGGAATGGACACCAGTAGAATGGAATGGAATGGAATGGAATGGAATGGAATGGAATGGAATGGAATGGAATGGAATGGAATTCAATGGAATGGAATGGAATGGAATGGAATTCTATGGAATGGAATGGAATGGAATGGAATTCAATGGAATGGAATGGAATGGAATGGAATTCTATGGAATGGAATGGAGTGGAATCGAATGGAATCGAATGGAATCGAATGGAATGGAATGGAATAGAATGGAATCAACCCGAGGAGAACGGAACGGAACGCAACGGAACGGAACGGAACGGAACGGGACGGAACGGAACGGAATGGAATGGAATGGAACGGAATTCAATGGAATGGAATGGAATGGAATGGAATTCTATGGAATGGAATGGAATGGAATGGAATGGAATTCCATGGAATGGAATGGAATTCAATGGAATTCAATGGAATGGAATGCAATGGAATGGAATGGAATGGAATGGAATGGAATGGAATTCAATGGAATAGAATGGAATGGAATGGAATGGAAACGAATGGAATCGAATGGAATCGAATGGAATCTAATGGAATCGAATGGAATGGAATGGAATAGAATGGAATCAACCCGAGTAGAACGGAATGGAATGGAATGGAATGGAATGGAATGGAATGGAATGGAATGAAATGTTATGGAATGGAATGGAATGGAATTCAATGCAATTCAATTGAATGGAATGGAAGGGAATGGAATGGAGTGGAGTGGAGTGGAGTGGAGTGGAGTGGAATGGAATGGAGTGGAATGGAATGGAATGGAATGGAATGGAATGGAATGGAACGGAATTCAATTTAATGGAATGGAAGGGAGTGGAATGGAGTGGAGTGGAGTGGAGTGGAGTGCAGTGGAGTGTAATGGAATGGAGTGGAATGGAATGGAATGGAATGGAATGGAATGGAATGGAATGGAATGGAATTCAATGGAGTGGAATGGAATGGAATGGAATGGAATGGAATGGAATGGAATGGAATTCATTGCAATGGAATGGAATGGAATCGAATGGAGTCAAATGGAATGGAATGGAATAGAATGGAATCAACCCGAGTAGAACGGAACGGAACGCAACGGAACGGAACGGAACGGAACGGAACGGAATGGAATGTAATGGAATGGAATGGAATGGAATGGAATGGAGTGGAATGGAATGCAATGGAATGGAATGGAATGGAATGGAATGGAATGGAATGGAGTCGAATGGAATCGAATGGAATGGAATGGAATAGAATGGAATCAACCCGAGTAGAACGGTACGGAACGGAACGGAACGGAACGGAACGGAACGGAATGGAATGATCAACCCGTGTAGAATGGAATGGAATGGAATTGAATAGAATGGAATCAACCCTAGTTGAACGGAACGGAACGCAACGGATCGGAACGGAACGGGACGGAACGGAACGGAATGGAATGGAATGGAACGGAATTCAATTGAATGGAATGGAATGGAATGGAATTCAATGGAATGGAATGGAATGGAATGGAATGGAATGGAATGGAATGGACACCAGTAGAATGGAATGGAATGGAATGGAATGGAATGGAATGGAATGGAATGGAATGGAATGGAATCTACCCGAGTAGAACGGAATGGAACGGAATGGAATGGAATGGAATGGACAGGAGCAGAACGGAATGGAATGCAATGGAATGGAATGGAATGTACCCGAGCAGAACGGAATGGAATGAAATGGAAATGGAAAGGGAATGGAAATGGAACGGGAACGGAAACGGAACGGGAATGGAAATGGAACGGGAACGGAAACGGAACGAGAACGGAAATGGAACGGGAACGGAAACGGAACGGGAACGGAAATGGAACGGGAATGGTAATGGAACGGGAATGGAAATGGAACGGGAATGGAAATGGAACGGGAATGGAAATGGATCGGGAATGGAAATGGAACGGGAATGGTAATGGAACTGGAATGGAAATGGAACGGGAATGGAAAAGAAACGGGAATGGAAATGGAACGGGAATGGAAATGGAATGGGAATGGAAATGGAATGGAATGGAATGGAATGGAATGTACCAGAAAGGAGTGGAGTGGAGTGGAGTGGAGTAGAGTGCACTGGAACGGAATGGAATGGAATGGAATGGAATGGAACGGAACGGAATGTACCCGAGAAGCACGGAATGGAATGGAATGGAATGGAATGGAATGGAATGGAATGGAATTGAATGTACCGGAGTGGAGTGGAGTGGAATGGAGTGGAGTGGAGTGGAGTGGAGTGGAATGGAATGGAATGGAACGGAATGGAATGGAATGGAATGCAATGGAATGCAATGGAATGGAAAGGAATGGAATGGAATGGAATGGAATGGAATGGAATGGAATGGACACCAGTAGAATGGAATGGAATGGAATGGAATGGAATGGAATGGAATGGAATGGAATGGAATGGAATGGAATGGAATGGAATGGAATGGAATGGAATTCAATGGAATGGAATGGAATGGAATGGAATTCTATGGAATGGAATGGAATGGAATGGAATTCAATGGAATGGAATGGAATGGAATGGAATTCTATGGAATGGAATGGAGTGGAATCGAATGGAATCGAATGGAATCGAATGGAATGGAATGGAATAGAATGGAATCAACCCGAGTAGAACGGAACGGAACGCAACGGAACGGAACGGAACGGAACGGGACGGAACGGAACGGAATGGAATGGAATGGAACGGAATTCCATGGAATGGAATGGAATGGAATGGAATTCAATGGAATGGAATGGAATGGAATGGAATGGAATGGAATGGAATTCATTGCAATGGAATGGAATGGAATCGAATGGAGTCAAATGGAATGGAATGGAATAGAATGGAATCAACCCGAGTAGAACGGAACGGAACGCAACGGAACGGAACGGAACGGAACGGAACGGAATGGAATGTAATGGAATGGAATGGAATGGAATGGAATGGAGTGGAATGGAATGCAATGGAATGGAATGGAATGGAATGGAATGGAATGGAATGGAGTCGAATGGAATCGAATGGAATGGAATGGAATAGAATGGAATCAACCCGAGTAGAACGGTACGGAACGGAACGGAACGGAACGGAATGGAATGATCAACCCGTGTAGAATGGAATGGAATGGAATTGAATAGAATGGAATCAACCCTAGTTGAACGGAACGGAACGCAACGGATCGGAACGGAACGGGACGGAACGGAACGGAATGGAATGGAATGGAACGGAATTCAATTGAATGGAATGGAATGGAATGGAATTCAATGGAATGGAATGGAATGGAATGGAATGGAATGGAATGGAATGGAATGGAATTGACACCAGTAGAATGGAATGGAATGGAATGGAATGGAATGGAATGGAATGGAATGGAATGGAATGGAATGGAATGGAATCTACCCGAGTAGAACGGAATGGAACGGAATGGAATGGAATGGAATGGACAGGAGCAGAACGGAATGGAATGCAATGGAATGGAATGGAATGTACCCGAGCAGAACGGAATGGAATGAAATGGAAATGGAAAGGGAATGGAAATGGAACGGGAATGGAAATGGAACGGGAACGGAAACGGAACGGGAATGGAAATGGAACGGGAACGGAAACGGAACGAGAACGGAAATGGAACGGGAACGTAAACGGAACGGGAACGGAAATGGAACGGGAATGGTAATGGAACGGGAATGGAAATGGAACGGGAATGGAAATGGAACGGGAATGGAAATGGATCGGGAATGGAAATGGAACGGGAATGGTAATGGAACTGGAATGGAAATGGAACGGGAATGGAAAAGAAACGGGAATGGAAATGGAACGGGAATGGAAATGGAATGGGAATGGAAATGGAATGGAATGGAATGGAATGGAATGGAATGGAATGGAATGTACCGGAGTGGAGTGGAGTGGAGTGGAGTAGAGTGCACTGGAACGGAATGGAATGGAATGGAATGGAATGGAACGGAACGGAATGTACCTGAGAAGCACGGAATGGAATGGAATGGAATGGAATGGAATGGAATGGAATTGAATGTACCGGAGTGGAGTGGAGTGGAATGGAGTGGAGTGGAGTGGAGTGGAGTGGAATGGAATGGAATGGAACGGAATGGAATGGAATGGAATGCAATGGAATGCAATGGAATGGAAAGGAATGGAATGGAATGGAATGGAATGGAATGGAATGGAATGGAATGGACACCAGTAGAATGGAATGGAATGGAATGGAATGGAATGGAATGGAATGGAATGGAATGGAATGGAATGGAATTCAATGGAATGGAATGGAATGGAATGGAATTCTATGGAATGGAATGGAATGGAATGGAATTCAATGGAATGGAATGGAATGGAATGGAATTCTATGGAATGGAATGGAGTGGAATCGAATGGAATCGAATGGAATCGAATGGAATGGAATGGAATAGAATGGAATCAACCCGAGTAGAACGGAACGGAACGCAACGGAACGGAACGGAACGGAACGGGACGGAACGGAACGGAATGGAATGGAATGGAACGGAATTCCATGGAATGGAATGGAATGGAATGGAATTCAATGGAATGGAATGGAATGGAATGGAATGGAATTCAATGGAATGGAATGGAATGGAATGGAATGGAATGGAATGGAATGGAATGGAATTCAATGGAATGGAATGGAATGGATTGGAATGGAATGGAATAGAATGGAATCAACCCGAGTAGAACGGAACGGAACACAACGGAACGGAACGGAACGCAACGGAACGGAACGGAACGGAACGGAACGGAATGGAATGGAATGGAACGGAATTCAATGGAATGGAATGGAATGGAACGGAATTCAATGGAATGGAATGGAATGGAATTCAATGGAATGGAATGGAATGGAATGGAATTCAATGGAATGGAATGGAACGGAATGGAATTCAATGGAATGGAATGGAATGGAATTCAATGGAATGGAATGGAATGGAATGGAATGGAATGGAATTCAATGGAATGGAATGGAGTGGAATGGAATGGAATCGAATGGAATTGAATGGAATCGAATGGAATCAAATGGGATCGAATGGAATGGAATGGAATAGAATGGAATCAACCCGAGTAGAACGGAATGGAATGGAATGGAATGGAATGGGATGGAATGGAATGGAATGGAATGGAATGGAATTCAATGGAATGGAATGGAATGGAATGGAATGGAATGGAATGGAATGGAATGGAATGGAATTCTATGGAATGGAATGGAACGGAATGGAATTCAATGGAATGGAATGGAATGGAATTCAATGGAATGGAATGGAATGGAATGGAATGGAATGGAATGGAATTCCATGGAAAGGAGTGGAATGGAATGGAATGGAATCGAATGGAATGGAATGTAATGGAATGGAATGGAATGGAATGGAATGGAATGGAATGGAATGTACCAAAGTAGAACGGAATGGAATGGAATGGAATGGAATGGAATGGAATGTACCAAAGTAGAACGGAATGGAATGGAATGGAATGGAATGGAATGGAATGGAATGGAATGTACCCGAGTAGAACGGAATGGAATGGAATGGAATGGATTGGAATGGAATGGAATGGAATGAAATGGAATGTAACCGAGTAGAACGGAATGGAATGTAATTCAATGGAATGTAACCGGGTTGAACGGAACGGAATGGAATGGAATGGAATGGAATGGAATGGAATGGAATGGAATTGAGTGCAATGCAATGCAATGGAATGCAATGGCATGGAAAGGAATGGAATGGAATGGAATGGAATCTACCCGAGTAGAACGGAATGGAATGGAATTGAATGGAATGTAACCGAGTAGAACGGAACGGAATGGAATGGAATGGAATGGAATGGAATGGAATGCAATGGAATGGAATGGAATGGAATGGAATGGAATGGAATGGAATGGAATGGAATGGAATGGACACCAGTAGAATGGAATGGAATGGAATGGAATGGAATGGAATGGAATGGAATGGAATGGAATGGAATCTACCCGAGTAGAACGGAATGGAACGGAATGGAATGGAATGGAATGGACAGGAGCAGAACGGAATGGAATGCAATGGAATGGAATGGAATGTACCCGAGCAGAACGGAATGGAATGAAATGGAAATGGAAAGGGAATGGAAATGGAACGGGAATGGAAATGGAACGGGAACGGAAATAGAACGGGAATGGAAATGGAACGGGAACGGAAACGGAACGAGAAGGGAAATGGAACGGGAACGGAAACGGAACGGGAACGGAAATGGAACGGGAATGGTAACGGAACAGGAATGGAAATGGAACGGGAATGGAAAAGGAACGGGAATGGAAATGGATCGGGAATGGAAATGGAACGGGAATGGTAATGGAACGGGAATGGAAATGGAACGGGAATGGAAAAGAAACGGGAATGGAAATGGAACGGGAATGGAAATGGAATGGGAATGGAAATGGAATGGAATTGAATGGAATGGAATGGAATGGAATGGAATGTACCGGAGTGGAGTGGAGTGGAGTGGAGTAGAGTGCACTGGAACGGAATGGAATGGAATGGAATGGAATGGAACGGAACGGAATGTACCCGAGAAGCACGGAATGGAATGGAATGGAATGGAATGGAATGGAATGGAATGTACCGGAGTGGAGTGGAGTGGAATGGAGTGGAGTGGAGTGGTGTGGAGTGGAATGGAATGGAATGGAATGGAATGGAATGGAATGGAATGGAATGGAATGCAATGGAATGCAATGGAATGGAAAGGAATGGAATGGAATGGAATGGAATGGAATGGAATGGAATGGAATGGACAACAGTAGAATGGAATGGAATGGAATGGAATGGAATGGAATGGAACGGAATGGAATGGAATGGAATGGAATGGAATTCAATGGAATCGAATGGAATGGAATGGAATTCAATGGAATGGAATGGAATGGAATGGAATTCAATGGAATGGAATGGAGTTCTATGGAATGGAATGGAGTGGAATCGAATGGAATCGAATGGAATCGAATGGAATGGAATGGAATAGAATGGAATCAACCCGAGTAGAACGGAACGGAACGCAACGGAACGGAACGGAACGGAACGGGACGGAACGGAATGGAATGGAATGGAATGGAACGGAATTCCATGGAATGGAATGGAATGGAATGGAATTCAATGGAATGGAATGGAATGGAATGGAATGGAATGGAATGGAATGGAATTCAATGGAATGGAATGGAATGGAATGGAATGGAATGGAATGGAATGGAATTCAATGGAATGGAATGGAATGGATTGGAATGGAATGGAATAGAATGGAATCAACCCGAGTAGAACGGAACGGAACACAACGGAACGGAACGGAACGCAACGGAACGGAACGGAACGGAACGGAACGGAATGGAATGGAATGGAACGGAATTCAATGGAATGGAATGGAATGGAATGGAATTCTATGGAATGGAATGGAATGGAATGGAATGGAATTCCATGGAATGGAATGGAATTCAATGGAATTCAATGGAATGGAATGCAATGGAATGGAATGGAATGGAATGGAATGGAATGGAATTCAATGGAATAGAATGGAATGGAATGGAATGGAAACGAATGGAATCGAATGGAATCGAATGGAATCTAATGGAATCGAATGGAATGGAATGGAATAGAATGGAATCAACCCGAGTAGAACGGAATGGAATGGAATGGAATGGAATGGAATGGAATGGAATGGAATGAAATGTTATGGAATGGAATGGAATGGAATTCAATGCAATTCAATTGAATGGAATGGAAGGGAATGGAATGGAGTGGAGTGGAGTGGAGTGGAGTGGAGTGGAATGGAATGGAGTGGAATGGAATGGAATGGAATGGAATGGAATGGAATGGAACGGAATTCAATTTAATGGAATGGAAGGGAGTGGAATGGAGTGGAGTGGAGTGGAGTGGAGTGCAGTGGAGTGTAATGGAATGGAGTGGAATGGAATGGAATGGAATGGAATGGAATGGAATGGAATTCAATGGAGTGGAATGGAATGGAATGGAATGGAATGGAATGGAATGGAATGGAATTCATTGCAATGGAATGGAATGGAATCGAATGGAGTCAAATGGAATGGAATGGAATAGAATGGAATCAACCCGAGTAGAACGGAACGGAACGCAACGGAACGGAACGGAACGGAACGGAACGGAATGGAATGTAATGGAATGGAATGGAATGGAATGGAATGGAGTGGAATGGAATGCAATGGAATGGAATGGAATGGAATGGAATGGAATGGAATGGAGTCGAATGGAATCGAATGGAATGGAATGGAATAGAATGGAATCAACCCGAGTAGAACGGTACGGAACGGAACGGAACGGAACGGAATGGAATGATCAACCCGTGTAGAATGGAATGGAATGGAATTGAATAGAATGGAATCAACCCTAGTTGAACGGAACGGAACACAACGGATCGGAACGGAACGGGACGGAACGGAACGGAATGGAATGGAATGGAACGGAATTCAATTGAATGGAATGGAATGGAATGGAATTCAATGGAATGGAATGGAATGGAATGGAATGGAATGGAATGGAATGGAATGGAATTGACACCAGTAGAATGGAATGGAATGGAATGGAATGGAATGGAATGGAATGGAATGGAATGGAATGGAATGGAATGGAATGGAATGGAATCTACCCGAGTAGAACGGAATGGAACGGAATGGAATGGAATGGAATGGACAGGAGCAGAACGGAATGGAATGCAATGGAATGGAATGGAATGTACCCGAGCAGAACGGAATGGAATGAAATGGAAATGGAAAGGGAATGGAAATGGAACGGGAATGGAAATGGAACGGGAACGGAAACGGAACGGGAATGGAAATGGAACGGGAACGGAAACGGAACGAGAACGGAAATGGAACGGGAACGGAAACGGAACGGGAACGGAAATGGAACGGGAATGGTAATGGAACGGGAATGGAAATGGAACGGGAATGGAAATGGAACGGGAATGGAAATGGATCGGGAATGGAAATGGAACGGGAATGGTAATGGAACTGGAATGGAAATGGAACGGGAATGGAAAAGAAACGGGAATGGAAATGGAACGGGAATGGAAATGGAATGGGAATGGAAATGGAATGGAATGGAATGGAATGGAATGTACCAGAAAGGAGTGGAGTGGAGTGGAGTGGAGTAGAGTGCACTGGAACGGAATGGAATGGAATGGAATGGAATGGAACGGAACGGAATGTACCCGAGAAGCACGGAATGGAATGGAATGGAATGGAATGGAATGGAATGGAATTGAATGTACCGGAGTGGAGTGGAGTGGAATGGAGTGGAGTGGAGTGGAGTGGAGTGGAATGGAATGGAATGGAACGGAATGGAATGGAATGGAATGCAATGGAATGCAATGGAATGGAAAGGAATGGAATGGAATGGAATGGAATGGAATGGAATGGAATGGACACCAGTAGAATGGAATGGAATGGAATGGAATGGAATGGAATGGAATGGAATGGAATGGAATGGAATGGAATGGAATGGAATTCAATGGAATGGAATGGAATGGAATGGAATTCTATGGAATGGAATGGAATGGAATGGAATTCAATGGAATGGAATGGAATGGAATGGAATTCTATGGAATGGAATGGAGTGGAATCGAATGGAATCGAATGGAATCGAATGGAATGGAATGGAATAGAATGGAATCAACCCGAGGAGAACGGAACGGAACGCAACGGAACGGAACGGAACGGAACGGGACGGAACGGAACGGAATGGAATGGAATGGAACGGAATTCAATGGAATGGAATGGAATGGAATGGAATTCTATGGAATGGAATGGAATGGAATGGAATGGAATTCCATGGAATGGAATGGAATTCAATGGAATTCAATGGAATGGAATGCAATGGAATGGAATGGAATGGAATGGAATGGAATGGAATTCAATGGAATAGAATGGAATGGAATGGAATGGAAACGAATGGAATCGAATGGAATCGAATGGAATCTAATGGAATCGAATGGAATGGAATGGAATAGAATGGAATCAACCCGAGTAGAACGGAATGGAATGGAATGGAATGGAATGGAATGGAATGGAATGGAATGAAATGTTATGGAATGGAATGGAATGGAATTCAATGCAATTCAATTGAATGGAATGGAAGGGAATGGAATGGAGTGGAGTGGAGTGGAGTGGAGTGGAGTGGAATGGAATGGAGTGGAATGGAATGGAATGGAATGGAATGGAATGGAATGGAACGGAATTCAATTTAATGGAATGGAAGGGAGTGGAATGGAGTGGAGTGGAGTGGAGTGGAGTGCAGTGGAGTGTAATGGAATGGAGTGGAATGGAATGGAATGGAATGGAATGGAATGGAATGGAATGGAATGGAATTCAATGGAGTGGAATGGAATGGAATGGAATGGAATGGAATGGAATGGAATGGAATTCATTGCAATGGAATGGAATGGAATCGAATGGAGTCAAATGGAATGGAATGGAATAGAATGGTATCAACCCGAGTAGAACGGAACGGAACGCAACGGAACGGAACGGAACGGAACGGAACGGAATGGAATGTAATGGAATGGAATGGAATGGAATGGAATGGAGTGGAATGGAATGCAATGGAATGGAATGGAATGGAATGGAATGGAATGGAATGGAGTCGAATGGAATCGAATGGAATGGAATGGAATAGAATGGAATCAACCCGAGTAGAACGGTACGGAACGGAACGGAACGGAACGGAACGGAACGGAATGGAATGATCAACCCGTGTAGAATGGAATGGAATGGAATTGAATAGAATGGAATCAACCCTAGTTGAACGGAACGGAACGCAACGGATCGGAACGGAACGGGACGGAACGGAACGGAATGGAATGGAATGGAACGGAATTCAATTGAATGGAATGGAATGGAATGGAATTCAATGGAATGGAATGGAATGGAATGGAATGGAATGGAATGGAATGGACACCAGTAGAATGGAATGGAATGGAATGGAATGGAATGGAATGGAATGGAATGGAATGGAATGGAATGGAATCTACCCGAGTAGAACGGAATGGAACGGAATGGAATGGAATGGAATGGACAGGAGCAGAACGGAATGGAATGCAATGGAATGGAATGGAATGTACCCGAGCAGAACGGAATGGAATGAAATGGAAATGGAAAGGGAATGGAAATGGAACGGGAACGGAAACGGAACGGGAATGGAAATGGAACGGGAACGGAAACGGAACGAGAACGGAAATGGAACGGGAACGGAAACGGAACGGGAACGGAAATGGAACGGGAATGGTAATGGAACGGGAATGGAAATGGAACGGGAATGGAAATGGAACGGGAATGGAAATGGATCGGGAATGGAAATGGAACGGGAATGGTAATGGAACTGGAATGGAAATGGAACGGGAATGGAAAAGAAACGGGAATGGAAATGGAACGGGAATGGAAATGGAATGGGAATGGAAATGGAATGGAATGGAATGGAATGGAATGTACCAGAAAGGAGTGGAGTGGAGTGGAGTGGAGTAGAGTGCACTGGAACGGAATGGAATGGAATGGAATGGAATGGAACGGAACGGAATGTACCCGAGAAGCACGGAATGGAATGGAATGGAATGGAATGGAATGGAATGGAATTGAATGTACCGGAGTGGAGTGGAGTGGAATGGAGTGGAGTGGAGTGGAGTGGAGTGGAATGGAATGGAATGGAACGGAATGGAATGGAATGGAATGCAATGGAATGCAATGGAATGGAAAGGAATGGAATGGAATGGAATGGAATGGAATGGAATGGAATGGACACCAGTAGAATGGAATGGAATGGAATGGAATGGAATGGAATGGAATGGAATGGAATGGAATGGAATGGAATTCAATGGAATGGAATGGAATGGAATGGAATTCTATGGAATGGAATGGAATGGAATGGAATTCAATGGAATGGAATGGAATGGAATGGAATTCTATGGAATGGAATGGAGTGGAATCGAATGGAATCGAATGGAATCGAATGGAATGGAATGGAATAGAATGGAATCAACCCGAGGAGAACGGAACGGAACGCAACGGAACGGAACGGAACGGAACGGGACGGAACGGAACGGAATGGAATGGAATGGAACGGAATTCAATGGAATGGAATGGAATGGAATGGAATTCTATGGAATGGAATGGAATGGAATGGAATGGAATTCCATGGAATGGAATGGAATTCAATGGAATTCAATGGAATGGAATGCAATGGAATGGAATGGAATGGAATGGAATGGAATGGAATTCAATGGAATAGAATGGAATGGAATGGAAACGAATGGAATCGAATGGAATCGAATGGAATCTAATGGAATCGAATGGAATGGAATGGAATAGAATGGAATCAACCCGAGTAGAACGGAATGGAATGGAATGGAATGGAATGGAATGGAATGGAATGGAATGAAATGTTATGGAATGGAATGGAATGGAATTCAATGCAATTCAATTGAATGGAATGGAAGGGAATGGAATGGAGTGGAGTGGAGTGGAGTGGAGTGGAGTGGAATGGAATGGAGTGGAATGGAATGGAATGGAATGGAATGGAATGGAATGGAACGGAATTCAATTTAATGGAATGGAAGGGAGTGGAATGGAGTGGAGTGGAGTGGAGTGGAGTGCAGTGGAGTGTAATGGAATGGAGTGGAATGGAATGGAATGGAATGGAATGGAATGGAATGGAATGGAATGGAATTCAATGGAGTGGAATGGAATGGAATGGAATGGAATGGAATGGAATGGAATGGAATTCATTGCAATGGAATGGAATGGAATCGAATGGAGTCAAATGGAATGGAATGGAATAGAATGGAATCAACCCGAGTAGAACGGAACGGAACGCAACGGAACGGAACGGAACGGAACGGAACGGAATGGAATGTAATGGAATGGAATGGAATGGAATGGAATGGAGTGGAATGGAATGCAATGGAATGGAATGGAATGGAATGGAATGGAATGGAATGGAGTCGAATGGAATCGAATGGAATGGAATGGAATAGAATGGAATCAACCCGAGTAGAACGGTACGGAACGGAACGGAACGGAACGGAACGGAACGGAATGGAATGATCAACCCGTGTAGAATGGAATGGAATGGAATTGAATAGAATGGAATCAACCCTAGTTGAACGGAACGGAACGCAACGGATCGGAACGGAACGGGACGGAACGGAACGGAATGGAATGGAATGGAACGGAATTCAATTGAATGGAATGGAATGGAATGGAATTCAATGGAATGGAATGGAATGGAATGGAATGGAATGGAATGGAATGGACACCAGTAGAATGGAATGGAATGGAATGGAATGGAATGGAATGGAATGGAATGGAATGGAATGGAATGGAATCTACCCGAGTAGAACGGAATGGAACGGAATGGAATGGAATGGAATGGACAGGAGCAGAACGGAATGGAATGCAATGGAATGGAATGGAATGTACCCGAGCAGAACGGAATGGAATGAAATGGAAATGGAAAGGGAATGGAAATGGAACGGGAACGGAAACGGAACGGGAATGGAAATGGAACGGGAACGGAAACGGAACGAGAACGGAAATGGAACGGGAACGGAAACGGAACGGGAACGGAAATGGAACGGGAATGGTAATGGAACGGGAATGGAAATGGAACGGGAATGGAAATGGAACGGGAATGGAAATGGATCGGGAATGGAAATGGAACGGGAATGGTAATGGAACTGGAATGGAAATGGAACGGGAATGGAAAAGAAACGGGAATGGAAATGGAACGGGAATGGAAATGGAATGGGAATGGAAATGGAATGGAATGGAATGGAATGGAATGTACCAGAAAGGAGTGGAGTGGAGTGGAGTGGAGTAGAGTGCACTGGAACGGAATGGAATGGAATGGAATGGAATGGAACGGAACGGAATGTACCCGAGAAGCACGGAATGGAATGGAATGGAATGGAATGGAATGGAATGGAATTGAATGTACCGGAGTGGAGTGGAGTGGAATGGAGTGGAGTGGAGTGGAGTGGAGTGGAATGGAATGGAATGGAACGGAATGGAATGGAATGGAATGCAATGGAATGCAATGGAATGGAAAGGAATGGAATGGAATGGAATGGAATGGAATGGAATGGAATGGACACCAGTAGAATGGAATGGAATGGAATGGAATGGAATGGAATGGAATGGAATGGAATGGAATGGAATGGAATGGAATGGAATGGAATGGAATGGAATGGAATTCAATGGAATGGAATGGAATGGAATGGAATTCTATGGAATGGAATGGAATGGAATGGAATTCAATGGAATGGAATGGAATGGAATGGAATTCTATGGAATGGAATGGAGTGGAATCGAATGGAATCGAATGGAATCGAATGGAATGGAATGGAATAGAATGGAATCAACCCGAGTAGAACGGAACGGAACGCAACGGAACGGAACGGAACGGAACGGGACGGAACGGAACGGAATGGAATGGAATGGAACGGAATTCCATGGAATGGAATGGAATGGAATGGAATTCAATGGAATGGAATGGAATGGAATGGAATGGAATGGAATTCAATGGAATGGAATGGAATGGAATGGAATGGAATGGAATGGAATTCAATGGAATGGAATGGAATGGATTGGAATGGAATGGAATAGAATGGAATCAACCCGAGTAGAACGGAACGGAACACAACGGAACGGAACGGAACGCAACGGAACGGAACGGAACGGAACGGAACGGAATGGAATGGAATGGAACGGAATTCCATGGAATGGAATGGAATGGAATGGAATTCTATGGAATGGAATGGAATGGAATGGAATGGAATTCCATGGAATGGAATGGAATTCAATGGAATTCAATGGAATGGAATGCAATGGAATGGAATGGAATGGAATGGAATGGAATGGAATTCAATGGAATAGAATGGAATGGAATGGAATGGAAACGAATGGAATCGAATGGAATCGAATGGAATCTAATGGAATCGAATGGAATGGAATGGAATAGAATGGAATCAACCCGAGTAGAACGGAATGGAATGGAATGGAATGGAATGGAATGGAATGGAATGGAATGAAATGTTATGGAATGGAATGGAATGGAATTCAATGCAATTCAATTGAATGGAATGGAAGGGAATGGAATGGAGTGGAGTGGAGTGGAGTGGAGTGGAGTGGAATGGAATGGAGTGGAATGGAATGGAATGGAATGGAATGGAATGGAATGGAATGGAATTCAATTTAATGGAATGGAAGGGAGTGGAATGGAGTGGAGTGGAGTGGAGTGGAGTGCAGTGGAGTGTAATGGAATGGAGTGGAATGGAATGGAATGGAATGGAATGGAATGGAATGGAATGGAATTCAATGGAGTGGAATGGAATGGAATGGAATGGAATGGAATGGAATGGAATGGAATTCGATGCAATGGAATGGAATGGAATCGAATGGAGTCAAATGGAATGGAATGGAATAGAATGGAATCAACCCGAGTAGAACGGAACGGAACGCAACGGAACGGAACGGAACGGAACGGAACGGAATGGAATGTAATGGAATGGAATGGAATGGAATGGATTGGAGTGGAATGGAATGCAATGGAATGGAATGGAATGGAATGGAATGGAATGGAATGGAATGGAGTCGAATGGAATCGAATGGAATGGAATGGAATAGAATGGAATCAACCCGAGTAGAACGGTACGGAACGGAACGGAACGGAACGGAACGGAATGGAATGATCAACCCGTGTAGAATGGAATGGAATGGAATTGAATAGAATGGAATCAACCCTAGTTGAACGGAACGGAACGCAACGGAACGGAACGGAATGGGACGGAACGGAACGGAATGGAATGGAATGGAACGGAATTCAATTGAATGGAATGGAATGGAATGGAATTCAATGGAATGGAATGGAATGGAATGGAATGGAATGGAATGGAATGGAATGGAATGGAATGGACACCAGTAGAATGGAATGGAATGGAATGGAATGGAATGGAATGGAATGGAATGGAATGGAATGGAATAGAATGGAATCTACCCGAGTAGAACGGAATGGAACAGAATGGAATGGAATGGAATGGACAGGAGCAGAACGGAATGGAATGCAATGGAATGGAATGGAATGTACCCGAGCAGAACGGAATGGAATGAAATGGAAATGGAAAGGGAATGGAAATGGAACGGGAATGGAAATGGAACGGGAACGGAAATGGAACGGGAATGGAAATGGAACGGGAACGGAAACGGAACGAGAACGGAAATGGAACGGGAACGGAAACGGAACGGGAACGGAAATGGAACGGGAATGGTAATGGAACGGGAATGGAAATGGAACGGGAATGGAAATGGAACGGGAATGGAAATGGATCGGGAATGGAAATGGAACGGGAATGGTAATGGAACTGGAATGGAAATGGAACGGGAATGGAAAAGAAACGGGAATGGAAATGGAACGGGAATGGAAATGGAATGGGAATGGAAATGGAATGGAATGGAATGGAATGGAATGTACCAGAGTGGAGTGGAGTGGAGTGGAGTGGAGTAGAGTGCACTGGAACGGAATGGAATGGAATGGAATGGAATGGAACGGAACGGAATGTACC
This sequence comes from Gorilla gorilla gorilla, assembly GCF_029281585.2. Classification (NCBI taxonomy): domain Eukaryota; kingdom Metazoa; phylum Chordata; class Mammalia; order Primates; family Hominidae; genus Gorilla; species Gorilla gorilla. The sequence goes on from NC_073236.2 coordinate 9,383,903, forward strand.
CGAGAAGCACGGAATGGAATGGAATGGAATGGAATGGAATGGAATGTACCGGAGTGGAGTGGAGTGGAGTGGAGTGGAGTAGAGTGCACTGGTACGGAATGGAATGGAATGGAATGGAATGGAACGGAACGGAATGTACCCGAGAAGCACGGAATGGAATGGAATGGAATGGAATGGAATGGAATTGAATATACCGGAGTGGAGTGGAGTGGAATGGAGTGGAGTGGAGTGGAGTGGAGTGGAATGGAATGGAATGGAACGGAATGGAATGGAATGGAATGCAATGGAATGCAATGGAATGGAAAGGAATGGAATGGAATGGAATGGAATGGAATGGAATGGAATGGAATGGACACCAGTAGAATGGAATGGAATGGAATGGAATGGAATGGAATGGAATGGAATGGAATGGAATGGAATTCAATGGAATGGAATGGAATGGAATGGAATTCTATGGAATGGAATGGAATGGAATGGAATTCAATGGAATGGAATGGAATGGAATGGAATTCTATGGAATGGAATGGAGTGGAATCGAATGGAATCGAATGGAATCGAATGGAATGGAATGGAATAGAATGGAATCAACCCGAGTAGAACGGAACGGAATGCAACGGAACGGAACGGAACGGAACGGGACGGAACGGAACGGAATGGAATGGAATGGAACGGAATTCCATGGAATGGAATGGAATGGAATGGAATTCAATGGAATGGAATGGAATGGAATGGAATGGAATGGAATGGAATGCAATGGAATGGAATGGAATGGAATGGAATGGATTGGAATGGAATGGAATAGAATGGAATGGAATGGAATGGAATGGAATTCAATGGAATGGAATGGAATGGAATGGAATTCTATGGAATGGAATGGAGTGGAATCGAATGGAATCGAATGGAATCGAATGGAATGGAATGGAATAGAATGGAATCAACCCGAGTAGAACGGAACGGAACGCAACGGAACGGAACGGAACGGAACGGGATGGAACGGAACGGAATGGAATGGAATGGAACGGAATTCCATGGAATGGAATGGAATGGAATGGAATTCAATGGAATGGAATGGAATGGAATGGAATGGAATGGAATGGATTGGAATGGAATGGAATAGAATGGAATCAACCCGAGTAGAACGGAACGGAACACAACGGAACGGAACGGAACGCAACGGAACGGAACGGAACGGAACGGGACGGAACGGAACGGAATGGAATGGAATGGAACGGAATTCCATGGAATGGATTGGAATGGAATGGAATTCAATGGAATGGAATGGAATGGAATGGAATGGAATGGAATGGAATGGAATGGAATGGAATTCAATGGAATGGAATGGAATGGAATGGAATGGAATGGAATTCAATGGAATGGAATGGAATGGATTGGAATGGAATGGAATAGAATGGAATCATCCCGAGTAGAACGGAACGGAACACAACGGAACGGAACGGAACGCAACGGAACGGAACGGAACGGAACGGAACGGAATGGAATGGAATGGAACGGAATTCAATGGAATGGAATGGAATGGAATTCAATGGAATGGAATGGAATGGAATGGAATTCAATGGAATGGAATGGAACGGAATGGAATTCAATGGAATGGAATGGAATGGAATTCAATGGAATGGAATGGAATGGAATGGAATGGAATTCAATGGAATGGAATGGAGTGGAATGGAATGGAATCGAATGGAATTGAATGGAATCGAATGGAATCAAATGGGATCGAATGGAATGGAATGGAATAGAATGGAATCAACCCGAGTAGAACGGAATGGAATGGAATGGAATGGGATGGAATGGAATGGAATGGAATGGAATGGAATTCAATGGAATGGAATGGAATGGAATGGAATGGAATGGAATGGAATGGAATGGAATTCAATGGAATGGAATGGAACGGAATGGAATTCAATGGAATGGAATGGAATGGAATTCAATGGAATGGAATGGAATGGAATGGAATGGAATGGAATGGAATTCCATGGAATGGAGTGGAATGGAATGGAATGGAATCGAATGGAATGGAATGTAATGGAATGGAATGGAATGGAATGGAATGGAATGGAATGGAATGTACCAAAGTAGAACGGAATGGAATGGAATGGAATGGAATGGAATGGAATGGAATGGAATGGAATGTACCCGAGTAGAACGGAATGGAATGGAATGGAATGGATTGGAATGGAATGGAATGGAATGGAATGGAATGTAACCGAGTAGAACGGAATGGAATGTAATTCAATGGAATGTAACCGGATTGAACGGAACGGAATGGAATGGAATGGAATGGAATGGAATGGAATGGAATGGAATGGAATGGAATGGAATTGAGTGCAATGCAATGCAATGGAATGCAATGGAATGGAAAGGAATGGAATGGAATGGAATGGAATCTACCCGAGTAGAACGGAATGGAATGGAATTGAATGGAATGTAACCGAGTAGAACGGAACGGAATGGAATGGAATGGAATGGAATGGAATGGAATGGAATGCAATGGAATGGAATGGAATGGAATGGAATGGAATGGAATGGAATGGACACCAGTAGAATGGAATGGAATGGAATGGAATGGAATGGAATGGAATGGAATGGAATGGAATGGAATCTACCCGAGTAGAACGGAATGGAACGGAATGGAATGGAATGGAATGGACAGGAGCAGAACGGAATGGAATGCAATGGAATGGAATGGAATGTACCCGAGCAGAACGGAATGGAATGAAATGGAAATGGAAAGGGAATGGAAATGGAACGGGAATGGAAATGGAACGGGAACGGAAATGGAACGGGAATGGAAATGGAACGGGAACGGAAACGGAACGAGAACGGAAATGGAACGGGAACGGAAACGGAACGGGAACGGAAATGGAACGGGAATGGTAACGGAACGGGAATGGAAATGGAACGGGAATGGAAAAGGAACGGGAATGGAAATGGATCGGGAATGGAAATGGAACGGGAATGGTAATGGAACTGGAATGGAAATGGAACGGGAATGGAAAAGAAACGGGAATGGAAATGGAACGGGAATGGAAATGGAATGGGAATGGAAATGGAATGGAATGGAATGGAATTCAATGGAATGGAATGGAATGGAATGGAATGGAATGGAATGGAATTCAATGGAATGGAATGGAATGGAATGGAATGGAATGGAATGGAATGGAATGGAATGGAATGGAATGGAATTCAATGGAATGGAATGGAATGGATTGGAATGGAATGGAATAGAATGGAATCAACCCGAGTAGAACGGAACGGAACAAAACGGAACGGAACGGAACGCAACGGAACGGAACGGAACGGAACGGAACGGAATGGAATGGAATGGAACGGAATTCAATGGAATGGAATGGAATGGAATGGAATTCTATGGAATGGAATGGAATGGAATGGAATGGAACCGAGTAGAACGGAACGGAATGGAATGGAATGGAATGGAATGGAATGCAATGGAATGGAATGGAATGGAATGGAATGGAATGGAATGGAATGGAATGGACACCAGTAGAATGGAATGGAATGGAATGGAATGGAATGGAATGGAATGGAATGGAATGGAATGGAATGGAATCTACCCGAGTAGAACGGAATGGAACGGAATGGAATGGAATGGAATGGACAGGAGCAGAACGGAATGGAATGCAATGGAATGGAATGGAATGTACCCGAGCAGAACGGAATGGAATGAAATGGAAATGGAAAGGGAATGGAAATGGAACGGGAATGGAAATGGAACGGGAACGGAAATGGAACGGGAATGGAAATGGAACGGGAACGGAAACGGAACGAGAACGGAAATGGAACGGGAACGGAAACGGAACGGGAACGGAAATGGAACGGGAATGGTAACGGAACGGGAATGGAAATGGAACGGGAATGGAAAAGGAACGGGAATGGAAATGGATCGGGAATGGAAATGGAACGGGAATGGTAATGGAACTGGAATGGAAATGGAACGGGAATGGAAAAGAAACGGGAATGGAAATGGAACGGGAATGGAAATGGAATGGGAATGGAAATGGAATGGAATGGAATGGAATGGAATGGAATGGAATGCACCGGAGTGGAGTGGAGTGGAGTGGAGTGGAGTAGAGTGCACTGGAACGGAATGGAATGGAATGGAATGGAATGGAACGGAACGGAATGTACCCGAGAAGCACGGAATGGAATGGAATGGAATGGAATGGAATGGAATGGAATGGAATGTACCGGAGTGGAGTGGAGTGGAATGGAGTGGAGTGGAGTGGAGTGGAGTGGAATGGAATGGAATGGAATGGAATGGAATGGAATGGAATGCAATGGAATGCAATGGAATGGAAAGGAATGGAATGGAATGGAATGGAATGGAATGGAATGGAATGGACACCAGTAGAATGGAATGGAATGGAATGGAATGGAATGGAATGGAATTCAATGGAATGGAATGGAATGGAATGGAATTGGAATGGAATGGAATGGAATGGAATTCAATGGAATGGAATGGAATGGAATGGAATTCTATGGAATGGAATGGAGTGGAATCGAATGGAATCGAATGGAATCGAATGGAATGGAATGGAATAGAATGGAATCAACCCTAGTAGAACGGAACGGAACGCAACGGAACGGAACGGAACGGAACGGGATGGAACGGAACGGAATGGAATGGAATGGAACGGAATTCCATGGAATGGAATGGAATGGAATGGAATTCAATGGAATGGAATGGAATGGAATGGAATGGAATGGAATGGAATGGTTTGGAATGGAATGGAATAGAATGGAATCAACCCGAGTAGAACGGAACGGAACACAACGGAACGGAACGGAACGCAACGGAACGGAACGGAACGGAACGGAACGGAATGGAATGGAATGGAACGGAATTCAATGGAATGGAATGGAATGGAATGGAATTCTATGCATTGGAATGGAATGGAATGGAATGGAATTCCATGGAATGGAATGGAATTGAATGGAATTCAATGGAATGGAATGGAATGGAATGGAATGGAATGGAATGGAATTCTATGGAATGGAATGGAGTGGAATCGAATGGAATCGAATGGAATCGAATGCAATCGAATGGGATCGAATGGACTGGAATGGAATAGAATGGAATCAACCCGAGTAGAACGGAGCGGAACGCAACGGAAGGGAACGGAACGGAACGGAACGGAACAGAATGGAATGGAGTGGAATGGAACGGAATTCAATGGAATGGAATGGAACGGAATGGAATTCAATGGAATGGAATGGAATGGAATGGAATGGAATGGAATGGAATGGAATGGAATGGAATTCAATGGAATGGAATGGAATGGAATGGAATGGAATGGAATTCCATGGAATGGAATGGAATGGAATGGAATGGAATGGAATGGAATGGAATGGAATGGATTGGAATGGAATGGAATTCAAATGGAATGGAATGGAATGGAATGGAATGGAATGGAATGGAATTCAAATGGAATGGAATGGAATGGAATGGAATGGAATGGAATGGAATGGAATGGAATTCAATGGAATGGAATGGAATGGAATGGAATTGAATGGAATGGAATGGAATTCAATGGAATGGAATGGAATGGAATGGAATGGAATGGAATGGAATTCAATGGAATGGAATGGAATGGATTGGAATGGAATGGAATAGAATGGAATGGAATGGAATGGAATGGAATTCAATGGAATGGAATGGAATGGAATGGAATTCTATGGAATGGAATGGAGTGGAATCGAATGGAATCGAATGGAATCGAATGGAATGGAATGGAATAGAGTGGAATCAACCCGAGTAGAACGGAACGGAACGCAACGGAACGGAACGGAACGGAACGGGACGGAACGGAACGGAATGGAATGGAATGGAACGGAATTCCATGGAATGGATTGGAATGGAATGGAATTCAATGGAATGGAATGGAATGGAATGGAATGGAATGGAATGGAATGGAATGGAATTCAATGGAATGGAATGGAATGGAATGGAATGGAATGGAATGGAATGGAATTCAATGGAATGGAATGGAATGGATTGGAATGGAATGGAATAGAATGGAATCATCCCGAGTAGAACGGAACGGAACACAACGGAACGGAACGGAACGCAACGGAACGGAACGGAACGGAACGGAACGGAATGGAATGGAATGGAACGGAATTCAATGGAATGGAATGGAATGGAATGGAATTCTATGGAATGGAATGGAATGGAATGGAATGGAATGGAATTCCATGGAATGGAATGGAATGGAATGGAATTCCATGGAATGGAATGGAATGGAATGGAATGGAATGGAATGGAATTCAATGGAATGGAATGGAGTGGAATGGAATGGAATCGAATGGAATTGAATGGAATCGAATGGAATCAAATGGGATCGAATGGAATGGAATGGAATAGAATGGAATCAACCCTAGTAGAACGGAATGGAATGGAATGGAATGGAATGGGATGGAATGGAATGGAATGGAATGGAATGGAATGGAATTCAATGGAATGGAATTCAATGGAATGGAATGGAATGGAATGGAATGGAATGGAATGGAATGGAATTCAATGGAATGGAATGGAACGGAATGGAATTCAATGGAATGGAATGGAATGGAATGGAATGGAATGGAATGGAATGGAATGGAATTCCATGGAATGGAATGGAATGGAATGGAATTCCATGGAATGGAATGGAATGGAATTCCATGGAATGGAATGGAATGGAATGGAATTCTATGGAATGGAATGGAATGGAATCGAATGGAATGGAATGGAATGGAATGGAATGGAATGGAATGGAATAGAATGGAATCAACCTGAGTAGAATGGAATGGAATGGAATGGAATGGAATGGAATGGAATGGAATGGAATGGAATGCAATGTACCAAAGTAGAACGGAATGGAATGGAATGGAATGGAATGGAATGGAATGGAATGGAGTGGAATGGAATGGAATGGAATGGAATGGAATGGAATGGAATGCCTTGGAATGCAATGGAATGGAATGGAATGGAATGGAATGGAATGGAATGGAATGGAATGGACACCAGTAGAATGGAATGGAATGGAATGGAATGGAATGGAATGGAATGGAATGGAATTCAATGGAATGGAATGGAATGGAATGGAATTCAATGGAATGGAATGGAATGGAATGGAATCTACCCGAGTAGAACGGAATGGAACGGAATGGAATGGAATGGAATGGACAGGAGCAGAACGGAATGGAATGCAATGGAATGGAATGGAATGTACCCGAGCAGAACGGAATGGAATGAAATGGAAATGGAAAGGGAATGGAAATGGAACGGGAATGGAAATGGAACGGGAACGGAAATGGAACGGGAATGGAAATGGAACGGGAACGGAAACGGAACGAGAACGGAAATGGAACGGGAACGGAAACGGAACGGGAACGGAAATGGAACGGGAATGGTAACGGAACGGGAATGGAAATGGAACGGGAATGGAAAAGGAACGGGAATGGAAATGGATCGGGAATGGAAATGGAACGGGAATGGTAATGGAACTGGAATGGAAATGGAACGGGAATGGAAAAGAAACGGGAATGGAAATGGAACGGGAATGGAAATGGAATGGGAATGGAAATGGAATGGAATGGAATGGAATGGAATGGAATGGAATGCACCGGAGTGGAGTGGAGTGGAGTGGAGTGGAGTAGAGTGCACTGGAACGGAATGGAATGGAATGGAATGGAATGGAACGGAACGGAATGTACCCGAGAAGCACGGAATGGAATGGAATGGAATGGAATGGAATGGAATGGAATGGAATGTACCGGAGTGGAGTGGAGTGGAATGGAGTGGAGTGGAGTGGAGTGGAGTGGAATGGAATGGAATGGAATGGAATGGAATGGAATGGAATGCAATGGAATGCAATGGAATGGAAAGGAATGGAATGGAATGGAATGGAATGGAATGGAATGGAATGGACACCAGTAGAATGGAATGGAATGGAATGGAATGGAATGGAATGGAATTCAATGGAATGGAATGGAATGGAATGGAATTGGAATGGAATGGAATGGAATGGAATTCAATGGAATGGAATGGAATGGAATGGAATTCTATGGAATGGAATGGAGTGGAATCGAATGGAATCGAATGGAATCGAATGGAATGGAATGGAATAGAATGGAATCAACCCTAGTAGAACGGAACGGAACGCAACGGAACGGAACGGAACGGAACGGGATGGAACGGAACGGAATGGAATGGAATGGAACGGAATTCCATGGAATGGAATGGAATGGAATGGAATTCAATGGAATGGAATGGAATGGAATGGAATGGAATGGAATGGAATGGTTTGGAATGGAATGGAATAGAATGGAATCAACCCGAGTAGAACGGAACGGAACACAACGGAACGGAACGGAACGCAACGGAACGGAACGGAACGGAACGGAACGGAATGGAATGGAATGGAACGGAATTCAATGGAATGGAATGGAATGGAATGGAATTCTATGCATTGGAATGGAATGGAATGGAATGGAATTCCATGGAATGGAATGGAATTGAATGGAATTCAATGGAATGGAATGGAATGGAATGGAATGGAATGGAATGGAATTCTATGG